>NC_053444.1:35553435-36984477 GCF_007990345.1 Gossypium hirsutum
ATTGGAAATTCATATAAATTAACCAGAGACAATTAGGAGTCAAGCCATATATTTATAGATTCCTCTCTGAGTCTAGTTTCTATAGAAACAAACGGCATCAGTATTGAAGCCCTGTACAGGGAGATATCCAAGTCGTAATGCGCAAAGGTCAGTGTAGTCGATCCCTGTAACATGGGAGACTTTGACAAATAAACTGTACTAATTGGCCAACCAAAATTCTAGAAAAAAATATGTAGATGGCATATGAGTCTAGTTTCAGGGAAAATTTACGGAACTGGATTCCGAGTTTCTGAACTCAAGATATGATTTTTAAAGCGACTAGTACGCAGATTGGCAGTGTCTGGGAAATTTTTTTTAAAAGTCTGTTAACACCTCGTGTTCGACTCCGGTGACGGTCTCGGGTTCGGGGTGTTACATTTGATTGGTATCAGAGCTGCGGTTTAGTCGATTCTAGGACTACCGTAATGCGTTGGGTCTAGCTATACATGCCATTTTATGTGATTATTTGATAGTGTGGTGATTTCTGACATTTGCAAATGTGTTTATTTATAGTAATGGATCCCGATCCCGACCGAGCGGTAGCTGATGATCTTGAGAGTGTAGCGCCTGCTCCCGCACAAGGGACAGCGCCGGGAACTCTCAACCTAATGCTAGTAACCCGAATGATGAAGCTAGACAAGCTTTCTATAGCGTGATGAATGATTGGTTCAACCAATACATTCGAACTAATACGGCTGTTCCACAACCTCCCTTCCCGACTAATACAGCCCCGCACCTACAATACCTCTGGTAACTGACCAAATAAGGTCAAATAAACCCCCAGTTGACAGAATCCGAAAACATGGGGCTACTGAATTTAAAGCTACGAATAGCGACGATGCCGAGCAAGCTGAATTTTGGTTGGACAACACTATCAGGGTACTCGATGAACTATCTTGTACACCCGATGAATGCCTAAAGTGTACTATCTCCTTGCTACGTGATTCTGCCTACTATTGGTGGAGTACTCTGACTTCTGTTGTGCCCGAGAGCAAGTAACTTGGAGTTTTTCCAAACTGAGTTTCCGAAAAAGTATATCAGTCAGAGATTTGTTGATCAAAAACGGAAGGAATTTCTTGAGCTTAAGCAAGGTTCCATGTCGGTTACTGATTACGAGCGAAAATTTGTTAGACTTAGCAAATAGGCTCGGGAATGTGTTCCGTCCAAGGCTATCATGTGTAAACGCTTCGAGGATGGGCTGAATGAAGATATAAAAATGTTCGTTGGCATTCTTGAAATACGAGAGTTCGTAGTACTTGTCGAGCGAGCTTGTAAAGCCGAAGAGCTTAGAAAAGAAAAACAAAAAGTTGATGTGGGAACTGGAGAGTTTCGTAAAAGATCTTCGGGAAAGTCTCTTCAACAGGCATCGAAGAAATTTCGAGATGATGTGGGCTGGTCGAGAGGCACTTCGGGCCTTTTTAGACGAGATCGTGATCGACCCCCTGTGGTACACGAGGCACTTCGGTCGCTAGTGTTAGGAATGAACGTAGAGACAGAACGAAATGTCGATATTGTGGTAAATGGCATTCGGGGAGTTGTAGATTCCCTGACCGCTCCTGTTACAAGTGCGGATCAGTTGACCACTTCATTAAAGATTGCCCGAGGTTGTCTGAACAGAATGTAAATCAGAGTGGGAAACCGAGTGCTACCACTGCTCGAGGTAGACCATCTGGAAATACGGGCAATACTAGTGGTGGTCAGAGAGGATCTAGAGATGCTACGACCAGATCCGAGGCTCGTGCGCCTGCTAGAGCTTATGCTATACATGCCCGCGAGGATGCTTCTTCGCCTGATGTTATTACCGGTACTTTTACTCTCTTTGATACTAATGTAATTGCTTTGATTGACCCCGGTTCTACTCATTCTTACTTATGTGAAACCTTAGCATCCAGTAAGACTTTACCTATTGAGTCTACTGAGTTCGTAATTCGGGTGTCAAATCCCTTGGGTCGTTACGTGCTTGTCGACAAGTGTGTAAGGAATGTCCCCTAGTAATTCGAGGTTCCTGTTTTCCGGCAGACTTGATGCTTTTGTCATTTGATGAATTTGATGTTATTCTTGGTTTGGATTGGCTGACCGCGCATGATGCAGTTGTGAACTGCAAAAGCAAGACTATTGATTTGAGGTGCGCAAATAACGAGATAATTCGAGTTGAGTCTACGGACTTAAAGGGGTTGCCAGCTGTAATATCCTCAATGTTGGCCCAGAAATATGTAAGAAAAGGGTGCGAAGCATACCTTGCGTATGTACTTGATGACAAAGAATTAGAAAAGAAACCCGAATCTGTGCCGGTGGTTTGTGAATACCCGGATGTTTTTCCTGAAGAATTACCGGGTTTACCACCTGTTCGGGAGATAGAGTTTGGTATTAAGCTTGTACCTGGGACTACGCCGTTTTCGTTGGCTCCGTATCGTATGGCACCAACCGAGTTAAAAGAGTTGAAAGCTCAGTTGCAAGAATTGACGGATAGAGGTTTTGCTCGACCAAGTTTCTCACCTTGGGGTGCACCAGTATTGTTCGTGAAAAAGAAGGACGGAACCATGAGGTTGTGCATTGACTATCGTCAACTGAATAAAGTGACGATAAAGAACAAATATCCGTTACCGCGTATCGATGATTTGTTCGACCAACTGAAGGGAGCCTCAGTGTTCTCAAAAATAGATTTGAGATCGGGCTATTATCAGTTGCGAATTCGAGATTCGGACATACCCAAAACTGCCTTCAGAACGAGATATGGTCACTATGAATTCTTAGTGATGCCGTTTGGGCTCACTAATGCCCCTGCGGTATTTATGGATTTGATGAATCGGATCTTCAGACCATATTTGGATCGGTTCGTAGTTGTGTTCATTGATGACATCTTGGTCTATTCAAGAGATGAGACCGAACATGTTGAGCACCTGAGATTACTGTTGCAAATTTTGCGGGATGAGCAGTTATATGCTAAGTTCAGTAAGTGTGAGTTCTGGTTAAGAGAGGTTAGCTTCTTGGGTCACGTGGTATCCGCATCGGGTATTCGAGTTGACCCGAACAAAATTTCAGCCATACTTAACTGGAAACCTCCAAGAAATATTACCAAAGTTCGGAGCTTCCTGGGGCTCGCCGGTTATTACCGACGATTTGTAAAAGGTTTCTCAATGATAGCCACACCAATGACGAAGCTACTTCAAAAGGATGTTAAGTTCGAATGGACGGAGAAATGTCAGAAAAGTTTCGATCAACTGAAAACTTATTTGACTGAAGCTCCAATTTTCGTGCAACCCGAATCAGGCAAAGAGTTTGTCATTTATAGTGACGCATCCCTACTTGGGTAGGGTTGCATATTGATGCAAGAAGGTCGAGTGGTGGCCTATGCGTCAAGACAATTAAAGCCACATGAGAAAAATTATCCGACCCATGATCTTGAACTAGCTGTCATCGTATTTGCTTTAAAAATATGGCGACATTACTTATTTGGTGAAAAGTGCCATGTATTTTCGGATCACAAAAGTCTCAAATATTTGATGACTCAAAGAGACTTAAATCTGCGACAAAGACGTTGGCTTGAGTTGTTGAAAGATTACGAGCTTGTCATTGATTACCACCCGGAAAAGGCTAATGTGGTTGCGGACGCCTTAAGCTGGAAATCATTGTTTGCTTTACGAGCGATGAATGTGCACTTGTCTGTTCTACCCGACAATGTGTTAGTAGCTGAATTAAAAGCCAAACCATTATTGATTCATCAAATTCGTGAAGCCCAGAAAGTTGATGATGAATTGGTTGCAAAACGGGCTGAGTGTGCTCCGAACAAGGAATCGGAGTTTCAAATTGATGATGATGATTGTTTGAGGTTCAAAAGTCGTTTGTGTGTTCCAAGGAATTCGGAAATCATTTCGATGATTCTGAACGAAGCCCATTGTAGCCGAATGTAAATCCACCCGGGGAGTACGCAAATGTACAACGATTTGAAACGTTGGTTTTGGTGGCATGGTATGAAACGAGACATCTCTGACTTTGTTTCGAGATGTTTAATATGTCAACAAGTGAAAGCGGAACATCAAGTGCCTTCAGGATTACTTCAGCCGATCATGATACCCGAGTGGAAATGGGATCGAGTCACAATGGACTTTGTGTCCGGACTGCCATTGTCAGCAAGTAAGAAGGATGCGATTTGGGTTGTTGTTGATAGACTGACTAAGTCGGCTCACTTTATCCCCGTGCGTACGGATTTTTCATTGGATAAACTTGCCAAATTGTATGTTTCTCAGATTGTGAGATTACACGGGGTACCTATTTCTATCGTGTCGGATAGAGATCCGAGATTCACCTCGCGATTTTGGAGGAAATTGCAAGAAGCTTTGGGTACCAAGCTGCATTTTAGCACTGCTTTTCATCCCCAAACCGATGGTCAATCTGAGGGGATAATTCAGATACTTGAAGATATGTTGAGATGTTGCATCCTCGAGTTCAGTAGTTCATGGGAACGGTATTTACCTTTGATTGAATTCGCTTACAACAATAGTTTTCAATCAAGTATTAACATGGCACCTTACGAGGCTTTGTACGGTCGTAAATGCCGTACACCATTGTTTTGGACCGAGCTCGGTGAAATTAAAATTTTCGGAGTTGATTTGATTAAAGATGCCGAACAGAAAGTAAAGGTAATCCGTGAAAGTCTGAAAGCAGCCACAGATCGTCAAAATCGTATGCGGATTTGAAACGAAAAGACATTGAATATCAGGTGGGAGATAAAGTGTTTCTTAAAGTTTCGCCTTGGAAAAAGGTACTCAGATTTGGCCGTAAGGGCAAGTTGAGCCCGGGATTCATTGGGCCGTACGAAATCTCCGAACGAGTTGGTCCGGTTGCGTATATATTGATTTTTGCCCCCTGAACTTGAAAAGATTCACGATGTCTTTCATGTTTCAATGCTTCGACGTTATAGATCCGATCCGTCACATGTGATTAATCCCTCAGAAGTTGAAATTCAATCTGACTTGAGTTATGAAGAAGAACCGATTCGTATCCTAGCTCGTGAAGTGAAAGAGTTGCGAAACAAAAGGGTTCCGTTAGTTCAGGTGTTATGGCTCAAACACGGGATCGAGGAAGCTACTTGGGAAACCGAGAGCTCGATGAAAGAACGATACCCAAACCTATTTATCGGTAAGATTTTCGGGGACGAAAATTTCTTAAGTGGGGGAGAGTTGTGACAGCCCAAAATTGACCCTAGTCGGGAAGTGGTTTCGGGACCGCTAAACCGAGTCACCGAAATGTTTGAATGTGATATTTATTGTCTAGAATATGTAATTATGAATGTGTGAAAATTTCAAGCTTCGATTTAGTCGATTGCATGTGAATTTAGTCAATAGGACTTATGTGCGACATTTTTGAAATGTGATAGGTCGAAGCATAAGGACCTATTAGTGCATGAAATAAAAAGGGCGGACCTGCATGTCAAATTCCCCCCCCCTAATTAGTAGTGGCCGGCCATGACAAGCATGGTAGACCAAGTGTGATGGGCAAGACATGTCATAGACATGTTGTGTTGGTGCATCATGGGTGGAAAAAAATAAAATAAGGAGCATGGGCATAAAATAATGAAAGGGAATATGATGAAAAAAAATGTGTGGTTGTTTCCCCCCCATTGCCGTGAGTTAAAGAAAAGAAAAGAGAAAATTTTGTTCATCCTTTTTCATCTTCATTTGGCCGAAAATTCAAAGGAAGGAGGAAGGAGTTCTTGCTTCATGTTTGGTTTGGAAGAGGATTAGGAGGAGGTTTGGCCATACTTGTATCTAGATCAAGGTATGTTTGAGGTTGTGCCATGAGATTCATGCATGTTTTTAGTTGCTAGCTTGAGTTCTAATTAGCCCATGGTTCAAATCTTTGCTATGTCATGGGGATGATATTCGGCCTAGGTAGATTTTGTGTTAATGCCATTGCATGCTAAATATGAAGCTTGTTAATGATGCATGTGATGGTGGATTGATGATTCTTGAATCTTCTTTTTAGCATTTTTGAGTGAGCTCATATGTGCATTGGTTGCTAGATGGAGAAGAATCGGCTAGCAAGTTGTGTGCTAAGGCCGAATATAATTTTTGTATATTAATGAGTAATGCATGTGTTAAATTGATGGAAAGGGAGAGGATGCTTTACTAGTGTATATATGTGTGTATTAGCCAAGTTTTGAACTTGAAACAAAAGGGTGTTTAGTCAATACAAGTGACCATACTTGTAGAATGTATTAAGTGTTGAAATCGGCCCCAACATAGACATGCATATTCGGCCATAAGAAGGAGATTGGTGTTGCATGTATTCGGTTAGAGGCAAGCATATTGATGCTTTTGTCTTGGCTTAGAAAATTCGGCCAAGGGGGAAAAATTAGCTAAAATGTTGAGTTTGATTCATGATTCCATACATATGTGACTTTAATGTCTAATGTATAAATATGGGCTAAGTGCCTTGTGTTCCTCTTTTCGATGCTCAAATGATTAAATCAATTTATTTGTTTAATTAAGCTCAAGAGCAAAGGGGAACTAAATCCGATAAAGGGAAGGAAAAAGTGGTCGAATAGCTATCGGAATCGTTCGACAACACCCGAGGTAAGTTCTTGAGTAAAAGAGCTTAAATTATGATTTGATTAGATCATGTTTTAAGCAAATCAAAATCATGCTCTTTGTGACAGCCCAAAATTGACCCTAGTCGGGAAGTGGTTTCGGGACCGCTAAACCGAGTCACCGAAATGTTTGAATGTGATATTTATTGTCTAGAATATGTATATATGCATGTGTTAAAATTTCATGGTTGAATTTTGTAAATTGTAAGTGAAATTTTATTAAATAGGACTTATGTGAGAAAATTTAGAAATGTGCTAGGCTAATGTAAGGTGGCCCATTTATGCATGTTGCAAATAGTTGTACTTGCATGTCAAATACCCCTTTTATTTTAAGTGGTGGCCGGCCATGATGGTCATATATATATAATATGCATTAAATCTTAATTAAATGGCCATTATTTTATGCAAAAGAAAGGAAATAGATTGAAGAAAGAATAAAAAGAAAGGTAATGGAGACAAAGCATCATCTTTGTCTTCTTGGCCGGATTGAAAGAAAGAATTGGGGCAAACATTCGGTCACTTGAAGCTTGAGAAGGGGGGGAAATGGGTGAAGAAAACTAAGTGTTCATCTTTGTTTCTTCTAAGCCGAATGTGAAGGAAGGAATAGGGGCAAAGGACTTTCGGCCATTTGAATGCTTAATAAGGTTAGTATATTGTGTTAAAGTTGTGAAATTTTAGCTTGTTTTAGGTTAATTATCATGGTTCTTCCTTAGACCATGCAAAATTTTTAACTTTGATGGATGGATGGAGCATTCGGCTATGGCTATTAAAGAAGGAAAGTTGATTACTTCCTTTAAGTTTTGATGAAGAATGTGTTGAGGAAAGAAATTGATCTTGCTAAAAATATAAATTCTAAATGCTCATATATGTAATACCCAAATAAAAATGCTTGATGTCTTGAACAAATATTGTTTCGATGGGTGGAATGAGTAATGTCATGTATAGGTTTCGGCTATGGATTTTCATGTTTAATATTTTTATGTTGATGTTCAAATTGAAAATGGATGTTAGTTGTGCTATAACACTTGCTTAATGATGAAAGGATCATGAGCTTAGGGCTTGAGAGGCATTCGGCTTTGGAGTAAAAAAATAATAGAAATGGTGTTTAGTCAATGCAAGTGTCCATACTTGTAGGATGTATTGAGTGTTGCAATCGGCCTTAACATAGACATGTGTGTTCGGCCACATAAATGAGCACCTAAGTTGATGTGTATGTTCGGCCAAAGGTAAGCATGTTGATGGCTTTATCTTGACTTAGAAGGTTCGGCTAAAGGGAAAATTAGCTAATATGTCGAATTCGATTCGTGAATTCGTACATATGTGACTCTAATGTCTAATGTGTATATGGACTAAGTACCTTGAGGTTCTCTTTTGATGTTCGAGTGAATTGTATTGAATCATTTGATGTGATTAAAAATGCATATGACCATTGTGTACTTGAGCTAAAAGGTGGCCATATGACCCATCAAACTCCTTGTCATATTCGGCCATAAGCTAGCAAAATGAGACTTTAATGAGTTAAATTTGTTTGATTTAGCTCAAGGAGTTAAAGGAGGTGAATCGAGCAAAGGCAAAGAAAAGGTCATCGAGTAGCCGAGTTGGAACCGTCTTACCCAACACGAGGTAAGTCATTAAGCATGTAGTTGGTGTTATTTCAAATGGTCATAATGTTTATGTATTGATGCTGAATGGAATGAATAAATATACATATATATATGCATGTACGTATGTGATGATGAAATTGTTGAATGAAAGAAAAGAGGTAAGATGTACTGAGTTGTTGATCTCGGCACTAAACGTGCGGGATAACCATTTATGACCATGAGATTGGCGCTAAGTGCGCGGGATTAAATTGTACAGCACTAAGTGTGCGATTTGACTATGTTGCACTAAGTGTGCGAAATGAATATGATGCATTAAGTGTGCGAATTGACCATGCGGCACTAAGTGTGCGAGTTTGACTATGTAGCACTAAGTGTGCGATTTGATTACGTAGCACTAAGTGTGTGAGTTGATTATATAGCACTGAGTGTGCGGGCTCAATATACATTCGTGAATCATTATGGACACTATGTGTGCGACACTATTGAGTCGATCGCGGACAGCGGATCGGGTAAGTGTCTTGAGTACATGGCTAATAGGTGCTATGCTTATACTTGGTGTTGAGCTCGGTAAGTTGAACCTATGTGACAACTATACTTGAAGTCACGTACATAAAATTTATCGTAGGATGGTTGAAAGGCCGTTTAGTCGTTTGATTGTAACGAAAATAAATTGATTTATGAAAATGCTTCAATGTCCTATTGATGAGTATATGGATTGTGAATGCATGAATTGATATGAAATTGAATCGATAGGTTGGAGGAACTATGGTATGGTTCGGTATAGATGGAGTAAATTGTCTCGTTCCAATTTGTTTCCTCTTGTGATAATGTTATTGATGGATGGTAGTGCATTGCTTATGACTTACTGAGTTATAAACTCACTCGGTGTTTCCTTGTCACCCATTATAGGTTGCTTGGACTCATCTATTTTTGCGGGGTCAGGCCGTCATCGAAGTCATCACACCGGATAGCAAGTTTTGGTACTTTCTTCTTAGTTGGCTTAGAAGAACATTTTGGCATGTATAAGCTATTACGTTGTGTTTGAATTTTGGCATGTAAACTTTAAGCCATGCGAAAATGGCACGAATGTTCGATTGAGTTGGATCAAGGGTAGGCATGAGATGGACCTAGTTACTTTCGTAACAGATGCTGGCAGCAGCAGTGTCATGAGATTGAAAAATCATTAAAAATAGTAGGAGTGGAATTAATTGATGAATAAATTATGTAATCGAAGCTCGATGAGTCTGCTTTCATGAGGAAGTAACGAAAAGATCATATGGGCAGTATATTAAGAGATAATCAGATTATTGTGAGACAGGGCCAGAACGGTTTCTGGATTCCCTGCTCCGAATTTGGAAATTCATTGCAAATTAACCCGAGATAATTAGGGGTCGTACCATATATGTTCAGATTCCTCTCTGAGTCTAGTTTTCATAGAAACAAACGGCATCAGTATTGAAGCCCCGTGCAGGGAGATATCCAAGTCGTAATGGGCAAAGGTCAGTGTAGTCGACCCCTGAAACTTGGGAGACTTTGACTAATAAACTGTACTAATTGGCCCGACCAAAAATTCTAGAAAAAAATACATAGATGGGCACATGAGTCTAGTTTCTGGGAAAAATTACGAAACTGATTTTTGAGTTACGAAACTCAAGATATGATTTTTAAAACGACTAGTACACAGATTGGGCAGTGTCTGGAAAATAAATTTTGTAAGGGGTTAAAGTCAGTTAACACCTCGTGTTCGACTCCGGTGTCGGTTTCGGGTTCGGGGTGTTACACTCTTTGTGTGTGGCTATTGAGCCGAAATTGCAAGAATGATAAGTGTCTTGTGTTTGAGTTTTATTAACGAAAATGAAATACGAATGTGCCATGATTTACTGTTAAATGTGCATGGTTATTTGAATGATGTCCGGGCTAAGTCCCGAAGGCTTTGTGCTAAGTGACCATATCCGGACTAAGATCCGAAGGCATTTGTGCGAGATACTAATTTCGGGCTAAGCCCGAAGGCATTTGTGCGAGTTACTAAATCCGGACTAAGATCCGAAGGCATTTGTGCGAGATACTAATTCCGGGCTAAGCCCGAAGGCATTTGTGCGAGTTACTAAATCCGGGTTAAGTCCCGAAGGCAATTGTGCGAGTTACTATAACCGGGCTATGTCCCGAAGGCATTTGAACGAGTAGCTATATCCGGTTAAATTCCGAAGGTACGTGATTTGGGAATGAATGATCTTGCTGTAAAAATTTCAGTAAATACTCTAGAAACATCCCAACATTGAGGTATGTTTCGTATGTGCTTGAATTTAGTTGAGCCCTTACAAATAAGTATTCGCTCAGTTGATAAACGAGCTACCGGCCTTTGGCTAAGTTGATCTTTTGTGTATGTACATAAGGGTTGGTAATGTGAAGCAAGTATGATATTGAAAAATTGTGCATATGAAATTATCCGTTTAGCTACATGAATGCTATACTTTTGTTGTGCTAGAATTCCTTGCTCAAAACTTACTAAGCATAAATTGCTTACTCCGTTTCTTTGATCCTCTGTTTTATAGATTTTGGTTCTCCAGCTATCGGACTCAGGATTTTGAAGTCGAAGTCGCCCACACTATCAAAGCCCCCCTTTTGGTACAATTTTGGTTGAACTTCGAAATGGCATGTATAGGACTACCCGTTTGTTGTGGGTCATGGACCCTTTGGACTTGTATAATTTTGGATAGCCATGCGAAAATGGCTTATATATGTTTGAGTATAATGTTATAATCATTTGGTGTGGATATGCTTGACAAGGATTGGCCATGGGAATGGTTAATCACTATCATAAATTGTGCTATTTATGCAAAAAGGGCTAGTTGAATCATGGAAACTATGAAATAGGTAAAGTCTACCTTAAAGGCAGATGCTGACAGCAGCAGTGATGTAGATTTGGAAAATCACTAAAAATAGTAGGAATGGAATTAAATAGTTAATAAATTATGTAAACGAACCTTGATGAATCTATTTTCATAGGAAAGTAACGAAACAATCATACGGATAGTATGTTAATAGATATTCAGGTTCTCGTGAGACAGGGCCAGAACGGTTTCTGGATTTCTTGTTCCGACTTTGGAAATTCATTATAAATTAACCAGAGACAATTAGGAGTCAAGCCATATATTTATAGATTCCTCTCTGAGTATAGTTTCTATAGAAACAAACGGCATCAGTTTTGAAGCCCTGTACAGGGAGATATCCAAGTCGTAATGCGCAAAGGTCAGTGTAGTCGATCCCTGTAACATGGGAGATTTTGACTAATAAACTGTACTAATTGGCCCAACCAAAAATTCTAGAAAAAATTATGTAGATGGGAATATGAGTCTAGTTTCAGGGAAAATTTACGGAACTGGATTCTGATTTTCTGAACTCAAGATATGATTTTTAATGAGACTAGTACGCAGATTGGCAGTGTCTGGGAAATTTTTTTTAAAAGTCTGTTAACACCTCGTGTTCGACTCCGGTGACGGTCTCGGGTTCGGGGTGTTACAATATTAGTCTTTCAATCGATTTACACATTTCCAATTAGACTACTAATACAAGTTGTGTAACACCCCTTACCCGAGACCGTAGTCAGAGTCGAGCTCAAGGCATTACTTTACTTAACTTATTAGTTCGGGGCATAAAAATTTGCTTTTAAAATTTATCTCACTATTTATGACAAAGTTGTCCACTCGTGCTACAGTCACTAAATAATTTATAACTCAAGCTACGGAACAGGAAATTTAAATCCAAAAATTTTCCCTAAAAACAGACTCATATATATTCTTATCATAAATATTTCAGAATTTTTGGTTCAGCCAATTAGTACAGTTTATTAGTTAAAGTCTCTCCTATTTTACCACTCGACTGTCCTGACCTCTTGTCACTAAAAATAAGTTTTCTCATTGTAGGATTTTCATATGGTGTTCTCACTTGTTTCTACAGAAAATACACTCAATAAGGAATCTAGAAATATAAATTACAGCTCATAAATATTTTTTTACAATTTCTAGTGATTTTCTAAACTCAGAAAAGGGGACTCCAAAAATAATTCTAACCCTGTCTCACCAAAATTCACATATCTCAAAATATAAAATTTCTTTTGCTAAACCGTTATTTTTCCATGAAAATAGACTCAACAAGATTTCATTCTATATATCATACACCCTCTAGTTCATTTTATACTATCCTAAGTGATTTTTCAAAATCACATCACTACTACTGTTTGAAATATGTTTCTTTGCAAATTATTACTCTTTCATGATTTCTATGCATAATTTATAACATAGTCATGTATAACAACAAACACCTTCATACTTAGCCATTTTGACAACCATTCATCATTAGATATTTACACATTATTCTTTAGCAAAATCATAATACAACATTCAAAATAAGTAAGTCCCTATACATGCCATAGTTCAAACATAGTTCATCATAAAATACCGAGTCGTTGTGGTTGATAGTGTGGACGATCTCCGACGTCTTTAGGATCCCCGAATTTGATTAATAATGCTATATAAAAAGAAAATAAACAAAGTAAGCATATTTCTTAGTAAGTTTACAAGTAAATAAATAGCAACATTAAACACAGATAATAATAACCAAGTAACATAATCTTTAATTTCCTCTTTACTTGATCTCTTACTCATTCACTTACTTGTTTACTTAGATAACTCATAATTATGACTTACTTTTCTCTTGCTGAAATGTTGATCCTCAATGGGTAACGTAATATACTTTTAACTCTTATAACTCACTTGAACTTGCCATTTATGCTTTTAACTGAACTTTCATGGACATAAGTTATTTACTAGCCCGTTGACCCACATTGGAATAATAAGGATACTTGGGTCTCTTTCTGATAATAACTTGCCAAAGCCATGTCCCAAACATGGTCTTACATGGGATGTTTCATGTACTGCCAATGCCATATCCCAAATATGGTCTTAATGGGAGTTCTCATATCGGTGCCCATGCCATGTCCAAGACATGATCTTACGGGGAACCTCTCATCTCGGTGCCAACGCCATGTCCCAGACATGGTCTTACATGGGACCTCTCATGATCTCAAGGATGCCAATGCCATGTCCCAGACATGGTCTTACATGGGATCTCTTTACCCAAATGTCATGACATTTGTATCCAAAACCTTCATTATGCTTTAACGAGACTTTTTTAATATAATTCTCTATCGTCTCATACTTGAGTCAATATCAAATAAATTCATGAAATAAATACATAATTGCTGGAATTAGCAGCATTAATAATAATTATTAAAATATTGCATTTATTTATCGTAAACTTACCTCGGTAGCAAATATAGCCAAACTTATCAATTTAGTCTTCAACTTTATTCTTTCCTTAATCTAACCTTGAATTCTGTTCTTCTTGATCTATAATAGCAAATTTAACTTATTTAATACTCACATTCATTAAAACAGCCCTCGACTCTAACTTTGGCAAAATTACAATTTTGCCCCTAAACTTTTACATAATTATGCTTTTGCCCCAAAGCTCGGAAATTAAATTTCATCTCATATTCTTATGTTATATAACATGCTGAACATTTTTCTCTTCTATGACAACATCAAATTCTCACTCTAACACTTACTTATGCACATTAGGGATTTTTACAGATTATGTCAACTTACTCGTTTTCGCTTAAAATCGGCTAGCAAAAGTTGTTTAACATAATTTCTAGCTTCATATTCTATCATAAAACACCAAATAAACACTTTTCACCTATGGGTATTTTTCCAAATATAAACCCTAGGTTAAATTATTGCTAGAATAAGCTAAATTAAGCTACTGGGATCTCGAAAACATAAAAAGCATTAAAAACGGGGCTTAGAATCACTTACTATGAGCTTGAAAAAGTGTGAAAACCCTAGCTATGGTGTCTTTCCAAATTCGGCATCAAGCTATGGAGAAGATGATATTTTTGTCATTTTTCCCTTTTTATTATTTTTATTATTCATTTACTAAAATACCCTTCATTAAAACTTTAGTTATTTTTATCTATGCATGCCTATTTTTGTCCGTGGAAATTTTATGGTCTAATTACTATTTAAGGACCTCTACTTTGATTATGCACTTCAAATAAATCCTTTATCATCTAAAACTCATATTTACCCACTTTTGCAATTAAGTCCTAATAGGCAATTTAGGCATGCAATCAATAAAATTTCTTATCAATACTCTAATATTCATATCTAATCACTCGATAAATCATAAAAATCAAAAATAATTTTCTCTTTAAATCGGATTTGTGGTTACTAAACCACTATTCCGATAACCTTAAATTTGGGCCATTACAACTCTCCCCCCTTTAAGGATTTTCGTCCTCAAAAATCTTACCAGTAAACAAGTTTGGGTACTGTTTCCTCATTGCCTCTTCCGTTTCCCATGTCGCTTCCTCAATCATGTGTTTTTGCCATAATACTTTTACCAATTTTATCTTCTTATTTCTAAGCTCCTTTGTTTCCCGTGCTAATATCTTGACCGGTTCTTCACTATAAGTCATATCCGGCTGAATCTCCATTTCTGTCGGAGAAACAATATGTGAAGGATCTGATCGATACCTTCGTAGCATAGATACATGAAAAACATTATGAATTCTGTTGGATTTCGATGGTAATGCTAATCGATAAGCGGCCGGTCCAATTCTTTCTATGATTTCATATGGTCCAATAAATCTTGGACTCAATTTACCTTTTCGACCGAACCGAAGTACTTTCTTCCAAGGAGACACTTTTAGGAATACTTTATCACCCACCTGAAATTCAATTTCTTTTCGTTTAAGATCGACATATGACTTCTGACAATCGAAAACTGCTTTTAGACTATCCCGAATTAGTTTTACTTTTTTTCTGTTTCCCGGATCAAATCAACCCCATGTATTTTCTTTTCACTGAGCTCTGTCCAATCCAACGGTGTTCTACATTTTCTACCGTCCAAAGCTTCATACGGAGCCATTTTAATACTGGACTGATAACTGTTATTGTAAGAAAATTCAATCAAAGGTAGATACCTTTCCCAATTACCTTCAAACTCCAATATACAACATCGGAGCATATCTTCCAATACCTAAATTACACGCTCAGATTGACCATCTGCTTGAGGATGAAATGCAGTGCTGAAATGAAATTGAGTACCCAAAGCTTCTTGCAATTTGTCCCAGAAACGAGACGTAAATCGGGGATCTCTATCTGATATAATGGAGACAGGCACTCCATGTAGTCTGACAATCTCAGATATGTACAATTCAGCCAATTTATCTAAAGAATAATCCATACATACCGGAATAAAGTGTGCGGACTTTGTCAATCGGTCGACAATTACCCAAATGACATCTTTCTTCTTCGGAGACATCGGTAACCCAGATAAAAAATCCATAGTGATTCTTTCCCATTTCCATTCCGGTATAGTGATTGGCTGAAGTAACCCTGAAGGCACCTGATGTTCAGCTTTAACCTGTTGACATACCAAACACTTTGATACAAACTCAAAGATATCCTATTTCATACCCGGCCACCAATACATCTTTTTCAGATCATTATACATTTTATTACTCCCCGGATGTACAGACATAGTACCGCTATGGGCCTCGTGTAAAATCTTCTGTATGAGCTCTGTATCCTTCGGCACACATACTCTACCTCTGAATAATAAACAACCGTCAGTCCCAATCTAAAATTCTGAATCGTTACCGGATTCACAATATACTCGTTTAGCCTGTAACTTCTCATCATTTTTCTGAGCTTCACATATTTGTTGACGAAATATCGATTTAGCTCTCATTTCAGCTATGATTGAACCATCATCAATCAGTGACAACCGAGCATTCATAGCTCGTAAAGAAAATAGAGATTTCCAGCTCAAAGCATCAGCTACAACATTAGCCTTACTGGGATGGTAATCAATAACCAAATCATAATCCTTTATCAATTCAAGTCATCTACGTTGTCTCAAATTCAAGTCTTTTTGTGTCATCAAATACTTCAAGCTTTTATGATCAGTATAAATATGACACTTTTCTCCACACAAATAATGTCGTCATATTTTCAATGCAAATACAATAGCAGTTAATTCAAGATCATGTACCAGGTAATTTCTTTCATGTGGCTTAAGTTGTCTTGAAGCATAGGCTATTACCTTACCTTCTTGTATCAAGACACAACCTAAACCATTTAATGATGCATCACTATAAATAATAAATTCTTTACCCGATTCAGGCTGTACAACACAGGTGCTTCCGTCAACAATTTCTTCAATCGGTCAAAACTTTACTGACATTTATCTGTCCATTCAAATTTAATATCTTTCTATAATAAACGGGTCATCGGAGAAGCTATCATAGAAAACCCCTATACAAATCTCCGATAATAGCCAGCTAGACCCAAGAAACTTCTAACTTCCGATACATTCTTCGGTGGACTCCAATTGACAATAACTAAGATTTTATTCGGATCTACCCTGATGCCTTCTGCGGATACAATATGTCCGAGAAAACCCACCTCTCGGAGCCAAAATTCAAATTTACTAAATTTAGCATAAAGCTTCTTTTCACGCAAAATTTGCAACACTATTCTCAAATGTTCTGCATGCTTATTTTCATCTCGAGAATAGACTAAAATATCTTCAATGAAAACTACTACAAACTTGTCTAAATACGGTCTGAATATCCGATTCATCAAATCCATAAATACTGCAGGTGCATTAGTCATCCCAAACGGCATAACCAAAAATTCATAATGCCCATACCTGGTTTGAAAAGCCGTCTTTGGCACATCTGGCTCTTTTACCCGTAACTGGTAATAACCCGATTGGAGATCAATCTTCGAGAATACTGTGGCACCTTTCAACTGATCAAATAAGTCATCAATTCGGGGTAACGGGTACTTATTCTTTATAGTTACCTTATTGAGCTGCTGATAGTCAATACACAATCTCAAAGACCCGTCTTTCTTTTTCGCAAACAAAACTGGAGCACCCCAAGGTGAATGACTCAGACGACCAAAACCTCTATCTACAAGTTCCTGTAACAGTGTCTTTAACTCTTTTAATTCTATAGGAGCCATACGATACGAAGCTTTGGAAATTGGGGTAGTTCCTGAATTCAGATCTATAGAAAATTCCACTTCTCTTTCTGGTGGCAACCCCCGGTAATTCCTCTGGAAACACATCAGAAAATTCACATACAACTGGCACTGCCTGTATCTTTGACTCAGATACCTTAGTATCCAACACATATGCCAAATAAACATCATACCATTTTCTGACACACCTCTGAGCTGTCATAACTGAAATCACATCGGATAATTCCTCTATCTGATCAGATTTAACCCGAAGTAATTCTCCATTCTGGCACTTCAACACAATATATTTCTGTTTACAGTTTACTACTGCATCATACTGAGTTAACCAATCCATGCCCAATATCACATCAAACTCATCAAAAGGAAATAACATCAAGTCAACCGGAAAACAAATACCTTTTACCATCAGTGGACAATTTTTACAAACTTTATCCACTATCACAAACTGGCCCAGGGGGTTCGAGACTTTAACCATAAATTCAGTAGGTTCAACAGACAAATTTTTAACAAATACTAATTTTGTACATATGTATGAATGTGTAAAGTCAGGATCAATTAATGCAATAACATTAGTATCATAAAGAGAAAATGTACCGGTAATTACATCAGGGGAGGACGCCTCTTCCCGAGCACGAATAGCATATGTTGTTGCGGGTGCTCTAACATCTGATCTAACTACTGAGTCTCTAGACATACCTCTATTACCCACTCCAACTCCTGGGTTTCTCTATGGTCTACCTCTGGTAGAAGCATTTCCTGATCTCGCACTGGGTATAACTTCTCTCTTAGTTGTTTCGAGACAATCCAGAATAAAGTGATCTGGTGCACCACATCTAAAACAAACATTTTCACTTGCTCTGCACTCTCTAGGGTGGCATCTACCACATTGAGGACATTTTGGCCTAGGAGGTCGAGTACTGCCCGTACTTGCAACTGTAGTGGTTTGAGCTCTAGAACCCTCAAATCTTCTGCCTCTGCTTCGACTAGAATATCTGGCTGGAAAATTTGATCAACTAGAGAGCTCTCTAGGCCTCTTAAAAATAGACTGAAATGATTTACTTATTTGCCTCTTATTTGTATCTTGCACTTCAACTTCAGCTTTGCCCTTCTCTTTTTCTTTTAACAAATCTTCTACTTTACAGGCTCTTTCCACCAAAAGGACAAACTCTCTGATTTCTAAAACACCTACTGCTAGTCGAATATCATCATTAAGCCCTTCTTCAAGTCTTTTGCACATTTTAGCTTCGGTTGACACAAACTCCCGGGCATATTTACAAAGTCTAACAAATTCACGTTCATATTCAATCACAGTCATCTTACCTTATTTTAACTCAAGAAACTCTTTCCTTTTCTGATCTATAAATCTCTGGCTGATATACTTCTTTCGGAACTCCTCCTGAAAGAAATCCCAGGTAACCGTATCACTCGGTACCACAGACAAGAGAGTCTTCCATCAGTGATAGGCTGAATCTCGGAGAAGTGAAACAACACACTTTATACATTCTTCTGGAGTACAAGATAATTCTTCAAAAACTCTGATAGTATTTTCGAGCTAAAATTCAGCTTTCTCAGCATCATCGTCTTTGGTAGCCCGAAACTTTTCAGCCTCTTGTTTCCGAATCCTATCAACTGGAAGTCTCTCTCTGATAACTATACCTGTACCTGGGGAAGCTACAAAGGGAACCTGAGAATCATGAGAGGGTGGAGGTCTCACAGCCAGATTCGTACGAATGAACTCGGCAAACCAATCATTCATAGCTTGGAAGAAGACTTCTCTAGCTCCTCCTCCCTGACTAACTGATATGGGCCTTTCACTAACATTAACATCTGGTGGCACCGTCCCTTCTACGGGAGCGGGTGCATTACTCTCTACTTCATCTGTGCCAACTCGTTCGGGATCCATAACTATAAAAGAAAACATTTTAACATCGTCAGGAGTCGTCACACTATCAAAATATAAGTATGGTATGTATAGGTAAACTCTTATTCATACTGAGTATTTCGATCCGAGAACCGACTAAACCTGCTTTGATACCAACAAATGTAACACCCCTTACCCGAGACCATAGCTGGAGTCGAGCTCGAGGCATTACTTAACTTATTAGTTCGGGGCATAAAAATTGCTTTTAAAATTTATCTCACTATTTATGATAAAGTTGTCCACTCGCGCAGCAGTCACTAAATCATTTATAACTCAAGATACAGAACTCAAAATTTAAACCTATAAACTTTCCCTGAAACTAGACTCATATATCTTCTTATCATAAATTTTTCAAAATTTTTGGTTCTGCCAATTAGTACAGTTTATTAGTTAAAGTCTCCCCTATTTCACCACTCGGCTGTCCTGACCTCTTGCCACTAAAAATAGGTTTTCTCATTGTAGGATTTTCATATGGTGTTTTCACTTATTTTTACAGAAAATATACTCAATAAGGAATCTACACATATAAATTACAACTCATAAATATTTTTTTACAATTTTTAGTGATTTTCTAAACTCAGAACAGGGGACTCCAAAAATAGTTCTGACCCTATCTCACCAAAATTCACATATCTCAAAATATGAAATTTCTTTTGCTAAACCGTTATTTTTTTCTGAAAATAGACTCAACAAGATTTCATTCTATATATCATACACCCTCTAATTCATTTTATACTATCCTAAGTGATTTTTCAAAATCACGTCACTGTTGTTTAAAATCTGTTTCTTTGCAAATTATTACTCTTTCATGATTTCTATGCATAATTTATCATATAGACATGTTTAAAAACAAACACCTTCATACTTAGCCATTTTGACAACTATTCATCATTAGATATTTACACATCATTCTTTATCAAAATCATAATACAACATTCAAAATAAGTAAGTCCCTATACATGCCATAGTTCAAACATAGTTCATCATAAAATACCGAGTCGTTGTGGTTGATAGTGTGGACGATTTCTGACGTCTTTAGGATCCTCGAATTTGATTAATGTACTACCAGTGCCATATCCCAGATATGGTCTTACATGGGATGTTTCATGTACTACCAGTGCCATATCCCAGATATGGTCTTACATGGGAGTTCTCATATCGGTGTCCATGCCATGTCCCAGACTTGGTCTTACGAGGGACCTCTCATCTTGGTGCCAACGCTATGTCCCAAACATGGCCTTACATGGGACCTCTCGACTCGGTGCCAACGCCATGTCCCAGACATTGGTCTTACATGGGACCTCTCGTCTCCGTGCCAACGCCATGTCTCAAACATGATTTTACATGGGACCTCTCATGATCTCACGGATGCCAATGCCATGTCTTAGACATGGTCTTACATGGGATCTCTTTACCCAAATGTCATGACATTTGTATCCAATACCTTCCTCATGCTTCAATGAGACTTTTTAATATCAATTCTCTATCGTCTCATACTTGAGTCAATATCAAATAAATTCATGAAATAAATACATAATTGTTGGAAATTAGCAGCATTAATAATAATTATTAAAATATTAACATTTATTTACCGTAAACTTACCTTGGTAGCAAATATAGCCAAACTTATCAATTTAGTCTAAACAGCCCTCGACTCTAACTTTGGCAAAATTACAATTTTGCCCCTAAACTTTTACATAATTATGCTTTTGCCCAAAGCTCGAAAATTAAGCTTCATCTCATATTCTTATGTTATATAACATACTGGACATTTTTCTCTTCTATGAAAACATAAAATTCTCACTCTAACACTTATGCGCATTAGGAATTTTTACTGATTATGTCAACTTACTCGTTTTCGCTTAAAATCGGCTAGCAAAATTTTTTAACATAATTTCTAGCTTCATATTCTATCATAAAACATCAAAATAAACACTTTTCACCTATGGGTATTTTTCTAAATATAAACCCTAGGTTAAATTATTGCTAGAATAAGCTAAATAAAGCTACAGGGATCTCGAAAACGTAAAAAGCATTAAAAACGAGGCTTAGAATCACTTACTATGAGCTTGAAAAGGTGTGAAAACCCTAGCTATGGTGTCTTTCCAAATTCGGCAGCAAGCTATGGAGAAGATGATATTTTTGCCATCTTTTTCCCTTTTTATTCTTTTTATTATTCATTTACTAAAATACCCTTCATTAAAACTTTAGTTATTTTTATCTATGCATGCCTATTTCTGTCCATGGAAATTTTATGGTCTAATTACTATTTAAGGACCTCTACTTTGATTATGCACTTCAAATAAATCCTTTATCATCTAAAACTCATATTTACCCACTTTTGCAATTAAGTCCTAATAGGCAATTTAGGCATGCAATCAATAAATTTTCTTATTAACACTCTAATACTTATATCTAATCACTCTATTAATCATAAAAATTAATAATAATTTTCTCTTTAAATCAGATTTGTGGTTACGAAACCACTATTTCGATAACCTTAAATTTGGGCCTTTACAAGTTGTCTTTCCTTATTACTATTTGACCATGTAATACCGCTTAGTATCAGTTAAACATTAAACAACCAATGAGTAACATTTGCTTCCATTGTGCTTTGCATGCAAAAATCATGTGAGGATAATATACAAAGTATTAATGTATTTTATGAATAATTTTATTAACCAATCTGTTCAAAAAAATTACAATTGTACTTAGACAAAAATACTACACTTAGGCACCAGATCCAACAAGTTGTAGCATCCCGTAACTCGAACATGACAATCAGGTCAGGAAGAGGTGTTACATTTAGGATAATAATTAGGATTTGGGTGGCTATATATAGTGTGTCCCCCTTGTAACTCATTAATTCATTCATTCTCTTTTGAGTTAATAAAGTTCTCTTTAAGTTTCTCTCTTCAAGAATTTCTCTTGAGTTTTCTTTTAGAAGAGTTTTAACAATCTTTTTAGATTTTGAGAATCATCTTTAAGCTTTTCTTGCCAGTGTATCTTTCTTGGAGGAGAAATTAGAGTTGTTTGAAAAGAGGTTATGGAT
Organism: Gossypium hirsutum; assembly: GCF_007990345.1. Taxonomy (NCBI): domain Eukaryota; kingdom Viridiplantae; phylum Streptophyta; class Magnoliopsida; order Malvales; family Malvaceae; genus Gossypium; species Gossypium hirsutum. The sequence continues at coordinate 35,575,754 of NC_053444.1, forward strand.
TCATATTGTTTCCAAGGGTCCTTAGAACTTCTACATGCCATCTTTATCTTCTTCTATCTTTCTTCTTGCTTTTCTTTAGTTTTCCATTCGATTCTTGTTTTTTTTCTAATCTAATCTTTGTTTGATTTATTTATAGGTCTTAATCAACAAAGAGAAGATGTTCTCCCATCATTATACATCAAGAAACACTAAAAAATAGGAGTTTTTTTCTTTTCTTGTTAATTTGAAATTTTTTTGTTGCAAAACAATTTTTGTTTGGCTTAATTCTTCATTCTAATAAACTGCTTTGTTGATTGTGTTTCAGATCTAGTTGGAGGCCTTCTTTTGGTTCAAGAATGGTTTCTTCTCCCCTAATAAACCCTATTATATTCATTCTTAGACTTCTTGGCTGCCTTTTCTTATTTTGTTCTTTGATTTTCTTTTTATTCAATTTAATCAAAACTAATCTGTTTTTTTTTTCATATCTGAATTCGCAACCTCTTTTTCACCAAGATCAGTCCAAAGCACTCTTATTTGCTTGGATCTTCATCATACTCTGCTAGCTGAATCATCTTGGGTTACTATCTTATGTTTTTTCATTCGGTTCTTTGCTTTATTGTTCATATTTGTTTATAATTCATTGTTTTCTTATCTTGACAACCCTAATTCGGCTAGAACTCATTAAGAATAAGTCTTTACATAGCCGAATTGGACTGTTTCTCAAGAACCCTTATCTGATTCGAATTTCTCGCTCTTTTTCTTTCTTAATTACTTGTTTTAGTTGTTGCCCTTTTAATTATTAGATCTAACTTGGATTGTTTGCATTTTCAGGTTGTGTCAACCTCCAGTTTTCTTCATTCCTTTAGATTCTTAAACAAAATCTATGACTTAGATAAATTTACGATCATGTTCCGCACGCATCCTTATCAGAATCTCAGGGATGAATACACCGATTTAAGTTAAGAAAATTTTAACTATTAACAAAGAGATGTATGAGTTATACACCAAAATATAAATAGATTATTTGGTAATGTAACATTATCTCTATTCTATTATTAATAAAATAAAATTTCTCTATCTTTTGAACACAATTCTTGCATTAAATTATATTAGTGTCATATATTATTATTTTTAATAATGATATTTAAATTCATTACTTATATTATTTTTATAACATTTAAAATATAAATTAATTTATATTTTTAATTATTAAATATTATAAATTATAAATTAATTTAATATATTTTTATTGATATATACAACTAGTTGCCACATGGTACGACTAAAACACCTAGTTTTAACAAAACAAAGAATATGAGTGTAGCTAATTCAGAAAAAAAAAAGAAAAAAAGAAAATGAGTGTAGCTCAGGTTAGGCCTGGATTATTAGATTTGCTTTAAACCCACAATGAAGGCACCCCTATTTTGGATCCAGTCGAGTCCATATCACATTCGGCTTCTGGTTAAGAGACTCCTGAAAAGAGTCCGCCAAGTAACAGACGCCTTCTTTTTCGTTAGTTTCAAAATCTGTGCCACTTGCCGCAGCTCAAAAACCCTAAACCCGGAATCAATCAATCTCATACAATGCTGGTGTTCTTCTCTTACACTCGCAACCTCCTCAAACCCAGAAGCTCGTCGCCTCTCCCTTTCACCTCCATAATGCACATGTCCCAGTCCACCTCTATCCCTAAAAAACAGGACAGAGTACGCGACCACGGTTTCGACAACTACATGGAAGCGGAGAAAAAGACCCGGAAAGTCCTCAAATTCCAATCTCTCATTCTTTCCCAGCCAAGTCAAACCTTGCCCATCTCTCGTTTCGACTCTCTCGCTCGTCGCCTTGGTCTCGGCTTCAAAGAAAACGAAGCCGCTGCTTATCTCCTTAAATTCCCCCACGTTTTCGAAATCTACGAGCACCCTGTTCTCAGAATCCTCTTTTGCAGGCTAACCCAGAAGGCCCATCTCCAAATTGAGCAAGAAAAACAAGCACTCCATGCCCAGTTACCTGATGCCGTCACCCGGTTAAGGAAGTTGGTTATGATGTCGAACACGGGCCGTTTGAGACTGGAACACGTTCGGATTGCCAGGAAAGAATTTGGGTTGCCTGATGATTTTGAGTACTCGGTAATTCTCAAATACCCTGAATTTTTTAGATTGTTTGATGCTCGAGATGCAAGGAATAAGTACATTGAGATTGTTGAAAGAGATCCCGAGTTAGCTATTTGTGCCATAGAGAAAGTTAGAGAGAGAGAGTACAGAGAAAAAGGACTTGACGCTGAGGATGTTAGGTTCTCATTTCTTGTTAACTTTCCACCTGGATTTAAGATTGGTAAGTATTACAGGATTGCAGTTTGGAAGTGGCAACGGGTTCCGTATTGGTCGCCTTATGAGAACGTATCTGGTTATGACTTGAGGTCATTGGAAGCTCTGAAGAGGATGGAAAAGAGGGCAGTGGCAACTATTCATGAGTTGTTGTCATTGACTGTGGAGAAGAAGATTTCTTTGGAGAGGATTGCGCATTTTAGGATGGCGATGAATTTGCCTAAAAAGTTGAAGGATTTTCTGCTTCAGCATCAGGGAATATTTTATGTTTCAACTAGGGGGAATTATGGGAAGCTTCATACAGTGTTTCTTAGGGAAGCTTATAGGAAGGGGGAGTTAATTGAGCCAAATGATTTGTATTTGGCGAGAAGGAAGTTGGGCGAGTTAGTTTTGCTAAGCTCTAGGAAGGCAAAGGTGGATAAGGAACTGGTTAGCTATAGGAGGGATACGGAAGTTGATGACATCGTGTGTGTTAGACCAGACTATATGGAAAATGACGTGAAAGATTTTGGGGTTGAATATGAAATAGAGCACGATGGAAGAAGGGAAGGATATAGTTTAGATTCTGATTTTGTTTCTGATGACATAGATGAGGCTGAAGATTTGGATGAAAAGGAGGATACTGTTTAAGTGAATGACAAGGCCTAAATTCTGTTAGTTCTTGTCATTGTTAATTTTGAAACAGTGAACTTATAATCAGCCAGACTTTACAATGGAAGACCACTCTTTGCATTCATTAACATTAAGAGGACATTTTGGATTAAGGATAGTTTTTTGGATCTGGAGAGTGTCAATGGATTTCTTTGTTGTTGGTGGAAGTAGCATTTCTATGTTAATGGACTATTGAAGAAGCTGAAGGCATCTATTGTGCAATTCTTCTTGCCTTGTTAGTCACCAATGCAAGATGTTGGTGGAAATTTCAGCAGGTAAATTGAAATAAGAAGCTCCCAGAAGATTTTGCACCATTAAGTTGCTACTGCTATAGTGTAAGTGCCACAAGTCTCTTATTTTTGCCCTCCCTTCCCTCCATCTGCATTTTAATGTTCTGTTCACCCTTTCAAATTCTGTACAGGTGTTCTTTCTTTCTGTTTGGCAGGAAGAGAAACCAAAAAAAATATTGGTCAGGGTTAAGCAGATGGATGGGTGTTCTACGACACTGGAAAGCAGGCCTTTGGCTTGAAGTAGGTGTCCCTGTTCCATGATAAAGCGTATTGGCTTTTTATTTACATTTTCCTGTCTAGAGGTCTTATGCAGAGACTAGATAATAGTGAGTCATTACAAATGTAGAATAGGGTCTGATTAAATACTAGTATTTCTGCTGCAAATGACACATTATATCCTGTTCCTTGAGCGCTTAAGGTTTTAAGGAGATAAATATGGTGGTTTTTAAAGAAAACCGTTCACTTAAAGTTTTCTTTTATCATTTCTGGCAACCTTGGAATGAACTTCAAGAGGAATCGGCTTATCTGGTCAAACAAACTGGAATGCTTTGTTCTAATTAGCATCATATAAAGTTTGCATATTCTCTAGTTAGAAGAATTCGTTTTTATCATGCTAGTTTGGCTTTCGAGTTCTAAGCAAAATACAGTCTTGATGGAGTTTGTAGATGAAAGTTATATTGATTGGACTATATTGAGTCTTGATGAGATGGATGTAGAGATGCAAAAATTCTGTGGTTTGGTGAGTGGTAACAGCTCAAAGTATGATACTGGGTAAGGAGTCTTCCAGTACCTATATCCTACTTCTTATGACTTGAGGTTGATCATATTGTAGTATTAGTCTAGAAGAAATTAGGTACACAAGAAGTCTGACAGGGCTGCACGAGGTTTTGGGATTTGAATTGAAGCTCAAATTCTAACAATGTCCACAAGTCACTAGGAGACCATATGGTGTTTCTTATAGACCTGGGATTTAATTCCTTGTGATAAAGGAAAATAGTTTTGTTTTACAGCACAACTTTTTTCCTGCCAAGTAATATGCAGAAGGAGAAAATTCTTGTTTTCCAATTCGGATGATTCTTTTTATCACAGCTTATATAAAACTGTTTTTTATATACCTCAATTGCTTTTGCATAACAAGTTAGTCCATATGAGTGGACCAGAAGATGATGTCCGCCAAAAGTCATTGGTCAGAAATTGGTTGGTTTGGTTTGAAAATCAAGAGCTAAAAATATCTTAAAAAACAAACAAACTATAGTTTGTGTCACGTATGTGTCAAGTATTAGGTTTGAAATCTGGATGAGTCTTCATAGCCCCACGTGTGAGCACTGAAAACAACAGACACCAACATAGTCTTTGATGAGTATAAACTTGATTCTTGAGAATTATGAATTGGATATTTCTTTGTATACAGTTGACACTAGATACACTCAGTCAGAACCCCTGGCCCTGTAACAAGGGTTGCCCTATCACAGGTAGAAGGCGTCAGCCTGGCTACTTTATTCATTTTTAAACTAATGGTTCATAGCAGGTTGTGATTGTGATAACAATTTGGATGGCGAAAGCTTTTGTTGCTTTGCATTTGTGTTACGCAAGGCATAATTTTATACTTTGAAATAACAACACTGATTACTGGTTTGATTATTAACCCCCTTATTATTATTATTTTTCATTATCTTGGATAGTGATTTTGTTGTGAAAAACTTTAATAATTTATTGAAAATTTCATGTAACTGGATAATTAACTAAATACTAGGAATTATGGCTGAAAAGGAGCATTGTCATTTTGATTTGAATTTAATATCGAACAAGGGTTGTAGGGACATTTTATTTGAATAAATGTGCAATGCATCTTGTTCATTATTAATTTATCTTTTAATAAATTAGGAACCGACCGTCTTTCATGTTTTCAAACGTGTCTTAGTCTACTATTTTTGTCTTTGTTTTACCGATTATCATGGGACATATTTAAATTAATTATAACAAATTATCTTATACAATCGACGTATACTGATCAGTGAAATCTGAAATTGACATTACATTTTAATAAATTCATATAATTTAGTTGGGATTGAACGAATGAGCTAAAAGATAATGTTTGTGTTATATTTTAAGATGTATATATATTTTTTATAATTAGAGAGGAAAATGGGATTATTTGAAATTGAACTCAAGTTATGATGCACTTTTTGTTATATGACTTTTGCTATTACGCCAAGTTGGTGACAAAATTATAATGTGTTTTAATTGATGGGTTGGGGGTGTAATTTTGTAGTTTTCGCGTAGACGTCCCACGATCCCATCATCAGCACCCAGAGTCCTAAACCCCAAAGTACATATTGTGAGGCTAATCTAGTGTCTGCTCTGCTCACGTGAAATCATTCATCAGCAGCCGTCGGATTATCATCATCAAACCAAAGGTAATTTGAATCACAGATGTATGATCCAGATTATGGTGGCCTGTGAAGTAACAGATAGTTTTCTTTCGGCAGTCTCGAGGACGCACGCGCTTCCGCACCTTCTAAGTTTGAACACCAGGTGGCCCCTACCTGGACTCATTGGCCACTGTTAATGACTCAAGGGTCTTAACCTTTAAGGCTCCATTTGCAATTTTTTTTTAGGTTGTTTCACTTTAATCTAAAGTTGGGTTAAATAAAGTAAAAATATGATAAAAATGGGCAAAATACCATTAAAGGCTTTTTTTTTAATTTATCGAAATGAGCTCGGTATTTTATTATTTACCGGAATAGGGCATTTTCCCTGAAAACGCGTTCCTGTCAGCGCGATGTCAGGGGACGTGTCAGCAAAACGCGTCCTTGGGGGCGCGCTTTGCTTACGTGGACACAAAGCGCGCTTACGAGGACGCGCTTTTCTGCCACGTAGGCAAAGTGCACCCCCAGGGACGCGTTTTGTTGCCACGTAGCGCGCCACTGGGGACGCGTTTTTGCCGTTTCTCCACTGTTAGGTTTTGGGTTTTTAGGGTTAGGGTTTAAGGTTTTTAATAAATTAGTTTAGGATTTTAAGTTAAGGGTTAGAGTTTTTAAGTTAAGGGTTAGGGTTAGGGTTAGTTAAGGTTAGGGTTAGTTAAGGTTAGGGTTAGGGTTAAGGTTTTTGTTAGGGTTTGTCAATTAAATTATAAATTATAAATTTATAAATTTTTAATAAATTAGTTTAGGGTTTTTAAGTAATACCTCAAATAAATTTCTATTTTAGTACATCAAATAATATCAAAATATTCAAAATGTTTGTACAAATATATTAAAATACAAATTAATCTCCATGCCCGTCGGATTCAGTGCCACATAGTGGCCATCGATGGTTACGCGCTAGATTCCTCCTTTGTCCAGCTTCCGGCAGGGGTTGTGATTGTTCCGGCGGGGATTCTGGTTCTTTCAGTAGGGCATCTGGTTGTCGGTGTTGGGACGATGAGCCACCTTGATAGAATAGTGAATGTGGAGGTGTTTGCATCACCAACGGCGACGGTGTTTGAAACTCATACGGTGATGGGGATTGGTAAAAAGAAGAGCTCCTTGACGGCCCCTCTTGCGATCCCTCGTGCGACGCTAGCCTATACATCGGCGATCCACTCGGCATAACAGAAAATAGAGATGAATTGGGCCATTGACTCCAACCTGCCATAGGACTCGAAAAAGAAAACATATAGGGGTTAGGATAAATAAAAGGGCTAGGATACGCACCTAGCATCATCAGAAAAGGCTGTACCATAGGTATCATTCCTTGAACTACTGGGTCGGGTGACTGTGTCGGTGCTCTCACTGGGCCTAGTGATTGAATGGCCGCTGATGATGGGCCGGGTGAATGTCTTGGCCTCGTTGATGGGCTTGCGTCGTCGTCCCTTCGTCTTGGATTTAAAGGCCCAGGTCGTTCCCTTTGGACACGTAATTGCCGCTGCCTCTCCTTTACCGACAGTAAATACGGCTTATCATGGATCTTAAACCATGACATGTATTCTGGAATGCACGTTAACTTCGGAACGATGATCGGTTCCAGAATAGGTATATAATCATACCGATCTTCCCACATTTGGATGTAGTGGGACCAGAATCTCGGCCAATCCGTATGCAATTACCGTAGGTTGATTTTGTGGTGATCATCAAACACCTCAAGTGCCATGGGAATCGGTTGTCTACATCCAAATTGTCATAACACTCTGTCTAATTGTTATAACACTCTGTCTGACTGGTGTATCTCCACGGTCGCATAGCTGATCAACGCGACATTCGCGTGCCAAACGTTTGGATTTTGGAAGAACTCATTCGAAATTACTGCCCGAATTGCCGGATCCTCGTATGGTGTCCATTGAAACTATATGAACATGATAGAAATATTAGTTATATACATAATACTAAATACTAAATACTAAATACCAATCGACTAGCTCATGATGGAAGTATTAAATTTTATTTAATACTTACATGTGCTTCCGACTGTTGGTCTAATAGAAGCCATATATCTTCAAGAGAGGTAGGTAATCGAGCATAACTTGCCGGATTGTTCCACCTAATTAAAATTTTTTTAGTATACTATTATTTTTTAAAATCTACATAATAATTGTAAAAAATCTAATATAAAATTTACCTCGTTATGAGTGGGAATGTATATGGGTGGTCCACGCAACCTCCGATTTTCGCTTTACTCGGTCGCGTCGCTCCGCACATCTCTCAATATAATGTTGCCAAGACGGTAGACCCCCAACTCAATTCACCAGCTGCTCTAAAATCAACGAGTTTTAGCAACCATCTTAGATGTACGAGGTTTCGTGACAAGTCCGACATTAGATAACCTCCAATTATCTGAAGAATTTATGCCCAAGCATATTGAATTCTTTCTACTTCAGTTGAATCATCATCCGGCTCCGGAAATGTGTCTCGTAACCAGCCCATCTCGATCCGACCTCCATTAATTTTCTCCAGAATAGGGCCCAAAAACTCGTAGCACACCGCTCCCCAATCGCCAGATTGAACAGACCCGGTGATTGGATACCCATCCACCGGCAATCCCAATTGCAGATTTACAACTTCCAAAGTGATAGTGCACTCTCCACATGGAAGATGTAATGTGTGCGTCTTAGGTCTCCACCTCTCGATCAATGTACTGATAAGTTTCGGGTCCAACTTGCATCCCCAGCCTACCGTCGCCACGTGCCAAAAACCCGTTTCCCGCAGGTAATTCTCTACCAACGGTGATGGAGGACCATATGCATATTCCGGATATAACATTCCAATATCCGATCTACAGATTTTTATAATAAATAATAAATTAATAATTATTTAAAAATGCATAAATAAAAAAATCTTAAATAATATTTAAAAAATAAATTTAACACTTACCATTTTCATTTGTTCGACGGATATGTGCTGGTTATCAAGACGAATCAATTCTCCGGCCATTGCTAAATTCGTACAAGTTTTTACGATTTAAAATTTTTTAAAAAAATTAAATTTTTTTTAAAATAATTAAAAATAGGGATTTAAGAAAAATTTAAGAGGAAATTGAGAGAAAAATAAAATTAAATACGGATTTAAGAGAAATTTGGAAGGAAACTGAGAGTAAATTGAGAGCAGATTGAGAGGAAATTGAGAAAATAATTGAGAGAGTATTAGTTTGTGAAAAAAATGAAAGGGTGGGGGATTTATAGGTTCTTTTTTTTTACCGTTGGGGGGGCAACGGTCAAAAAATGACCGTTGCATTGTTCACGCGCGGGAAAAACGTGTCCCCAGGGGCGCGCTACGTGACAACAAAACTCGTCCTTGTAAGCGTGCTTTGTGTCTACGTAAGCAAAGCGCGCCCCCAGGGACTCGTTTTGTTGACACGTCCCCTGACATCGTGCTGACGGGGACGAGTTTTCGGAAAAAAGGGCCCATTCAGGTAAATAATAAAATATCGGGCCCATTTCGGTAAATTTAAAAAAAGGGGCTTTTTTGGTATTTTGCCTGATAAAAATCATTGTTTTCATTTTTTTTTATTTTTATTTTAAAAAATAGTTTTATATGTTACATTAAAAAGATATAAATAGATGAATTTTTTAACAAAATGATAAATTTACTTTTTAATCTAAAGTATAATGACTATTTTTCTTTGAGTAGAGAAAATAAAATATAATCTGATTTCTATTATAGGGACCTCCACCTTAGATAATCATAAATTTGAAATCCATTAAATTTTTTTCTTTTTTGTATTTTATGTAACGTAATTTATTTGGCAATATTTTTTATTTGGCTAAAATGATAATAGTTTATGTATATTTACAAATTTTAAGCAAATGGGCACACTAATTTTAACATGACTTGTTATTGCACCTATTTTATGACTTGTTAGAAGCAAGTAAAATAAATAGTATTTCTACTATAACAATTTTTATTTGCCAGCCCCTAGTATTAGTCAAAGAATTCAGCTCTTTTTTCACTTTGAAAATTTCGATTTTATGAGAAAAATTAATAATCCATCACATGTTTTAAATATATTTTATTAAGAGAAGTGTTAGTCTTTTAATAATTAAAAAATATAGGAAGGAAATTTGGTAAAATTAAACCAACTAAAGAAAAGAGAAAAAGTTACGAATATAATTTCAGTTTTGGGAACAGACACACCTACAGTGCCTGTTTCTTTCTTCTCCATTTGTCCTAAAAAAGCAGCAATATCTGAACTAACAACACACCTTCAAAAGAGAAGAAAAGAATCTGATAGTGCCACGCCATCCCCGCTCCCATTTTTCTGAACGACTCCTACTTTTTGCATTATTACTTGGAAAAGAGAGCAAAACACGAAAATCCCACCACCCCATTGCTACCACTACATCTTTTAAATTTAAATTTTGTTCTCGTCTACTACAGTTGACCTAATTTCAATTCCCATACAAAATAATAATAACAATAAGAAAAAAGGACATGGGGAATTCGTTTGGGTGCTCAGCTTCAGGGGAGAGATTAGTTTCGGCGGCGAGAGATGGGGATTTGGTGGAAGCCAAGATGCTCTTGGATTGCAATCCTTGTCTTGCTAAGTACTCCACTTTTGGGGGCCTTAATTCTCCTCTTCATTTCGCTGCTGCCAAAGGCCACAATGAGGTTTCTTTCTTCTTTTTCTTTTCTTCTGTTTTAATTTTTAACCTATTTTCCCCCTGGAAAGCTTTTTTTTTAAATTAGATATTGACTTCATGTTTTATTTCTTTGCTGGGATTTTGTTAGATTGTTGCTTTATTGCTTGAAAATGGAGCTGATGTTAATTCCCGGAATTACTGTGGCCAGGTAACTGTTTTTTTTTTTAAATATACTCTTATCTTTTTTTAAAAACATTTGAGAATGGGTTTTTGGACGGTAGTTTTATTTGTGCAGATCTTTTAGCTGTGGGTTTAGTTCTGATTTTGGACTTCCTATGTAGTTTTGAAAATTTTGGAATTTGATTGCATGAATTTGGGATTTTGGATTGAAAATTGGAGCTAGATACCATATTTTGAAAGAACATTCTTCTGGTCTGCTAACCTTCAAACTTTCTAAAGATTCTACTGTATTGGTTCTGATACTTCGTTTAGCATGATTTTAGATTCCAAATCTGTGTCCGTGGAAACCCAAAGTTATAGCTTCAATGAAACTAGACTATTAATTCTGCTCTTCTATAAGCAACAAATGGGATCGATCTGCAGTATAACTAACTTTTAATTCTTATTTTTATGTTTGAATTTGAAAGACGGCATTGATGCAAGCATGTAGATACGGGCACTGGGAGGTTGTGCAGACCCTTTTGCTCTTCAGATGTAATGTGAGTTCCATTTTTTTTTTCTTTTATGAACTTCTTTAGTTACTCACAAAATATGACTACTTAACGGTTTTGTAGTTATAACTGGATAATTTCTTTATTAACTTTTTCAAATGCTTGTTGATTAGTTGATTGTTGTTGTTTATTTACTTCCTTGTAGGTTACAAGGGCAGATTATCTAAGTGGAAGAACTGCTCTCCATTTTTCTGCTGTAAATGGACATGTACGGTGCATAACACTTCTTGTAGCTGATTTTGTTCCTAATGCTCCTTTTGAAGCTATGAACAACCAAATTGAAGGTGAAAAGGGGGACGGTTGTACTGTGAGAAACAAAAATGATCAAAGGTGTGTGTTTTATTAATTCCTGAACAACCATGTTTTCTGGCTGGCTCTGATTTGAATTAAATGGAGAAGTAGGTCTGGGATCTATTGCATGTAATATTGTAAAAAAAGATTAATCAGGAAGGAAAAATTCATTTCCAGCAAAAGCTTACTTTTGGGATGTGAAAAGAATTTATTCTCATAATAGGCATATTTCTCCTAGTGATTTCAATTGCTAAGGAATTACTCAAAGTGTTGATAGCAGTTCTGTGAACTATTATCGTGCTAATTATGCTACTTATGATTTGCAGTGCACTATCAAAGTTTGTAAATAAGGCAGCTGATGGCGGGAATACTTCTCTTCATATGGCTGCATTAAATAGGCATTTTGATTGTGTGCAGCTTTTGTTAGACCTTCATGCCAATGTATCTGCCGTCACATTTCATTATGGAACATCAATGGATTTAATAGGTATGATTTCTTTTTTCTTTTTTACATGGACGATAGCCTTTTCATTTGAACTTGTGGGTGATATGGTTACCGGGTTTTCTTTGAGCAGGAGCTGGAAGTACTCCTTTGCATTATGCTGCCTGTGGGGGAAACTTGAAATGTTGCCAGGCAAGACTTAGAAGCAATGTTTTTGCACCCATAGATAATTTCTCTTGAATTGGAATTATTTTATTGTTTGCAGATCCTTCTTGCAAGAGGAGCCAGTCGGTTGACTTTGAACTGCAATGGGTGAATGGCTTATTGATCTCCTTCTGTTTAGATTTTTCTTTGGTCTTCAAGCATGGCTGTTATTTCTGTTTTGCACCCATAATGGCTAACGGAGTTATGTGTATTTCTCAGGTGGCTGCCACTTGATGTTGCCAGGATGTGGGGTCGTCATTGGCTTGAGCCCTTGCTGGCACCTAATTCTGATACCACAATACCTAGATTTCCTTCTTCCAATTACTTGTCTTTGCCTCTTTCGAGTGTACTTAACATAGCAAGGTAATCCTGTGACTACAATGGCCTACAATCTAGGTACTCAGTTTTTGCTAGTTTTCAATCACTGTCAAACAGTTATCACACAATGTTTCTTTGAAAAGAAAAAAAATGGCAATCTTGATATTTTGAAGTTGGCCAAACTTGAAGAGAGAGCTTCATTGGTGGTAGATATGACGGTGATTTGATATACTTATCTTTTATTATACATACTTCTAAACGATGTTGAAATTTATTTTGAGAAATAAAATAAAATTAATGTGATTCTTAATCGAATATTTGCTTGGTTTGGCTGCTGCAAGTTAATTTCCTTTATTTTCTCGTATGATGCAAGAACTGCCATTTCTTAGGATTGAAACTTTTAGATGATACAGAACTGGTTTATTATATAAACTTCTATGTGATGGGATAGGAATAATCATCTAGCTTTGGCCAGTAGTTTCTTCCTTGTTGCGCATCAAAATTAGCTTTCTTGTGTGTCATGTCTAAATCATAACGTGTAGCTTCATTTTAAGATGCAAAGTGTGGTGTTAGATAATTTGTTGATCCTGAAGAGTGTGACTGTTTAAGCTCCATTTGTAAAGATTGGTCAGTTCTTCCTGTTTTCCTGTTTTAAATAAGAAAACTTTTAAAACCTCATCTTGCTTGGAGAGTGGAACTAAGTGACCTCAGATTATATTATGGAGTTGCCTAAATTGGTAAAAGGGTCATGCTTTGTCTTAACTTCTCCTAGGAGAGCCTATATTACATTCAAACACTGTTGATTCGCAGGACTTTCCCATTTCTCAAGTTTTCTGTTTTTACTATTCTTGCTGTTGGGTTATCAGCAGTAATGACTTACCGATGGATTATGGACTATGGAAGACTAGAAAATAAGACTTGAAATTTGTTTGCTGTTATTTCAAGCACTTATTTCTAAAATGCTATCTGTGTCTTAATCCAGCAAATTACCCTTAATGCCTAAAACTTTAGTTGTTCAATGAGCTTCTCGGATGATAATACTTTGATCTTTAGGTTTGTCAATGAGCTAAAAAGATTTATTGTGAGAAGCCTTCTTTCTGATTATATTTTGCAGAGAATGTGGGTTGCAGTCCCCAACAACCCCCTTGGATGATGCTGACACTTGTGCAGTCTGCCTTGAAAGAGTATGTAGTGTTGCTGCTGAAGGTACGTCTTCAACTTGCTGTTTCCATAAATTTGGTTAGCATTCTCTCTTCTTTTCCTTGAAAAATATGCTGGCAGAAAGTAGCAAACTGCTTTGATCATTTTATTTTCATTAATTTTATTTGATCTTAGCATCATTTTTTGTGACTTCATGAGCATGATCTCTCTGGTCTTCCAGTTGGCACCAAGTAGGGGTGTTGGAATTAGAAGTTACTTTTAATGGCATAGCATCAAAAAACTTAATGTTATAGTGAGTTAGGAGGCAAGCTGGTGAATACATCCATATAGTTAAACCCGGTGCTAGTGTTTTTACAAATACAAGGGCTCTCTCATCAATTCATTTATCTTTTCAGGATGTGGGCATGAGTTATGCGTAAGGTGTGCACTCTATCTTTGCTCAACAAGCCACATTCCCTCCAATATCGTGGCCCCACCAGGGTCTATCCCGTGCCCACTTTGTAGACATGGCATTCTCTCCTTTGTCAAATTGCCCATTTCGCCGGTAAAAGAAAATAGGTTACATGTATCCCTTGGCCTCTGTACGCCATGCATGCTTCATCCCTGTGATGCAGATTGCCCATCACCTGCTTCGGAGATCCGAAATAATCGAGTTGCATCAGTTTCTTCGGATATTTTCTGTCCAGTTACCTGTAGTCCTTTTCCTTCTGTTGCCATCCCTTTGTGCACCTGCAATGATGGTCCTTGCCCCTCGTTTGAAAGTGGAGAGACAGAAATGCAAGATGGATCTCCAAGACGTTCACAATCTACATCGATTGAGCAGGATAAAATTGAAGGACCTAGACTGGAGAGAACAACCTGTTCAAACATGTTCTGGGGCAGGAGGAGCTGCAGTAGAGAGCATCAATGCAATTCAGAAATAAATGCTTGATTAATTTCATCCGTGGTTGATCGATCTATTCTACAGAAAGAAGCTTCATTCTTAGGTTCCATTCTGAGATGAACAGTTCCCAGTCTGCGAACAGAGCTGGATTTACGACGGGGGCGATGCTCCTTGCTGAAATCCTGTTTTTCTTTGGTTTTTTTTTTGGTAGTATTCTGTAATTATTACAAGTTTTCAAGAAAGTTTCAGTTTTGCGTCTACTGAAATTTAATTTGTATTCCACCTTTCCACTGTTAATGTTAGAGAAGTGGCTAGTAGTACTGAAGCCAAACCCTAGAAATACATGAAAAAACATAAATTTAGTGTGAGAAGTTGTCTACGAAGATGAATATGATGCTTTCCTTAAATATTACTGTACACAAAATTTGATGTGAATTCTAAATTGATTTAGAAATTTTGAGTCAAATTTCAAGTTACAATTTCTTGATTTTTTCATTACAAAGAAAATGTTAATCCAAAATTTTAGGTATTCTATGTTTCCACTTAACTTTTAATGTTAGAGCACGGGGTAGTTGTACTAAGCAAAATCCTAGAAATGCATGAAAAAATAATTCATTGTAAAAGGCTGTGGTTGTGCACGAAGATGGATACGATGCTTTCCTTAAATATTTTTGTACACAAATATCGAATTTCGAGTTATAAATTGTTTTAGAAATTTAGAGCTTTCGAAAAAGTGTAGATTTTGATAATTAACATATTATATTTTTCCTTAAAATAAATAATATTATATTTCAAGAAATTATGTTATTAAATGTGGAACAAGTAGCATTGTCGTTTCACTTAATGTCTGTAATATTCTTTACACATTTTGATTTATGGTACGAGTGGAAAGTGCTATTGAAACACTTACAGGCTTGAATCAAAAAGTTTCTTTTCTAAAAACTTTAGTTTCAAAACATATTAGTGTTCTTTAAACTAAATTAATCAAGTTTAAAAGGATACAGTATGACTAGAAATCATTTCGAGTCATTGAATACTTGTGGGGCACATCTAAATCATATAACAATTGTAAAAAGTCCATAAGCTGAAAATGAAGTCATTTGGATTGAGAGAAATGGGAGTTTTATCAAAATTTTAAACTTTAATCAATTTAAATAAACTCATATAAATAAATACATAAACACATTTTGAAGGCTTTAAAATCAACTTAAAACCATTTAGAAATATTTTTCAGTTGATAAGAGGTGCCCGGGGTTAAGTATGAGCTCCAAGGAGCTCAAAACGATCAAAACAGTGCAGAGGCATTGTTTAGGAGGCTAGGTATCGCTACCAAGTCCTTAAATTGTAGCATTTTAGCCACTGACATGTTTCGGTCCAATACTTATGGTAAAAGTACCGGACTCTGGGCCACTGAAGTTGAAAATAGCCCAAACATCACCATATCATTTTAGCATGAAACAAAACATTATAAAACAAAACTTTAACTCATTTAGGTTCAAATAAATGACATAAACATATCCAAATTGAAATGATACATATCATGTTTAAATAAAATCCACAAGAGTTTTAAGTTTGTCTTTTAACTTTACAATTACTCAACTAATCTACGTTTTGATATACATGCTAAAAATCAAACATGAATGGTATCTAAAAACTTGAAATACATGTTAAATTTGGTGCCCTAAGTGTAGTATATTCTTTATTAACTTGTAATTTTTTCGAACAAATTGGTTAATAAAATAATTCATAGATTACATTAATATACTTTGTATAATGTCCTCGAGTGGTTTTTGCATACAAAGTAAAATAAAAGTAAATATTGACTCATTGGTTGTCTAATGTTTAAACTAATACTAAACGGTCTTACGTGGTCAGATCGTAATACGAAAATATAGCTATATTAGTAGATGAACCTAAACATGTCCTTAGTGTTTAATGTATTTTAGCTTATTTTACTTCAAATCGATTAAAGTTTGTTCCTTTTATGTTTCTTGTTTTAGATTTCTTTGTTAAATGCTTTTGGTTTCATGCTATTTAAGTTTTATTGCATAAAAATCTCAACTTTCACATTTTTCTCAAGCTTTACTTTTATGGCTTCTTTATTTTCCATTGTTATGTTTATTTTCTTGACTTTGTGCATGTGTAGTTAAACCCATTAAGGAGGTTGGTTGATGAAGATGTGGATAAACTAAAATATTTGGAGAAATGACTAAATCGTAACAAATTGGACTAATTTGAATAGAACTAAGAACTAACATAGTGATGCCCCTAAGGGAATATCAATATAACATGAGACCAGAAGGTAATCTTGTCGCACACTGTTTGTTAGTCCCAAATTAACCAACGAGATCAAAAGATAAACTGGACCTAATTTGTTGAAGTCGGTAAAATTGAGATCAGAAGATAAAATGGATCCACTTGGTAATTTACGTGATTTATGTCCCTAGTCTGAGATTTGGTGAACCACATCGAAGTCAACCAACCCCCATTAGTCATTTGCTCAATAGTCCCTCTAGTTTACATATCTTGTAATTTAGTCCCTAGTGTAGAATATTTAATTGTCTTGCAAACTTATCTTTTATGAATCGTCGTAATATAAAATTGTATTGGTATCCATTTAGCCTCTATTGTGTATGCTAGTAATTGCTCAATCGCCTCTTCCTTTGGGTTCGATCCTTGGAATACTTCGTTGTTTCATTGTAACATTATAAATATTACAACTAACATCTACGCTTGCAGTAAAACTGAGATTTAAAAATAGATTCATAAATTCAGTGTTTTAATGTGCACGTACGTAGCAGTTCACCATGGAGCTTCTCCCACATGGTCTTATACCTTCATGCCCTCTTGGCGTATTATCATATGATGCCATTGGGCCTCACCCACATAGTCTTACACATAATGTATTCGCTCGTAAGGTTGGGTCGTGATTTGCCAGTCTAATTTGTAATAAAACTGCCTTACCAGAGGCATCACAAATAAAGCTTTGTTTTCACTGTGATCTGCCTGTCCAGTCAGCAATATACTTGCCCTACTAGAGGCTACACAAACGAATCTCTTTCTCACCTTTTTACATAACCCAGATTTGTCAAGTACTGAACCCATATAATAGGAAAGTTCTAAGCAATGACTATACACACGCCAACAACAACATCTTATATCACACAATGTTGTATCATGTCACACATTGTTCACCTTATTTACGTATTTGTAGATATCTCTTAGAAACATACATTCGCATAATTACATGACCTGCAAGAGTCAAGTTTAGAGACTCACCAGAGACCTACCTTAACCTTGGCTTGGAGTTTCCATATCAAATGTTCGTCCCAATTAGTAGCAAAAACTGCTTAAAAGATCATAAAATTTCCCTTAGCATTCCCATTACAGACATTTTACTAACATTCAACTACATGTGACCCCCATATAAGGCCTTCTTATGACACTCTTCCCTTCTATAATAGTAACATGTAAAGCTATAAGACTTACCATAAGGCAGAATCATCTACTTATTAGATGAGATCTTAGTCCGATCTTAACGAAGAAGAAGAAGAAGAAGAAAAAGAAGAAGAAGAAGAAGAAGAAGAAGAAGAAGAAGAAGAAGAAGAAGAAGAAGAAGAAGAAGAAGAAGAAGAAAATGTTCAGGATAGAAAGAAAAACCTGACCATTAAGTAGAAAGAAAAACCATCTAAAATGGTCCCCTCCTATAAATATACTCTTGGACCCCTTAATTTTCCTACCAAATCCAGTGTAAGTAAAAGAAAATTCGGCAAAGGCTAACCTCACTGTTGACCAGTCATGGCGAGGTCAAATCAATTTAATTTACTCATATTGAGAGATGGCCAACCATGTTGCTTGTGATGATTTGTTTAGTTTTCTGGTTATAGAGTACAAGTAATCTTTCATTCATTTTGCTACTCTGCTCTTTACTTTGATCTTTGCCTTCTGTTGTTGCAGAATCGTAACAACTCTCAACTAACTTGATATGAGATCCAATTGAATAATACTCATGACATCAGACATACTATATCTTGGAGGAGACTCACATTTGGAGTGGTCTTAAAGACAATTAAGTCTCTTACAGCTTCCTCATACACTTGATAGGCTCTTAGTGTTCAAACAAAACTTTGGGGTGTACCCCCTTCATAGGCGTGCACTTTCTTGGGCGTAATCTTTCTTCTCTTAGAAACATCCTATGATCAATTCCATAGATACTGCCAACGGGCAGATGCTTCACTGCTCGTATGCGCCAATACTTTAACTCATCACTAGGCCAATAAGGTGGCGGATTATGTTACCACAACGTGTCCAACAGTCTACATACCTACCTTACTCATATTTCTGGATTCGTCGATTTTCAAGGTGTGACATCTACCCATTTGGACACATAGTTAACAACCACCAAAATGTACTTGTTATCATATGAGGGAGGAGATGGACCCAAAAAGTCAATGCCTCATACATCAAATAATCCTACCTCAAGAATATTACTCAAGGCATCTCATTCCTTATCGATATATTTCCAACTCATTGGCATTGGGCACAAATTTTCACATAAGTGTACGCATCATTAAATAGAGTTGGCCAATAAAATCTAGCTTGCAACACCTTGGTTGCAGTGTATTAACCTCCAAAATGTCCCCCACTTAGGGATCGATGACAATGGTAAAGAATATTTAGTTACCTCACTCTCGGCTACACACCTTCTGATCATTTGATCTGCATATTGCTTAAACAAAAATGGCTCTTCCCAGAAATAATACCTTGTGTTATAGAGTAATTTCTTCCTTTCTTGGTATGACATTTTGGGTTGCATTATTCCACTAACAAAAAAGTTAGCAAAATCAACAAACCAAAAAATTTCATGAATTTGTCTTACCTTGAAGATATGCTTATCCAAAATATTTTCATTGGCAGGAAGAGAAGAGTGAGATTCCTCTCGTTGTTCTAGTATTAACAGATGGTCTACCACGTAATTCTCAACCCCGTTTCTATCCTGGGTCTCAAGATATAATTCTTAGAGTAAGAGTACCCATCGAATCAATCTTGGCTTAACATCTTTCATTGCAAGCAAATATTTGATTGACGAATGATCTGTATAGACTATCACTTTAGTACCTACAAGATAATAATTAAATTTATCAAAAGCAAAAACAATCGCAAGTAGTTCTCTTTTGGTTACCATATAATTTAACTGGTCCCTATCAAAGTTTGAATTGCGTAATAAATCGGATGGAAGACTTTGTTCCATTGTTGACCCATTATAGCTCCTACTGCGAAGTCACTGGCGTCACACATCAACTCGAAAGGAGAACTCCAATCTGGTGTAACAATAATAGGTAACGTAATTAACTGTCGTTTTAGCTAATCAAAGGCTTTCAATGACACTTCATCAAAACTAAATTTATATCCTTCTCTAACAGAGTACACAGTGGCTTGATAACCTTTGAGAAGTCTTTTATGAACCTTCGATAAAAACCGGCATGCCCCAAAAAACTTCTACCTCTTTTTTATAGACACAAAAGGTGGCAACTTCTCTATTACGTCGACTTTTTCTTTATCAACTTCAATTTCTCATTTTGATGTTCTGTGCCCCAAGACGATACCCTCTTTAACTATAAAATAATAATTTTCCTAATTAAGGACAAATTTATTCTTTTCACACATTTTATGTAACACCCCTAACCCGTATCCATCGCCAAAACAGGGTTACAGAGCATTACCAGAATTTACAGATTAATTAACAGACATTTCATATCACCTAGCATTCATATCAAATGCCAATAAAAATCAATTATATTGTCCCTTATGCGAGTCCTTGAGGCTCAAAATACACATTGAAAATAAGTCGGGACTAAATCGAGTACTCAAAGAATTTTTCAAAAAACATTAAAATTTTTCAAAGGTGCAGGGGACACATGCTCGTGTGGCCAGGTCGTGTATCTCACACGGTCAAGAGACATGCCTGTGTCTCAGGCCGTGTGGGCATTCGAAATAGGGGCACACGGTTGTGTCCCAACCCGTGTCCAAACCTATGAGCTCTCTGACTTGGGTCACACGACCAAACCATACACCCGTGTGCTAGGCCGTGTGAGCATTTTTTTGTGCGAATTAAAGATACAGGGGACACACGACCGTGTGTCACACACAGCCGTGTGTCACACACGGCTGAGACACACGCTTGTGTCTCTACCCATATGGACAAAAATAAGCCATTTTCCTAGCCATATTTCTCACCCAATTTGTCATCAAACTAAATCAACATTTTTGAACATCAACAAGCCATAAAAAGGCATTCAAATCAAGCCAAAATCAATACTTAAACATAAAATATCATCACATATATCCAAGAATCCATACTTACCTAATTGACCAAATACACATATATGCATATTTTTACCAAACATACCAAATCAAACCAAGTCTTAATATACCTATAATTTTCCATCATTCAGCCATTCCAAACACACACCAAACATGATAAGGCTATTTATATACATATCAAAATATGTCTATCACAAGCCATTCAAACGACTAGTTCCAACAAAACATTCATATGCCATAAATGGGCAAATTAACCTATACATGTCATTATAACCAAAATTAATTTACTAATTATACCGAAAAAGTCGATGGATAGTGTGATGTTGCTCCGACCAGCTTCCAACCAAAAAGAGCTTCCGAATTACTATAAAACATGGAAAACAACACAGAGTAAGCATTTAAGCTTATTAAGTTCGTATAACAAGGAAATTAACTTACCATTTAATCACATTTAAGTTAAGCATGCTAATATAACCAAACCAATTTGGTCAAAAGCCTAAACACATATCCTCAACATGTTAGCCATGTAATTCAAGTATACATGTATCATCCAAACCAATAAACATGGATGTGCATAATCACTAGGTAAGATTCACATACATGTATCATCCATCTCATATTTCAATATATCATTTCCATGTAATTCAAGTATATACCCATAATTTTTCATTTCGAACTCATATTGTTTCATAACAAAACTTTTCCCGTTGAACCATTTAAAATTTCGTTGGATACACGGGTAACACGTGAAGTGTACAAATCTGTAATCCATCAATTCATGTACTTGTATGCTTATACAAGCATGTAAACAGGAAGCTCTTCCAATCCATATAACGGGAAGCTCAGGTGAGCTAAGTAACGGGAAGCTCATACGAGTTGGATATTGGGAATCTCATGAGAGCCAAGTATCGAGAAGCTTAAGAGAGTTGTGGTGTGTCCACAACACATGCAGGATCACAACCAAATCGGGAACCCTAATGACATGTCATTTGTATCTTTCGAATTTCTAAGGTTCAAAAAGGACTCGATAATTATCAGATATGTCATCATAACAATACATGACAATTTGTACAAATCACACACAACAATATTCAATTTAAAATATTTAAATATACAATTTAGTTACACGAACTTACCTCGACAAATGTTCATAGATACGTAGGCTATTAATCTGATACTTTTTCTTTGCCTCGATAACTCCGTATTAGGTTTATCCGGATCTATACAAATGAATTTAACTTAATTTAATATAATTCATATTCAATTTAATCCAACACACACATCTGTGGAAAAATTACTACTTTCCCCCTATACTTTTAATTAATTACAATTTAGTCCCTAGGCTCGAAAAATGAAATTCATACAATTTAATCTTTATTCAAGCCTAAACGATTTTTATACACAATAGCAGCTCATATATTTCACAAAATTTAAAATTTTTCCATAAATTTTTCATCTTTTCAATTTAGTCTCTAATGGACAATTTTATCCAAATTCTCTTTACAAAAGTTGTTTATCTAACAATATTTCATTTTCTATCATATAACTTCAAAATTCAACTATACTCATCCATGGAAAAACCCTAATACTTTAATAATTTTGCAAATTAATCCCCGATATAGCTAGATTAAGCTTTTACGATCTCAAAAACATAAAAATCATTAAAAACAGGACAAGAATACTTACCCAAATGAGCAAAATAAGCTTGCTAAAACCCAAGCTTCCATGGCTAGGGTTTCCATGTTTTTTTTATGAAAGATGATGAAAATAGATGATAATAATTATTTAATTTATTTATCATCATTATTTTATTAACTTTCCAAAATTAACCTTAGTAATTTATTAAATTTCCAATGATGAATAATCATTCTTATCTACTAACTACTCTAAATGGTCTATTTGCCATATAAGGACCTCCAATTTAAAATTATATAGCTATTTAATACCTTTAGCAACTAGAATTTAACTTTTGCACTTTATGCAATTTGGTCCTTTTTATCAAATTAGACATGTAAACGGTAAAATTTCTTAACAAAATTTTCATACGAAATTTCTATCATACTGTAGACCATAAAAGAATATTAAAATAAATTTTCTTCCAACTTCAGATTTGTGGTCCCGAAACCACTGTTTCAATTTTATTGAAAATGGGTTGTTACATTTTAGCACCTTAGCTAAATTACTCAACTAATCATCATATGAATCTCCAAACACTGAAAAGTCATCCATGAATACTTCCAAAAAATGTTCAACTATGTTAGTAAATATTGCCATCATGCACATTTGAAAAGTTGCAGGTGCATTGTATAAACCAAAAGGCATACACCAAAAAAAACGTATTGTACAGGCAAGTGAAAGCGGTTTTGTGTTGGTTTTCTGGGGCTACAGCTATTTGATTATCCAACATCTGGTCCATGAATAGTAGTGGGAAATAGTCATTATGGGTTGCTCTATTTGATTTTCTGTAATCAACGCAGATTTTCCAACCCAAACTGGCCTTGTTTGAATCAGCTCATTATTTTCATTCTCTACAACCGTGATCCCCCCTTTCTTTGGTACACATTGAACTAGACTTACTCTTGAGTTGTCAGAAATGGGATAGATGATCCTCGTATCCAACCATTTGATGATCTCTTTCCTGACTACCTCCTTTATGATCGAATTTAGCCTCATTTTTCTATCAATCGATGCTTTCTCCCCATCTTTCAGTAGAATTTTGTGCATGCATAGAAACGAACTAATACCTTTAATATGAACTATAGTCCACCCGATTGTCTTCTTAAACTTCTTCTCAAAGTCAATCAACTTTTCTTCTTAACTCTCGATTAACTCAGTTGAAATTTTGATAGGAAAAGTAGAAGAGTTACCCAAATAAACATATTTCAAATGGGATGGAAGTACCTTTAACTCTAATTTGGGTAGCTCCTTGATTGATGCCTTAGGTTGCATGTATTCATGAGATGTTAACTCCAATGATTTGAATGGGGATTTTGGAATGAATCCCTTCAAATTGGCTTTCAAAAAATCCAAATATTCCCCCTCTTCATCATCACATGGTGGATCGGTCACTAAAACTCGCTCCAATGGAGCATTTACAGAATTGAGTTCCCATTTTTTAAAGGCCAATAAATCCATCTTCGACATCGTGGAACATTCTCTAACTACATTAGGAAATTTCATAGCTTTAAATACATTAAAAGTTACTTGATTGTCTTGAACTTGAATGGTGAGTTCGCCTTTCTAAACATCAATTAATGTTCTACCGATTGCCAAGAATGATTTTCCTAGGGTGATTGGTACTTCTTTATCCACTCCAAAATAAAAAATAATAAAGTTAGATGGGAATATAAATTTATCCACACGTAGTAATACATCTTTGATCTTCCCTTCAGGATGTGCTAATGACCTGTCTACCAGTTGAAGTGTCACAATTATTGGTCCGACTTCACCAATTCCCAATCGTCTAAATACGAACATAGGCATAAAGTTTATACTTGGTCCCAAATCACACAAAGTCATTCCACGATAAGATTCTCCAATATTACAAGGTATGGTAAAACTCCCTAGATCTTTCATTTTTGAGGGTAGCTTGTTTTGCAAAAATACGTTTCACTACTATGTCAATGTGATTGTCTCAAATTTCCTAAATATTTTATTTTTGGAGATGATATCCTTCATGAACTTGACATAGTTTGATATTTGCTCTAGAGCTTCCACCAATAGGATATTGATGTAAAGTTGGTTAAGTACATCCAAGAACTTTTTTAAATTGAACCTCTTGCTTCTACTGCTAGAGTCTTTAAGGATAAGGAGGTGGTGGAATCTTAGCTTTAATCAGACAACACTTCTACGGTAATGTTTTTGTATTTGTCACAGATGTTGAAATTTCAGGACTAACTTGTTGCGACAATACCTCTTTAGCAGCTGTGGAAACTAACTTTTGTAATATGAGAATTTCAACCTTCAGTTGATCTTTCTCTTCATTTTGAGCAACAATAGGCTTGTCTTCAAGTTCAACAACTTTAGGTTCCAACGTGTTTCTATTCTTCAAGGTGATAGCTTTGCAATGCTCTTTGTTCGTACTTCTCAGAATTTCAACATCACTCAGCACAACACCTTGGGGTCAACCTCGAAATTCGTTGGTTAGTTGACCCATCTGGTTTTCCAAATTTCTCAAAGTTGCATAATTCTTTGCCATATATGCTTTCAATAAGATCTCTAGATTGTTGGAAGATTCATCTTGCAGAAGTTTCTAAACTTGTTAAGAAAACCCTGTCAGTTGATTTGGTCAGGATTGCATATAAGAGTGGATATGACTAGCCCCTCGATTACTCCATAAGGAATTTAGATGATTTTTCCATGAAGTATTGTAAAAATTTGACTACGGACCTAGGCTACTTCTATTTTGACTTTGGTTTCCCATGTAGTAGATAGAATTTGGGTTTGACGGGAAATTTTTGAACATACATGAAATGTTCTCAAATTGTCTTGTCTGCTAACTTATCAAATTCCGTTGAAACCATTAGTAGTAAAGTTCTTAAGAATGGAAGACATAGAAGATACTGAGTTGCTAGTGAAGTAAGTGCCTCAACTTCATGTGCTCCTACCACTCTTCTTGTGGTTGTTCGGTTAGTTAACCACTGATAATTATTGTTGAAAATTATTTCAAGAATTTCATAAGCTTCATTGTATGACTTAGAATGAAGAGCTTTATTTGCAGAAGCATCTGCCACCATTCTTGTATGTGCACTAAGACCATTGTAAAAAGTCTCCAATTAAATGCAATGTGGAATCCCATGGTTAGGACATTTTTGTAATAATTCCTTGAATCACTCCCAAGCCTCATAAAGATTCATCATCAAGTTTTTGGAATGTAGTGATCTCATTTCGAAGCTTGCCATTCTTACTAGGTGGGAAGTACTTCATTAAGAAACATTTAACCAATTCTTGACATGTGGATATAGAGTTAAATGGTAAGGATTTCAATGATGCTCGTGCTCTATCTGTCAATGAGTATGAGAGTAACTTCAATCTCATTGCATCTTCGATTACTCCAGCTATTTTAAAGGAGTCGCTTACTTTCATGAATAAGAAAAGATGAAGGTTGGATCTTCAGTATGCATCCCACTATATTGGCCCACAGCTTGAAGCATTTGAAACATTATTGACTTCAATTCAAACTGTGGCACCTCAATTTCGGGTCTCACAATTCCCGAATTGAGTTCATGAAAAAGTGGCACAACATATTTTGACGGATGGCACTGTTTCTGTCATGAACAAAAAGGATAGGATTTTGAGCATTAGCAGCTCCGTCTATTTGATCTTGTTGTGCAAGATTCATTTTTGTAGCTTGTTTCTAAGTTACTTGATCCCTTCTTCCTTGTCTAAAGGTGCGTTCAATTTTAGGATCAACTGGAATTAGATTGACAATTCGGTCTATGTTCATAAAAAGTTGAAAAAGTCATAGAAAAACTAAGTTAAGATTACCAGAAGAATAAACCAAAATGAAAAATTATTAACTACACAAATAATGACTTAAACAGTCCCTGACAACGGTGCCAAAAACTTGTCTCTAGATTATCTAATGATGTATAAGTGTACACAATTGTCAACAAGTAATAAAGTAGTGAGTAAAAGTATCGTCTCCACAGGGACTATATATGTAAGGTAGATAATGTGAAATTATCAATTGGCAAGCTGGTAATAGAAATAAATAGAAGTGAATTGAGTTAACTATTAACCTAAAAAAAATTTACTAAGTACGCAAAACAAATAAAAGTGTAACACAGAATAATAAGCAACAAATCACAAGTTTTAATTAGGGTTAAATATAAAATTTGTACCTAAACTTATCCACTTCTCCCAAATTGGTACTTAAGTTTTTTTTTGTCCTAGATTGGGACCCAAACTTTTTCTCCATAAACTAATTTGGTACTTTTTTTAACGCCGTTAATTTTGAGACAGGTGGCAGAATAGGATTGTGACATGTGGCATAATGACATCATGATGATGTCATAATCTAAAATATATATTAAAAATAATAAAAATAGTTTTAAAAATTATTTCCATTTTTTTCTTATTTCCTTCTTTTTCCCAATATTGATTCCTTCTTCCTTTCGTCACTTTGCCTTTTTCTTTTCTGGGTTCATTCAACTTTTTTGGGTTCCTTTGATAAGAAATTTAAGAACATTTCTACCTTTTAACAACATTACCATGCGCTATTAACTCTCAACTCCCAAAACCAATTTCTTTAACTGAAACACCCCAAACCTGACCCATTTATTAGGTTCGAGCTATAGAATGTCACAACTAGATTTATGATCTAAGTATTACTTTCATTATTATTATCTGCAAGAGTAAAAGAATAAAGAAAATATTACAGTTAATCTTGTTGTTAAGTAAATAAAATTTTCCAAGAAATCAATGTCGATAAAACTTAAGTTTTATATAAAATAATTTCACTAATAGACTTCCACTTATGTTAAAAATCATCTAATATTTTCACCCCTTAGTTTCATTTACAACAATGACCCTGAGACTTCCCCTCTGGGTTGCCCTGTTGTATGCAAGTTACCACTAAGAAATAAATTTGTCGATGCGTGACAAATTCCAACTTGATCCATTCTCGAACTTCTAAATTTCCCTATTTACCTACAATGCATAACAACATGTGACAGCCCAAAATTGACCCTAGTCGGGAAGTGGTTTCGGGACCGCTAAACTGAGTCACCAAAATGTTTGAATGTGATATTTATTGTCTAGAATATGTAATTATGAATGTGTGAAAATTTCAAGCTTCGATTTAGTCGATTGCATGTGAATTTAGTCAATAGAACTTATGTGCGACATTTTTGAAATGTGATAGATCAAAACATAAGGACCTATTAGTGTATGTGGAAAAAGAGGGGACTTGCATGTCAATTTTCCCCCTCTATTAGTAGTGGCCAGCCATGACAAGCATGGTAGACCAAGTGTGATGGGCAAGACATGTCATAGACATGTTGTGTTGGTGCATCATGGGTGGAAAAAAATAAAATAAGGAGCATGGGCATAAAATAATGAAAGGGAATATGATGAAAACAAAAAGAAAAAAAAGTGTGTGGTTGTTTCCCCCCCCCCATTGCCGTGAGTTAAAGAAAAGAAAAGAGAAAATTTTGTTCATCCTTTTTCATCTTCATTTGGCCGAAAATTCTAAGGAAGGAGGAAGGAGTTCTTGCTTCATGTTTGGTTTGGAAGAGGATTAGGAGGAGGTTTGGCCATACTTGTATCTAGATCAAGGTATGTTTGAGGTTGTGCCATGAGATTCATGCATGTTTTTAGTTGCTAGCTTGAGTTCTAATTAGCCCATGGTTCAAATCTTTGCTATGTCATGGGGATGATATTCGGCCTAGGTAGATTTTGTGTTAATGCCATTGCATGCTAAATATGGAGCTTGTTAATGATGCATGTGATGGTGGATTGATGATTCTTGAATCTTCTTTTTAGCATTTTTGAGTGAGCACATATGTGCATTGGTTGCTAGATGGAGAAGAATCGGCTAGCAAGTTGTGTGCTAAGGCCGAATATAATTTTTGTATATTAATGAGTAATGCATGTGTTAAATTGATGGAAAGGGAGAGGATGCTTTACTAGTGTATATATGTGTGTATTAGCCAAGTTTTGAACTTGAAACAAAAGGGTGTTTAGTCAATACAAGTGACCATACTTGTAGAATGTATTAAGTGTTGAAATCGGCCCCAACATAGACATGCATATTCGGCCATAGGAAGGAGATTGGTGTTGCATGTATTCGGTTAGAGGCAAGCATATTGATGCTTTTGTCTTGGCTTAGAAAATTCGGCCAAGGGGGAAAATTAGCTAAAATGTTGAGTTTGATTCATGATTCCGTACATATGTGACTTTATTGTCTAATGTATAAATATGGGCTAAGTGCCTTGTGTTCCTCTTTTCGATGCTCAAATGATTAAATCAATTTATTTGTTTAAATAAGCTCAAGAGCAAAGGGGAACTAAATCCGATAAAGGGAAGGAAAAAGTGGTCGAATAGCTATCGGAATTGTTCGACAACACCCGAGGTAAGTTCTTGAGTAAAAGAGCTTAAATTATGATTTGATTAGATCATGTTTTAAGCAAACCAAAATCATGCTCTTTGTGTGGCTATTGAGCCGAAATTGCAAGAATGATAAATGTCTTGTGTTTGAGTTTTACTAACGAAAACGAAATACGAATGTGCCATGATTTATTGTTAAATGTGCATGGTTATTTGAATGATGTCCGGGCTAAGTCCCGAAGGCTTTGTGCTAAGTGACCATATCCGGACTAAGATCCGAAGGCATTTGTGCGAGATACTAATTCCGGGCTAAGCCCGAAGGCATTTGTGCGAGTTACTAAATCCGGGTTAAGTCCCGAAGGCAATTGTGCGAGTTACTATAACCGGGCTATGTCCCGAAGGCATTTGAACGAGTAGCTATATCCGGTTAAAATCCGAAGGTACGTGATTTGGGAATGAATGATCTTGCTGTAAAAATTTCAGTAAATACTCTAGAAACATCCCAACACTGAGGTATGTTTCGTATGTGCTTGAATTTAGTTGAGCCCTTACAAATAAGTATTCGCTCAGTTGATAAACGAGCTACCGGCCTTTGGCTAAGTTGATCTTTTGTGTATGTACATAAGGGTTGGTAATGTGAAGCAAGTATGATATCGAAAATTTGTGCATATGAAATTATTCGTTTAGCTATATGAATGCTATACTTTTGCTATGCTGGAATTCCTTGCTCAAAACTTACTAAGCATAAATTGCTTACTCCGTTTCTTTGATCCTCTATTTTATAGATTTTGGTTCTCCAGCTATCGGACTCGGGATTTCGAAGTCGAAGTCGCCCACACTATCAAACCCCCCCTTTTGGTACAATTTTGGTTGAACTTCGAAATGGCATGTATAGGACTACCCGTTTGCTGTGGGTCATGGACCCTTTGGACTTGTATAATTTTGGATAGCCATGCGAAAATGGCTTATATATGTTTGAGTGTAATGTTATAATCATTTGGTATGGATATGGTTATTGAGAGGTGTGGATAGGCTTGACAAGGATTGGCCATGGGAATGGTTAATCACTATCATAAATTGTGCTACTTATGCAAAAAGGGCTAGTTGAATCATGGAAACTATGAAATAGGTAAAGTCTACCTTAAAGGCAGATGCTGACAGCAGCAGTGATTTAGATTTGGAAATTCACTAAAAATAGTAGGAATGGAATTAAATAGTGAATAAATTATGTGAACGAACCTTGATGAATCTATTTTCATAGGAAAGTAACGAAATAATCATACGGACAGTATGTTAAGAGATATTCAGGTTCTTGTGAGACAGGGCCAGAACGGTTTCTGGATTTCCTGTTCCGACTTTTGAAATTCATTATAAATTAACCAGAGACAATTAGGAGTCAAGTCATATATTTATAGATTCCTCTCTGAGTCTAGTTTCTATAGAAGCAAACGGCATCAGTATTGAAGCCCTGTACAGGGAGATATCCAAGTCGTAATGCGCAAAGTTCAGGGTAGTCGATCCCTGTAACATGGGAGACTTTGACTAATAAACTGTACTAATTTGCCCAACCAAAAATTCTAGAAAAAAATATGTAGATGGGAATATGAGTCTAGTTTCAGTGAAAATTTACGGAACTGGATTCCGAGTTTCTGAACTCAAGATATGATTTTTAAAGAAACTATTACGCAGATTGGCAGTGTCTGGAAATTTTTTTAAAAGTCTGTTAACACCTCGTGTTCGACTCCGGTGACGGTCTCGGGTTCGGGGTGTTACACAACACAAGTAAGTTCTAAAGAAATTAATGAGCTTTCGTATCTTACTAACAATACTAATGTGATTACACTTTGTGGCTGGAACTTCACGATGGTTTTGTCAGCCTTAAGACAGTATGCCATCCTCCTATTCACAATAGGTGATTACTATTCGGTTTTTCCATACTAATTCCATTTTAAGTATTGCCTTCATAATTCTTATGCATCTATCTCCTCGAGAGGGAAATCCTCACAAATTCATACTTGCGACTTATAAAAGATAATATGTAAACAATACTCATAACACGAATTGCACCAATGACTACAAATATCCGCATAAGGTCGTTCTTGGTGAATACTCCCTATTGCGAGCTGTTAATAGGGTTTTGTCCTATCAAACTTGGACTCGTGTTGCGATCCTCTTGGATCTATAAGGAGTCACCTTCAAAGCTTAATTAATAAGCCTTCTCATCCTTATCCAATGCATAGATCAAATGGTACATCATTCTGCCCTTGATCCGAAATCAAGTAGTCCGCTCCTGGTGCATTTCTCTCGAAATTGATAACTTGTAGGTGGATTCTTAATTGTGAATCCTCAATTTACAGATCCATGCATTTGAGACAGTCATGGTGGACTAACATATCTTTCATATATATTTTCTCCACCTCAGAAGTATAGGATAATACCCTTGTATTGTCCCCAAAATGATTTACGAACAATCATATATATTATATGACTTTCATACAATTTATCTGTATAGAGAGCTTGAGTTTAGGATTTTCTACTAACAGGCAGACTCATTCTTGGTAGACTTGTAAAGATAAATTATAATTCTCGAATTCTCCCACGGCTCTCGCCAAAGTAAATCCAAAACTATTGTAGATGCAATTCTATAAGAATAATCTGATGGGCCGTCATAACGTATATCTACCTCATTTTATATGATAGTACAAGCACCATGGCTTTCTCATAATAATGGGTCACCTATTTTTTGGACTCATACTATCAAACATATTGTGGAATCATATTCACAAGATAGTTCCAGTGAACCTTCCTCATAACGATAGTCCTGACAGACTTTCTCCATATTAGACAGTCCTGACGAACTTTCCACATTTAGATAGTCCTGGCAGACTTCCCAATATACGTTAATGCCTTGGCCATGGAATTTCGTTCATCCCACTTGGGGATCCCAAACATCCCATAAAGGGCTCTTCTACGTCCCACATAAGGGGCTCTCATATATTGGTGTGCACCGAGTCTCTATATCATTTAACCTCCTTTCTTGGCTCAGTCCAATTGAAACTCCCTCAAAGCTGCATAAATATAATGCATATGCAATTCCCTTATATGACCATCTGGACCTCCTCGAAACCACATACACACATAGAATGCATATCATTCACACATTCCACCAATAAAGGCTATAAATCATACGACATAAAACACACCAATTTCATTGACATATCATAAACATGCTATCAGCCAATACTATCACTTTAATACGCAATAACGAGTTACGCCAAAGAAGTTATTCACTCAACATAGTTAGCTTACAACCATACAATTACATCTCATTAACAACATACATCACTGCAAACACTCATCTAATCAATCATGATCAAATTCGTCCAAACAGTATTTGCACTCAATTCCCCATGCATAAATAAGGCATCATATGTAGTATATTAATGACACATAGTGCACCCATTTAAGATTTGAGTCCAAGAACTCACTTGTGAGTCGTTGCCAATTCCATTTTCTAAGCCATTTTTCCCTTTACACACGAGCCCCCTTAATCAATACAACACAACAATTATATCAAAATCCAACTAAGACCATTCATTATCACAAAACCATAATTTCTTTGCATGCAGAGACCATTTGAATGATTATTCGCCATTTTACCCCTAAAAAAAACAAAGCTAATAACTTATTAAAATCCTTAACTACATTCTTTTTCTTGAATCTACTAATGCAGAGAAATTAGAAAACTTACCAACATGCAAGATTTCCAATTTTTAAGACTTAATCCTCACTCTCCTTTTCATGTACAAACCTTTCTTAATCTTTTCTCTTCTATTGTAAACTAGAGAAAAGAACAGAAAAATAAAATGATTATCCCCCTAGAGAAGAATGTCTCTCCTAATAGTCCTTCCACCCCCTATTACCAAAACAAATTCACAGCCATCTAAAAATACCTAAATCATTATGTCTCCCACTAAGAACTATTTAGTTCATAACCAATTGGACCATGGTTGAAATCCATCTTTTCCTCAACTAGCTTGTTACTTGTCTTTATTTGTAAAAAGAACTCGCTAGATTAGAGAACCTTTCAATTTAGTATGCCAAACTCTTTTTGTTACATACAAGCTCACAAATCCAAGTGTGACATTAACCATTGACAACCTCTAATTCTAGGAAAACTAAACTTATGTACTGAAATGAAAACAAGTAAATTACAAAACTCATAGTCCATTAAAACATAAAACCCAAAAGATTAACTTCACAAACCCATTAAAACACCCATATATCCTTTAAAAAATCCAAAAAATTAACATCACAAAAAAAACCCATAAAAAAGCTAACATAATAAACAAAACCCATCAATCCATAATAATAAAAAACTAAACAAAAAGAAAATGATGAGAAGAAAATCAAAACCAATACCCATTTCGGGTTTTTGGGTTCTTGAGATTCAGGCCACGGTTAGTAAATCCAAATGGTCAAGATGTTTGACACAATGAGGAGAAGCCACAGTCAAGTTTTATGATGATTCAACAGTGATGACTCGATTCGATGTCAAATAGTAGAGACAGTGAAATGACGGCTAGGGGTTTCGAAAACAAAAAATAAAGTGCAAAATATTGGGAAATGTGCCATATTGTAGTAAACATGTAATTGTTTTCTATGTATTTGAAAGATGAATAAGTAAATAAAGTTAATTTCACATTTCACTATTATGTCTTTTATGTTTCTATTTTTCATGTTTTGTATACATAGCGAAACTGTGACAAGGAAATATTAGCTCATTAATTGTCTAAGTTCAAACTGATGATAAGTGGCACTGTAAGGACATTTAGATTGCGAGAAAGATAACTTACTTAAGTAGATAATCTAAACAAGTCTATAATCCCTAAAAGAATCAAAGTGAGAGTTTGATTCAAATACTTAGAAGGATTATTATGTCGTCTACAATTCTAATTGGGGAGATGGCTAGTCTTAGCTATTGAAGAAGTTGACTCCACGGGTAGAGACATATATGTACTCATTGGAAGAATGATACATTAGACTGGACCCAAGTTGAATTAATTCTGAATCCATTTGTGAATTAATTCACTTGTGACGTTCATGGTGTGATTTACCTAAATCTTGAGTTAGTCATTGACCATGCATATGTAAACTCATGTGCTTTGATATAAGTGGAGGCTTATGCTCTAAAGATGATCGAACCCATAGCCGGTATGTTGGGTATATTACTTGTGTATGGCATGAATTTACTAGTAGCAATGAAATTCATAACTCGATTAAAGATTTAATGATATCCTCTTATTAGCATTGTGTGGATTGATAAATATGGAACGTGACCACAAGTTTCTTATTCTCAAACAAGCAATTTATCGCAGCCATTTGTTAACAATGATAATATTAACCATTAAGAAGACATAATGGTGACAATGAGATAACATAGGATTGTATTGAGTGAACGAATTTAACTCAAAGGAATCAAAGATATCATATGAGAGTAACACACATGACACGATCATTGGAAAAAACAGTTGGATTAATTGCTTTCGTAAAGAGAATACGATAAAGAGTTTTTAATCATGGTACTTCTTGTGGACTGACTCCAACATTAAGTAAATTGTGAATTATCAGAATGATTCTCCTGGACATAATTGCAGTTACTCGAGCCTTATTGTATATGTCCGATTAATCCCTCCTCTAGCTCAACAAAAGCTCGATCGGACTGCATTTGAATCAGTAGGAAATTGTACGACTTTGAAAGAAATTTAATTAAATCGATTTTTTTGATGTGGAATTAAATTAGACGGTCATGAGAATTGTTCAAATAGAGAATTTGATTAAAAATTTTTCTTGAAAAATTAATTTGGAAAATCTAAGTAATTTTTGAGAAAATTAAGTTTGATCAAGTAAAATTAAATTAATCAAATTAGTTAAAATAAATATGAGATTTTTTAGAAATTAATTTTCAAGTCAGACAATTGACCTAATAGGTAATTGAACTTGAAAATTGGATCTGAGATCGAAAATTAGACCCGAGAACCCAAAATCAAGACCAATACCCAAAAACTAGTTAAACTAGGCTTGGTAAGTGAAATCGGACCGACGGTCGAACCGATGGTTAAGCTAGATCGGTTGGGACGTCACTGGCTTGAACCAAATCGACAACAGTCGAACTAACTCGGGGTGCCGTAAGGGTGTCTGTAACACCCCTAACTTGTATCCATCGTCGGATTATGGTTACGAGGCATTACCGAACAAAACATAGTTCATCACGATCATTTATTACAATTCATGCACAAAATTATAATGACTTCTATACAATAGATATCAAATTCAAATAACGACCATTCACTTATTCATATAAGTCAAATTCATATATATATATCACATAACCACTTAATTCAAAAATGCATTATTAATCATTTTACAAATACGAACCATGGTTCAAATTCAATCATATCAATACCCTCCATTCAATCAAATTTTCGAACCAAGTAACATGCATCAAAGCCATACATCACGTGCTTTATAAATATAAATTTTTGAACCATATGAACATCACATTCATGGTATTTGACTACCAAAATTAAAACCAAGCTTATATCATTTCATATGAGGTACCTAACATATAGGTTTTGATCTTCAATATTATAAATATATTTCATAAGCAAATTGTCAAACGTACGTTTACATACCTATGCACAATCGAATTATTAAGTCAAAACAAAACACACCATACGACTTAAATAACATCCAAACATGAGACATTATCAATTATTACCAAACGATTAAATATGATCTTGTACTTTACCAATTCATGCGCAATTTACCATAATATCATTAACCATTTTCAGACACAAAAGACAATTTATAGTATATCCAAATCATATGCTCAATAACCAATCCAAACTACCCATACCAAGCCATCTAACTTCATCTATTCCGTCTTCAACAGAACCTTCAATAATCAAACCAATTTTACAACTCAAATCAAAGTTAATTATACCATTTCATAGCCTAATACAAACATCAAAATGTCACTTTATAAATATCCATATAAATAGCTAAACATACCTAAATCATATACTTTATTTACCATTTATGTCCGTACCTAGATAACCATCAAATAAATTATAAAACATATTCGTACTTTCCCATCACAAACCGTACCTAAACAACCAATACACTATACATATATACCATGAAACATACTTCCCAAAATGAGATTATACCATGACCAAATATACACAAACATTAGCCTCATTATCAAGCCAATTTCGCATGGCTACATATATACAGATCAAAATGAACCATATCGTAACTAGCCTATCCATGCCATATGTTGAAAGTACAAACTTTTAAAGTACCGAAATAGTGATCGATAGTGTGACGATGTTCCTGGACGATCCCCGAACTCGAGCTAGCTTTATATAACTATAAAACAGAAATAAAAACGCACAAAGTAAGCTTTGAAAGCTTAGTAAGTCATTAGCAAATAAATAGTCGTAAAAACATACATAATCTATTTCAACTAAGCCGAATATAACTAGTCTCAACACATATAGAAACACTTTTCTCATGTATTTCACTTTGTCTCATTAACAACATCACTTACCTTTTTCTTTCAAAGTACATATCAATTTTACACATACTTGAATCGTTTATCTCTTATACCCATTTTGTATCGTATCGATTTTTCCCGTTGAACCATTCGGAATTTTTAAGGATACTCGGAAACACATATATCACATACAATGCCATATCCCATATATGGTCTTACATGTTATCACATATCGATGCCACTGTCCTAGACAAGGCCTTACACATAATCTCATATCGACGCCAATGTCCAAGACATGGTCTTACACGAAATCACACCTCAGGAGTCCTAATGTCATGACATTTGTATCCTATACTATTCCTAAGGTTCGTACGGGACTTTCGGACGTTGTAACTCTGTCAATTCTGGCTCGTTTTCATCTTTTCAACATTTGATACAATTCAATGATAATTAAACATAATTAACTCAATTTAAATGCATTTATTAGCATATGAACTTACCTCGGATACGGAACGAATAGGTCGGAATGACTATTCAACAACTTTCGACTTCCCCCAATCCAAATTTGATTTCTTTCTTTCTTGATCTAAATCAATTCAAATTTAACTCATTTAAAGACATATTCATTCAATTTCATCCAAAAACACATAAATGAACATTTTTCACTTTAGCCCCTAACATTTCACATTTTCACAATTTAGTCCCTATTTCAAAACAACACAAAATACACAAAATTTCAATAGACTCATGCTTGGCCGAATCTTCCCTATGTCCCTAGCAGCCCATTAATTCCATTTATTTCACATTTTAACCCCTCAACTTACAAATTTCACAATTTAATCCTTAATAAGCATTTTTATCAAAAAGCAGTTAGTAAAACATGATAATCTAGCATCAAATATTTATTTTTCATCATCAAACAACAAAAAGCTTGAATATTCATCAATGGCATTTCACAAAATCATCATCAAATTTGAAAATTCAAGCATGGGCTAGCTAGAATAAAAAGCAACGATATCAAAAACATAGAAATTATCAAAAACGGAACAAAAATCACATACCAATTGAAGCACCAAGTGACCGAACCCTAAATAGCTATGGATGAAATCTTTCTTTCTCAATTTTCAGCAAAAAACAAAGATGAACATCCACTAATATTGTAACACCCCTTACCCGTGTTCCTTATCGAAATATAGTATGAGGTATTACTAGAACTCACACACACATAATTTTTTTATATAAAAATTTCGGCAATATTTCTGCTTATTTTTACATAAAACCCCCTGCAAATTTCCAAGGACAATTTCAAACAATTTCAATATTTCCAACCAATTACAGTTATATGTTCAGACATAATTTATCCATTAATAAACACCAACATATTAAACCGAACAATACTATATATATACATATTTATACCACATTACATAAAGTCATCTATACATGCCATGTTTCAAAAGTGTTGATTGCCAAAATATCCAAAAAGTTGATGATAGTGTGGATGATTTCCTGACTTCGTCCAAGTTTCGAGCTGGCTGATGTCACTATAATCAGGGAAAATAAAGACGAGTAAGCATATAGCTTAGTAAGTAAACATATGACAAATAAATAAATTTCTCACAAGATTACATAGTGACATAATTTTTATCACACATAAATTTCATTATTTGTTCAATTTCCAGCAAACTGTTTTTCTGCGTCACAGTCACTAATTTATTTTTATCTAGAGTTACAGGGTTTAAAATTGAATTCTGTAATTTTCCCCAAAACTAGACTCATATACCTTTCCACTATAAAATTTTCAGAATTTTTAGTTTAGCTAATTAGTAAAGTTTATTCTCTAAAGATTCCCCTGTTTCACTGCCCAACAGTTCTTCACTCTCCTTACTAAAATTTACTTAACTCTCTATACAAAATTCAAAAAAAAATTTTGTTTGTTTCTATTAAAAATAGACTCACTAAGGAGTTCACGAATGTAAATTTAAATCCAAAATTATTTTTTTTACAATTTTTGGTGATTTTCCAAAGTTGGAACAGGGGATTTCGAAATTAATCCAACCCTGTCTCAATAAAATTTAAATATCCCAAAATATACAACTCCTTTTCTTGCTATGTTTCTTTCATATGAAAATAGACTCACTCAGATTCGATTTCATATATTATTCAGCCTCTAATTCATTTTCCACCATTTATGATTATTTTTCAAAATTTCCTAACTGTTGTTATACAAAACAATTTTATATTTAAATTTGCTCTTTTGAGGTTTTGGTATTTCCTTTCACCTTACCCATGGGTTGATTAAGTATAAACCCCAATATTCCTCACATAACCTTGTCCACCATATATAAATATTTACCTTTCAAATTTTCCCGTTGAACACTCGAAATGTTATCCGTTATCGGTGGATTCAACACTTAGCAACCCCTTTCACATTCAAAAATACTGTGGAATCAGCACTTAGCAACCACCAATGAATCGGGGAATTAGCACTTAGCAACTCCTTTCACATTTAAGATACGGTGGGGTCAGCACTTAGCAACCACCAATGATTCGGGGAATCAGCACTTAGCAACCCCTTGGGGGAATCAACACTTAGCAACCCCCTTCACATTTAAAATACGGTGGAATCAACACTTAGCAACCACCAATGAATCGGGGAATCAGCACTTAGCAACCCCTTGGGGGAATCAACACCTAGCAACCCCCTTTATATTCATTGTACTCCGGCCTATTCCGAGTGTTCAACCGAAAATCGTGTTTTTCAACACTTTACCACCTTTCCCAACATAACCATATTTTTAGGATCTTTGTCAAGTAATTATTTTATGTTCAATTAAATCTCAAAAAATATTAAATAATATCAAAATAATGCATTAATTCACATGTTTACTTACCTCGGTGCAAAATATTGTGATTTTGCAAATTACTCCATTATCTTCTCTTTTCACTGTTTGAGGTAGTCTTCTCGTCTTTCTTGATCTATAATAGAAAATTTAACTCATTTAATGTTCACATTTATTAAAATAGTCCTCCACCCAAATTTTTGAAAAATTACAATTTTGCCTCCAAACTTTTGCATATTTACACTTTCATCTCCAAGCTCAGAAATTAAATGTCATCTCTTATTCTTACGTTTTATGACATAGTAAACATTTTTCCCTTCTATTGCAACGTCAAATTCTCACTCTAACACACACTTTTGAACATTAATTATTTTTACCGATTATGTCAATTTACTCGTTTTCGCTTAAAATCGCTTAGGAAAAGTTTTTTAACATAATTTCTAACTTCATATTCTACCATAAAACAGAAAGATAAACACATTTCTCCTATGGGTATTTTTCCAAATATGAACCCTAACATGAATTAATGGTAGAATAAGCTAAACCGAGCTACGAGGATTTGAAAAATGCGAAGAACATTAAAAACGGGGCTAGGATGCACTTCCTATGAGCTTGAGAAAGTGAAGAAACCCTAGCTATGGTGTCTTCCAAGTTTTGGCAGCAACTTAATGAAGATGGACACCATTTTTCCATCTTTTTCCCATTTTAATTCTATTTATTTACTAATGACCAAAATACCCTTACTTAAAAAAAATCTATTTCACTAATTCTATGCCCATTTTTGTCTATGCCCATTTTTGTCCATCAATTAACTAATGGTCTAATTACAAAATAAGGACCTCCAATTTAGAATTTCATAACATTTAGTCACTTCTAACATGTAGAACTCAACTTTTGCACTTTTTGGTCGTGAAATTATAGACCATAAAAATATAATGACAATAATATTTTCCCTTATCGGATTTGTGGTCCCAAAACCACTGTTCCGACTAAGCCCAGAATCGAGCTGTTATAAATATTTTGTTTTGTTTTAATTTATTAACATTAATTCACAAATTACTATATTAACCTTTATTAATACATTTAAAATCCACTGACATATGTCCATCCATGTCCATTTACTAAAATTATGGTCTAATTACCAAATAAGGGTTTTACATTTAATAAGCCATAGCAATTTATCACCTATAACAATTAATAGGCAACTTTTACATTTTACACGATTAGGTCCTTTTATCAAATTAGACACTCAATTGGTAAAATTAAATCACGAAAATTTAATACCATCAAATTCACATGCTGTAAATGCCAAAAATAATATTAAAATAATTTTATGACATCGAATTTGTGGTTTCAAAACCACTGTTTCAATTTAGCTAAAACTGGGTTGTTACAGTGTCGCACCTGCTATGGCACCATCGGAGGTGACAATGTTGGCAGTGGAGATGGCTGTATTCTAATGGTTGGCGGGTGGTCCTTCGCCAGCTGAGTAGTGGAGGAATCACACTCCTACTAGGACTCTACCTGATAATTTAATTTCAGATTAATTATTCCAAAATATTATTATTTTAATAAATTTAATATTAAATTAAATTTAATATTTATATATAAATATTCTATTAATTTAATAGATGTAATATTAAATTAGTATAATACTTACTAAGTATTATACTAATTTAATATTAAAGTAATTAAGTTTAATCATAGTTAAACTCTCTAAACTCTTACTATATAAAAAGAGCCTTGAGTCATTATTTTTCACACACTTGAATTCAAGAGAAAGTTGTAGAGAGGAAATTCTATGAAGAAATTATTTCAGAAGATTTCTAGAAATAATTTTCTTATTTACAACTTGACCCTAAAGTTTAGAGAAATTACAAAATTACCCAACTAGTAATTTTGTGGAAAATTTTTTGATCCGAAGTGAGCCCACACTCGACAGACGTGAGCTTGAGGATAGCGGAGAAGACTACCTGATCGAAGCGTTCATCCTAGATGAACTTAAAAGGTTCAATGTTGACTAAGTGTTTATTACTTTAGATATCACAACCAAGTTCTTGTTTTTGGAAAAAAAATAATTAAAACTTTGGTTTTTCCCTATACTTACTTTCCATTGCATTTTCCAAACCCAATTTTTCAATAGAAAAGAAGAGGAGCAGAAGAAGGAGAGAAAAAGAAAAGTCGTTTAGTGCTTCTCTGATTGGTGACAACACTGAAACAGGTGGTGACGACATCGAAGAAAGGTGACCAGCAGAAGAGAATCACAATAGGATTTCAAGGGGTTCTCTGTGAAAGCAAATCAAAGGAAATGAAATAGAAGAGGAAAAAGTTGTTCGGTGCCATTATTTACATTGGAGAACAAACGTCGATGAAAATGCTGAAGTGCGACTGTGGTGCATGCTGGCGGCGACTAGGGTTCAGAAAGAGAAGAGGAGAATAAGAAGAAAAAAAGTAAAATGGAAATGGATATGGACATGGGAAAGAATAAAAGAAAAGGAAAAAGGAAAAAAAAGGAAAAAGTGAAATAGAAAAATATATTATGACGTCATATGATGTCATTATGCCACAAGTTACAATCTTATTTTCCTACCTATCTCAAACTTAACGGTGTTAAAAAAAAGTATCAAACTAGTTAGCGGAGAAAACGTTAGGGTACTAATCAAGGAAAAGAAAACCTTAAGTACCAATCTGGGTGAAGTGGACAAGTTCAGGTACCAAATTTATATTTATACCTTTTAATTACTATGACATGAAAGAGCTATAATAATTACATTTTCTTAACTTAAAATTATTAAAAACAATGCTAATGAATGCTACGGTGAACGCGTGGCAATTTGGCAATTAACTAACTCGGAATCTATTGTTGCATGTAAATATGTAATGAAAATGTGTAAGTGTACACATCGATTCAAGTAATATAATGATGAGTGAGTGTCGTCTCCACAGGGATCGAAAATTGATTACAATTGGTAAAGTATTAATGTAGATTTAACTAATTAAACTGTGCAAAAGGAATAGAGTATAAATTGATGAAGGGAATTAATGAATGAAATAATAATACCAATTATAACTGAAAAAATAACAAAGTAATATAAATGTCGTGGAAATTCACAAAGAATGAGGAGAGAGTATTTATGTTGTTGAATGATAAAGGTTGGAATTACTCAAGGAATATTTTCATAACATAATAATGCCATGGAAAAATTTTGATTAACTATTGCCTAGAAAATTTCTACTACAACCTACTTCTTTCAGACGTCATATTTTAGTTATTATCCTGAGTCTGTCTATGTCTACAAGATTCACAAATGATAACCACACTAACGTTCTTCACTTGTACAGATTGCAACTTCTATGTCTAGAGTGTTGCAATTATTCTTTCGAATACTTGTTTGTATCAATCAATTAATAATCTAATTATTTAATCCTTTCATATTCAAATCCATTTAAGAACATAACGTACAGTCAACTATGTCCAGAGTTTGCATGCATGCATTCAAAATAAGCATAAATCAAATGAAATGGTAATTTTAATCAAATCATATCATGGGCATTATAGCTAATTCAATATTCACCCAAATAATTCCAACCTAAAGATAATTAGCTTATAGGTTGGGCAATGAAATCCAAAATTATATTATTCATCAACATTCTTCAAGTTTTACAAATCAAAGAAATTAAAACCAAGAAAAACAGAACAAAGGCAGAACTGTAAGAAGTTTTCGCTACACTCCAGCTTCTTCTCAAGATTTTACGCAAAAATATGGAAGATTTCTCTTCCCCTTCATGTCTATGATCTCCTCTTTTTCGCTGCTACCCTATTCTTTTCTTCTGAATTTTCCACACAGTTTCCCCACAATATTCTGTTGTAGAGAGAGTAATCACTCTCTTTCTTTTCTTTTCTCCTCACATTATGTCTGTCCTTCTTCTCTTCTCTCTCCTCCTTTTATAGGGTAGATATGTCCCTTTCAGCACACATATTTTGCTCTTCTTTTTCAAGGTGATTTATCTGGTACATGTACAACTGGCTGAGAGTGACGTGGATTGAATGTTGCATCAGTTTCCTAGAATTGCCATGACATTTTTGTTGGTAATCTATCCCACCATTTGCAGTGGCAATATTTCACCTCATTCATTCTTTTTTCCTCTTCCTCCTTTCCTTCTTCTTGCCTCTTTCATCCACTTGCACCTACTACCAAAAACTACCAAACCTCTTTCCAGCAATTAGAAGTAACATAAATTTATAGTTAAAATATAAATTAGAGCTTTAGTATGTAATGCTCTAGTAATAATTCTAAATGCAAATACATTTTCTTAATTACAAGCAAATACTTCAGTTTAGAGGCTTGAAATATAACTCTTTTCAAGAGTTATCATCTATAAGCTATGAAGTCCTACTTTTAACCTTTTAGTTTCTTTAGCTTATTTCTATGTTCAATTAACTTCAAGGTTCACATACAAGCATCATACTTAGGGGTTATGCAATGTAACAATATTGCTAAATACCATTACTAATAAAATCATTAAGAAATAAAACATTCACAATTCAAATAGTGTGTCCACTAATTACCATTTTACTTAGATTAATAAATTAGTTCATATACTTCCCAACATCAATTATGCATGAGTAAGAATGTTCATGATATTATTTGAATGAATAAACAACCAATGCATAGAAAATAAATAATAAAAAGTAGTAATAACATAAGATAAGAAATTGTAATCTTTCTAGCATCAACAAAATTAAGTCATCATCATTAAATTGAAAGCAAAAGAA
The DNA here is from genome assembly GCF_007990345.1 of Gossypium hirsutum. Lineage (NCBI taxonomy): Eukaryota > Viridiplantae > Streptophyta > Magnoliopsida > Malvales > Malvaceae > Gossypium > Gossypium hirsutum. The sequence goes on from NC_053444.1 coordinate 35,619,633, forward strand.
TAAGTTGTAATCCTGTTTATCAACACTGAACAAAATAAAAGATTAAAGGGAAGGAAACTATAAGCTGAATTTAGTTATGTTTCGTGTCACTGCTCACTTTGCTCCTATGCACAAATGCTCTTTAGTTGTTGAAATTGGTTGCTCCCAACAACTCTGATGTAAAAGCACATTTTCAATGGTGTCAAAAATAGTGATTTTGAGACCACAAATTCGATGAGTAAGCCCATATTAATTATTAATTAATTTGTATGAGTCAATTATAATTTGATATTGAGTTTTGATTTGGTGGATTTCATTTAATTGAATAAATAGTTAAGTATAAGTGGTAATTCTGTAAGTCAAATGGTATCGAAAAGTGAGGTATTGAGACCTCGTTTCTAAAAACCGAGTTCATAAATATTTTTATTAAATATTTACGGAGTTATTATTTTGATATGTGAAGGTTCAGTTTCTAAATTTTAATGTTCGACTGGTTAATTAATTAAAAAGTACTAAGTTGTAATAAATGTGTAAACTTAATGATTATTGAATTACTTGATTAAATGGATTATTTAATAAAGGTGGGAGGTTTTATAATGTAATTATATCAAGTTAAAGGTTAATGGACGGTAATGGGTTAGTGTTTAGTTTTATTGTATGTTTAATTGAAGGGAAATTTTATAATTAAATAAAATAACTTAAGTAAAGTAAAACAAAAATAACATCATCTTCCTAATTGTTGTTCTTGACCGAAATTGAGAAAGGAATAACACCATTTTTTTAAGCTTAACATTCAGCCATGCATAAACCAATGAATCTAAGTGAATTTCTCAATTGTTTCCTGTAATATTTACGTTTTTGATATCGTTGCAATTAGGTTAAGTTAACCCGTATCTCTGGTTTCAAAATTGTTCACTACACCAAAATAGCCTTCTAGCGGCGCTTTTTTAGGCCTTTAGCGGCGCTAGCTAAAAGTATTTGCGGCGCTTTGACAAGCGCCACAAAAATTGCCGCTATTGACTGCGTTGCTAACATTTGCAGCGTTTTTAGAAATAAACTCCGTTATAGACCATGATCTTTAGCGGCGCTTTTCCCACAAACGCCGCTATAGGCCATGACCTTTAGTGGCGCTTCTCCCACAAACGCCTATAGAACATGATCTTTAGCGACGCTTCTCCCACAAACGCCGCTATAGACCATGATCTTTAGCGGCACTTTTCCAATAAACGCCGTTATAGGCCATGACCTTTAGCGGCACTTTTCCCACAAACGCCGCTATAGGCCATGACCTTTAGCGGCACTTTTCCCACAAACGCCGCTATAGGCCATGACCTTTAGCGGCGCTTCTCCCACAAACGCCGCTATAGGCCATGACCTTTAGTGGTGCTTCTCCTACAAACGCCGCTATAGGCTATGACCTTTAGCGGTACTTTTCCCACAAACGCCGCTATAGGCCATAACTTTTAGCGGCACTTGGTTTAAAAATGCCACTAATTTTGGCAGATTTGTAAAAGAAAATTTTTCTTATTTTCAGCCCTCCTGTAACAACAAATCAAAAGAAACCAAATCTAAACCAATCGAAAGCAATAAATCTATATAATATTTAAAATTAAACGAATAATATATAAAATAAATATCAATAAATAAGATGTAATTCATATTATTCATACAAAAATGTTAAAAGTTAAAATGATAAAAATATTTACACGATAGTCTAAGACAGCGGAAGTTGCGACTGCTGAAACAACTTCATCATATTCTGAAGCTGCCGTTGGAGTTCGTCATACTTTCTGCTCTGCTCTGCTTCCCTCGTTGCAGCCTCTGCTTCTCTCGATGCCGCATCTGCTTTAAGTTGTAGCTGGAGTTCTTCATATTTCTTTTGAACATCTGCTTCTTTCGCTGCAGCCTCTGCTTCCCTCGCTACCGCCTCTGCTTTAAGTTGTAGATGGAGTTCTTCATATTTCCTTTGAACCTCAACTGTGGTTGCTTGCATCTGAGCCATCTGGTCTTTTAACCTCTGAACTTCAGCTTGAGCATGACTCCCCGAAGGCATGTAAGTTATGCAAGTTTATATATAAGTTTCTATATTAAGTTATGTAAGTTATTATGTAAGTTATGTATTATGTAAGTTTATATATAAGTTATGATATGATTGATAAATTTGAGTTATGTAACTTATAAAATTTGAAATATAAGTTACATATCCATACCATATATGGGGTGATATATTAAAATATAGGTGTTAATCTTTAGAAAATAACATTTTCAATTATTTTTAAAATTATAAAATTTATTATTGAAATTATAGGTTTTAATATTTAAAGAATAACATTTACAATTATTTTTAAAATTATAAAATTTATTATTATTAAAATTTAAATATAGATTATATATCCATATTAATATATGTTATATATTAAAAATATAGTAATACATATTTAAGTTATCAATTTATGTCCCAAATTGATTGTGTTTTTTTCACGAATGATTGCGTGATTTTTTAAAAGGTCTCATAATTTTTTAGAAAAATAGATTCTATAGCTACCATTTTCATTATGCATAAAAAATTTAGACCTTTCAAAAATAGGATTTCGTGAGCAATAAGACATTATGTTTCAAAAATATTAACTTAATTTTATATTAATATTCATATGTTATAAATAAATTTTAAAAAGAACTAGTATTAAATAATAAAATTTGCATTGGCTAAAAGAACTATTAGTAAATAAACAAAGCCCACTTGCTTAAAACCATTTGGGGATTTGCATAATACATGTCAAAAGTGCCTAAATGCAACGGCTATATCAGTACCTCGAAGAGGAAGATGATTAACTACAAAACCTTTTGTTTGCAACAGAAAATTTACCTTTAGAAAATTCCGTTCATTCAATCAAACTAAGGCTGATACATTACAACAGAAGAATAAAAATTTACCTTCCACGCCAAAGAATAGCCAAGTTCTGCAGCGAAAGACGTAGCAAGCTAGCGACAAAAAATTTACCTTCCACGCCAAAGAATAGAGTTCTCCTTCCAACCCAACAAGCTAAGCACAACAACGCGGCCAAAGACCCAGCTTTCTTATCCAAAAGTACATAATACAAGCATAGGAAAACATTATCAAAAGCAGATCCATAATTCAGAACCAAAGCATAATTCAGAACGTACACTACATCGTGGTAGGTTGATATAGTGAAGTTTATATTCATATACATATAAAATAATGCTTCTAGTAAATGCTATGTCAAAAGAAATATAGCAGATAAATTTATATTATAAAATAAATTACTTTTATTCATTTTTGAAAAGATGGAGAATATAGCAGTTGTAAAATCAAAAGAAATTACGACTAAAAGTTTAATAACTTCAACCAATTAGAAGCTATGTCAACCGAGCAAAATCTATGTAAACCGAAAACCGAAATCTATGTCAAAATCCAACAGAAACCCGAATAACAAAATCTGAAATATTCCACACTACCTAAACAACAACCCAACAGAAACCCGAATAACAAAATCTATGTCAACCAAGCATATAATAAAGCCATCAAAACAACAATAAGTTCTGAAATTTAAGCAGAAAATGAACAATATTTAAAACATGCATTAATATTAATCTTCTTCAAATTTCTAATAATCGGACTGAAACTTACCGGTGGTTGCGGGAGTGCAGAGCGATGGTGACGGTGACGGTGATGCAGTAGATGAGACAGCGATGATGATGAAGCAGGCGACGGTGATGGTCACAGTGATGCCGAAGGTGGTCGGGTTTGGGGAAATTAGGAGAATGCTAGGGATTTTGGCTTTAGGATTGGGGGAAACTGAAGAAGAATCGGGTTTTTGCCTGGCTAAAAGGGCTGGAAAGAAAACGATGCTGTTTCCAAAACTAAATGAACCCACTGGTAGCGACGTTTATAAACAAGCGCCACAAAATATCCACAGAAACGAAGTCGTTTAAGAAACAGACAGTCTTAATTCTGGCGTTTTGGCATAAAACGCCACTCATAACATTGGAAAACGACGACGTTTTCCATGACTAAACTAACAAATTTGTGGCATTTCTACATAAGCGCCACTAAATAACCCCGGAAACGATGTTGTTTCCAAACACTTCGACAAATTTCTAGCGTTTTGGTATAAAACGCCACTACTAACTAGAAAAACGACAACGTATTCCTGACTGAATTTACCTATTTGCAGCGTTTATACACAAGCGCCACAAACTAAAAGTAGAAACGCTATCTTTTAACAGCCAATTAGTCAAAATTGTGGCGTTTAGGCATAAAACGCCAGTCACAACATGGAAAAACGACGACGTTTTCCATGACTAAACGAAGAACTTTGCGGCGTTTACACGTAAGCGCCACTAAATTAACCGTGGAAACAAAGTCATTTCCCAAACAATTAGGACAACATTCTGGGGTTTTGGTATAAAATGCCACTAAGAACATGGAAAAACGACGACGTATTCATGACTAAATGAACCCATTCGCGTCATTTATAATCTTGTGCCACTAAATAACTGCAGAAACGACGTCGCTTCCCACACAATAATGTAAATATTCTGGCGTTTTGGCATAAAACGCCACTAAGAACATAGTAATACGACGCCATTTTTTGGGATTAAATTAACCCGTTTGCGGCGTTTATACATATGCACCACTAAATAACCATGAAATGCTATCGTTTCCCCGATAATTAGGACAATTTTGTGGCGTTTTTGCATAAAATGCCACTAAGAACATGAAAATTTTGAAAAATTTAAGTTAATTATATCAATATAATTTTATATTTTTATATTTTTATTTTGAATACATATAAATATTTATGTATATATGCAATATATAAATAAAAAATGATGTTAATTATATCAATAACATGTGTACAATTGAACTTCATGTATACAATTGAACATTAAATCATTATTCATGTACGTTTTTGGGATTTAACCCATTTTGATATATATATTTATATTTTTAAAATTGATAATTTATATAAATGTTATTTAGATTCAGAAAATATAAAAAACTTAAATTAAACCCTAAACCCTAAACTATAAACCCGTAAACCACAAACACAAACCACCAAACCTCAAAATCCAACCCTAATATACCATAAACCTTAAGCCATAAATCCCAAACCCTACATCCTAAACTCTAAACTTTAAATCGTAACCCTAAATTAACCATAATTAATCTTAAACCATATTTTCAGGAATTCGTGTGGCCAATGTTAGTATAGTACAAAACATATATTTTATATTCTTATATTAAATAATATGGGTGTAGTAAAAAATGGCATGTCCCACTAAAATCCAAATGTTCTTTAAATTCAAATAGTATCCTTAAACCCTAATTAAACCCCAAATCCAAACTCTAACACATTAACCCTTAATCCAAAATAATAAAAATTATACAATACCATAAACCCTAAAACTCTAAACAATAGACATTAAATCTTAAATTCAAAATCATAAACCTTAAAATAAAATACATTTTGCGGCGTTTTTAACAAAAAAACGCCACTAAATTCCAATAAAACGTAGTCGTTTCAGCCAACATTTTATGCCTTTCCATAGATGAAGATGATTGACTTATAGCGGCGTTTTATGAAAACCCGCCACTAATGCCACTACATCTCAAATCAAAATGATGTGTTTTGATTATTTTTTTGTGGCGCTTTTACAGAAGCGCCGCTAATGCCACTACATCTCAAATCAAAGCGATGCGTTTGGATTTAATTTTTTGCGGCGTTTCACAGAAGCACAGCGAATGCCAATCTTTTGCGGTGTTTTTGTCCAAACGCCGCAAAAATCCTGTTTTGGTGTTGTGAGCATTAGCGGCACTCTGCCAAAAACGTTGCTAAAAGTCTCAGCATTAGCGGCGCTACTTGAAAAACGCCATTGAACCCCCCGAAGGTCACCAAACGACGTCGTTGGGTTTTGTTTTTTGTGGCGTTTTATCCAAAAATGCCGCTAATGAATATTATTAGCGGCGTTTTATTAGAATCGCCGCTAATGCTCAATTTTTAGTGGCGTTTTCTCTCAAGCACCGCTAATGCTCAATTTTTACCGGTGTTTTTTTATCCAAATGCCACTACAAGTGCCGCTAAAAGCCTGTCTTGGTGTAGTGGTTATAGGTTTTGGATTTTGCCATTGATGAATCTTGGTTATTCTTGATGTTAAATGGTGAATTTGAAATAATAGTTTTTTATTAGAACTATTCTTTAAAGTAATTTTCAATAGTTTTAGTTAAAGGACTAATTTTGAATAAATATGGATTTTCTAGTATGTTAATAAATTCGACTAGCATGGGTATTTGAGAAATTTTGTTAAATTTGGAGTTTCGGGTTTATGGACTAAATTGTGATAAATGTAAAAGTTTATGGAAAAGGTGTAAATAATGAAAAATTAAGTTTCATATGCATAAAAGTGAGTTGGATTATACTATTGAATTTGATAAAATTGAATTTAATTATTATAGATCAATATTTGATTCGTATGGAGGATAATCGAGGAAAAGAAAAAATTATGAAATAGTCCCTACCAGTCAATCGTTGGTATATATTAGGTAAGTTCTTAGTATAAAATATACATATATTTTTATTTTATATTGTATTAATATGTGTTTTTTAGTTTTAGTTAATATGAAATTTTGTTAATAAATCATAAATCCTTAAATATTGCAATTTAGTACAAGTGAGAAACAAGTATTTGATAATTGGTGAATATCATGATTATTTGATATTAAAATGAGTTTGATGAATTTATAATACGCGTGCAAAACTTCAAAGTGCCTTTGGTTGTTAATGTTTGAATTAAATTATAATGCCTGACTGAATGTAGTAAATGTTTAGTTTACGACTGGCATGCCAATAGGGTTAGTACGCGTGCTTGTACGAGTTTGCACTTCAGTGCCTTTGTTGCACTTTGGTGCCTCAATTTGCACTTCGGTAACTCGGTATTTACACTAAGGTGCCTCTGTTAGTATTTCGATGCTCTCTGGTGTGTTTTAAGGGAAAGGTCGAGTATTCGAGTCAATTTGCTATAGTTCAACGGGATATGAAAATTTACGTTAAAATGTAAAATCACTATTTGAGTTAGATTTAAGTATAATGATTTATTTGTGAATATATTTGTATGTTTGGAAGCGTATATTGCTTTGAATTGAGCCATTATGTATATTGAGCTATATGATTGAATATTTTGGCACTAATGATAAATGATTTTGGAAATAGATGTGTAACCTCCCAACACCCGCCTAGACGTTATGGCTAGATTGAGAATGCTACATTAGCCACCAAAATGGCTAAGCTAACTTACGTTACTTTTGAAGACCTAAAATAAACTCATTTGAAACAAAATCGTAGTTGTACTTTGAGTTAGCTTAAAAGCATTCATTCATTAGGTCGTGTATACTTAGGATTCATTTTATTGTTGATAATGTTGTTTTAGAAAAATCGTTTGTTTGTAGCTCTTCTTGAAAAAAAAAACTCGATGTTAAACTAATGCAATGGAAAAACTATTTTTCAAGTCATTTTAGAAACTTAGTTTCCTTATCGATTTGTTTTTTCAAAAACAATTCCTTTGCAATGCAGCGAAAACTAGGGAACTGCACCAAATTTTACTTAAGCCTGATATCATGCATTATCCGGTTATTATGCTTGAGTAATCCATGCATTTAAAAAACCCCAAAACAAAAGTTACCAAGCCACAGACCAGAAATAATTAAAAATTACAAGCCAAAACCAATAAAGACTTAATAATACTTATTAAGAATAGTCCAAGGTCCAAGGTGATTCTTCGAATGTCGAGTCTGGTCCTAATTTTGAGGTTTACTTAAAAAGTTATGCACTATTGGGGGTGAGCTTATTAAAAGCTCAGTGTGAGTCGAACAATTATTTAAACAAACATAAATATCGAATACAGTGAAATAGATTAGCTTTAACAGAAGAAAACAGAACCATCATATGAATTTCATATCGTTACATAGCCATTATCAAATTGACGTCAAACGGTGTATGAGCATAGGTCATCATTCATTCGAGTGACAATCATTAATTTCAATACCATTTAATACAACAAATCACAATACGTAGCATAAATCAATAACATTCGAATATGTCATGCACATGATGCAATGCAAAAAGGTTCCTACCCATACCATCCACTACACACCACGAGTTCCCCAGAATCCGTCATCTGAACTCTAAAACATTATGGGCTTAAGCCCGTTGTGGTTAAAACCACTGATAACAATATGCAAAAAATTCTGCCAGTAAGAATGCAGACAAGCTGCCAGTAAAAATGTGATAAATTGTCATTCCCCTCGGTACTTGAAGTGCAGTGCATTGACTACAAATAATATGGACTTAATATGCCGCTGGTACTCCACGGAACTCCTTTGTCAACCACAAAATCTCAACCTAATGTATATGCAATATGTCACACAATCTCATACATAATCATATCTCAATACTTTTCACATTCATTTGAAATGCTCAGCATGTCCTAAATAATAACATATTTTCAGTAAATGGAAATAATTTTCCAATCTTTCAAATTACCATTTTGTTGGTATCAATCAATATCGTTCAATTTCACATACTTTACAGATTTTCGTTGTGCATAAATAGCACCCTTTTCAGTACACAATATAACAAATATCTCATGCGTTTAAATCATACATAAGCTTAATATCTCAACACATTATATCATTCAATCAAACATTCTCATAACTCATAACTCAAATATGCAATTACAAACTCAATCAAACATTCATACTATCAAACTAGCAAATTTGCCAACATGTAAATATTTTAAGGCTCGAATCATACCTGGTTCGGCCACTCATGAAATCAATAATTTAACTATTAATTCAATCCAATCAGCAAGCTAATTTATCAAATATAACATGATATTTAATATTTTCAAACAATTTTATGAGTTTAGGACCCACACCTTATTTTTCGCTTCCTCGCAGCACACTAGTAAATCTTCCAATTTTCTTTAATAATTCCTTAAACGGACCAAAACAAAAATTCAGTATAAATTAAATAAATTTACCATTAAAACTGCCCCCAAACACCCACTTATGAGTTCAAACCAATCCTTGAAATTACAACTATTTTATGAATCCAAACTCTTTAGATTCCTTACACTGTATCGATGCGAACCGTACGTACAATCATTCTTCACCTTTATAGATGATTTAGGGCATTTGGGTTAGCACATAATTCAATAATATACTGAAAAATTAGTAGATAATTAATGATTAAATTCCTTCATTTGATCAATTCATAACCTTTACCTAACAACTACGTCGAAATAACAAACTAGTTATCCTTAATTGCACTTACGTTTCACGATTTACAAGTTTCCAATGACCAATTGATCAAGAACACTTTTCCCTAATTGACATGGGTTTAAAAGATAATTAGGAGGGTTCAAGAACTCAAATTAAGGCTGGAATTAATTGGGCAAGATTCAAGAAGCAAAACAGCCCCCTTTCTTGCACATAGGTGTACGTACCACCACCCATGGTGGCCAAAATTGGGGTTGAATTTTAAAATGGCTTGGGATCTCATTAAAATAAGGAAAAATACCTTTGAAAATAATTTAAAATCCCCAAAATTATAGTTCTATAAATTTTGGCTTTTAATTGACAAGATTAATAAAGAAATTGAAGAGAAAAGAGATCTTACCCAAGCTAGTTGAGAGAAACGACAATGACACTTTCTTGGCAATGTTCGGGATCGATATTGGGATTCAATATTTTAGATTTTGAGCTGATTTAGGTGAGGATAAATGTAATCAATATAATAAAGAAAACGGTGCACAATCTTGATGAAAATGAAAAAGAAAGAGATTGTAAAATGGAAGGTGTAGGTGACATCATTAATGGATGAAAGTAAAATAAATAAAATAAAATAGAAGGAGAGGAGGATATGAACGGATAGAGCAATGAGGAAGAGGATTAAAGGCTGATTATTTGTGAAAAATTAACATTTATACCTAGGGTTACAAGGATTGGGTGGCACAAACGTTAAAAAGAATGGATTTTTGCCAAAAATTAAATTATTTCGTAAGGGAAATGATTTGAATTCTGGACCTCATTTAATTTCCATGATTTCTCATATTTCATTTAACCATTATAATTTTTCCTCATTCTTGAAATAACTTTGCAATATTTAGTTTAAAAACAAGGCATGTCACATACTAGGGTTTAAGGCAAAATTTGCAAAATAATAAAAATGGTGAGAGGGAAGGGATTTGAACTTGGGTTTCAAGAAATTTTTCACTAACACTTATCCAAAAAACCAATACCTCATTTATTTCCTAAAAATGAATAGATAATCTTAAAAATTAAGGCATGATCACTCTTTGTTGATTCACAAACCTGATTCTACTAACCCCCGATTTTTGGGATGTTACAAGATGTCAGGGTTTTTAATTGTCTAAGTTAATTATTGATCTATTATAAGTTAAGGTAAGTTAAATTGAATTTTAAGTATGGACTTACTAAGCTTCATAAGCTTACTTGTTTTGTTTTGTTTTGTTGTTAACATTTTGCAGAACGGATCGGATGGATCAGCTTTAACGCTCACACTATCCAGACTCTTTTTGGTAGCTTTTGCTTTTGAGTCATTTTGGTTGTGGCATGTATATAGGGTTGATGTGGCTAAAGTTAATATGTTGTTAAATTGCAATTAAACTTATGTGATTTTAGGAGTGATAATTTATGGCCAATTTGATAGGTAGTTAATGATAATGGACATGTATTATGTTTCTTTGATATGTGGTTTTGGTATTTGGTATTTGGAGACATTATTGATGATTGAATAAAATGTATATGAATGTGATACCTTAGGTGAATTGCTTGTTTTTTATGTATAAAATTTGTGGTGTTATTGAGGGCACATTGGTTAGGCACAGAGGTTGGATGTTTTTGGCATGTTTAGAGCTCGTTTAGGTGTGTTTTAAGTAGGTTTAATTGTTGGTAATTGAGTTTCTTATAGTCCAAGTAGGATTGCTTTGGTAAACCTGCATTTGAAGGTTCAATTAGGAGCACATGACTTGGGACACGGGCTATCACACTATCGTGTGCTGCACACAGTCTCTTCATACAGTTGTGTATTATAAAACAATGTGTTACACGGTTTGAGACACGGCTTGCGACAAGACCGTCTGAGGTTAGTTTGATAGTTACAGGGTCTATCACACGATTGGCCACACGACCATGGCCTTGAGCCACACGGTCTGGACTTTGTCACACGACCTAGACACACGATTGCGTGACCCTTGTTTTCAAAATTTTCTATTCTTTCCAAAAAAATTATTTTGTTTTAGAATGGTCTTGGAATGTTTCCAAACTATTTTTAGGGTCCAATAGGCTCGATTTAAGGGTCATAAGTGTATATTATCCTATAAATCAAAAGTTATTGTGAATGTTGAATTTAAATTGAATAATTATTTCTGTTTGAGATTAAAAGTTTCGGTATGGTGATACTTTGGAACTCTAATTCGATGACAAAGACAGGTTAAAGTGTTACATTTAGTGGTATCAAAGCTACGATTTAGTCAATTCTAGTACTAATGTAGCGTGTATTGAGTCTAGAATATACATGCCACATATGCCAGTGATAGTCTGATGCTTTCGATCTATTTTAATTTTTTTCATATAGATACAAGATGTCGGTCGAGTTGAATTAGGGCATAGCGAGTAAAGCTGAAAGTAATGCTCATGATTCCGATCAGGAACAAGTTAAAGTGTTTCCATTCTGCAATTGTTTTATAGTAAAATGAAAAATGTTTTCTACGGAATAATGAATCAGTGGTTTCATGATTTTATGAGAGCTAATCATGCGGCCCCACAACCTCCACCCCCGATTGTGCCTCCTTAGGCACCTTTGTGTCCTTAAAACCTTGTATCTGTAATGGTTCATTGTCCTCGTATTGATAAAATCCAAATTTGTGGAGCTGAAGAATTTAGGGATAAAGTTGATGATAATCCATCCAGAGCAGAGTATTGACTTGAGAATGCACAGATGATTTTTGTAGAGCTAATGTGTTAACCATAAGACAGCCTGAAATGTGTGATTTCATTACTAAAAGATGAAGCAAATTCGTGGTGGTGTGCATTAACAGCTATGATTCCAAATGATCAGGTCAACTAAGGTTTCTTTTCGGTAGTGTTGAAAAAGAAATATGTTAGTCAATTGTATCTATATTGGAAGAAGAAAACATTCCTTGAGCTAAAATAAGGAAATTGGTCAGTAGTAGAGTATGAGCGGGTATTTTTTTGTTTGAGTAAGTATGCTCGAAACATCGTATCATTAGAAGAAGATACGCGCATTCATTTTGAAGTGGATTAAATGATGAAATTCGAATGTTGGTGGAAAGTTTAAAACTACGAGAGTTTAGAGAATTGTCAGAGCTTTAAAGCTGGAGGAAAGTTGCAAAGATAAAAGACAATAAGATATGAAGTCATGAGACTTTAGTAAAAGAAGGCCTTCCAAATCAGTTCAGATTTCTCCATAAAAAAATTTGTAATGATATTAGTCGATTCATCTATCCTTCAAGATTTATAGGTAGAGATAAGAGAAGACAAAAAAAATTGAAATCTATAAATTCATCGGCTGCTAGTGTGGGTAGTGTTAGAAATACTGAAAAACCTATTTGCAAACATTGTGGTAAAGGCCATTTCAGTGAATGTTGATTTATATTGGGAACTTGTTTTAAATGTTGTTCCACTAACCATTTCCTTAGAAATTGTCCAAAGCATTTTAATGACTTAAGGAATCAAGCTTCCAGACCTGAAATTACTTCACAAAGGGCTAGAAAGTTGGGAAATAATAGAGGTGGTGCAAATGGTCGAGGGAAAGTTGTTAATACGATAGAGTGGTTAGAGGCCAGAGCGCCTGCTAGGGGCTATGCTATTAGAGCTCACGAGGAAGCTTCTGCTCTAGATGTTATTGGTGGTACATTTTCCCTTTTTGATATTAATGTTTATGCATTGATTGAACTTGGGTCAACCCATTCTTATACATGCAAAACATTAATAAACAAAAAGAATTTACCTATTGAGTCGATTGATTATACTGTCAGAGTCACAAATCTTTTGATCAGATTTGTAGAATGTGTCCACTGAAATTCTAGGCTTACTATTTTCCTATTGATCTAATATTGTTGTCATTTGATGATTTTGATCTCATTTTGGGTATGGATTGGTTGGCTGAGCATGATGCAATATTAAATTGTCATCAGAAGTAGATTACTTTGAAATGTTAAGATGGTGAACTTGTTTATGTCGAAGATTGCAGAACAGATTATACCACAAATATGATTTCAGCATTGTTAACTCAGAAATTGATTAGAAAAAGTTGTGATGAGTATCTTGCATACATTCTTGCTTCACAGGTGTTAGAATTGAAAATTGATCAAGTGTCGATAGTTAAAGAATTTGCTGATGTGTTTCTTTAAGAATTACTCAGGTTGCCACTAATCAGAGAAGTCAAATTTGTAATCAAACTTGTACCTAGAACAGTTTCGATTTCAACTTTTTTAGCTCAAAATTTATTAGAAAAGGTTGTGAGGAGTATCTTGTATACATTCTTAATTCACGAGTGTTAGAATCGAAAATTGATCAAGTACCGATAGTTAAAGAATTTGTTGATGGGTTTCTTAAAGAATTACTTGAGTTGTCACCGATTAAAGAAGTCAAATTTGTAATAAAAATTGTACCTAGAATAGCTCTGATTTTGATAGCTCCGTACAAAATGGCTCCTGCTGAGTTAAAAGAAATGAAGGCAGAACTACAGGAATTGTTGGATCGCGATTTTATTTGACCGAGAGTATCACCTTGGGGTGCACCGATTTTATTTGTGGAAATGAAAGACGAATCAATGAGATTGTGTATAGACTACTGGTAACTGAATTGAGTTACGATAAAGAATAAATATTTGTTACCTCGAATAGACGATTTATTTGATTAATTAAAGGGAGCTACATTATTTTCAAAGATTGATTTACGGTCAGGTTATTATTAGTTGCGAGTTAAAGAGCTAGGTGTTCCTAAAACTGCATTCATAACTCGTTATGGTCATCGTGAGTTTTTAATAATGCCATTTGGTTTGACAAATGCCCCTATTGCATTTATTGACCTAATGAATCGGGTGTTTCAGCTGTATTTAGTTGATTTTGTTGTGATATCTATAGATGAGGTTTTGATTTACTCATTGAATGAGTCAGACCATGCCGAGCATTTGAGGATTGTATTGCAAAATTTGTGCAAAAAAAAACTATATGCAAAATTTAGTAACTGTGAATTTTGGTTATGAGAAGTTGGATTTTTTGGTTATGTAACCTTTGCTAATGGTATTTGTGTTGATTCGAATAAAATATTGGCAATCACTGATTGGAAAGTTCCAAAGAATGTTTCTGAGGTACGTATCTTTTTGGGCTTAGCAAGATATTATAGGTGTTTTGTGAAAAACTTCTCCATTTTAGCATTGCTGACTACTAGACTGTTGCAAAAAGATGTTAATTTTGTTTGGTTCGATAAATGTCAAAAAAGTTTTGATCAGTTGAAGAATATGTTAACTGAAGCTCTAGTTTTGACTCAACCTGAAACTGAGAAAGAGTTTATTGTTTATAGTGATGCATCCCTTTGTGGATTGGGTTGTGTTTTTATGCAGAGCGGGAAAGTAATTGCTTATGCCTTTAGATAGTTGAAGCCTCACGAGCGAAACTATCCGGTTCATGATTTGAAGTTGGCAGTAATTGTGTTTGCTTTGGAGATTTGGTGACATTATCTATACAGTAAGAAATGTCATATTTTTACTGATTATAAAAGCTTGAAATACCTTATGACTCAGAAAGAATTGAATTTGCGCCAGCGTAGATGGCTTGAATTACTAAAAGATTATGATTTAGTAATTGATTATCATCCCGAGAAAGCTAATATTGTCGTAGATACTTTGAGCTGAAAATCTCTATTTACTGTGAGAGCTATGAATGCAAGTTTGGCATTGGAACGTGATGCTTTTATTTTGGCTAAGTTGATAGTGAAGCCAATATTTTTATCAAAAATTCAAGAACTTCAGAAAGATGATTTATATTTTCTATCAAGGTTCGAACTAGTGAAAATGGGCAGAAGATTGATTTTCAGATCGGAGCTAAGGTTGTTTGTAATTTTGAGATCAATTGTGTGTACCAAATGATTTTAGGCTAAAACGAAAGTTGTTGAATGAACCTCACAATATTCTTTATTCGATTCACCCCGGAAGCAACAAAATGTATAATGATCTGAAGCAATGTTACTGGTGGCCTGGTATGAAACAATGTTCACAATAGAGTTTGTATCCAGATGTTTGGCATGTCAACAGGTGAAAGTCGAACATCAAGTTCCATCAGGTTTATTAGAACCTGTAATGATTTCGGATTTGAAATGGAACATGTCACTATGGATTTCTTTTTAGGGTTACCGTTGACTCCAAAAAAGAAAGATTCAATATGGGTTATTATTGACAAGTTGAAAAAATCAACTCATTTTATACCAGTTTGAACTGATATTCGCTTGGGAAATTAGCTGCATATATGTTTCAAAAATTGTGAGATTGCACGGCATACCAATGTCCATCATATCCGATCATGATCTGAGGTTTACCTTTAGATTTTGAGGTAAGTTACACGAGGCTTTAGACTCTAGATTGAATTTCAATATTGCTTTTCATATGCAAATATATGGTTAATCTAAACGAACAATATAAATTTTAAAAGATATGTTGCGATGTTGTATTTTTGAGTTCGAAGGTAGCTGGAAAAAATATTTACCATTATCTAAATTTGTGTATAATAACAACTATCAGTCGAGCATAAAAATGGCTTCATACAAGGCTTTCTACAGGTGTAAATGTAGAAGTCTGTTATACTGGTCTAAATTAAATGAAAGGAAGTTAGCTGGGTTGATTTAGTTCGGGAAATCAAAGAAAAAGTCAGAATTATCTGTGTTAATTTGAAAGCTACATCTGATCATCATAAATCTTACGCTGATTTGGAACATAAAGATATAGAATATTTTTGTTTGTGAGAAATCGTTCTTGAAAGCCTCGCCCTGAAGAAAAATATTACATTTTGGCAAAAAGGGAAAGTTAAGTCCACGATTCATTAGGCCGTATGAAATTTTAGAAAGAATTGGACTCGTGGCATATCGCTTGGCATTACCACCGAAACTTGACAGAATCCATAATATTTTCCATGTTTCGATGCTTTGACGCTATCGTTCTAATCCATCACATGTGTTGACTATGGATGAAATTGAATTATAGCTCGATTTGACTTATAACGAAGAACCAGTAAGAATTTTAGCTCAAGAAACGACAGAATAGCAAAATAAACATGTTCCGTTAGTTAAAGTGTTGTGGTGTAGACACGGAGTTGAGGAAGCTACGTGGGAAATAGAAGAATCAATGAAATCATAGTTCCCAAACATATTTTCAGGTAAGAAATTTTGAGGATGAAATTGTCTTAGGGAAAGAGTTGTAACAATCCGTTTTCAGTGGCGTCGATTATAATGTGATATTGAGTTTTGATTTGGTGGATTTCAGTTAATTGAATAAACATTTAAGTATAAGTGGTCATTCCGTAATTCAAGTAGTTTTGAAAGTGAGGTATTGGGACCTTATTTTTGAAAACCGGGTTCTTCAATACTTTTATTAAATATTTACGGAGTTATTATTTTGATATGTGAAGGTTTGGTTTAGAAATTTTAATGTTTGACTGGTTGATTAATTAAAATAGGTTAAGTTGTATAGATGTATGAACTTAATGGTTATTGAATTACTTGATTAAATGGATTATTTAATAAAGGTGGGGGGTTTTATAATGTAATTATACCAAGTTAAAGGTTAATGGACGATAATGGGTTAGTGTTTAGTTTTATTGTATGTTTAATTGAAGGGTAATTTTATAATTAAATAAAATCACTTAAGTAAAATAAAAACAAAAATAACATCATCTTCCTAATTGTTGTTCTTGACCGAAATTGAGAAAGGAAGAACACCATTGTTTTAAGCTTAACATTCGGCCAAGCATAAACCATTGTATGTAAGTGAATTTCTCAATTGTTTCTTGTAATTTTTACACTTTTGAGATTGTTAGAACTAGGTCCAGCTAACCTGTATCTATGTTTTTAAAATTGTTATAGATTTTGGATTTTTCCATGGATGAATCTTTGTTATTCTTGATGTTAAATGATGAATTTGAAGTACTAGTTGTTGATTAGGACTATATTGTAAAGTAATTTTTGATAGTTTTAGTTAAATTACTAATTTGATAAAATGTTAAAAGTAACATGGCATTTTTGTGGATTTTGAATAAATATGGACTGTTCTAGTATGGGAATACATTCGGCTAGCATAGGTATTTGAGAAATTTTGTTAGATTTAGAGTTTAGGGTTTAGGGATTAAATTGTGAGAAATGTACAAGTTTAGGTAAAATGTGTAAATAATGAAAACTTAAGGCTCATATGCATAAAATTGAGTTGGATTATATTTTTGAATTTGACAAAATTGAATTTAATTATTATATATCAAGATTTGATTCGTACAGAGGATAACCGAGGAAAAGGAAAAATTGTGAAATAGTCCCTACGAGTCAATTGTTGGTATATACTAGGTAAGTTCATAGAATAAATATACATATATTTTTTATTTTATATTGTATTAATATGTTCTATTTTAATTGTAGTTAATATGAAATTTTGTTAATAAATAATAAATCCTTAAATATTGCAATTTAGTACAAGTGAGAAACAAGTATTTGATAATTAGTGAAGATTGTGATTATTTGTTATTGAAATGAGTTTGGTGAATTTATAGTACCTGTATGAAAATTTTGAGGTGCCTCTAGTTGTTAATGTTTTAATTAAATTATAATGCCTGATTGAACGTAATGAATGGTTAGGATACGATTGGCATACCAATATGGTAGTACTCGCGCTTGTACAGGTTTGCTCCTCAGTGCCTCTATTTGCACTTCAGTGACTCTATATTTGCACTACGATGCCTCTGTTAGCATTCTGATGCTCTCTAGTGTGTTTTGGAGGAAAAGTCGAGTATCCGAGTCAATTTGCTATAGTTTAGCAGGCCATGAAACTTTATGTCGAAATGTAAAATCACTCTTTGAGTTGGATTTATGTATAATGATTCATTTGTGAATATATGTGTATGTATGGATGAATGAATTGCTTTAAATTGAGCCATTATGGATATTGAGCTATATGTTTGAATATTTTGGTATTAATGATATATGATTTTGGAAATGGATGTCAGGGCTTCTAATGGTCTAAGTTAATTAGTGATCTATTATAAGTTAAGGTAAATTGAATTTTAACTATGAACTTACTGAGCTTCATAAGCTTACGTGTTTTTTTTTCTGTAGTTAACGTTTTGTTGAACGGATCGGACGGATCAGCTTCAACGCTCACACTATCCAGACTCTTTTCAATAGCTTCTGCTTTTGAGTCATTTTGGTTGTGGCATGTATATAGGGTTGATGTGGCTAATGTTAACATGTTGAATTGTAATTAAACTTATGTGGTTTTGGAAGTGATAAATTATGGCCAATTTGTTAGGTAGTTAATGATAATGGACATGTATTAATTTCCTTTTATATGTGGTTTTGGTATTTGGTATTTGGAGACATTATTGATGATTGAATAACATGTATATGAATGTGATATCTTAGGTTAATTGCTTGTTGTTTATGTATAAAATTTGTGGTGTCATTGAGGGCACATTGTTTAGGCACTTAGGTTGGATTTTTTGGCATGTTTAGGGCTTGTTTCGGTGCATTTTAAGTGGGTTTAGTCACCAGTAAATGAGTTGTTTATAGTCCAAGTAGGTTCGATTTGGTAAACTTTCATTTGAAGGTTCAATTAGGGGCACACGACCTGGGACACAGGCTGTCACACGGTTGTGTGCTGCACACAGTCTCTTCACACGATTGTGTATTATAAAACAGCATGTTACATGGTTTGGGACACAGTCCTGTGAGGGTATTTCGATAGTTACATGGTTTGTCACACAGTTGGCCACATGACCATGTGATCCCTGTTTTCAAAATTTTCTAATTTTTTCAAAATTTTCTATTTTGTTTCAAAATTGTCTCAGATTGTTCCCAAACTATTTTTAGGGTCCTGTAGGCTCGATTTAAGGTTTGTAAGTGTATATTATCCTATAAATGAAATGTGTATGTGAACGTAGAATTTAAATTGAATAATTATTTCAGTTTGAGATTAGAAGTTTCGAATTGTACGTGTGGGCACCATTTTTTTGTAAAACGGGGTCGACTTGGATTTTAAAAAATAAAAACGAAAATGGGGAGTCGCCACCTATCTTTTAAAGAAGTGTGATCGGATCACCTTGAAAACAATTTTAGGTCTACGAATTTTGAGAAAATAGGTTCGGGAGTCGGTGACGCACGAGGAAGGGTTAGCACCCCCGTGACGCCCAAAATTGGTACCAAATTGATTGTTTAATGTCTTAATGTCGAAATTTTGAAAAGATTTTAAAATACGATCCTTTTATCTTGAATAAAATGAATTGTATGATAAGGCTCACCTATTTCAAAGAAATAAATTGTCACACTCAGTAAGTTAGAATGCAACACGTCAAATCCTCAAAATTAAGTTTATCCTTTGACTTTTAAAACCTATGCATTTTGAAAAGGATATCTGATTATTTGGGTCAAATTGGAAAATCAAAACCTAGTAAGTTAGGGTTCGATTTCACAAAATTCCTAAATATCGAATATTGCATTTATTTTCATTTGTAAGAAAAATCCTCGTCTCGGGAAAACAATATGTTATATCCGATGCGTTAGGACACAACGTATGGAATTCCCGAGAATGTGCTTTTCATTTACGTCTTGAAAAGGATACTCGATTTCTTAGATACAACGAGGAAGTTTGGAATCCAGTAAGTTAGGACACAATCTTTTCGAGGATCCCAAATTCTGAGTGTCGCGTTATTTTGAAAGTTTTTGAATAAATTGGTTTTGATACTTAAACAATATTAAACGTAACCTTTTAAACAAATAAAGTATGATGGATTGATTATGGATGATGAAAAAGGATAATACGTAAACCAAAATGTATACTAATGATTAAGGAATGACCAATAGATAAATACAAACAAGCATAACAACAATTATCTCAACCATATGTCATAAAAATACCAACATTGACAAGTAATAGAAAACTCATTGAAACCAAGCAGATTTACATAAACATAAATAAAACCTACAAATTTAAAAATAACTTAAGAAATAAATAGCATGGAAGAATGGGAATGATCATTGATAAACCGTATGCGAAAATAAATTTAAAGCAAATAATATGTGTGAGAGTTTCTAAAAGAAATCCAAAAATAGAGTTAAAAACACATGAAATATAACTTACACGATAATATATACTTGACCTAAATAAGTATTACATACTAAATAAGAAATAATATAAAACTAACAACATCATGTATGTAAGGTAAAAATGATTTTAATGAAAGTTATATATGTATAAAATATACACATAGTTTAAAATTAAGTAATATATATTACATATGTACATATGCATATAATAAAAATAGCCTAAAAATAATAGTGAATAATAAAGTAACATATATTTACATATAGAATAATAGACTTATAATCAATTATAATAATA
This sequence comes from Gossypium hirsutum, assembly GCF_007990345.1. NCBI lineage: Eukaryota > Viridiplantae > Streptophyta > Magnoliopsida > Malvales > Malvaceae > Gossypium > Gossypium hirsutum. The sequence goes on from NC_053444.1 coordinate 35,640,329, forward strand.
ATAATAACAATAATAAATAGTGATAAAATAATAATAATAGCAATAATAATAAAATTAAAATTAAAAAACATTAAAATGATAATAAAGATAAAAGAAATAACTAATTTTAAGAATAAAATAATGGAAGGACTGATTTGAAATATGTTTGAAATTAAAAGAACTAATGCGAGAATTAAGCACACAAATCCAAACAACCAAGTCAGATCATTGAAAACGGTGCCGGTTCAGGCTTATGTTTCTTCAACTAATAGGTGGATTAAATTGAAGATAATGTAGAGTTATGTAACTAAATTAAAAATGAAATGGATTAAAACGTGGCAAAATGAGAAAACAGGAGGACCACGCGCACAAATATTCCACTTTCGTAAAATGCGCGGATCCCTCCTGGGTCGGGTCAGTCACACGGATATGGCCTTATACGGCGCCGTTTTGGGGACACTGAAGCAGGCCCTAAATGGTGCCGTTTCATGCACCATATAAAAGCCAATTGAAAGCTCTAAACCTAAACCCTTATCAGTCTTTTAACCTAGCCGAAATGAAGACCCTTTTTTTCTCTTTGGCGTCGTAATCCCGAAATCCTGTCCAACTTCGATTTCAGATGGAGTGAACGGAGCTCCGTTGGCACGCTCGCGATGGTAAGTTCTCTCTTGCTTTTTCTTTTCATTTTTATGCGTAAAAAAAAAGAAAAAAAACCATCAATCGGAGAAAACTCAAAGAAAGAAAGAAAAGATAGCCAAAGGAATCACCTTTTGTTTTTTTTTTTGTATTTTCTTTTTAAAATCTCCGTAAAAAACTTACAGTGGTCTTCTATCTCATCTTATAGCAGAATATTCGAAATAAAAAGTAAATAAAAATACAATATTTGTTCTCTCTGCTGTGTTTTGTTTATGTTCGCAAGTGTGGCATACGGTGTTAGGGGACGTGGCAAGTACGGAGGCTAGCTGGGGCGTGCGTGACGCGGAGGCTCGACGCGTGCTGAAGGTAGGAGTGGCGCACCAACCATTAGGGCTTCCGACTTTTGCTTTCTATGTTGGGCTGCATTGAGGCTGGGCTAGGGTTATTGGGCTTAGGCTAATTGGGTTTAGGCTAAGGCTAATTGGGTTTAGTGTTTGGGCCACTTGAGCCTATTGTAATTTGGACTATGGCCTACTTAAAATTTGGTTCTATTTTTATTTAAAATTGGGTCGGGTGAATTGGGTATTACAGTTTCCCCTCTTAGCTCGTTGTTGTGTAATAGGAACGGAGCAAAGACTTTAAAAATGGCCAATTTGCCTGGTCGTGCTGGACTTTGGTAGTTTCATTCCAACCTACTGTATCTTCATAGGTGTAGGAATTGGTGCTTCAATCCACTCCACTGCAATGTCGGGGAGATAGGACTTGTAATCTTCAACCTATTCTACTGCTGGTCAGGGAGATGAGACTTACAGTCTTCCACCTATTCCACTGTTGGTCACGGAGATAAGACTTGTAATCTTCGATCTGCTTCGCTGTCAGTACAATAAGACAAGATTCGTTATATTCAACCTGCTCCGCTGCAACCCAGGGAGGTAAGGCTAGTGTCTTCGATCTGCTTCACAATCAGTACAAGAAGGCAAGATCTGCAATCTTCAACCTGCTCCACTGCAACTTAGGGAGGCAAGGCTGGTATCCTCGATCTGCTTTGCTATCAGTACAGGAAGGCAAGATCTGCTATCTTCAATCTGCTCCACTGCAACCGAGGGAGGCAAGGCTGGTATCTTCGATCTGCTTCGCTGTCAGCGCAGGAAGGCAAGATCTGCTATCTTCAACCTGCTCCACTGCAACCTAGGGAGGCAAGGCTGGTATCTTCGATCTATTTCGCTGTCAGCGCAGTAAGGCAAGATCTGCTATCTTCAACCTGCTCCACTACAAACCAGGGAGGCAAGGCTGGTATCTTTGATCTGCTTCGCTGTCAGTGCAGGAAGGCAAGATCTGCTATCTTCAACCTGCTTCACTGCAACCCAGGGAGGCAAGGCTGGTATCTTCGATCTGCTTCGCTGTCAGCGTAGGAAGGCAAGATATGCTATCTTCAACCTACTCCACTGCAACCGAGGGAGGTAAGGCTGGTATCTTCGATCTGCTTCGCTGTCAGCGTAGGAAGGCAAGATCTGCTATCTTTAACCTGCTCCACTGCAACCGAGGGAGGCAAGGCTTTGTTTTCGATCTTCACTGATATGTTCTCTGGGGAACATGACCTGTATAATGAACCTAATTATGCCTAATGATTAGGGTAGCATGATCAAAATGAATCAAATGCTCCTAACTAGACATGTGTGAATGGTGTTTGCATAAATGCAGAATTTTATTTTTTCGAGAATGATCCCGCTTAGGTTGTCATTACTCAAAGTTTATTAAGGCTTTGTGACTAACGTGCTACAACACCTTCTTTCTTGACTGGCTTTTCTGAAGAAACATTTAGTCAGGTTGCCCCCCACAGTGAACCTCCAAGTTTAATCCATTGGGGCACAAAATTTGTACCATCATTCTCCCGCTGTAATCCAAGGGTAGAAATAAGTGACTTTTCCTCAATCCTTTCCTATCACAATTCGAGGATACAGGATCTAAATCGTTCTAGTTCCTTACACCATTCCCAAGGTATCATACCAAAGACTCATGCGCAAATGAAGGCTCTCTTATCCGAGGTAACCTCTTCCTATTGCCTGATGATTATTGCTTGCTTGTTTATTTAAGCTTTGACATCAACACATCATCCTGTCATTTTGTTCAATCAATGTTTTTGACAACAAAATCCAAAGAGAAAGTCCTAATTTAGACTCTTCCTTTTCAGATTTCCAACCTTTAAACTTGGTGCGTTCTAAATAATAGTCCTGTTTCAGGCTCCTGTATTATTTAGAAACTTCTAGAGTAATATGCAAAACTTCCCTTTTGAAAGTTTTATTAGTCCATTAATCATTATTCCAATGCAACATTTTTGCAAAAGGGATCATAACAATGGATAAGAATGAATTTGGTTCTGAGCATAGCTCGAAAGGAATAAATTATCCAAAAATAGTAAAGAAGGATAACAAAGAAATTGATTAGGAATGTGTATCTTGAAAAGAATGAAGTATCCCAAGAACAACAAATTCAATATAAATAGTAAGCAAATTGGGTGCCCCAGATATCGCAGCTTGAACTTCTCTGTACAAACTTTCTAAAGACCATTCTGAGTTTGACATGTGTTTAAGAGATCTACAGTGCTTTGTCGATGTCCCAAGATGTCGTCTACCCTTTCCTGTTGATTCAGGCATAACAAGATTACCACATGCCCCAATCTTGATCAAGATTCGAGTTGCTCTGATCATTTCATGCCCCATTCTGATCAATATTTGAGCCGCCCTTTTATGGTTTTCAACTCAAATCCCCTTTGGCCTAAGGTGCCCTTTGCGGGCTTCCCCTTAGCCTCTCCATTTTTACTTTTTCCTTTTTCATTTTTCATCTTCATTTTTTCACTTTTCGCATTTTTTACTCAAAGTGCCCTTTGCGGGTTTTCACCTTGGTCCTTTCTTCTTCTTTAAACGAACTGTTTCTTGACTGGATCCGAGTTTATAAGATTAGCAATCTCACTCAGGATTAGTGCTCCTTTGAAAAAGGTCTTCTTTACAACATAGGGACATTCCCGGTTTGGCATTCATTTCCCTCTAGAATCCTTTCATTGAGGAAAGATCTTTTTTCAACATCCAGCCCTCTCGTGGAATTCTCTGAGACGACCCTGTTTATTATGGGCTCGTATTATTTGTTTCTGGTGAATCCGACCCTGATGAATAGCTTTTAACCCTTTTTCTAGGTCCAACTGATCATATCGCGATTGGATCCCTCCAACTCTAGCTCAACTAATACCCGGAGAGAGGGGAATTCAATAGGTAAAACTACCTCAATCCTGTAAACCAAAGAGAGAGGTGTTGCCCCAGTGAAAGTCTTGATAGATGTTCGACAAGTAAGGAGGGCAAACGGTAATTTCTTATGCCAGTCCTTGAAAATCTCAGTCATTTTTCTTAAATTTTCTCGATATTCATCTCTAGGCAATTCAGTGACGAATCGTGGTGTCCTCTTCTGAATTGATTTCAGACCTCAGCTATTGCGCTATTGTTCAAATTCAATGCCTTTTCCAATACCATCTTCTCTGGAATAAGCATATGATGACATTGGCGTATGAAGCAGCCTCTAATGATCTCAAAAATGAAGCAATGCCTATTAGAAGTCTTTGATAATGGTGATGTCCAGGCCCCATTTTGCTCAAAATTTGAGTCAACCTTTTTGGGTTTTCAAGTCAAATCCACCTTTGGTCAAAGCACCTTTTGCGGGTTTTCGCCTTGACCTGTCATTTTTCTATTTTTTCTTTTTCTTTTTCTTTTCATCATTTTCATATTTTTTATTTTGACTTTGATTTTTTTCCCTTTCTGTTTTTGTTTTTGTTTTTTTTTGGAATTTATTTGAACTCTTGGGATTAGGCAGGTCCTTGTTACCCTATTCGAAGAATCTTCTTTGATATCAGATTTCTTTCATAGAGCCTTCTGGGGCGAAACTACAACAGAAAACTTTTGATCTTCCTCTTCAATCAGGATAAAATCCCACAAAATTTGAAGAGATGGAAACTTGACTTCAAATGGGCAAAGCTATGATGAGTCAACGAGAAAGGCATTGCCACCGCAAAGAATTGCATCGTTCATACTGCAAATTTCTGACATCGTGCTGTTATGCAGTTTTCATTATTAGCGGTTAACTCGGCATATCCTGGTGTGATCATACAAAGACATCTTTGAACTCTAGAGGTCACTCAACAAGGTGTTGCTCCGTCTTTGCGGTCAGGTCAATTCTAATCTTCACCAAGCTCACAATTTCTAATGATTCCTTGTGAGGTAGAATCTGTCTATCCTCTTGTTCTACCATCCTCAACAAGTTTGGGGATAAGCTACAATCTATGTTATTTTCAAAGTCATGAGATCCCTCTAAACACATGCCTCACTCAAAAAGAAAATTTGAGTCTGTAACAGTGTCACTCCTGTTATTGATATCTGAGGACCCATAGTAAGTACCAAATAATATACAAAAGATGTATAAATTTATGAATAACTATTTGTACAATATGATTATGAATGAATGAATGATGTGGAAGAAAATCCAAAAGAATGAAAGAATAATTATTCAAAAAGAATGAAAGAACATTGGCTCAAAAGTGATTGTAAAGATGTATTTCATTAGAATAATAACGTTCAGACATGAGCCTATTTCACAAAGAAGTTCTCATTGTTCCTAGGCTAAAAGCAACGAGTACGTTCTGAATATTACTCTAAATAAGCTTTAAATGCTATAGGGATTTCTTTCGCAGAACAATTGCTTAGAACGTTCCCAAATTTATAAGGGCGGACATCTAAAAAGGTTCCTTTTCATTTGCTTTTTCGTCGATGTGAACATTTCCCACTCTTCTTCATGCATTGCATTCACTCCATTATCAATTATGATTGGGTAACGGATTTTTCGCACTGGAGGAATCATCAAATTTAACGACGCCCATACTGATAAGCCTTTCAATCACTTTTTTAAAGGTAATGCAATTTTCTATGGAATGCCCCGTCATTCCTGCATGATAATCGTATTGTGAATTTGCGTCGTACCATCTGGGGTACGAAGGCTGTGGAGGTTTTGAGTAGAGAGGGGCAACAATGTGCGCATCGAATAAGCTTTGATACAGCTCCTTATACGACATCGGAATTGGCGTGAACTGGAGGTTCTCAGTGCCTTGTTTCACACCAGATTCTTATCTTGATGAACCTTGTTGACTAGCAACCACTTTTCTTGGCTAGTTCACCGTAATCGATTTGTTGTATGTGCTCACCTTGTTTACGTCATTTTCCTTTCTTCTCGAGGCTGACCTTTTGTTACTCTCTCCCGCTTTTATTTTTTCATTCCTTATGGCATTCTCAATCATTTCGCCATTCATTACTATATCTGATAAGCTTCTTGTTGCACTTCCCAGCATGTGCGTGATGAACGGGGCCTTTAAGGTATTGATAAATAGCATCGTAGTTTCTCTTTCTAGGAGCGGTGGCTGGACTTGGATAGTGACTTCCCTCCATCTTTGTGCGTACTGACTGAAACTCTCACTCGGTTTCTTCTCCATATTTTGTAATGTAATTCTATCGGGGGTCATATCTGTTACATGGCTGTACTGTTTCATGAATGTCTGTGCTAGGTCCCTCCATGAACCAATCTTGGTACTGCTCAATTGATTGTAGACGCTGCCCCTACCAAACTGTCCTGGAAGCAGTGTATTAGCAGCTGATCATTGTTAACGTAGCCAGTCATCCTTCTACAGAACATGGTGATGTGGGCCTCGGGGCAGCTAGTTCCATTGTATTTTTCAAATTCAGGCATTTTGAATTTAGGAGGAAGTACTAAGTCTGGGACTAAGCTTAGATCTTTAGCGTTGATTACCTGATTACTATCAGCGCTTTTCAAGGCTTTGAATTTTTCCTCCAACCATTTATACCTATTTTCCCACTGTTTTGGAAATTTCGCGCTCGCATTTCCTTCTTCAGCTGTTTCATCAAAATCGGGAATAATAGGATTAATTGGGTTTTCTCCCAGGCTTAAACTTGATCGTCCCTGGAAAATTGTGGGGATCGTGACACCAGTTTGTAATTTTTACGGCCTAATTGTGACAGACAATCCTTTTGGGTATATTTCAGTTTGTACATTTGGTGGAGTAAAATCCAGAGAACACAACGGATCCTTATTACCTTCTCTAGGGTTGGCCATAGGGCCCTTTCCCTTATCTACTCTTCCCGTCAGTAGATGGGTCAATTCAGCCATCGCATCTTTTTGAGCCTTGATCAGTTTTTCCATCATGTCTTCTTGGATTTTATCTAGCCGCTCTTGCATTTGTACTTGTAACTGTTCTTGCATATCCTTTTGCATTTGCTCCAATTTCTCTAATCTTTAGTCCATTTCCTTAGTTTTTTGGCGAGTATCGTATTGATGCTTAATTGGTGAGCTTTTGTCAGTTTCCAGATTAGCTGTAATAAATTTACTCAATTAGACTCTTTCAATGGATTTTAATGCATATGATGTTGTGTAATGCAGATGCATGAAATGAATGCCTAAAGAGACGTTGATTCTGATTCAATTATATTTAGAAAACTTTACTACAAGGAAAATTTCTTTACATAAAGCGGATATATGTACGCCTTGCCCTCATATTCCAAGAGACAATATCGATCCCTTCCTTCATCCGTATGCTAAGATAAACCTCGCGAATTCTTCAAAAGGGGTGCCTCATCTATCTCTTTTTGCTTGACCTTGGTCGCAATCTGTTGTCTGCCTATCCTCGTAATGCTAATCAGCTCCTTTTTAGAATGTCGATGGCTCTTAGATAATCATCTTGAATCTTCGGGCCATGAAGTAAAGATCACGAACTCTTTCATCACCCTTCCTATGTTTCTTGGAATATATTCGGGCAGTCATATTATTTTCCACTTTATCAAGGAATCCGTATTCCATGACAAGCTTTCATTTAGTAATCAGATTTGAATCAATATCTCTTTCCTAAGACACAAATGCAATGCAATCATAATCAAAACAAAACAATATGGGTTAGTACAAAACATAAACAAATAAGGAAAACAAAGGTACCTAGTCGGGTGACCGCTAGGGGTTTGGAGTGGCTCTATCTAGGTTAAGTTCCTAAGTCCACTATATGAGGTTTGGTTCTAAAGATAAGGTACCCGAACCAGCAGATTCCTCGATCTTCACCCATTATAGGCTCATACAGACCGAGTTCGGTTTAGGGGAATACATTTTCATATGGCTGCACAGAGATGAAAATCTCACGCAGACATAGGTACAGATGTATTCCGAAAGTGATCCACTATCCTGCACGGAGGTGAAAACCTCACGAAGGAGTAGCTTCTCACTCCCACTGACAAGGGTAAGACTAAACAGTCTTTATGCAATATGATGTCAAGGTATAAAAACACAATTTACAATAATCATACAAACATATGCAAAGAGAGGATCGTAATTTTTAAAATCAATTTTCAATTTTTGACAATAAGACAAAAAACAATTAATTTTACGCCCTGACTCACTGATGTCCCCAACGGAATTGCCAAGCTGTGGGCACCATTCTTTTGTAAAACGGGGTCGACTTGGATTTTAAAAAATAAAAACGAAAATGGGGAGTCGCCATCGATCTTTTAAAGAAGTGTGATCGAATCACCTTGAAAACAATTTTAGGTCTGCGAATTTTGAGAAAACAGGTTCGGGAGTCGGTTACGCACGAGGAACGGTTAACACCCCCGTGATGCCCAAAATTGGTACCGAATTGATTGTTTAATGTCTTAATGTCAAAATTTTGAAAAGATTTTAAAATACGATTCTTTTATCTTGAATAAAATGAATTGGATGATAAGGCTCACCCATTTCAAAGAAATAAACTGTCACACTCAGTAAGTTAGAATGCAACATGTCAAATCCTCAAAATTAAGTTTATCCTTTGACTTTTAAAACCTATTCATTTTGAAAAGGATATCTGATTATTTGGGTCAAATTGGAAAATCAAAACCCGGTAAGTTAGGGTTCGATTTCACAAAATTCCTAAATATCAAATATTGCCTTTCTTTTCATTTGTTAGAAAAATCCTCGTCTCGAGAAAACAATATGTTATATCCAATGCGTTAGGACACAACGTATGGAATTCCCGAGAATGAGCTTTTCATTTACGTCTTGAAAAGGATACTCGATTTCTTAGATACAACGAGGAAGTTTGGAATCCAGTAAGTTAGGACACAATCTTTTCGAGGATCCCAAATTCTGAGTGTCGAGTTATTTTGAAAGTTTTTGAATAAATTGGTTTTGATACTTAAACGATATTAAACGTAACCTTTTAAACAAATAAAGTATGATGGATTGATTATGGATGATGAAAAAGGATAATACGTAAACCAAAATGTATACTAATGATTAAGGAATGACCAATAGATAAATACAAACAAGCATAACAACAATTATCTCAACCATATATCATAAAAATACCAACATTGACAAGTAATAGAAAACTCATTGAAACCAAGCAGATTTACATAAACATAAATAAAACCTACAAATTTAAAAATAACTTAAGAAATAAATAGCATGGAAGAATGGGAATGATCATTGATAAGCCGTATGCGAAAATAAATTTAAAGCAAATAATATGTGTGAGAGTTTCTAAAAGAAATCCAAAATAGAGTTAAAAACACATGAAATATAACTTACACGATAATATATACTTGACCTAAATAAGTATTACATACTAAATAAGAAATAATATAAAACTAACAACATCATGTATGTAAGGTAAAAATGATTTTAATGAAAGTTATATATGTATAAAATATACACATGGTTTAAAATTAAGTAATATATATTACATATGTACATATGCATATAATAAAAATAGCCTAAAAATAATAGTGAATAATAAAGTAACATATATGAATAGACTTATAATCAATTATAATAATAATAATAACAATAATAAATAGTGATAAAAATAATAATAGCAATAATAATAAAATTAAAATTAAAAAAAATTAAAATGATAATAAAGATAAAAGAAATAACTAATTTTAAGAATAAAATAATGGAAGGACTGATTTGAAATATGTTTGAAATTAAAAGAACTAATGCGGGAATTAAGCACACAAATCCAAACAACCAAGTCAGATCATTGAAAACGGTGCCGTTTAGGGCTTATGTTTCTTCAACTAATAGATGGATTAAATTGAAGATAATGTAGAGTTATGTAACTAAATTAAAAATGAAATGGATTAAAATGTGGCAAAATGAGAAAACAGGAGGACCACGCGCACAAATATTCCACTTTCGTAAAATGCGCGGATCCCTCTTAGGTCGGGTTAGTCACACGTATATGGCCTTATACGGTGCCGTTTTGGGGCCACTGAAGCATGCCCTAAACAGTGCCGTTTCATGCACCATATAAAAGCCAATTGAAAGCTCTAAACCTAAACCCTTCTCAGTCTTTTAACCTAGCCAAAATGAAGACCCTTTTTTCTCTCTGGCACCGTAATCCCGAAATCCCGTTCAACTCTGATTTCAGACAGAGTGAACGGAGCTCCGTTGGCACGCTCGCGACGGTAAGTTCTCTCTTGCTTTTTCTTTTCGTTTTTATGCGTAAAAAAAACCATCAATTAGAGAAAAATCGAAAAAAGAAAAAAAAAGATAGCCAAAGGAATCACGTTTTGTTTTTTTTATATTTTCTTTTTAAAATCTCCGTAAAAAACTTACAATGGTCTTCTATCTCATCTTATAGCCGAATATTCGAAATAAAAGGTAAATAAAAATACAATATTTGTTCTCTCTGCTGTGTTTTGTTTGCGTTCGCAGGTACGGCGTACGATGTTAGGGGACATGGCAAGTACGGAGGTAGCTGGGGTGTGCGTGGCATGGAGGCTCGATGCGTACTGATGGCAAGAGCGGCGCACCAACCATTAGGGCTTCCAACTTTTGCTTTCTATGTTGGGCTGCGTTGAGGCTGGGCTAGGGTTATTGGGCTTAGGCTAATTGGGTTTAGGCTAAGGCTAATTGGGTTTAGTGTTTGGGCCACTTGAGCCCATTGTAATTTGGACTGTGGCCTATTTAAAATTTGGTTCTATTTTTATTTAAAATTGGGCCAGGTGAATTGGGTATTACTGGTGATACTCTATAATCCTAATCTGGTGACAACGACAGGCTAGGGGTGTTACATCTAAATTTCTCTCTTAATTTTGTGCCATTTTCTCTTAAATGTGGTGTTGTATTGATGATTGATGAATGAATGATTGATCCTAAATGCTTGCCCCTATTTATACTTGTTAAGCCCCCTTTTTTCTTTACTATTTTTAGCATGTCATCCTTTGAGGATCTCCATGTAGGCGATCAGGCTCCTTGATTTGGGGAAAAGGGTGGACGGTTTGCTTGATTCAAGAGAGAGGGTGGACGATTTTGCTTGCTTTGTGGAGAGGAGTTGTTATATGATATGCGAATTGTGCAAGTATACACGTCGAATCAAGTAATAAAGTGATAAGTGAGATTGTCTCCTCAAGGATCAAATTAGGTATAGAAATGGTCAAGTTATGATAATGATTAATGTTATGGAAAAACCGAGTTAAGTACACAGTGATAAATTAAATTAATATGGATAAGTGCGAAATGTATACTGACTAATATTAGTAAATGCTACGGCAATGCAATGGCAATTATGAGAATGATTACGTGAATAAAACGCGAACGAATAAATAAATAACTAAAATTACTATGGCAAAGATGCTGCGGCAATGAATTGAAGGTCTACGATGTTGATTTGGATGGTTGGGACTACTAAGAATCTGCTCTTACTTTCAGTAATGCTTCAACATAATTGTACTTAATCTACTGCTCCAAAAGAGACCTAAAGTGACCTGCTTCTTTTGATATTAAGGTCTTAGGTTACCTGGCCTATGTCTATAAGCCTTATCATGGTACCCTGACCTATTTTGTCTTCATTCTGTATGATCGATGCTCTATGTCTAGAGTATACTACAAGTACCAGTCGAGTACTTGCTCATATCATTCAATTACGGTCCAACTAATCCAACCTTTTTAGAATTAGATTCAATTTTATGGGCATACTGCACATTCATCTATGTCTAGAGAATATATGCATACACTTGGGAAATAAAACAATTGAATGAAATAGTAAATTAAGTCGAATATGTGCTTCAACTATTAATGAAAATAAAAGTTTCCATCATGTAATCCCAGACCTATAAGATTTAGCTCATGGGTCGGCAATTAAAATTCAAGTTTGAAATAACACCCAACATCGTTTTGATCAAATTATTTCATGGAGAACAAAATAAGAAATAATGGAAGAACTTAGGAAGATGGTTGTTACCAAATCAACCTGCAGTCTAGCAGCATAGTGTCCTATGATGGTTGAGAGAGACTACCTTCGATCTCCCCTTTTCGTCTTTACTCAGCCGCTACCCTCAATTGTAGCCTCCAGATATCCACACTTAGGGCTTCCTCCCTCGGCTTTTATAGGCCTTTTCTTCCTAGAATAGCTCCAACAGTCCATGATATCTTCTCTTCTTTTTTAGGCAGATTTCTTTGGTACAAGAAGAGTTGCGTTGAAACTGGTATGCGGTGAATGTTAACACAGTCATCTTTCTAAATTGCCACGGCATACAAGATGGCAACCTGTCCAACCTTTTGCCCCGACAAACCCTCAATCCTTTATTTTTTTTCTCCATATCCTGCACTTGCCAAACTACCAAACACAACCCTTCCACGCGCAATTAAAAGTGTCTAACATGTAAACACAGTTCAAGCTCCTAATGCAAATGATAAAAATACTAATAAAATGTCCTAAAATGCCACTAAATGTACCTAAGTACAAACATTTAATTAGGTCTAAAGGCATGAAATATAACTCTTTTCAAGAGTTATCACTTGATTTTCTTCGTGGATGGTTAGTAGTTGCAAGATTCCCTCCATGGCTGATTTGGTGGTTGAAGTTGGTGAATACCAAATCACATGGAAGGTTTGGGCATGCATGTGGATAGTTTGAGATCCTTCCTCCTTTAGTAGACAGTTTGTGCTCCTTTGGGTTGTCTTTTTAATCCACTCTAGAATTGGGTCAAGAGGAATCCTGAAGTCCTATTAGCATTTTTGGGGCATCCAAAAATGACAACACATCAACCCAATCCCACAGGTCTTTTCCTGTAGAAATGCTATAGCATTGAGCATCAATAAGTGAGTTTTAAGACCTTCTTTCCTCCTAATGCACTAGCTACCTTCAAAAATGAAGAAATCAAATATTTAACATATAAATTAATCAAGATAAAAAATTTACCTTAGCATTATTCAAAATTATAGAATTATAATAAAAACTACAAAATTTGTTATCAACTACTCATAATTTGCATGAATTATTAGTTTAAAAGCACCAAAGATAACTCTATACTCTAGAGTTATCATATACTAAGTTCTCTTGAATAAATACTCAATTTTAAATAATTATTTACTTAGCTAATTAATCAAGTTTAACAATTGAATCATGCGAGATATGTATAAAGCACAAGTTTATTCTAATATTTACACAATCATTCAATTAATAAAGTTAACAATAGAGATATAAGTAAAAGAATAAGAAAATAGAATATTCATTGATTTCATCAATGAAAAGGCACAATTTCAGAAAAATCTCCGCTCACAAGTGTCTAACTTTGAAATAGGAATCTTCTGATTAAGCAAACATGAAAGAAAACATAAAAGAAAATTGAAAACCTAAACCAAAAGTATGAAAATTGATCTGAAGCCCCTGGTTTATTATTTTGAGCTATTAGTTATAGTTTACATGTATTACGACCTAATTAGGTTAACTAAAGACAGTAAACATGTTAATTTAGGTTGTGCAAAATAGCTACAATTGAACCTTGTTGAACTACTATCACAACATCTTCAAGCTGGTGTCGTGACATTGAACATCGAAATAGACTCCCTTGGCTTTGAAGTTGGATGTCGTGACATCCATGACCTAATGTCGCGACATGGACACCTTAATGCTCCTATTTTGCTTTAAATTTGGTAGTCACGGAATCCTAGCCTGATGTTGTGACATCGAAGACAATCCATAGATTCCTTGGCCAAAATTGATGTCCTGCACACTTAATCAACTTGTTAGTCTTCCCTTAGGCCCGAGTTGGCCTAAAAGGTCATGAAACACATAAAAATTCTAATTTTATTAACTTAAACTAAATGAATCCTAAAATGGAAATTTAACTAAAATGATAGTAAATTACCTGAAAACAAGCTTATTAAGTGTTAAAAATAACCTAATTTTCCACAACGAATTGTGCCAGATCATATTGCCCACCACCAAAGCGGAATACATCTCCACTGATAGTTGTTGTGCTCAAGTTTTATGGATGAAAAAACAACTAAAAGACTATGGAATTGATGTAGATACCATCCTAATTAAGTGTGAAAGTACTAGTGTTATTTGTCTTACTAAAAATCTCATCCAACATTCTAAAACCAAGCATATTAAAATTAGAAATCATTTCATTAGAGATCATGTCCAAAGAGGAGGTATTTTTCTAGAATATTTTGATACTTTGCATCAATTAGCGAATATTTTCACTAAGCTTTTATAAAAGAAAGGTTTTGGACACTTAGGAGAGAACTAAATATAACAACTTTACCTTGATTTTATGTTCCAATGCTTTAATGTACTTTGATGTTTTTAATATGTTTTATGTCTTGAAATTTATTAAAAAAGCATGTATGAGTGACTTCTATGGTTTTTATATGGAAATAGTTAGGGGGAGTTCAAGTTCCATGATTTGTTTATTTTGACCTATTTTGTCTAGTATGCAAATTTTTTATTTACTTTGAGTATGGTTAAATAGACTTTATTTTATGTAAATTATCAATTTTTGAAAACTTTATGATCTTCTATGATTCATCTGCATCACGCCTTACTTCTGCATCATTAGGTGTATGAATTCATTAGAAATAACCAAAATATCATTTTAAATCAGTTTCATGAATTTTGGGCCTTAGAATGAATTTTGGGAAGTTTTATGCAATTTTGAACCATTTTGGGCATTGAAGTATCAATACTTTTGATAATGTATCAATACTTAAGGTGAAGTATTGACACCTCACCAAAGGTAACGAACCTTTAGGTTTAAAATGGTTCAAACAACATGTTTTTAAACAAGATTTGTCAAAACTTTCTCTCATATTTTCCATCTACTAATGTTTTGCACACCAAAACCCTAAAACTAATATTTTCAAATCCCTTTTCACTCTTCAAAACCTCTCAAAAAAAATCATCCTACCTATCCATCTTATCAAGGATTCAACTATTTCCCATTGAGTTTTCTTTTCTTCAAGAACATTCAAGGTAAAAATTTATATTTTTTTCCTTAATTTTGAAAATACAATTAAATTGTTTTAATTCTATGATTGAATCATGATTTGGGATGAATTGAAATATATATTATGGTTTTGAAGTAGGGATTTTGCCTAACCCAAAAATACCTTTGAAAAAGTTTCTATAAAACATTGCCAACAAGGTGTTTGTCAAAATTCCTGAACCAAGTTTCTAAGTTCATTAGTGTGTTTAACTATCCTAGTTAGTCATCATGCCCATCAAGAAATGAACTCGTGTTGATGCCTCTTCATCAAACCCTCCTAGTGGCTAAAGTAGCTCTCTAAATTATTGTTTTAGAAATTTCGATGAGAGAAATCATTTTTACACTTACTTTGTTTCTAGAAAAGTCAATGTTTATCAGCCTCTCGATTTGGAAACTTTATCCAATTTAAATTTCACTTATCTCCAAACTTTAGTTTATTGGCACTGGGTTGATTTCTTTAAAATTGGTTCTTCCACCAATGCTAACCTTGTCTGAGCTTTTTACTCAAATGCCTTACTTGAACATAACCTCTCCAGTGGGACCGCTGTTGCCATAAACTTCTTTCTTATGAATACTCCTATTCGTCTCACTCTTGAAAATTTTAGAGAATCTCTAAAACTTCCTCCCGATGGTGAATCAAATGAGAAAGGTTCTCCAAATCCCGCTTTAGTCATTCCTAGCTCAAATGCTTCTGAGCTTATATGATCGTTTTCTTCACTTTATCTCACTTGGATTTTATGACCTATCTCAAAACACGCCATCCTTCAAACAATTGATTATTGGTGGCTTGATTGTTTTTAAAACAATTAGCGTCCCGACCTTGATTGTTTAACAGTATTTCAAAGGTCATAGGAAAAGAGCTTACTAGCATCGTAACTCTACTTTTTGGAACCTATCTTTCCTATATCTTCAAGCGTCTCAAAATTTCCACTCGATTCGATCTTCCTTTTCTAATTCCTCAATCTATTGGTGTTAGTTTGCTTGGTCATATTGGATACAAGAAAGATATCCGTACTGGTGAATAGGTATGCCCAAGCTGTCCACCATGATGAAAATGATAAAGATACTGAAGGAGGTGATTCGGTTCAACCTCCTCCACAAGCTCTACTGTATGACCCTCAATTTTTAGTTGAGAATTTAGCCAATCTTGGAGATATTGCCTCATTGTGAGACAAAGTTCGTGGCATAGGTACGAGTGTTTACATTGGACGAACATATGGCTTACCTTGTGTCTCAATTTCCTGCACCGCAACCTCCTCAAAATGACTAGGACTCATTTTCCATTATCATGCACTTTCATGTTTACATTGGATGTTTTGCATTGTTTGATTTATTTCTATGCTTTTTGAACTTGTTGTACTTCATTATTTATTTGGTACTTTGAGATACTTTGAACTTTAATGTTAGTTTCTTGCTCCTTATTGTTTTGGACTAACAATTTTCTTTCTCTCTTAAGCTTTATTTGATTCTTTTTAAGATAACAAAAAAAGGGAGAAAAAGGTAAATTTGTTGGTAATTAATCTCTATTATTTTGTGACCATTTAAAAAAACACAAATCGAGCATTCAATTGAAATTGATTTTTAGGAAAAGGGAGTACTTTATTCAAAAATAAAAAAATTACTAAAGTGTTTTGTTATATCAAAAAGTGGGAGATTGTTAAGCTAAGCTTTATTTGATAAATGTTTTGATATAACAAATATAATGTTTTTTTTAATAAAACTTGATAAATTTCAAGTGACAATTTGTTTCAATATATTTTTAAGAGATAAACTTTTAAATCTATCTTTCAAACACATAGAAAACATTTTCTGCTTGTTCAAAATGATAAAAAAAATTTCCAAACATTTTTATCAAGTGTAAAACTACTCCCAGGGATCAAAGTATCGATACCTGGGCCTAAGTATCGATACCAATTTAAGTTTCGAAGTTCAAAAAATTTGAGCAAAAATCAAAAGCATCATTATCTTTAACAAAGTATCAATAACTTTCACAAAGTATTGTTACCTTATTCTTATATATTATTTTACGATTCAATGTTTAAAAAAATTAAAGAAAAATTGCCTGCGTACCGAGACCTTCCCCAAGGTACTGATACCTCATAGAAAGTATTGATACATTCTTTATTGTATCGATACTATAGGCTTAAACGATCACTGAATTTAGGCATTAAATGCCCAAAGTATCAATATCCCTTCAAATGTATCAATACCTTTTGTTGCAGAAGCCATTAATGCTTTAGTTTTTACACCTCCAACGACTCAATTCATTTTCCCAACAGCCCCAATGATTGGAAACCAATGAGAGACTATAAATACCAGCTTCCAAAACTTCTACAACAACAAGAGAGATTACATGAGATCAAGAGCTATCAAGAAACATAAAAAAATCTATTACCAACCATTTGTGCTTAAATTTTTCATCTTTCTGTTATAAACACTTGTCAGCGTTTATTGTATTTTCTTAGCTCAACTATTTTTATTGGGTGTGTGCTTCATTTGCAAACATTCTAATCTTGTAAGGATTGTTTCTTTGTTTGCTCTTTTGATAGGGTTTGTGTCTTAAGATCTGGGTAGAAATCTTAAATAAGTTGTAAGGTTAAACTTTGTCCTTAAAGGTTCATCAAATTAGTGAATTTTGGGAAATTCTTGGTGGTGAAAAGCTAATGTAACACCCCTAACCCGTCTCCGTCGTCAGATTAGGGTTACAGAGTATTACAATACAAATTAAAACATTTAGCTTCAAATAGATACAATTATACAAATTAAATAGTAACATTCAATAATTTATTTTAATCAAGGTAAAAATAAACTTATGGGCCTTAAACTGAACCTACGGGGCCCTAAAAATAGTTTGGGAACATTCGGGGTTCATTTTGAAACAAATAAAAAAAGTTTGGAAAAATTGAAATTTTTATAAAACAGGGGTCACATGGCCATGTGGCATATGACTTAGCCTAGATTGTGTGAGCATTCGAAGTATGGGACACATGGCCGTGTACCAGCCCGTGTGCCTGCTCATGTCGGCATTCAAAATAGGGTCACATGGCCGTGTCACAAGCCATGTGCTAAACCATGTGAAACCTACACCTAAAATAATAATGACACACGAGCATGTGGGGCGGTTGTGTGTGGCACACGGGCTTGTGATAGCCTGTGTGCTTCACAAATTGCCCATAAAACAAGCCATTTTCTACCCATTTGCTTACACACCAAGGCAACCCAATTCTATATGCATTCATATGACTAAACTACATTCAAACAAACTAAAAAACATGTCAATTTCACTCAAGCTATATCTAACCAATATGCCATCATTTGGAACCTCAATTCACATTTCAAAACTAGCCAAATTCAAAGTTATACTCCATATCACATTCATACACTAATCACATTAAAAAATGTTCATTCAAACTCTCAAATTATAAATCATATCATACTAAAACTTACCATTTCTTTTCTAATTCAAGCATATACATTCATACCATAATTTCAAACACCTATACAAGACTTATCCAAATAACATGACATGAACATAAGCACATACAAATTAATACTAAACATAGGCATCATTCAACACTTCCATAATTGCCACATAATTTACAATCAAACATCTACAAATTTCACCTATTACATGTCATATAACCCGAAAGTTAACTTCAAAAACTACCAAAATGTGACTGGATAGTGTGATCCTCAAGTTGATCCGATCGCCCGATTCCACAAAACGCTATCTACAGGGAAACAAGAAAATAACATGAATAAGCCCCTATAAAGCTTAGTAAGTTCAACGATTAAAACAATAAAGCTTATTGAATTAAACATAGCATTTATAACAACAAGAGTAATAAACAGTGTTTCCTGTCAACCATAATCATTAACAGGTAAGTATATACATACAATCATGTACAAGTTGCATTTTAATATAATGATACCATGTCATTTAATTTTAAGCCACAATGCTATTAGGAAATTCATGAACAACTTTCAAACAAATCAATAACAAGTCATTTAACATTAGAGACATTACCAGATGAGCATTTTATAGATATGAGTACATAGTTATCCATTCGACACACGCCAAATGCTCAAACGAGCCAATCCAACCAAAAATACACCTTAGCACCAAGTGCCTAGCCAGTAGGCTAACATCCCCTCGAAAACATGCCTGGGCACCAACTGCCAAGCCCGAAGGCTTTACATCTGCCCCCGGTAACATGCCAGAATCACTGTAATATAACATTATAGTTCGTAACAAATGTTGAACCTCAATATATTCAATGTATAAACACAAATTATGAATCATTGCCTCGTCACAAGTTAATCTCGTATAGCGCGCACTATAACCTATTGGCATGTCAATCGTACTCCATCCAACGTTCATCCGGCTCAAGAGATATCATCACTAAACAATGGTCTAAGCAATTTTCTACTTCAATTCACACTAATTAGCATCGAACAATCAATTGAACATTTAACAACTAATTCTAATTCAATACATTTCAAATTATACTAAATAAACCGAACAAACTTATCAGAGCTAAATTGCAAAGTTTGTAAAAGTTTAGGGACTAGTCAGCAACTTTCCATTTTTCTCGATTATCTACTTGTTCTTGATCTATAAAATATTTTATTTCCATTTATTAGCTATAATTTCATATAACATTCTATTTAGTGCAAATGATTACCTATTTACAGACTTTCACATTTGCCCCCAAACTTTTACATATAATTTAATTTGATCCCTAAAACCAAAACATGATTATTTTCACAATTAATCTCTATACCCAAGGAACTAAAGTCAATTACACCCAAATACAATCCACACATGCTGGAATTTTTCCAAGACAACAATGTCTATTTTAATTTATTTACAATTAAACTCCTAAACTTAAAATCTTTCAAAATCACTTGACAAAATATTTCTATCTAACACCCAAGCATAGTAATCTATTAGTAAACTTAAAAAAATATCATATTTATCAATGGCATCTCCCAAAACATTTAACAATTTAATAAATTAACCCTCAAGATAGCTAGATTAAGCTAAAACAATCTCAAAAACATAAAATTCATGAGAAACATATTGAAAAACACATACCATGCAATGAATTAACTTAACCGATGCTTTAAGCTTTTTCCCTCATGAACATTCGGCTTTGGCTAGAAGTGGAGATATTCTTTGTTACCTCAGGGCCTTAAATTGCCACTATACCCTTTTCATTTTCTAATGAGAAATTGAAAAGAAAAAAACCCAACCAAATATATTTATGACAATTTGATAGACGATGTTAGTCCAAATCTCCATTAGTTTTGGCGTTTTGGTGTTAGTTCCATCCCCTCATGTTCCCCCATTGCTCAAAACATTATATTTCAATAATTAATTTGGTTCTTATATTATTCCGGCAAATAATAATTCTTTTAAAATAATTTTGAAAAACAAAGTTAAATCTAAACATTTTAACAAAATAGTCAAATTACATCCCCAGTTGTAAAATAAATTACAGGAAAGATTAACAAAAACCTATTTTAAGAAATAAAATTTATTGGTGCAGGAAATAAATTTTTGTAGTAATAAAAAAACCAATTTGGAAGTCATTTCGTCCTAATAAATCGTGAAATAAATGTCATGAGCAAAAAGTCCAAAAGCCTATGCCCCCAATAAAAATAAATTGCCATGCAATAGATTATATAATAATATATAGGGTATCATTGATTAGAGAAAGAGACCTTAAAAATTCTGTTATTCTCTTGATAGATGGAGTAGTTTGCGACGTGCCCACCAAAGTAATGGGGATGTGGGTCCACAGACAGAACCCAAACCTATACTTCTTACATAAAAACAGTCACCTTACCAAACTGTAGCTCACACAACAGTACGAGAGTACAAAGTGAAACTAATACCATCACATTAAACATACGTGTCAAACCCTAAATCCAGGACACCAGAGATATTTCCATCTTATTTACTTGTTTAATCAGTAGTAAATTATGTATGTATGTATTATTATGGAAGTGGCAGAGTCATCTTCTTGATCTTGCGGCAGTTTCTCTCTGGGCATTGAAGTAAACTGCAGCCACTGGGAGGCCCAAACCGTTGTCGGCTGAGAACCTCCGTGTGTTGAAACAATCCCTGGAAGATGGTGGCCTCACTGTTTTTCTTCCTCTCTGTTTGAACAGTACGAACACGTATCTATGGATGCCCACTGTTGGCTTTGGAGTCTCGTAGCTAACAACTTCCCTCCCTATTGATTGATTATTGCTAATATTAATTATGAGTTAAAAAAGAGTCATAAAAGCACAAATTGCAGTCTTGGGAACTCACCAAAGGAAGCATCAGTAGTACCCGGAATATCGGTAACCATCCTGAAATTTACATTTTGAACAAAAGAAAAGAGAGTATATCTTAAATTCGAATGCCAGCAACTTTTATTTTATATTGTATCTATATGGATACTAATAAATGCAATACAAACCAGTGCAAATGTTCTCTCAAGTAGAGATCACTAGGGCTTGGAGCATCAGGATCTGTCATGATCTGGAAAAAAGAAGAAGAGAAATTAGTAAGAAATATTGCAAGATGGCTGACTAATGTTTAATGCTTAAATAATACTTACTAAAGTGTAAGAAGGTCTCATGTCGTCGCCGCCAATCTCAACCCGAGGTCTACCAGTGATGAGGGCAGGCATGAGCTCATGGCCATTGGCAACTTGTTTGTTGGAGTTGTAAGTTACTGTTATTTTGACACTTGGGAAGAAATTATCCACCACCTCCCCTATAACTCTCCCGATGATAAGTGGGTCGGGGACTCTTGACATGATATATATATTTTTAGCTAATGAATATTGCAACACTTCTAATTAGATCGAAAGGAAAGTTAATGTATGCTTTGTAAGCTACTTTGAATTTCGATGCAATGGGTTCGGGAGAAAATATGACAGGTTTTATAGATAAGAAGAGTGAATGGAGCTTGGGTTTGATTTGAAGCTCAAAGATTCCAAAATTCTTCAGTTTACAATAAGAAGAAAAGAAGTCTATTTGCGGAATAGATATTTTTTACAAGCTTTTTAATTCTCTTATTTCCTTTTTAACACAACAATTCTTTAGGGGTGGCGAATCATGAACATGGGTTTTTCTTCAAGAAAAAAAAAAATGGGGTTCAAGATGGGGTTTTTTTACCATTATATTACCAAAAAAAAATTAAAAAAATATCAAAATAATACAAAAAAAAACAAAGACGGCTGAATGGAGGGCCTGCCACAGGCAGCACCTCCCTTTGTTCGTATTTCAACCCTTTGTTCGTATTTTTTTCTTCGGATTTTATTACTTTTAAAAAATATACTATTTTCTAATTTATTATTTTATATTATTTTAGTACATTATGCTTAAAATGTATTCATTTAGTGTGTTTTTTATTGAAAGTAATAAAATCCGGAGAAAAAATACGAACAAAGGGCCAAAATAAGGGTTTTTTTAAAATTTATTTAAAAAACACACTAAATAAATACATTTCAAACATAATGTACTAAAATAATGTAAAATAATAAAATTAGAAAATAGTATATTTTTTTAAAGTAATAAAATTCGGGGAAAAAATATGAACAAAGGGCTGAAATGTAATATTTTAGTAAAAATATTACAAAAAAATAAAAAAATAGTATATTTTTTTAAAGTAATAAAATGTTTGTATTTTTTTTACCGAATTTTATTACTTTTAAAAAATATACTATTTCGCCAAAGAGGTTAGGGGCGGTTTGGTATGAAGGGAAATTTGGGGGTTTAGGGGGCGAAGAGGAGCGCTGGGATTGTGATCTTTTCTTTTCTTTGCCCATTTCTCAGGGTGGAGCTTTCTGGCAGAACTTGAGGGGGCGGCGTCGATCGGATTCCGAGATGGAAACCAGTGTGAAATTAGACAACAACAAAATTAAAAACTAAACTATATTACCACTATAATAGGGATTTCCCTATCATAGTAGAACTCTAAATTAAAAAAAATAGTATATTTTTTAAAAGTAATAAAATCCGGGAAAAAAATACGAACATAGGGCCGGAATAAGGGTTTTTTTAAAATTTATTTAAAAAAACACTAAATTAATACAGTTCAAATATAATATACTAAAATAATGTAAAATAAAAAAATTAAAAAATAGTGTATTTTTTAAAAGTAATAAAATTCGGGAAAAAATACGAACATAGGGCCGAAATAAGGGTTTTTTAATTTATTTAAAAAAGACACTAAATTAATACATTTCAAATAATGTACTAAAATAATGTAAAATAAAAAAATTAAAAATAGTATATTTTTTAAAAGTAATAAAATCCGAGGAAAAAATACGAACAAATGGCTAAAATACGAACAAAGGAGGTGCCGCCTGTGGCAGTGGCACCATTAGTGCCGCCTATGGTAGGCCCTCCTTCAGTATATTTTTTTAACTGTTTTTTTTTGTATTATTTTGGTAAATAATAAAAAAGTTGTAATATTTTGGTATTTTTTATTTATTTTTTTGTAATATTTTAGTAAAAATCCCTCAAGATGGTATGTATAGACATTTTCATTTAAATTTTAGGGTAAATTTGGTATATATAAAATTTTCTAGGTTTGATATATTTATTAAAATAATATTTTTAAAAATTTTAAGGTAAACTATATCATTAGTTACTAAACTATGGGTAAGTTTTCATTTTCATTATTGAACTATTTAAAAGTTTTCAAATAAGTCATTAGATTGTTAAACTTGATGCTAGATGGCTTTTTATGTTTGCACTATTTGCACAATCGAAAGCTCTTTCTCTCCTCTCTTCTACAGTTCAATTTTTTTTATAAAATAGTTTTAGACATCACGAATCTACGAATCAAAATTCAAACAGTTTTTTCTCCAATCTTCGACATTGATCGTCAAATTGACTTGGATCTAAGGTATGTTCTCCTACTCATTGAAGGGAACTGATCCACCAAACCGATCATTAAATCGTGACTTGAAGCTCACTAATTAATAGAGGAAAAGGGACGGTGGGGAGAGGGAGAGGGAGAGAATCAGAGTAGGGGGAGGGATGGTGGAGAAGAGGGAAAGGGATGGGAGAGCGGTGGTAGAGGGAGGGAGACGAGAGGGGAAGGGAAGAGAAGGATGGAAAATGACAGCTTCATTATGTCTCTAATGGAAAATGGCAGCTTCATTACATCTGTAAAGGAAAATGATTAGTGGTGACTGATTTGTTATTTTTCGAAAGTGTAGTGACTAAGTTGAAAGTTAGATAATTGTTTTGTCATTGGAATCAAAGTTGAGTAACTATTGGTGTACTTTACCCTTATATCAAATCTAAGATTAATTGAAGGAGGATGTGCTTAAAAATATTAAAGGATTGAAATCAAAGTGGGGAGCGAATAAAATTTAAAAGGAAACAGGTTTGATTTATAGATGCATAAAAATTGAAACGAAAATCGTCGGGCAGTGTTCCACCCCGCCGGTTATCATATTCCTTGAAATCACGGGAGAGATGGGATTGGCTTTTTATAGATCCTTCCCAAAAGCTTCAAATGTTTAATTCTAAACATATATATCTGTATGGAATCTAACACGTAATAGGGTTACTGGGTTCATAAATTAAAATGAAGAATACTACAACTTTTTTTTTTCTCTAATTTAATATAATATCTTTGGACAAATGGGAATTCAACTTTTAAGGTGCTTCAGTTTCTCCAATTAGAAAGTAGAGACCAAAACTAAAAAAGCTTATCAACAACCTTGAAAACATGTAGTAGTAATTAATTCAATGGAGGCAAGGCAAAGGCCGCACTTTTCTGGATCCCTTTTTATTATCTTTTACCCAATTCCTTTCCATATATAAACATTTTAATCCAAGCATGTGCACAACTTTCTCCACAAAGCTTTGGAGCTTTGCTACTTCTACTCCTCGCATATTATATGTGAATTTAACGTATAACGCTTAACAACAACATTTCCTTAATTACCATATAACTTGTGAGTTTTTGTCTTTGTGTTTCGTGAATGTTTATCCATTAAATTAATAAACTTTGATCAAACTTTTGTAATTAATATAAGTATTTTCCACTTCAAAATATACTAGAGTTTCGCACTGAAATGGTATCTTGTCATTTCAAGTTAAAATGGATTTGTTTACTGGACTACTTTCAATATTAAATATACCGCAAGCATATTAGTTTGCATTATAATATTTTAGTTATATTAGAAAACACCAATATTAAAAACATTAATCTTGCTAGAATAAAAATTTTGATCTAAATTCTAAACCATGAATTATAAATCTATCAGCGCCAATTTTTTTTTGACCGTTACTTTCCATACAAAAGCAATATATATGTTTTCCTAATTTTTATATGCTTTAGTAGTTATATTTTAGAGAAAATATTTAGTACACCCTTAATGAATAAATTTCATACATCATCAATAAATAATAATATAATATATTATTAAATAAAGAAAAAAAATATTGCAGCATTTATAAATAAATATTAAAGTTCTAAATTCTAACTCAATCCAAAACTTTAAACTAAACATTCTAAACTCTGAACCTAAGATATTAAGGGAGTTATTAATATTTATAGTTAATTAATATTAAATTATGATTAAATAAAATTATAAGTATTTATTTATAAACTCTGTACAATTTTTATTTTATTTAATGATGATATGTCATTATAATTTTTGGTGGTTTATGAAACTCATACACTAACCGTGCATCAAATATTATTCTTTTAGTTTTATAAGTGATACATATAAAATTTAAGGAAATAAATAACAAGACATTATTTGTTCAAGGGATTTTTTTTTTTTTTGATAAATTGGTACTGAAAACTTTTTATTCCATAAGGATTAAATGTTGCTGACTGCTCTATTTTTTTAAAAGGGTTAATATATACTTTAGCCCTTGAACTTGGTAATATGAACTTAGTTGACAATTTTTTCTGGACTTAATTGAGATTTAAATTTGAAAATCATTAATCAAGTTGGTACTTTTGTTTTGTACCAAACTAACATTGTTAGATTTTGGGCTGACAACTAATAAAATGTTGCCATGTTTCCTAAAATTAAAAGTTATATTTTTTTAAAAAAATGAAAAATTAAAAAAACTTTAGGAACTTTTTCTAAATCACAAGCATAATGAATTTGGACCAAGGGTTGTCCAAATTCATTTGCATCAAGACAACAATTTATTTAGATTCGTTTTAATGTGTATTTTTTTAGTAATTTTATATTTTTATAATTTTAAAAATAATAATATAAAAAATATTTTTCTAAAATGAATTCGAGGCACTTTAGAAACATTTCAGTTTTTTTTATATATATATTTAGAAATATTCTTAAATTTTCGAAATTTTATCTTTTTATTTCAAGTGCCTAATGAACCTGCTCAAATGTTGCCATTTAGTTTTAAAATTTCTAAAATACCTAAAATTTAATTTAAAAAATAATTTTTATAGTATTATGTTTTTTGAAATTATAAAAAAAAATTACTTCAATAAATGGTTTCCCATATTCAAATATGGATAACTGTTTATTCAGATTCATTATACACATGAATTCAGAAAATCCTAAAGTTTCTAATTGAAAAATATTTTTTTAGTTTTTGGGACATGTGTTGACGTTCTATTAGCTATCACCCCAAAATCTAATAGTGTTAGGTATTAATAGAAAGTACCAACTTGATTAACAACTTACATTTGCAAGTACCAATTAGGTCTAAAAAATATTTAGGCGAGAATTACGTAGTTGCCAAGTTAAATAACTAAAGTATACAATAACCCTTTTAAAATATTATTTTTTTATTATTATTTAACTACACCAAAAAAATATGTCACCCATTTAACACCGCTCGTGGAGTTTTTAAACTCCACTAGTAAGTTAATGTAAAAAGGAATTTGAAACAACTCAGTTTTTAGTGGTGTTAAAAAATATGGTTTCGGAATCCCATTTTAATAAATCGAGTCTGTAAATATAAAATACACTACACCAAAACAAGCTTTTAGCGGCGTTAAAGCGCCGCTAAAAATATTTACCGCGCTTCCAAAAATTTCGCAAAAAATGTCGCTATTGACAACGTCGCTAACATTTGCGGCATTTTTAAGCCATGACCTTTAGCGGCACTTCTCCCACAAACGCCGCTATGATCGTGACTTTTAGTGGTGCTTTTCCCACAAACGCCACTATAGAACATAAGTTTTAGCGGTGCTTTACCCACAAACACCGCTAAAGAACATGACCTTTAACGACGCTTTACCAACAAATGCCGCTAAAGAACATCGCCAAAGAATATGATCTGTAGCGGCGCTTTTATCACAAACGCCGCTAAAAGTACGGTTCTTTAGCGGCGTTTATAAAAAAATGCCACTAATTTTGACAAATTTGTAACACCCAATTTTCATCCATATACAATCCTTCCTGTAACATAAAATCCAACCAAAAACGACAAATTTAAATGATACTTTAAATTCAATGAAAGATATATGATATAAATTGATAACTGAATTATAATTCAAAATATTCTTACAATAATATTAAAATTAATAATGTTAAAAATATTCTTACAATAACTAAAGCACATTAAAATGTTTACACAATCATCTCCCAGAAACAGGGGCAGCAGTAACCACAAGAAAAAAAAGGAAAATAACAAATCCAGAAACAGCAGTTTTTGGCAATCACTTTTTCAGGAGTAATACCGAAAAAGTAACCCCCTGGTTTCAACAAAAATGACATTACTTAGAAGTCTCCTTGCTGTGTCTTCAGTTTCAAATCTTAACTGCAAATAGAAGAATAGAAATGCACTTCAGATTCATCATATTTGTTCACATGACAGATCAAAACTCAATGTTCACAACTTAAACTACACAAAATACCTGCAAATGCTGCAAGCAACAGACTAGATCAGCCTAAATGTCCTCTTGCAACAGGATTTCAAAATTATCCTGTCAAATGAATGTGCTGTCAAGGGCAGGAGAAGAGAAAAGCTTTGAATAGATTCAACCTTTTTAAAAGTTAAAGGCTAAACTGCCACTTTTACCATAATATTTTTCTCTTTTCTTTTCTTTTTCAAACCAAATTCACAAAAGAAATCATTCAATATTAAAAATAAACTCAATTTATGTCATTAACCCCTGTACTATGCATAAATTGCAAATTTAATTTAACTACTTTTAAAATTTTGAATTCCAAAAAACATATGTTAAATTCTATTCTTTTCAAGATCTTATACAACAAACATATTATTATCATTAAAACGCCTAGCTATTAGCGTACTTCTTTAAGTGCTTCAATGGTTGATAGAAAATCCTGACGCTCTTTCTCTAGGCTAGACATTTTCTTTCTGCAAAATTCAGAATGAATAAGATGTCCTATAACTATTAGAAGAATCAACATGAAAATATATCCAAATGAAAGTCTAAACATGATAATATATAGCAAACGGAAGGAAACAACATTAAACATTTCACACAGGAAACCTACTTAATAAGCAAATAACTAACAATTAAATATCTCCCACCCTATAGGCACACATATTCTTTTTCTTCCTTTCTGGTTCTTTAGTTGTAATAAGTAACAATAATAAATTAGATATTTATTGCCAATAATAGTGATAAATATTTGTTAAAGAAATAAACGATCAATCTTGAAACATACATACATGTATATATACTTACATACATATGAGGCTCTAAATATGCTTTTTTTTTTTAATCCGAGACTCCTAGTACCTCAACTAAACTTGAAGTTGAGCCAACCAAATTTTTAAATGATAAGCAAGTTTCAAACCCAGAATTGAACATTGAATTCCATCCCATTCAATCAACCGATAACATACTTGGTTTATATATATATATAAATGAGTCCCCTATTCTATTTCCTCCATTCCCCCCTCCCCGGTACGGATGAGTAGGCCTACTCTTTCTTTCATAGTTGTTTTTTAGCAGATTTAAGAGATGAAAATTCAGACAATGCAATAGGGAAGGTCATTGATGTACACCAAAGAGAAACCCCAATCATAAAAGTATATGCGACAAAACACTTTGAAATTAAAAACCAATGCCACCCTACTGACCCACTTAGCTCTTCTTTTTTACCAACAATAAATTTATGTGTTGGTAAAAGGTCACACGACACGACAACATCATCAATTATACATTTTGGTTATAATATACACATATATAATATATCACTGTATATTCTTGCAGAGAACAATCACGAGGCATTGGCCCCTCCATTTTTTTTAAAAAAAAATTGATCTGATAGAAAAAAGAAAGAAAGAAAAAGAAGAATATTAGTGACCTTTCAATGGTGAAAAATAAAAAAAAATCTCATTTAATGATAAACAAAATGTCAAACAGTCTGACAGCTCCTGCATGAGTTTCAATTTTTTTTTCCTGCAGGCACATACATAAGAATACAAACTAGAATTCAATGGTTTTTTTTTTTCTGAAATGACTGCTTATAGCCCAACAATCATTTCAGTAAAATGGAAGTAAAACTAAAACACATGAAGCTCCTTTGACTGCATGATGCCATTGCCATTTTTGTAAGGTAAATAATATTCTAGTTTTTTTTATTGTGACATGGTAGCTCAGGAGGGATAGACAAGGTAGAAGATGATGAGTTAGGTGAGAACAGGAGGGATAGACAGGGAAGGAGATGATGAGCTGCGTAATTACAGAGTTTCAGAAATGTTAAATTTTGATTTTATTTCTAAAACTATTTTTTACAATCAAACATGACAACAGCATTCAGTTTAATCTCTTAACTGTTAAGTAATTTATTCTCATCTTTTCCTCATTACCAGCACTTTTATGAGAGAAAATCAGTGGTCAAACCCCGTTTCTACTTTCTAGTTTCTACCTTGTTGCTTCCCAATGTTCTAGCGATTAGCAAATACAATCTAATCTAAACTAAATAAAAACAGTTGTGCAAATGCTCAAAGGAAAAGAGTGCTAGAACAAGTTAACCACGAAAGAGAAAAAACTTACTTTTCTCTAACAGTCTTCATAACATTTGCATACTGAGAGACAGCAGCTGGGTCATCTGGGTCAATGGTGATTTTCTCCTTCCTAAATATTCCCAATGCTGTCTCGAATTTGTTCTTAACCTCCACAAAGATATTTTTCAATATCTCTTTCTTATCGAAGCAAAATCAAATTCATCAGTAAACCACACACAAGAACAAGAATCAGTAACAGATAACATGAGCTCAACATGAAAAAGACACTTCATCCTGCTACATTCACATATGCATCAAAGCATCAAACCTCTAGGTTATGGTAAATGAAACCACATCGACAATGCACCAAGGCCCAAGCATAAAACAGGTAGTCCACAGAAACATAATGGTTAGGTTCCAGAGAAAACAGCAAAAAATCAATAAAATTAAGTCTCAAAACGAGTAACATAAAAACTGAAGTTCCTCCTCAAAAGCTCATATTCCTTGACCTTCAAACCGCTCTCAAGAAGCTGCATAGCCTTCTCTCCCCTCACTGTCACGCAGCAAGCAATATTCTCATTACGCCTGATTCCAAAAGATCTCACAGTGTACCTAGCTGCTCACATCAAACCCACATTCTTATTTTCCATAAAACAACAAAGGAAAATTAAAAAACAGCATTTGCGTTTCGGTATTTTACCTTTGGAGAAGATAGGGGTTTGACCACTGAGTTGTTCCAAAACCTAAAGAATACCAAAATAAAGAGAAATAAACAAAATAAAGAGAAATTAAAAAACAGCATTTGCGTTTCGATTTTCGAGATTTTGACGAAAAGATAAAGATAGAATAATCGTCGGTCGGGAAATCTTTCGGGACAATTTCCGGAAAATACAGACCGGATAAACGAGAGAAAAACAAAAAATTGAGACTAAGCGGTGAGAAATGGGAAAGCGAATGAAAATTTGGGAGAGAAAAACAAAGAATTGAGACTAAGCGGATGGAACTTTTTAATGATCAATTTGTATTCACGGAGGGTTGAAAACAGCGGTGGTAGAGTGATGAAGGGGCAGTTGCGTGATTTGGTCTTTTAGGGGAGAAAAAAGAGGGCAAGAATCAGATTATTGCCCTAAAGTTCAAGCAAATGCAGAGACTGTGTTTTTTATTAGTTCCCATAGACCGTGAACTCCCATTTTGGCTTGCTCAGTAAGAATTCAAAATCTTACTGAAGTAGGAGGAGGAGGAGTTACTGCTCTTGATGAGGGTGGTTGAGAAGAAGAGGAGATTAAAGTAGCAAAAGTAGGGGAACGATGATGATTAAGACGATTGTGGCGGAGAGAAACACCTAAAGGGTGTTCTGAGGATACCAATTTCCGGGGAAAATTTTGGGACGAAGCGCCATTTTTTAAGGTGAAATAATTTTTTAAGGCCTTTTTTATAAAAATGTCACAACGTGGTTTTGCTATGTTAAAATTTTTTTATTTTCTCTACTAAAAATTATTAGTTAAGTAATTTTATAAAATATTTATTATTATTATTTTTTATAAATTAATTTTTTATAAAATAAAAAAATTAAATATTCTTAAAATAAATATATTATATTTTAATAAAAAAAATAAATGATAAAATGACTGTAATTAATTATTAAGTTAGAATTATCTAACATAAGCAATCAATCTCTCATATATCAAATTTTTATTAAAGATTGAGACGTTAATCATGATTTTAAATTATTCTTTTCTGATCTAATCTCCATTTTATTAGAGATTTTTTTTTCTAACTAAAATATAATTACTATTATTTTGCTAGATGTTCGATGTGGAATGATTTTAGTTTTTGTATTTTATTTTTATTTGTTATAATTTGGTCCTATCCAAAATAGATAGTTACCTATCCATATCAATATGTTACTTTTATTTATTTATCAATGTTTTTTTTCAAATCTAATATTTAAATATATCAAATGGTTTAGATTAAATATTTTTAAATATAAAAGTATTAATTGATTGTATAAAATTTCATCATTTAACAAATCTCAAGTAAACAATAAATCCTAAACTATTTAATATATATAAAGTTTATCTATTATCTCTTAAATAATTTAAACTATAATCATAATGTTAATATATTAAAATTAAAATTATCTCTTTTATAATTAGATAAGAAATTATTTAATATATAAATTAAAAAACACTAATTAATCTAAACCCTAAATCCTTAACCCTTATCTTTTAAACCCTAAACCATAAAACATAAACCCTAAACACTTAGCCCCTAACCCCTAAACCTTAAACCCCAACCCTTAAACCATAAACCATAATCTCTAAACCCATAATTCATAACCCATAAACCTTAAGATAGTAACTCCTAAACCTTAAACCCTAAACTATAAACCCTAAACTATAATGATAATTAATTCAATATTTTAAAATTAGAAAACACTAGTTAATCTAAACCCTAAACCATAAACCTAAACCCCAAAACCCTAAAACCATAAACCCTTAATAGATAACCTCTAAACCTTAAACCCCAACCTTTAAACCATAAACCATAAACCATAACCCATAAACCCATAATCCATAAACCTTCAAATGGTAACACCTAAACTTTAAACTCTAAACCATATACCCTAAACTATAGTGATAATTAATTCAATATTTTAAAATTAATATTATCTCTTTTACGATTATATAAGAAATTATTTAATATATAAATTAAAAAACAATCAGTAATGTACCCAAAAAAATTTAAAATTATTTCAAATAATAGTATTTTAATTTTTTCATTTTTAACAAATATTTTTCTATGTTTTTTATTTCAAATTATTTCTACGTGTCATTATTTTTCTGAAGATTTTAAATATTCAATTAAAAATAAATTGAATTTTAATTAATATAAATAAACAAATTAAACAGGTAAAATGGTTTTTGCGGCGCTTTTTCAAAAACGTCGCTAAAAATAAAGCATTAGCTGCGCTTTTTGAAAAAGGCCACTAAAGCCCAGAGCATTAGCGGCACTTTTTTAAAATCGTCGCTAAAGCCTCGAGTATTAGCGGTGCTTTTTTAAAAAACACCGCTAAAGCCCCGAAAGCTCAGAAAACGGCGCCGTGGGGCTTAGGTTTTTTGCGGCGCCTCCTGGAAAATGCCGCTAATGCTCTATTTTTAGCGGTGTTTTTCAAAAAGCACTGCTAATGTTCTATTTTTAGTGGTATTTTTCAAAAAGCGCCGCTAATGCTCTATTTTAGCTATGTTTTTCTAAAAGCGCCGCTAATGCTCAATTTTTAGCGGCGTTTTTTGTCCAAACGCCGCTAAAAATACCACCAAAAGCCTGTTTTGTTGTAGTGATAGGAATATTTACGGGATTAGTATAAAATTATAATAATGATCAGTTAAGTAATTTAGCCAAAAAGTAATTGATTAAAATTTAGGAATTAAATTGTAAAAGTCTAATCTTGAGTTTTAATTAAGAAAACTCTTGCAAGCCTATATTACAATTATCCAAAAGACTAAAATAACTATTAAACCATTCTCCTATTAAGTTTAGTGGGAAAAGATGATGGATGACACTTAATTTAATCTATAATAAATTAATGTATAAAAATGTCTTAATTAAAGGTTAATAATAGTTAATAAAGTTAGTTAAACTATTAACCTTATTATAAATAGCTAGGAAAGTGGGAAGAAAGATGAAAACACTTCATCTTTTTCCTTTCTATCCACCATTGGTAAAGAATCTTGTTCCTTTCCGTCCACCATTGGTAAAGCAATAAAGAAACTTTCAACATCTTTTTAACATTCAGACATTATTGTAAGTAAGTTCCTAAGTTATTTTTCTTTAATTCTTATAGATTTATGATCATGAGAGTTTGATTTAGCTAGCCCATACATCAATCTGATCACTTGTTAAGTTTTTAGCAAGTTGCCATTATAGAGAAATTGATGAATTAGGCTTAAATTTGATACCTATTAAGCTTAGATTATGAAAAGGGCAAAATTGTAAAGCTAAATAAGCTTATTAGTTAATTTTGTAACATTAACGGCCAAATTGAATAAATTGAAAATCTGTCATGAAATCATGTAGGAATAGAAAGTATAGGGTCCTTAATGAAAGAATGTGAAACTGGATTTTAATTCGATGCTAGATATTGAAAGATACAAATATCTCGAGTATAAGAACTTAATTGAATAAAATACAAAATATGTATGGTTTTGTATGAATGTGAATTGGATGAAATCTGATGTTGTTTTATTATTGGATTACCGTGCGTAACTAAAGACGACGTCGGCTCGTCGAGAGGGAAAAGAAAAGAAAGAGTTGTCTACGAGTGACGAGAGGAATCAATTTGTACTTTTATTATTCGAGATCAATATATTTGTTTGCATATTCATGTTAATTGCATGATTGAGTGTAGAGGCAAGTATATAATTGCCATATGAATTTATTCGTTGTGAATGATATTGAATATCAAGAATTGCACTAAAATGAACAAAATAGAAAGTAGCATGATTTAATTGATACATGATAATGTGATATGAAAATGGAATGAAACATGTTATGTGATATGAGATAATTGTGAATTGATGATAGATTGAAATGAGACTATGAAATTGAAATTGGAATAATATTTGAATTGTATTGTATAATGAAAATTGGATCATTGGTACCCTAGTAATTGTTCGAGCAGAATTAGATATAGTTGACATGCCATAGGATAGATTGTGTATGGGTTACTTCGACTATGTGTCGATCAGCATTGGACTCATATTGCTTCGAACGTTCCTATGAGTTTTGTCTTTGATTATATCGATAAGCGCTGGGCGCAATTTATATACTTTAGACATTCTAATGAGGTACTATGTGCCAAATTGGTGTGTTAGTTGGAATCCTAATATCCGTTCGAGTCCGAGTTAAGTTAATAGGGAATATAAAATGTGAATTGGTTAAATGATATTCTAATTGATTGATAATAAGAAATGGTTCTGCAAATGTACATATGAGATATATAAATATCGATGACATGTGAAAGATCATGCAAACTAGTTATACGAGCCCGAAAAGATGATACGGAAACATGACGAATCAATGGATTTGATTCGAAAATGGAATAATGATACATATAAATAGTTGAAATTGAATGTATTAATGTTAAGTAGAAAGTAAGGTATGTTATGTTACATTGATTGTTAATTGTGATATTTCATAAATTTGGTCAAATGTGATGGTGTATAATCCTAATTTTTGATATATGAATGATAAAAGTTTTGGATGATTACTAGATGTTACATAGAAGGTGTTATATATGATGTTATAAATGTTTAGTTGACTAAAATCACGAAAGCACCTCTAAGCTTTGTCTCTCAGCGTACGATTTGTTTATTTCGTGTGCATGTATAGGTGAATCCCAAGGTTACGAGAAGTGATCCAGCATCTAGATCACGACACTCAACACATCAATTTTTGTATAGTTTCTTTTGTTTCGATAAATAACATATTACCTAGAGTTTGAGCCGACTTTGCATCATAAATGGTCGTTTTAAAATTTGATTGATTAATGTTAATTTTGAATCAAGATTTTGGTATATTTTGGCATGTATGGAATTGGTATATCATTGAAATGGCTAAAATTGAGGTGTTTGAACTTTGTTTCATGTGTTCTAAAATTTGTACCATATGGTTCGTTTGGAACCAATTAGTCACGCCGTGATGACGTACTCTCAACATCACGGCAAGGAATTTCCAATGAGTTACATCGCGATGAGGAACCCTCAAAGTCGCGATGTAAACTCGATAATTTGAAAACTTTACAAATTGGTCCTTATTTAACCTTAAGCTAAATAAAGAGCTTTTATAAGCTCATATAAGACCCGAAATTTATTGTATAATATAGTTTAAAAGTAATATAATTATTAGTTCATGGTTAAATTAAATTATATTTTATCATAGTTGCTTTAACATCGATGGGGCATCCTATGGCTCGAACCTAGCGACCAGATTAGGTAGGGGTTTTACAGAATTCATCCATTAAATACATATAAAAAGATTATAACAAAATTTCAATAAAAAGTGCAATGTTTGAAAGTGAAAATCTCTCCCTCTCTCATGAAGAAGAAGAAGAAGAAGAAGAAGAAGAACTCTTTAATAGTACAAAGAAAGTTAAGCAATATAGTCTTATGAATCAAAAAGCTCATAAGATAGCATCATATAAGGATACCCTTCTAGGTGTAGAGTTTGGCAACTACAAGTAAATGATTGTGAATGAAGAAGAAACAACTAGAGAATTGAATGAAGACATAGATGAAGGAGAAAACAATAGTACCCAAGCTTTAGAAAAAAACAACTATGTTTGCATCAATATTTCGAAAGAAGGGAAAAAATGATAAAGAAGAAATTGTTTAATACACTTATTGTTAAATTCTTTAGAAAATATGTGGGTATTCAACACCTACCACTCAAACTTAATTAGTTATGGACCCTCTAGTTATCTACAAGTTATCGAAATAGGGGCGGAGTATATCCTTATAAAGTTCTAATGTCTAAAAGATTGTAATGAAACCATTAAATGTGGACCTTGGTTTATTAATGGGAACTTTCTTACCATGAGAAAATGGAAGCCAAATTTCAGGGCATTAGAAGCCTCATTCAATGTTGTTGTTTGGGTAAGATTCCAAAAAATTACCAAGAGAATAGTATGATATAGACATGTTTTCCTAGATAGGTAGAAGCTTTGGGGGTTTGCTTAGAGTCGAAAATGCCACGAGTGCTGAATCAAGGGGAAAATATGCTAGGTTTTGCATTCAAGCTAACCTTGAAGAGCCTTTAAGTTTATTATAGTGAAAGGTAAAAAACAAGAAATATTCTATGAAGGTATTGAAAAAATGTGCTTCTCTTATGGAAGAATAGGTTACAAAAAAAAATTTTGATTTGAGAAAGTTCCACTAGAACTTAAGACATATAAATCAAATGGTGGAGAAAAAGAGGAAAGGAAACTTCAAATTGTTCAAAACCTTACCAAGGAACAAGATTATCAACCACTAGCTTCACTAACTACGTCTCAGGTTAAGATTGATTAGCGGGAGGAAGAAAAGGGATATGGCCATTGGATATTGTTTCAAAGGATAAATGAGGAAGAAAAGTTGACCCCAAAAGCCTGAAAGAAAGGAAGAAAAGCACTAATAAAACAAGTTACAAGCTGACTGTAAAGAAAGAAACAAACCTAGTACTAGTAACCACGCTAACTTTTTTAGCTGACAACACATTATTAGATCAACATATAAAAACAAAAATACGGTATTGCCTTGAAATAAAAAGGCAATGCAAATAGTACTATTCAAAAAGAAAAGGACGTGCCTTAAGGTGACTATATGGTGTTTGACATTTCAAAAAAAACAAAATTTATTGCTTTTTAGAAGGCTTTGCCAATGCTTGCATGGGAATAAAAAAATTCTTATGCACAACTTAAGAAAAATGGAGAAACTATTACTTCTAAGTGTAAGAATACGAGAAATCCCTTCCAAAGTCATTTGTGAAAAAAAAAATCTACCAAAGGTATTATCTTCAAGGAACCAACTTCTCAGCTTAGTTCTAATAGAATCTTGATCCCTTCTTTCCACTTGCAAAATCAACACTTTAAAAAAATAGAGATTACTAGAAGTGATGTACTTTAGGGGACTCAACAGACGATTTCTAAGAAGGGAGAAGGGGAACCAAGGCAATCATAGAAGGTAAAGCAATAGCAGGAACTCCCTTATGAAGGGGTCACTAGTTTTGATTGGTCGTACGAGGATAGATGAGATGGTCTCTTACACCTAGAGATAAATCTATTGACTGGTCAATATCTACTTCTCCCAAAGAGAGGTTTTCAAGTGCCGCGAGGATCTTTCGACTACTAGCCAATATGTTTGTTCAAAATCTGTTTGATGCTGATATTGCTACAACCCGGCTAACATTACAAGGTCGAGTTTAAGACCATCAAGGGACTTGAACAATCCAATGAACAATGTAACAAATAAGTTGGCTTGGACACGATGAATCCTCATATCCTTCCTAAGAAGAGCCATGATTACAACACATGCTTGAAGTTATCTCCCAGAGATGATGATGTTAAAGGTGGATACAATGGTGGGAAAAAAATAAAAAATTCTGCTTGACATCCATGATGGTGCAAGGGACTTAAGACATGCTAAACAAGATGGAATTGAGACCTTTGATGGAGAGGGTTCCATTACCAAAAGAGGAAAGGTTTAACAAGTACCTGGGACTACCCTTCGACCCAAAGTATATAACGATAATCATATGGAACAATAATGGATCTCAAAACCTCAATTTTGAGACCACTGTTAAAAATTTAGTTAGGTTGCACAACCTACAAATTCTAACAATTCTAGAAACTAAAGTTAGAGCTAGCGATATCTTGGAAGTTGCGAATAAGATGCCATTCGAATCTTACTTTAACGTGAGCCTGGTCAATAGAAAATGAGGTATTTGGCTCATTTGGAATTCTTTTATAAGGACTATAGAAAGATCATGCGACACTGAACAAGAGATTCATGCCACAGTTAAGGCACCTCGTTGAAACTCAAAAGCTCTTTATTATTTATGCTATCCTTATATTTAAAGAACATAAACTACATTAGAGTAACACTGAATTGTATCTAGTAAGCACAATTTACATTGGTTGATAATGAGTTTAATGATTTTTTCTCAATTAATGATAGAAAATGTGGTCTCCCACCCTCCCAATTGTGACTTAGGAAATTTCATCAATGCCTTAATGATTGTCAAATTATCAATCTTGGTTTTAGAGGCCCACGTTTCAAGTGGTACAACCTTAGTGACTATGAGTTTTTTACTTAATAAAGGTTGGATCATGCTTTTGCAAACCCTAATTAGAGACTCCTATTTTTGGATGCTCAAGTACATCATTTTCCAAGGACCAAATCATATCACTACACGTTGAAGATCACTTTCTTTAATCCTCAATGGTGAAAAGGAAAGAATCTCTTTTGTTTTCGAAAAATATAGCTAGAGCACCCAATCTTCCCTAGTATATTGAATCATTTTTTGGAGGAATAATGATAAATGATAAGTGTGTAGAATTGCACAAGTTCCCAAGTAAATCTGAAGTTGTTTCAAGCTTTAGAAGACTTGTTTCAGCGAGGTTCTAAATCGATTCCTTCGTCTTTGTCAACAAGCAAGGGCATTTATAAGACTTGAAAACAACAAAGGGAATGTGAAAACTCATGTCAATATATGATATAAAGAACAAAAAAAATAAGAAAGAAGAAGAAAATTAAAGAGAGAATTGGCTGGAAATAAGACTTTTTGTTCTCAAGTATGAAAATTAGTAGTAAGCTTGCTGATTTTGTTCTCCTAATTAAATTGTAAGTTCCAGAGGACTTAAGAGTTTGGAGAACTTGATTTTTGATACTAGAAAAAAGAAGAAATGAAATCATCAATTAAACAAAAACAAATTGATGAAAAATGTTATTAGAGTCGATTTGAGGCAAGAATGATAGAATGTCTAGAAGCCTCCAAGGGAGAAACTGGCTTTAGAATATGCTCTCTTGATACCTAAGAACACGAAAACTGCAAGAAAATTAAGAACAAATAGTTAAGATAATAAAATACGAAGAAATTGGGAAAAAGATATAGTTGTGGAAGAATGAATTTGATAGATCGAAGGAATAGAAGGGTTAGTGCCCAATTAAACCTTTCGAGAAAGAATACTCGAAAAGCTCAATTAATGGCTCTAATTGACCCTCAAGGAAAGAATTCTTGGCAACATAAAGTTTGAATAACTTCCCACAAAATCTTGAATAAGATTAAGTAACAATAATTTTCTGAACAAAAAACAAGAATTGAATCTTGTGAAATAAAATACTGAAAGTATCTTTAGATAGGATGCAAATTGAAAAAAAAACAAATTCCTAATTTAATTAGACTTCTAATTTGGCTAAGCAAGAAATAATTCTAGTTGAACTAAACCTTCTTGCAAACTAAAAAACATAAAAAAATTCTACAGAAGTTAAAACACATAAAATATCTTAAAATTCGAAATAAATAAATGCCAAAAATATAAAACTTAATAAATACAATGTTGGAATTATATATAATCAAAATAAAGTCTTAAAATCAAACATAATATGATTTAAACATGAACTAGAGTACAAAACTCGTAATTCTTGTAATAATCTTGTCTAGTAATTTCTACTCGCCTAATTTTCACTAAAGCGATCATAACTTGAGCTCTGAAACTCAAAATATGGTGATTCAAAGTGTGTTTCAAAGCTATGTGATAGATATTTCAATGGTTGTAAGATATCTCGACAAAAAAATGTCTAGATCTCATCAAAAAATGTGTCACAAGTTAACGAATTTTCCAAAGTTGAAAATTGGCAGTTTTAGTGATCATAAGTTAATAAATTTTACCCTATCCATTCATGTATCAATAAGCCTCTAACACATACAGTTGAAGATTCACTATCTCTTAGAGTGGAATAAGGTTACATTCATAAATGTTTTCAAGAGGAAAAAGAAACTTCTTTTGATACACATAGGAATTGAAATAACAATCACTCAAGATTCGAATGATTTTGTAGTCAATATTCAAAAATTGCTTATTGAGGTGTACCAAGAGGTACTTAGAAAGGAGGAATCAATTTGGTCATTTAAATCTAGGATTTAATGGATTTTAAAAGGGGATAGGAACATAAGGTTTTTCCACACTACCACTTTGATTAGAAGAAATTAAAACAAAATTCAAAGCTTGAATGGTAGTGTGGGAAATTAGATCACCGACCAACCTTTATTTGAACGATTAGTGTGCGGTTACTTCAAGGGACATTTTACCACTGCTATAGTCTCAACTGGTAGGTATATCAACAATATGGACATGGCCTGAACAACTCTTAATGCCTCAAAAACTTAAGCTTTAGGTTTAGAGGTTTTGAACATTGTAATGTAAAGGCAATGTGGTCTTTCAAACCCTTAAAGCACTGGGACTGGATGAATTACACCATTTTTTCTTCCAAAAATGTTTGATATATGTGATAAGCAAGAACTAACAGTGAATGAAACTTTCGCCTCTTTAAAACTATTGACGGGTAGTAACGAAACTTTTATCATGTTAATTTTAAATATTAAAAGGGGCCATTTCAATCTAGAAATTCTAACCTATAAGCTTGTGCAATACAACTTATAAAATTACTACTAAAGTCATGGTGATGCAGATTATACCACTCCTCAAGAAACTATTTTTCTTGCTTTCAAGGAAGCTTTTTGATTGGGAGAAAAACATCAGATAATGTAATTATTGTTCGAAAGGTAATACACTCCTTCAAGCACATGGAATGAAAGAAAGGAATCATGGTTATTAAGCTTGACCTAGAAAATGCTTATGAAAAACTTAAGTGGAGCTTTGCTATAAAAGTTCTTATCTTTTTCAAGTTCTCAGATAGTTGGATTAATCTTATTCTACAATGCATTTCAACCTCATCAATTCAAATATTTCTTAATGGTTCTAAACTTGACAAGTTCATTTTAACACAAGGGATTAGATAGGGAGATCATTTTTTCCCTTACATCTTCATTTTGTTTTGGAGTACGTCAACCACCTAATTCTTAAAGTAGTTGAAAACAAGGCGTGGCATCCTATTCGAGTCTAGAGTGGATAAGAATCTATTGAGACTATAAAAACCATTCTTAAAACTTCTGTGCAGCAATCTGGGTAAATAATTAACTTTCAAAAGTCAAAAATCCTTTTCTCACATTGGATGGAAAAAGCAAAAAAAATTTAAAGTGTTAAGAACTCTAAACATGAAAGAGACAAAGGACCTTAGGAAATATTTGGGCTTTCACTCTTCATGATATTCTAAAAAATATTTTTGATTTTATCATTAAGAGAGTACTAGGAAATCTTAGTTCTTCGAATGCCAACTTATCGTCCTTGGCTGGAAGATGTCTTGATTAGGGATAGTAAAAAAATATGAATCCAACATATTCTAACTCGATTCAATCCATTAGGGATGGAATTTCTTTTTGAAAAATTGGGTTTGGGGTGGGTCAAATTTGGTAAAATTACAAAAACAAAGTCAAGTCAAATCGAGACTAGGGTTGAAGTAAATCTACCACTCATCAAGTTATTTTTCACATCCAAAATTCCTAAGGACCTAAACTCAAAGAAAAGTCGGGGAGTTGATTGCATAGAAAAATAAATTTTTATACTTAAATAGGATATTTAAAAACTTAAGTGATTGGTTGGGAGTGATTAGATTTCAATCCTGGTTCAATTAGATTGGAACCGACTATTTTCATAGTGGGAGACAAAATGATTAGAATTTAGTGATGGTATTAGTTTGTGAAGACTTTGCCAATGGAGTTTATATAGGTGTTTGTGGAAACAAAATTCTTTTCAATTTTGTTTATCAATCTTTTTCCCTAGAGCATTGTTTTCTATAGTAGTTCTGAAGAAGAAGAGGATGTTACTGAAGGAAGCTTTGCATGTTGCGACCGTTGCGAGGATTGAAGTCTGATGGCGGAGAAATTGAGAAAATGGTAAGCTTTCTTACCCCTCTAAACTTGTGAATTTAAGGAAGGATTAAACTGCCAGGGCAAAGGAGGCTCTGGCATTTGGACAAGCTAAGCTGACAAAAATGAGAAGCAAGGTGAGCTTCAGTGTTCTATTTTTGAGTGATTGTCAACCATGTACTATTTGAATGATTTTGTGTTTAGTTGTTCTAAGTTTTCTAAAACTGTTGCTATGTATGGATATGGTAAATAAGCATGCTGGACATGAATTCGTGTTGAGTTCTGTGAAGATGCATGATTTTCCGTTGGTTGTAAATGTTAGGCATGTATAGGATGAAATAGGTAATTGATTATCCGCAGGTGTGGCGGTATGTTGAAATGGTTATGATATTATGCTCGAAAAGTAGCATACCTCATGAAAATATGTTATGCACTGCATGTATTGCATATAGTGGAGTATGGAGGGAAAGATATGGATAGGATAGATGAAGCTAGGATTTGAGAATTAGAGTTTCAGTTAGATATTGCTATACGGTATTATTGAGTGCAAACCCTGATGTACAATGCTCCGGGCCATATAGAGGGAACACAATGATGTTCGAGCATCAAGCTATACAAATGGAGAAATGGGAGGATGAATGAGAAAATTAAGTTACGTTATCATACCACAATATGGGGTTGCTATCTCGTGTGAATATGATATATGAATTGTGCAAGTCTACACATCGGATCAAGTAATAAAGTGATGAGTGAGTATTGTTCTCATGAGGATTGGATTGAGGCACAAAAGTGGTCAATTTATTATAATAAAATGCGATTAATGCTATGGTAAAGTTACGATAAGTATGCAGTGGCAATTAAAAGGAATAATGATGTATGCAATATGTGGAAATAATGACTACTTGGAAATGCTATGGCAAAACGTGAGTAGAAATGTAATGGAAATTATGAAAATGATTATATGAATAATATGTAACTTGACAAATAAAAAACTAAGGATGCGATGTATAACAGCCCAAATTTGACCCTAATCAGACAAAGTGGTTTTGGGACCACAAATCCAAGTTAGAAAAATATTTTAAAATTATTTTTGGCATTTGAAGTATGTGAATTAATATGTGTGAAAATTTCGTATAAAAATTTGCTCGGTTGAGTGCTCAATTTGATAAAAAGGGCTTAATCACGTAAAATGAAAACTTAGGGATTTAATTTAAAAGCATCTAATTGTTGTTGTCTTTTAAATTAGGAGGTTTAAAGCTTCAATTTGACCACTATTTAGATAGTGGGTGGCTAAGGTCAAAACTAACCTTAATATATATGTTATAATTATTTTAATAAGGTTAAATTAGTAAATTATTAATTATTATAATACATAATAGTTAAAAACATAATTCTATAGCATATATCATCTTCCTAGCCAAAACTTAGATGAAAGAAAAGCCATTAAACCTTGAAGAAGGTTCGGCCATGTCTTTGCATAATTAAAGGTTCGTTTTTGTTCGGTTTTTGAAAATTTTTATGTTTTTGAGATCGTTGCTTTGTGTACTACAAGACCCATACCTTAATTTTAGAATTTGGTGTTAATTTTGTGATATGCCATTGATGAATGCTTGAGCTTTTTGTTAGTTAATGATGAAATATGAAAGATGTGTGAAAGATTAACATGTTTTGTATTTGAATTTTTGGTGAAATTGAGTAATTGGGCTAAATTGTGAAATTAAATTTTTAAGGGACTAAAATGTGAAATAAATGAAATATGTGAACTTGTATGAGCACTAGGGATATTCGGCCCTTCTATAGTGTGGGCAAATTTTATATATTTTGTGTTTTATGCAATA
Source organism: Gossypium hirsutum (assembly GCF_007990345.1). Lineage (NCBI taxonomy): Eukaryota > Viridiplantae > Streptophyta > Magnoliopsida > Malvales > Malvaceae > Gossypium > Gossypium hirsutum. The sequence goes on from NC_053444.1 coordinate 35,684,595, forward strand.
GGGACTAAATTGCAAAAAGTGTAAATGTTAGGGGAAAAATGGTAATTTTCCCATTTAACTGTTTTTGGACTAAATTGAATGAAGTAATATTTAAAATAGTTCATTTTGAATATATTTAGATCAAGAACCAAAGAAATCGAAGTTGGATCGGGGAAAAGCTAAAGTCGTCGACTAATCGTCCGGTTCCGATTTTTAACTGTCCGAGGTAAGCCTATTAGTTATTTAATGTTATTATATCAGTATATATGTATGTATATCTATTTTATTTTTGTTGAGCTATAATTAAAAGTACTTCGATTGAATAAATTTGAAGTATAAATGGTATACATGTGTATATACAATATTCGAATATATAAGGTATATACTTATATAGATCTTTGAATTTAGTTAAAGTAAGAAAGGTATATAGGTACATAGATATATATAAAATGTTCGAATATTTATATATGAATCTATATATATTTGTGATGAATTTAATTGAATGTATGAGAGTTATATGTGTGCACAAGGTTCGAACAAATATGAGTATATATATGTATATATTCTAGGTTTAATCAAAGATATGTATATTATATATATAAGATTCGAAGATATATACAGAAGAATATACATGTATAAGCTTTTGGGTTGATTAAAGGTATGTATTTTAAATTGTTTAAGTAGTTTCGAATATATATTCATATGTAATTTTGAAATATGTATGAGATTATATATATGTATATGTTTTTATATTGAACTTATGTATGCAATTATATATATGTATGTGATAGATTCAATTATATATATATATGAATAAGTTTTGAACCTAGTTAAAGGTAAAAATTGTGTAAATAAATACATTTATGTTCGAATATAAATGTATATACATGTATGGGTTGTTGATTTTAGTTAATGGTATAAATGTTAAATATATTCATGGGATTCAAATATATATATGTATATTTATGTATTGGGTCTTGGATAGAATTAAAGGTATAAAATCTATCTATTTTTTAATTGATGTTCGACTTTATATATATATATATATGTATATATATATGTTTATGAATTTATAAGCACTTGAGTTGAATTGAAGGTATGATTGGTAAACTCTGTTACGATTTGAATATGGTATATAATGAACATGTGATTGTTATTATGAATGATATGAGGGATTATTTGTACATGTGAAATTGAAATTTTAAGCTCATAGCCTAACAGGTTTATTGACAATGAAGTAATCGAGACATTACGTCTAGAAAGCTTGATGCCGGTGAAACATACCAGACATTACGTCTAGCGGGCTTGATACCGGTGAAACATACCAGACATTACGTCTAGCAAGCTTGATGCCGGCGAAACATACCTGACATTACGTCTAGCAGGCTTGATACCGGTGAAACATACCAAACATTATGTCTAGCAGACTTGATGCCAGTGAAACATATCAGACTTTATGTCTAACAGGCTAAGTGCTGGTGTACTAAAACTGGCTTTAAGCCTAGCAGGCTAAATGTTGGTGATATTGTTTATATTATGTATATACATGTATTGAATGTGTATATGGATTTTGTGGTATGAAATTGAAGAATATGATTACATATTCGGTCTTCATATTTGATGAACATACAAACATCCGTTTATACGTATCTGATGAGTATGTATATATGTATATACAGTTTTAAGCACTTGATAGATATATGCCCATTCACATATATGCATGTGATAAATTTTATTTGCATTATGTATATGCTTTTATTAAGCATCTATGTGATTGGTTATATGCATTTTGGGTAAGTATAAATGTGCTCTGTTATATTAGTTTGATGTACATATATATATGTATATTCAGTTATAACAATTGTTGAGTATATATGTATAAATATGTGTTCGATTATACGCATTTGAAGTGTAGTGTATTCGGCTCTAAGTATTGATAGTAATGTATGTAATTGATTTTAAGTAAGTGATAAGTTCATGTATTTGGTTGTAAGTTCCTGATGAGTATTTAAACATACAATTGGTTGTATGTATATAGAGTATATATATATACTCATTGGTAAGCATTCTACGATTACATATATTTTATATAAATAAGATGACTATGCATATTAAATAATCAGTTAGTAAAATATGTGGTATTTGTGACATCTATAAATGTAATTAGGAAATTATATGATTTTTATGTGTTTTATTTATGTGTTGTTTTAGTTATGCCATAGACTTACTAAGCTAAACAAGCTTACCTTGTTCTTTTACGTCTCTCTGTTTTATAGATTTAAAGATCAAGCTTTAAGCTCGGGGATTGTCAGCAAAGATCATCACTCTATCTACTGTCTCGGTATTAAAATGTTTGAATTTTAGCTTAGGGCATGTACATGCTAGATAATGTTATAAGAGTGTACTTTAATGTTTTGTAAATGAGTTTCATAGCCAGCGAAAATGGCTTATTTCCTTATAGTCTAGTTGGATTGTAATGTTTTCATTTTGTTTTAAATGACTAAAAGAAAAGCTTAAAATTTTGTATGTTTAATATTAAACCTAGCTTATCTGATGTAACTACTATAATTATTGAACTTTAATGAATGTCTATTTTGAGTTGTATTTTGATTCGCAATGCCTTTTAAACCTAATTCGACGATGGATACAAGTTAGGGATGTTACACGATGGCAAAGATACTACGGCAAAAAATGAGGGTTACATGATGTTGATTGGGAAGTTCGGGATTACTAAGAATCTACTTTTTCTGTCAGCAATGCCTCAGCAAAATCATACTTAACCTACTGCTTAGAAGAGTTCTAAAGTGGCCTGCTTCTTTCGAGAGCAAAAACCTCAAGTTACCTTGCCTGTGTCTATAGGCCTTTAATATGGTACCCTGCATTGTTTCTTTCTGTATGAACGCTGCTATATATCTAAAGTCTATTACAAGTATCTATCGAGTACTTGCTTATATAATTCAACCACAGTCTAACTAATCTAACCTATTCACAATTTAGATTAATTTAAGGGTATGTTGCACAGTCGAATATGTCTAGGGATCGCTCACATACATTTTAAAGAATAAAACAATAAAATGGAATAGTAAAACAATTCAGATTTGTACTGTAGCCATTAAAGACAGTCAAAGTTTCATCAAAATAATCCCAACCCTATGAGATTTACCTCATAGGTTGGCAAATAAAATTAAACTCAAACATCATTTTCATCACTGTAATTCACGAAGGAATAAATTAGAAATAATAGAAGAACGTTGGGAAGACAACGTTCATTTGCCCGATCCACACTTCAGCTGCGCAATGTCCTGAGGTGACTGAAAGGGACTACCTTCATTTTTCCTCCTCCTTTCTCTATTCGGCCGCTACCTTCTTATTTCGCTTAAGGATCTTCACCCTTATTCGCTCTCTAAGGTTTCCACATTTTCTTCTTTTAAATTTTTTTTCTTTTTTCAGGATAATTCTAACGGCCCAAGATTTATCTTCTCCTCTTTTCTAGACAGATTTATTTGGTACAAGTTGAGTTGGGCTGAAAATGATATGCACTGGATGCTAACTGGATAACTTCCCGGCATTGCCACGGGATACGAGTTGGCAATCTGACTACCCTTTTGCCCTAGAAAAACTTCACTCCTTTTGTTTCTTGTTCCTCACCCTGCACTTGCCAATACCAGAAAACACTTCCCTTACGCAAGCAATTAAAAGTACCTAATATTTAAATGCAACCCAAGTTCTAATGTAATGCTAAACATACTAATGAAATGTCCTAAAATGAAACTAGATGTACTTAACTGCAGGCAATTAACTAGGTCCAAAGGCATGAAATATAACTCTTTTCAAGAGTTATCACACCCCTAAAGCTGATTTATTGCTTGTCCTCAAGCAAAATATGTATTCATACATAAATGCCAACATTTTTCCAGCGCATCAAACCAACTCATACTGCTAGGCTATTCGAAGAACAAGTACATTAGTTCTCAGTAACCTCCTTTTTCCTCAAACTCGTTCAAGTGTCAAAGGGTTGCTTAACAAAGGCAGTGCAAAAATTTCTCCCTAAACACAGAATCTCCTAAGTACTAATGTATTCTCTCTTTTGGCCTACAGCAACCATCTTCTAATTTACTTAGTTCATTTATTACCTAAACATAAGTTACTTGCATTAAACCCATTTAGAATATATTAATCATATTTATGCTTTTTTAATAGTATTATTTTTAAGATATTTACCATGTTACAAAATTCTTTGACTTGACTACCATAGTGAAGCATACACCAATTTGCCGAGTATTCAACCATGTCATAATTTAAACCAAAAGTCGCCCACGAAGCTCAAACTTTTAATTAAAAAGATGGATGGAGCATACAACTCCCTCCTTAGCTACTCTGTCCTTTTTGCTACAACGGAGTGCCCCTAATATTATTTCCATGAAACACACTCTTTCTTAGACTTACCTTTATTTAAATAATGTTGTGGCAATATAACTAATGCTTGGCTTTAAAAATCCCTAAGTTCATTAAGAGATACTTACTATATCCTAAAAAAACATACCGAGTATAAGACATCCTATTTTTAGGAATTAATTTTCAAGCATCTTAACCTAAACTAAATTCACCCAATCCACTGTCACATGTTCTAGGTATATCAAAAAATGTAAACTCATCATCGAACATCATAAGTATAATTTTTCCTTCTTATAGACAAAACAATACTTCGATGGTTACAATGCAATGGCAAAACATCTATATTATATAAAGTGCAATCTAAATGCACAATACACCTCAAAACCTAAGGGATGCATTGTCCTCAATGCATGTGCATGCAACAAAAATATAGCTATGGACAAACAAATGTCATGGAAAAATGAAATGAAATGAATGATCGTCAAAAGAAAAAAAACTTATTTGGATTAGATTGTATTGTAGGTACTTTATTCAGTTCTTCATATGGACTTGCGGGCACTTGCCTTGTACCTCATATTTCTTTTCATGGGGTTTACTTCTTCACCTTCTTTATCGGTCTCCGTGAGATAATCGATCAACTGATCAATTGCACGATCTTGTGCAGTCACAGAGGCTGGTGGAGATGGTGGTACATGAGTTTTTCCTTTTGTGGCGGTAGGGGTTGTAGTAGTAGTAGGGTCATTCTGTCCTTCCTTTCCTTCTTCTTTATCCTTCCCAGGATCAACGGATGTTGACTTCTCGGTTTCCTCAATAGCTTGTCCAACATTAGCATTGATCTCTTCATTTACTGAGTCAAGTCCGACAGTAGTTGGAGCTGGTTCTACTTTAGTCTTAATAGATGGGAGCAAAGTCGTGGGGAAGACAGGAAATTTTGGCACGGTCTTCAAAAAATTCTTTTGTAGATATCGTTTAACTGCCAAATCCTTATCCCTTACATATGACCAATACCGAGCCTACTGCTCTTTAGCTTGGACCAACTCTTCAACTAGTTGATACTGCTGACTTTCAAACAGGGGGATCCTTTGCCCTAGCTGCTTTAGGGAATTCAACACTTGCTAGTTGAATGATCCCTGAGTGATTGAAGGTGCTGCTGTAGGAATGCACGTTGCAGTAGAAGCCTGATTTTTTTGAGTTGCCGTGGTAGTATCAATACCTTGGAGCTTGGCAAAAATTACCCTTGTGAGTCCACCCTTATTAGGGGTAATATCCTCAGCATCAGTAATAGGAACATTAGTAGTCTTGCATAATACAATAATAAGAGAAGGAAATTTTAAACTTCCAGCATTCTTCTCAGTACAACAATAGACTTCTTGAAAAATGATCCTTCCTACATTAATCATTCTTCCCTTTATAATAGAATGCAACACGAACATCCCTTCCTTGGAAATGGTGGTATTGTGCATTGAAACGGTTTCAGTGAAGCCCTTTCAATAGTGTAGCATTCTTGACTAAAGACAATCCATTGTGTGCCCTCGACACATAAATCCTTCAAAACTTGTGTCAAACCCTCGGTTGTGATGTTATCTGTAAACTTGGTATGTTCATCTTTTACCTCTCTAAGGCCAAATGATATAGAAGTGCCCTACCCATAAATGAAAGGAGAATAAGGAGAGTTCATATGGGCATAAAACTCCCTAACTACTCTACCCAAGATATCCTCTTGGTGCAAACAGAAAATGCCCACCCATGCTGTTCTACTATCGAAAATACAGACTCGTCATATCCCATGCAGGGTTCGTCCTTAAACAAGAATCCCTACTCAAAACAAAAGGGATGCTTTTGAATGTTATTTGAGTACCTTGCGGCCACAACAAAGTTGAATAATGTCTTTGGTTAGGGAGAACCAGTGCGCAATGATTTAGCGATTTTAGAAGTATTCTTGATGCGAGCCATTAAGAAAGAATAAAGAGGAACCTTTGAGACATGTAGTGTAAGGAAAGTGAGTAGAGCTTAAAGATAAAGAAATCGTAAAGGTGGGAGCTTTATAAGAAACGTAAAACATGAACCGTTGGGGAGAGGGAAATAAGAGGGTTAATGATGACAATTTTAGGTAGATAAAACATGCTAGGGTAGTTTATGATGTGGCGAAAAGAAAAGAAAGAAATTTTAAAGGAGAAAAGATAAAATAAGCTAGCCCTACAATATAGGATGTCTTCCTAAGGCTTCCCAAAAAAAATTATTAGGTTAATCTGCTCAATGAATCTCTCCTTCGGACTTTTCCTCCAGGTCAACCCTTGATAATTTAACACCTTATCACCTAGTTTGTCATGATATAATGCTCCTTTGTAATGCTACCTCTGTAATGTTACGACAACCGTCCTCCCAGTACATACTAATGAGTTGATTCCTTTATCCTGCCTTTGAAAAACTGCACTAATGTATAAAAATCAGAAATGAAATGACATAAAAATAAAAATTTAGCACATAACCAACGAACATAAATAACTAAAAAATGAATTTGAAGTAAAGAAAATAAATAAAATAATATAAAAATTGCAAACTCAAGCATTTCGAAGGTCGATGCTTTGCTTGTCACGCTCCACATGAGCACCCTAGTAGTGCTTCAAGCTTTGTCCATTAACTTTGAATGTAACACCCATTTTCATGTCTTTGATAACAATAGTTCCATGTGAGAATACTTGAACTACTTCAAACAGGCCTAACCAGCGAGATTTCAATTTACCAAGGCACAATTTGAGTCTAGATTAAACAGTAATACCTGTTGTCCTGGTTCAAATTGTCCTTGCATAATTCTATTATCATGTCATCGTTTGGTCTTTTCCTTGTATATTTTACCATTTTCATATACTTGTGCCCAAAAATCTTCCATTTCATTTAACTCTAACAACCTTTTATTGCCAACAACAACCCAATCCATGTTCAGCTTCTTAATAACCCAAAATGCTTTGTGCTCAAGCTCAAAAAGTAAGTGACATGGCTTCCCATAAACAAGTTTAAAAGGCGACATCCTTAATGGTGTTTTAAAAGCAATCCTATAGGCCAACAAAGCTTCATCTAGTCTGGTGGACCAATCCTTACGAGATGGGTTCACCACTTTTTCCAGAATTTGTTTAATTTCTTTATTAGAACTCTCATCTTGTCTATTTGGCTGGGGATGATATTCCGTAGCAATCTTATGATTCACCCTATACCTACACAAGGCATTGGTCACCAATTTACAATTAAAATGGGATCTTTCATCGCTGATAATAGCTATAGGTGTACCAAATCTTGTAAAGATGTTCATATGTAGGAACTTCAGTACTGACTTAACATCATTAGTAGCTAGGGCTATTGCTTCTACCCATTTAGAAACATAATCTATCGCCAAAAGTATATACAAATTGCCTACTGACAGTGGAAATGGACCCATAAAGTCTATTCCCCATGCATCAAATAACTCAACCTCTAGTATACTTTGTAGCGGCATTTCATACCTCCTAAATAGATTCCCTGTTCTCTAACAACAATCACATGATTGATGGAATTCATGAGTATTTTTGAACAGATTCGGCCAATAGAATCCCGATTGAAGTACTTTAGCGGCGATTCCCATTCCTCCAAAACTTCCTCCACAAGGAGCTAAATGGCAGTACTGCAAAATACTGTGTATTTTGTCATTAAGGACACACTTTCGAATGAATTTATTAGCACAATGTTTAAATTAGAAGGGTTCATCCCAATAATATTATTTAGCATCATAAAGAAATTTTCGCCTTTTGTGGGTGTTTAAAGCAAGCGGCATTACACCACTTACCAAGAAATTCACTATATCAGTATACCATGGTAATGCCCTTGCTACTAACAATTGTTCGTTTGAAAAATCTTCTTTAATAAAGTTATCACTTCCATCTTCATTACCCGATTCTAGCCCCGACAAATGATTAGCCACTTGGTTTTCAGTCCCTTTTCGATCCCGAATTTCCAAGTCAAACTCTCGTAGTAACAATATCCACCTAATCAATATTGGCTTGACATCTTTCTTACGCTGCTCCAGCAGTATGCACAAGGGTTTAGATATCTTTGAAAAATCTTTAATAAATCTTCTATAAAATCTTGTATGACCTAGAAAACATCTAACACCCTTAACACTGGTGGGAGGTGGCAATTTTCTAATACTTCAGTTTTTGCTCAATCTACTTCAATTCCTCGCTGCGATATCCTATGTCCTAAGACAATTCCTTCACAAACTATGAAGTGGCCTTTTTTCCAATTTGAAACAAGATTTGTTTCTCCATAGCGGCTCAAAACCAATTCTAGATTTTTCAAACAATCTTCAAAATCGTTTCCAAATAGAGAGAAATCATCCACAAAAACTTTAAGGAAATTCTCCACCATATCCGAGAATATGACCATCATACAACACTGAATAGTTGCCAGGGTATTACATAATTCGAACGCCATCTATCTAAACGCAAAAGTACCATATGGACACATGAAATTTGTCTTCTCCTGGTCATTAGGAGCTATGGCAATCTAATTATACCCTAAACACTCATCTAAAAAACAGTAGAAAGCTTTCCCTACTAACCTATCCAACATTTGATCAATAAATGGCAAGGGGAAATTGTCCTTCCTAGTTTCCTTATTAAGCTACTGATAATCCATGCACACTCTCCATCTCGTGACCGCGTAAGTTGGTATGAGCTCATTATTGTTATTACTAACCACTATGACACCTCCTTTCTTGGGACCTATCCGAGATTAGGAAAATAATGCCAGCATTAAGCCACTTGATAATCTCTTTCTTGAAAATTTTTTTCATTAGATTCAATCTTCTCTTCTATTAATAGATTTGCTGTGCCAATCCTCTAACAAGATTTTATGCATGCAAAACAAAGGACTAATTCCCTTTATATCACCAAGGGTCCATCCTAACGCCTTCTTAAATTTTCGTAGGACTTCCACCAACTTGACCTCTTGTTCGAATGTTAATTTCGTAGAAATCACAATTGGCAAGGTGTTGTTATCTCCCAAGTATTCATACTTTAAATGTTGCAGCAAAGGTTTCAACTCCAATGTAGGAAGTTCCTTTATAGAAGGTTTAGGAGGCTTGAACAAATAAGTCAATAAATCTAAAGAGTCAAACTTTTTCCCTGGTGTCTCCACCATATATTTGGCTTCCATGAATTCACCGAGTTCTACTAAACTTACTTCATCAATCCTTTCTAATGAGTCTTCATTATCATCAGAATTACTGTGGCAAAGTCTAGTAAATTCCTCTACAACTATTTCTATCAAACCAATGGCGTGGCATTCTTTATTTTCGTTGACACATTTCAAAGCATCAAAAACATTAAAGGTAACCTGTTGGTCATTTACCTTCATGGTTAGTTTACCTTTCTGTACGTTAATTAGAGTTTTGCCTGTAGCAAGAAAAGGTCTTCCAAGAATAATTGACACATTTTGATCATCTTCAAATTCTAAAATAAGGAAATCAGTACGAAATATAATTTTATCTACTCTTACCAGCACATCCTCAATTTTACCTTCTAGATAGGCGTATCATCGATCAACTAATTACAAAGTCACCATAGTAGGTCTTCCTTTTCCAATTCCTAGCTTCTTGAAAATAAACATAGGCATTAGATTTATACTCGCTCCTAAATCACATAACACCTTGCCAATATAATGATTTCCAATTGAGCAGGGGATAGTGAAACTTCCTGGATCCTTCAGCTTTAGAGGTTGCTGATATTATTTTACTATGGCATTCTAGTTGGCAACACGATCTAATTCTGTCACAACATATCTCTGTATGCCCTTTTTAGGTGTTGTCTGATGTTGAGTAGGTTCTGAGATCTTTTCCTGATTGTGGCTGGATTTGTCTTCCTCTGTCATGGCATCTTGAAAAACTTCATCCAAATGAGTCCCAATTCTAAGAGTGATGGCCTTGTACTACTCCTTCCTTAGGTTCTCGAATTTTTAGTATCACTTGGTAATGCTCCTTGTGGCTTTGAATTTAAAGCATTCGCTATTTGACCCACTTGATTTTCAAGAGCTTAGAAAGATACAGTCTGACTCTGAATTATATCATCATTTTTGGCCATATACTCACTCAAAAAAGATTCAATAGAATTAGAAGATGATACCTGACCTTATTGAGCATTTTGCCTCGGCATAGGATGATTATAACTATGCGGGTGCATTATGGATATTTTGTCTTGCAACATTGTGTGAACTTCTTGCACATTGATTATTCCAACTAAAATTTCCGATGCTGCTTCCACCCCGGATTGTAGCTGTCAGAATAGGGATAATTATTTTGGTTAAAATTACCCATGTAATATATCGATGCTGGGTTTGATAGGCATTCATCAGACATATGATTTTCACCACAATAAACACATGACAGTTCGCCTAAGCTCATCTCCTAAGTTGCAGTAGGCTTCTTCATTGTTTTGATCATATTAGCTAAAGAAGATACATGGGTTGTCAACAAGTTAATTGCATCGAGCTCAATGGTACTTGTAGCTCTCTTATACGTCCTAACTCTTGTGTTATGGTACTGAGAGTCATTGTTGGCAATCTTTTCCAAAATCTTATATGCTTCGTTGTAAGATTTATCCAACAATGTACCATTGGTAGATGCATCAACTGCCATTCTCGTATGTACATTCAGCCCATTATAGAATATTTTCATCTGAGTTCGGTGCTGAAAACCATGCATCAAATATTTCCGTATTAAATCTTTAAATCACTCCCAAGCTTCATATAATGTTTCATCCTCTAATTGCCAGAAATATTTGATATCATTTCTAAGCTTGGCATTCATATTTGGTGGATTATATCGTAGCAAAAACCTGTGACAAAGGTCATTCAATGATATCATTGTCCCTGACAACAAAGCATTCAACCATGCTCTCTCACGATCTTTTAAAGAATATGGAAACAATTTAAGTCACAAGGCGTCTTCAGGAACCCCCTGTTGTCTAAACGAGTCACAGACCTCTACAAAAAGTCTTAAGTGCAATCTTGGGTCTTCATTAGGTAACCCACTAAACTGTCCTCCTGTTTGTAACATCTAAAACATTACTAGTTTCAACTCAAATTGTCGAGCCTATATTTGTGGTCTGATTATCCATGGATTCAAATCATCTAAAATTGGAACAACATGCTCACGAATGGGTCTGTTTCAGTCATCTATCACCTGAAGAATATGAGGATTAACATCCTGACCATTTGGACTATTATCAGACCTGGACCATTTGGATTATCGTTGAGATCAAGGTCAATTCCATTCCTAGCCATTTTCGCAGTTCTTTCCGCCTTCTTCGTAAAATTCTCTCGATCTTTGGGTCAGAGGGATACTCTTTGTCAGTAGGAATGCCTCTTCTCATATACTTCCGGCAAACCTGTAGAAATTAAATTCAATTAAGTTAAATAAAACTAACAGAATTAAATAAAATAACCAAACCAAATTACACCAAATTGCTGATCCCCGACAATGGCGCCAAAAACTTGTAACTTGTAAATATGACATGTGAATTGTGAAAATATACATGTTAGATTAAGTAATAAAGTGATGAGCGAGTATTGTCCTCACGAGGATCGGATTAAGGCACAAAAGTGGTCAGGTTATTATAATAAAATGCGATTAATGCTATGGTAAAGCTATGGTAAGTATGCAGTAGTAATTAAAAGGAATAATAATGTATGCAATATGTGGAATTAATGAATACTTCGAATGCTATGGGAAAATGAGAGTAGAAATGTAATGGAAATTATGAAAATGATTATATGAATAATATGTAACTGACAAATAAACAACTAAGGATGTGATGGAAAAGATACTACGGTAAAAGATAAGGGTTCACTATACAAAAACAGGCTTTTAGCGGCGTTTTTAGTGGCGCTTGGATAAAAAACGCCGCTAACAATCAAGAATTAGCGGCGCTTTTAAAAAAAAGCCACTAAAGATCGAGTATTAGTGGCGCTTTTTAAAAAACGCCACTGAAAATGAGCATTAGCGGCGTTTTCCAAAAATGCGCCGCAAAAACCTTAAGTCCAACGACGTCGTTTTTTGAGTTTTCGGGGCATTAACGATGTTTTTGGAAAAGCGTCGCTAATGCTTAGGGTTTTAGCGGCGTTTTTTAAAAAATGCCGCTAATGTTAGGGGCTTTAGCGGTAATTTTAAGAAGTGCCGCTAATGCCTGAGGCTTTAGCGGCGTTTTTGAAGAAGCGTCGCTAATGCTCGGGGCTTTAGCGACATTTTTAAAGAAACACTGTTAATGCTCGAGGATTTAGCGACACTTTTGAAGAAGCGCCGCTAATGCTCTATTTTTGAATGAAATAATTTTTTGTGGCATTTTTATAAAAAACGCTACAAAAATCATTTTACTTTAAAAAAATCGCGCCAGTTTAGCCCAAATTTCCCCCCTTGAAATCCCTAATCTTCCGATGGCGACAAATATTTTCTCATAGAAAATATTTGATTCTCCCTCCATCTTCCAATCTTTTTAGTTCCCTTCCCATTACAAATCAGTTTTCCATTCCAAACCCTAACAAACGTTTAACAAAAAAACACCCCTTCTTCATCGTTTTGAACTCCTTCATCGTTTTCTCTACTTATTGAAACTTCTTCATCACTTTCTGAGCTCTACAGCAGCAATGAACGGCTACGATTACAGCGAGGAAACCAAGGGAGTGGGCCCTGTTCAACTACATTTTTTATTTTATCTCTTCACCCGAAGAAGTTGTTCATCTTAAAGTTACCGCTAATATAATTTAACACCAATTGCAGTCGCGGCTTCCAATCAGGGAAACACCCGCATGTTTAAAAGATTCCTTGTTCGATGCTCAAAACCCAGACGGCCAATATAATTATTAACTCCACTCAAAGCGAAATATGGTAATGGTTTGCTATTATAATCACTTACTGACGCCTGTTGGTGGGGTACGATTTCCGATTGCCAAGCCTTCCGTTTTAAGAGCCGAGACCAACAACCCCATGGCTTCTGATCTCTCCTCTGACCGCTTCGTCTTCTGCGGCATCTCCTCCTTTTCTCCTATCCGCCGCCGTGATCTAGTTTTCATCTTCAATCCTCGAGGTTCTTATTCTTTTCTTCCCTTTTACTCTAAAAAATGTCTTTGCGTCCTGGATTTATTACGTTTATTTTAACAAGGGGATTTTGAGGAGCAGGTGCTAATGGGAGAACCGGTAAAGAGTGGAAGAAACTGCTTCCTTATCTTCAATCTTGCCTCGGTAGTAATTGTAATGTGAGTGTTCTTTTTTCCTCTCTTTTTTTCGGTTAATATAATAAGAAAATCTCTTGTATTTGTCTCAGATATGTGAATCTTTGACTTCGGGTCCTTCTCATGCAACTAACATTACTAGGGAGGTAAGAATTAAGGGCTTGTTTACATTTTATTTTATTTTTCCCAATTTAGACAATGAAATTGAATTTGGTGTAAGATGCCTATGGAAAACTTGAAGTTACGAATGACTATATATACTTGTAAGTTATAAGTGGATAATGGTTTGCAGGCAATAAGGGAGGGTGAAGGAGTATGCAGTGCCTGGGATGGGTATGCTTCTTTTTCCGCTTTATTTACCAAGTTATGTACATAGACAGATATGGTATTGGTTTCATAATCACGTCTAAGAATGCATGTCTAACCAATATTTTAAGATGCTAAAAGCCTCTTATAACCATTACTTTTACGTTGTACAAGCTGTGGTTATCTGAAGAGTGCATCTTAACTTTTTATCTCAAGTCTGCTACATGCTAAACATAGTGTTTTTTTTAGTAATTTGCACTAAAGATCTATCCCCAATCATTGAAACAAAAGGTTATTGCATTACATTCATGGTGATGTGAATGTAGTCATAGATATATATTATTTATATTATTCAGATTTCGCTGTTAAATATGAGTATTTTAAAGGAGTTTTTGAAAATTTATATTCATATCTAAATATTTATTGAGCACTGTTATAAAATAATTTATCTTAACCTGTTTAATTTATTACTTGCATTACATAATAGTACCTTGTTTTTGCACCAAGATTTATCCACAGTCATTGAATTTAATGGTTATTACATTAGATTCATGGTAATGTGAATGTAGTCACTAGGGCTCAAGTTTATTCGATATTGATGTATACCTGACATAACTATGTTTAATATCTAAGTTTCACCCCACAAGTTGAAGGAATGTTTGCCACTTATTCTTATTCTGCGAAACAGACTGAAGTATGCTTTGACATACAAAGAAGTGATTGCTATTCTTATGCAAAGGCATGTTATAGTAGATGGGAAGGTTAGGACTGATAAGACCTACCCTGCAGGTTTTATGGGTATGTGGGACTTGCCATTGTGAATCAATTAAAGTACTTGTATTTTTATTCATATTATAAAGTCATATAAAGTAGGGTGAATATCCTACATATAGACTTATGAAATGTTGTTGCTTTTACTGAAAGATCAAACTGCATGCTGACAGTATTTTGTTAATTTTGCTGAAAGATCCAGATCTTGTTGGATATCCTACATATAGACTTATGAAACGTTGTTGCTTTTGATATTTTAGGGTGCACATGGTTTCATGAGGACACATAAATGGCGTGATTCCATAGGAGCTTTTATAAATGTGGAAGCATCTGGGACAAGGAGGTCCTGGTTCTTGGCCTTCTTCCGTCTATGCTCAATCAGTAATTTATCCCATGGCACATAGTGCAGCCCAGGTTTTACTTCATTCTTTTATATATTTTACATTCATACAAGAGTAATTTTGTCTTTTTACATTTCAAATAAAACCATTTTTATTTTATTTTATACATGTTGACATTTGAACTCATGACATTAGCATATATAAAATCTCAACTTTACCACTACAGCAAATGTTTCACCTCACTGAATTAGTGTCAATTGTACATTGAGTCGGTTAGAGAAATAACTTATATTCTTACAAGAATTCTTGTCTTTTTTCATTTTAAATTATAAATATTGAGATTTGAAACCATATCATTAACATATAAAAAATCTCAATTACTAATATTATTACATAATCAATGCTTCATTTTAAATTTTTTGTACATATTAATATTATTAAACAAAATTTTTCACCTACACATATTGCATATTTTATTTTGTTCATATTGCATATGTTATTTTTAAATAAAAAATAATTTTATTTTTGTATGTGTTTTAAAATGCAAATCTAAGTTTTAAAACCGTAATTTTAAAGACTACATCTTTTAAAGAAATTATCTTTTTATGTATGATCTCATAAATTTGGTAATATTTGTTTCTTTTCTTCAAACAAAAGCACTAGATGTAGTACTTAAGTGTTCTTTGTTCAGAAATTGATGACAAATAGGCTAAATCTTTGATAACTGGTTTGGATGCAGGGAAGAGAATTAATCATTGCAGAGAAAACAAATTATCTGGTTTTTATGATCAATGCTTTTCAGGTAATCTAGCACCTAAGTATGCATTTTAGTGAATGCTTTTGGATGTTACAAATTCATGCTACTTTATTGATTACATTATCTGGTTTGGATGTTACATTTGAGTTTTAGAAAATGAAAATATTAGAAAAAATTTGCAAATGGTGGTAAAAGGTGGTGGATCTGTATCCTGATGCTACTTTATTGATGGTGGATTTGTAAATTGAAGTGTTTAAATGTTGTAAATTGAAGTGTTTAAGTACTGCAAATTGAAGTATTTAGTTGCTGGAAATTGAGATGTTTTATCGCTGTAATTGAGGTGTATAAATGTTGTTAATTGATATGTTAAAGTGCTGCAAATTGAAGTGTTTAAGTGCTGCAAATTGAAGTGTTTAGTTGCTGGAAATTGAGATGTTTTATCGCTGTAATTGATGTGTATAAATGTTGTTAATTGATATGTTTAAGTGCTGCAAATTTAAGTGTTTAAATGCTGTAAATTGAAGTGTTTAACTGCTGCAAATTGAAGTGTTTAAGTGCTGCAAATCGAAGTGTTTAGTTGCTGGAAATTGAGATATTTTATCGGTGCAATTGATGTGTATAAATGTTGTTAATTGATATGTTAAAGTGCTGCAAATTGAAGTGTTTAAATGCTGTAAATTGAAGTGTTAAAGTGCTACTTTCCATTGTCACCTCCTCGATTTCTTTATGCATCAATAACTATATTAATGAAATCAAGTACTACAATTATATATTATGATAGATGGGGGTTGGAGAATACGATCAAAGGGAAAACATCAGATATGGTGATTCCCAGCCAAGCAGTGGCTTCTTAGGCACCCAACAGTTTGCACAACCAAACATGACCAGAACTTCTAAACCTACATGTTGAGGTTGCTACACACAAGTCGCTTCCTTTTTTTAGTTTATGTGCTATGTGATGATTGTGTTTTAAAATTTAACTTGTTTTAGTTCCTTACATTCTTATAGGATTCACACTCAAGGAGCAAGAAACATCTCAGCAACTCATTGGGATCGAGCAGTCAAAATTCAGAATCAAGTGACACACAAGAGCTAGATTTGGAGCTTAGACTGTCACTGTAATTAGTAATTTTTTTTGCTACTTTAAATGCATGCTCATGGAACTACATTTTATGCTTTCCTAGAATTGTAAGTTCAAATAAGGTGTTGATCTGCAATTTATACATGCAACTTGAGCAAGTTGATATGAACTAGTTTAAATTTTTTTTAAAAAAATTTCAAAGGAATCTTATGTAATCAAAGGCAATTTGACTTGTTGCATGAGATATAGTGAAAAACATTGATCTTGTTGTTCATGAATTTCCATTTTAATACGTCTTCAAATTAAATTATACTTTTTTTAGTTGGTGCAATTTCACTTTTGTTGTTGCTTCAATTTCTAACCAAACAATGGAGTGATGTATGTACTGATAACAGTTCTAAAGGGTAAAGAGATAGGAATGGATTTGTGGCATTTTTATAATAATTTATTTTTTTTATTTTTTATGACCTTTAGCGGCGTTTTTAGAGAAAGCGCCACTAAAGATCATGTTCTTTAGCGGCGTTTTTTGGGAAAGTGCTGCTAAAGGTATTGTTCTTTAGCGGCGATTTTGGGGAAAGCACTGCTAAAGATTATGTTCTTTAGCGGCATTTTTGGAAAAAGCGTCGTTAAAGGTTATGTTCTTTAGCGAATTTTTTAGGGAAAGCGTCGCTAAAAGTCATGTTCTTTAGCGGCGTTTGCTGGAAAAGCACCGCTGAAGGTCACGACCTTTAGCGGCGCTTATTTTTAAAAACGCCGCAAATGTTAGCGACATTGCCAATAGCGGCGTTTTTTGTGGTGCTTGTGAAAGCGCCGCAAATACTTTTAGTGGCGCTTTAACGTCGCTAAAAACCTGTTTTGGTGTAGTGGTTACACGATGTTGAGTGGGAAGTTCAGGATTACTAATAATCTACTTTTCCAATCAACAATACTTGAGCAAAATCATACTTAACCTACTGCTTAGAAGAGATCTAAAGTAGCCTGCTTCTTTCGAGAGCAGAAACCTCAAGTTACATTGTCTGTGTCTATAGGTCTTTAATATGATACCCTGCATTGTTTCCTTCTGTATGAATGCTGCTATATGTTTAGAGTCTACTACAAGTATCTGTCGAGTACTTGCTCATATAATTAAACCACGATCTAACTAATCTAACCTTTCCATAATTTAGATTAATTTAAGGGTATGTTGCATAGTCGACTATGTCGAGGGATCCCTCACATACATTTTAAAGAATAAAACAATTGAATGAAACGACAAAATAATTAAGATTTATACTGCAACCATTAAAGACAGTCAAAGTTTCATCAAAGTAATCCCAACCCTATGAGATTTAGCTCATAAGTTGGCAAATAAAATTCAACTCAAGCATCGTTTTCATCACTGTAATTCACTAAGGAAAAAATTAGAAATAATGGAAGAACATCGGGAAGACAACATTTGCTTGCCCAATCCACACCTCAACTGCGTAGTGTCCTGAGGTAGCTAAGAGGGACTGCCTTTGTTTTTCCTCCTCCTCTCTCTATTCAGCCACTACCTTCTTATTTTGCCTAAGGATCTTCACCTTTGTCCTCTTTCTAGGGTTTCATGCTTTTCTTCTTTTAAATTTTTTTTAATTTTTTTAGGATAATTCCAGCAGCCCAAGATTTATCTTCTCCTCTTTTCTAGGCAGATTTATCTAGCACAAGTAAAGTTGGGCTGAAACTGATATGCGCTAAATGTTAACTAGACACCTTTCCAGCATTGCCACGGCATATGAGTTGGAAATCTTACCACCATTTTGCCTCGCAAAACTTCACTCCTTTATTTCTTGTTCCTCACCCTACACCTACCAATAATACAAAACACAACCCTTCCACAAGTAATTAAAAGTACCTAACATTTAAACGCAACCCAAGTTCTAATGCAATGCTAAAAATACTAATGAAATGTCCTAAAATGCAACTAGATGTACTTAACTATAGGCAATTAACTAGGTCTAAATGCATGAAATATAACTTTTTTCAAGAGTTATCAATTGCTTAGTGCAAATTGTGATGAGTGAAGCTTCGGGCTTTACAGAGGGACACTTTGGTCTTCAAGCATCAAGTTATAATGTAAAAGTAAATAATGTCAACTGGTCATTTAGGGTGGCACCATGAAGATGGTATTTAGGTTCCATAGAGTAATACTACGACAACGGTAAGGTCCTTCAGGACGACACGTCAATAAAGGTTTAAAGTGTAAGACCATAGCTCGGTTATGGCATCATGACGAGTCTATTAGGATACTAAACATGGGGAATAATATTTAAGACCATATCTCAGCTATGACAACGAATGGTACTCTGCTGGGACAATAATGACGGGTAGTCGGCCATGACATTAAACATGGGGAATTATGATGTGTAAGACCATAGTTCAAATATGAAAATGAATGGTAATATGTTAGGATAATAAAAATGGGGAAGTCCGCCAGGACGTTAAACATGGGGAACTATGTAAGACCATAGTTCGACTATGGCAACGAGTGGTAGTCAGCCGGGATAATAAATACGGGGTAGCCTATTAGGATGATAAACATGGGGAAGTATGGTGTGTAGGAGCATATCCCGGATATGGTGACAATTAGACGTCCGCCAGGATAATACATCGAAGGTTGTCATGATGAGGAAAGGAAGCTCTTAGTACAACACTCGTGGAGAGTAGCATGATTTGATAGAATTGGCATGATTGAGAACACAGGTGTAGGTAAATAGATGATTGCTAGTAGATCAGGATTAGTAATGATTATAAGATGATCAAGCGAAACCTAAATCTAGGGGTCCACCGGTAAAAAGGAGAAGTCCATGATTGGTAAGTCTGCTGAAGTCCACTTTGAGATAGTGGTTACTTTGATTGCCTGGTGGTGGAGGATACCATAACATTGCCAATAGGTAAGTCAGTTGACCAGAGTTATGGAATATAGGAAGTTCGCCAATGGCTCATTGGATTGAAAATCTGTTGGAAACCAACGAAAGAGTATGGTCTGATAGGGATTCATCGAATCCGTGGAAATGATAAGGATGATCAGAGAGTTTAATTTCTCCGCATTAAATATTATTTTAAAAAAATTCTTCAAAACATAAGTGTGAATCTGATTCATCGAATCTCACTAAGCTTATCAGAGCATACAGTTGTACTACCTTGATTGCAGGGTAAAAGATTATTGTAGTGGCCATGGGAAAGGACCAATCCAAACTCCGCCAACTTGAGCAAAAAGGGGAACGGTAGCCATAACATGCATATAGAGGGGTATTTTTGGAGGCTTCGCGTCAGGGGTTAAGATAGTATATTAAATTCAAAGTTTGTAAATACTTGTATCGAAACCAAGTTTCGTGAGCTTAATACTGGTTCTGTATGGCAGTAAATAATATATAGTCCCTTATAATTAAGTAGAGAAAGTGTATAAGTAGATAGGTTCAGGATTTGTTAAATTCTATGATTCTCTGTAAAATTCGGTACCCGACTCTAGCGATTGGGTCGGGTATAGGGTGTTACAAATTTAGTGGTATCAGAGCTTCAGTTTAGCCTATCCTCTAAACATGAGAAGTTGGGAAAAGGCCCCTATAAGCTTGTTACAATAGGTTTAGCTTGGTCTCTCAGGTGGATGAAATTAATGTGTATTATGAAGTGGATGCAATTATTTGAATTAATAAGCTAATATTAGGCGTGCTATAGTTGAAAGAGGGATAAGTAGAGTAAAGTATGAAAAACGAAAAAAGAGAATAAAGAAAATCTTCATTAAGATGGTAGGGAAGACTTTTACAAGCACATGTATATTTTAATTTCCTCTAGAGTGGACTCTTTTGGAGAATCAAGGACGGATGCCTTCACGTCTTGATTGTGAAAGAGTCAAGATTCCATTTATCCCTTTTGAAATTCCTCCCAACTAGAATCAGAGGGGTTGTAAACATGGAGGCCAAGGTTCGTGTTGGTAAACTTAGCTCACGAGGCCACTCTTTAATGATAAAATGGAAAAGGAACCTGCCAGCTCTTGGAGAGTGGGCGTGTGAACACTAGAGGAAGGGGAGGAGGGGTAAGCGATCTCCTTTAATTTTGGATACAACTCTAGGTCTTATCACTGTTGAACAACAAAGGGAGAAGAAGGATATTGATCTGTACTAAGATGATTTTTCCAAGAGAAGAAGATTTGGATTTCCCTAAGGAGGGCATATAAGGAAGGGAACCGATAGGGGAAGCATGGGGTATTGGGATGGTGGAAGGCGGGTCTGCAACATTAGTAGAGTCAACATAAGGCTTGAGAAGAATTGAAGGTAGAGACAAATAGTGTATTGGAGAATCAGAAGATGAAAATGTTGTATTCGACACCGACGGGGGAGCAGGGAATTCAACCTCTGTAAAGACTAGTTTCTTGCTAGGGTTGTTGTAGGAAAATATGTTTCCACTACTTTATATAGTGCTAGAGAACCCCCTTTCAAGCCTCAACCTCTTGCAGCTGCTACTACAAGTTTGAACACTTTAAGCAACCACATCCATGGTTTATTGTGCAATCTCAAGCAAAGCCTCAATATCCATGACTCTGGGCTAGGACAGGGTTGTTAGGGGCAAGAAATTAGTAGGAACTACTAGGGGAACAGCGAGTTCAACAACATTTTCAATTAAGTTCCTACTCGAAGGTTCACCCATGAGCCTTGGAGTTAAGGTAAGCCAGCGACAGAGATAAATATTGCAAACGGTAAAGAAGAAATTGGTAGGCTCCATGAATTTTCTTACAAGAGCCCAATCTAACACTTCATTGGCCCCAAATGGCCACGCCTCTTCAACGGATTGAACCATTCTAGGATTCATACATAGATGATGATCGTATGCTTTCCAACCATTTGGGATCCTACTTTCTGACTAGTATCGAAAGACATTTTTGATAGTAAGGAGCCTTCTTAGCTCTAGAGTTTGCCCGTAACTCAATCTTTTAACTTGCGTCACAACGATCTTTGTGGCCAAAGGCTGGATTGGTGACAAGTGGCATTTGTGGGAATAGACTAGCTCATGAGAAAATAAAAATCACCAGGAAGACTATTTTTCCCCAAAATAAATTTGTTATAGTCCAAACGAAGGTTTGGAGCCCAATCTTTGAGTAGGGTTCACCGCCCTGGTGAACACTAAAGTAGATCATTCCAATTGAAGGCCTCTAATTTAAAACTTTCAATCGATAAAAGCATTAGAAGATGCTAAGTAAGGGTGGTTCATTTCGACTATAGCAATTCAAGAACTATACCTTCAAGGTCTACCAAGATAAACCAGTCAATTGCCCTGGTGCAATTCTGTACTTTTTAAGTATTGTGCAAAAAAATGGTGTAAGGGGATATGAAAGCCAGTTTCCAACAAGTAAAGGGGTAAAATGAGGCCCTCACTGGAGTCACTCAGACGTCACTCCATTGAGACGATCTCGAAGTGATATGCAAAGTTAGGCAACCAGATACCACAAGCTACCAAGTAATTTACCATCTCCTTTAAAGTGGTTAGGCAAGTGTACAACAACATTCTCGCAAAGATAGCCTACCTTGGGTGACCCATTTGATTATGAGGACTAGAATCCCTAGCCCTTACTCTCGATGTCGATGTAATGTCGGACATAACAATACAATTTAAAGCTAAAGAAAGGAAAGTGAAAAAAATTACTTGGGATATACGAAGTGCTCACGAGAGATGGGTAATTCTAGTAAAAAAAATAAGAATGGAGAAAGGTAGGAATGAAGAAGTTGAAGAAAAAAGATTTAGGGTTCAAAAACGAACTCAAGTAATAAATGAATTAGGGGGAATTCATTTTTGATGAAAGAAAGCCTATACGCCACGGTTTAAATAACTAAGCCTGTAAGAGAAGATTCGATTGAGAAAGTTAATAAACTGTCCAACTTCTCGAATCTGTTTTTAACATCTATAGATCCAAAGAAGAGTTTTCCATAAACCCCTCGATAAATGCAAAAATTGGAGGGGTCCGTTGGATTAAGTCAACTATCAAGTTTCTGCAAAATGAGTGTATATAAGGTGGAACCAGATAAATAAATTTTTCCATCAAGACAACCTAGTGCAAGGTGTAAGCCAAAGGCTCCATCAGAGAGGCAGATATTCACTGTGCATGAGAAATACGACTCCACCATTTAAGTGAGGTAGTTTAAGGACTTTTGAAAATTAGAAGATCAACTAAACTGCTCAAGTAAGTAGGAACGCCTATCTCGAAATTAAGAAAAGGGTTGTCCTAGGAAGGAAAAATTTACTTGAAGATTGCTCAAGATTAGCCACGAGAGGAAATTTCGAGGACGACATTTTCTTTAAGGGTGAGAGAGTTTTCATGTCCGAAATTCCTAAAGACCCAAACTAAAATAAGAGTCAGGGAGTGGGTTGCATAGAAATAGGAATTTTCAAACTTAAATGAGATTTTTTTGAAACTTAAGTGGCTGGTTGGGAATGACTAGATTTCAATCCTGGATTACTATGATTGGAACTGACTGGTTCCATAGTGGGAGACAAAATGCTTTAGATTTAGTTGTTGTATTGGTTTGTGGAAACTATGCCAATAGAGTATATATGGGTGTGCGTGGAAACAAAATTCTTCTTAATTATGTTTATCAATCTTTCTCCCTAACGCATCGTCTTCTTTAATAGTTCTGAAGAAGAAGAGGATGTTGTTGAATGAAGCTTTGCACGTTGTGGGTATCACGAGAATTGAAGTCTAGTGGTGGAGAAATTGAGGAAATGGTAAGCTTCCTAACCCCTTTGAACTCGTGAGTTTAAGTAAAAAGTAAAATTTTAGGACAAAGGAGGCGTTTGGACAAGCTAACCTGACAAGAATGAGAAATAGGTGAGCTTTAATGTTCTATTTCTGAGTGATCGTCGACCATGTACTATATGAATGGTTTTTATGTTTAATTGTCTTGAGTTGTCTGAAACTGTTGTTATGTATGGATATGGTAAATAAGCATGTTGTACATGAATTGGTGTTAAGTTCTGTAATGATACTTGATTTTTTCGCTGATTGTGAATGCTAGGCATGTATAAAATGTCATAGGTAATTGGTTATCCGCAGGTGTGGTGGTATGTTGAAATAGTTATGACATTATGCTTGAAAAGTAGCATACCCCATGAAAATATGTTATGCATTGCATGTATTGCATATGGTGGAGTGTGGAGGGAAAGATATAGATAGGATAAATGAAGCTAGGGTTTGGGAATAAGAGTGTCTGCTAGATACTTCCATACGGTGTTGTTGAGTGTAAACCGTAATGTACGAAGCTTTGGGCCTTACGGAGGGAACGCTATGGTGTTCGACCATCAATGTATAGGAATGACAAAATGTCAGAATGGGCAGATGAATGGGAAAATAGAATTTCGTTATGATATCGTCATACGAGGTTGCTTAGTGCAAACCATGACGAGCGTAGCTCTGAGCCTTTTATAAGGGACCCTTTGATGTTCAAGCATCAATGTATAATGTGAAAAATGAATAATATCGACTAGTCCTTTTGAGTGGCACTATGATGACGATATTAAGGTTTCATACAGTAACACTGTGACAATGGTCAACATGCTCCATGGGGCAACACTGCGATGGCGGTAAGGTTCTTCGAGGCTACACCTCAATTGAGGTTTAAAGTTTAAAATCATAGCTCGACTATGGCATTATAATAAGTGCTTCAGGATGCTAAACATTGGGAATAATGTGTAACACCATATCTTAGATATAGCACCAAATGGTAGTCCACCAGGACAATAAACACGGGGTAGTCTGCCGTGACGTTAAACATGGGAAATTATAATGGGTAAGACCATATCTCAGCTATGGCGATAAGTAAATGCTTGGAGGTTGTAAAGAAGAAGAAAGGAAGGTCTTGGTACCACTCTCACAGAGAGTAGCATGATTTGATAGAATTGGCGTGCTTGAGAACGTAGGTATGGGTCAGCAGATGATGGCTAGTAAATCAGGATTAGTAATGATTATGAGATGATAATGTGTAACCCAAATCTAGGGGTTCGCGGGTAAAAAGGAGAAGTCTGTCAAGGTTCACTCAGAGATAATGTTCGCTTGGATAGCCTGGTGATGGAGGAGACCGGAATATTGCCAATAATAAGTCAATTCACCAAAGTTATGGAATATGAGAAGTTTGTTAAGGGTCATTGGATGGAAAATTTATCGAAAACCAACAATAAGAGTATGGTTTAATAGGGATCCATCTGTATTATGAGTCGTTTAAAGAATCGGAGTAAGATGAATAGTTAGCTAGGGCTAGATGGCATAGTACGAAGCTACCTCGATGGTAGGGTGACCACTCAGATGGTTTATCCATAAAGTTAGAATGGTGAAGATCGAGCTGGTTAAGGTAAAGCAAAAATTTGGACGCATTGGTGTCTAAGACAGTGAATAAGATCGCCAGTTATGAGTTGGGGAAAATAGGCAATGAAATGACCTCGTCTGCCTTAAAAATTGTTTCAAAAACATTCTTCGAAACATAAGTGTGAAATTGATTCATCGAATCTCACTAAGTTCATTAGAACTTACAGTTTTACTGCCTTGATTGTAGGGTAAAAGATTATTATAGTGGCCATGGGAAAGGATCGAGCCAAACTCCGCCAACTTGACGAAAAAGGGGAGTGGTAGTCGTAACATGCGTATAGAAGGGTACTCTTGGAGGCTTTGCGTCGGGGGTTTAAGTGCATTAAATTCAAACTTCATAAATACTTATATGAAAACCAAGTTTCATGAGCTTAATATTGGATATGTATGGCAATAAATAATATGTAGTCCTTTATAAATAAGTAGAGCAAGTGTATAAGTAGATAGGTATAGAATTTGTTAAATTGTATAGTTCTTTGTATCATCCGGTACTCGAATCCGATGATTGGGTTGAGTATACAATGTTACATTATTTACAAAAAATCCCTTGATATATATATTAAGTTTTTTCTTTCAATAAATAAATATATTATTTTAATTCTAAACTAAAAATAATAATGTTACCTGCTTCAAAATAAAAATAAAATAATTAAAAATGTAATCTTCTTTGCTTCAATATAAAAAAATTAATTAAATTAAATTCGGGTCGGGTCAGAGTTAGAGTTGGAGTCGAGTTTCCAATTAAATTTTGGTTTTGGGGCGGATTTTTGTCTTAAGAGTCGTGGTCAAGTTGCGATCGAGGTAGGTATCTCAAGTTTTAGGTCGACTTGGGGTGGGAAAAAATCCACCGCACCTCGTCTCGTTGCCAACCTTAGTCTTGATCCAAGCAACTACAATGACTATTCTGAACTACTACATGCAATGTAGGCTTATACCAGCTAGTATCTTGTAACTTGATTGCACAAATATTAACTTTTTTAGGGTGGGTTATAGAAAGAAAGAAAGATACATATTAATAATTGGAATAAATTAACCCAACCCAAAGAGAATGGTGGCCTAGGATTTCAAATTTCAAAGCATAAGAATCAAGCTCGCATTATGAAGTTGGCATTGAGGATCTGGCAAGAATAAAATAAATTTTGGGTTCGAGTGCTTCTCAACAAATATTTACCAAGGAATCAATAGGGGCGCAAGAGAAGAGTATCTCAATAACGTAGGCCATCCTTAGAAAAGAAATCCCTAAATTCCAAAGATGACTTAGATGGTCTCTTCGTAATATTAACTAAAATTTTGGAGGATGATTGGTGCGGGCTAAAGCTTCTAAAACTATTGATCGTTGGGCCCCTTAACCATGAAGATAACACGTTGTCCTTTAAAACTGCTAAAGACCTTTTGGAAAATCATGTTTTAAATGGATTATACATACAAATCCATAAATAACTTTATAATGTCGCACTTAGCATTCCAATCTCTTTCAATGAAGCAAACAGAGATGTTTTAGGCTAGAAGCAAACAAATGATGGAGACATTTCCATGATTAATGTATACGATGTGGCAACACGAAGTGTGAAGACTCAACCTTTTGAAAACAAGGAAAAATAGAGATCATTAAGGAAATCCAAATTACAAATCTGTAAAGAAATTATAATGCCACACTCCGGATTCCAATCTCTTTCAATAAAGCAAATAGAGATGTTTTATGCTAGAAACATACGAATGGTAAAGACTTTTCCATGGTCAGCTGAGCTGCCACCTATTGTGGTGATAGTTTTGGTACATTTCGACACTTTAGGAGCTTGTTTTCTAGGCATTTTAGGTTTAATTATGTTATTTTCAGCATTAGTAGCTTAAGTACAAAAATAAGTGTTTTACAAATAAATTGATGTTTATTGACCTATTAGGCCAATTTGGGCCTTAGGAAGTTTTAATGTGTTTCATTCAGTGTGTCAGATGATTATTTAACAACCAAATAGCCTCATGGATGACACCTAAGTGGAGCATGAGTTCCCGAGACGCAACACACGAAGCAAAAGACCAAGTGGGAGTTGTCGGGATTGTGTCGCGACAAAAGGCTAAACGTGGGGAGCAAAGACTGAAAAGGCTAAATTCATTTGTACAATCAATATATTCCGAGATGAGGGCTTCCAATTGACCTAAATATGGTTTCTAAACGTCTCTATCAATAGTAAGGTTATTCCTAATATGTGGGAGACTGTTAGGAGCCATATTTAGTAGATTTAGGTTTTATTATGTTTTTATTTCATTTCAAAAACTTCTTGTTCTTTTAGACTAGGTTCAGTTTGAACCTAAGTCTTTTCTATTGAAGTATTCAGTTTTATTTTACTATTCTTATTCAAACATCGAAGATCAATTAACAATCACGAGATTACACAACTTCTAGCGCATTTGATTTAATCGATTGAGCAATTTCTTATCTTTTTATTATTTAATTTATTTGTGTTGGTTTGCATGTTTAAATTAAACTTAAGAGTTATGGCATTTAGATCGAGGCTAAATCTATAGGGAGATTAATGATAGATGTGGGAGTAATTAACAAATGGATTAAGGTTTCCCAAGAGGAATTAATTGGTTTTAAATTACGTGTGATTAAATCCTAGGAGCAACGATCCTTTGAAGTAGTATAGGATAAACGAGGTCAAGAGATAAGTTTACCGAATAAATCATAATTTATCCTAGTGGGGAAAGTGAAGTCAGGAGATAAGCGAGTACTTGTTGATTAATTAGTTAGTAGAGGTCAGGAGGTAATACCAGTTAATTAATTGTCAGTTCCACCCAAACCCTAACTCTGAAGTTAATTACAATCACTGAAATGAGTTCATCTTCTGCTTGTTATTCTGATTTAGCTATTCATTATTTTATGTTTATTTAATTTCCCTAATTTAGTTATAATTGATTCGCTCTTTTATTGTTCATTGTCATATAATTTTTAATTATTACTATTTAGACTTATTATTGTAGAAATATATATTTTTTGTTTAATTCATCCTCCATTGGGTACGATCCTTGGAATACTTATCAGTGTTTTGTTGTAACACATCTATACTATAATTTGACCCGTATACTTGCGGACACCGCTAATTTAATTATATATATTTGTTGTGACATTATACTATAAATGATAACACGTTTAGAGGAGGTTAAGTTTTTGGCGTTGTTGTCGAGGCGTTTCGGCATTAAATCAAAATTTTAATTTATGCAATTAATAAGATAAATAGGAAAGTTAAAATTTATAAGTACGATTTCTTTTATGTTCTAATTTTTATTTCTTTTTTTTGTTTTAGGTCTTAGTATGACTCGAAGTGGAAGCATCCCAATCAAGCCGTACTATGATCCAAATCAACTTGTAAGGTGTAACCATCAAGTAAGAGGAGACGACCCAATCTCGATAATTGATTTATCTTGGGAGGACCTATTATTTGATGATCCACCCAAACAACATGAGCAAATTTGTGGAGAGCTATTGATGGATCAACGAACATTGTGCAAGTTTGCATTACCAACATTGTATGTCGTATAAGGCAAAATTGAAAGGTTGATAATCAATGCAAATAATTTCAAGATAAAGAAAGCTACAATCCAGATGATCTAAAACACCTTGCAATTCAAAGGAAATGTGATGGAGGATTTGAACCAACATTCGAAGCGATTCTTTCAATTTTGTGATACCTTTAAATACAATGGAGTGACTGGTGATGTTGTTTATCTCTAGTTATTTCCATTCTCATTATGCGATATTGCGACCGAATGGCTAGATTCACTAGAACCATGCTTAATCACAACATGGGACGAACTAGTGGAAAATTCCTCCATAAAATTTTCCTTATCAGCCGCACCATTCAACTTAGACACGATATCACAAATTTCAAATAATTCAAGGTGAAACATTATACGAGGCATGAGAGTGATTCAAATTGATGATACGTAAGTGTCCCCATCATGGACTGCAAGAATGACTCCAAATTCAAATCTTCTACAACGATGTAGATGGTAACATAAGAGCTAGCATAGATGGAGCAAACGAATGATCTCTTTTGCACCACACATATGAGAGACCATATCAAATTATAAATGGTATGTGATCAAATGAGAGATTCACATACAAACCAAAAACTACAACCATGAAGACAATTAGCAAAGAATATATATATCAATAAACTTTAGAAAAGTTAAATTGTTTGGAAACAAGCATCAAACCTACAAGGGTAGAGCCATACATGAAGAACCAATCGGAGGATGTTAGCTATATTAGTAATAGGGTGAGAAATCCCTATTCAAGCACATATAATCCCAGTTGGAAGGATCATCCGAACCTTAAGTGGAGAGGTAACCAAGGAGGAGAAAATCAAGGGTAGAATAGATCGAATCCTCCATACCAACAACACCATATGCAGAGATCGCTAGAAAGATCTATGGGATACGACCATGCTGAATCTGGCCAGAGATTCGAATGAATTGAAGGGGATATGTAAGCCATGTTTGCAAATACAAATGCCATGACGGAGCAGATGCGACAAATGATGAGTTTGTTACAAAAAAAAATTGGTTAAGGCATCTCCAATAACACAGAAAACAATCCTCGGATAGATGGGAAGGAACATGTCAATGC
The DNA here is from genome assembly GCF_007990345.1 of Gossypium hirsutum. NCBI lineage: Eukaryota > Viridiplantae > Streptophyta > Magnoliopsida > Malvales > Malvaceae > Gossypium > Gossypium hirsutum. The sequence goes on from NC_053444.1 coordinate 35,714,472, forward strand.
GATCACTTTGCGATCAGGTAAGCAACTTAACAACCCAAAATAACCTATACATGAAGAGGATAAGTTAAGTTAAGTTGTTGATAAGCCCATGGAAGAAACTGAGCACGAAGAGTCGATCGAAGAAGTAATAGAATCGGTAGCTGAACTGGTGATCTCAAAGTCAAGCACGACTAAAGTACCATTCCCGTCAAGATTAGACAATAAAAAGAGGGATGAAACAAATTTTATAAGCTTCCTGAACTTGTTTAAGTCCCTAAATGTCAATTTACCCCTCTTGGAGCTTATTGATAAAATTTTGAAATATGCTAAGTACTTAAAGGAAATTATGACTAGGCAAAAAATTTTGAAAAATGGTGAACAAATCAACATTGATGTTGCATATAGTGCTATTATTGCAAAAAAAAGATACCTCCAAAATTAAAAGATTTAAGTAGTTTTACAATTCTAGTAGAAATAGGGGATAGACATTTCAGTAAAGCCTTCTATGATTTCGGTGCCAATATTAACCTAATGCCCTTATCTATATACCAGAAGCTCAAATTAGTGGATTTAAAAAATACTTCAATAACACTACAACTAGCCGATAGATCTTTAATATGCCCAAAAAGTGTGCTAGAAGATGTATTAGTTAAAGTGAGGAGCTTCATAATACCTGCAGATTTTGTAGTCTTCGATTTTTAAGAGGATCGAGAAATTTTCATTTTGTTGGTAGGCCATTTTTTGCCACGTCTAAATGGACCATAGACCTCAAAAAAATGAATTGATAATGAAAATCTATGGCAAAATATAAGTGTTCAAATGTGGCCATGATTCCAAAAATGAGGAATTAATAGAGGAGGAATGTTTTTTCCTATTCGACTTAACCCTTAATGACCTTGAGCTAAGGTATGCGTGTAGTCATGCAAGTGTGTGTGAGTCTAATCCATGGACATACAACAAATGGAGAGATTCTGGTTGAAACGAACTTTATTAGACAGAGGAGGATGATCGACAAAGACAGAAAAAAGGCGATGGTAAAATCCAATAAATTACCGGATGATTCTGATAGTAACACATAAATGGTTAAACAAATAATTATTTTTTTTCGAGACTTCATGATTATTATTTGTTTTATGACTTGGATATTTATTTTGCTTGGTTGGACAATTTTAATTTTTATGATTAGATATTTTTAATTTATTAGGTAGAACGTAGTTGTATTTTTTATGTAGGATCTCTGGAATTTTTGCTAGCACTACAATATTCATTTTCATTCACGAGGAGATCACCTACCAAAATCTGAGGATTTTTCAAGCTTATCAAGTACTCTCTTCCCTTTATTTATTATTTGCACATTAGAGACAATGTGTTGACTAAAGTGTGGGGGTGACATAAATTTTTTTAAATTTTTATTAATTTTGTTTTATTTTTAGTTTTTTTTAATTTTATTTCTCTTTTCTGTTGTGTGTTTTCTATGTGCTTGAGCTTGAGCTTATAGAAATACAAGTGATTGGTTAGGAGCATGTACATAGGTTGATTGTCTAAATTGTAAATCTAGGCTGAAAATAAATAATTTAGGTTGTTTATATTTATAATAATTAGTTCAATTTATTAAATTGTGAATAGGAAAAAAATTAAATATACTAGGTGATAAAGGTAAATACGAATAGGTATTTATGCTTGTTGAATTATAGGATGTTTGAAATAAGATACTCAGCAAATAAATTCATGGTTACTAAATGGTGCAGTATAAAAAGCACAATCGTTACAAGCATGTGCTTAAATTAAAATGTACTGTGAAGATTAAAAGCATTGCGAGTGTGATAAAAGCATAGAATGGGATAAAAGCTAATAGAGTGTTAAGTGTTCACAGTGTAATAAAAATATGAGGAATTGAGAAAAATATCATTCATATTGGCACAAAAACTCATAACAACTTATGCTTATAAATATTGTATTAGAGTTCAAAGCATGAATAAAAATAAGCTGAGTAGGAAAATTTTGAACTAACAGTATTCTTCACTCATAAATACTACATTCATATGTACATTTTGATGGAATTCTATATTTAATTTTCTTTAACTTTTTTTCCTTTTAATATTCTTAACTAATTTTTTTGAATATAAATAATTGTAATTTGTTTAATTTTCTAACTAGAATTATGAATTTAGGCAATTCTCCCTTGTGTCAAAACTCTGATCTGGTCTTGTGTATGAAGCCAGCTCAAGTACATTTTCTTTTATTTCATGTTTAGTTTTCGTTTTTTACTTCTGTTTTATTTTTTGTTTGTTTGTTTGAGGATAAGCAAAAACTTAAGTGTAGGGGTATTTAACTTGCCACCAAATGTAGTGGTAGTTTTGGTACATTTCAGTACCTCAGGAGCTTGTTTTCTAGGCGTTTTAGGTTTAATTATGTTATTTTCAGCATTAGTAGCTTAAGTACAAAAATAAGTATTTTACACATAAATTGACATTTATTGACCTATTGGGCCAATTTGGGCATTAGGAAGTTTTAATATGTTCAATTGAGTGTGCAAGATGATTATTTAGCAGCCCAATAGCCTTATGGACGACTCCTAAGTGGAGCACGAGTTCTCGAGATGCAACAAGTGAAGCTAAAAGACCAAGTGGGAGTTGTTGGGGTCGTGTTACGACTTAGGCAAGGTGAGTCACGACACAGGGATAAACATGGGGAGCAAAGACCAAGAAGGCTAAATTCGTCTGTAAAATTGATATATTTCGATACTATGGCTTCCAATTGGCCTAGTTAAGGTTTCTAAACATCTCTATAAATAGGAAGATTATTCCTAAGATGTGGGAGGTCGTTAGGAGCAGTATTTAGTAGATTTAGGGTCAATTACATTTTTATTTCGTTTCAAAAAATATTTATTCTTTTTACTAGGTTCGGTTTGAACCTATGTCTTTTCTATTGAAGTATTTAGTTTTCTTTCAATGTACTTATTCAAACATTGAAGATCAATTAACAATCACGAGATTACGCAACTCCAAGTGCATCCAATTCAATTGATTAAGCAATTTCTTACTTTTTTCTGATTTAATTTATTTGTGTTGATTTGCATGTTTAAATTAAACTTAAGAGTTATGACATCTAGATTCAAGAGAGGCTAAATCTCTAGGGAGATTCATTAGTGGAAGTGGGAGTAATTAACGGATGGATTAGGGTTTCCCAAGAGGAATTAACTGGCTTCAAATTATGTGTGCTGGGACTGGCGATCCTAGACAGTAATATAGGATAAACGAGGTTGGGATATAAGTTTACCTAATAAATCATAATTTATCTAATGTGATCTAGGTCACATCATGTGTTGATGCTGCTAGAAAGGCTCAAGATAGGCCCAAACACGAAACCAAAGTACAAAATGAATTCCATCATTCAAGTTCTTCACTTGATTCTTCCTTGTTTATTATTTTAATTGTCATGCATCATGTTTTTTTATGTTTTAATTTACAACATGCATATGTCAATTTTGTTCTATACTTCTATCTATCATGTTTTCTGTTTCATTTGTGAGCTGATTTGCAAGTGAAACTAATGGTCTATTTATATTGTTTATAAGTACATGGTCTGTCACCGAAGGACACCATATGACCCTTCACATTCGAACCAAATTCAAGGTCCCATCTACCATGCATGTACGATTTAAGGGGGAAGAATGAGCCTTTATGAAGATTCAAGGAATTCAAACATCCATGTAAGGCAAGGGGGAATATTTGCATTTAAGTTGCAACATTAAATATGAACATGCATGAACCTATACAAATGGGGATGAATTTGCTTCTTCATGCACTTAAAGTGTTCATGAACCACCAAGGAAAATGAATATTATCATACATGAACGACCAAGGGGAGGGCATGTGACCATTCGGCTGAATTCTTTGAAATTTGAAGACACATGTATTACATGGATTCATGTACAATCTAGAAACTTCATTTAGTGGTCCATTACTAGATTCATGTATGGCCAAGCTCATGTACATCATCAATGGCTGAAATTTTCCATTTAGCTATCTAGTTAGTTTTCTATAAATAGTTTTCATATGTAAACTTTTGAAGCTAATGAACTTTGTTATATCTTTGATAGTTTACCACTTTGTTCTTTAACAACCCAGCCCAAACTTATCAAGACTTCGTCTTATGGCATTCACCTAAAACCGATCTTATCACTCCCTTTCTCATCTATTTTTGGAGTGTGGCGATCACCTTTATACATATGGTTCCTATCTCTTTATAGATAGCGGGTCAAGGTTTTTCTTCTTTTCAAACTTCTAGAGTTTAAAACAATCTTATAGAAATCAGGTTGCTTTGTTTTACAACGTTGGTTCATTTCTAGTTTGTTTCAAGTTCGTGAGTTATATCTCAAGCTATTTTTTGAACTTTTGTTTTGAATTTCAATCTTATTTTGAGAGAGTGCTTGTTAAGAGCGATCGGGAACTTAAAATTGTGACAAGTTAATTTATCACATAGCGACATATCAGAGCTAGATTTCTTCTAGGGTATCGTATATTTTCTCTCTCTCGAGTTTCAAAAAAAATTGAAAAAAATCATGAAAAAAAGAAAACGAAAAGGAAAAAGATGGTTTCCAATTCGTATAAAAAAAATTCTAGAAACCCTTCTAGAAAAATTTATTCAATTTATGTTTTTTAGCCTATTTTACATATTTTGGTAAGTTACTAAGCTAGCAAAATTTTTCTGAGCCTAAGATTTTCATTTTACCAGTATACCCAAAATACATCATATTCATCATTTTAAGCCTTTTGAACCATTTTTGCCAGATTGTTTTTTCAAGCCTACCATTTTATTCATTTTTGTCCCTTTCTAATAACGCTTCAAGATTGTGTTTTGTTAAGTTCTTAACATTTCAGGTTCTTAAAGAATTCAAGAGTTCGAGTGGTAAAAGTCAAATTTCATTTCGAGTGAATTCGTGAGGTTTGTTTTGGTGAGGTACATTTCTACTATTTAAATTAATTCCTTTGATTACTAATATTATTTTATAAAATCATGTCCCAAGAAGAGTTTTCAAATTTTGAACTTTAAAATGTACTGAAAGAAATGCATAGATTCATGCGATCTCAAGTCGAGCAAGTCTACAAGAGATTAGATCGAGTGGAAAGAAGGTTGCCAATGAATCAATCATACATGGCTTCTATTATGCAAAGAGAAAGAAAGGATTCCTTTAGAAGGGACCAATGTGTTGATTATTATTCATCATGGAATTCAAGTTAGAGCAAAGAGGATCACAAGTTTGAAGCCTCTTGAGGCAATAAAAATGTACACGAATCAAGTACACAAATGTTACCTATTGTGTGCCAAAGTATTCATCCATAGACTTCCAATTGAAGGAAGATAGATGCACTTCATATGACATTCATTTCAATCATTCTCAAAAGAAGTCCATCCGTGAGGATACTTAAGACACAACCCCACTTTATAAAGATCAAATTCGATTGGTAAGAGATTCAAAAGTTAGTGAGAATAAGAGAAAAGAAAAAGAAGAATTATTGATGAGAGAAAATGAGAAAAAAATAAAAGTGCTTGAGAGAAGAAGAAAAGAAATTGAAAAGGAAAAAGATATTACGAGAAAAGATATTGAAATAAAAAAGAGAGTGTAAACAAGAACAAGAATTGAAAAGGAGTGAGAGAGAGAGGAAGAATGAGGAAATAAAAGAACGTGTAAGTGATGAAGATTTCATTGTAGACAAAGAAAGTGAGCGAGAAAATAGCCAAGCAAGAGTGACGAGTGATTTAGTTTTAACTAACGATGATTCATTGTTGTTTGGTTGTGTTTCTTTGTCACGGGTTTGTAAAAATCCATTGCTAAATTTTTCGTTACATTACTCCACCATCGAAAGACAATTCCATGTGATTGACAAAGGTAAGTTGGAGAATGAAATTTCTCTATGAGAACAAAAAGGTAAGAACAGTAAAGAACTTTTTGAGATTAAACCGAGATGGCATTCTTTGAGTGTTGTTGATAAGTTTTTCATTGATTTTGGTTTAAAAAGTATCCCTTACTATGCGCCTTTTCATTTGGTTGGTGCTTTTAACAATGAGTTTTCACATAATAATAAACTTGAACTATTTAATGTTGATAGTTATGTAAAGTTCATGTTTCATAATTGGAAACATTTATAGAAGTACATGTCTATTCAAAGAAAGTTTGAGAGCCTCCTTTATTTGAACATTCAAATACCTAAATGTTCTTTGTTTAGCATGTGTGAATTGTTTTTAAAAGACAAAATTTTGTTGCATTCTGAGATGAGTGATCAAAACTACTTGTTTAGACCCCGAGTGAAAGTTAAAACATAATTTTTACAAGGTTTTGAGTGTAAAATTTTCATTTTGTATTATTGTGTTGGTCACTTTCGATTACTCAATGTCTCACCTTTGTTATTGAAAATGAAGTTTGTGATTTCTGATGAGATGCTAATGCAAAACCAAGTCTTTGATCTCGAAGTTTGTTTGTGTATTCACTTTATGAAAAGGGATTCGAGTTTTGTGTTCATAATTTGCTTTGTCTTTGATATATATCATTTCTTTGTAGGTGACAATCTGAAACTGTACTTATTTAAAGAGGGAGGGTTTGAGACGGCTTTATCGAAAGAATGCCCTATAATTGTATGTTCGTACAATAAGGGGTGTCCAATTAACAATCCTTCTTTTCAAACTATGTTTGATTTTCAGATTTTTGGAAGAGATGTTGTCAAGTTGATTTCTAAAGGGGATTGTGGCCATGAAAGATTTTTCTCGAGTAAATGGCTCGATTTGAGGACAAATCACCTCAAAAAGAGAGGGTATTATGTGATCTCGATCACATCATGTGTTAATGCTACTAGAAAGGCTCGAGATTGGCCCAAATGTGAGGGGCCCAAGTTCAAAATGAAATCTATCATTCGAGTTCTTTAATTGATTTTTCCATGTTTATTGTTTTAATTTTCATGCATCATGTTTTTTATGTTTTAATTTACGACATGCATATTTCTATTTTGCTCTATACTTCTATCTATTATGTTTTATGTTTCTTTTGTGAGTTGATTTGCAAATGAAACTAATGGTCTATTTATATTGTTTATTGGTACATGGTCTGTCACCAAAGGACACCATATGACCCTTCACATTCGAACCAAATTCAAGGTCCCATCTATCATGCATGTACGGTTTAAGGGGGAAGAATGAGCCTTTATGAAGATTCAAGGAATTCAAACATCCATGTAAGGCAAGGGGGGAAGATTTGCATTTAAGTTGCAACATTAAATATGAACATGCATGAACCTATACAAATGGGGATGAATTTGCTTTTTCATGCACTTAAAGTGTTCATGAACCACCAAGGAAGATGAATATTATCATACATGAACGACCAAGGGGAGGGCATGTGACCATTCGACTGAATTCTTTAAACTTTGAAGACACATGTATTACATGGATTCATGTACAATCTAGAAACTTCATTTAGTGGTCCATTACTAGATTCATGTATGGCCAAGCTCATGTACATCATCAATGGCTGAAATTTTCCATTTAGCTATCTAGTTAGTTTTCTATAAATAGTTTTCATATGTAAACTTTTGAAGCTAATGAACTTTGTTGTATCTTTGATAGTTTACCACTTTGTTCTTTAACAACCCAGCCCAAACTTATCAAGACTTCGTCTTATGGCATTCACCTAAAACTGATCTTATCACTCCCTTTCTCATCTATTTTTGGAGTGTGGCGATCACCTTTATACATATGGTTCCTATCTCTTTATAGATAGCGGGTCAAGGTTTTTCTTCTTTTCAAACTTCTCGAGTTTAAAACAATCTTATAGAAATCAGGTCGCTTTGTTTTGTAACGTTGGTTCATTTCTAGTTTGTTTCAAGTTCGTGAGTTATATCTCAAGCTATTATTTTAACTTTTCTTTTGAATTTCAATCTTATTTTGAAAGAGTGCTTATTAAGAACGATAGGCAATTTAAAATCGTGACTCGTTAATTCATCACGTAACGAGATTCACGTTATTATTCCAGTCGAAAAAGGAGGGCGGGAGATAAATGAGTAAGTGTCGATTAATTAGTTAGTAGAGGTCAAGTGATAATACTTGTTAATTAATAGTTAGTTCCACCCAAACCCTAATTCTGAAGTTAATTATGATCACTGAAATGAGTTAATCTTCTAGTTGTTATTTTGATTTGGTTGTTGATTATTTTTTGTTTATTTAATTCCGTTAAGTTAGTTATAATTGATTCTCTCTTTTATTGTTCATTGTAATATAATTTTTAAGTCATCTTTCTTTGGGTGCGATCCTTGAAATACTTATCAGTGTTTCGTTGTAACACATCTATACTATAATTTGACTCGTATACTTGCAGACACCGCTAATTTAATTATATACCTTTGGTGTGATATTTATACTCTAAACAATAAAGAGGCCGTCATCAATGCATGCGATGTGGAAACACGAAGTGTGAAGACTCAACCTTTTGAAGACATGAAAAAATGGAGATCACTATGGAAAGCCAAATTCTCACCCAAGCTAAACTGTATTCTTTGGAAATGTGTTAATAAAATACTACCTACTGCTACCTTATTAAATGTTAGAGGTTTAAATTTCTAGGATATATGTCCTTTCTAAAGAGCCAATTGTGACCATATTAGTCATATTCTAAGAGTATGCAACATTGTCAGGGATTGAAGGACAGTCATCATGGCGCATCATAACCGACTACCTCCCTTGGATAGTGATTGGGAAAATTGGATTTTCTCCAATATGGAATCTAAGGCTTGGAATATTAACCCAAAGCTCCCCTGGTGCCTCTTTTTCTCCTTTGCACTATGGGAAATATGGCTGCTAAGAAATGCTATGATCTTCAACAAAAATATTAAACAGGAAAAGTGGGGCTTAGGGATTTGGCAGGGTAAGTGAATTTTTTACGATCTCCTTTGCAATCAAACTGGATATCCACCTTCGGCAATGGTTGTTAGATGGCAACCGCCTGCTCAAGATTGGAAAATATTAAATACTGATGGTTCCTAGATCGGTAATCTTGGAAGAGCAAGATTGGGAGAAATTATCAGGGATCACAATGGCGACCAGGTGAACGCTTCTTGTCAACATATCCAAGGCTAGCAACATAGAAGCTAAACTTTGGGCATTGTGGGATGGCCATAAGCTAGCATTGAATTGAGCATTTCATATCTTGAAATTGATGTTGGTTCTACTATAGTTATTTCTCTTGTTCCAAATGTTTCATTTTGTGATACTTTTTGCTGTTATGATTAATGATTGCAGGATGCTCCGAACTTCTATTCTGATATTAAATTCAATTATATTTTCAATGAAAAAAAAATAAGAATATTGATGCTCTGGTGAATTTAGGTAGCAACTTTCATCCTATTGCCCCCAAGATAATCTATTTAGATCTACTTTTGCTGTTATTTATGATGAGCCGCTGGAGCCTTGTTGTTGCTTATTTTGACTGAGGCATGTGCACCTCTAATGCGAATAATTATGTAATATTTTGCTTTAATTTAAGACAAAAATAAAATAAAAAGGCTAAATTTTTAGTCTATACGATATAGATATGAAACAGTTAAAAGCTTTAATGCGGGAAATACTAGTTGAACTATAAACTTTGTACATCAATAGTAAGATTTTAATTAGGATAATTTAAAATTAAATTATGGGCCGATAGCTTTTTTTCATTAATGAATTCGTAGCAGAAGAAGATATTAGTTAGAAGATGATTAATTTTTGTCTTTTCGCAATTTATTTGTTAACAGGCCATAGCACTTACCAACTGTTGGAAGTTCCATCAAATATAAAAGCTCTATTTTATCCTTATTCCTTTCTTAATTAATCATAAGATTCAGAGATGAAGTAAACTAAAGGCTACTGTTTCCATGTACTCATAGGAAAGGAAAGGCTAAAGATATAATTCCACACCAGCTGTACGTTCAGAATAGAAAATCATTGGCAGCCAACGGCCTACAACTCTTTGTCTCTTTCGCTTTGCCCAACATCACACTGTTGCAATAATAAGTGTTATTTTGAATTTTGATCCACTACAATAATAGATGACACATAATATTCAAACTTATAAAATGATTATAGTTGGATTATAGGTTTGATGAGAGATCGATTAGAAGTTTTTGAAACATTTGATCCGTTTTCAATAATTAAAAGTATTACTATCATGATTGATAGTTTGAGTCTTCTTCCTTCATGTAATTCTATAATTATTTCATGTTCTTTTCTTTTGAGTTTTGCAATTTCATCAATAAAAATGTTTTCAATTTTGTAAATCAAGTTCATTAGGTAACCCCTCACAGTAATTTTTTACTTTTGGCAGGATACGAAAATCAAAATTTTCATCGAACAATACTTTTAATTATAAAAAAATTAATTGACCCTAATGGGAGACTTTGAAGCGGCAGCAACTACTTTATCTGACGTTCAAATTTGCGAGAATAAAACCTCTACAAATTCGACACGTATTTGGATATTTAATGATTCTTCTTTTACTTTGAACAGTAATACAAAGTTTTTGGCTCTCATATTCTTCGACTGACATTACTCGCTTCCTCGACGATCAGCATAAATCCATGCCTTTTTCTTAAAAAAAAAAGTTCTCTTGACACGTTTTCCTCCACCCATCACCTATAGAATTACATGCTCCATGCTTTAGTCAAACTAAACTCGTTTTAACTTATGGTTCAAGAAGAAACCCTATCGATCTTTTACGACAGTGATCGTACTGTGTTTAATCTTTTACAAAGCTCAAACATTAATATGACACGGATATTTAGTCTTACCTAAAAATACAAATACGATTCCATCATTTTGTAGGAATATTATGATCGTAATATGCTTCTTACTCTTGTTGAGATGGCATTATATTCATATAGGAGTTTTCCTTAGTTTTTACACTTTACTGACTGTTGTTTCTCAGCAAATAAAATTGAAACAATAATTTAAAATTTTCTTTACTCTTCACTTATTCTAACAATATTTCCAATTTACATAATTTGGAAAACATACTAATATTTTTAAAAGATCTCAACCCTCAATGTTGCCAAATACATTATTAGTATAAAATTATATGCCAAATCTTATGTAGTTTTTTTTTAAATGTTATCATGAATCATTTTTGATTTTTTTTTCGTTTATGTTTATATTATAAGCACCATAGAATTTTATATAAGATATTAGAATGAAATTTTATAAAATTATAGAATTTAGAAAATATATATTGCTGTAAAAAAATGAAAGTTGGAACTATATTTACAAGTGATGATGGAAAGAAAAAGGCTTGATTATTGGGTTATTCTTTTCATTCGAGATAAAAGTGACATTTTATTACTGATGTTGTAATACTGATGTACAAAAGAATTTTTTTCCTCGTGTTATCGTACTTATGTAGAGATAAATATCAAAATTATATATAAACATTTATGTGTAATGTGATACGTGGGCATTAATTTTATCTAATTATATACATGTATTTTCTTTATTTGATTCAATTTCTACAAATCACTAACATTGTTATCGCAATAACTTCATTTTAATTTACATTTTGTATACATAAATATTTATATTTATCCAACATGAAATTAAATAGGTGTATTTATCTTTATAGATGTATACAATTAAATCAAAATCAAAATTTTAGATGTAAAATTGAACCAAAATTAAACATTCACATAGATATAATAATTTTTTTTGTTTTATATTTCACTTTCTTTCAATTATGTGGTTTATAAAAAAATTTGAACTAAATCAAAATGTATGTATGAAATTTTTTTTGAGTCAAAATAAATGTATAAATTTGAGATTTGACATTTTTTAAAGTTATTAATAAAATAAATTATTATAAATATTAAATTAATTTTTTTAAAGTTATTAATAAAATAAATTATTATAAATATTAAATTAAATAATTATTTCAGCATCTAATTTTATTCGGATTAGATTTCATTTTCGATAATGGGATATATCAACTTTGTATGGATCCTTTCAATTGGCTCCTTTATCAGCAGTATTGAAAGCCACTTTGCGATGGGTATGGATCTCTTTTTGCTCTTCTCTTGTCTTTGTTGTTTATGATATTAAGGTGTTGAAGTTTGTGTTTGATTCTTGAGGTTCACGCGTGAGTTTAGGTGTTATTTCAGGCTTTCCTTTTTCTGCATTGAACCTTGGTTTTTTTTTTTTTAGTCATATGTTAATTTTGTATAGTTCTGGTTTCTTAATAATAATATCGCTTAGCTAAAAAAACAAAAAAAATTAATTTATTGAATGTTTGTTTTATTGTATCCTATAGAATGATTCATTCATATATGGATCACTGATGTGACATGCTAGAGGTAATTAGGTATCATGTACAGTGATATGTTACCCTCTAGTGGTTACACATGTCTTAACTCTTCAAAAAATTATCAACGAGCAGAGTAAAAGCATGCAAATAACGGACACTCAAAACAGAGAGCCCACCAGATTAATAACGGACAAATTTATATATAACGTTTTATATTATTTATATAACAAAATTCAAAAAAAAATATCAGATTTCATTCTAACAGTTGAGCCAAGTACTTTAACTTTTGAATAAGTAATTTAGTGCCAACGAATAAATGGAACTATTACAATGGAGCTGAGTGCTGTTAACTTTTAAAATTTTGATTTGAATCAGTGTACGGGAAATTAGTGGTATTACTTTTGTAGTCCAGAGCTGATTCATATGATCCAAAAGTTAGGTTCATAGTCAAGAAGGTAGCCAAATTAAGGCCATGAAACGCCTTAGTTCCTATCCAATATAGCCTAGCAAGCCACACTCCTCTCCGACAATCAAATTCTGCTACATTCAATTATTGACCTGCATTTCTGCAATAATAGGCTTAGGACCACACACCGACGTGGCTTTTTATCAATTAGAGTCATGGGTTTTAAAAATGAATATTGTGAAAATTTCCACTCTGAAGGCTCGAAACTTGAGTTTTGATGGCTTCAAATTTTAAGTTTACTCTTTTAGTGTTTTAAATAAAATTTGAATTTTTTTATACAAAGATTTTTTTTAATTCCTTTCAAATTTATCTTGTAAAAAAATAAAATAATTTTGTTGGTGTAAATTTCAAAAATTAGCAACTGATAAAAATCAATGATGATATTAACAATTTCCGCTAAATTAATTTGATGTGACAATGAAGAAAGAAAGAAAAACTGAAAATAAATAATTTAAAACAGGTGTGAACTATTTATTGGCTAAATCTTTTACCTAATTTCTATCTAAAGAAAACTGAACATTATCGTTTTCTCAATCTATCTATCTACCAAATTAACTTTCATTTTTTATTTTTCGTAGAAGAAGCTGTTAAAATTGTGGAAACCCTTGATTCATCAAAGTAATTAACACCTCATCAAAGCTTTGAATTCAATTTCATAGTTAATTCAATTTATTTCCCAATTAAATTATTTTTTTTCAGCTTCTTTACCATGATGATTAAATATTTGTGTTTTCCACTCATATAGCCCAAGTTCAAGTCATCTTTCATGTTTATTTGATTTTAAAAAATAAATTTTAGTTGAATAATAAATTTAAAATTTTACTAATCTTATTGTTGTGAGTTCATATCTCACAATGTACATATTTCCCAATTAAATGAGGTTGGAAAAACCCAAAACACCATATGTCATCCGCCATGGTTCTATTGAATATCAACACCAATTTATTAAAAAACATATTTTATCCGTGTTTATTATTGTACAAAGTTGCTTTTGTGTTTAGTCTTTACGAGCTAAGTTTAACCTTAGTCTTATGTTAATAGGGTAATGAATCCCGCATTGCCTAAAAACAAAATGCAAAGGGATAAAGGCTAACGGATTATGAATCTATATAAAGACCATATCCCACATTGTTTACTGCTTTAATTTGCTATATTTATATACATCAAATTAAGCTCTTTAAACCCTTAAAGAGCTTATTCTTGAGTATTTTGTAGTGTCTTTTATCGCTTTTTTGCATTTATCAGGTTTCATATTTAATCTTAGTTTCTATTTTATGTTTTTGAGAATAAAATGGCAACTTTGTACCATTCAGAACTTAATCTCTAAGCTGAGATTGTTTTAGGCACTTGGTTGATTCAAAAATGAGGAGAAGAGCCTAAACTAGAACCAAAGTCATGATGCCAATATGTCGAGGTCGCGACACCAAAGCTTTTGCCATCAACTAAGGAGAAGGACTTCAACAATTTGCACTTAAGGGTGGACTACCTTCAAGGTCGCGACATCAAGCAGTTGATGTTATGACACTAGCATTCGTGGTTGCAACATGACCATGACCTCGACGTGTGTGCATTTGGGCTGAGAATCAGCACTAAAACAAACAATATAAGTATGGTGTGTTGCAAGTGTGACAAGTCATTGTAATATTTGTAGTGTTTCAATGGAACACCCTAGTATTTAAAGGATCGAACCCAAGAGAGTTCCAAGACTAAGTGATTTCTAAATAATTAACATGTGTAAACTTGGAATTATATAGGATTTTTCTATATATATTTACCACATTTTGACTTAATAAATATGTTAATCTTGAGTAATTATTATTGAATTAAATGATTTTTACTTAAATACTAATATTGGACAAGAATTTATAAAGTATGTGTGTAACACCCCCAAACCGTATCCCTCACCGGAACCGGATTTCGGAGCATTACTGGAGTTTACAGATCAAACAAACAGAAATTTCAAACATTTCATATCATCAAAACAAGTCATCAAAGCATCATTTTAATCCAAATTATAAACATATCAAATCTAGATCAATTTTGCCTAGTTCATGAGCACTTAAACATAGAATTAAATTCACATGCACCTATCTAGATTTAGTTCAATTTATCATGCCATAATATGGCTTCAGAAACAAACACATATTTATATGTATAAAACAACTAAAATTAAACTTATAACCTCATTTACAATCAAACCACAAAATAACTATTATTTAGACACCCTAGGTACATGCCGACACAAAGGATAAACATCACCATATTTGAGTTCGGGATTGTTGTTGGATGTTGAATCGGCGATCAAAAGTTAAGTATCTAACTTGCGCATGGGAAACAAAACTGTAGGCTAAGTAAAACTCAGTGGTATTTCTATAATCCGAAATATTTAAAGACAAAATAATATAATATGAACAATTAAATATTAAGCACAATTGAATATTTAAAATTCACATTTATTTATACAATAGCATTAACCATTCAATACTCAAATCATAAATACATCATTTTATACCATACTCAATTCTCATTATTTGCCATAAAATAGCTTCTCACAATATAATACACATTTCACTTAAACAACAATAATGTTCATTTCATATCCAATTCATGAATACACAATTCATGTGCCTCAATCCATATTTCAATTCACAATCCCATTTTCATTTCACATATAATATCATCCAACATCGATCATAGTGTCATTTCATTTAATTACCCCTATTAACACGACTCGAACTCAGACGGATACACATATCCAACCAAAACATATCAGTTTGGCATCTAGTGCCTCACCGGATAATTCGAAGTAATAAATTGACACCTAGTGTCTCATCGGCTAAACCGAAGTAAATTGGCACCCAATGCCTCATCGAATTAATCCGAAGTAGTAAATTGACACCTAGTGTCTTATCGACTCGAAGTCGAAGAAATCCCGGAACTCTTCCAATCCTATGGCATGCCATCTATATCCGACTCAACCCGATACAATTAATAGGGTTTAATTTCACTTTCTAAATACAACCAAAATTCAATTATCATATTTGCACACATAGATATATTCATTTCAATTCAATAATCAATATATTCATAATATATATATCACTTCAATCCATTCAATCAACTTTAATTCAATTCAATGTCAAAATGTCAAATACTCACCTCAACCACTTACCATAAGTATTAAATCAAAATAAAACAATTAATAACTAGATTCGGATTATAGAAATACAAACCAAGAATTTTGAGCTATTCCATGTCGACTTTATCTTTCCCCTTTTTAGTCGAGGATTCCGATATGACGTTAGCTACGGAATTAAAACAATTAAAATTCATCAATACAATACAATACAATTCAATTTCATACTGAATATTTTAATTTTTACTCGACATTTGTCTAAATTCCAATTTAGCCCCTAAACCGAGAGTAATTTTATTTCTTCACAATCAATTCTATATTTTTATTCAATTTCAACTTTAAACTAGATTTAACTCTTTAATTTCACTTAAATCCCTAAATTTCAAAATTTTCACAATTAAGACCCTATTACTCAAAATTTACAATTTATTCTACAATTCAATCCTTTTTCACTTCTATCTTAAAAATCTATTAATTTAATCTTTAATACTAAAATTATTCAACATTAAAAACATTTAAAAACTCAATAGTTTCTAAAATTTTGACATGGGTTGGGTAGTATTTAATACCGGGATTCTAAAAACATAAAAATTACAAGAAAAATGGATTAAATTGACTAACCAGTTGAATTTAGAACTTTTGAAACCCTAAGGCCCTTCGTCGGCTTCTTTCTCCTTTTTCTTTTTCTTTTTTTTTTTCGTTTTGCTTCTCTATTTCGTTTCTACCTTTCTATTTCTTTTTCTTTATTTATTTATTTTGTTTGTTTTATTATTATAATATATAATATATATACTTATATATTAAGGAACATTATTTTAATATAATATATATTAAATTCACATATATCTAACTTATGCCGCCTCACCTAAAGAACAATGGCATAATTACTCATTTAGTCTCTTTTAGTTTTTCTTTAATCTATAATTCAACTTTCACCCTATATGCAATTTAGTCTTTATACCTAATTACTCTTAATTTATGCAAATTCACCTAACCAAAACTAATTAACTACACAACTAGCTTCGCAAATATTTTTAATAAATATTTACGAGTCTAATTTATAGAAACGAAGTCCCGGGAATGAAGTTTTTTTAATTTGACCCTTTTTAATTAATTAACCATCGAAACGTTAAAATTTCTTAACGAAACTTTAATACCATCTTAATGAAACTCCGTAAATATTTATAAAAATATTTACGGCTCAGTTTATAAAAACAAGGTCCCGATACTTCATTTTCTAAAACCACTTGAGCTTAATAAATCACTTATATAACATAAATTATCAAATAAAAAACCTTTTTTTTTAAATCACATTTGACTCGTAAATATTAAATAATAATATTTATGAACTTACTCGTCAAATTTGGTGGCCCTGAAATCACTGTTTCCAACACCACTGAAAAATGAGTTGTTACAATGTGAAATTATGTTTTATTACATTATTTTTGTGCATAATTTATATTATTTCATGTTAATTATTAATATGTGAATTTTCACTATGCAGTAGGACCATGGAAGATGAGATTAATATAATGTTCCATGGATATGCATACATCCACCTCATCTGGACGGCAAGACCATGAAAAACTGGGTCATAAAGATGTTAATCTGACCCAGTAAAAATGTTGCCACATGATGGACTAGTTTGATTATTTATTGGACTAAGAAACCATCCAACAAGGAGGAATTAAAGCCCAATTTTGGCACAGGTACATGGCTGCCCAAAAATAAGCTTTGAGATATTTTGTTGAAGGTCCCTACAGTTGGAAAGATATTAAAAATCAGCACACAAGTTTTCCCTTTGAAACCGTCCATCTTATGGCTATTAATAGCAAAGTTTTGAATTCAAAATGAAGCAACCAAGTCATCCCCTTTTCCACAAATTGTGGCTGGCCAAGCATGAGAAAAAATGAAGAATTTTCAAATGTTATTTTTAGTAAACTTCACCCTTACCTTCACCTATAATTACCATACAAGTCCCTCTTCTCAAATCATCCTTCATCCCTTATCACTCATTCATCATTCTCTCTTCATTCCACTCTCTCATTTTCATTTCCTTTTTTCTTTCCCTTACATATCTGTTCCATTTCCCGTTCCATTATTTAGCAAACAAAAGCATTGTCAATACACTACCTTGGCCAGCCACATTAAGAAACCTTAGCAAAAGAGCAACGAGCAGAACAAAGGAACACATCACTTAGAAAGATCCGAAAGGCTGCTGAATTGAATTAGAGTTTACTCTTTCCTTCTTGTTATTTAGTTTAATTATGTTTGCTATATGTTTATTTTTCTTGACATCAACGATGATAGCTTAATTCTATTTGCTAGGATGGTTATGTTAATTCAATAATATTTATTGATTCATGTTTAACATGGTTGTGCCTCAGTCGATCGTGTTTTCAATTAAAATCAAGATTTATTTTATTCATATGTGATTGGATGCATTCAAATTAGTTTAGTGATCCTAACCAAACTACGACTAGTTGACACATAATTGAAAAGTGCAATGCTCAATTTAGATCATTAAAACCGACTAAATTAGAGGTTCATAATATCTTTAATTAGCTTTATTATCTTGCATATTTTTTAGGTTTATGTGATTAAACTATTTCAAACGTAAATGTCCCTGTTACCTCACATAAATTCTAAGAAACCCTTAGTTTAATATGACTAGTGAAATGCATATTTCACTAAGTAAAAGATTCCGAAAGGACTTAATTTGGTTTTCAAACTCGTGAAAGATCGAGTTGCCATGGAATATTTCCAAACATTGTTAAGCATGATGAAAATGAATTGAGCTGATTAAGATAACTATCCTAGCCTATTTTATGTTGATTGTTTTTGTTGCTAAAGTCATTCATTCATAAATTTAGATCATTTGCATTTAGATTTAATGGCATAAGGATCATCTTGCATTTAGATAATTTAATTTAATCATCCACCACTCAAAATATTGTATTTTTACCACCAATTTGTGAATTTATAGTTTTGCAAATAATCAATTAACATACACAGTCCCTATGGAGACGATATCATATTTTACTTATTACTTGAATGACTGTGTACACTTGCACAAATACCGTTACAACATGCAATCAAAGAGGCTAAATAACTATTCACTAAGTTTTATATTACGCCAAATCATGGTCAAGATTAATTGTGCTAATTATTATCTAATACTAAAGAAGACTAAATTGTAAAATAGGCAAAATTACGAAATTCACAAATTAATAACGAAAAGCAGTTGGTTGACTTCCACGTGGCTAACTAACTTTTAGATTAGGGATCTAAACCACTTAAAGTCCTAAATTGGTTCGATTTCATCTTTCAGTATCTATTTTACCAACTTAGACAAATTAGTTTGATTTATCTCTCGATCTTACCAACTAATCTGACACTATCAAATTTGTGCTAAATAAGATCTCCTCTCGATCTCACTTATCTAAATTTTCCCTTAGAGGCATCAATCTTAATTTTTGAAGTTTATTTGATTTAGTCCAATTTTTGCGATTTAGTCTCTAAACCTAAAATTAACTAGCCAACATTTTCATCAACCAACAACCTAATATTTAGTTACTCATGGTCATTTTCAAACAAGCAATCATCCAACATGCAAGAAACATATTCATCAATGTGAAGCACAGAAAAAAGTTGAGAAAAGCTTTGGCCTTTCTTAAGAGAGCTTGAAGTAAACAATAATGGTAGCAATGGTGGTGCAAATAAACACAAAAGATTAGATTTTTCATAAGAACAAGTAAAACAAAGTTGAGCTCTATTAGATCTAAAGATTAAACTAAAAATACAATAAATTTTGAAGGACTAAAAAGCAAATAGAAGAAAACTACAGTATTAACTTATTAACTAACTACTGATTTAACTTAACAAAAATTAGAAAAAGTCTGAAACCTAAAAAACTGAAGAAGACAACTGAAAGAAACTAAGCTAAAAAGATGATAAAGTAAAAGTCTCCTTTCTTTTTAGCCAAAAAAAAGCTTTTCATTTTATTACAACATATTTTTTGTGACCAAAATACCCCTAAGCTTATGATTTTGATTGGTGTTGAGGTTGGAAAATGGAACACCCCAAATTTGGCGAATTCGAGAAGAAGGCGAGTGGATATGAATGATACCTGGTTTGGCGTATTATTTTACTATAGTCTTTCATTTCTCAAAATTTTGATAAGTTAAATCCTAGCACATAATGAGTCCACCCGTGTAGAATCTGAAGTTTTCACCTCGGGATATTTCCCAATTAAAGATGATTACACCAATTGAAGAGTACACCTTAGAATGTTAACTAAGAATGATGTGCATATCAAGGGTCTGAGAAAGTTTTGAGAGATTAGATCGTCTTTGAGTGCATGCCTTATGAGAGCTATCACCAAAGTTATGATATACCAAGTGTACTCAAATGCTTTGAAAAGTGGGTTTTATAACACGTTTGATTAAGAGTCAACTGAGTGGATTGACTGGTCAAATAGTATCTACATTCAGATTTCCCTTTTTATATTTTCCCAATTTTTTTAGGGCACTTAAGGGACAATTTCTATAAACATTTGACACTTGTCAAGATCCACTTAGAGAGACTAGGCATATATATATGGTAAAAAGGGAATATTCAAATGGTTTTCCTTCCTTCCGTAATACTCTTTAGTTCTTCTCCTTAAACTTAAATATTTGTTTCTTCTTCATTAAACTAAAAGCTAAGGGTTTAGGGTTAATCGGTGGACGTTTCAACCTCCTGGTAAGTCTAACAACTCTGCATGTTATGATTTTAAATGAGTAAGGATGCTAAGAGGCATAAAAATAGTAAGGTGTGAATAAGAGACCCTACACCCATCTGTAATCAAGATGATAGTAAACCATTTGTAAATAAGATTTTAATGGAAGTTTCATGTTCCTTTAAGCAGATGTTGTTGCTGGATCGGGAAGGATGATTGGTTTTGGAACTCCGAGCTACAGTAAATGTGAGTTTGAGGTGAGTGTTATCTTGACTCATGCATGTTAATTTATAATGAAGATTCATATATTGATTTCATCCTTAGTAACTGGTGAGTGTAAGTGTATGAGAAGTATCATAAAGTTGTTGCATGTTTACAAATGAGATATATGTGTTATTGCATGAATAAGATGATGTATGGTACGTATACATGTAAAATTAGGTATGAGAGAATATGAGTTTGTCTGAAATGTGAATGAATCTGAGTAAGTACAACCTGTGTTAAGTGAGTAACACAACCATTTATGATGCCTCAGTTGGGGCAGGTACATTGCTAACCAGTCTAGCAAATCACAACATGTAGATATGTGTAAGACCATGTGGTAGAGACCGATGACATCATATGACAATAAAAATATTCATGGTATTGCCTCTAGTAAGATGTAAAGCGGACTGACAGATCATGACATGAAAATATGTACAAGCCTATATGGGAGAAACCCATGGCACCCTCTAAGATAGTTCGTCGAGACAGTAAACACGCAATGTTCTGTACAACCTTTGTGACATATTTTGTAACACCCTTGTGGCGAGATCTAGATAACCACCTTTGTGGTGAAATCAGGATAAGTTTAGAGACTTCGTTATTAAATAATATTGTGGTAGAGATCTGAATAAGTTTAAAAACATCTTTGTTTGGATAGCCTTGTGATGAAATTGAATATGAGTTAAAGGCATTTCCTGAAAGAGTGCTCAACAGTATTTCTGAAGGGTGAATCTGCCATAATAGTCTGTCAGTACAGGTAATTTGGCATATTCATAATTATAAGTAGTCTAAGAGTTTGTCAGATCTAAATTTCTTTACGCTCTGTAAGGAAGTAATCTAAATTATCTAATATCTGCCAAATTTGAGTGTTTCATGCTGTATATAAAAATGTTATCTGAAGTATAATTATTTGTCAAATCAGAGCGTTCTCGTGATACGTAACATGGTTGTCTGGAATTCTTTTAGATGAATTTAATATTTCATTTATGAGAATAAGTTGTGATTTGGGGTTGTTTTAAGATATTATCTGATTGGTATTCTAATAGTTGCCAACTAAAGTATGAGAGTTCACCAAAGGTAGGATCCGTATGAAGTTCAACTTAAAAGATCAGTTAGTATAAGTATCTTCCAAGAACACCATCCTAGGTGAAGTATTTAATATCCGTCTGAGTGAGAATCTGCCAAAGGAAGGTTCTGTATGGATATTCTTCTGAGAAGCACGTTCATTTTCTAAAAAGGAAATAAGATTTGTATTGAGTGTTGAAATTTTCCCAATGAAAGAATTGTATGTAGGTTGGTCAAGTATGGAAGTATCTGTTTAAGACATAGAGGAAATCCAAAATTTAAAGATAAAGAATTCAACAAGAAATGCTTCAAGGTAATCTGAGTTAAAACTCACTAAGTTCGTATGAACTTACAAATGTTTATTTATGTTGCAGGTTTGCTTTAAGAGTGAGTACACTAGGAGGGACCAAGTCAGGATTGCGCCAAGGTAGCAATTTGAGTTGCTTCATTATGCATACAAGGGGTACCGTAGGAGTATGGCACTTAGTACACTACGCCATAAAGAATCTGTCTTTAGCAAAGTTTTAAGTTGTAACGTCTTATGCTACTTTTGAAAATCTGATGTATTCTTGATTATTTTCTTTATTAAATCTTTGGTTTTGAAGGCTATTAATAAAATAATAAGAAGTATGTTTTAAAACGGATATACGTTGGTTGTAAAAATTTTGCTAAGTGTTTATGTGTTGTAATATCCTTTATTCGGATCCAATGATTTGGATCGGGTAGGGGGTGTTACAGAAAAGGACTACCCTTGTAGTCATTTTTTTGTCTCTACTTGATAGTGGTATCACGATACCAATGTTAGTCTTGCATTAAGGGGTCTTGAGGTGTCTCGATATCGTGATACTAAGTATCACAATATCATAGGAGTTGGCTCAATTCTCTTCATTTCAACATTGTCAGGGGTATCACAACTTACATGCTTTCATATCATGGTACCCCCATCTTGAATGGTATTTTCTTCACGTTAGGGTTGTTATTGACTCCCTACAACACTCAATCAACTTGTTAAGTGCCCTATGGCGCATTTGGCCAACTCGGGTCTCACAAATAGCATAAAAATAATAAAAACAATTTATTAATGATAAAACTAAAACTTAAAAAAACATATAAAAGATAGCTAAATTTCTCGAGAACAAGCTCTTAAAGTATAGTGGATAGCATAATTTAACATATCAAATTATGATTGATCACAACACCAGCCTTAACCCTGAAGATGAAGAAGTCGAACTCACCTAAAGGCTATGTCACAACACCAAAGGCATTTTCGTGACATTGAAAGACCTAATGCACTAAATGTGTAGATTGTCGAGGCTATCTCAACACCAGCTTGTGGATGCTACGATACCAACCCCTGATGAGGAAAATTTTTGAAGGGTATTTTAAAGTCAAACAATCCTCAATTCAAACTTTAAGCGAAGCTATACTTAACTTTTGTAGGTTAAATTAGAATATATTATAAAAATCACTTTATAGGTATTTTAGCTGTGCAAAAAATTAGGTTAGACAATTAGCCATTAAACATTTTTCTTTTCCCTTACCCTTTCTTCTTTTCTTATTTTTAGAATAGCATTTTCTTTTATTCTCTTTTAGAATATATTTTTATTTTTTCTTTATTTCTTCTCATTTATTGAAGACGTTGCAAAGGATAAACGATCAAATTGTTGCACTTCATCAGAATTCCGTCAATTAAATGAGAATTTTCTCAAACATTTTACTTTTATTTTATGCCTACCATGTGTTTGATAAAATGCTTGTTTGAAATTAAAGTTTGATTATGTGCTAAATTGGTTGTTGGTTGATTTATTAGTTATTTGTTAGATTAAGTTTGATGTTTATTCTTGATTAATTAGTTGTTCTAGTATATCGAATTACTTAATACGCTAGAATTGATGCTTCTATTGGAAAATCTAGATAAACAAGACCAAGTGGAGAATTTATCCTTTATAGTTCAATATAATTGTACTAGGTAGTGAGACCGAAAGGAGAACTACTTGTCTAAGTGAGATTGAAATGAGAACATTCTTGGTAATTCTGAATTAATATAAGAATGAGAGGATATTCTTAGTGAGAAGTGACAAATGATCTAATCGGCATAGGTTATTGGCTTAGTTAGCAATCGACTAATTAATTGATCATCATTTTTATCATTTTCATATTTGAAGGCAATAGGAAGAAAGCTTAGTTTAAGTAGTTTAATTGATAGTTTAGAATTAGTCTCAATATATTTTCATAAATGGTTTGCAGCTATAATTTCCAACTCGATTAGATTAGTAAATGCATAGCTTGTAATTAACTTGATAAGCACATTTACCAATTTGAAAATCCCTTAGGTTCGATTAGATTAGTAAGGATTCTATGAGAAATATCATGACACTTATAACTCATTTTGACTTGAAGTTACACCAAGTAGATATAAAAAAAATTTCTTAAATGAGAGCTTGGATAAAGATATTTACATAGAGCAACTTGAAGGGTTTAGGAAGAAAGCAAAATAGTATTTAGCTTGCATATTAAATAAATCAATGTATGATCTTAAACAAACTTCCAAACAATGGTATATAAGCTTTAATGATACCATTACATCTTTCTGGTTTAAAGAAAATATTATTGACTACTGCATATATCTAAAAGTCAGTGGGAACAATTGTATATTTTTTATACTATATGTGGATAACATTTTGGTAGCTAGTAATGTTCTTAGTTTATTATATGAAACCAAGGAATATCTCACTAAAAACTTTCAAGTGGTTGATATGTGAGAGGCAAACCATGCCATTAGCGTAGAATTTTAGAGATCAGTCTTGAGGATTGTTTAATTTATCTTAGAAAGAATATATTAATTGAGTTTTAGAGAGATTTAGCATGCAAGTATGTCCAGGTAATGTTGCACCCATTCATAAAGGTGAAAAGTAATAAATAGTGCCTAATGAATGACTTAAAAAGGGCATAGATGAAGAAAATTCATCATGAATCAACTGTTGAAAGCTTAATGTATGCCCAAACATGCACAAGGTTAGATATTAGCTATGTTGTTGGAATGTTGGAAAGGTACTAGAGTAATCCAAGCTATGAATCAACACTTGAAAGCATCAAAGAAAATGATGAAATTCTTTCAAGGGATGAAGGATTACATGCTCACATATTGAAAATAAAAATAATTAAAGGTTGTTTAGATATTAATATTTAGATTACGATGGTTGCCTCAATACCTTAAAATCAACCTCTCACTTTGTATTTATACTAGCAAGTGGGGAAGTCTCGTGAAAAAGTGTAAAGCAATTCATTACTACAACATCTATAATGGAGGTTGAGTTTGTTGTTTATTTTGAAGCCTCATTTCATTCTTTGTGGTTGCAAGTTTTATTTCAAGACTTAGTGTTTTTAACTCATCTTTCAAGCCATTAAGAACATATTACATTAATACCACAACTATTTTCTTATTTAAAAATGGAAAATACTTAAGTGGATCTGAACACATAAATTTAAAATACTTAATCTTTAGAAAAAGTGTCTAGAAACAAAAAGTTACAATTGAAAATATCAATACTAAACTAATGGTTGCTGTTACATTAACAAAAAGATTACCTCCAAAACATATATGGAGCATGTTGTAAGGATGGGTCTTTTAAGTAATCCATGAGATGCACGTTAATAGATGCTTAAAATTTTTATGTAATTGACACTTGTCACATTAAAGGATTGTTTCTCTTTATTCTTGTTTTAATTAAATGTGTAAAATTTTGCTTGTTTGAAAAATATGAGTTGTCTTGACAAGACATATACATGGGCTATTAATTTGTCACAATTTGTTGTAGCAAATTAAAGTCTTTTTGGCACTTAATGAGCTTGATTTTAGGTCGTTTTTATGTCACTTTGTTTTGTTTTCCATTTTAGTAGCTTAGACTTAATTATTAGCAAAATAAGTGTTTGTATGTATCTTCTAGTGTTTCGACAACCCGTTAGGCCAACTTGGGCCTTGAGAATGACTAACAAACTACTTAAGTGTGCATGTCACACCCCAAAATTGGGCTTAGTAGTTTTGAGGGTAATTTAGGGATTTTAGCTCTAGTGTGCTTAGAAATTTCATAGCATGGTAAATCGAAAATGTCTTCGTCTATGGCTTCTAGAAAATTAAATCAATTTTTAAAAATGATATTCTAAAGAGCTTTAGTTTTGAACAGAGGACTGTTTTGAAAATAAGGTTAAAACTAGGAGTACTAAAAGGGTAATTTTACCAAATTTTAAAATTTATCCTATTTTCCCCCCCACCTATAGCAAACGCACAAAACATTTTCCCCTTTTCTTTGTTTTTGTCGTCACTTGTATTTCCAAGCATCCTTCACTTATTTTCTCTTCCAAACATCAATTTTTTTATTCCTATCATTTTCAAATGTTAAATCTCTTTAAAATTCCATAAAAACCATTAAAAACACCATTGATTTTGCCAATGTAGAACTTGCAAGTTTTTTTTTTGGATTCCAACCAAACGTTAGTTTTTCTCCCATCAAAGGTAAAAATTCTATTTCTTATTAGTTTTTATTGATATCTAGTATTTTAAATAGAGTTTTTACTTATTTAATCAAATATTTTAAATAAAAACTAAAAATTGGGTCATTAATGGTGGATTTTGGGATTTTGAAGAAAAATGATGTTTCAAAGTATTCTCACCTTTTTTTGGTGTGATTAAAAGGTTTCTAAACTTTTGTTAAAGTTTTGTTAAAAAATTCTAAGGTTTTATTGAATTTTTGTGGAAATTGTCATAGTATGTCAAAATTTCAGAACTATTAGTCTGTATAATTTTGAGTAGTTGGAAGGTTGAGAATTTTTCTTAGATGTTTAATTTGTCGATTGGAACTAGATTTATATGATAGGAACGAGTAAATGTTGAGAATTTTGTGTTTCGACTAAGCTTGTCAAAATTTTAGTTTAATGAGGATATAGCTTAGGCTTGCATTTTTAGTTGATTTTTTGGTGAGTCTTTGGATGAATGATAATTGTGTGTATTGTGTAATTTACTTTGGTGAAGCTTCGGAATCGTTAGGACCTTTTACAGGTAAAGCAAAAAGTAAGCAAAAGCTAGTTTAAGCTTTTGGCGACAAGGCGAAAGAGCGAACGGTGAGTGTTTGGAATCGTTGCTTGTAGACACAATTCATAGTATTAATTGAGAACTTAGGTGTAGCCTAAAACCCTACTCTAAGTTCCTAGTGTAAGCTTTCTCATACCCTTGTTTAATTGATGAAAAATGTGATTGTGTGTTGTGTAATTGAGAATTAAGATGCGATATTGTGACATGTGAAATATGCTTGTGATGGCTATTATGAAAGTGTTAATTGTGGGCATGTTGTACATGCCAATTGTCGGTAACAATGTTGTGCTTATAATATGATAATGTAGTGAAAAGAAAGTGCATAAATCTATAAGTAATTATGTGGTTTATTGTAGATATTTTGGCCTTGTAACTTTATGAGACCGTTAGATATAGTTGGCATATTATAGGATTTGTGAGTACTCATTTATATGTTGTGTTTTTGGGGCATTCAAGCCCGGGACAGTTTCAGAGGGTTAAGGGAATGCGAGCTAAGATCCATTCACCGGGATATGTAGGTATGTTGGAGAGTGTTAGCTATATTCTACGCTTTTGGGATATGTTCGACTTACGAGTCATTTGGTGTGTTGGAGATCTGTGCATCCGATGTGTGGTGATAAAGCCCACTTTTATGTTTCATAGCCTCAAGTGTCAAACCATCGTTAAATATGATTTCATAAAATGTGATATTATGATATGTGATGTATGCATGAACATGTGGATAAATAAGCTAAATGAGCTGATCAATATTACATGAATATGTTAGTATGTCCTCATAATAAAATGCGTATGAAGTTTTGATCATTTCCGGTTAACGTGTGAATGCATGTCTATTTGGTGGTTATTCTAATCATTAACTGAGCTTTTTTAGGCTCAACCACTCCTTTTTAAACCTTTGTAGACTGTTAGCGTTGCGGTGTGGAAAATTTCCAAAAGAGTGATCCAAGTAGAATTAGAATTTGAGTAGGTGATTTATAGTTGTTATATTACACTGTGGGAATAAGGCAATGTGGTAGAATTTTTTGTTGTTTATTTTCATGATGTTTTAGATGATGGCTCGATATTATTACTCGTAAGAATTATGGATGTTTGATATTAGTCCATTAGGTTGCTTAGCTTAAATTATTAATGGTGCATCAAACTGAAAATTCTAATACTTTTTATGTTCAATTAGAGGTTAAAAATGCATGATGTTTTGGAATATGCATGATTGTGTTAAATGTCTTGTTCTAGTGTTCTTTTTGTTGTTTTATGCATAGGTATCGATAATCAGGTATTTAGTATCGATCCTCTATGATATTTTGAATGTGCAGGAAGTCAGTAGCTTATTTTGGTATCGATACCATTTTTCGAGTATCGATACTTGGGGTAAAAATAGCGATACGTTTTGGATTTCTATCGATAATTGTTGAGCTTTAATTTTTGCAAGAAAATAGAATGTTGATTTGGTACTGATTTTCTTACTGGTATCTATACCATCTATGATAAATATCGATACCATTGAATTAGTATCGATACCTACGTGATCTTTTGGTAATTTTTGTTAAGCAGTTTTAAAGCATGCTTATATCTCATCACTAGCTTGTATAATGTATATTTAGCATAATTTATTGTTGCCTAGGGTATTCCTAACTTGGAATCTATATAAATGTTCAAATTTAATGATGTTCTCATGCTAATAAGATGTTATGTGATATGTGATGTTGTGACTATGGTGTAGCGTCCTGTTACTCGGGCTCGGTGATTGGGCTGGATATAGGGTGTTACAATGCAGGGTGTCTTTTCAAGACAAAGGACAATGCCAGTGTCATGACACCGGACATCGAAGTATCCATGGCTGAAACAAATGCAACGTCACGACTTGGGGATCCTTGACGTCACGGCGAAATTCTGGATACGCACAGCTACTTTTTGGCAGCTGTCTAGGGCTTAATTATCTCATTAAAACCTGCAATATTTTAAGGATATTTTAGGCACTTTAGCATCTCAATTGTAGCCTATATAAACCCTATTATAACCACATGGGAAAGGATTCGACTTAGGGAATTACTCTAGGGAGCCGTCAAACCATATTTCATACTTTTAAATTTTCAATTCTCCTTAGTTTTTATTTTAGTCTTTCTTATGTTTATTTAGAATCATTCTATTTCGATATGAAGACGATTGCGAGTGGGGATTTCTTCGGACCGTGCTTCCATTATTTATTAATGAGCATTCTCTTTTCCTTTATTCTTTTATTCCTTTATTTATCTTTTGTTAATTTGATCAACAAACTTTTGTATGAATATTGGGATAAATTATTGTGTGCGTTTTTTATCTTGCCTAATTCGGTTATGGAATTGATTAATTGATTGAATTATTATTTATCCAAAATTGGGTGGTTATTCAAAAGGCTTAATATATTAGGGAGTAAAGCCCTTAATAGAATAGCTAGACATGTGAGATCGAGAAAGAGAAAAGAAGGGTGAAATAGGTGGTAAACCTTAGTGAAGATGAGACCTAGAGAGTATTCTTAGTTAAGAGTGATAGAAACTCAATTAAGGTTAATTAATGACTTAATTAGATAATTAGGGATTTAATCGATCATAGGCCTAGAGCTTGCATCGTTGACACTAGGAATAGGAAATTTCATTAGGTTATTTTAGGTTAATTAATTTAATTAATATTTTAATTCTGCATCAACACTACTAATTAGTGACTCAATTAGATTAGTAATTGTTTTTTATAATTAATTTAATAATAAAATTCTCTAATCAAGAATCCCTTGGGTACAATGCTTGGAATACTTTCCAAGTGTTTTGTTCTAAACAAACTATATTACAATTTGGCTCGTATACTTGTGGACATCGCTGTTTTATTATTTTTTTTTTGTTTTTGTATTTCCAGTTCATAAGTTCGCATGTTAGGTGGTAGTCAAGTTGTTGAAGCCGTTGTAGGGGATTCCGACGGTGAAAATTGTTACTAATTTAAGTGTTTTGTAAGATAATACCAGTCGGAAGATAAACGAGTTAGATAGTGTATCAATTTTTAAATATTTTTATTTTTATTTATTTAATGTTTTTAGATACTTTGTTGACTATTTAATTTAATCATGATTATAGTTGATAATGAATTTGATGATGATAGCAATTGGGACGAGGAACGTGAGATTTCTACGTGGTACGATAATTACAGGTACTATAACGAACAATTTGGGAAAACAGACCTTCAACAAATCATTGAGTTTTAATGAAGATAACAATGTCATTCAATCTTCAGTCTAACCTTATGGTGAGTTGAATGGGATATCTTTGCAGTACAATGAAAGGTACGTTAGCGAAGGACCAAGTTGGGAAAATGAAGATACGACGAGTGATGATGAAGAATATGGTATTCTTGGATATTCAACTTAGCAAGAATTCGACTTAATCATGGATGATTACTTGTGTGAGCAACATCGGAGCAATCAAAGATCACGTTGGTCGAACGGAGTCTCGACAAACTAGTAGAGTCATGATCGAAGGTGTGGAGATTGCGAATATTCATCCAAATTTCCTCCGAAGTCAGATGAATATAAGTCTTTCCGCCTTAGTCTAGAATCCCAAGCTAAATCAGAGAAAATCCAAAAATAATCAGACTAGTTAAAGACATCTGAATATCCAATCGAGCTCTCTTGTAATTCGTATGAGACAACCATATGCAAGGAACCCACGTCAACCTACATTGAGGATGTAGTGGAAATAAAAGAACTATTGGCATAAGTATTGGAAATGACGAAATCACTAAATCAAAATTGGAGCTACAACGTTCATTGTAAAAGGTCGGACATGATGTTCCCAACTCTGATCACGAGGATCACCGTATTGTCATCAACTACCCTGAATTAGATGGTAATAGTCAAGAAGAGTTTAGAATCGGAGACCACAAGGAGACGTTGAATATAGCCGAAGGTGTCTCCGATCCAATTAACATAGTGGTAGATGTAGAAGTAGTAGTAGCAGTAGCAGTAGTATTAATAGAAGGAAATGTAACAACTAACTTGGAACTTCAACCGTTTTTTACTGAAAGTGATGAAGAGCCAAAATACTTTCTGGCTAAAACTGAGAAGGTGCCAACCGAAGGAGTCGATGGGTTCATTTCATTCTCATATGACAACAGAGGTAAAACTCGTGCTGTCAAAGCCTCGCGTGACATGGAGGCAACGAAGCTTGAACCAATTATACCCTAAAAAATAATTTGGGGTTGGCTTGAATTCGACACCAAATGGCTCATAATGTGGATGTCGTGACGGTAAAAAAAATAAGGCGATGTCATTGTAACCGATCAAAATTGTTGGTTAGATGCATCAACAATGGAAAAAATGACCGATCAAAGTGTTGATGACTAGCTGGAAGTTCTTCTTCAATAGCGATATAGATCAAAGTGCCAGGTAGGAGCACATCACGATAAGCTGTGACATAATAGCCTTAGAACTTGAACAATCAGGCGATGTTGTGACGAGACGCAATTCCATGTCGCGATAAGGCGACAATTACAAAAGGACATTGTCATGATGAGCCCTAACCCAACCGTCCAAAATAGTTTCTTCTCCTTTCTTTTCTGCTACTCTCCGCCTCCACAACCCAATCACATCAAATCCTTTCAATCTTTCTTTCCCTTTTATCATTAGTATTTTATATTTTACTATTCTCTTATTTGTTTCTTTTGATTTTCAAGGTTAAAACACTAAATCCCTCATTGAGTCTCAACAAATTGCTTCTCTAACGAGGAACCACGGTGGCCGACTGGGAAGCATTCAACAACACAAAAACTCGGTGATATTCAATCTGTCTCTAATATTTGTATATTTATGCTAGATTTTGAAAAGTTGACTAGAGAATCCAAATTTTTGAATCAATTGTACTGTGCTTATTGGTTGTTGGAATCATATCATGAACTTGGTTAGCATGTCTTTTCAAAAGAAAACGACATCCCGGAGAACCATGGAACGCGATGTTCCCAATGATCCGAGAAGAAGATTTGTCTCAAACAAAATGGCCAACTGGTTTGGCAACTTTGATAAACCACTTATCCCGAAACATGGCTTTGACTTTGCCATGCAATATTCCATGACCCTATGCTTATAAAGGTCAAGCACTTAAAGTAGGATACTTTTTGCTGACAACCCATCAAACTTGCAGTTATATCGATTATTCAGAAAATTTACGCAAACTTTCCTGAGGCATAAGACCATAAAGTATTTGTTAGAGGTATTTTTATAGACAACTCTCCAATTGCGATCGAGGCAGTTCATAAAACACCTCGATATGCCTCCAATTTTTATGAAAATTTATTTGAGGGAAGAGGTGGATTATGATGAAATTATTAACTTTTTAACTAAGGGTCGAGGTAGTTGGGTTCGAAAGTCGGTAACTAAGGAACCATTATGACTTCAGCTATCAATAATGACTCTAGAGGCTAAAATTGGATGTATTTTATTTATGGCAATTTTTTTCCTGCACAACACGTCAATCGTGCTCTTCTCTTCTATGTTATGTTGCAGGGTTGGAAGATCAATGTGGGGGACCAAATCCTCTACAACATGAGGAAATGTGCTGGAGGGCACACACGAGGAGTTTCACACCCACATTTGATTACGGAGATGTGTAGGAAGGTTGTCGTTTAGATAGACCATGAGGAACTGACCTACCCGCTGAAGAGCATCTTAAATGATGTTATTTTTAAATCGTTCTACAATCAATGCGCAAGTCGAGTGTAGGAAAAGAATGAACAGGTGGTGACACATCAGGAATACACTCGAGACCGTGAACTTTTGGAGCCAATGGAAGAGCCACAACCTATACCACCAAGGGTGCAAAGAAAGAGGACGACTACGGTAGCTCTGACGAGTAAAGAAATGGAACTAAGTATAGAAGCATATGATGAGTACAACATTGAGTGAAACTATGAATACAGGAGGGTAATAAGCCATCTAGCCGAGCAAATTCGGTATAGAGTCGTTCTGATGTCCACAACCACCTCTATTTTGGAAAGCTCCAATGGATGTTGATCCATCTAACACAAACTGGCCCAAACAAAATGTACCATCCACTGCAAGAAGAAAGAAGAAGATTGTCATTCTGGACAAGGACAACCGAATCGAGGAGTTTGATGATAACAACTTCGCAGACCTTTGAGAGAATGTAAAAAAAAGTATGTTTTTAATTTTCTATTTTAGTTTCTTATTTTAATTAGTAAAAAAACATTTTTTACTTTTTGTGTAAGAACCCCACCTTAGGCGACACTACAATTTCAAGCCGAACCTGAAAGGGGAAAACAACTCGACTAACCTCGTAACACATTCACAAAAAACTGAGTAGTCTCTTCTCTTTATTTATTTTGGGAGCACATTAGGGACAATGTGTAAAATAAAGCGTGGGGGCAACATAGGAAATTCTTAAATTTTAGTTATTATTTTTTCTTAGTTTTCGTAATTATATTTTTATTTAAATTTTTTTCTTTCTTTTATTATGTGTTTTGTTTGTGCTCGAGCTTGTAGAAATACAACTGATTGGTTAGGAGCATATAAATAAGTTGTTTGTCTAAATTGTAAATCTAGCCTGAGAATAAACGATTTTAGGTTATTTGGATTTAGACTAGTTAGTTCAATTTATTAAAATGTGAATAAGAAAAAAGAGTTAAATGTACCAACTGATAAAGATATATACAAGTAGGTATAGGTGTTTGTTGAATTCTAGGTTGTTTAAATTCGAATACCCAACTATTGAATCCATGGTTATTGAAACAGTATAGTATAATAAGTATAAAATCCTTACAAGTATGTGCCTAAAAATAAAAATTATTGATCAACTAAAAGCTTTGTGAGGGTTAAAAGCAAAGTGAGTGTAATAAAAGCATGGAACGGTTAAAAGCTAAGAGAGTGAAGAGTGAACACAGTGAAATAAATCTAAAAATATGAGCAATTGAGAAAATCTCACTCATATGGACACAAATACTCGTGAATTGCTTATACTTGTAGATATTGTATTAGAGTTCAAAGTATGGATAAAAGAAATTGAGTAATTAAATTCAAACTACATGTATTCTCTAACCGTAAATGCTATAATCGTGTTTACATTTTGATGGAGTCATATGTTTAACTTTCTTTGATTTGTTTGCTTTGAAACATATTGAACTAGCATGTTTGAATGTGGAAATTGTAAATTGTTCAGACATCTAGCTAGAATTATTGGTTAAGCAAATCGTCCTTTTTTCAGCACTCCGACCCAATCTTGCATATGAAACATGCTCAAGTACTTCAGTTATGTTACTTGTTTCTCTTTTTTTTTATCTTCTATTTTTGTCTTGATTGCTTGAGGATAAGCAATGAGTTAAGTGTGGGGGAGTTTGGTCTACCACAATTCGTTGTGGCAAATTAGAGTCTTTTTGACACTTAATGAGCTTGATTTCAAGTCGTTTTATATCATTTTGTTTCATTTTCTGTTTTAGTAGCTTAGACTAAATTATTAGCAAAATAATTATTTTTATGCATTTTCTAGTGTTTCGATGACCCATTAGGCCAACACAGGCTTCAGGAATGACTAATGGGCTACTTGAGTGTGCAAGGTGTCATTTCAAGCCAAACAACACAAAGGACGACGCCAATGTCGTGACACCAACATGCAACGTAACGACATTAAACATTGAAGCATCCAAGGCTAAAACAGAGGCGACATCGCGAGTTAGGCATCCTTGACGTCATGACCAAATTTTGGATACACGCGGTCGCGTTTTGGAAGCCGTCTAGGGCTTAATTGTCCCATTAAAACCTTAATTATTTTAAGGATATTTTAGGCATTTAAGCATCTCAATTGTAGCCTATATAAACCCCATTATAATTACATTGTAGCCTATATAAACGGACCATATTTCATTTTTTAATTTTCAGTTTTCCTTAGTTTTTATTTTAGTCTTTCTTATGTTCTTTTAATTGGAATCGTACTATTTTGATGTGAAGACGATTGAGAGCGAGGATTGCTCCGGAACTGCGCTTTCATTATATATGTCCCACTTACACTTGTTTATAGGTTGGGTTATTTGCTTAAGCTTGAGGATCCAGTTGAAATTTAGGAAGGTTTGGATAAAAATATTAGTCTTCAAAAGTGGGCAAAAAATTAGGCCTGATTAAAAAATGGGTCAGGCTCAGGCTTGAACATTCAA
Organism: Gossypium hirsutum; assembly: GCF_007990345.1. NCBI lineage: Eukaryota > Viridiplantae > Streptophyta > Magnoliopsida > Malvales > Malvaceae > Gossypium > Gossypium hirsutum. The sequence goes on from NC_053444.1 coordinate 35,749,679, forward strand.
GGCTCGGGTCCAGCTTGTTTTTTTATTGTAATTTTTGTATTATGTTATTTTTACATATTATGTAATTTATAACTCATAAAAATTAAACTTATAATACTAATATAATGTAAACATTAAAAAAGTTAAGATAACTACATATAAAATTATAATAAATAAATAATATATTAAATTATTAAATATTAAATTAAAAATAATATAATTGTGTTTAAAATGGGCAAGGATTCCTAAAATAAATTAAGGTTAGCCATTTATAAATATGTGCGAGTTTGAGCATTATTTTAGATGCATATTTTAAGTTGGGCCGAATTTAAGTGAACATAAAATATGATAATATTATACCTAGACTCGACTTCACTCAATCCATCCCAACACCTCTAACCCACTAAACTTGTGTTTCAAACCAATTATGATTGTTATTGTTATTAGCGAATTAAATATAAGACTTAAAATTAATAAAATTTAATATTATTTTAAATTCCCTTTATAGAGTGGAAATTAAAATTAAAACTGAAATAACGTCAGATTGTGGAATGTAATTACTTTTTCCTCTCATCTATAAAAGAAATTTACAGAAATCCGTTAAGGTAGTGCATGAAAATAAATATTTCAAAATTTAGATTTAGATTTTAAAATAGCGTTTAAAAATATAATATTTATAATTATTTTTTAGATATACGAATTTATTAGAAGCTTGTTCAGTAATAGATTTAAAAATTTTAAATTATTTTTAGATTTGATAAATCAATGTTTTTATACTTTTCTAATATATGTTGTATTGAATCTCAACTAGTTTATCCACTTCTTTTTTTACAATTTACATAATAATTGAAATGTAAATCCAAATCAAAATTCAAAATTTTAAATCCAAATTCCTAATCGGAGCATAAAAGAACTTTCGTTAATAAAATATAAAAAGTTTAATGCTCAATTCAGCTCTCAAACTATACTTGTTTTATCACTTTACTATCTAAATTTTTTGGTCACAGTTTAGTATTTAAACTATCATTTTGTTACCGGTTCAATCCCTTTTTATAACAACGTTAAAAAATTGGTTGACATGTGGTACCAATCAGAATGTGTCACATAGAATTATGTTTATTAAACTATAAATCTTATAGCATGTGTATACACGTGGAAACCACAGATTCATAATACATATTTGTGTTTAAAAATAACATACAAGAAATAATGAATTATAAGGCTTGAAACTAATAATAATAACAACACATATGCAATATGCACCAAACTAAAATAAATAATAGTTTAACTAGTGAGTAAAAGAAAATTGAAATAGATAAATACATCATATTAAGAAATTAAATGCACTCCAATTGTTTGTCATGATATTTTTGTTTTTCTATAACACGTTAAAAAGTTATCAAGTTAGGGAAAAGAAAATTTAATATTAAAATTCTTTTTTAAAAAAAATTAAATATCAAGTTAACTTGTGACATCAATGCAATCAATGATATTATCTATATACATAAATTTGGTGAGAGAAAATATTTTATGTTAAAAGTTAATTTTTTTTAAAGTATTAGTGTAGTAAAAAAATTGTTCATAAATCTATTAAACATGGGTTCAATTCTTAAACATGTTAATTTTAGTTCTTTTATTTAAAAACTATATAAAAGTATGAAAAGACAAAAATGTCATCAAGATAATAATGGTATTCATTTAATAAAAGGGTTTAGTAGTCATTTCTAAACCGAGTTGGCATCCGATTAACCCATGATACCAATTTAGTCACAAATTTTATTAATATTAAGTATAAATATACAACTAGTGGAGATATAAATCGTGCATATTAAAATCATTTTTTTGTTGAGTGATAAATTTAAGATTTTATTAATCTAATTTGATGGGTTCGAATTTCACTATATTCATATTCTTCTTGGTTTTGTTAAAATTAAAATACTAAAAATACTCTTGAATGATATGACTTATTTTAATTATGAGAGGACATTTCGTAATTTCCTAACCGAGTTGGAACTCGGTTAACCTGTGATACCAACTCAGTCACGGGTTTTATTAATAGTATAGATTAAAAAAATTAAATTTAAATTCAAAAATAGGAAAAAAATTAAATATTTTAAAAAAATGCCTTTGATTTTGACCGACTGTTAGCCCACTGTTAATTGGGAGTTGACTGACCGTTGATCGAGCATTGACCAACTATTGACTTTGAATTTTAAATATTTTTTTAAATATAAAATTTTTTAAAACTATATACTTTTTTGCAATTTTTTAAAATTATTAATTTTTTGAAAATAAAATTATTAATTTTTAAATCAATATATTTTTTATTTTTTTATAATCAATTTTTAATGATAAACTTTTCAAAATTTCAATTTCTAGGTTTTATATATTTTTAAGTGAAGTTTTTCGATTTTTGAAATTTTGATTTTTTTTTGTTTTGAATTTTTAGAACTTTTGAAAAAGAAATTAAAATTTACCACAAGTTTTATAAAGTATACATTTAAAAATTTAAGTTTTTTTTCAATTTTCTAAAATTTAAATAAATTTATATATTATTTTAAAATTTGTATTTATATTTATATATTAATTTTTAAAATTTTTATCTTAAATTTTATTGAATCTTTTATATATTATATATGATATTTTTAGTCAATATAATATGCATAGTATTGAAAAAATAAATAACAAGGCTGAGGTAGCGAGTTTTAATAACGCCTGTTGGTAGTCTTAATTTTTTCAACACTGAGGTCCAATTTAGATAACAGATAATAGTTTAAGTTTTAAGCTAAGACAAAAAGATATGTATCAAAATGAGAAAATAGATATCATTTTGAATATTTATTTTTTGCACCAAATTAATTCTTATCCCAACCCCTCCCCTATAATAAATAAAATAAAATAAAATAAATCTTTCTTTTAATTTCAAAATGTGGAAAAAAAAACAAAACAAAATTCGGAACATCTTTCGAATTTCGCAGGCTATGAAAATCATGTCCTCCTTTCATCCATATTATAAACCTCTACTTTTTATAAATCGAAATTTAATTTTTATATTTTAATTTTTTTTTAATTTTTAGATTGTAAAATTTAAATTTAATCATTAATATTATTAATTTTTTTTGTTAAATTTGATGATATGCTATTTAAAAAAAATAATCTTATAGCCATATAATTAAAATTTAAAAAATAAACAATCTAATTCCTATAAATAAATAAAATATTTTAATTTATTATAAAATGTATTAGGAATATGATGATTAGCAAGATAGACAATCTAATAGTAGCATGAAATAATCATTTATATATTGGAAATAACATTACGTAATAATTTTATTTGAACCAAAATGGATTTATTTACAAATAGAAACGGAAGAAGCGGGTTGAGTGACGCAATATGGCAAAAGCGACAAATTAAAGGCATGATTTAAGAGGAAACGGATAAACTCAACAATCTGTCTACAGGCTTTGATGGATCCATCCATCAGTTCATCAAGGCAGACATAACAACAATCTCTGCGTCTCATTGTTGCCCAGTTTCTTGCCTAGTCGTTTCATACACACACAAAAACAAAACAAAGAAGAAAAGAAATGCTCACGTTGGCAAAAAACGCTTTTTAATTTCTTCGAGACGTGCACGCATTCAGCTATCCCATTGCCAAACCTACACTTATTTTTTCAGTTATTGTCTTTATAAAAGAAAAGAAGTTTAGCCAGCTGGTCGTTGTTGAACAGAAGAAAATGAAATATATATATTAGTCCATTTTAAACTTTTCTAATGTTTTATAAGGTTTTAATTTTTACAAAAATGAAGTTAAGTAAATGTTGGCATGTTTAAAATAAAATAAATAATAATTAAATTAAATATTGTTTGAAAAATGATATATGACATTTAAGAAGAATAAAAGCACTTTTTAATTTTATATATATATATATTTTAACTATTTTTAGAAGGTTTAGTCATTAATATTTGAATGGAATTGGACAGAGAACCAATCAATTAGACATGGAACCGGTCAGTAGACCAATCCGAATAGTAGCAAAAGACCATTTAAACGTAAAAATCGCGATTGAACCATGAAATAAAAATACCAATAGAAGAACTTATCAGATCGGTTTCTAAAAAAGTGGGCTACTTTAGGTTGGCCCAAGCCTAGGGAAAAACGCCCAATTGATTCAAACGCCAAAAACTCAAAAGTTCAGTCCAAAACGAAAAAAAAAATAAAAAAATAGTTTAAAAATATATTTTTTAAAAAGGTAGTACGCTACCTAGGCTAAATTGTAAATCCCACACCCTCACACCACACTCTCATGTCTGTCTCCCTATCCCCCATCTGACCATCCCAGTAACAGTTCCGAAAAGACCACCAAACCCTCACTCCCTCACCTTCACCCTCACCCTAAACCAAAAGTTTTCTTTGCTTTGTGTTGTCTCTTTCTTATTGCTTCTGCTAGTGCTCTTCTTTCCTAAGGTTTGATTAACCATTCATCGTGCAAAAGCTCTGCTTGAAACGGAAACTGGAAAGAAACTTTGTTTTTTTTCTCTTTCATTTTGTTATTTTAATAGGAAAGGGAGTTAAATTAATATATATATATATACTTATTTATTAAGCATTTTACTAATTTGAGTCTTAACTCAATTACGAAATTATTAAAAAATCCATTTTATTTGGTAAGCAAATTATAAGTTAATTTTTACATATATATTGAAAAAGAAAAAAAACTTAAGTAGATTGAAAAATGTAAAATTTATTGATTTATGTTTGTTTTTGAATAGAGAAAGGAAAATTACATCTTACAGGATGCGTTTTCAGGAGAGGGAGAAAAAACGCGCTTTGTAGGGCGCGTTTTCACTGATTATCACATCAGTGAAAACGCGCATTGTATGACGTGTTTTCCTTAGTATTCCATTGGATCTACATATATGATTAGGTTATTTCTAATTTTCCCAAAATGTATAATTTGTTCTACATCTCAAATTTACATTTATTTACAATATGCGAAACAAATCTATTAAATTGGTTTGCTTTATAACATTTCATATTATGAGTTTAAAATTTACAATTATTTCTTCTACTTTTTCATTTAAGTTTTTTTTTCCTTCAATTTCTTAAGTACAATATTTCGACAAAGCAAAGAATTGCTTAGAAGCTTCCCAATTTTGGATTAAAACTTTGGCTTGCATATTGTAATATATATCTTACTCTAAGAAGTAACAATAACTTTCACTTTATAGAAAAAATTAATGACTAAACAAATAAGTTAGTGTTTTCACTGCATGAGTTAGTGTTTTAATTAGCTATTCTCCACGATACTCCTAGTTTGTGTGGACATGTTGGCTTCGCATGCCCTAGGTTCCTACAGGATGTGCATAACCTCGATGTGTCTCCCTACTCCGAATATCCATATTTCCTCGTATTCGAGTTGAGTTCGGCCAACCTTTCGGCTTGTGTCGTGAGTTCTTATCTGGTACCAACTCAAAAAGAATGTGCGAGGTAGATAACCACATGCTTTCATCCAGGACAAGTGGGGATTCAGATTCCCAAACATTAAACGTGCGTTCAAATTTGTAAACTTCATCAACATAGGTCATGCAATATATACATTCCGAGGCACATGGCGCAATTGCATGTGCGCATGGATAACAAAGTGCTTGAAATCTTCCACAGTCGCAGGTCATTTGTCTGAGGTCTATGTGATACGCTCCACCGATAACTCTATGGTTGGGTCTATAGGACTGCTTATCCTGAAATACTAGATTTGGTCGCGGTTGACATACTAAAGTCATTGAGTTCGTGATTTCTACATTTCCCCAATATCTTTTAGCACTGACTTACACCAAACAAGCACCCTTTAGCTGTCCCGCGTATGTCTCAGCTTGCTTTGGAAATAAGGCGCAAAATGGAAATATGTTTACTTGACCATTGAGGTTACTAGCAAGTGACGCTTCCCCTTCAGTATAAAATTAATGCATTTCACTAGGTTTGAGGTCATGTGCCCATATCTTAGTCCTCCGTCATACGGCTGCGTCCACTACTTTTTCGATATCCCATCAAGGTACTGCGCACCCAATTGGTTTACAACTTGTAGTCTCTCCAACATTTCATGGAATCGATGTTGGATGAGCTTGTAACCTGTCGATGACAATCAACAATGCAATCAAGAAAAGCAACCCAAAATATATATGTTAAATTATTTTACAGGAAACCAATTCTATTCACAACGTACCCATTTTAATGACATGTTGTCGCTTCGCATCCTTATGGTATCGACCTATGTAGTTAGACCCTATGTGACACAAACAATACCTATGGTGTGCACGATTTTATAGACTTGAATGTCAATTGAATGCAACCTGTATCATTATGCCCCTATCGGAAATGATGCACACATCGGGCTGCGACATAACATGTCTTCTCAAGTAAGTTAAGAAGAAATCTCAATCATCACTGGATTCTTTCGGAGTTATTGCAAAAGCTATTGACAGGATTCTTCATTACCATCCTATGCAACATCTATTAACAACTTATGGTTGTATCTCCCATACAGGAATGTGTCGCCAATTTGGACAATTGGCTTACAGTATTAGAATGCAGTTATGCATTGCTTGAAAGTTTAGAAAAAAATGGTGGAAGACTTTTTTTCTAGGGACCAAGTGATCGTCGTAATATGCAGGCTCCATTTGCAGCTCGGTTATGGAACTTGGTACATATTGCTTCAGTACCTGATACCATTACCATAATTTTTTGTAGGATTTCTCCCACCCACTATGCATTTTCTCCAATGCCTTTTGCTTTGCCAACTATGCCTTGTGATAGGACATGATGTAATCAAACTCGCTATGAATGTGTGTGATCAAAACAGGGACCGAAATCCTAGGACTCGCTTTGACCATGGGTAATATAAATTTAGATATCATATCCGAATCCAATTTCAGATGATCATTCGACATACTTGAAAAATAAAAAAATTGGGTCACCATACGTAGTAGAATGTTGGAAAAAAAGGTCAGAATTCAATTCGATGTTGTTAACCATGATACATACTAGCTACAACACATTTTTATGATGCGGTAAACTTTTTGATCATCCAGAATGATGACTTCTTCCTCATAGATGCCATGATTTTCCATGGACATCCTGTTCCCCGCATTACGTATTTCACCTCATATTTATTGGATTGGGAGCATGTAATGGTGAAGTTGACGCCAAGTTGTATGCTATACCGCTTGACAACATCTACAAAAGAATCTTTGGAGTCAAACTCCATTCCGACATATAAATGGTTGAAATTTGTTGATGAAAACGCATGCTTTGGTATTCTATGATGGAGGTCTAGATATTCTATACCCCTCTCAGTAACAAGATCGAGAGTTTGCATGTGGGGTGGGGTTTGGCACCATTGGGCCCCGCCTCCTCTATTAGGTAGTTATCTACTTCTTCATCCTATTCTCCCTTTTCGTTATCACCCCCGGTTGCAAGTCCATGGTTGGATGTGCCCTTGTAGGTCGAGGTTATCGGGAGTAGATCATCTATTCTTGTAAATCTGATGTTAACCCCAAAACCACTTCTGTTTGACCCATCCTAATAACTTGATAGAGTGCTCGACTGAGTGTTATTGGTGTTGAACATCGGCATGCCGAAGTTAAAATCAAAGGCACTAACAAAGTGTCGTGCGAGTGTGTCGTATGCCCGATGACCAAATACCCCCGACTGTCCCCCTCCCTAGTAATCGATAGGTGAAACTGATGAATGTCTCGCCATTGATGATAATTTCAGTAAGTCTTGGTATGAGCTTTGCAGTAATAATGTGAATTGATAAGAACTCACTTACGGGATGTAATTGAGTCGTATGAAGCCCGATCGTAAAATTAAGTAGTTCTCGTTTTGGTTTAACAAAAAAGGATATTTTAAAGAAGATCGTTTAAAATAGGCAGCAGATAAAATAAAGATAGTTGATGGAAAAGATGGATTAAAGAACTTAAAATAAGAAAGAACCCTTAATAGAAATTAATGACCTGAATCTTATAAGTTTCGAAGTGAAAAGATGGATAGTTGGATAGGATCGTGACCCACTATCTAGCAAGATAGGAACCAACGACATAAGTTGAACGCCACACTCAGTTGAGTAATAAGTTTAAAAAGAAACAAGGATGACGCCACTAGTTTAACTAGATAAGTCAAGTTGAATCTTGAAGAAAAACGATAGTGAATAACTCACAAAGTTCATATATGTCAAAAGTTCAAAAGTTAAGTTCTCAAATAATTAGATAAACTATTTATAGGCTAAAATATTACCAGCCGAATAGACAAAACATTAGAAGCAAATAATTGAGCTAAATTAATGTTTAGCTAAAAATAATGAACTTGGTGAAGGGCCAATGCTTGTTCGGTCTTGATTCATGTTGATAGAAGAGTTGAATGTAGCTTGATTCGGTGTATGTATTTGAGAAGTGTAGGTACATCGAATGGAAGGTCAGCTGATGAATGAACTTGTGGGCAGCTGATCGGTCTTGAAGTGTGAACATGCAGTTTTGTAGATGTGAACAACAAGAAACGAATGACCACTTGAAAAGGTAGCTTTTCAGCTCATATTCTTTAGCAAAAGTTCTTGCATCATTTGGCTGGAGAAATGCACCAAACAGCCCAAGGGACATGCATAATCAGGTGCATGCATACTTCACTAATGAGCTACAATGTATCGGCTAGATACATGTATATTCGGCTGAATAATAGCTCCCCTAGTTCATGCATACTCCAGGTATGTTACTCCTCATTAGATGGCTTCAATGAATCAGCTAAGTACATGAATGTTCAACTAAGAATCAGCTCCCAACATTCATGCATTTTCAGGTACATGCGCCATATTGAATGAGCTTCATGGAATCGGTTCTGTGCATGTATTTGTTCCAGCTGATTGCTTTAATTCTTGTTAAGACAATTTAAAACAACTTAAAAACAAAGCACACAAATAAATATTTAATAGGCTAAGACATATTTAATAAATGTAATTCAAGCTGTAGTAAACTCAAACATAATTAAATGAGATGAAATAAAGATGTCCAAAGTCTAGCTAGCTAAGTGAGCTAGTTGATTCGAATTCAGCTTCTAGCAAGTTGAGAATCTTCTTAATTTTAAGAGTCTCTAAAATTTTTAGCTCGAGCTCGAGTAATTGGTCCAATGGGGAGCTCGAAGGAATCTCGTTTGGTGTTAGCTAGGTCCGTAAGCGGGTTCGCATTATTCCCCCTTCTTCAAAATGATTTGTCCTCAAATTGGGACCTGCATTAAAAGGATATGGATTAGATACAATTAAACTCATATGAGCAGAATACTTACTTGGAAGATCCGTTTGTTGTGAAGCATTAACAATGGATTTCATCACTTGGAACAAACCTGCTCATTCTTTCAATAATAATGTAGGATGACTTACTCCAGCTAGAAATGTAGAGTATTGCTGAGTTATTCTTAAAAACAAGGTAAAGGCATAGTTCAGCAACAATTCAATCACATTTGACAATTGGAATTTAGACATGATTATATGTAATTTATTAGGACTTCTAAAATTCCAAAAAACAGGAAGTTGCGATCTTAAAATGAGTTTACATGGGGTAAAAGACCTTTCATGGCACTTTACTTGGAATAGAATAGACCTTCCATGTAACAATTGTTGAGCATGTATAACAATCAATTTCAAAACAGATCCGGTAACAAGGCGCACATCGTCTTGGAGTTAAACACAATTCAAATGATAAAGGAAACAATTCAAATCACAGAGCATTCGACAATTATAATTTTGGAAAACAAAGTTCCATCGCTCAAATCCCTTGAACAATAATATAGAACAACAATCTCCGGGATTAAAAACAAGGTTTTCTCTTACCTTTTCAAGCTCACTTGAAAATTTCATAGCTGAAAAATAGAAGCAACTTGAAATAATCGAGAATGCAAGACAAGGTTAAATTCTCTTAACCATAATGTCGAACAATAATTTCCGTAATCAAAGAATTGATTTTGACTTTGTACACCAGCAGAGCTCACATATTTTATTTTTGAAAATAATGTTACATTATGGAGCAAATGAAAGTGACCAACATGTTTATACAAGATAAAGCTACGATGCTTAGCTTCTCTTACCAACAACTTAGAAAAATATGCTCCAGGTTTAAACACATGATTTGAGTCACTTATGTATGAAAACAATGTAAGGACATAATCCATCAATAACGCAATCATGCCAGACAAATAAGATTTAGTCACATGAATGTACAAATAATCAAAACTTTCAAAATATATTCGAACAGGTAGCAGTATCCACAAAATTCACTTGCATGGATTTAAAGAATTTATGTAGCAACTTAAATCAAACGGATTAAGCGTTTTAGATGAAAATTCTTTAACACATGTGACAATCACAATTTGCTGACATATAATTGGAGCAATGTCATCAATGTCCACAACATCTTGCAATTTGATGAGATTTGAGTCAACATGAAACAAATGATGAAAGGAACATTTCAAGATATTATTCGAAATAGGTTCAGCAACAAAACTCAAGTCACTGTGTACTTTAACACAAGGCAAAAGATGAAAAGAGCAATTAAAGACACTATCCAAAACAGATTCATCAATTCTATTCAAGGTATAACAAAAAAACAAACGACTATAAGAACATTCTTTGAAAAAAATAAAATGGCCAAATTTGTCAACAGGAATCAAACAACAATCAGATTGAATGTCAAGAGGTTTCTCACCTTTCTTACCTTCAGAAATGTTAAGAACATTGTCACTTTCCAACTTACCCTTTTTGATCAATTGAAATTGGTGCTCGTTGGAAAGATAGTGAAGCTGGAACTCGTCTATGATTGGCATTTGATGAACCTGAAATGGCAAGATATCACAAGGCAAATTTTAATGGGGGTTAGCAAAAATATTCCTCCCTTGTGTTTGAATACTTTCTTCACTCGTCTCTTTTTCAAGTTCTCTTTCTTTTTTAACACTCTCTTCTATCTTCAAGAACTCATACTCACGCTTTATTTCACTTTCTTTTCTGACACTCATTTCATTCATATTTTCTTTTCTTTCTCTCTCGTTTTCCTCTTTTTCATTTTCTTTTTCTTTTTTAAAGTTCTTTTCTTGCTCGCTCTCTTTTTTCTTTCAATTTCTTTTTCTTTTTTCTTTTTCTTTTCTTGTTCTTTTTCATTCTTTTTTACTTGTTCATTTTCTCTCCACTTTTCAATAGAAGCCTTCATCTTGAGTTGATCTTCGTAGACTTCCTTTGGTGTAAGTAGGGCTAATGTTACCGTCCTTCTAGAATGTTTGAAAGTATAATGATTAGTGTAGCCATCGTGTATGACCTTTCGATCCAATGGCCATGGCGTTCCTAGCAACAAATGGCAGGTGTGCATAGGCACCACATCGCAAAGGACTTCATTTTGATATCTCCTAATGGAAAATGAAATAAGGACTTGTTTGGTCACCTTTAATTCGCCATCGTCATTAAGCCATTGTAGGTTATATGGATAGGGGTGCTTGGTAGTAGTCAAGCCAAGTTTTTCCACCATTGTCGTGCTAGCTATGTTTGAGCAACTTTCACCATCAATAATGATGCAACAAACTTTACCGTGGACATGGCAGCGGGTGTGAAATAGATTTTTACTTAGTTGTTCATTCTCCAAACTTTGAAGGTTTAAACTCATTTTGATGTCAAAGGCTTCATCATCGAAAGCATGTGACAAGTATTCTTTTTCGTCGTCGGATGGTACATGGAGCTCTACATCTTGTCTTTTTGATCTCTTAATTTCAGATAAGACACGATCAACTCTTCGTTGTGGCACCTCCATGGTTGAGTATTTTGGTGCACTCGCAGAGATACTTGTGCCTTCTCGATGATTACCCCAATTAGCTCCAAGCTCGTGATTTACTTTTCTCCAACTTGAATCCCTCAACGGATAAGAATCGCGACAAGGTTATCTTCTCAAGAAATCATAGGATGATACATTCCTTGACGATCTTGCTCTTATACGATATAACTTTTCTTTTTTGCATTTTCTCAGTTTCAAATCGCATAATCCTTTTCATTCTTTTCTCCTACATTTGGAATTTTAACTTGGAAAGTTCTTGGGACATGATTTTCAGCAAAAGATTAGAAAACAAAGGATGAATAAATAGAAAATGATCCTCACCACAAACCTCACTTAATTCTCTTGTAAAGAAAATAAAAGATGACACTCCACTTGTGTTTGCGCTCAAATTTTAGCTTTTACCTCGTTGATGTAACTCTCCACTCTATGCCTTTTACCACTCAAATTCACTTCTCAAATTTCTTGAAGATTTTGTTAAACCTATTTAGAAAGCTCGTAGGTCAGCTTTAAAAAGGCTAAAAACTAATGGAATGATTTTAGGTAATAGGTAGGCTGAAAGAAAAATTCAAGAGTGTGGCTTGCAAAAAAAAATCGGTTTAAAGAACAAAATAAAAAAAGATCAGGAATTTTGTTTTGAAAACTTTAAAAACGAGTTTTTCTTTTTGTTAAAATTCACAAAATCAAAACTCCCAATTTTGTATTTTCACTTGTACTTTTGCACAACACTCTTTCTTATGTTCGAAACTTTTTTTTAATCGTACTTTTTTTAAACTTCTTTTCAACCTCGGGAGTATAAAAACGATAAAAAAACTTACTCAATTTTGGTAAGCTCTGATACCAAATGATACAAACTCGCTTACGGGATGTAATTGAGTCGTATGAAGCCCGATCGTACAATTAAGTAGTTCTCGTTTTGGTTTAACAAAAGGTGATATTTTAAACTATCTTCTTTAAAATATCACCTTTTGTTAAACCAAAACGAGAACTACTTAATTATACGATCAAGCTTCATACGACTCAATTACATCCCGTAAGCGAGTTCGTATCATGAACCCACCGCACAACCGTGTGGTGGGACTTTCAACTTCTTGATCTGGCGTGGGATTTGGTGGACATGGTGTAATCAAGCTTGGGCCACCTTCGTCCTCCTCGATGAAGTTGGCATACAACTGTAGTAGAACATTCCCACTAGAGCAATGAGATTCGATCACCTACTCTAGATTGTTGTCCTTATTGATATAAAAAATGGAATATCTAGCGGGTTCCAATGACGAAAGATATCTACATTTGAGGTTTGAAATTCTTCTTTGGATCCCCATTTTGCACCTAATCATTGTCCAAAGCTCTTGTAATATTCAAATTGTGCTTATACAAAAATAAGGTCAATTTCGGTTTTACAAATTTGGTTGTTGTAATGTATAAGAGCACTGATTCCTTTGCTCTTCTTTAACTAAATAAACTGTTCTACATGTTTAAAACTGAGAAAATAGTAAAAAAATATAATACTCATCACCTGAAATCCTAAACCTACACGTAATTTAATGAATTACATTTACTTCAACAATAGCGTAGGAACGAAATTCAAGTTTTCACGACAAGGCCAATTATTCCTAGTGCTGAGTATCTTTTAGATCAACAATCTGCTTCGAAGGTCAGTATAGAAAATCAAAGACCTGTATTGAGTTCTTTCTATAGATATCTTTTATGGGGGAGAAAATGCTCCCCCGCAAAGGCATGGGGTGGGGAAAGTGAATTTTTTTTCTCCCGAGAATCCCAGGTTGTAGGGACTCAAAAGCATAAGCAATCAAGTTGGCTGACAGGTTGAAATGGCTAAAGAGAAGATGCTCCTTACAGGAGGTGTTTTCATCTAATATAGCAATGAAAATGTTTCCTACAGAATGCATTTTCAACAAGTATGTGCCAGGAAAACGCGTCCTGCAGGAAGCATTTTCACTAATATTTCAAATGAAAACCTTTCCTATAGGGAGCATTTTTTCTCTGGCCATTTCAACCTCCCAACCAACTTAGGCCTCTAAGCCCTTGCAACCCGAGATTCCTAAGATAAAAAAATTCCCTTTTTACCATGCCCCATCCCTTGTATAAATGCATATTCCTATCCCCCTATTCGGTATCCTAAATTGTTTTTTCTTTTTTTTCTTGTGTGTTAAAATTTTTGGGTTTAAAGATTTATTTCTCTCTCACTTTGAGGGACACATAGTCATAATTTTAAGTTGTGTTTGGGTTCACAGTGATGTCATGGAGCTTGATAAGCTACATATTTCACCTGTCGTGTGAGTATGAAGCCATCACCTGAGAAATCGGGATCACTTTGCACATCGAGGTCCAAGTTGGCAGTGATTATACCGTTTTGAGTTGAAGTGTAACTAGGGCTTCAAGGTTACAAATGTTATGCTGTCAAAAAATGGAGCATAACTGGGCCCCTAGTTGATGGTGGTTAAGTGAGCACGATAACTAGTTTCTCATCGTTAAAGGAGCATGCTTTATTAAACCCTCATAAATGTGTGGGGAAGAAAAATGCAAGGACCTTCCAGTATAATCAAGTAATTTGTATTGTCCATGTCCACCAAAGGCAGTGACCCTATTATTAAAACTTGTTACACCCTCAATTATGTCACATGTTATAATAATAGGGTCACTGCCTTTTTTGGACACAAATAAAATGAAATATTTGATTATACTAAAAGGCCATTGCGTTTTTCTTCCTCGTACGTTTGTTTCAGTTTTAGAAAGCATCTGCCTCTGACGAGAAAAATTTGGTTGTCCTGACCGCCTAACCACTGTCAATCAGGGCCCTATTTATGCTCCATCCTTTGATAGCATAGCCTTTGTAACCTTGAAAACCTAGTTACGCTTCAACCCGATCTGGTATAATCACTGCCAACTTGGACCTCGAGTTGCAAAGCAATCTCTATCTCAAACACAACTTGGACCTCAAGTGATGGCGTTCTACGCAAATGCCAGATGAAATTTGTAGGTCACCCAACTCCACAGCACCACTGTAAATTCAAACATTCCTTAAAACTATAACTATGTCTACCTCAAACACAGACAAAAATAAATCTACAAACTTTTAATTTCTAATCATGGCTCATGATAGAATGTGCAAGTATTCGCAGTCGTTATCAAGTAATAAGCGAGTAAAAAGAGTATCGTCCATAGCGACTATTTGAATGATCAACAATTGTAAAATTAATGTTTTAACGAGTTGGTTATGAAAATAAAATATTAGAAAGTGATGAATGCCCTAATTAAATTAACAACTAATATGTAAATGAGATAAAATAAAATGCAATGAATGTTTAATAGCAATTCACAAAATCTAACAAACATAACATGGATAAGCTAGAATAATTACAACTCTTCATTAATTCATTCATTATCATCTTTAATAAATGTTCCAAAAAAATTCCATGGCAACTCGATTATTTATTAACTTGGAATCTAAAATCATAAGCTTCTTTCAAAGTCTTGTATTTATCACTTAGAAAAATGTGCATATTTCTATGTCAGCATTTAACTAAGGATTCCTTAGAATTTATGCAAAGTAACAGGGACAGGTCTATTTGAAACAATTTAATCACATAAACCTAAAGTTATGCAAGGTAATAGTGTTCTTCCGAATTATTACGAACCTTTAATTTATTTCTATTCGAATAAAAATTAAACATGCATCTTTCAATTATTGCATCCATTAATCACCATCTGGTTTGGATTAAGTGATTAATTCTATGCTGTCAAACATGTTTTAATGCATGAACAACATGAATAATTTTAATTAGAAGCATAAATAATTGAGGCATAGAACATTATAAATATGAATTGAATGAATCGAATCAAGGCATCACAACCATTCTAGCTGACACAAATTAAGTCATTATTATTAAGGGAAAAACAATCAAATAATTTCTAATCAAGTTTGTAAACTAAGAATACTTTAAAAAGAAAGGAAAAACAAATTCTGAGAAGATTTAGGTGATTTTTCGAGAATTATCTATTGTGGCTTCCTCCGATTTCTGATGTTGCTTCGATTCAAATTACTCCTCAAGGTGGTCGGCCAAGAGAGCTTTTTCTCAAGAATTTCTTACTAGGGGAACTCTCAAAGAGAGGATGAGAAGAATGAAGGGAAATGGAAGGCTTAGTCATGAGAGATAAAGGAAAATGAAGTGAATGTGTTGAATGAATGATTGATGATTTGAGAGGTGAATGAGAGGTGGTATTTTTACATGAGGGAAGTCTTGAGAGTTTGCTAAAAATAGCTTGAACATCCCTTAGAAATCTCTCATGTATGGCTGACAATATTTCATGGAAAGTGGGGTTGATTATTTCATGATTCTAGCTTGATTTAAGGCATGGGTTGGACGACAACTATGGGATTTACCTGGGGCTGATTTGTGATTTTTTCCACATGTAAGGATCCTTAATTAATTGTTCCAAAGTTGGTTGGACTGTTCATTTATGAATTTGGGATTCTTTCCCCTTTAATGAACGGTTTGGGCTCCAATGTGGAAGGCAAACTTGTTCTTTTCAGCAACCCACTTCCAAGATGGGTTAAAATAAATTCTTTGAGTCCAATGCCTTAGCTTTGCCATCCCATGCTGATTGATATTCAGCTCATGTGCATGTGTCATCCATACTGGCTTCGAATATTGAACAAATTAGTGTACCAAGTTGCAACAATTGTAGCACAAGTTATGAAATTTTCAAAATGCAGCAACATAAAGTAAAAATTTGTAAAATTAGTACCTAATTACTAAAAAATTATAATCTTTCTTTAATTGTGTCAAGATTCACAATATGTACTAAAAACACATAATTAACCATCAGAATACTCAAGATTTGCATAAATTCGAAGTTAAAAGGTCCCCTAAAAATCTGTATAATTTAAAGCTATCACACCCCAAGCTTAATCCATTGCTCGTCTTGAGTAATGTTTTATGCAAGTCAAAATTTTCGGCAGGGAAATCTTACACAATATTTAAGCAAAATCAATTCTTCATATAATCACGCATTAACAAATTTATGCCTACAAACCCTTCTTGCTAGTAAGTTGCTTGCATGCAAATATAATTTCAAAATTTTATATTAAGTAAAAGAAAATTTTAGCAATAATCATAATTCGCATGCTTTTCCAAACTATATGTAAATCGTACCATTCAATTATTCGTTCTTATTTTAATTAAGGAAGACAAGCCTAAGATTTAATAAAGGTCTCCATAGGTTGAACGTATAAATTTCTTTCCACTAATGTAGTCGACATAATTATCAAAACCAATAGATCTTTCGCAGGGTTGTAATGGGGCTAGGCTTAAGGTAGGGATAAAGAGAAGTGATTTTTTGGGCTAAATTTTAAACTTGCCTTGGATCTTCTATATCACAATCTGCCTTACTCATTGGGTTAACACCCCAAAAATTAATTTTGAACTCATGCTCAATGGTATTTCTTGGTATTTGATCATACCTTTTCATTTCTTTAACATATACCTTCTTTTGACTTCTCTCTCAAGATTTCTTTTTACCAAATCAAGTAAAGTTAAAATTGGTGCAAATATACTGTAAAATTTATGAAAAGAAGGTAAGATGGCTTATGATGTAGGTGAATCAAATAAAGTAAGCCATACAACTAAAATAAGGTTTCAAGGGTTAATTTTAAATATGGTAAGCTTGAAAGGCTTAAGCGATCCAAGCAAAATGTGCCTATATCATTTTCAGATTCTTATGCCTCTTAGGATTTCACCTTAAGAAAATTACTAAGACAATTCTAAAGACTTAAAACCTTTATTCATGCCTAATTCTTTGGAAAAGTAAATTTTCATGGCTAGAATTCCATAAAGACTTAGAAAACACAATCATATCATGATTAACCTAACATACTTAAAAAAAACTTAAATAGAATAAAAAATTATACTTTCATTCGAGCTAACTTATTAAAAAAAATTCTCTAAGCATTAATTTATTTCAATATACTTATGTGTGAAAATTGAAAATTTTTTAAAAATCATGCAAGATGACCGTCACCCCTCCCTTTTAAAAGAAGCAATATCCTCACTACAAAATAACAAAGTAGTGAATGTGAACGATTCACTAGGTAGGATCTCAGGAAAGAGAGGTGAGTCATGAAGACTACTTAAGTACCAAGCCTTTCCTCGAAAAATCAAATCCTAGACATGTACATTCTCATTACCACACTACTTTGCTTTTTACTAGAGAACAAAAATAATGGAAAGGAATCAGCTTAATTTATTCATAACTTGAAATTTATTCAAGTTTATTGTGTGAAAGTAAAATGCTACCAAAATAAATAAAAAAATGTATTCAAAGAAATACTAAGAAAAAAAATTCCCCATTTTATTAATTCGTATCATCCCCTTTTGTCTTATTCCTTCTCCTTCTCGTTCTCGCTTGACTTCATGAACTCTTCTCACCTTGAATCTTGCATTCATGACTTGAAGATATGATCTGGAAATTGAGGAATAAAAGTAAATAGGTTATTAGAGAAATTCTTAACAACATTCCTTATGTAGTCATGTTTAATTTTGCATATTTCCAATAAGCCTGTTGTTGGTTATGCATAAATTTCCTTATATCCATCATAGTTGAAAATTCTGACTTATCATTGATATTTGAAGGAGTGGCCATCGAAATGGTCAACTCAGGATTAGCAATTGTCTCAATTGGTTCAGCAGCATTCGATTCCATCCTTAGTTCAGGGTTGTTCAGTTTACCTTTGAATGTTGCTTTTTCTAGTTCATTTGCTGAGTCAGGTTCTGGTTCAGGATTGGTTGTCAACTTCTTAGGTTCTAGTTCGTCTAGTTCGGTCTGATTCAATTGTTCAACATTCTCTACTAACCTTTGAAGGTCGTGTTTTGTTATGCAGCCTTGAACATATTGACCTTTCAGGCTTACTTTTGATTGAACTTGTGCTCGGAAACAAAGTAAAGTAATCAATGATGGAAAGTCAGCATTTCCTGCCTTTTTCCTAATAGAATCATGGATTTTTTTGAGAATAATTTCCCCCACATTGATGGACTTTTCTGTCATAACTGCATACAACAAAAGCATTCGTTCCATCGAGATGGTGAAACAATGTGAGATAGGCATGAAACTATATTGTACAAAGTAGAGCCATACCTTAGCCACTAGTTTTAAGTACGCCCTTCGACAAGAGTGACTGTCGTATTTTCTTATTATCCAATGGGATCCCGAATTTGCAACAACATGAAGTACTTGTTGAAGGAAATCCTAATTGATATTTGTCATCATGGTACAGTATTCATCTACTTCAACATCAGGTGAATTAAACAAATTGTTAATGGATTTAGATGTAAGAGGTACCTTCTTTTTACGAGCAAGAAATTTGGTGGCATCTAGCGTGGTGAAATTGGCATAGAATTCTCGTACTAATTCCTCTTCAAGCAGTGATGTGCATCACAAAATTGATTCCACTTTAAAGCATCTACTAGTTTCCAAATTGATATTGGCACAATCATCTTATCAATGCTTTCCAAATTGAGGCCTTTCTCTGGGAACATAGCCTGATTCTTAAGATAGAATCAGATCTCTTCCTTGCTTCCTCATATTGAATCGCAATTGGGTTTTCAGTAGAAGTTTTTGAAGATCGAGTTCTTTTATTAGTCATGGAAAATTGGTAAGGAGTTAGGGGGTGACTATAAGAATGGTGCAGCAGTGATGAAGTGTTGGCAAGGGCTTTGCGACAGCAAAAAAGGTGTTAGGAGTGAATATCGTGGCAAGTGAAGCTTATATGAGTGGTTGCTGTGGTAGATAAGAAATTACGGCATCGTGGAAAAGAGATGTTGGGACAAGGGAGAAGTGCGACGGTAAAAAAAATTATGGAGAAATTTTAGGCTTTTGAGGCTAGCAGCTAAGAGAAGAAAAATATAAGGTTAAAGGTTAAGATTTTTTACTTAGGTGATGTGGAAAATATGATGTTGGTAAGGGGTTTTTATAGTAGTGGATTAGGGTAATTTGATAGCAAAACTTTTGCTATGGAAAGACTTGAACGGGAAGGAAATAAGGAAATAATGTGGTGACAAATTTAGAGTTTGGGGAAAACTTAGGGGCAACAAAAATATTTTTCTCTTCATCATTGTTCTGGGCATTGAACGCAAACTACAACTTTTTATTACTTGCACTGAAATAAGATTGCGCAAAAATAAACAGATTAAAACTTTGGGACAACTTCACCCTTTTTATTTAGTATAAACCTGAAAATAAAAATAAAAATAAAAATACAAGTTCCTTTTAGGCTATTAAGAAAATTTTCTCAAGAAATTACATTAAATTAAATTCTTAGGAAAGGTTGGAGGGGTCACAAATGGTCCCGCTTAAGTTCCAACTCCTTAGACATAAGTAATTTAATGTATTAATTCAAGAAAAATTTTCTAGTTATGCCTTTTATTGAAATTAATTAAATAAAAATAAAAATAAAAATAAAAGGGTTTATTAAATTGAACTAGGTACTAATTCGTTCAACTTCATCATCCCAATAGTGTTTGAGACGTTGACCATTAACTTTAAATGTACATCTCTTTTTATTATGTAGTTCCACCATTCCATAAGGATAGACTTTATGAATGAAGAATCATCCAATCCATCAAAGTTTGAGTTTCCCAGGGAATAACCTTAATCTTGAATTGAACAATAAGACCCTTTGACATTCTTTGAATTCCTGAGGGTGTATAGATCTGTCATGCCATCTCTTGGTCTTTTCTTTGTACATCTTGCCATTCTTGTATGAAAATTACCTCAATTCTTCCAACTCATCGAGTTGCAACATCCTTCTCTCACCAGCTTACTTTAGGTCCAGATTTAATTGTTTTAGGGCCCAGTAAGCTTTATTCTCCAATTCAAATGGCAAGTTACAAGCTTTCCCAAAAACTAACTGATAAGGAGTCATTTCTAATGGTATTTTGAAAGCTGTCCGATAGGTCTATAGAGCATCATCGAGCCTCCTAAACTAATCTTTTTTGTTAGATCGAACCAACTTCTTAAGAATTCCTTTGATCTTACGATTTGCAGACTTAACCTGCCCATTTATCTGTGGATGATAGACAGTAGCTACTTTGTGTTTCACATCAGACAAGCAACCACTTAAGTCATTTATTTACAAAGTGAGATCTTTCATCGCTTATAGCTCTAGGAGTCCCAAACCTTGTAAATACATGCTTATGTAGGAATCACATGACTACTTTAGCATCATTTTTTGGGTATGCCTCGGCTTCCACCTACTTGGATACATAGCCAACAACCACTAGGATGTACCTATTTTCATAAGAAGAAGGAAATGAGCCTAAAAAATCAATGCTCCAAACATCAGATAATTCTGCCTCTAGGATGTCCGTCAAAGGCATCTTTTTCCTCCTTGATATGTTTCCAGCCCTCTAGCATCGATCCCAATTCTTCAGGAATGCATATGCATCCTTAAACACTGTAGGCCAGAAAATCCAGCTTGTAAAATCTTTATTGCAGTGAAAGAACCTCCAAAATGTCCCCCATTTGGAGATGAATGGTAGTGGTATAGGATTTCGTCTATCCCGCTTCTAGCTACACACTGCCTAATTATATGATCCGCACACTGCTTAAACAAAAACAACTCCTCCTAGAAGTAATACCTACTATCATGAAGGAATTTTTTCCTTTGTTGATATGTCATTCCAAGAGGCGTTATTCCACATGCTAAATAATTTGCATAATCGATAGACCAAGGAGTTTCATGGATTCAACTTACCTAAAAATGTACT
Source organism: Gossypium hirsutum (assembly GCF_007990345.1). Taxonomy (NCBI): domain Eukaryota; kingdom Viridiplantae; phylum Streptophyta; class Magnoliopsida; order Malvales; family Malvaceae; genus Gossypium; species Gossypium hirsutum. Next base: position 35,771,294 of record NC_053444.1, read on the forward strand.
CTTCTCAGAAATTTTCATTAATAAGAACAAGTGAGTGAGTTACTTCGTGTTGTTACAATCTCGACAGATAGTCCGCTACTAAATTTTCAACTCCTTTTCTATATTGGATATCAAGGTCAAATTCTTGGAGTAAGAGTACCTACCGAATCAACCTTGGTTTAGCATATTTCTCTATGAGTAAGTATTTAATGGCTGAATGATCCGTGAAGGCTGTGACTTTTGTACCTATAAGATATGAATAGAACTTGTCAAAAGCAAAAACTATTGCAAAAAATTTGTAACAACATGTTTTTAGTGGTATCAGGAACAATGGTTTTTGCACCATAATTCTAAAAAGTCAGTTAGTAATTTATTATTTATTTATTATTTATAGGATTATTATAAGGTCTTATTAAAATTTGGTTAGAAAATTTTAAAGTTTAGATAGTTAATTAAGTAAAAGGACTAAGTCATAAAAGTTGAAAAAGTTAGTTTCTATTAGCTAAAGCTGCTGAATGGCTATAGAAATGTGAATTTATGGACTTAATTGGTAATTATACGATATAGATAGATAGTGGACAGTTATGGACAATGTTTAACTAATTATTAAGGTTATTTCTTAAGGGTAATTTGGTAATTAATTAAATTATTACATAAACAAATAGGCAAAATACTATCATCTTCTTCCTTTCTTTGTTTTTGAACTAAAAATCACCATTGGTAAGAGCTTGAGAATCGGCCAAGCTTCAATTTCATGCATGGTATGCAAATTGAACCTGTTTTTAATGATTTTTATGTTTTTGTAATTGTTATAGCTTAATCTAGCTAATCTAGTGGTTAATTCGTAAAATTTTTTAATGTTTTATATTATTTCATTGATGAGTTTGAAGTTTTTCTGAAGTTTTATGATAGAATATTAAGTTTGGTTGTTAAATAGGACTATTTTGTAAAGTAGTTTTTAGTAATTTTACTATTAAAGGACTAAATTATTTAAATGGAAAAACTTCATGAAATTTTTATGAAAACATGATAAATATGGGCTGTAGAGAGACCCTAGGAAATTTTGCTAGCATAAATTGTGGTTAAATGTGGTTAATTTGTACGTTTCGGCTTTAGGGACTAATTTGCATAAAGAGTAAAATGTTGGGGTAATTTTGTAAATTTATATTGAAAGGGATTATAAGCTTAAGTTTTATTATTTGAGATATTTGAATTAATTAATTGAGTGAAAATTATTATTTAGATCAAGAAATGAAACAACTGGACTCAAACCGTGGAAAAGCGAAGTTAACGGATTAGTCGTCGGCAACGTGGTCGTAATCAGTTTTGTTTAGGTAAGTTTGTATATTATTTAAACTTGTTAATTGTTGCTTTTGAATATTGTTCATGTTATGTATAATTTAAATTAAATGATAAATGGCAATTAGTAATTTTGAACTAAATTGCGATGTTGACTAAATTAGTTGTTATGCTTGAAAAATGAGAAATACATGGATGTGTGCTTGACATAGTATAATGAAAATGAAGTTAAATGATTAAGATATGTAATGTGGCTTGTATGAACCTCATATTCTAGTTAGGATACAAATGACATGTCATTAGGGGTTATTTACAGTTTCGGGTGTTGGTCTTCGATGTCCTACAGATGATTGAGGTCTTGGATTTGTTGCGGATTCTTCATAGCTCGTGTTAGCAGCACCGTTTTGTAACAACCCGATTTTTAGTGGCGTCAAAAATAGTGGTTAGGGACCACAAAATCTGACGAGTAAGCTCGTAAATTTTATTATTTAGTACTTACGAGCCAAATGTGATTTTAGGGGAATTTTTGAATTAGTATTTATGTGTTATAAGGATTTATTAGGTTAAGTGGTTTAAAAAATGAGGTATCGAGACCTCAATTTTATAAAACGAGTCGTAAATATTTTTATAAATATTTACGGAGTGTCATTAAGGTAGTATTAAAGTTTCATTAGAAAATTTTAACGTTTTGATAATTAATTAATTAATTAAAAAGGACTAAATTGAAAAAGGTGCAAAATTTTCTAATTAAAGAAATAATGATTAAATAGCCCAAGTGATAAATAAGGGAGGACTAAAAGGGCAATTTGCCATAAAAGGGGTGGCTGAGGCGGCATAAGCAAAGAAAAATAATGGAATTAGGTGAACTAAGGGCAAAATGGGAAAATTAGTAAAAATTAAACTTACAAATTGAAATTAAAAGAGAATTCTAGACAATTTCTTCATAATTCTCATCCAAAAATGCCATAGGAGGTCGCCAAAAGCTGGTTCTTCATATTTTTACTTCATGTGAGTTCAATTCTTATTTTTTTTCTTGAAATTTTTGTGTTTTTAAGACTTTTATAGTTAGGTCCAATTATCTATTTCATTAGTTTTTTTATTTTATTGGTAATTTTGGAAGTTACCATGGATGAATACTGAATGTTTTTTGAGGAAATATCATGGATTTAGAGCTTTAATTTTATTGTTTGATGATTTTATAAAGTGATTTGGATAGATATTAATTTTAGGACTAAATTGTGAAAAGGTTATACATTAGGGTTTGGTATTAAATTCTATTGATCAAGGGCTATATGATAGCTTAGAATATTTAGATAAACTATCAATTGAGAAATATTATCTCATTTGGTAGACTAATTAGTAAGGGACTAAATTGAAAAAAGTTATAAAATTGAGGGGTATTAATTGTGAATTGAATTGAAACTGAAATATGTGCTAATGAATGGATAATTTTATATTTTAGATCAAGATCCATAGACAATCGTGAAAAAGGGAAATTAACAGTATAGTCCCTAAACTACTACACATTTTACAATTTAACCTAGGTAAGTTCGTATGGTTAAAGTTTAATGATTATATTGAGTTGATGAATGATGTTACGCATTTAATATATTGTTGAAAAATGGAGTGTTGTTAAATTATTATGTATTTGGCATATTTTTGAAAAATGAAATATTTTTAAATTATGAATTGAAATGAATATCCGGTTAAAGTGGAACGCGGGATTGAGTACCATCGTTGTGTGGAAAATAGCAAAGGATGAATTAACAAAAATTTACCCAAGTAAAATGAGGTTCAGCATTTTTTGCGAACTTTCGTATTTACTTTTCATTTAGCTCACGCGAGCTTCTGTTAACTCATATGAGTATTAGTTTAACCCTAATGGGTTTTCGTTCAGCTCTTTTGAGCTTCAGTTTAACCCTTTTGGGTTTTCGTTTAGCTCCTATGAGCTTCCGTTCAACCCTTACGGGTTTTTGCTTATCACTTATGTGCTTCTGTGTAGCCTTCGGGCTTCCAAATACGAGGTACTCATATCCGTAAGCCGTTCTCCGATTCGGTAAGGGTTGGTAAGTGAAATTGTGAAAATAATATTGGAAGAATTATTGTTATTGTTAGGATTGATCTGAACTAAGTGTATTCATTGATTGAAGTTGTGATTGATAGGGAAAGTACATTGAATGAATTTATTTTAGTTGATGTGTTATAGTAGGTTCAGTAAGATTTATATTTAAAGCCATCGAACTTACTAAGTTTCCTTAAGTTTACTTGTGTTGTTTAACGTTCTTGTAGATAATCGTGAGGCCGGAAGATCGAATCAACACATCAAGCTACACTATCCAACTTAATCCGATAGCTTTTGCAATGAATACTTTGGTTTATATGGCATGTATAGGATTGGTTTGGAAATGAAGTACTTAGAAATATGGTTATGAATGATATATACTTGTATGTATGTAAATAGTAGTAGATGTTGATAAATCAATGAGATGGATTAAATATGTAAGTTTAAGTAATTGAGTATTTATGATATTATGTCATGATTAAAACATGATTTTGGCTTATATTGATTACTTGTTTAGGATGTATTGATGTATTGAAATGTTGTGTATATGTTGATATCAAAATGGGTGAGAAAAGTGGCCTTAAAATGACCTATTTTCGTCCACACAGGTAAAGACACGGGCATGTGTCTTAGCCATATGTGACACATGGCCTAACACATAGGCATATGGTCCGACCATGTGTCCCCTGCATCTTAAAATTTTTAAACAGAATGCCCAGGTTTTTGCCCACGGCCTAGCACATGGGCATGTGTCTTGGTCGTGTGATCCCTACACCTTACACATGGCCTAGCACACAGGTGTGTGGCTTGGCCGTGTGACCCAAGTCAGAGAGTTACACGGGAATGGACACGGGCTGGGACACAACCGTGTTCGTAACATCGAATGCCCATACGACCTAAGACATGGGCGTGTCTCCTGGCTGTGTGAGCCACACGGCCTGGCCACACGAGCATGTGTCCCTTACACCGAAGGAAATTTTTGAAATTTTAAGAAAACTTCTTTGAGTTTCCGGTTTAGTCCTAACTTTCTTCTAATGCATATTTTGGGCCTCAAGGGATCATATAAGAGACAATTTGAGTGAATTATGTTTGGTTTCTTATATGTGTATTAAATGATATGAAATGCTCATAATTGATCTGAAAAGTTTGGTAATACTTTGTAACCCTGTTACGATGACAGATAAGAGTTAGGGGTGTTACACGTGTAGCCTAACATCCTGACCCATAGCTCATGTGAGCAGACCCATTTCACAGCTTGTGTGAGCATTTACGGTTATAGTCACAGCTTGTGTGAGTATTTTCCCGAGTATCTGACATTATGTCATTTGGTTCATCGGGTGATAAATGTGTAAAATGAAAAGGATATACGAAGTTATTTTATGAAAGTAGATATCGAATGGAGGAACTTGACTTGGTACATTGAAATGTAATGTGTTATATATATTAACATGATATGGTTATAAGTTTCAAATATATATGTGAACTCACTAACTTGTGAGATTTGTGGGGTGTATAGGAATTGAATGAACTCATGAGCTTGATAATGAAATTATGCAATGAATTGTATAAATTGATTCCTATTCGCTAAGTTTACATTTAAATTTTATACACACTTACTATGCATTAGTTGCTTATGTTATATGTATTCTTTCTTTGTAGATCATCGAAAAACTTGGTCTGTTGGAGATTCAAGTCGAAGCATACACACCATCCTTTCTTCAAATTGGTAGAATTTTTGATCATTTTGAAGTTTTTTATAAATGGCATGCATTATGAGCCTTTAAGTTCTTTTACTTATGATGATGTTGTGTATAACCTTGGTTAAGAAAGATTTGTGGTTGTGTGTGTATTTGGTTATTGTATGTTTTTATTAGTACTTTTGATCATTTGGTTTATTCTTTATGAAAGTGGTTTGAGATATGGTAAAATGTATGTTAATAGAATGGATGAATTGGTATGTTTGGCATGTTTATAAGGTAAGAGCTTGTGATCTTTGAATGTGAATTTAGTTTGGTGTATAAAATGTGGTGTCAATGAGGGCATATTGGTTAAGCACTTAGGTTGAATGTTTTTGTATGTTTTAAGCATGTTTGAAAATGTTTTGAATGTGTGAAATTGGTTGAAATTTGTTTGGCTTGGTACCTAAGATATGGGTAATGATTTGGCTTGTTTTAAAAGTCATTTTAGGTGCACACGACCTGAAACACAGGTTGTCCCATGGCCGTGTGCCACCTACGATCACTCCACACGGCCATGTGGCCTATATAATTTTGGTACAGGTTTTTCCCACATGGTCACAGGTTGTTACACGGCCTAGTAACCCTATTTTCGAATTGTACATGGTCTGGCCACACGGCCATGTCCCTGAGCCACGTGTCCTGGCCACAGGATGTAAAGCTCATTTTTGTATGAATTCCATGAATGATTATTGGTTATGAATAATAATATTTAAATTAATATTTGATTTGTTTTCATGATGCATTAAGATTCGTTATTTGTTGTAATACTCCGTAACCCTAATCCAGCAACGTAAATGGGTTAGGGGTATTACAAAGTTCTTTTTTAGTTACCGTATAATTAAGCTAGGCTTCTGTTAAAGTTATGCATGTATAGTAGATCAGATGAAATACTTTGTTTCTTCTTAGCCCCATCATAGTTCTCATAGCAAAATCGCTAGCATCACACATCAATTCAAAAGGAGAGTTCCAATCTTGTGTAACAATTATTGGTGCTGAGATTAACTTATTTTTCAATTCTTCAAAGGTTTCAAAGCATGCTTTGTTAAACACAAAAGTTGTGTCTTTCTCTAATAGCATACACAAGAGATTTGTCTCCTCACATCTCTTCAGTACCTTAGCCAAATTACTTAAACAAATATCATACAAATCACGAAAAACTAAAAAATTATCCATGAATACCTCAACAAAATTTTCAACCATATTAGTAAATATTGCCATCATGCATCGTTGAAATATTGCTGGTGCATTACTTAAACCAAAAAGCATTCGTGTAAAAGCAAACGTATTGTACAGGCAAGTAAAAGTTATTTTGTATTGGTCTTTTGGGTTACAACTATCTAGTTTTACCTCAAATACCCATCTAAGAAACAATAATATTATTTACCTTCTAGTCGATCCAACTTATGGTCTATAAAAGGCAATGGGAAATGATTCTTTTGGGTTGCCTTTTTCAAATTTCTGTAATATATACAGATTCTCCAGCCCAGGGCCGTCATTGTCGGGATTAATTCATTATGCTCATTCTCTACAATCGTGATTCCACCTTTCTTTGGCACACACTGTACTGGACTTACCAATGAACTACCTGAGATGGGATAGATAATACCCGCATCTAGCCATTTGATAACTTCGTTCCGAACTACCTCTTTTATAATAGGATTGAGTCTCCATTGCCCATCAATTTTAGCATTCTCACCCTCCTCTAATATAATATTATGTATACAAAAGGACGAGCTTATTCCTTGAATATCAGCTATAGTCCAACTGATCGCCTTTGTGAATTTCTTCAAAACTTCAATTAGTTACTCTTCTTGATGTTCTGTTAGTTCTACTAAAATAATCACAGGCAAAGTAGAAAACTAACCTAGATAAATGTATTTCAAATAAGAATGAAGTACCTTTAATTCAAGTTTGGGTGGTTCCCCGATTGACAACTTTGGTTGTTTGTATTCCTGAGTTTCCAACTCCAATGATTCAAAATGTGTTGGTCAAACAATTCCCTTTGGATTGGCTTCTCTCAAAGCCATATTTTCCTTACCTTGTTCATCTTCTAGTGGCTTAGACCCTAAGGTGCTTTCCTATGGGACTTCTACAAATTGCACTCCCATTCTGTAGAGACTAAGGATTCTTAGAGACTAAGGATTCTAACTCCTCCATTGTTGAGCATTCTTCCACCAGATTAAGGAATTTCATGGCTTTAAGAACATTAAAGGTTACCTGGTCAGCTTGAACTCGCATAGTGAGTTCACCTTTTTGTACGTCTATTAATGTTCTTATTGTTGCTAGAAAAGGTCTCCCCAGGATGATTGACACTTTCTTACTTGCTTCAAAATCCAAAAAAATAAAATTAGTAGGAAAAATAAACTTACCTGTACGTACCAAAACATCCTCAATCTTTCTTTCTGGGTGTGTTAGAGATCGATCCGCTAGTTAGAGTGTTAGTATTGTTGTTCTAACATCACCTATACCCAAGATCATAAAAACAAATATTTGTATCAAGTTGATGCTCGCTCCTAGATCATATATAGCTTTACCACAATAAGATTCTCCAATGTTACAGGGTAAGTAAAACCCCCAAGGTCCTTCATTTTCAGTGGTAGCTTGTTTTACAGTAATGCACTACACTCCTTTGTTAATGCTACAGTCTCGAACTCTCTAAGCCTCTTATTCTTGGATAGAATGTCCTTCATGAACTTGATATAGTTGGACATTTATTATAAGGCTTCTACCAATAGGATATTTATGTGAAGCTACTTAAGAACATCCAAGAATTTCTTGAACTGCACCTCTTATTTTTGTTGCTTGAGTCTTTTGTGGATATGGAGGTGATGGAACCTTGTCTTAGATCGTACAAATTTTTATAGGTATTATATCTACATCTAATAAGGTGTTAGCTTATCAAAATTGACTAGTTTAGATTTTACCTCTTTAAAATTTTCAGATTCTGACATTTGTGGTGTAGGAATTTCAACTATTGGTTGATTTTCCTTTCTTTTGGCAGATTCATCTTCAACCTCAACTACCTTGGGTTCCAAAGTCCTTCCACTTTGTAAAGTAACTAATTTGCAATGTTCCTTACCTGTATTCCTTGGATTTCTTGTGTCACACGGCATGGGTCATTGAGTTCTATTACGAAGATCTGTAGCTAATTGAACCATTTGGTTCTCTAAATTTTTCAGTGTTACTGCTTGGCTCTAGATTAATGCATCATTATTAGCCACGTATGCCTTCAAAAAATTCTTTAAATTATTGGATGGTTCAGCTTGTGGTGGTTTCTGAACTTGTTGATTGAAACCTAGAAGTTGATTTGTTCTATGCTACATGTAGGTATTGTTCGGTTCAGCTCATTGGTTACTCCAAGAGAAGTTTGGGTGGTTTTCCCACGAAGGGTTATAGAAGTTGGATTGTGGTCTTGTCCACTTCTATCCTTGTTTTGATTTCCTACATAATAGACAGAATCAGGATTTGATGGACAATTCGCAAACAAATGTCTGTCCCTACAGTATACGTAGGAAATAACGTCAAATTGGATTGGTGGCTGAGCTACAACATTATTCAGTCCGTTAGTAGAAAATTTTTGAAGCACTGAAGAAATTTAAGATACCTAAGCTGCTAATGAAATGAGAGCATCCACTTTATGCACTCTTGCTACTCGTCTTTTTGAAGCTGCCCAATTGATTGACCACTGATAATTGTTAATTGCTATTCTCTCGATAATTTCATAAGCCTCATTATAAGATTTAGACAGGAGATCACCATTCGCAGAAGCATCTACCACCATCCCAGTGTGTGCGTTAAGACTGTTGTAAAATGTCTCCAGTTGGATGCAATGCAGAATCCCATGGTGAGGGAATTTGAATATTAACTCTTTAAATCTTTCCTATGCCTCGTATAAGGATTCAGAATCTATTTACTGAAAAGTAGTGATCTCATTCCACAACTTAGAATTTTTTCTAGTTAGGAAATACTTAACCAAGAAGTGTTCCACTAATTCTTGCCATGTAGAAATTGAACTGGGAGACAATAAATTAAGCCATGCTCGTGCTCTATCTCACAGCGAGTATGGAAACAATTTCAATCTCAATGCGTCTTTGGTTCAACTGGCTATCTTGAAGGAATCACTCACCTCTATGAACAGCAGAAGGTGAAGGTGCAGATCTTCTATGGGCATTCTGCTAAACTGGCTCACTGTCTGAAGCATCTAGAACATCATAGGCTTCAATTCAAACTAATTTGCCTTGATCTCCGGTCTCCTACTTCCTGGATTAAGCTCATTAAAAAGTAGCACAGCATACTGCCTTATGGCTCGATCCCTATCATCAACAACAAGGATTGGATTACGAGCATTAGCAACTCAATTCCCTTTAACTTCGTTTCGATTTTCAAGATCCATTTGTGTGGCTTGTCTCTGGCCTAGTCTTTCTCGTCTCTTTTGTCTAAATATCTACTCGATTTTAGGGTTTACAGTGAGTAAGTCGATGATTCGATTAATGCTCATAAACACCTGAAAATAAAATCACAAAAAATAAAAGATTAATTAAAATAAAAATAAATAAACCAAATTGCAAAAAATAATTTCAAAAATAATCATTAAATTAACAATCCTCAACAATGGCACCAAAAACTTTCTTCGTGACATAATGTGCAAGTATCACAGTCGTTATCAAGTGATAAGTGAGTAAAAGAAGTATCTTCTCCCCAAGGACTGTATTGATTGATCAACAATTGTAAAATTAATGTTTAATAAGTTGGTTATGAAAATAAAATACTTGAACTTGATGGATGTCTTAATTAAATTAAAAACTAATACGCAAATGAGATAAAATAAAATGCAATGAATGTTTAGCAGCAATTTACAATATTTAACAACAATAACATGAATAAGCTAGAACAATTACAAATCTTGATTAATTCATTCATTATCATCCTTAACAAATGTTCTAGAAAAATTCCATGGCAACTCGATTATTTATTAACTTGGAATCTAAAATCATAAGTTTCTTTCATAGTCTTGTATTTATCACTTAGAAAAATATGCATATTTCTATGTCAACATTTAACTAAGGATTCCTTAAATTTTATGCAAAGTAATAGAGACGGGTCTGTTTGAAACAATTTAATCACATAAACCTAAACTTATGCAAGGTAATAGTGTACTTCCAAATTATTACGAACCTTTAATTTTTTTTCTGTTCGAATATAAGTTTAACATGCATCTTCCAATTATTGCATCCTTTAACCGCCATCTGGTTCCAATTAAGCGATTAATTCCAATGCAGTCAAACATATTTTAATACATGAACAACACGAATGATTTTAATTGGAAGCATAAATAATTGAGGCACAGAACATTACAAATATGAATTGAACTTATCGAAACAAGGCATTGCAACCATTCTAGTTGAAACAAATTAAGTCATTATCATTAATGGAACAATAATCAAATAATTTGCAATCATGTTTGTAAACTAAGAACAATTTAAAGAGAAAGGAAGAAGAAACTCTGAGAAGATTTTGGTGATTTTCCGAGAACTATCCATGGTGGCTTCCTCTAATTTTCGTCGTTGCTCCGATTCAAATTACTCCACAAGGTGGCTGGCCAAGAGAATTGGTTACTAGGGGAACTCTCAAAGAGAGGATGGGAAGAATGAAAGGAAATGTAAGGCTTAGGCGTGGGAGAGAAAGGAGAATGAAGTGAATGTGTTGAATGAATGATTGATGATTTGAGAGGTTAATGAACAACTGACTAGGGGAACTCTCAAATCAGTGTACCAAGCTGCAACAATTGTAGCACAAATTATGAAATTTTCAAAATGCATCAACATAAAGTAAATTTATGTAAAATTAGTACCTAATTACTCAAAAATTATAATCTTACTTTAATTGTGCTAAGATTCACAATATGTACTAAAAACACATAATTAGCCATCAAAATACTTGAGATTTGCATAAATTCTAAGTTAAAAGATGCCATAAAAATCTATATAATTTAGAGTTATAAAATCTCAATAAAAAAAAAAGAAAAAAACACATTTTTTCCAAAGTGAAAGTCCACATTGTAGAACGAGTTTTTATTCTCTCTCCTGAAGCATCCTATAGGGTGCGTTTTTTTTTCTCTTTCCAAAAATATCGTAGATTGGTAAATTTTAAAATTTTCAACATACTTTCTCCATTGTGCTTTTCTTTTTAGCATATTTCGATTAATTAACTGCAAATTATATGATTATATGAGTATTTTTTATATTTTTATAAATCAATAAAAATTTGTTCATAATGAGATTTGAACCAAAGACACCGTCAATATAATTTTTTTTTTCATTTATCATTTGAACTAAAAGAATTTTATTTTATGTGAAACTTTAATAAATTTATTTTTAATGTACATTTTTTTATATAGTTGTGTATCTATAGTATTATTTAAGTCCTTAACTGAGTTGGTGTCACAAGTTAACTAAGCACGAACTCAATTATGAAAATTATGAAAATGTCCTTCCGTAATTAAAATAAATCATATTATTCAAGAATATTTTAGTCTTTTAATTTTTAAAAGAAAACCAATAAAAATTTTGCATGTGATTGGATTTGAACCTATGCTATTTACATCAATAAAATATTATTTTTCCATCGAACCAAAGTTTTATTTTAATATAATATTTACGTTTTAATATTATACATTTTTCATGTGTTATTATTAATTAGTTTCAAACTAAGCATTTCGTTATTTATTGTATGTTATTTTTAAACACACCTCTGTATTATAAAAATGTAGATTCCACACATACGTGTGTGGTAGAATTTCTAATATTGATTGAGTTGGTGTCACAAGTCAACTCAACAGTAGCTCAAAATGGATGACAATGCCATGGTAAACAATTGTAATGCATTTAGTATTCTTAATATGATGTATTTACGTGTTTAAATTTAATTTTACTAACAATTTAATCATTTTTTTTCATTTTGATATTCTACATATTCCATATGTTATTATTAATTAGTTTCAAAACATACATTTCATTATTTATTCTATATTACTTTTAAACTAATTATGTGTTCCAAGTACATAGTTTCTCATGCATATGTGTGTAATAAAATTTGTAATATTGATAATGTCATTGATTGAGTTGGTGTCACAGGTAACCTATGTACTGAGTGTAAGGAATGATGAGTGTTAGGAATCGCTACTTGTAGACACGATTCATAGTGTTAAACGGAAGCTTAGGAGTAGCTTAAAATCCTAACCTATGTACTGAGTGTAAGCTTTCTTATCCCCTCATTTAATATGCAAATTATGTGATTATGTGATGTGAATTGAGTAATAGGTTGTGATAATGGGACATGTGACATATGTTGTGATAACAATTGTGGAATGTGTTAGTTGTGGGCATATTAAACATGTTGAATGACAGTGATGATCGTGTGTTAATGATGTAATGTAAACTGAAAAGGTGCAGAAAATTATAAGTATATATATGTCTTTTATTATGGATCTTTTGGCGTTGTGACCTCTTGAGACTGTTGGATATAGTTGGCATGCCATAGGATTTTGTGATTACTCACCTTTTGTGTTGTGATTTGGGACTTTGGGGCATGGGACAATTTTTGGAATTTGAGTTCAGCTCCATTCTTCGGGATATGTTGGTGTGTTGGAGAATGTTAGCTTGTTGCTACACTTTTGGGATATGTTCAAATCTTTGAGTTAATGGTGTGTTGGAGATCCGTGTATCTAATGTGTGGTGGTGGAGCCCGCTTTTTTGTTTCATAGCCTCAAGTGTCAATTTATCGTTGAATGTAATATTATGAAGTGTGATGTATCCTATTTATTATGTAACTACAAAGTTAGAATAGTTGGTAATTGATGCATGTATATTTTAATATGTTGCTATAGTTAAACATGTATGTAATTGTGTTTTAGATGTTTTCATTTAACGCATGACATCATGTTTATTTGGTGGTCTTTTCGGTTATTCACTGAGCTTGTTTAAACTCACTCACTCTTTCTAAACATTGTAGATAGTTAGTGTTTCCTGTGTGGGCGGTGCGAAATTCTAAGGAAATGATATCAGTTAGGCTTTATTGTTTAAGTAGGTGATATTTTGCTATTCTTTGAATTGTGAGAATAAGATAATGTGGTAGATACTTTTGGTTGATTTTAGACTCTTAGGAATTGACGGATGTTTGATATTATGTTATTGGTTTTGTCTTGGATAGAATATTTGATGATGCTTTAAACTGCAAATATGGTTATTTTGTTGTTGAATATTGAGCGTTGGATTCATGTTGAAGTGATAAATGTTTGAATATGTTAAATGTCCCGATTTGCTGTGATTTAGGCAAAATGTACAGAGATATCAATAATCAGGGCATGTGTATCGATACCTCCTTGTTGAAATGAATGTGCAGGAAGTCAATAGCTTAATTTGGTATCGATACCCTTCTTCGAGTATCGATACTCGGAATGAAAATATAGATACTCTTTGCTTTGTATCAATAATTTGTATAGTTCCATATTTAGTGAAGAAACAGAATGCTAAAAAGGTACAGATTTTTCTAATGGTATTGATAGCTATATTCATAAATATCGATACTTGAGATTGAGTATCAGTACCTATGTGATTTCTTTGAGAATTTTTGTTAGATCGTCCCCATGTATGATTAACTTTTTATTAATGTAGATAAACGTTTGATAAGTCGATTTAAATGTTGCCAAGGTGTTAAAAACTCAATACTCTCCTAAAATTTTGATAGTGATGATAGTTGCATGTATTTAAGATTGTGTGAATATGTATGAGTTTGATGTTTGATGTAGTGTCCTGTTACCCGATCTCAGCGATCGGGCTAGATACAGGGTGTTATATTTGGTGGTATCAGAGCCTAGGTTATCTAACACTCAAACCTAATTTATTGATTTACGGGCTGGGGTTATGCAACCCATGTATCCAGAAACCTACGTGTCTAAATTTTTCTGATTACTTCAACTATTTGAGATTTTTCTTTTTGAAATTGCATGAACTTTCCTGAAATTAGGGTAGGACTAGGAATACATTGCCTTTATTCTAATTTTTTCTTGTAGGAACATGACTTGAATCATGTCACCGCCACTCAAACCTTTGGTTTTTTTGTGTGTGTTAGATTAGATTCGATATGCCTCATAGATATGAGAATGTGAATGCGAATGCTCAAGAGGATGATACATCCTCTGCACCTCTTGTGCCACCGCGTAGAGTAAATATACTTGATAAGGGTGTTGGCCTTCTGATGGAGGCTATGATTGGGGTGTTTTAGAGGATTACTGGTGCTAACCTTGCTCCTGCACCTGCCAATCCTGCACATGTTAACCGAGGACTGCCGCTTGAACGTTTACAGGTGTTGAGTGGTAAAGAGTTCTCAGGAGTGAAAGGCACCGGTCCAAGCATAACAGAGTACTAATTTGAAGGAGTTGAGAGGATCCTTGAGCAAATGTCCTATTCTGATGAGGAGAAACTAGGTTGGACTATGTCCCTACTCGCCGTGAAGCCCACCATTGGTGGAATACTGTAAAGAGAGGTACTACTGTAGACCGTTTGACTTGGGATTATTTTCTTGAAGTGTTTAAAAGGAAGTCTATAGGTGAGCAAAACATGGAAGCCCGTAAATAGGAGTTTCTGGACCTAGTTCAAGGTAATTTGTTTGTGGCTGATTATAAGTCAGAGTTTGTTCGACTTAGTTAGTATGCTTGAGATGGTTCTTATTGAAAAAGGATCGATGAGTTTATCTAGTGGCTCAGAGCACTGAGCTTTTCGATGAGTTGGTTGAGAAAGCCAAGGTTGTTGTGGAGACATTGGTTGAGCCGCTGCGTTCTATGGTAACTGAATCGAGTAAGAGAACTTTTGATGTCGCATCTAGACGTCCACCTAAGAGATGACATGATAATCAGAGTTCTAGTAGAGGTGCTAGACACAGGGTTTCGGTCGAGTTAGTTTAAGCAGTAGAGCAATGTTGTGGTTAGTATTGGTGGATCGACAGGTGTTTCTGTATGGCCACTTCATGTGTATTGTGAGCGTAGGCATTCTGAGAGTGTCATTAAATGACAGGTGGATGTTTAAAGTGTGGGTCGAATGAACACTTGTTGAGGAATTGTCTGAACAAAGTTAAGGTTTCACGGACTTAGAGTTCTGCACCTGTACTTGTGCCTGCTAAAGGTTGTGGCTGAGGTATAGGTGGTAATGAGAGACCGGTTGGGCAGCGGGCTGTTGCTCATACGATTGCTACTCAGGTTGAGACCGGAGGACCAGTTCGTGTATATGCTGCTAGGAAGCCACAAAATTAAGATTCAATCGTCGAGATTGTGAGTATTTCTACCTTGTAATCCATTCCTTTATTCTCATTGGTAGATTTATGTTATACGCTTTCATATATTTTGAGTGATTTAGCTAATAAGTGGAGAATTCTGACAGAGACTATTAAATTAGGAACAACGATTATGAGGTCTTTAGACGAGAGTGTTGTAGTGAATAGAGGATGTTGTTAGTGAAGTTTTGTAAAATCTAAATTATATATAGATTTTTATAGTTGTTTATGACACCTTTTTCCTAAAAAAATATGTTAATCCTGAATATTTGGACATTTAATTGGGTGAATTTTGTTTACATTGAGAAAATGGGCTTGATTTAGTAAAGTATGCAATTTTATGCTTTTATGTATTAAATTTTAGCATAATTTAATTATTTCATGTTACATAATAATATACTTTATTTAATTGTTGCATTGGGACCATGAAATTAATAAGTTGAGAAGCTTATCTATTAATTGTACATGGACATGAGCTCTATTTCACCTTTTTTGGATGGCAAAGGCAAGCAAATTGAGTCAAGAGAAAGTCACTTTGATCCAGTTAAATTTGATTTAATTAAAGAGAAAGTCTAACAAGTATTTGGGTCACAAAGCCCTCCAAGTAAGGGGAAAGAAGCCCAATTCGGAAAGGGCATATGAGCAGCTCAAAATAAGGTTTTGGAAGATTTATTTAGAGGTTCTCACACTTGTAAAACAATTAAAATTAAGCTTTCAACAAACACCCAAGAAACCATCCAACCCTTGCTTGATTCACGCATGAAATCAAGCATGAATCAAGCAACCATCAACCTCCCTTTCCACATTGCATGGCCAGCCAAGTGAAAGAGGTATTTAAGGAATGGTTTGACTATTTTTAGCAAACCTCTAAGCATCCCTTGAAGTATAAATAGGCCTTCCATTTGACAACATCAAACACGCCTCACTTCACATTCTATCATATTTTCTCTGATCTCCTTTTCTCTTCCTCTCACGCATAAACCATCCATTTTCACCTTCAAGGTTAGCAATTCCTCGAGAAAGTTCTCTCTTGGCTGGCCACCTTGAGGGGCATTTTGCAAAAGAGCAATTATGAGGATTGGTGGAAGCCATCGCAATCGATTTTCGGAGGATTGCTGAAATTATTTAGAGTTTCTTCTTCCTTAATCTTTATTTTTGTTCTTTTTATTTAACATGTTTACAATTTGCTTTGTTGTTTTTTCATTAACGATGATAGCTTAATTTTTTTAGCTAGAATGATTACATGAATTTGATGAAGTTCATTTGATCTATGTTCATTATGTTCTATGCCTCAATCGATCATTCGTTCAATTAAAATCATGCATGTATTCCATTCATTAAAATGTGATTTTATGCATTAGAATTATTTGATCAAACCTAGCCAAATGATGATTAATAGACACAATAATTGAAAGGTGCATGCTTAATTTAGATCTTATCCCGATTAAATTAAAGGTTCGCAATAACTCGAGAGAGCTCTATTACCTTGCATACCTTTTAGATTTGTGTGATTAAATTGTTTCAAACCTAATTTGTCATCGTTACTTCACATAAACTTTAAGAAACCCTTACCTAAACATGATCATGGTAGTATGCATATTTTTCTAAGTAAAAGATTTCGAAAAGACTTAATGAAAGATCGAGTTTCTATGGAATATTTTCTAGAAAGTTGTTAACATGATGAAAATGAATTAAGTCAAATGCTATAATTATTCTAGCCTATTCATGTTATATTGTTGAAGCTTTTGAATTTGCTACTAAACCCATTTCATACGTTTTAATTATTCACCACACTTAGGTTAATTTGCATTTAGGATCATTTTGCATCTAGTTAGTTATTTCTACATCAATCACTCGAAATTATTTTGTTTTTATCACCAATTTGTAAACTTTAATTTTGAAAAATATTGATTAACATATATAGTCCCTTTGGAGACGATAACTTTTTTACTTATTACTTGATAATGACTGTGTACACTTGCACAAACCTACACATTACAAGTTTTTGGCGCCATTGCCGGGGAATGTTGCCTTAATCATTTTTGTGAAATAATTTCTTGAAATTTGGTTTATTTATTTTTATTTAATTAATTTTTTATTTTTGTGAATTTCTTTTTAGGTGTTTATGAACATAGATCGAATCCTCGATCTATTTCTTGTAGACCCTGAAACCAAGCGAACATTCAGACAAAGAAAATGAGAAAGATTAGCCCAGAGACAAGCCTCAGAAATGGACCTTGAAAATAAAAATGATGTTCAAGGGAATGGAGCTGCTAATGTTCGTAATCCAATCCTTATTGTTGACGATAGGGATAGGCTATAAGGTAGTATGTTGTGCCACTTTTTAAAGAACTAAATTCGAGAATTAGAATATCAGAGATTGAGGCACCACATTTTGAATTGAAGCCTGTGATGTTCCAAATGCTTCAAACAATGGGCCAATTTAGTGGAATGCCCACAGAAGATCCACACATTCACCTTCGATTGTTTAGGGAGGTGAACGATTCCTTTAAGATAGCCAATGTAACTGAGACGCATTGAGGTTGAAGTTATTTCCATACTCATTGCGAGATCGAGCACGAGCATGGCTTAATTCCTTTCCACCACATTCAATTTCAACATGGCAAGAATTAGCTGAACACTTGTAAACTCTAATTTATAGAGTTTTTTTAGTTGTTTATGACACTTCTTTACTTGACAAATTATGTCAATCCCGAGAATATGATAGTTAGTTGGGTGAATTTTGTTCATATTGCGATAATGAGGATAATATAAAAAATATTCAATTTTATGCTTTTATGTATCAAATTTAGGTATAATTTAATTATTTCATGTTATATATTAATTTCCTATATTTATTTGTTGCAGTGGGACCATGGAGTTAATAATTTATGAAGCTCATTTTAATTTTGCATGGACATGAGACTTCTTCTACCCTAGTTGGATGACAAAGGCTTGCAATTTGGGTCATGAAGAGGTCACCTTGATCGAATTAAAGATGGTTAAAATGAATGACAAGTCTGATAAGTTAATTGGGTCACAAAATTGTCCAAGCAAGGGGAAAAAAATCCCAATTCGGCAATGGCATATGAGAAGCCCAAAATCAGCTTTTGGGAGATTTATTCTAAGGTCCCTACACTTGTAAAACAATTACAATATAGCACACAATTTTTACCCATGAAACCGTACACCTCCTTGCTTGATTCATGCATGAAATCAAGCACGAATCAAGCAACCAACAACCTCCCCTTTCCACAAATCATGGTTGGCCAAGAGTGAGAGAAACCTAAGGGAATTTTGAAATATTTTTAGTAAACCTATTAGCCAGCCCACAAGTATAAATAGAGCTCTCATTCACCTTTCATTTCATCCCTCAACACATATTTCACCTCTCATCATTCATCATTCATCATTCATCATTCTCTCAATCTTTCATTCCTTTCCTTCTCATGCATAAACCATCCATTTTCCTGTCCATTTAGCTAGCAATTCCTTGAGAAAATTCTCCCTTGGCTAGCCACCTTGAGGAGCGTCTTGCAAAGGAGAAATTACGAGGATCTAAAGAAGTTATCGTGATCAATTTCTGAAGGACTACCAAAATTACTTCAGAGTTTCTTCTTCCTTAATCTTTATCGTTGTTCAATATGTTTGCAATTTGCTTTGATTTTTTACCATTAACGGTGGTAGTTTAATTTTGTTTAACTAGAATGATCAAATTAATTTGATGCAATTCATTTGATTTATGTCCATGACATTTTGTGCCTCAATCAATCATGCTTTCAATTAAAATCATGCATGTATTTCATTCATTAAAATATGATTGAATGCATTAAATTAGTTTATCAAACCTAGCCAAATGACAATTAACAGACACAATTATTGAAAGGTGCTTGCTTAATTTAGATCCTAGTCAGATTAAATTAAAGGTTCACAATAACTTGAGAGAGGTCTATTACCTTGCATAACTTTTAGATTTGTGTGATTAAATTGTTTCAAACCTAATCCGTCCCTGTTACTTCACATAAAATCGATGAAACCCTTAGTTAAATACGATCAAGGTAGTATGCATGTTTTCTTTGTAAAATATTCCAAAAGAACTTAATACTGGTTTCAAAAATTTCATGAAAGATTGAGTTGCCAAGGAATATTTTCTAGAACATTGTAAGCATGACGAAAATGAACTAATTCAAATAATGTAATTATTCCAGCCTATTCATGTTATCGGTGTTGAAATCTTATGAATTTTGCTATTAAATCAATCTCTTCCATTTTCATTATTGATTACACTTAGGTTAATTTTGCATTTAGGATAAATTTTTCCTTTAATTACTTATTTTTATCAAACAGTCAAAATTATTGTGTTTTTCTCACCAACTTGTGAAACTTTAATTTTACAAAATATTGATTAACATATACAGTCCCTGTGGAGACGATAACTCTTATACTTACTTATTACTTAATAACGACTATGTAGACTTTCACAAACCCAGTGTTACAAATTTTTAGAGCTGTTTCCCGAGAATGTTACCTTAATCATTTTTTTTGTGAAATTATTCTTTGCAATTTGGTTTTTTATGTTTATTTAATTTCTAACTTGACTAATTAATTCTTTAATATTTTGTGATTTTTTTTCAGGTGTTTAGAAGCATAGATCGAATTATCAATTTATTACCTATAGACCCTGAAATCGAGTGGACATTAGACAAAGAAGATGCAAAAGATTAGCCTAAAGACCAGCCGTAAAAATGGACATTGGAAATCAAAACGATGTTTAAGGGAATGAAACCACTAATGTTTGTAATCCAATCAATATTGCTGGTGATAGGGATCGAGCCATAAGACAGTATACTGTGCTCCTTTTTAATGAGTTAAATTCGGGAATTAAGAGACGGGAGATCGGGGCACCGTAGTTTGAATTAAAGACTGTGATGTTTCAAATGCTTCAAACAATGAGCCAATTTAGTGGTATGCCCACAGAAGATCCACACTTTCACTTTCGATTATTCATAGAGGTGAACGATTCCTTTAAGATAGCTGGTGTAACTAAAGACACATTGAGGTTGAAGTTGTTTCCGTACTCGTTGGGAGATCAAACATGAGCATGGCTTAATTTGTTGCCACCACATTCAAAAAATGCTAAGTTGAAGAACGAGATCACCACTTTCCAGAAAATGAATGATGAGTCCCTATACGAGGCGTGGGAAAGATTCAAGGAGTTACTTCGTAGATGCCCTCACCAAGGGATTCCATATTGCATCCAATTGAAGAAGTTTTATAATGGTCTCAACGCACATACAAGGTTGGTGGTAGATGCTTCTGTGAATAGTGCTCTTATTAAAGTCTTGATGAGTCTTACGAGATCATCGAGAGAATAGCCAGTAACAATTACTAGTGGCCGACAAATTGAGCAGTTTCAAGAGGTCAAGTAGCCGAAGTGCATGAAGTAGATCCCCTTACTTCACTCTCAGCTCAGGTATCTTCTATCTCTTCAATGTTGAAACAGTTTACTACTAATGGTTTAAATCTTGTTGTAGCTAACCACCAAGTCAATTTGACGTTATTTCCTGTGTATATTGTGGAGATGGCCATTCTTTCAAGAATTGTCCATCAAATCCTGAGTCAGTTTATTATGTAAGAAATCAACCCCAAAATAAAAGTGGATAAGGACCACAGTCCAACTTTTATAATCCTTCATGACGTAATCATCCCAACTTTTCTTAGAGTAATAAAGGAAATGGACCCAACAACACCTACACGCAACATAGACCAAGTCAACCCCAAGAGTTTAATAAACAAGTTTTAAAACCACCATAAGCTGAACCATCTAACAGTTTGGAGAATTTGTTGAAGGTGTACATGGTGAAAAATGACACCTTAATCCAAAGCCAATCAGCAAAACTGAAAATTTTGGAGAACCAAAAAGATTAGTTAGCTACGGAGCTTCGTAATCGATCGCAAGTAGCCTTGCCAAATGATACGGAAAATCCAAGGCATTTGTGTAAGGAACATTGCAAGGTAGTTGGTTTACGAAGTGGTAAGAATTTGGAACCCAAGGAAGCTGTGGTTAAAGATGAACCTACTGAGAAGGAGGAAAGTCAGCCAACAATTGAAATTCCTGCACCATTAGAGCTAGAACTTACAAAGTCTAATGAGGTAGAATCTAAACTAATGAATTTTGATATGTTAACACCTTCTTTACATGCAGATTTATATCCTCAGATAAGTTGTCTAGCCAGACCCAAAGATTCTAGCACCATAAGCAGAAACAAGAGGTGCAATTCAAGAAGTTTTTGGATGTTCTATAGCAACTTCACATTAATATCTCGTTGGTGGAGGCCTTAGAACAAATTCTCAACTATGTAACATTTATGAAGGACAATCTGTCCAAGAAGAAAAGACTTAGTGAGTTTGAGATTATAACTTTAACGAAGGAGTGTAGTGCGTTCCTACAGAACAAGCTACCTCCGAAATTGAAGGACCCAGCAGCTTTACTATACCCTATAATTTTGGAGAATCTTACTGTAGTAAAGCTTTATATTATCTAGGAGCCAGCATCAACTTGATGCCGAAGTCTATTTTCAAGCAGTTGGGAATAGGTGAAGTAAGACCCATGACTGTGACACTTCAACTAGCGGATCGATCTTTGGCATACCCTGTCATTTATCTCCAAGTGGAGGTCATTTTGGTGGTCCCCGCACTGCAGCAAAGATCCTACAAGCTGGATTTTTCTAGCCTATGGTGTTTACGGATGCATACACATATGTGAAAAATTGCAATCGATGCCGAAAGACTAGGAACATATTAAGATGGAACTAGATTCCCTTGACAAACATCCTAGAGGTAGAATTATTTGATATTTGGGGTATTGATTTTTTAAGACCGTTTCCTTCTTCTTATGATAACAAGTACATACTAGTTGTTGCCGATTATGTATCCAAGTGGGTGAAAGCCAAGGCATACCTAACAAACGATGCCAAGGTAGTTATGGATTCCTACATAATCATGTGTTTACACGGTTTGGGACTCCGAAAGCTATAACTAAAGATGAAAGATTTCACTTTGTAACAAATGGCTTAAGTGATTGCTTGACAAGTATGATGTGAAACACAAAATTGCCATTGCCTATCATCCACAGTCAAATGGGCAAGTTGAACGGTGAACCATGAGATCAAAGGAATCCATGAGAAAATAGTTCAACCTAATAGAAAATATTGGTCCTGAAGGCTCAATGATACCCTATGGGCCTATTGAACAACTTTTAAGACATCATTAGGAATGACTCCTTATCGATTAGACCTTGGAAAGACATGTCATTTGCCGCTTGAGTTGGAAAATAAAGCTCACTGTGCTTTGAAACAATTAAATCTAGATCTAAAGTAAGCTGGTGAGAGAAGAATGTTACAACTTGATGAGATTGAGGAGTTGAGGTTATTTTCATACGAGAATCCCAAGGTGTATAAAGAAAAAACTAAGAGATGACATGACAACTGCATACAACCTCGTGAATTCAAAAAAGGTAAAAAAGTTTTATTTTTTAATTCGAGGCTAAGGCTATTTCCTGGGAAGCTCAAATCCTGATGGACTGGACCTTACACCATTCACAGAGTTTATCCATATGGAGCGGTAGATTTACATGACAACATGGGAGGTACATTTAAAGTTAATGGTCAATGCCTCAAACACTATTGGGATTATGAGGTTGAATGAGTTGAAACCTCATTCAATTTAACAAACCCTTGATTTTTCATATTAATCCTGTCTAAGGAGATTGAAACTTAAGCAAGACCATTTGTGACTCCTCCAACCTTTCATGGGATATTAATTTAATGTTATCTTCCGAGAACAAATTTTCTAAGAAATCCAAAAGAATTTTTTTTATTTTAAAATTTTAATTTAATTTTTTATGTTTAATAGGAGAATCAAACTGGCCCAAGTACTAATCAGTTTATTTGTTCTAGTTCAGTTCAAGAAATAATTGCAGCTTGGGATCGAGGCCTAGAATAATGAAGAGGAAGAAATTACCCATACAAGTGTCGTCCATAAACCCCCGAAAACCCCTAATTTTTTTTCCACTTTTATTCCCTCTATACATTGCCGCCCAAGTTACTACCTTTAGCTAAATTTTAGCTAAAATTTACCCTAATCTACTACTATATAAACCCCTCTCTACCACAATATTTTTCCCTAGCCACCTATTTCCTTTCTTTTTGCCGTGGCCTCAAATCCCAAAGGTTCTCCCCAAATTTCATTTCCTTTTTGTATAACCCTACTATCACCGCCGCAAGCCCTTCACTATAGCACCCTTTCTATCGCAACAACCGTCGTAGCTAGCGTCTTTTTCCACCAAAAATATCTTCGCACCACAAATTAATTTTTGCCGCAACCTCCACCTCAAAAATCTGAAATTTTCCTTGTTGTTTAGGAAAAGTCATCATGTTTCACAAAAGAACTAGATCTTCCAAAACTACTGCTGAAAATCCAATTGTGATTCAAGTTGAGGAAGCGAAGGAAAGATTTGATTCCATCTCCAAAACTCAAACCATGATGCCGGAAAAAGTTTCAATTTGGAGAGCATTGACAATATGATTATGCCTTTGTCAATTTGAATAACAATTGATGCTTTTAATTGGAATCAATTTTTTGATGCACGATTAATACCTGAAGAAGAATTAGTGCGAAAGTTCTATGCCAATTTGACCACACCAGATGCTAAGGAGGTTCTTGTTGTTAAAAACAAGGTCCTTACTTTTAAGTCCATTAATGATTTTTTTAACTTACCTAGTGTTGAAAAAGATGAGTACTCTGCCATGACAAAAAATATCAATTTGAATTTTCTTCAACAAGAACTTAATGTTGTAACAAATTCGGGATCCAAATGGATTATAAGGAAGTACAACAGTTATTCTTACCGAAAGGAGTATTTAAACTCAGTGGCTAAGGTATGATTCTACTTTGTTCAATATAGCTTCATGCTTATCTTACATAGTTCCACAATCTCGACGGAACAAATGCTTTTGTTGTATGTAATTATGACAGAAAAGTCTATCAATGTTTGGGAAAATTATTCTAAAGAAAAATCAAGATTTCGCTAGAAAAAAGGCAGGAAGTGCCTACTTTCCATCATTGATTACTTCACTTTGCTTGAGGGACCAAGTAAGATGAAAAGAAAACTTGAAGGGCTGTTATGTTCAAGGTTGCATAACAAGGCATAATCTTGAAATATTAGTAGAGAATGTTGAACTGTTGAACCAGGTTGATCAAGATGGACCAAATGAACCAGAATCCAATGAGTCGCCAACCAAATCTGAACTAGAAGTTGACTCAATAAATGACACAGAAGAAGCAAATACTGGAGAGGAAAAAAAACCCTGAATTGAGGGTGGAACCAAATGTTGCTCAACCAGTGCAGCCAAGTGTTGATCCCAAGTTGACCATTCTAAATCCCACTTCTTCAAACACTATGAAGAAATCAGAATTTTCAACTATGATGGATATGTGGAAATTCATGCAAAACCAACAACAAGCTTACTGGAGATATTCAAAAGTTAGAAATGACTCCATATGGAATATTTTTAAGAATATCTCTACCTGTTTTGTTCTTGAGGTTCCAAATCATATCTTTGAGACATGGAAAGAAGAGATTATAGGATCAAGTGCGACCAAGAAGGGAAAGGAGAAAGACATAGACGAAGACACAAATTAAAATGGGGAAATTACTTTTTCTTAATATTTATTTTTAGGCATTTATATTTTTAGTTAGTATCTTGCTTTCGTACAATAAGTAGGAAATTGCAAACATGAATAAATTAAGCTCAATGCCTCTTCTCTAATAAAAAGCAAAGTAGCATGATAATGTGAATGAACATGTCTTGGATTGGATTGTTAAGGAAGCCTTGGTACTTAAATAGTCTTCATGACTCACCTCTTTTTTCTTACTATCCTACCTGGTATTCAGTTCTCATTCATTACTTTGTTTACACAACGAGAACATTGCTTCTTTTTAATGAGGGGGTAGGGCAATATTTGCAAGAATTTTAAATTTTTTTAAGTATGGTCAATGTTTACACATGGAATAAAATTTTTGCTGAAATATAATGATGTTCAGACAAAATTTTTGTCCATAAGTTAGCTCAAATGCAAGTATGATCTCTGATTTTATTTGAGTTTTTAATGTTATCTTAAGTTATGGAATGTTTGTATGTTCTTAGGTCTTATGTAGTCTTTTCCTTGAAAATTTTATTTCCTTAGAAATAGACATGCATGAAAGTTTAAGTCTTTAGAATTGACTTAGTAACTTTCTTGAGGTGAAATCCGAAGAGGCATAAGAATCAAAACATGATATAGGCACATTTTCTTTGGATCGTTTGAGTGTTTCAAGCATAACATATGAATTTAACTCTTGAAACCTTACTTTGAGCCTTTAAGTCTATTTTATTGCTTTTACCTACATCATAAGCCATATTACCATCTTTTTAAGTTTTATCCTATTTTTGCACTAATCTTAACTACACTTGTTTTGGTGATCAAAGTTTCAGGAAAAATTCAAAATGATATATATGTTCTTCGCATGTTTGAAAAAAAGAGAAATCTCTATTCAAATGTCAAGAAAAAAAAGAGTAAAATAAATATTCAAAATATTAAGAAGTATTTTTGGGCATAAACTTCAAATTAAGTTTAAGGATGGTAAAACCCGATAGTAGGAAGGATGTACCTCGAAAAGATCCAAGGCAAAGTTAGGGTCAAGATTACTGAACCTAAAAATTCACTTCACTTTATCTATACCTTGAGCCTAGCCCCATTATAACCCTATAAAAGACCTATTGATTTTGATAATTATGCCGACTATATTAGTGGACAAGAATTGCTAAGTTCAACATATAAGGACCATTAAATAAACCTTGTGATTCTTTTATCTAATTGATAAGGAAACTTTGATTGAATGGTGAATGTTATGTATGACCTTAAAATACTTGCACTCTATGACTTATGTTAGCACTTTCCCTCACCTAGTATAAAATTTTGAAATAATGTTTGCATATGAGTGACTTATCAACAAAAAGATTGTGAGAGCATGACTTTATTGATGTATGTTTATGTGAAAAATTTGATTCTACTTAATGATTTTATTAAAACATATTGCAAGATTGCCTTATCTAAATTTTTGCTTTGCATTACTCGGGACGAGCAATGGATTAAGTTTGTGGGTGTGAAAAATCTAATTTATATAGAGTTTTTAAAGTTGTTTATGACACCTTTTTCTTGAAAAATTATGTTAATCCCGAGAATCTGGTAGTTAATTGGGTAAATTTTGTTCATACGATGATAATGAACATGATTTAATAAAGGATGCAATTTTATGCTTCTATGTATCAAATTTGTGCATAATTTAACTATTTCATGTTACATATTAATTTCCTATATTTATTTGTTGTAGTGGGACCATGGAGTTAATAATTTATGAAGCTCATTTTAATTTTGCATGGACATGAAGCTTACTCTACCCTAGTTGGACGGCAAAGGCATGCAATTTGGGTCATAAAAAGGTCACCTTGATCTAGTTAAAGATGGTTTAAATGTAGGACAAGTCTGATAAGTTAATTGGGTCACAAAACCATCCAAGCAAGGGGGAAAGAAGCCCAATTCGACAAGGGAATATGAGCAACCTAAAATTGGTTTTTCAGAGATTTATTCTGAGGTCCCTACACTTGTAAAATAATTAAAATTCAGCATACTTTTTTTACCTATGAAAGCATCCAGCTCTTTGCTTGATTCATGCATGAAATCAAGCATGAATCAAGCAACCAACAACCTCCCCTTTCCAGAAATCATAATTGGCCAAGAGTGAGAGAAACTTAAGGGAATTCTGAACTATTTTTTGTAAACCTATTATCCATCCCTCAAGTATAAATAGACCTCCCATTCACCTTTCATTTCATCCCTCAACACATATTTTACCTCTCATTCTTCATTATACTCTCAGTCCTTCATTCATTTCCTTCTCACGCATAAACCATGCATTTCCCCCTCCATTTAGCTAGCAATTCCTTGAGAAAATTCTCTTGGTATAACTTTTAGATTTGTGTGATTAAATTGTTTCAAACCTAGTCTCTAATACTTCACATAAAATCCAAGGAACCCTTAGTTAAATATGATGATGGCAGTATGCATGTTTTTCTAAGTAAAAGATTCCAACAGGACTTAATACTGGTTTCAAAAAGTTCGTGAAAGATTAAGTTGCCATAGAATATTTTTGGAACATTGTGAGCTTGATGAAAATGAACTAAGTCAAATAATGTAATTATTCTAGCCTATTCATTTTATCATTGTTGAAATCTTGTAAATTTTGCTGCTAAATCCATCTCATCCATTTTCATTATTCATTACACTTAGGTTAATTTTGCATTTAGCATAACCTTTTCATTTAATTACTTATTTTTATCAAACATTCAAAATTATTGTGTCTTTCTCACCAACTTGTGTAACTTTAATTTTACAAAATATTGATTAACATATACAGTCCCTGTTGAGACAATAACTCTTATACTTACTTATTACTTGATAATGACTGTGTATACTTGCACAAACCCCAATGTTACAATGCTTTTAGGTAAAGTATTTCCCACCTAGAAAAAATGCTCTTTTGTTTAATGAATTCACCATTTTTCAACAAATGGATGATGTATCCCTATACAAGGTGTGGGAAAGATTCATGGGGCTTACTTCATAAATGGTTTCACATTGCATCCTGTTGAAGACATTTTATAATGGTCTCAACTCAAACTCAAGGTTGGTGGTAGATGCTTCTAAAAATAGTGCTCTCTAGTCGAAGCTTATAATAAGGCTTACAAAATCATCGAGAGAATAGCCAGTAACAATTACCAGTGGCTGACAAATCAAGCAGCTTCAGGAAGACAAGTATTCGGAGTACATGAAGCAGATGCCCTTACTTCACCTCAACCCAGGTATCTTCTATCTCTTAAATGTTGAAATAGTTACTACTAATAATTTGAATAATATTGTAGCTCAACCACCAAGTCAATTTAATGTTATTTCCTGCGTATATTGTGGGGACAGTCATTCTTTTGAGAATTGTTCATCAAATCCTGAGTCAGTTTATTATGTAGGAAATCAACCCCAAAATAGAAATGGACAAGGACCACAGTCCAATTTCTATAATCCTTCATGTTGTAACCGTCCAAACTTTTCTTGGAATAACTAAGGAAGTGGACCGAACAACACTTACGTGTAGCATAGACCAAGTCAATCCCAAGGGTTTAATCAACGAGTTCG
The DNA here is from genome assembly GCF_007990345.1 of Gossypium hirsutum. NCBI lineage: Eukaryota > Viridiplantae > Streptophyta > Magnoliopsida > Malvales > Malvaceae > Gossypium > Gossypium hirsutum. Next base: position 35,799,989 of record NC_053444.1, read on the forward strand.
AAAGCCACCACAAGCTGAATCATCCAACAGTTTGAAGAATTTCTTGAAGGCGTACATGGAAAACAATGACGCCTTAATCCAAAGCTAAGCAGCAAGACTGAAAATTTTGGAGAACCAAATGGATCAGTTAACTACGAAGCTTGGTAATAAACCACAAGCAACCTTGTCGAGCGATATAGAACATCCAATGAATTTGGGTAAGGAACATTGCAAGGTAGTTGTTTTACAAAGTGGAAAGAATTTGGAACCCAAGGAAGTTGTGGTTGAAGATGAACGTATTGAGAAGGAGGAAAGTCAACCAACAGTTGAAATTCCTACACCAGAAGAGCCAGAACTTTCAAAGTGTGATGAGATAAAATCTAAACTAGTGAACTTTGAAAAGTTAACACCTTCTTTAGATGTAGATTTATCTCCTCAGAAAAGTTATCTAGTTTAAGCCAAAGTTCCATCATCTGCATATCCTCGAAGACTCCAGCAACATAAGCAGAAACAAGAGGTGCAATTCAAGAAATTTTTCGATGTTCTAAAGCAACTTTACATTAATACATAGTTGGTGGAGGCCTTAGAACAAATTCCCTACTATGTCACGTTCATTAAAGACATTTTGTCCAAGAAGAAGAGGCTTAGTGAGCTTTAGACTGTAGTTTTAACAAAGGAGTGCAGTGCATTCCTACAGAACAAGCTACCTCCGAAACTGAAGGACCCTAGAAGCTTTACTATACCCTGTAATATTAGAGAATTTTACTGTGGTAAAGCTATAAGGAGCCAGCATCAACTTGATGCCGAAGTCTATTTTCAAGTTGTTAGGAATAGTTGAAGTAAGAATCATGACTCTGACACTTCAACTGGCAGATCGATCTTTGGCATGCCTATAAGGGAAGATCGATGATGTTATGGTACAAGTAGATAAGTTTATTTTTCCTACTAATTTCATTGTCTTAGATTTTGAAGTAGATAAGAAAGTACTGATCATCTTGGGGAGACCTTTCCTAGCCATAAGAAGAACATTAATAGATGTGTATAAAGGTGAACTCACCATAATAATTCAAGATGATCAGGTAACATTTAATGTTCTTAAAGCCATGAAATTCCATGATCCAGTAGGAGAATGCTCAATGATGAAGGAGTTAGAAACCTTAGTTTCTATTGAGTGGGAGAACAATCTTATAGAAGACCCATTAGAAAACATTTTAGGGTCTTAGCCATTGGAAGATGAACAAGGTAATGAAAATGTAGATTTTATGGAAGTTGATCCAAGGGACTATGTTCAACAAGCACGATTTGAACCATTAGAGTTGAAAGCTCAAGAATACAAACAACCAAAGTTGTTAATTGAGGAACCACCTAAACTTGAACTAAAGGTACTTCCTTCCCATTTGAAATACATTTATTTGGGTAACATTTCTACTTTGCCTGTAATTATTTTAGCAGAACTAACAGAATACCAAGAGGAGAAACTAGTCGAAGTTTTAATGAAATTTAAAAAGGCGATTGGTTGAACCATAGCTAATATTCGAGGAATAAGCCCTTCCTTTTCTATGCATAATATTATCCTCGAGCAAGATGAAAGAGCTAGAATTGATGGGAAAATGAGACTCAATCCGATCATGAAAAAGGTAGTTTGAAATGAAGTTATCAAATGGTTAGATGCAGGAATTATCTACCTCATCTCAAATAGTTCATGGGTAAGTTCGATACAGTGTGTACCAAAAAAAGATGGAATCGCGATTGTTGAGAATGAACGAAATGATTTAATCCGGATAAGGACGGTCACGGGTTGGAGAATCTGTATGGACTACAGAAAATTGAACAAAGCCACTCGAAAGGATCATTTTCCTCTACTTTTATGGACCAGATGTTGGATCGACTGACAAGTAACGAATATTACTATTTCTTAAATGGATATTCAGGATATAACCAAATATTTATAGCCCCGGAAGACCAACACAAAATGACTTTTACTTGCCTGTACAGTACGTTTGCTTTTAGGTGAATGCCTTTCAGTTTATGCAATTCACATGTAACATTTCAACGGTGCATGATGGCAATATTTACTGATATGGTTAAAAATTTTGTTGAGGTATTCATGGATGATTTTTCTATTTTTGGTAATACTTATGTTGTTTGTTTGAGTAAATTGGCTAAGGTACTTAAAAGATGCGATCAGACAAATCTTGTCATTAATTGGGAGGAATGTCGTTTTATAGTTAAGGAGGGAATTGTCTTAGGACACAAAATATCCAAAAGAAGGATTAAAGTTAACAAAGAAAAGGTAAATGTAATTGAAAAATTACCACCTCCAATTAGTGTGAAAGGAGTTAGAAGTTTCTTAGGCCATACTGGTTTTTACCGAAGATTTATTTAAGATTTTTCAAAAATTTCTAAGCCTTTGTGTTCATTATTAGAAAAAGACACCACTTTTGAGTTTAACAAAGCATGCTTGGAAGCTTTTGAGGAATTAAAAAGTCGATTAATCTTAGCCCCAATAATCATTACACCTGATTGGAACTCACCTTTTGAGTTGATGTGTGACACAAGCGATTTTGCTGTTGGAACTGTAATGAGTCAAAGAAAAAACAAAGTGTTTCATCCTATCTACTATGCAAGCAGAACTTTGATAGGAGCTCAACTTAATTAAACGGTAACTGAAAAGGAACTCTTTGTGATAGTTATTTCTTTTAATAAGTTTCGTTCATATCTTATAGGTACCAAAGTCACAATATTTATTGATCATGCGTCCATTAAATACTTACTCACAAAGAAAGATGCTAATCCAAGGTTGATTCGGTGGATACTCTTATTCTAAGAATTTGACCTTGAGATCTAAGACAGAAAAGGTATTGAAAACCAAGTAGCTGATCATCTATCGAGGTTAGAACAAAACGAGGTAACTTATTCACTTGTTCTTATCAATGAGAATTTTCCAGATGAGCATATCTTCGAGGTAAGTTGAATTCATGAAATTCCTTGGTTTGTTGATTATGCGAACTATTTATCATGTGTAATATACCTTCCGGAATGACATACCAACAAAGGAAGAAATTCTTTCATGATAGTCAAATTTATTTCTGAGATGATCCATTTTTGTTTAAATAATGTGCAGATAATATCATTAGGAAATGCGTAGTTGGAAGTGAAATAGACAAGATCCTAGATCACTACCATTCATCTCAAAGTGAAGGACACTTTAGTGGTTCCCACATTGCAGCGAAGATCTTACAAATTTGATTTTTCTAGCCTACAGTGTTCAAGGATGAGTATGCATTTGTGAAAATTTGTGATTGGTATCGATACCAAATGCCAGTTTGTTTTCCAAAGTGAAGAAGAATTTTCCCAACTTGATTTCTAAGTTCTCATATGTTCTTAATTAACCTAAAATGAATTTTTAGCAAATTTTAATGATTTCATATGCTTAGATATGTCAAATTTAAGTACAATTCATATGAAACATGGAGCATTATAAGACATTCAAAAATTGAATATTAATTATCCAAAAAAGTCTAATTTAACATATTAAAAGGCATTCAACAATCATGTAAACTAGATCAAATAGGTCAAATATAGACTAGACATGCAATATCAACTTCCCTTAACTAATAGTATATGACAGCCATAGAGATGATTTGTTCATGCTTTGTCAATCAAATTTTAATTCATAAAGCATTTTGAAAACATCAAAGTGCAAAGTTTATCTAAACACAAATTCAAGGTAAGGTGATAATACCTAGTTCTCTTCTAATTGTCCAATATCTTTCTTTATCTAAAGGTTTTGTAAAAATATCGGCTAATTGCTTTAAGGTGTCAGCAAATTCTAGAACTACATTTTCCTTTTGGTCATGATCTCTAGTGAAATGATGTCTTATTTTAATATGCTTAGTACTAGAATGTTGGATGAAATTTTTAGTGAGACACATAGCACTAGTATTATCACACTTGATAGGAATAGTATCTATATCAACTCCATAGTTTGTAAGTTGTTGTTTCGTCCATAAAACTATAGCACAACAACTACTGACAGAAATGTATTTCATTTGGTATTGGAAAATGCAACACTATTTTGTTTCTTTGAAAACATGAAATTAACATGTTGCCTAAGAATTAACAAGTATCAAAGGTGCTCTTCCTATCTAGTTTGCAACCTCCAAAATCCGCATTTAAGAAAACATGCAAGCTAAAGGATGAATCTCTAGGATACCAAAATCTTAAATTAGAAGTGTCTGTAATGTACCTAAAAATTCTCTTAATGGATTGTAAATGAAATTCCTTAGGGCAAGATTGATATCTAGCACACAAGCAAACACTAAATATAATGTCGTGTCTACTTACAGTAAGATAAAGTAAAGAACCAATCATTGACCTATATAAATTTATATCTACACATTTACCTTATTCATATTTATCAAGCTTTGTAGAAGATCTCATGGGTGTAGCTTGCGGTTTGAAATTGTCCATTCCAAACTTTTTTAGCATTTTCCTTATGTACTTAGCTTGATTGATGAAGATGTCATTCTTCCTTTTCTTGATTTGGAGTCCTCAAAAGAAGTTTAGTTCTCCCATCATGCTCATCTCAAATTCACCTTGCATTAACTTTGAAAACTCTTCACAAAGGAAATCATTAGTAGCACCAAAGATAATATCATCAACATAAATTTGTGCCACTAATATATCTTTGTCTTTTATTTTGATAAAAAGTGTTGTATCAACCTTCCCTTAACAAAAACATTTTTCAACAAGAAAATTTGATAGTCTTTCATACCAAGCTCTAGGAGCTTATTTCAAACTATATAAAGCTTTTGAAAGTTTGAAAACATGGTTTGGAAATTTTGGATCCTCAAAACTAGGTGGTTATTCAACATACACTTTTTCATTTATAAAATCATTTAGAAAAGCATTTTTCACAACCATTTGATATAATTTAAAATCGTTAAAGCATGCAAAAGCTAAAAGCATTGTAATGACTTCCGTTCTAGCTATAAGAGCATACATTTCATCATAGTTTATTCCTTCCACTTGAGTGTATGAATGAGCAACAAGCCTAGCCTTGTTTCTCATTATGTTACCACTCTCATCTAGCTTATTCCTAAAAACCCACTTAGTACCTATAGTAGATTTTTCACAAGGTCTTTTTACAAGGGTCCATATGTTGCTTCTCTCAAGTTGATTTAATTCCTCTTGCATAGCCAATATCCAATATTTATTATTTAATACTTCTTTGATATTTTTAGGCTCAATACATAAAATAAATGCAACATAATTACATGTATTTCTCAAAGAAGATCTAGTAGTTACCCATTTAGATAAATCTCCCAAAATCTTACCATCCTTCACATAATTGTACTCTCTTGGATAATTGACTTCATTTTCCTCTATGGTGAGCTCCTTTAAAGCTTCTTGTGTTTGTTCTTGAATCTTTTCATTTGATGAATGATCAGCCTTATCATCATTTTTTATTATTCCTACATCATCATCATCATCATCATCATCATCATCATCAATGCAAGTATCCTTTCTAGGAAAAGGGTTAGCATCATTGAAAACAACATGTATTGATTCTTCAAAAACTAAAGTTATTTTATTAATGACTCTATAAGATTTAGAATTTAAACAATAATCAAGAAATTTTTATTCAGCATTTTTTGTATCAAATTTATCAAGAGTTTATTTGCCATTATTTACAACAAAACTCTTTCATCCAAAATGATGAAAATAACTAACGTTAGGCTTTTTGTTTTTGAAAAGTTCATATAGAGTTTTCTTTAAAATAGGCTTAATCATTACTCTATTAACAATATATCAAGCTATGTTTGTAACTTTTTCTCAAAAATATTTTGATAAATTATTCTCACAAAGCATGGTTTTAGCCATTTCTTCTAAAGTTCTATTTTTTCTCTCAACAACTCAATTTTATTGAGTGCTCTAAGTGCTAAAAAGTTATGGCTAATCCCATTTGAGTTACAAAAATTTTCAAAACCAAGATTTTGAAATTCAATTCCATGGTCACTTCTAAAACTAGTGATAGAGTAACCTTTTTCGTTTTGATTAAGTTTTCAAAATGTGATGAATTTTTCTAAACCTTCATCTTTAGTACTTAAGAGAAGAACCCAAGTAAATAAAAAATAATCATCTTTAAGCACAATAACATATTATTTTCCACCTAAGCTAATAGTCCTATTTGGTCCAAAAAGATTAATGTAAATTAACTGAAGAAATATACTAGATACATTATTTACAAGTTTAAAAGAAAATTTCTTATGTTTGCCTTTAACACATGTATCACAAACTTTATCTAAATCAAAATCAAAATCAAAATCATATTTTGGCAAACCTCTTACTAAGTCATTTTTGGCTAACTTATGCAATATGCTTATGCTATCATGTCCTAATTTTTATACCACAATAAAGAATTATTTTCATTTTTAGCAAGAAGGCATATGTTTGAGTCATGCATGTCATCTAAATGCACCATGTAAATATTTCCTATCCTATGTCCTACAAGAATAATCTTATTAGACACAATTTCAATTAATTTACATCCATTTGATTCAAAGATGACATTGAAACCTTTATAACATAATTGACTAATACTTAATAGATTATGATTAAGACCATTAACATACAAAATATTTTTGATAAAGATTGAAGAGTTTTTACTAGAGTCAATTTCTTCAATAAGTAATTTGGAGTTCTCACAAAATGTAACTTCTCCACTTTTTGGCTTCAATTCGATAGAATTGCTCTTATTATTGGTCATGTGCCTTGAGCATCCACTATCAAGGTACTATGAATTTTTGCTTGATTTGCCCACCTTGAAGCAATGCTCCTTTTTCCTAAAAACATAGAATCATTTTTTTATTATTAGTACCCAAATTCTTATAGGTTCATAAGCATTAGTTTCCAAGATTTTAGTCCTTTTAGGTATCTATTTACAAAGGATATCTTTATCTTTAGTAGTAATGAATCCTTTAGGGACGCAAATACTTCTAACTAATTTTCCCTTATAAGTTTTAAAATGACATCTATGTTTATAGTGAATAAAGTTATTTTTAACAAAGTTTTGTTTGGAATTTTCTCATTTTTTAAACCTTATTGGAAAAACTTTGTTAGAGTGAGCTTTTTCACTCTTAAGCAACTCAAGTTGCTTTTCATAATCTTCATGAAATTTTGAGAGTAAATTATGTAAATCTAAATTTTTTTTCTCAAAATCATTAATAATTTCTTGCATTTTATTTACTTTCTCTTCAATTTCATGATTAGTTTTGGAAAGCAAGTCATTTTCATTTTTCAACTTTGAATTTTTTTTTTTATCCTTTGAAACCATGACTTCAAATTCCAAACACAACTCATCACAGGCATCTTGTAACTCAACCAATGAGTAGAAAATTGAACTAGACGACTTAGAAGCTACCTTAGATTCATCAATGGCCATAAGAAAAAGGTTGGTTACTTCTTGATCTTCTTCATCGAAGGAATCGTCATTGCTCCAAATAGCTACATTGGCCTTAAGCTTTTTTTGCTTGATCCCTTCTTATTCCATCGATGAAAATCAAACTTGATATGTCCCAGTTTGTTACACTCATAACAAATAATGAAATCTTTCTCCTTGGTAGATTCAAGCTTCAATCCGTTATTCTTTTGAAATCTCTTTGTCTCCATCCACCTTTTCACTTGATTCACTACCTTTATTTGTAGTGGATTTAAGAGTAACACCAACCTTTTTCTTCACAGCTTTTTTCTTACTCAATCCCATCGTTAAGTCTCATCTCACGTGTAAGTAAAGAACCAATGAGCTCATCTAAATTTAACATTTTATTCTTTGCCTCTTTAATTGAAGTCACTTTGGCTTCCCAAGATTTAGGTAAGTATCAAAGCATCTTCCTTACCACGTCTTCATTTGGATAGATCTTGTCATAAGACTTTAGACCATTAATGATGATGGTGAAACAATTGGACATTATCTTGATATCCTATTTTGGCTTCATCTTGAAAGTTTCACAATTGAGAGTGAGAATTTTTATTTTTTATTTTTTCACTTGACTTGTTCCTTCATGAATGACCTCTAACTTGTTCCAAATTTCCTTGGCATTTGAGCATGATGACACTCTACTATACTCATCTGGACCAAGCACACAAAATAAAGTGTGCATTGCCTTGACATTAAGTTGAACGCTTCTCCTATCTTCCTCGTTCTATTCCTTCTTGTTCTTTGGAACTAAAAGCTCTCCTTCTTGCTTGAGTGGTACGAAGGGACCATCTATGATAATGTCCCATACGACAAAGGTCATTTGCTTGGATGAACATCATCCTTATCTTCCAATAGGAATAGTTAGCACAATTAAACTATAGAGGCTTGGAGATAGATTGAGATTCTCCAAGAAAAACTGATCCGGAAGTAGACGTTATTATTTAAATTGAGTTGATGATTGTTAAGCTTCCTCAAGGATCTCCTCTTTGGTACTTAAACCGTATAAAAGAGGCTAGCTCTGATATCAATTATTAGCTCAATTAAACAACAGAAAATTGCAAAGAGGGTAGTGAATTGACCTTTTAAAATTTTGGTGGAAGCAAAGAAAATAAATGGAGACAATGAACACAATGATGTATAGTGGTTTGGCCCCAATTGCCTACTCCACTACCTTAGCTTTCCACAGCTAAGGATTTTCCCAAATTCACTAATTTGAAAACCTTTGAGGATAAGGTTTAATCTTACAAACTCCCTTAAGGTGTCTACCCAAACCTTAAGACACAAACTCTCTCAAAGAAATACAAATAAGCAAACAAATAAATAATCCTTACAAGATCAAAGTGTTTACCAATTAAGCACAATTACAAAGAAGAACACATAAGCTGATAGAATAACAATAAAACTCACAAGTGTATGAAAGAAAAATATAGAAAATTTAGGACAAAGGTTGTTTAATTGATCTTTAGCTTTGATTCTCTTTCTTGTTGTTATAGGACCTTTGAAAGCTGATATTTATACCCTCTAATTGATTTTCAACCGTTGTGGTTGTTATGGAATTAAATAGAGCCATTGGGGATGAAAATATCAGTTCATTTAATTCGCCTGCAAAAAGTATCGATAATATTAGCATTTATTGCCTTGATTCAATGATTGTTAAACCTATAAAATTGATACAAGGATAAAATTATCAATACCAAATAAAAATGTATCGATACCGGATCGATACTTAATGAATACCTCAAAATGTCAGAATGTTGATTTCGTATCGATACTAAAAATGTATGAATTAAAGTATACCAAAATCGATACCATTTAAAATTTATCAATACCAAGCAAAAATGTATCGATACTGTATCAATACTTGGTTACTCATTTGCAAGTTAGTAGCCTATTTTGGTATTGATTTTTAGAAATTTATCGATACCTGACAAAAAGTATCGATACTAGAAGTCAAGCCATCTAATTTTTCTAAAATTGTCCCTTATCGTTGTTCCATGAATTTCATCCTAATTCGCAATCCATCTAATTTTTCTAAAATTAACTTTTACGCACCTTGAGTACTAAAGGATTCATAAAAGGATTGCATCTGAACTAGATTCTCGGGTTCTTCTACTTCCATTTGTGGTTCCCCTCCTTTATCTACCGTCGTTACTTTGTTTACCCAATTAAATTCAGTAGTTTCCTCATAACCCAATTGATGTAGTGAGCATCTCTCAATTTCCATCCTTCGAACAAGAGAAATAGTCGAATCACTTGATGTATTTATACCAAAACTGGTAAGAAGTTTACTAATAACCATAACAAATACACAGCTGCACTCATGCTTATCCTCAAATATAAAGTTACTCAAGTTTGGTTTTCGCTTATCTTTTATCTTGGAAATCCACCAATAATCGTATTTTCTTATAGTAGAATATCTTATTCCAAAAGGTTTTATATTGTGTGTAATGATTAGATGTGGTAACCGGTCATGCATAGTCAAAAGAGCAGTAGAGGAAGGGGTTTGCAATAAGGTTTCATCGGCAAAAATTCCCGAGCAAGACCAAGGGTATTTGAGCTGAGTATTGATTTCTCCTTCCTTAACTACCCCTAAGGCATTGGCTAGCAATTGTCTGGTTACCAAAATTTCTTTACCCATCACATAAGTCTTAAATCTACCAACATAAAACTCATTACCACGGTTATTCAATTCAACACAAGAGGCATTACTATAAAATGCCTTAAGTTCTCATGAACGATACTGAATCTCAAAAATTCCATCCACCCAAATTCCACAAATATCGAGATATATGGAAAATTAAGACATTGCAAGCAGTCAAAGTCAATTACCTTACCCTTCCAGCCCTGACTTCTCGGTGACAGAACTTTTGGTAGTAACGTGCTTCATCTTCCGGAGTTCGAAACACAAACTAAAATTTTGCATTGGAGTCCTAGTATTCTGTACAGGAGCTGATGGTGGAGGCTTTTTCCGTGTACAAGGGGTGGCAGCATGTTTTCTTTTACGTGCCATTGATGAAATGCAAGAGGGAAAAAATTAATTATGATTCAGCTTAAACACTTGAGGCCATTCATTCATGAACTCTTTTGTCTCTCAGCTGAAAGGTCAAATCTTATTACAAATGATAAAGAGAAAAGCAACATCATAGAGGCAATAACAGTCTGAAAATTTAAACTAAAGAACACCATGGACCAACTCTTTTCTCTTATAGAAACATGCAAAACTCACCTTCATTAACTTAATGCTTATTAGTTAAACAAGACTACCTTTTTATTTTACCAGAAAACATGCCCAACATGCTAGTTTCATATTAGCTGACCAAGGTCTTTCATGTCATTAAACACGTCACAATCCTCACGGAACCAAAATAGAGCATAGCCGAGTTCCATACTTCACTGCCATGTCACATTTTTCTCTGCGTATGTGTGTGTTTTAAAATTATTGTTTTTCCAATTCTCTAAAATTTTCCATTGATGAAAACTGAAGTAACCAGAATTGTTATTTATTAAGGAGATCAATTGCACTTTAGGCTACGTTGCTTTAACTTTTCATTTGCCTTGGAAGCATTTTTGCTGGAAACCAGTATCTAATGCTTATTTAGACATGAGCGTGGGGTTCATAAGTTAGAAAAAAGAACATTTTGGTGATTTTTCCAGGCTACTACGTGCATTCTCATCTAAACATTAAATGAACTCTTTCTTAACTTTGAAACTTCAAAACTGATAACTAAAAGGAGATTAAATGTAGGAGAAGAGGTTAAAAAAAAGAAGGATAGAGAAACTTGAAACTTGGGTTGTTTGCCAAGAATCTTCCTACAACCCCAAGAACCCACATTAGGACAAGATTTGAACAGTGGTTTGAGATAACAAATTATTTGGAAACGTTGAGCTAGTAAATCAAGACAAAAGATAACATAACAAGAAGGTAATCTCATTATCTCTTAACTTTCTTTACTTTCAATTTCAACACTGGACACAAAATATTAAAAAAATATATATCTAATCCACTTAAGATTCACATAAAAGAGTACATAATAAGACTGAAAAAAAAACAATGGAACTTTTGAAAGCAATTGGAAATGGGTTATCAACACTAGTAGGGGTGAGCATTCGGTCGAATCGAATCGAAAATTTTCGAGTTAATCGAGTTTTCGAATCTCATTTTATCATCCTAACTTTATTTGAAGTTTTCTCGAATCGAGTCGAGTGAGATGGAATTCGAATCGAATCGAATCGAATATATTTGTTCGAGTTAAATTTTAAAAAATAATTTTGAGTCCTTATAACCACTGTCACCCATCGTAATAAAATTTGTCCACCTTAATCAATTTTTTATTAACTTTCATCACCTCATAATTTATTTATTAATTTTTTATATACTGGTTAGCTTTTTTGCTTGCTTAGTTGTTTCAATTATCTTCAGATTTTTGTCACTATGTATTTTGGAATTAAAAAATATATTAAATGTAAAAAAATGATTTTTTAATAAAAGTTATTTTAAAAATAAAATGTGAAATTGATACCAATATAAAATTTTAACAAGAATATTTTATGGCATAATTAATAATTCAATTTTAATATAAATATTCAATATGACTAAACAATTCAATAATATAAATAATATAAAATGTGAAATTTAATTTAATAATATAAATAGTATATATAAATAAAATTATTACTCTTTATGTTTAGTGAATTGTTTTGGATAATTTTGATTTTTTATTTGAGAGTAAAGCGTGAGAAGTAAAAGTTTAGGGGGAAAATAAAAAGTTTTGGGGAATAAAAGTTTGAGGAAAAGTAAATAGGGGGAGTAAAATTTTGGAGGGAAAATATTAAAAAAAAATGGAGGGGGAGGGTTTGGGGTAGATGAGAGGTGGGATGAGAAGGGAATAAAAGGTTTAGGGAAAAAGTGGGAGGGAGTAAAACTTTTGGGGAAAAATAAAAAGTTTTAAGGGTTTTTGGGAGTAAAATTTTGAGAAAAAGTAAATGGGAGAGTAAAATTTTGATGGGAAATGAATTTTGGGTAGATTAGGGGGTTGGGAGGGGAGGGGAGTAAAAGTTTTGGGGGGAAAGTGGGAAGGAGTAAAAGTTTTGAGGGAAAAGTAAAAAGGATTGGGAGTTTGGGGTTTGGGGTAAAATTCGAAACTCAACTCGATTCGAACTCGAAATTTGAAAAAAAAAATTCGAGTTGATTCGAATAACTCGATTCGTTTAACTCGAAATTCGAATTTTTTTCGAGTCGAATCGAATTTTGCTCACCCCTAAACACTAGCCTAGAATAAGAAAAGAGAAAACCAATTGTAGATTCAATTCCTCAAATTTTTACTTTGATTGATGCTTGAGATATAGATTCTTCATCTTCTTTTTTTCTGGTTGGAAACGCAAGAGAAGGAGAATAGGACTGAAAAAAAAAAAAACAGATGAACCCGTTAGGGTATGCTTATTTTGTGATTTTGTTTTTTAAATATAAATTACCTTATTGTGATAACACATGTTTCTTAAAAAAACACGTTTAGAGGAAAAGTGTAAATAATTAAAATTTTTGGTCTCTTAAATTTAAAAATTTTAATTAAATTAAAATTTACAATGTTGCAATAAATGTTAAAAATGGGCTTAATAAAATGTAACTTACTTTTCTTAAATTAGGGGTTAGGGCAAACATATATATTTAATTAGTAGGGAATTATATAAACTTACCACTTAGTATTTGTTTTTCTATTCGTCATTCTATAAGTCAATTTACATTAACAGTGTATGACAGACACTATTTCAAAGGTATTTATTTATATTTATGTTAGTTTTTAATATTTTAATTACTTTATTGTTTTAGATTACATTTTAATTCTGAATTCATGACAGATGGTTTTGAACAAGCAATGGATGAGTTTGAATGACAGAATCAGTGTTGTTTATGTACATGGAGTTGATGCCTTCTAGAATTCGTATTTGATCAGGTAAATGCCCGTCACAATATTAGATGTTCTTATTTTTATACTTAACTTAAAATTGAATTAATCCACCGAATCAATATATTTCGATTGATCAGTCGGTGGTTTAATTTAACTCGGTTTAAGGTTGGTTAATAATTTTTTGAAATTTCAATTATCGATTAATTTAGTTCGAAATTGAGTAATTAATCGAAATAAATAATATATATTATATATAATATTTTTTTATATTAGTAATGTATCTTTTGAGCTATTATTTTTATATTAATTAAAATAAATAATATATTATATATAATATATTTTTTAACTATTACAAAAATGAATATTAGCAATGTATTTTTTATATGTTTTATATTTATTTTAACCAAAAGACAAAAACATACAAATTTCGATTAATTCAATTAACCAACAAAATTAACCGAAATATTTTGGTTCGGCTAATGTATTTGAAAAAAAATTGGTTTAGTTAACGGTTAAATATTTTTATATTTCAGGTAATTCGATTCGGTTAATAACTGAACCGGCCGTTTGTAAACCCCCACCTACAATATTTAAAAGAATGTGATTTTCAAAAAACAAATATTTCAAGAATGGAATTCTAAGTAATTGCACATTCTAGTGTCACGGGCTGCAGTTCAAAGCCTGTGACCATCGCATAAAATGCATCCCATGGAGGTCTATCGGTTAAATGGGGATCATTTGACCCACGAGAATTGGTTCTATTCAAAGAACTGATGTAGAAGTCTGTCTATTTGAAGCCCGAGTGGCCTAATGAAGCAAATATGGGAAATTAGGTTACCTTGGTAAATACAAAAACTAATCTTAGAAGATTTAAGGGAATCATATCTGATTAGATTTGAGTTTATTTGATTATATAAATCTTGTAAATCTCTTAATTGTAGTGATATGCTTCACCTTGATCATCGATGTAATTCGATCTATACCATCAGTTTTGGGAGAGCTTAACTATAAATAAAGAGCCTCCCCCTTAGTTGTAAATCATCCATTGTACCCATTGTTTTGTATTCTTTGAGAGTGAATACAATTGAGAGCATTTACTCAAACACCTCTCGTGCATTGTTTTCTGTGACTATTCTGTTCTTTTGAGCATTCTTTTGGCTTTGTGTTGCTTCCACTATATAAATTGTAGTGCCTTGGAGGAATTCTACGAGAACCCTCACTTTGTGGGAGGTAGACTGACTTAGGCATGTTTGAAATGATAGAATCACCTAAGGCCGCACGAATTGCAAGACTAAAGTTCTAGCCCCATGATACTGGCACTTAGATGGAGATATAGAAGAAAATAATGATGAAGATCCTACTAATGAGATAAGACATGATGATATGATTGGAATGTTATGTGATGGATGTGGTTTGATGGATTTGGATCTAAATTTTAGTGACACATTTGATATGGAGATTGTTATTATTATATATTCTATGACCCAGTTTATGACCCGCTAGATGGAGTCTGCCATATTCATGTTCACCGGATGGAAGCCCGCCATCTTCATGCGTGCTAGATAGAGTTCCCCAACTTCGTATTCGCCTCGTAACATAACTTTTCATCTCTCGTGTCCACTAGATGTCCACAGTCCGCTATGCCATTTTCTGCATCAACGGACACCTCATGGGATATGTGTCAATTTTAAGGGGATAATGTGTCCTCATGCATGGGACCTTGTTATCCCCTAGCATGTCCCATCAAGGAACCATGCCTTATAAATATGAAGAACAACACCATGAGATGGGGGTGAAAAGATCTATCAACAATTGGTGCGTTTAGAGTGGACACACTTCCGACCTTTAGATTCAATTAGAAAGTCAGAGATAGATCACCCAAATGAGTGATTCCCAAATCGCCTACCTTCAAACCGAGAGGAGAGACTAGAGGCTGGAAACCACCCTCAAAGGTCAAATCTTTTCACTGGCTGGTTCGCTCACCGACCAGAGAACAATTCTGACCAACGAGGCATCTATAAATTTTACAATATTAATTTTTCTTCAAATCAAGAAACTTCTAATCCTTCTAACCAGGAGACGTTACAACAACAACTTATGAGCTTGTAGGAGAAAATAAGAATTTTAAAAGAGTGGATGTTACAAAAAAATCTCAGATGCGAACAATAACTTTTTCATCAAAAGTAGTTTAAAGAGAGCAAGCAGATGATGAGAAAGATGCAGTCGAACCACTTCGACCACGATGACAATATCATGCCTCTATAGAAGGAAAAGGATACAGAGTAAATGCAAGACCGTGGTAGTAGGAGATGGATGCCTTGTGTCAAGACATCCAGGCGCTACGTCCTTATATCGAGGACATGGATTGGGTCGTTTGTTCTAACAATCCTTTAGCCCTAAAATTGTAGTGTTGAGCTTACTTTGAGAGTTTAAAGTGCCAAACTAGGTCTTTAAGGGAAGAAGGGACCCGAGGCCACATCTAATACAGTATAACGACTACATGAATGTTCTGGGAGCTTTGAATGCTGTAAAGTATAAAGCTTTCTCCATGACTTTGAAGGAAAGTGCTAAGGATTTGCATTTGTCTTTACCACAGGGCACTATTAAAAGCTTCGTATGGCTAGGTCAGTTATTTTTGGGAAGATTCCACACCCATAGAATAATCATGAGTACTCTAATGGACTTAATGTTGGTCAAGTAGAAGGAATGAGAGTCTTTGCAGGAGTATATAATGTGTTTTCATGTGGCGACCTTAAATACAAAAAACTTGGAAGATCAATGGGCCATTGATGCTTTCATCGTGGGGGTGTTGAGTGAGCATGTTTAATATTTGCTCACAGGTAAAAAACCACAAAACATAACACACCTTTATGAAAGAGCTCACAAGTTCATAGAAGTGGGGGAAATCAAAAGGTCAACCCATTCGTGTGTAACACACGGCCTAGACACACGCCCTTGTCTTTGTCCTTGTGGGGGAAAATAAGTCATTTTACAAGCCATTTTTCTCACCTATCAAGGCATAAACCTACAAACACAAATGTACATATATTCAAGCCATAGCAAGGCACCAAAATCATGCATATTCTAGCTTCATTCATATGGTATAATCACATACAACCAATATGTCCGTAGGCACCCCAAATGTCAATATATAAACATGTCTAACCATGTATTCAGTTTGGCCAAAATGATCCATTAACTTCTATCCAAATTTGCATTAAAACATACCATTGAATTTACTTACCCAAAACATACCAAATGGTACAAAACATGCCATTCAACTACTAGAACCAAATCACCATATAAGTCATATATACTAGAGTACCAATTCACCACAATTTCATCATATCACAAAACACATTTAACTATTATTTTACCTTTCACTATTCAAACACAAAACAAGCCACATATCAACCATGTCAAGGCTACTTATATACATACCAAAATATTCCAAAACACAAACCAAATCAAATGGTCATATTCAGAACAAAACACATAGCCAACATTAGCCAAAATACATATACATGCCATTATAACCAAAATTAAACATCCGAAAGTACCAAAAGAGCCGATGTATAGTGTGATATAGCTCTGACGAGCTTCCAACTTACCATTAAATAATACAAAGTAAACATTAAATACTTAGGAAGCTCTTATAACGTAAAACATAACTTACCATTTAATCACAAATTAGGTAAGTAACTTAGCATATTCCAACCATAATTTGGTCAAAGCCTAGGCATATACATCAAACAAGTTAGCCATGTAAACATATACATAAACCAAATAAACATGGATGAGCACATCATATAATTATGTTTCATGTACATGTATCATCTGTTTCCATTTCGAAATACCATGTAACAACATTTCCATATAATTCATATGTATCTCTGTAATAGTCCGTAATGAACCCTTACCATTTTATATCAGAATAATGCCCGTTAAACCATTAGAATATCATTGGATACTCGAGATAGCTCACACATAGTGTGCTTACCCATATAACTATAATCCGTCAAATCCTTTACATGTATGCTTATACGAGCTGTGAATCGGTATGCTCTTATGAGTTGTAGATCAATATGCTTTTATGAGCTGTAAATCGGTATGCTCACACGAGCTGTGGGTCGAATCGTAGCTACACGATGCTGCTCACATGAGCTGTGGAGTATCCACAGCACATGCAAGACCTCAGCCATCGATAGGACGTTCAGGACCAGTACCCAAATCATGTAAACCCTAATGACATTTCATTTATTTCTTACGAATTCCTAAGGTTCAAACGAGGCTCGGTAGTCGTACGTAGTTGGATATGCAACCGTGTATACATGTAGGAAATTTACAATTCATGCATATTTCAAAGTAAAACATATAATCACAATTTAATCACACGAACTTACCTCAACGAGTATACGTAAATACTGAGGCGATTAATTCAAGACTTTCTCTTTGCCCCGATCTAACTCCGTAAGAGGTCTGACTTGATCTATACAGATAAATTTAACTCAATTTAATATATAACTCATTCAATTTAGCCCAAAATCATATTTTGGAAAATTTACCATTTTTCCCTTATACTTTTAATTCTTTACAATTTAGTCCCTAGCTCATAAAAATGGAAATTTATGCATTTCACCACAACCCACTATGGCCGAATATCAACTAGGTCCCTAACATGCACTATATTTCATCTATTTCACAATTTCACCATGTATAATTTTATATTTTTCAATTTAGTTCCTATTTGACAATTTCACCAAAAATCCCTTTACAAAAGTTGTTTATCTAATAATAACCATCCATTTTCTATCATTAAAATTCAAAACTCATGTACATGCATCAATAGAAAAACCCTAATAGTTTAACAGTTTCACAAAGTAGTCCTCGAGCTAGCTAGATTAAGTTACAACGATCTTGAAAACATGGAAATCATAAAAAACGAAACAAAAATGCATACGTAATTGAGTAAACAAAGATGACCGATTGTTAAGCTTCCATGGTTCTTTTTCTCTTTGAAGTTTCGATTGAACAAAGGTTAAAGATGATAACTTGAACTTTTGTTTTATTTAATATTAACATTATTTACTAATTACTTAATTAACCTTTAAAATAATTACTAATTACACAATTACCATGCCATTAAAATCCACTATCAACTCTAATGGTCTAATTATCATATAAGGACTTCCACTTTAAATTTCTATAGCTATTTAATACCTTTAGCTATTAGAACTCAATTTTTTCACTTTATGCGACTTAGTCCTTTTTGTCAAATTGAACTTGTAAACGGTAAAATATCTTAACGAAATTTGATACGGTATTACTATCATACTGTAGGCAATAAAATAATCATAAAATAAATTTTTGACTTTGAATTTATTGTCTCGAAACCACTGTTCTGATTTCACTAAAAACGGGTTGTTACATAGGTTCCGTGTAAGTATGGCGAACCCAGTTCGCAAGTTTGTGACCTCACCAAAGCTTTTGTTTAACTTATGTTTTGTATGGGTTTTGTGGTTATTCTTTCCTGCATATTCACTAAGTTCGTAAGAACTCACACACTCCTTTTCTATTCACTACAGATAGTCAAATCTCAAGGTAAGTAGTAGCAAGGCACATGATCCAGGCGAAGCATGAATATTGAAAAAGTGATACAAGCAAACTCTAGATAAAAGGCAATGTGGTAATATTGTTTGGGCTTAGAATGTAACTTAATTACTTACATGCTTTCTTATGTTTTTCCTTATGTTTTTATTTGCGAACCAACATTGCTTAGTAAACACATTTTAATTTTAAATATATAAATATAAACCAAATTTGATCGATGTTCTATTAACTTTACAAGTTCACTCTTAAGTATTAATTTATAACATAGTGTTCGCCATAAAAAATAACATGAATTATTCAACCTGGCAAAACTATATGGAGTTCACCAAAGTTATTGTGAAGTGACAGAGTTACGAACTATGCTAAGTGTAAACCTTAGTTATTGGTGATCTGCTAATCGCAAACCTTTAATGGATTTTGATATGTGTTATAAGATAAACCCTGTGAACCATGTTCGCAGTATCCAAACACATAGGGTAGTTCGCAAGACTTACCTTGTTTAAAGAAACTTACTTATAGAAGTCTTAGATTGTGCGAGGTATGCAGGGATGTGAACCCTTGTGTCAGATAGATAAATAGTTGTGTCCTACAAGGTACATTGTTTTGCAAAACTTATTGTTCATATGTTCTTTATTTCTTTCATTCGGTAAATATTTGTCTTCAAGTAGTAAGTTAAATTCTTGCTTGTGAAATAGGTTAGTAAGAAATTAGCGCTGCATATCATGAAACAAGAAAAGTGTGTTCGCGAGCTTGTATTTTCGTAAATCTTTACATGTTTCTATGTTTTAACTTGTGGTGTGTTGGAGTATAGGTTGGGTATTAATGGAGAGTCACCTAGGTGGCTAATGTTCTATTCCATAGCTCGGGTACGACAATTGGACTGAGCATGGGGTGCTACAATAACTTTATGGTAAAAGAATTTAAGAGAAAATATATTTAATTTCTACATTCAACGGATTTCATAATAACAATTTCATTTCATTTCATTTTCAAACTTTAATAATAATTTGAAAAACTTAAATTAACTCTCAGGTCATTTCCATACTCAATGAGAAACCTTATTCATTTGCGAATGTAAACCATTTCACTAACTTTATCATTTCTATCCATTTTTGTTCATTTGATTCAACATGCAATTAATTTATGGTTTTAATGAGCTAGAGGAGAGACCTATTAGATATATGTAATTAGGGCTCAAATGATTTATAATTAAATTCTAGCATTTCGCCTATTAATTATAAACTCATTTAGTCATGAAGTCATTCCACCATAGTATCGTGACCGAGCTTTCCCCAATTATATACCATTACGAAAGCTACTCGATCAATGCTTGTCCAATAACCTTATCATAAGTATGTTACCCTAATAGGATATCTTTAATCTCATTGGGATAAATTTTTTCTCCAAATATGATCATATTTTATCTCATGATAACCATTACATCTTATTTCATGAAAAATCAATTACTATCAAATAGTAATGAAGTCATTTATCACAAAGACAAATGACTCGTGACCATATTTACTTTTTATTTATCATGTAATGCTAATGAGAGGATATCATTTACCCATGTCTTGGGTTATGAATTCCAATACTGTGAATAATGCTACATATTGTAGAAGTCGAATACCCAATGCATCAGCTTTTGGTTCCTTATCTATTCGAACTCAGGTTTTTACTTACATCAAAGTATACAAGTACCGCATACATAGTCCATCATCCACTCAGGATTAAGGTATCTCACACTATGAATGTCATAAGTGAATTAATCCATAAACGGATTAATGATCTATTCTACTTGGGTTCTGTCTGATATATTGTCAGTCCAACCAATCACATTTATGTCTATATTTTCTAGGAGTCATCTGCTCCAATGTCCAAGACAAAGTATCTCCCTAATTGGACTTGATTGACGACATATTTTTATTTCAATCGGTTTTCTCATTTTCGATTAGACTAAGGACATGTTTAGGTTCATCTACTAATATAAGTGGTCTTTTCGTATTTTGATCTAACCACATAATGCCATTTAGTATCAATTAAACATTAGACAACCAGTGAGCTAATATTTGCTTCCATTTTTCTTTGCATGCAAAAATTAAGGAAAATATAAGAAGGGTATTAATGTGATTCATGAATAATTTTATCAAACTAATCTATTAGAAAAAAATACAAGTATACATATACGAAAATACTACACTTAGGCACCAGATCGAACAGTCACCCACTTAACTTAGTGAAGTAGATGATTCATGTTTCGCACAATCTCTCTTATGATACTTCTATCAATGTGTTTTGTTTTCGTATGGTTTATTTAGGGTTTAGCTATATCTGCACTATTATAGTATCATAACTTTTTCCATTTCTTGTATTCGATCTTTCATAGTGTCTTAGATCGAGATTCATAGTGTCATAATTGGACATGTGTTTAATGATTATATGTTGAACTGTTTGATAGTGTCTTAGATCGAGATTCGACCAATATCTACTCACTAACCATGCTGTGAAATAAATATTTGGACATGTGCATAACATAGCATACATGAGACTTCCTACTGTAGAAGTACAAGGACATTTCTCATGTTTTCTCTTTCTTTCGCTGTTTTAGGACAATCCTCCAAAGAAAGAAAAAATCCTGATACAGAAGGTTAAGATCCCTTCTTGGAATCGACCATTGCATAATATTTCAGTATCTTGTATATGTATGAAGCTGTGAGAATTCTATCAATTTTTTCTTTTGATCCCTTAGGATTTGAATACCTAGAACAAAATTAGCTTCTCCCAAGTCCTTAATGCTAAACTGTTGAATTAACCACAACTTAACCGATGGCAATACCCCTACATAATTTCCAATGAGTAAAATGTCATTGACATATAGAACGGGAAAGACAACCTTCTATCCCCAATATGTTTACAAACACAAGGTTCATCTACATTTTTATCAAATCAAAGTTTTGATCTCTTGATCAAATCTTTGATTCCTTGAGCAGGATGTTTGCTTAAGTCTATATATAGATCGAAGCAATTTGGAAACTTTATGCTCACTTATTTTAGCTATATATTTGGTGTGTTACATCATATAGGTTCTCTCTTCAAGATAGACATTTAAGAACGCTATCTTGATATCCATTTGAGACATCTTGTAATCGAGAGCCATTACAATGGATAAAAATATACGGATTGAATTAAGCATGGCAACAGATGAAAAGGTTTCTTCGTAATAAATACCTTCTTTTTAAGTATAACGTTTTGCTACAAGTTTGGCCTTGTAAGTTTCCTCTTTTCCATCCACATTTCTTTTCTTCTTGTAGATCCACTAGCACTCTATGGGTTTTATCCCTTTTTCTAAGTATACAAGTTCCTACATTGAGTTGGATTGCATATAATCCATCTCAACTTTCATAGTTATTTCCTAAAACTTGGGATCAACACTCTGCATCACTTCATCAAATGTGAGTGGGTCATCATCTTCCTATTAAACAGACTTAGTGTTTAGAACACTTCCACCAAATTGGAAGAACTTAAGCCTACAAAAGATCCTCCCATTATGATGAAGCTCCCTATATTGTTGACGTTTGCAGGTCTACTATTAGAAGTTGGTTCTGGAACCATTTCAATAGGATTTTGTGTATTTCTTGAAAGTTCATCGAGAACTTCTTTACTTTGAGTTTTAAAGTCGTTCATGTAACTTTCCTCAAGGAAAGTATCATGAGTCGGCACTATCATTGTTTACTTTTTTGAGTTATAATACAAACCAACTTTGTTCCCTTAAGATATCCCATAGACATGTATAATTCTATCCGTGAATCCAACTTCCTCGCATCTTTATCCAATGCGTGGGTTGGGCATCCCCAAATCCTTAAATGATTTTGACTTGGCTTCCTACAATGCCACAAATCGTATGGAGTTTTAGATGAATATCAGTAACAAGCCATTTGTAAGTTATATCCCAAAAAAAAGATTGACAACTTTGAATAATTTAACATCGATCGAACCATGTCTAACAAAGTTTGATTCCTTCTCTCTACCATGCCATTTTGTTGTTAATTTCCCGGGACGATTAATTGGGATACTATCCCATTCTCTATGAGATTGTTAGAGTATGCCCAAAGATCAATCATGAGATGGTTGTAATAACATACTTGATTTATCATGTTTATTAATATAAGGCGTTACCATTATTATTTCAGTTTCTTTTCTGTGTGTATAAATAAATTGTTTTATAATAATGTCCTGAGAATAATATGATTATTCTTAAAAGGTCCTTAGTCAAGTATTATTATTGGATAGGACAATAATAATGCATTAAGATTAACATGTAGTTGATTGATGATAAAGAGTTGTCATTGATATGGAATGTCAAAATCGATGCATGAATGTGTGTGTTAGAGAACAACATATTGGACTGACCCGTTATGAGTATGTTTCTTAGATTATTATGTAATTGTCACAACATTACTCATAGTGATTAATATGTATATGATCCTCAGACTTAAGATCATCATAATCCCAACATCGTGAGTTGTATATTTTGTTGCAATCAAACGTATGTCATAACTGGTTATTCTATAAAGGCTGATGTTGGATATACCACGATCTATATAGAGGGATATAGTTGATCGATATAGGATAAGTCCCTCCTACATAATGGGAGTAATATCTTAGGCCACTTGATTGAGTGAGACTAGAAATGCATGGCCATGCTCAAATAAGCTGATATGAGATGTCATACTTATTTGTATATCATAGTCTACTTAAGATATCAAGGAACATGGAATGGACTATGCAAGTATGACTATTCCATGACTTGTGTCCAATCCAGAGATAAAGGACTTAAGGATTATTGCATGAAAGGTTAATCATAAAAAGGTTATGTCGAATCATGATTTCTTGTGACTTAGGTAGCAATGATGCATTGCTAGGTGCCACTCATTGTTTGTAAAATTGGAATCGTTCTAGTATTATTGCTAACGTTACAAGAACCTATAGGGTCACACCCTATAGTTGAAATGAACGGAATAAAACATAGTTGGTATTGTGTTTGGTTGTCGCTTGAATTAAATTAATTATAGAATTAATTTAATTGGGTAATCAAATATCGAACATATTATGTACAAGGTTGTTGTACGCATAATGAGAACATGAATTTGGTTTGTATATAAATTCAAATAAATATATAGTTTACCGAAATCATTATTATAATTAATGTAATTATAATTTTCGGTTTAAAACATTGTTATATTTATTTAATTTCTAGAAACCCTAAAAATAGATATAAAAATCTTGTTTTTTCTTTAATTGGGGTCTAGCAGCCGTCAAAGCAAAGTCTTTTCCAAAAATAATTTTTGGGGATTCCTTCCGTTCATTGTCAACTGGGTGGATTACGTAGAGGTCGGAATCACGATAGATTGCGGCTTGGTTCGATAGATCAAATTACTCGTTGCTGAGGCGTTGCTGTCTACTCAGAATAAAGATTCGGTAATTTTGAAACCTTTATTTCACCTCGATTCGTTCCTCACACATGGATCCATGGTTAGGATCGCCAAATGTTTTATTTTTTCGCTGCACTGTAGGGGTGCCGGCGTTCCAACAGAGATACCCTAAAAACTCGTACAATAAATATTCTCCACTTCAATCAGACTAAAGTGTCATTTCTCCACTTATGTATGGAACTCTTTGCATTTATCAAAGGTTTTACTTTTGTGGTGCATTAGGTACACAGACCTATATCTTTAATAATCATCGATAAAGGTTATGTAATAATTCTAACCACCTCTTCCACTGACGTTCATGAGGCCACATATGTTAGTGTCCACAAGTTCTAAGGGTTTCATGACCCTCGTTCCTTTTGCATTAAAAGATCGCTTAGTCGTGTTACCTCCCAAACAATATTCACATTGTGGAAGATCAACTTCTTAGGAAAACTTATTGTGCCATCTTTCATAAGTCTAGTCATTCTTCCTTGGTTAATATGACCAAGCCTCATATTCCAAAGGTACACCTCATTAGAGTGAGAAGTTTTAAGTCTTTTATTCAAAAATTTAATTTCAAGCATTGTGTACATATTTGGTTTGATAAAATAGAGATTCTTAGACCTCCATCCATTACAGATAAGATTACGATTTCTAAATATTGCAACATTATTATTAAAATTTACGGTCAAGCTGTCTTTAAATAAACATGTAATAGAAATTAAGTTTTTTTTTAAAAAACTTGGTACGTAGAAAATATTTTTCAAAATAATCTTCCTAAAATTATCAAAATAAAGATGTACATCTCTCACTGTTTCAACTGCCACACTTGTCCCATATCTGGTCTGCAACAATAGGCTCTTATCTTTAAGATCTTTCGTTTCCTTAAACCTTTGCAGAGAAACACTCACATGATTAGTGGCTATAGAATCAGTGATCTGGTGGTCTATTGAATCTTCCACTAAGAAAACTTCTAACATAAAGAGTTTCATACCTTTGCTCTTATTGGATAGGTAATCCTTTCACTCTTTACAGTTGACCTTGAAGTGGCCTTTCTTATTGCATAAGAAACATTTAGACTTTAGATACATCTTTAGGCTTCTTGGTTCTCTTCCTTTCCACTTTAGGTGGCCTAGAGGACTTAGCCTTTTTTTCTTTTAGTGAGATTTTTTTCCCTTTAAAGGAAGAAGCAACTACTAAGTTTACTTTTGCTATTCTATCTGGTTGAGTGCCATTTAACACCACTTCATAGGATTGTAATTCCTTCATGAGTTGTTTAAGCGTCAGATTCTTGTTCCCAAGGTTATATATGACCCTAAAGTCATATGATATATGAGTCATCTTGGGACAATCTCACCGAGCGACATGTTGTGATTAGTTGTCCTATTTAAAGGAAAATTTCTTGTTATATGACAAGATAATACCTACAATGTGGTCAACCAACTATCATATGATTATAAGATAATTCTTCTTTCTTTTAGGAAATTTTCATAGTGAAATCTACATGACAACGTCTACCTTAGGGCAGGTGCATTTCATGCCATCACAAGAGATCATCGATGGAAGTCGTAGGTCTTGTTTAAAGACATTCTCTCGTTCAATCTTTGAAAAATATGTACAGTTTTTAATGTCCGATTTCAATCACGAATGAATAATAAATGTATGATAAGTACATGTGATATATTTTTCCTAAACTATATGGTATGCTTATCATACATATGCATGAACATACATTTGCAATCAATTTAAATATCTTCATGCTATCATATAAAATCATAAAATTAAATGACTGACTAGACAAAGTTTCTATGATTCCATCCTAGAAAAATAAAAAAAATAATAAGATTACAACAGTTAGCCTAAAGCATACTTTGGGTCTTTTGGTTAAAAGCCAAATATTTTAATTTCTGGGGTTTTCCCTAACATCATTAATGACTTCAAAAACACCAAAAGGATATACTGTTGAACTGCTATCACCACCACAAATTTCCATTGTTGTCATATTTGACGTCACTGTCTTCGATGTCAGGCTGTCACTGTCACCACCACCAAGCTGCCACCGGGATACCGTTGGACACTATTTTTGACCATTGTTGACCACCGTTGGACTATCGGTCGCCTTCGTTATTAGACCACCATCGTATGAAATGTTTAGGATCATCTATTAATATAAGTTATCTTTCTGTATGACAACCCGACCACGTAATACTACTTAGTATTAGTTAAACATTAGATAACTAGTGAGCTAATATTTGATTCAATTTTGCTTTGAATGAAAAACCATTGAGGAAAATATATAAATGGTATTAATGTAATTGATGAATAGTTTTATTAAACCAATCTATTCAAAAGAAAACAAGTGTACATAGATGAAAATACTTCATTTAGGGCACCAAATCCAACAAGATCAACTACTCTTTTGAATGTGAAGAATTGGAATGGAGTTTATATAAAATTTGAGGAGCAAATGTGGAGGTACGTAGAGGTAAAATAAAAAAAACTAATTTATATTTATTAAAAAGTATAACATACTATGAATGAATATTGATTTGATAAATGTTTACAATGTAAGTTTGAATATCATGAAAATGATGAGAAATTCAAAGACTATGTACTTGCGACCATGTAATGTTTGTACAAGGGTTGGAAAAATATGTTACACATGTATTATCTACAATTTAGATCTGATTTGGAGTGTTTAGAAAATATATTGCGAAACGTAGAATTGGAACAATGGAAGTATTATATTAAATATTTTGGATCAAAATAATTTCAAACTAAATAGTTTTTATATTTGATGAAAATTTTATTAATGGTCAGTATAACATTATAAATAAAATGTTCATGTTTTGTAGTTTATAAGTAAACGTAACTCAAGCAATGCACTTAATTAAAAACAGGCACATACAACTGTAATGTTTCATGTGCTGAAATTAAGGAAATAATGGAAAGAATTCAATTTATAGTCAAAATTAAGTTTTGATTTTCAAACTAATTCTAATCAATTGTTGTATGGTGGCTTTGTTTGTTCTTTGTGACTTGTGATGTTTGTTTTATTGTTTTGTTCATTGGAGTTTGTTGTTAATGATGTTTATTTTGTTTTATGTCATCATTTATCCGTGGTGTTTATGCTTTGTTGATTTGAAGTTGATGTAATTAGGATTGTTTTTTGCTCCCTTCTGTGTTCATCTCTTGTATTAGTGAAAATTCTTCAATGAAATTTTATCATACTTTATAAAAAAAAACTAATGCAAGAATTTAGGGCACTAATTTTTTTCTTAATTGTTAATTACACTTTTTTATAGGTTGATCCAATGACCAAAGAGAAACCTACTACTAACAAGATTTTGTTTTTTTCAACATGCTTGTAAAACTTAATAAGGAATTTTGGATTGGGCAAATGACCATTCAAAATAAATTAGGGTAAAACATTAAAAAAGTATAATTTTATTATACTTATATTTATAATTATTTATATAATTTAATAATGATTGTAAATAAAATGTAGGATAAGCTCACGAGTTTGATGGAGATAAAGTTCTCAAACTAGTACTCCAATGAAAATAAAAGAAATGTATTGTAATGCCCTGGCTCTGGCGGGTACAATGGCTGGTGTAGTTTTTTAGAAGTATGGTTGGCAGAGTGGTATTCGCCCAAGTGCCCCTTTCTGGCATATAGAGTAGGCGAATACAGTTATGTGTTTTAGATGATGAGTGCTCCATGCTAGGTTTCTATGGTTTGTTCGAATAAAGATGTGATCAAGTGAATTGATATTGAGGGTTGAGTCCATGTCAGAGGTATGGTGCGCCATTTTCCAATGGATCTGTTCACGTTAAGTTATAAGATAAGCTAGTTAGGAGCTAACTGAACATGAACCAAGATAGATAAAGATAAAGGGAAATACTCAATTATGTTTCTTAGAATTTGTGGACTTTAATACGACAAATCAATAGTGATGTGACATTTGCCAAGTTTCAAGAAAGACTTGGACTATTTTAATAGGTCTTTTAGTTTGATTAAAGGGAGTCATTTTCTTCCCATTTTCCAAAATAATGAAATCTAAGGTTGTAGGAATCAAAAGTATCCCTTTAAGCTAGATCGAAAACCTTGGGTTTTATGAGTAATATTTCTATGTCAAGGTAAGTTTTATGGCTCTAAGTAGATATGTATGAGTGAATGGAGAAGTAAGGCCTTGTATAGGGGTTATTTAGGTTTGAAATGATTGTAAAGGTTATTTGAATGGGTTTTAATGGTGATCTTCTGATTTAAAAGGCAGTGATTACTGTAGTCTCTGATTGAGTGTTGGATTTGGAGTCCATGTTGCTGTCTGAAGTAGTCAAGTTAGTCCCTAAGTCAAATCATGTATGTTTCATGTTGTCTATTCTAGATACTTCCACGAAAGATCGTATGAACTGTGATCTAAAACAAATAGGGATCGTATGATGAATTTTTGATATATTAATGTTGGATAAGATCTGTATGTATAGTTTGTATGAACCTGACAAGTATAGAGTATATGATGAGAAATTTGGAGTCGAAAGTATGACTATAAGAGAATGTCTGAGATGTATGTTAAGTTTGGTGCAAATGCATAAAAGGTCTGTTAAGTGAGTCTGTTTTTGTTTATCATGATAGAGTCTAAAGGGGTCCGTCGGGACTTAAATCATGATCTCTAAAAGAAAAACCATTACCATGACACCATATCGTGTAAGACCATAGCTGGTGGGCTATGGCATCATATGGAAAGAACTAAAGGAAGGTTATTACCTATAGGGTTCTCTATGCGACCCATGACGATGAGGGGCAAACCTCACAAAAAGTGAGTTTAGGTGAATCCCTATCATGGACACGCTAAAAAATGAAAGCCTTTGTGGCAATATATGAAACGAAAAGCCTTTATGGCAATATATGAGATGGAAGCCTTTGTGGCGATCTATGGGAAGGAAAGCCTTTGTGGCAAATGATGAAAGAAACGCCTTCGTGGCGTACACAAAAAAAGAGCTCTTGTGGCAACCATCTGAAGGGATAGTATGTATGGAGAACTCTGAAGGGATAGTATGTTTGGCACACTCCGAATGGATAGTATATATGATAAAATCTAAAGGAAAAGTCATTGTGGCGTACCATGTTACACTTTCGATGAGAAAACCTAATGAGTTTTCTTTGTAGTGAGCTTCGTATGAGTTGTTGGGGTGGGTCATGCATGATCTTAAGATAAGAATAGAGAAACTAGGCGAATACAAAGTATGGGCGAGTACAAAGAATGGGCGAGTTAGACTTGAAGAACAAATTTGAGTAAGGGTTATGTCTAGTAAATTGAACAAGGTAATTTCTCTGTAATTATTAAAGGAAAAGGGGGTGCCCTCTAAAAAGGATCAAATCGTATGATTAAAGAATGTATCTTCTACCTATGTACGAAATCATTCATGGATTTTGAATAAACGATGGCTTAGAGTATAAATGTAAGAATAACAGTATTTTGTCTGTATGGGCCTCTAGATGGGAATGGTTAAGGAATCACGAAAGTGCCAAGTGAAGAAAGTAAGTTATGTATCAAAGATTTGGAGGGTAAGGCATGATTCCAGAATAATTTGTGACATCTATGGATGAAGAATGGAATTCTAGGAAAGTATTCGCTAGAGACGAGTTGAAGAATAAAGAACAATGAGACGGTTAATTATATTCCTAAATACGACCTGTAAAAACCATTCAAGTAATTGGTGTTTATCTTACTAGGTTCTCATGAACTTACTCCTGTGTGTTATACTACAGGTAGAATGATTTGGGTCTTCACCAGGAGGGACAACGCCAGGGCAACGCCAAAAAAGCTACGTATCGGGCTATTATGTATACAAGAGAAAGATTGTTTGTGTGTTCGAGTCTGAGTTGTTTTATAGAAGTCTTTTACACGGAATAATTATAATAGATCAGGACATCAATTCAATCATATTTGTAATTAAATTCTTTGCGTATACCAATTGAATTCTCATATTACTCACACTTATGTATTTCTTAGGGAAATTTATAAATAAAATGGTTGTCATCAAATGTAAATTTATATAATTGATTGAGCTACATATGTTCTTGAGTAGTAACACCCTAGATTCGGATCTGGTTTATCGAATTGATTTTGGAGCGTTACATGTATGATAATGTAATGGAGTTAGATTTGGTTACATACGAGGTTTTGGTAATGAAAACGAAGGATATACTAAAAAGATTAGTGTTCAACAAGATCGCGAACAAGAGGTATTAGAATTAAAAGGCACATTCACCGAGCTTCAAGAAAAGATCAACGATTTTGAAACAAATCGCACAACAATTGAAGAGAGAATTCATACAAAAATCCATGAAAATGTTCAAGCAGATCGAGTAGAACACTAGAAGCATATTCAGAGTGAAATTAGACAACAACAAAAGAAATAAAGCAAATGTTGATGTATTCCTCTATAAATTTTCCTACATTTCATTCAACAGAGTTACAACCTCTAATAAGATTATTTTTAGTTATATTTACAAATTTCATAATAAAAAATTTAAAAATTTAATACTTTATTATAAAAAACAATATAATATTTGTTGTATAATTTGGCATTTGTAGGATTAAATTTAATTACGAACAAAGCTATTTGCATGTGCACTTATTCAAATTTCAAACTTCGTTATTGTTTAGGTGATATAAACCTTTATTTTTATTGCCGTCAACTTTTATTAATATTTTGATTGGTAATGATTTTAGTAACGATTTATATTAGTTATGTTTTTATTATGATACAATATATATGATGTTATAATTTTCAGACTTTAAATTTTATGGGTTTTTTCAATTTTAGTTGTGAAATTATTTTTTTATTACAATATTTCTTATAATTTTCTTTAATTTTGTTAGATTATTGTTTTAATTTAATTTTAACTAAATAATATTATTTCTAAATAAATAACTAATATCTTTAAGGTTGTTGTCGTCGTCGTCTATTTTTATTACCAACTAGATTGTATTTTAGTTCAAAATAAAATTAAACCACATTAATATCATTAATTATAAACTTTTGAAACCAAATATTATAGTTTCTAAAATTAATTTTACATAATGACTAAATGTCGTTGTGTAACATAAAGCGCATCTAATTATTACGTTGTTGCGAATTAATATTTCGCAGCTATATAAATATCGTTCCATAAAAGTATTAACTTCATATTATTATTGCGTAATGTATTGGACAACCACATTTTATCGTTGTTAAAATAAATTTTTGACAATGACATACACCCATTGCACAATGTTATATACAACCAATTAAAATATCATTGCAAAATAATATTTGGTGACCATATTAGAAATGACATTTAGTCATTGTGTAATGTAATATGCAACCAAATAAAATGTCGGTCATAAAATAATATTTGACAACCATTATATTATGGTTATATAAAAGATTTAGCATCTAAATTTATATTGTTACGAATTTTATTTTGCAACCAATATATTATTGTTACGTAATAATTTTTGCAACTGAAATATTGTCATTGAGTTATAAATTTCGTAACAAATTTTATTGAAACAAAAATATTTTTACATAAATAAATTTAGTCGTTGCTAAAAAAAATTATATTTGAAATTAAAGAAGTTGTTACAATATATATAACTAAAAGCAATTTTTTAATTTGCAAAGTTGTTGGGTATATAGAGGTATATGCAACAACCCCACAACGATTTTTTTGCTGTTACAATAAAATTCTAGAACCAATAATACAATATTTAATAACGAATTTTAGCATTGGTAATATCCATTTTTCTTATAGTGTTATTATTAATTAATTTGAAACCTTCATTTTAATTATTTATTGTATGTTATATTTAGGGGTGAGCATTCGATCGAATCCAATCGAATCGAATCAAAATTTTTTGAGTTAATCAAGTTTTCGAATTTTATTTTATCATCCTAACTTTATTTGAAGTTTTCTCGAATCGAGTCGAGTGAGATGGAATTCGAATCGAATCGAATCGAATATATTTGTTTGAGTTAAATTTTAAAAAATAATTTTGGGTCTTTATAACCACTATCACCCATCGTAATAAAATTTGTCCACCTTAATCAATTTTTTTATTAACTTTCATCACCTCATAATTTATTTATTAATTTTTTATATACTGGTTAGCTTCTTTGCTTGCTTAGTTGTTTCAATTATCTTCAGATTCTTGTCACTATGTATTTTGAAATTTAAAAATATATTAAATGTAAAAATATGATTTTTTTAATAAAAGTGATTTTAAAAATAAAATGTGAAATTGATACCAATATAAAATTTTAACACGAATATTTTATGGCATAATTAATAATTCAATTTTAATATAAATATTCAATATGACTAAACAATTCAATAATATAAATAATATAAAATGGGAAATTTAATTTAATAATATAAATAGTAGATATAAATAAAATTATTACTATTTATGTTTAGTGGTTTTTTTTTGGATAATTTTGATTTGTTATTTGAGAGTAAAGGGTGAGAAGTAAAAGTTTAGGGGGAAAATAAAAAGTTTTGGGAAATAAAAGTTTGAGGGAAAGTAAATAGGGAGAGTAAAATTTTGGAGGGAAAATATTAAAAAAAAAATTGGAGGGGGGAGGGTTTGGGGTAGATAAGAGGTGGGATGGGAAGGGAATAAAAGTTTTAGGGAAAAAGTGGGAGGGACTAAAAATTTTGGGAAAAATAAAAAGTTTTGAGGGTTTTTGGGAGTAAAATTTTGAGAAAAAGTAAATGGGAGAGTAAAATTTTGGTGGGAAATGAATTTTGGATAAATTGGAGGGTTGTGAGGGGAGGGGAGTAAAAGTTTTGGGAGGAAAGTGAGAATGAGTAAAAGTTTTGAGGGAAATGTAAAAAGGATTGGGAGTTTGGGGTAAAAATTTAAAATATTATAGTTTGATATTCGAATTATTCGAGTTATTCGAATTCGAAAACTCAACTTGATTCGAACTCGAAATTTGAAACAAAAATTCGAGTTGATTCGAATAACTCGATTAACTCGAATAACTCGATTCGTTAACTCGAAATTCGAATTTTTTTCGATTTTTCGAGTCGAATCGAATTTTGCTCACACCTAGTTATATTCAAATGCACATCTATATTTTAAATACATTATTCTCACATGCATAAGTGTGTGATAGATATATTAGTAAGTAACAATAGTTTTAGAAATTTTGATACATAAAACTAAGAGTTTTTTTATACATGCTATGAATAAACTTGACTAAAGATTTTGCATTAATAAAAAATTATTTCAATGTAATTATAAGTATATAAATATGATTAAAAAATAAGGTTAAATTTTGTTATTAGTCCTTGTATTATGCATAATGGTCAATTTTAGTCCTTATACTTTTAGAATTTTAATCTTAATCCAAATGGTAATAATTAAATCTGTTTGGTTAAATTCTACCGTTAGTCATATACCATGCGTAAATTTATAGATTTATTCCATGCTCTCCAATTTGATCATTCCTTATTCTCTATACTTTTTGAATTTTAAAATTTCAATCTAGATACAAACGACAATCATTAAATTAATTAACTAGGTGCTTTGTGAGTAGCATGTAAAAAATAGTAAGCTGGTAGAGCATTACACACATCATAAAATATTTGTTGTATAAGATTTTAAAAAATAACCTAACTTAATTTAGCAACTATTGTTCAGTGGGGAATAAAATTTTAAAATAGAAAAAATACAGACTAAAATAATCGTATTAAAATACAAAACCTAAATCCACGATACAAGAATTAATAACAAAATTTAATCCAAAAGCAGCTACCTGACATATTTAAATCTGACCCAACCCCCTTTTTATGTTATTTTTCATAATATAACCCAACTCAGATTTAATAAAAATAAAATAAAATAGCATCAAGTCGTGACTTATCCAACCTATATACGGCACTGCTCTATTTCTCTATCAACAACAAAATCCTTTTCACTATTGCTAGAGCACGCATTTTGTAAAAGGAAAAGATCACACATGGGATTATGATTTGCTCTATCTGCTAGCTCACTTTCTTTGCTCTGCAAAGAGCGATGCAAGTCTCAGTAAAACCATGTATCCCTATGCATAGCCAGCTATTAATTACTCTATACTATTTTAAAGAAACTAGGGTGTTCCTTCCATACATGAATCCACCCACCTGATAACAAAATACTAATTTTTAATACAAGCTCGGAAGTAAGTGGTGGAGCAAAAAAAGGTTAAAAATTAGTGCAGTATGAAAGGTGATTGCTGATACGAAGCAGCGTCAGTTGAATTACGGTCCAAAATCATTCTCCCAAAAATTGGAAGTGGAAAGCAGCATGAATTATACTGTAGTCGCCGTACCTAGTTACCTTATATCAATAGCTTTTGGACCGTTCATCATCTAGTTGAAAATTATAAATATTATTCCTCAATTACTTTAATTGGTTTAACATCAACTGAGAAAATCCGAAATTAACGTCGGTTAGAGCTTTTTATTAATTTGATTAAATCTATTTTATTTTACTGTCAATTAAATTTTATTTATTATTTTTGCAACAGTTTAACCTCTCTTTTTCTTCATTTTCGCAAGTTTGAGCATTGCCCACAACAATTTTGGCCGGAGTTATTTTAATTTTCATTAATCCAATGTTTTTAGGGATTCCACTTTGCTTTCTCTGTCTAATGATTTTAATCTATTTTTAAGAATAAGATATTTAACAAATTTTGGCATTGTTGAGGATTAGCACTACTTAATTTTAATCTTTCTTGATGAGCCCACTTGAGTACAACCTAGAAATTGAAAAGACAATTCGTGCTCTACGGAAAGAAGCTATGGCACGAGACAAGCAGCCAATAGAATCATCTTCGCCTCCTAAAAAGATAACAAGAAAAATATTGAATTAACCGACGCAACTGAAACAGAAGTCATGGTTGTCTATAATTGTTAAGAAAATGCTTAGGATTGAAACACCTCCACGTTTATTTCAATTTTTAGGAGTTAGTTATTTTACATGTTGCTTAAGTTTTGGAGAAAGTGGATGTTGATGTTGATTTTATTTTTTTATAAATGTTAAATGTTTGTTGAATAAAAATATGAGTTACTTTCATCTATTATTTTTGTTATTTTTTTGTTTTCTTTAAATTCTTACAATTGGTATCAGAGTGTTATTCTTAAGGGATCTGTGTGTGTGCGAAGGTGCTATGTCATGAATGTTGAAGCAGGTTCCAGTTTCTCTTCAATCTCATCACCGATGTTTGATGGAGACAACTACCAGGTTTGGGCAGTTCGTATGGAGGCATATATGGAAGCTTTGGATATTTAGGAAGCAGTGGAAGAAGATTATGAAATTCTTGTTCTCCCAAACAATCCTACCAAGGCGCAAATCAAATTGCAGAAGGAGAAGAATACAAAGAAATCAAAGGCAAAGGCTTGTTTGTCCGCTACAGTCTCGTCTACTGTCTTCACTCGGATTATAACTCTGAAGTCAGCATATGACATATGGAATTATCTCAAGTCAGAATATGAGGGAGATGAAAGAATCAAAGGAATGTGTGTGCTAAACTTGATTCGAGAATTTGAGTTGCAGAAGATGAAGGAAACAGAATCAATGAAAGAGTATTCTGATAGGTTATTGGATGTAGCAAACCGAATCAGATTACTTGGTTCTGAGTTTGAGGACTCAAGAATTGTTGAAAAAAATTCTTGTAACAGTGCCTGGAAAATTTGAGGCATCTATTTCAGCATTGGAAAATACCAAAGATCTTACTCAAATTGTAACATCCCGATTTTGAGCCTAGTCAGAACAATGGTTTTGGGACCACAAATCCGATGAGAAAAAAAATTATTTTTCTTATATTTTATGGT
Source organism: Gossypium hirsutum (assembly GCF_007990345.1). NCBI lineage: Eukaryota > Viridiplantae > Streptophyta > Magnoliopsida > Malvales > Malvaceae > Gossypium > Gossypium hirsutum. Next base: position 35,836,309 of record NC_053444.1, read on the forward strand.
CTACAATTTCACGGAATGATTTTGTGAAAATTTCGTTCGAAAATTTCGACGTTTGGGCACTCAATTTAGTCAAAAGAACTAAATTGTAAAAAGTGCAAAAGTTGAGTTCTACATGTTAGAGGTGTCCAATTGTTATGAAACTTTAAATTGGAGGTTCTTATATGGTAATTAGACCATTGGTTAAGTTGGTAGAAAAAATGGACATGAGATAAGTTAAATAGGAAAATTTTAAGTTAGGGGCAATTTGGTAATTTAGTAATAAAAAGAATTAAAACGGGAAAAAGACAGCAAAATGTGCTCATCTTCTCCATGGTGAACGAAAATAGACAGGGGGAAGCCATAGTTAGGGTTTTCAAGCTTCCAAGCTCCATATTAAGTGATTCCAGGCCCCGTTTTTAATGTTCTTTACGTTTTTAGAGTCCCGGTAACTTGATTTAGCTTATTCTAGCAATAATTTAACCTAGGGTTTATATTTGGAAAAATACCCATAGGTGAAATGTGTTTATTTTGATGTTTTATGGTAGAATATGAAGCTTTAAATTATGTTAAACAACTTTTGCTAAGCAATTTTAAGTGAAAACGAGTAAAACGACATAATCTGTAAAAATACCTAATGTTCATAAGTACATGTTAGAGTGGGAATTTCATGTTTCCATTAAAGGGAAAAATGTTCAGCATGTCATAAGACATAAGAATAAGGGATGAAGTTTAATTTCCGAGCTTTGGGGTAAAAGTATAATTATACAAAAGTTTAGGGGCAAAATCATAATTTTTCCTAAGTTCGATTCAAGGATTGTTTTGATGAATTTGAGTATTAAATAAGTTAAATTTGCTATTATAGATCAAGAAGAATGAAATTAGGAGTTAGATTGGGGAAAGAAAAAGATAGAGGACTAAGTTGCTAGATTTGGTCAAATTTTGTACCGAGGTAAGTTTACGGTAAATAAATGCAATATTTCGATAATTATTATTAATGCTGTTATTTTTCAGCAATTGTGTATTTATTTCATGAAAATATCTAATGTTGACTTAAGTATGAGATGATAGAGTATCAGTGATAACAGCCCTGTTAAAACATTAGGAATGTATCGGATACAAATGTCATGACATTTGGGTAAAGAGATCCCATGTAAGACCATGTCTGGGACATGGCGTTGGCATCATTGAGATTATGAGATGTCTCATGTAAGACCATGTCTGGGACATGGTGTTTGCACCGAGATGAGAGGTCCCATGTAAGACAATGTCTGGGACATGGCGTTGGCACCGAGACGAGAGGTCACCCGTAAAACCATGTCTGGGACATGGCATGGGCACCGATATGAGAACTCCCATGTAAGACCATATCTAGGATATGGAATTTGCAGTGCAAGAAACATCCCATGTAAGACCATGTCTGGGACATGGCTTTGGCATGTTATTATCAAAAAAGAGACCTAAGTATCCTTATTATTCCAATGTGGCTCAACGGAATAGTAAACAAATTATGTTCCATGAAAGTTCAGGTAAAAGCATAAATAGCAAATTCAGGTGAGTTATAAGAGTTAAGAACATATTATGTTATCAATTGAGAACCAACTTTTCAACAAGAGAAGAGTAAGTTATAATCATGAGTTATCTAAGTAAACAAGTAAGTGAACGAGTAAGAGATGAAGTAAAGAGGAAATTAGAGTGTAAACTTACTAAGCTTTATGCTTACTTCCTTTATTTTCCTTCTTTTATAGTATTGCAAAGCTGATTCGGGGATCTTAAAGACATCGGAGAACGCTTACACTATCAACAACAACAACTCGGTAGTTTATGATGATCAATGTTTGAGTTATGGCATGTATAGGGACTTAGTCATTTTGAATGTATGTCCTTATGATATTACTAAAGGCTGATGTGTAAATATGTGATAATGTTTAGCTTATTAAAATGGCTAAGTAAGAATATGTTTGGTATTATGAATGCCTAGGTGATAGTTTATACCTAGAAATTTTGAAAGAGTAAAAATTTGCAATGAAATAGTTTTGGGACAGCAGTAGTGAAGTGAATTTGAAAAATCACCAAGGATAGTATATAATGAATAAGAGAGTGAATGATAAATAGAATTAAAGCTTATCGAGTCTATTTTCATATAAAAATAACAGTGTGGGTAAATGAATTTTATATTCTGAGATATTTGAATTTTATTGAGACTGGGTCCGAATGGATTCTGAAGTCCCCTATTTTGAATTTATAAAATCATTAAAAATTGTACAGAAATAATTAGAAGTTATAATTTATATGATTTGATTCCTTATTGAGTATATTTTGAGTAGAAACAAGCGATAGCACCATATGAAGTCTATAAAATGAGATAATTAATTTTTAGTGATGAGAGGTCAAGACTGTCAAACAGTGAAACAGGAGAGACTTTAACTAATAAACTATACTAATCGGCCAACCAAAAAATTCTGAAAATTTTATTGTAAGAAGGTATATGAGTCTAGTTTTGGAAAAAATTTATAGATATAAATTTTGAGTTTTGTAACTCGAGTTATAATTAATTTAGTGATTGTTGTGCAGGTGGACAGTTTTATTGTAAATAGTGAAATAAATTATTTTTATTTGTTCAAGTAATCGGAAAATTTTTAATGTTCCCGGTTGGGACCCGAACCATTTTTGTTGCTTGTTTTAGGGTCTCGAGAGTTCTTTTAGGGACATATTGACTGAATGTGAGTGAATTAATTTTAAAAGCAACTTTTTTTATGCTCCGACCTAGTAAGTTAAGTTAGGTAATGCCTCGTGCTCGACTCAGGGAACGGTCTCGGGTAAGGGGTGTTATATTTGTTGGTATCAGAGCAGGTTTAGTCAGTTCTAGAAATATTCAATATGAATAAGAGTGTAGCTATACATGTCATACTTGTATTTTGATAGTGTGACGACTCTTGACGATTTTAAAATGTTTTTGTTTTATAGTTATGGATCCCGAAAGTGCTGGTACAGATGATGTAGAAAGTAATGTGCCCGCTCCCGCAGAAGGGACGGTGCCACCAGATGGTAGTGAAAGGCTCGTTACAGTTAGTCCGGGAGGAAGGGCTCGAAAAGCCTTCTTTTAAGCTATGAATGAATGGTTTACCAAGTTCGTTTGTACGAATCCAGCTGTTAGACCTCCACCCCCTCATGATTTTTAGATTCTCCATGTAGCTCCCCCAGTTACAGGTATAATTATAGGAGAAATGCCACCAGTTGGTAAGATCAGAAAACAAGGAGCTGAAGAGTTTCGGGCTACTAAAGATGATGATGCAGAGAGAGCAGAATTTTGGCTTAAGAATACTATCAGAGTATTTGATGAGTTATCCTGTACACCTGAGAAATGTTGAAGTGTGTTGTCCCACTCCTTAGAGATTCGGCCTATCATTGGTGGAAGACTCTTGTGTCAGTTGTACTGAGTGAGAGAGTTATTTGGGATTTCTTTCAAGAGGAGTTCCGTAAAAAGTATATCAGTCAGAGGTTCATTGAACAGAAAAGAAAATAGCTCCTTGAGTTAAAGTAGGGTAAGACGACTGTTACTGAGTATGAACGTGAATTTGTCAAAATCAGCAAGTATGCTCGAGAGTGTGTATCTACAGAAACTATTATGTGTAAAAGATTTGAGGATGGGCTCAATGATGATATCTGACTGTCAATTGGTGTTCTAAAGATAAAAGAGTTTGTTGTTCTAGTTGAGAGAGCCTGTAAGGCAGATGAGTTGTTAAAAGAAAAAAAGGGCAAAAGCTGAAATTGAAGTTCAAGACTCGAAGAAAAGGCAGATGAGTAAGATAGTTCTCTTGCCATGATTTCTATTATGTCTGCTCAGAAATGTTTGAGAAAAGGGTATGAAGCTTATCTTGCTTTTGTATTGAATACTAAAGATCCAGAGTTGAAAATTGAATCAATGCCAATAGTTTGAGAGTTTTCTGATGTGTTTCCGGAAGAATTGCCAGGTTTGTCTCATATTAGAGAAGTTGAGTTTGGTATTGAGTTGATTCCAAGTATCACTCCTATTTCTATTGCTCCTTATAGAATGGCTCCATTGGAATTGAAAGAATTGAAAGCTCCGTTGCAGGAATTAACTGATAAAGGTTTTGTAAGGCCTAGTTGTTCTCCGTAGGGTACACCAGTGCTTTTTGTGAAAAAAAAAGACGGTTCGATGAGGTTATTTATAGATTATCGGCAGCTAAACAAAGTGACAATAAAAAAATAAATATCCACTACCTAGAATTGATAATCTGTTTGACCAATTGAAGGGAGCCACAGTGTTCTCCAAGATAGATTTGAGATCCGGTTACTATCAGTTGCGGGTTAAAGAATCAGATGTTCCGAAGACTGCTTTTCGGACTAGGTATGGTCACTATGAGTTTCTTGTTATGCCATTTGGTTTGACTAATGCTCCTGCCATATTCATGGATTTAATGAACCGAATCTTTCGACCATACTTGGACAAGTTTGTAGTTGTGTTTATTGATGATATTCTGATTTATTCTCCTAATGAGACTGAACATGTCGAACTTTTGAAAACAGATTTACAGATTTGAGGGACAATCAGTCAAGTTTAGCAAAAGTGAGTTCTGGCTTTGAGAAGTAGTATTCCTTGGGCACATTGTCTCAGGTGGTGGTATTAAAGTTGATCCGAGTAAAATTTCATTAATTGTTGAGTGGAAACCACCCAGGAATGTATCCAAGGTTAGAAGTTTCCTTGGATTAGCTGGTTATTACAGACGGTTTGTAAAGGGATTTTCCATGATAGTTACCCCATTGACAAGATTGTTGCAGAAAGATGTCAAGTTTGAATGGACTGAGAAGTGTCAGCAGAGTTTTGACAAGTTAAAGGCATTGTTGACTGAAGCTCCTATTTTAGTACAACTAGAACCGGGTAAAGAATTTGTTATTTACATTAATGCATCATTGAATGGATTGACTTGTGTACTTATGCAGAAAGGTAAAGTAATAGCATATGCTTCTATACAGTTAAAGCTACATGAGAAAAACTACCCGACGCATGATTTAGAGCTAGCTGCCATTGTATTTGCGTTGAAGATTTGGAGACATTACTTGTACGGTGAGAAGTGCCGAATATTTACTGACCATAAAAGTTTGAAATACTTGATGACTCAGAAAGATTTGAACTTGAGGCAAAGAAGATAGCTAGAGTTGATTAAAGATTATGAGCTAGTGATCAATTATCACCCGAGTAAGGCAAATGTTATTGTTGATGCCTTGAGTAGAAAGTCTTTATTTACATTGAGAGCTTTGAATACTAGTTTGAATTTATCAAATGACGGTCCTATTTTAGCTAAGTTGAGAGCTAAACCGATGTTTCTTGAAGAAATCTGTAAAGCTTAAAAAGATGATAGTGAGTTACAAGCTAAAAGAGCTCAATGTGAGACAAGTGTAGAGTCCGATTTTCAAATCAGTTCTGATGGTTGTTTGATGTTCAGAAATCGGATATGTGTACCGAAGAATGATAAGCTTGTTTGAAAGATTTTACAAGAAGCACATAGAAGTTCTTTGTCTATTCACCGAGGTAGTACAAAGATGTATAATGATTTGAAGAAAATGTATTGGTGGGTAGGAATGAAAAGAGATATTTCAGAATTTGTTTCTAGATGCTTGATTTGTCAGCAGGTAAAGGTCGAACATCAGGTACCTTCAGGTTTATTGCAGCCTGTGTTAGTTCCTGAGTGGAAATGAGACCGAGTTACCATGGATTTTGTAACAGGGTTACCGTTGACACCGAGAAAGAAAGATGCAATATGGGTTGATCTAGTCAAAGAAATAGAAGAGAAAGTAAAAGTCATTAGGGATTGCTTGAAAGCAGCTTCAAATAGACATAAATCTTATGCATATTTGAAAAGAAAGGAGATTGAGTTTCAGGTTGGTGACAGGGTATTTTTGAAAGTATCCCCGTGGAAGAAAATTTTTAGGTTTGGCAAGAAAGGCAAACTAAGTCCACGTTTCATTGGACCGTTCGAGGTGACTGAAAGAATTGTGCCCGTAGCATATTGGTTAGCTTTGCCAACTGAGTTAGAGAAGATTCATAATGTATTCCATGTGTCTATGTTACGTCGTTACCGTTCCGATCCGTCACATGTGATCTCACCGACAGAGGTTGAGATTTAGCCAGACATGACTTATGTTGAAGAACCGGTAAAAATTCTAGATAGAGAGATCAAGCAACTAAGAAATAAGAGTATTGCACTTGTGAAAGTGTTATGGATAGGCATGGGGTTGATGAGGCTACATGGGAGCCCGAAGAGGCTATGCGAAAACAGTACCCAAATCTCTTCACAAGTAAGATTTTTGGGGACGAAAATCCCTAAAAGGGGGGAATGTAACATCCCGATTTTGGGCCTAGTCGGAACAGTGGTTTCGGGACCACAAATCTGATAAGGAAAAATTTATTTTTCTTATATTTCTATGGTCTACGATTTCACGTAATGATTTTTTAAAAATTTCGTTCGAAAATTTCGACGTTTGGGCACTCAATTTAGTCAAAAGAACTAATTTGTAAAAAGTGCAAAAGTTGAGTTCTACATGTTAGAGGTGTCCAATTGTTATGAAACTTTAAATTGGAGGCCGTTATATGGTAATTAGACCATTGGTTAAGTTGATAGAAAAAAATGGACATGAGATAAGTGAAATAGGAAATTTTTAAGTTAGGGGCAATTTTGTAATTTAGTAATAAAAAGAATTAAAACGGGAAATAGACAGCAAAATGTGCTCATCTTCTCCATGGTGAACGAAAATGGCAAGGGGTAAGCCATATTTAGGGTTTTCAAGCTTCCAAGCTCCATAGTAAGTGATTCCAAGCCCCGTTTTTAATGTTCTTTACATTTTTAGTCTCGGTAACTTGATTTAGCTTATTCTAGTAATAATTTAACCTAGGGTTTATATTTGGAAAAATACCCATAGATGAAATGTGTTTATTTTGATGTTTTATGGTAGAATATGAAGCTTTAAATTATGTTAAACAACTTTTGCTAAGCGATTTTAAGTGAAAACGAGTAAAACGACATAATCGGTAAAAATACCTAATGTTCATAAGTACATGTTAGAGTGGGAATTTCATGTTTCCATAGAAGGGAAAAATGTTCAGCATGTCATAAGATATAAGAATAAGGGATGAAGTTTAATTTCTGAGCTTTGCGGAAAAAGTGTAATTGTGCAAAAGTTTAGGGGCAAAATCGTAATTTTTTCTAAGTTCGAGTCAAGGATTGTTTTGATGAATTTGAGTATTAAATAAGTTAAATTTTCTATTATAGATCAAGAAGAATGAAATTCGGAGTTAGATTGGGGAAAGAAAAAGATAGAGGACTAAGTTGCTAGATTTGGTTAAATTTTGTATCGAGATAAGTTTACGATAAATAAATGCAATATTTTGATTATTATTATTAATGCTTATATTTTTCAGCAATTGTGTATTTCTTTCATGAAAATATCTAATGTTGACTTAAGTATGAGATGATAGAGAATCAGTGATAAACGCCTCGTTGAAACATTAGGAATGTATCGGATACAAATGTCATGACATTAGGGTAAAGAGATCTCATGTAAGACCATGTCTGGGACATGGCATTGGCATCATTGAGATTATGAGAGGTCCCATGTAAGACCATGTCTGGGACATGGCATTGGCAGTACAAGAAACACCCCATGTATTACCATGTCTGGGACATGGCTTTAGCATGTTATTATCAGAAAAGAAACCCAAGTATCCTTATTATTCCAATGTGGCTCAACGGGCTAGTAAACAAATTATGTTCCATTAAAATTTAGGTAAAAGTTTAAATAGAAAATTCAGGTGAGTTATAAGAGTTAAGAACATATTTTTTTATCAATTGAGAACCAACATTTTAGCAAGAGAAGAGTAAGTTATAATCATGAGTTATCTAAGTAAACAAGTAAGTGAACGAGTAAAAGATGAAGTAAAGAGGAAATTAGAGATCATAAGACTTGAGTATATTTGTTTGTGTTAAATGTTGTTATTTATTTTCTTGTAAACTTACTAAGCTTAATGCTTACATCCTTTATTTTCCTTCTTTTATAGTATTGCAAAGTTAATTCGAGAATCTTAAAGACGTCGGAGAACGTTCACACTATCAACAACAACAACTCGGTATTTTATGATGATCAATGTTTGAGCTATGGCATGTATAGGGACTTAGTCATTTTGAATGTATGTCCTTATGATATTGCTAAAGGATGATGTGTAAATATGTGATAACGTTTAGCTATTAAAATGGCTAAGTAAGAATATGTTTGGTATTATGAATGCCTAGGTGATAGTTTATACCTAGAAATTATGAAAGAGTAAAAATTTGCAATGAAACAGTTTTGGGACGCAGTAGTGACGTGACTTTGAAAAATCACCAAGGATAGTATAAAATTAATTAGGGAGTGAATGATATATAGAATTAAAGCTAATCGAGTCTATTTTCATAGAAAAATAACGTGTGGGTAAAGGAATTTTATATTCTGAGATATTTGAATTTTAGTGAGACAGGGTCAGAATGGATTCTGAAGTCCCCTGTTCTGACTTTAGAAAATCATTAAAAATTGTAAAAAAATAATTAGAAGTTATAATTTATATTATTTGATTTCTTATTGAGTCTATTTTCTTTAGAAACAAGTGTTAGAACCATATAAAGTCTATAAAATGAGACAATTAATTTTTAGTGATGAGAGGTCAGGACTGTCGAATAGTGAAATAGGGGAGATTTTAACTAATAAACTATACTAATCGGTCAACCCAAAAATTCTGAAAATTTTATGGTAAGAAGGAATATGAGTCTAGTTTTTTATAAAATTTACGGATATAAATTTAAAGTTTTTTAGCTCGATTTATAATTAATTTAGTGACTACTGCGCAGGTGGACTGTTTTATTGTGAATAGTGAAATAAATTATTTTTATTTGTTTAAGTAATCGAAAAATTTTTAATGTTCCTGGTTGGGACCTGAACCATTTTAGTTGCATGTTTTAGGGTCTTGAGAGTTTTTTTAGGGACATATTGATTGAATGTGAGTGAATTAATTTTAAAAGAAACTTTTTTTATGCTCCGAACTAGTAAGTTAAGTTAGGTAACGCCTCGTGCTCAGGTACGGCAATGGTCTCGGGTAAGGGGTGTTACACAAATCACTCTAGCAGAGATTCTCAATGCTTTGCAACCACAGGAGCAAAGAGGAGCCATGAGGCAAGAAGGTGCTGTTGAAGGAGCCTTGCCAGTTAAGCATCATGAGAATGCAAGGAATAATAAGAAGAAAATTGTTAAGAAGAATGAAAATTCTATTGGTGAATCTTCAACTAACAACAGAGCAGGATTGAAGAAGGGTCCTACTCTCTATGTCAACATTGCAATAAGAAGACTAGATGCCAAGTGCACCAAATGTAATCAAGTGGGGCATGAAGCTGTAATTTCCAGGAATAAGATTCAATAGCAAGATGAAAAGGCTAAGATTGCTGATCAAGAAGACGAGGATCAATTGTTTGTGGCTACATGCTTTATGGGCAGTGAGTCAAACGAAAGCTGGCTGATTGACAGCTGCTGCACCAACCATATGACTCATGACAAGGAGTTGTTTAGAGATTTGAAGCCAACTAGCATCACCAAAGTTAGAATTGGCAATGGGGATTACATCTCTGTCAAAGGAAAGAGAACTGTTGCAATTGCAAGTTGTACAGGTACAAAACATAAACAGGATGTTCTTTTTGTTCCTAACATTGGCCAAAATTTGTTGAGTGTGGGGCAACTTATTGAAAAAGGCTTTAAATTTATTTTTGAAGATGAATATTGTTTGATTAAAGATGCAGCTAATTAAGATATCTTCAAAGTAAAAATGAAAGTGTAACACCCCTAACTCCTATCCGTCGCCGGATTAGGGTTACAAGGAATTACCAAACAAAGCATGATTCACCACAATCATTAACTCACCAAGGAATAACTATACTTGTATTTCGTTATTAGAGTTAATATACTCATAGATCAAATAGAAGACTAATCATAACCTACGAATCGGCACAATTTGAAATTTGAAATTTTATTTTTATTTAAACTTACGTCAAAACAATAGGGCATGTTTCATACTTAATAATCAACTTTACTGGTATATACTAAACCATTCAAAACAAATAATGATGCAAGCGTTACCATCACAAACAAATTCTAATACTCAGAGCATATTCAGACATATATTCTTCTCATATCAACTTACATACTCAAATATGCAACATCCACATATGTCTCATCATTTTAATACATCTTATATCAAATATAATAGCACTTTATAACTGAATTTTATAATTACATATTATAGACATAATAATAGAAACACAAAACCGAACTTACCATATACTAATATATGACATATTAAACTTTAAGCTTTAACCACATGTGCCAATATATCACATAAGATACAACCTAATCATCAATATAATGAAAATATCAAAACCGAATATTATGGTACTTACATGTTCAATTTTATTCTATTTTAAGACTTCAATGTATAAGAGAAATCATGACTTAAATTAACATTCATTACCAAAACATATCTACTTAATCAACCATAACCTAACAACCATATTTCTTATAACAAACTAAGGCCAAGTTAAATAATAAAAAAACAATTTCGATAGGCTCATAACCAAACACTCATGTCATAGCCGAATATACCTATTTAACAACATCATTTCAAGCCAATTTCTCAAAACATGAAAATCCTACTTAGCCTTTCAACTACATGCCATAACCAAATATATATAACATATCAAAATCAAACAAAACATGCACCTATACATATATAGCATACTTACTATTACTAGCCCACACACACACATTTAATTTAACATTTTTCATTACAAATACATTCGACACTCAATTCATCACATAATAATCCAACACCAATGCACAACAATTATTAACACCTAATATAAGCTTAAATCACACTCGAATATAAATATTAAAACCTCCATTTTTTATCATCTTACCATGTGTATAGATACCAAAATTTAACAAAAGAAAATAAGCCATTTTCGCGTGGCTTTTTTTTTATATACATAACTACAACCAAAACCAAATATATATATATTAGCCTATACATGCCATAAGTTCAAAACGAAACTTTTAAAAGTACCGAAAGTAGATGACAGTGTGAATGACTTCACTAATGATCCCCAAGCACGTAACGACATCCAAAATCTATAAAACAATGACAATGAATACACAATGTAAGCTAACTTAGCTTAGTAAGTCTTAAACAAATACTTAAATAACATATAATTTTATAAGCAATATTTTAAAAAGAAAACAAAATACACACATATATGAACATTACTAATACAATCACATTTCTCAAATATTTTTATCCTGACTAATCGAATAATCTCAAGCTTTCAACCATTTACCTCCAATTAATGTAAGGCTGAACACCTTTCATATATACATATACTTATAATAGCATTAAATATATCATTTTTGTGACAACCAACCAACTTACTTACCAAATTTCAAATAGCTAATTAAACATCACATACCTGATCACTTTAGTTCATTAATCCCACTTGATACCACTTCGGCATAAAGCCTACTAAACAAAAATCTTAATCTGAAACACCGGCAATAAACATGATAGGCGGAAAGCTTGTTATGGTGCACCAGCATTAAGCCTGCTAGGCGTAAAGCCTGATACAATTCACTGGCATACAGCCTGCTAGGCAGAAAGCCTGATTAACACTTATACGAAATCGATCTTACACATAATTTATATCTATATAGGAAGTTCTAATTAATCTTTAAAATTCATACTAAACATTTGAAACATAATATCTCCATAAAATCAAACTTTTGCTCAAATTTTCACAAACCATTTCACTTTCGGCTAACATATGTAAATCCCTACAATTAAATATAGCATATAGAATTCGTATAAATTCTAATTTAACGACATTTATTTGCTAAAAGACTTACCTCGAATATCGACGGACATAATTGACTAATCGACTATTTTTGACTTCCCCCGATCTAATTCTATTTTCTTCAATTCTTGATCACATATTCAAATTTAACCCTTTTATTCATCAATTCATTCAATTTTATCTAAAAACACATAATAGGAAAATTACCATTTTGCCCCTAATATTTCACACTTTTTACAATTTAGTCCCTATTGCATTAAACACAAAATTTGCACACACCATGCTAGGGCCAAATGTTCCTTGTCTTCATACAAGTCTAAAAATTTCATTTATTTCACATTTTAGTCCCTCAAAAATTTATTTTCACAATTTAGCCCTAATTACTCAAATTCACCAAAAATTCAAAGACAAAACATGTTAATCTAACATATATATTTCATATTTTATCAACTAACATCATAAAGCTCAAACATTCATCAATGGCACATTTCAAAATCATTAATAATGCACAAAATTAAGACATGGGTTTTGAAGTATTCGAAGCAACGATCTCAAAAACGTAAAAATTATCAAAAACCGAACAAAGAACTAACCTTAAATCAAGCTCAACAATGGCCGAACCTAGCTAAGTTTTCTTCTTTTTCTTTTTCTTACATTCGGCTAAGAAGAAGATGATAATGGCTTTTTTTGTTTTATTTAACATATATTATCATATATTTTTAGTTTACTAATTTAACCTTATATAAATAATAAACAAAACATATATAACAAGGACATATTAGTCCTTTGCCGCCCACTATATATATATTGGCCTTATTGCATTATAAATCATCCACTTTATAAAGACAACAACAATTAGGTAATTTTAAATTTAACCCCTAAATTTTCATTTTACGCGATTAAGCCATTTTCTTTAATCGATCACTCAAATGAAAAAATTAAAACAAAAAAATTTCATACAATCAAATTCACATACAATAAACACTGAAAATAATATTAAAATATTTTTTAGACTCGAATTTGTGGTCCCGAAACCACTATTCTGATTAGGGTCAAAATTTTAATGTTACAGAAAGGAAAGTTTTTCACTCAATCCTTTAGAGGAGGAACAATCTACTTTTACTCTCAAAGAAGATGTCACATAGATTTGGCACAAGAGAGTCGGGCACTATCATCATCAAGGGCTACTACAACTAAGAGAAAATGAGTTGGCACTTGATGTTCCCAAGCTTAGTGGTACAATCTTAAGCTGCAAAGCATGTCAGTTTGGAAAGCAAAATAAGAAGTCATTTCCTAAGTCAACCTAGAGAGCCGCTTACAAGTTGCAACTCATTCACACTGATGTTGCAGGCCCTCAAAGTACACCTTCTTTAAAAGGTAGTCGCTATTATATTGTCTTTATTGATGACTTCACTAGAATATGCTAGATTTTTTTCTTGATGTTTAAATCAGAAGTAGCTCAAGTTTTTTGGAAGTTCAAAGAAAGAGTAGAAAATGAAAGTGGCTACAAAATTCAGAGAATAAGGTCTGAAAATGGGAAGGAGTACACTTCGGTAAAATTTAACAAGTTTTGTGAAGATTCTGACATACAGCACCAGCTTACAGCTCCTTACACTCCTCAACAAAATGGAGTTAGTGAAAGAAAAATAGATACATCATGGAAATGTCGAGATGTATGCTGCATGAGAAGAATTTGCCAAAGAAGTTTTGGGCAGAGACAGCAAATACGGCTGTGTTTCTACAAAATAGGCTTCCAACAAAGGCAGTGAAGGAACAAACACCATTTGAGGCATGGTATAGTTACAAACCATCTCTGAAATTTCTTAATGTATTTGGTTGCTTGTGTTTTACTCATGTTCCATAGAGCAAACGTGACAAACTTGATAGGAGTGCCTCACCAAGTATATTTATAGGTTATAGTATTGTTAGCAAGGCCTATAAAATTTTTCAGCCACAAATTGGAAATATTGTTATTAGTAGGGATGTTCACTTCATGGAGGATAAAGAATGGAGCTGGGATGGTGCAGAGAAGAAGGCTCAGACCATGACAGAACTGAAGCTCAAATTTTATGATTCAAGTAAGGAAGAAAAAGATGACTGGTAGAATGAAACAGTAGATGATGCTTCCGTGAGAGGAACAAGGTTGTTTTTAGATATTTATGAAAGGTTCAATGTTTCTGTGTTTGAACCTGCTGACTTTGCAGAAGCAAAGAAGGATAAAAAATGGATAGCTGCAATGGAGGAGGAGTTGTCGATGATAGAAAAGAACAAAACTTGGATTCTTGTGGACAGACCTCAAGGTAGGAATGCAATTGGTGTTAATTAGAACCAAGCTTAATGTTGATGACTCACTCAACAAACACAAAGCCAGGCTAATGGTTAAAGGGTATGCTCAAATCTTTAGTTTCGATCATTCTGACACTTTTGCTCCTATTGCTAGATTGGACACAATCAGGTTACTGCTCGCAATATCTACACAAAAAGGTTGGAAAGTATTCCAGTTGGATGTCAAATCAGCTTTTTTAAATGGTGTCTTACAGGAAGAAATTTATGTTAAGCAGCCCTAAGGATTTGGGAAGGAAGGTGAAAGAAACAAAGTCTATCTTCTTAAGAAGGCTTTTTATGGTCTAAAACAAGCTCCAAGAGCTTGGTATAGAAAAATTGATGAACATTTGTTGAATTTGGGATTTGTAAAAAATCTATCTGAAACAACCTTGTATGTTAAGCACAATGATACAAACATTCTTATTGTCTTACTATATGTCGATGACCTACTGGTTACAGGAAACAATACAGATCATATTCAAAATTTCAAATAGAAGATGATGAAGGTGTTTGAAATGATAGATCTTGGGTTCATGACCTATTTCCTTGGCATGGAATTAATCAAAGGCAACGTGAAGTTTTCATCTGCCAGAAAAAGTATGTAAAGGAAATATTGAAGAAGTTTCAGATGGAGAAGTGTAAGGCAGTAAGTACTCCAATGAATCCATAAGAGAAGTTGTGCAAAGAAGACGGTACTAACAAAGTTGATGAAGGATATTTCAGGAGATTAATTGGTTGCTTGATGTATTTCACAGCAACAAGACCTGATATTTTGAATTTTGTAAGTATTTTGTCTCGATTCATGCATTGTGCAAGTGAATTACATCTTAAGGCTACCAAAAGAGTGATGCGATATGCCAAAGGTACAAGTGATTTTGGTGTTAAGTTCACAAGGGGCATTGAGTTCAAGCTAGTCGGTTTTTCTGACAGTGACTGGGGAGGTTCCATTAATGATATGAGGAGCACTTCAGGCTACTATTTTACTTTTGGCTCTGGTGTTTTCTCATGGAGCTTAAATAAGTAAGAAACTGTAGCCCAATCCACTGTCGAAGCAGAGTTTATTGCTGTCACAACTACTGGTAATCAAGCTTTATGACTGAGGAAAATTTTACTTGATCTTGATCTGGAGCAGAAGGAAAGCACAGAGATTCTTGTTGACAACCAAGCTGCTATTGCTATCTCTCATAATCCCGTGTTTCATGGGAAGACTAAACACTTTAATATCAAGCTATTCTTTCTAAGGGAAGTACAGAAGCATGGAGATGTGATTCTTGTCTACTGCAAAATAGAAAATCAAATTGCAGACATTTTAACCAAACCATTTCCTACAACAAGTTTGTGCTTCTGAGGTCAAGACTTGGTATTTGCAACTCCTAAAGCAAGGAGGAGTGTTAAGAAACTGCATCAGGATTGAAACACGTCCACGTTTATTTCAGTTTTTAGGAGTTAGCTATTTTGCATGTTGCTTAAGTTTAGGAGAAAGTGGGATGTTGATGTTGATTTTATTGTTTTATAAATGCTGAATGTTTGCTGAATAAAAATGTGAGTTACCTTCATCCATTATTTTTGTTTTTTTCTTTGTTTTCTTTAAATTCTTACAATAATTGGACACTGAGACAATTGTTGAGGCACCTGTAGATCAATGGCTAGTTTACATCACTTTTTAGATGTAGATGCATCGTTTGAATTAAGATCAGGTTTAATTCACATAATTTTCACTATCCACGGTTTGTAGTATGAGGATCCACGTAAACACCTCAAGGAGTTCTACATAATTTGTTCAAGCATAAAACTGCAATGAGTGATAGTGAAATAGATAAAGCTTTCAACTTTTCCTTTTCATTTAGCCGATTCAGCTAAAGAATGGTTAGTTTACTTGCCACTTGGATCAATTACTACATGGACAGATGTGACACGTTTATTTCTTGACAAGTTTTTTGAGATCTAAAAGAAGATTTTCAGCATTAGACAAAAGGATTTCAAACCATTGTATGAATATTAGAAGAGGTTCATCATGGCGTTACAGAACAATCCTTTGTTCAATATTTTTACAAAGGTTTGCTTTTTATAGACACAGGAAGATGATTGATGCCAAAAGTGGGAGAGCATTGATCAATATGACTTCTAAAGTTGTGCGAGATTTAATATATACAATGGTTGCAAACTCTCATTAATTTATGTAACACCCCAAACCTGACTCGAAAGTCTGATCAAATTCGAAGCGTCACTTTGGTTATCAGAGCAACCCGTTCGATCAATTTTTCATTTAATATGCATTAAAATATAAAAATTAAACATACAAATAATAAATCATTTATAAAAAAATCATGCTTATAAAAAATATAAAAAATATTAAAACCAATTAACACAACTTAGTCAAATAACCTATCAATTAACCGATATAAAAGTGACCCACTATTTTTATAGGACAAAGTACATGCCAAAGCTAAAACTAAGAGATAACATATTTACAAAATATGGATTGTGGAGACTCTTCGATAGTGTTGCTCTATAACGAACTCTTTAGCCCAACTACTACTTAGCTACGAAATTAAAAACCAAAATATTTAGCTTTTCACAGCTAAATGGTGTTCTACTAAATTCTAATAAAGTATCATAAAATTAGATTAAATTGCAAGAACTCAAACATTTAAGAAAGGTAGTTACAATTTTGGGACATTACAATTTAGTACCAAGATGAAACCTTTGACAAAGGTTCATGAGGTAAGTGTCTCTTCCTTGAAGAGTACAAATGATAAAATTGCTAATATGTTCAACATTTGGCCATGGGAAAGGAATCGCAAGCTAGGTCTCTGACATTTATGCTATTCCTAACCATTAAAGGATGTTGGGATCTAGTACCTTTAGTGTAGCATTTTCATCTAAGTATACTTGTAATTTTCAAACAAATTGGTTTAATAAAATATCCATTGATTATATTAATAATCTTTGCACGCAAAGTAAAATGGAAGCAAATATTGGCTCACTAGTTATCTAACATTTAACTAATATTAAGCCATATTATGTGGTCGGATCGTAATACGGAAAGACAACTTGTATTAGTAAATGAACCTAAACATGTCATTATTCTAGTAAAAAATGAGAAAATCGGTTGAAAGACTAATATTTTGTCTATTAAGTCCAATTAGGGAGATGCTTTGTCTTGAGCATTGGAGCAGACGACTCCCAAAAGATAGAGACATAAATGTAACTGATTGGACTAACATTATATCGAACGAGACCCAAGTAGAATAGATCCTAGATTTGTTTATGGGTTTATTCCCTTGTGATATTCATAGTGTGGCATACCTTAATCCTTAGTGGATGATGGACTATGTATGCGTGACTCGTATACTTTGATGTAAGTAACAACTTGAGTTTGAATAAATAAGGAACCGAAAGCTAGTACGTTGGGTATACGATTTTTGTAGTATGTATCATCATTTTCAATAGTGAAATTCATAACCCAACTAATGGGTAAATGATACCCTCTCATTGGCATTACATGATAGATGAAAAAAACGTGGTCACGAGTCATTTGTCTTTCTAATAAATGACTTGATTGTTATTTGATAGTAATTGACTTCTCATGAAGGAAGATGTAATGGTTACCATGAGATAAAATAGAATCATATTGGGAAAACATATTTATCCCAAAGAGATTAAATATATCTTATAAGGGTAACACACTTATGACAAAGTTATTGGAAGAGTGCTTATTAAGCAGCTTTCGTAATGATATGTTTAAATCTAATTAATTTAATTTCTTTTGCATACATCATATGTTAATTGAAACTCTTGGATTGATTGGAATATGAATTGGCTAATTGTTAAACTTGCATTGATTATGTTCATTTGGTATTGCTAATGTTATATTAACTTGAATCATGAAAGTACCACTAAGCTTTATTGCTTAGCATATGGTTTGTTTATTTTGTGCCCAGGTATCAGTAGATCTCGAAGTCTCGAGAGGTGAAGCAACATTTGGATAATTGATTCTCAACTAAAAAATGTTTGTATTGTTCTTTACGTTTCAAAATGGTCAACTACGTATTTTGGTTAGTGAATGTTACATGGAATTGACTTATGAATTGTTTAGATAACATATATAAGTGTTTTAAAGTTTTAAGGAGTTGAAATGCGGAAATGATCATCATTTAAGTTGAATAGAAATGCATATTGAGTCCTTGGGGTTGTATAATTTGGCAAGTTGAATCAAATAAAGTAAACTTTGAGGGAGTTCGCCTTCAAAGCCGCGGCGCTAAACCACTATTTTGAAAGTCATGACATTGCACTCCTGTAGTCACGACACCAAGCCCCTTCCATTGATGTCGTGATGTCAGCTCGACACTTTTTGAAACTTTTCATTTTTGTCCTCAAATAGTCTTGGGTTATCATAGGAGCTTTCATAAGCTCGTATAACCTCAATAAGAATATATAGCATGTTATATTTATGTATTATTTGGATTAACTTGTATAAATTATTTAATGGATCAGAATTTTATTTGTAGTTCCTCCAGCAATGAATGTGGCGTCCCACAGCTTAGATCTAGTGATCGAATTGGGTGTTACAAAAAAACTGTATTAATTGGCTTGTGTGAAAATTATAAATTTTTGTGGTAAAAATTCCATTGAGTATACTTTAAAAAATAACAAGAAGATCTTAATTTCAATTTTTTAGGCCAAGATATAAATAATTTAGTGACTAATAATCAAGTAGACTACCTTGTTAAGAGTATTTGCGTAATTAGTAAAAGAATAATTAATATTTACATATATGCACGTTATACTAAAAACCAAATATTCTTAAATATATAGATGTACATATAGAATACGGAATGAAGATGAGGAGGAGATAAAAAAAAAGAGAGAGTTGTAGTGCTAAGAAGTAGAAATAAGTGATGGAATTGCTAATATGTAAGAAAAGTTTAAATAATTATTAAAAAATTGTAAAAATTATTTGAAAATTGTGAACCGGTGACATTTAATCGGCAATTTCAAAATTTTTAAATAATTTTTACAAATTTTTAATTGAATCATATGTTGTTACTATTTCAACACCATGAATCTGAAAACAGTACTGCCGAAATAAATCAAGAAAAAAAAGTAGATGATAGCATAGAAAATCTCCTTGTATTCTTTTGAAATTTGTAGAGAAAGTTGAAGAAGAAGAAGAAGAAGAAGAAGAAGAAGAAGAATTTGGTTTGTTAATTATTTACAAATTTTTAATAATTATTTATGATTTTTAATAATTTTAAAATATTTAAATAATTTTTTTTATAATTTTAATAGCTTTTTACAATTTTAAAATATTTTTAATAATTATTGACAAAAATTTAATTTTTTTAAAAATTTTTACAATTTTTAATAATTTAAATATTTTCACAATTTTTATATATTTTTAAATATTTTTTACGATTTTAATTTTTTTACAATTTTTTTTGATCTAGTCAACGCATAGTTAATATGTCCAACAACCACGTCATCATGCACATTAGGAGTCAACGGGGACATATGGTGTGTTCAGATTAATTGTTTTTTTTTTTATACCATTAACGACAAGGGCCATAAAATATAATAGAACTATAGTTTAAGAAAATGGATGTAGTTCAAGGGCAAAACAGTGCTATTTGAAATATTAAACAACATATAGATTTCAAAATTCCGTTGAGAAAAAACTCCGATAATATTTTTTTCTTCTTAATTTATGTAATCAAAATGGATTTTTTAACTCAACTATTAATCGAATGTTTTAATCATAATTATTCTACAACTAATTACAACAAAAAGTTCTTATGAATTCTAATTAATCAAGATTAAACAATAATTATATTTTAATTAATATGTTTTGTAGTCCGAAAATGGAGATTTAAGGTCTTGATAATTTAATTTAATGGGTTAATTTATAATAAGTGCGATTATAATTTGTCTATTGAATAGATAACTTTTATCTTTGTATATGGTTAACAACAATGATAGCTTTATTTTAGTGTTCAAATGGAAAAAAGGTGACTAAATAAGAAAAAGTAGAGATAAATATTTTCATACGTAATTAAATAAAAATAATTTTACTATTCTACAACGTAGAAAATAGGAGTGGAATTATTCTGCCCCGAAAATGTTCTATAAGCAATAAGTTATTCACATAATATTTGATATCTTTTACCCTTTTTAACTTCTTCAATCAATCTCATACCTGCAAATCAAAAAATAATTCAACTTATTAGTATGATGCAAAGAACTTTACAATTAAGTATTGTTTGCGGTATTTGTAATTTGTAATTTTGGTTAGTCCTTGAACAACGTTTACTCACTAACGTTGAACATTGCAAAAAAGGTATGGTTGACAACCCTTCTTGCAGTTTGTGTGACGGTGCTCAAGAATCAACTTTACATGTACTTCAAGATTGTTGCAAAGCAAGAGAAGTGTGGGAGCAGCTTATTCCTTTGAAAGTAAGGAATAGTTTTTTCTCCTGTTCTTTGTTGTCTTGGTTGTTTGGGAACTTGATGAATAAATTTGGCATAATTCTTAATGATGTCGATTGGCAAACTTTGTTTGGTATTATATGCTGAAAGACTTGGAAACAAAGGAATTTTTGTGTTTTCCAAAGAAAACAGTTTAATACTATACACGTTCTTCAATCAGCATGGTATTGAGCAAAAGCCATTAAAGAAATGTCAGGATATTCAGATGGAAATCCTAGAAGACAAAGCCGTGATCGAACTTGGAATCCCCCACCTATAGGTTCTATTAAGTTGAATTCGGATGGGGCACGAAATTCATGCTTGGGCTTAGCCACCTCAGCGACTGTGGTTAGGGATGACCATGGTAGGTGGATTTGTGGGATTGGAAGAAATATTGGCAGATGTAGTGTTGAACAAGCTGAGTTATGGGTGATTTATGATGGTATCCAATTGGCTTAGTCTGCTAAATGGAATAATATAATTGTTGAATCAGATTTCGTTTTAGCTGTTGAAGCCCTTAATGGTCTGCTCCAAAAACAGATAAATAGGGGATTGATTCTGGGAATTCAGGAACTTTGTAGAAAAGATTGGAGGGTGAAATTTCAACAGGTTTTGAGGGAGACAAATACTGTTGCTTATACTTCAGTTGAGTTGATGAAAGATTTTCCTTTTGGTTCCCACCTTTTTTAGGAATTACCTTCAAAAATTATTGATCAAATTAGAAATGACGGTCAAAATTTGGCTTTATAATTTTAGTGTTACTTTGTAATTGATCTATATTTTTTTTTCTTCAATACCATTTGAGGTAGATAGAAAACATGAAAGAAAAAAAAAACTCACCCCTTGTAGAAGAACAAATAAAAAAATTACAATTAAATCACATAATCCTAAATTTAAAATTTGGAAAACCTTAAAATAATTACCCATTATGGTAGAGAGAAGTAGGGGTGAGCAAAACTCGATTTGACTCGAAAAAATCGAAAAAAAATTCGAATTTCGAGTTAAATGAATTGAGTTATTCGAGTTAATCGAGTTATTCGAATCAACTCGATTTTTTTTCAAATTTCGAGTTCGAATCGAGTTGAGTTTTCAAATTCGAATAACTCGAATAATTCGAATAATTCGAATATCAAACTATAATATTTTACATTTTTACCTAAAACTCCCAATCTTTTTTACTTTTCCCTCAAAACTTTTACTCTTTCCCACTTTTCCCCCAAAACTTTTACTCCTCTCCCCCCCCCAATCTACCCAAAATCCATTTCCCACCAAAATTTTACTTTCCCATCTACTTTTTCTCAAAATTTTACTCCCAAAAACCCTCAAAACCTTTTATTTTCCCCCAAAATTTTTACACTCTCCCATTTTTCCCCTAAAACTTTTATTCCCTTCCCATCACACCTCTATCTACCCCAAACCCTTCCCTCTCCAATTTTTCGTTAATATTTTCCCTCCAAAATTTTACTCCCCCTATTTACTTTCCCTCAAACTTTTATTCCCCAAAACTTTTTATTTCCCCCCTAAACTTTTACTTCTTACCCTTTACTCTCAAATAAAAAATCAAAATTATCCAAAAAAAATCACTAAACATAAATAGTAATAATTTTATTTATATCTACTATTTATATTATTAAATTAAATTTCACATTTTATATTATTTATATTATTGAATTGTTTAGTCATATTAAATATTTATATTAAAATTGAATTATTAATTATGCCATAAAAAATTCGTGTTAAAATTTTATATTGGTATCAATTTCACATTTTATTTTTAAAATAACTTTTATTAAAAATCATATTTTTACATTTAATATATTTTTTAATTCTAAAATATATAGTGACAAGAATCTGAAGATAATTGAAACAACTAAGCAAGCAAAGAAGCTAACCAGTATATAAAAAATTAATAAATAAATTATGAGGTGATGAAAGTTAATAAAAATTTTGATTAAGGTGGACAAATTTTATTACGATGGGTCACAATGGTTACAAGGACCCAAAATTATTTTTTAAAATTTAACTCAAACAAATATATTCGATTCGATTCGAATTCCATATCACTCGACTCGATTCGAGAAAACTTCAAATAAAGTTAGGATGATAAAATGAGATTCGAAAACTCGATTAACTCGAAAATTTTTGATTCGATTCGATTCGATCGAATGCTCACCCCTAGAGAGAAGATTGACGGAAATTATTTGGAAACTCAAATTAAAAAAAAAAAAAAAGGTTGAGAGAGCGAATGTTGGGAGTTGAGATTTGATAGGGAAAAAATGATATGCATCAAAGCAACGTATAATGTCTTTATATACAAAATAAACTTATATGGAATGCTCAACATAACCAATGTAAACAAACTAATATCCGAAACTATAAATGCGATTAAAGTTTTAAAAATTAACTGAAAAATAGGTAAATGAGTACTTGAAAAACCTTAAAATAATTATTCATTATTGTATAAATAATAAATTATTTGATTGAAATTAAAGTGAGAATTGATAGCTCAAAACTTTAAAAAATTTATGGGAGCATATTCAAAACTAAATTAATTTGTGTATTAACTTAAAAATAAATAGCTAGTGGAGCAATTAAATATCTATAAGTTCAATTTAAGTGATTGTACCTTTAATAGGTACGCGCGAATAACCGAAGAAGTTGAAGGGTTTTACAACACGTTAAATTTAATATGTTTTGACAAAAATCAACTAGAGAATTTTATTATATTTAAAACATTTTAAAATTCTATAGGAAATTTAGAATGATAAATTAAAAATATTTTTTTAAGAGAATCAAATAGAATTTAATTTTATTAAAATAATAAAAAAGTTCAAATATTCTAAACATTTACACAATTAAAAACTCTATTTACCCCTTCTCAAATTTTGTAACATTCCAACATTAACTTCTAAAGACCTTTAGTAGCCAATTTTATATATTAGATAAATATACAAATTATTAAAAATAATATTTAATTTATTTGAAAAAATAATTTTTTACATTAAACAATAATTAAATCATAACTAATTATAATGTAATAAAAAATTTAAAATCATAAAAAACTAATTAACTTTTAAGAAAAAAAATATTTTTCAAAATACTTAAATTGCCTTTTTAAAATATTAATACAATAGATATAGATTATTAAAAATAAAAAAAATTAATTTGGCAAAAATAAAATTTTTGGACATTATACAATAATTGAAATGAAATAATAAAATTTAAAATCATAAAAAGCTAATTAAGTTTAAAATATAATTTTACTTAAATTTTAAAATAAAAAAATCTAATTAATTTTTTAAAAAAATTCAAAATACTTAAATTGTTTTTATTAAATCATATATTAAATTATCCCTATTATTTTTTATAATACCTACTTTACCCTTATTAGTTCCTTACACCGATTGATTTGAAAATAAGTGTAAATTTTAGTTTATATTATTAATTTAATTTAATATTTTTAATGTTATATTTATATTTTTTTAATTAAAAATAAAAAATGTATATTAATTAATAAAATGAAGAGTTATTTAGAGGTAGTATAGTGCATTATAATTATTATTCAACAATTAGTGATATATTCTATTTTCTAAATTATTGTAGAACAAATTTCATGCTTCCATCTCATAGTTTTTAAATATTTATTTTTTTTATTTTATTTTCTAATGATTTAGGTTTAGCTCTAAAATCTGAGTGTCATAAAAAATTGTATGACTGTATGCATTTGAAACTAATTTAATTTATTTATTTCATTCTAAAATTTATATAAGCACTAATATTTAGCTTTTGAGCAATAACTACATAAAAATCCCATATAAATTTATTTGAAATTGATGCATTTGTTTCATTTTTTATTTATTATGTTAAATCGGTATATAAAATATTTTATCTATATTTAAATTTTGATAATTTTTAATATATATATTTGAGATATTAGTTTGTTCGATTTTTCTGAACTGTGTTTTGTATCAGTATAATGTACAATATTATAAAATCATATATAAGTTAATTTCATCGAATAAGATCAAACACATATTTTCTTAGATTTTAAAGTGTTTTTAATTATTATATATCTTTTTAGAATAAATAAGTAAAGAAAAAAGAAAACAACTAGCTTGTGAAATAAAACCCCTTTTTGTTTTTTTTAAGACCGTCAAACATACCCCTTTTCTTGTTTTCAGTTACAATTTAACCAATAAAAAATATTAACTTATTATTCAATTTTTATTCCATGTCTATTTTTTTGTATGATCTACATTTCAGTAGTATCAGAAAATGCAATTTCAGAATCTCATTTTCGTAAGTTGAGTCCATAAATATAAAATAGGAATATTTGCGAAGTTTATATGAAAATATAATAAAAGAGGCACAATCTGCAGAGACTAAGCTGGCAAAGAAAGTAAAGCTTGCTCAGTGAGGTGATAATGAGAATTTCAGCATTGATGTGAATAATTGACTTTGATTCCACAATCAAATTTGTATTCCTGGCGATGCTGAACTGAAGAAATTGATTCTACGTAAAGCTTACAATGGTTCTTTCGCTATGCATCCTGGTGGGGCAAAAATGTATCCTAACTTACAATAACCGTATTGATGGCTTGGGATGAAAAGAGAAATCGTCGAGTTTGTTGCTAAATGCTTGACGTGCCAGCATGTAAAAGTTGAACATCAAGTTCCCACTCGGTTACTTCAACCAATCTCGATTCTTGAGTGGAAATGGGAACGAATCACGATGGATTTTTTCGTTGGCCTACCGACCTCATCGAACAACAGAAATGTTATCTGGGTGATAGTGGACCGATTAATTTGCTCATTTTCTGGTAGTAGAAACCAATTGGTCTCTTCCGAAGCTTGCTAAAGTGTATATTCGCAAGATAATGAGGCTACATGGTGTGCATGTGTCCATCATCTCAAATTGAGATCCTCACTTCACTTTGAGATTCTAGAAGTAGTTGCAAGAATTTTTGGATACGAGGTTGAATTTCAACACAAATTTCCATCCTCAGTCTAATGACCAATTAGAATGTGTTGTTCAAGTACTGGAAGATATGCTTTGAGCCCGTGTCATTGAATTTTAATCTAGTTGGGAATGTTATTTGCCTTTAGCAGAATTTTTTTATAATAATAGTTTTCAATCGAACATTAAAATGGCTCTGTACAAAGCTTTATATGGCTGACGGTGTAGAAAACCTTTGTGTTGGTCAGATTTTAGTGAGAAAAAGATAATTATGTGCATATATACTTGATCAAACGGGAACTTGGCATAAATTATGGTACTTGGTATATATGGTATATGAATTGATTGAATGTAAAACTTTAATATGTATATATGTATAAACTTGGCTAAATAAAATCATGTATATACTTGGTGTTTGGTAAGAATATTGTATAAGTTGATATGTGCACATAAACTTATTGAAATGAAATTGTGCATTATGCTAGTACTTGATATATGGCTAACAATTGAATTGGATGGTTATAGAACATGTATTGCTTATGTTCATATGGTATTTGTTACCTTATTATTGGCTTGAATAATGTAAATACCATTGAGCTTTATCGCTCAGTGTATGATTTGTTTTTTCCATGTGCAAGTTATAGTAGATTCCAAAGTCCTGAAGCATAGTACATCTAATTAGTAGACCTCGACTCAACAATGTTTGTATAGTTCATCTTTTGTTTAAATACATGGCATGTAGGTAGGTTTTGAGTCGATTTGTGTTATAAATGTAATAGCTTATTTTTTCAGTGGTGTCGAAAACAGTGGTTTCGGAGCCACAAATTCGACGAGTAAGTTCATAAATATTATTATTTAATATTTATGAGTCACTTTTGGTTTGAAAAAGGTTTTTGATATGGTAATTTTTGTTTTATGAATGATTAATTAAGTTCATATGGTAGGACCCTAAATTCAAGTGGTTTTAGAAAATGAGGTATCGGGACCTCGTTTCTATAAACCGAGCCGTAAATATTTTTATAAATATTTACAGAGTGTCATTAAGATTGTATTAAAGTTATGCTAAGAAATTTCGATGTTTCGATAGTTAATTAATTTAAAAGGACTAAATTGTAAAAAATTTAAAATTTGATCACTATTTGATTTGAGTGATTAAATGGCTTAATGAATAAGGTAAAGGGGACTTAAATGGTAATTGATCCATTTAAGGAGTTAGTGGACTAAAATAGACATGAATTTGATGTTTTATTTAATGAGTTAGTGGACTAAAATGGACATCATCTTTTAATTTGTCTTCTTCATCAAATTGAAAAGGGAGAAGAAGCCATTCTTAAGCTTTAAGGCTTGACCATGGTTAAAGCTTTGCATGGTATGTCATTTTGGCCCCACTTCTAATATTTTTATGTTTTTGAAATCGTTGCAACTAAGTTTAGCTAGCTCATACTTTCGATTTTGAAATTGTTAAAGATATTGAATGTTTCCATTGATGAATATATATGATTTTAGTTATTAAATGATGAATTTGAAATGTTTTTTAATATTTTAAAGTATTTTGTTAAGTAATTTTGATGAATTTTCCGGTTAGAGATTAAATTGTTGAAATAGTTAAAATACAAGGATTTGAAGTGAAATTGTTGCAAAAATGGGCTGTATTGGATGCCATGAATATTCGGTTGGCATGGGTTTGCATTAAAAATGGTTAATTTGCATGTTTTAGGCTCAATGACTAAGTTGAATAAAAGTAAAATGTTAGGGGTAATTTTGTAAAAATATCAAAAATGATTAAATTGCATAAAATAAATTTTATTACTACCTAAATTAATAAATTGAATGAAATTACTAATTTATATCAAGATTAGTAGAAAATCGAGGAGAAGAGAAAGTTTCCAAATAGCCCATGTACTTTAACATTTCTGTAATTTAGCCAGGTAAGTTCATACGGTTTAGAGTTTATCATCTATATGAATTTTTAAGTAGAATAAAATGGTACAATATATATATATTCAATTTTTGATAATGGATTATTATTTGAGATATATAATTGAATTTAATGCTCAGTTTGGATTGATCGCTAGATAGAGTATAGTCGTGAGTTGGTGTGTTATGGGGGAATTGGAGTGGAGATGGTTTTGGAGTGATGTATATATATTACCCGAGTAAACTGAGGTTCAACATTTGTTGCTAACTCTCATGTTATACTATCTGTTTGGTGTGTTTCAGAGGGACTAGCTCTTTTGAGTATTGGTGTGTTTTGATTGGACTAGCTCTTATGAGCATTGGTGTGTTCTGGAGGGATTGGCTCGTGTGAACATCTAATGTGTCTTGGATGGATTGGCTCGTGTGAGCATCTGGTTTGTTTTGGTTGAATTGATGATGTACTCTTACCCGTAAGTTGTTCATCGGATTGAAAATATTGGTAAGGTAAATTGATGAGTAACTTTTGATGAAATTACCATATATTTGATTTTCAATTGAGCATTTGTAATATGTCGGTTGAGATGGTGGATGACAGGAACACGTATGGTTGATTTTTACGTTTATACTTTGTACTATACAAATGAAATGAGTAAGAAAAGGAAAGGAACGAAACGGTAAGTATACAAATGACTTATATTATGAAAACTATGAAAAAGGAATGAAAAGAAAATCTTAAATGAAGGTATGTTTATGTTCATGAAATTGATGATTTCAAGTGAGGTATTTCACGTTTAATGACTTATTTTATGTTAATTTAAGTGAATTATGAATTGATGCACTAACATGTATTGTTAATGATGCTTAGGCTTGCGCCAAGCTATTGGTTGGATTGTATTATGTTTACTTTTAAAGTTATACATTGAAATGGTAAGTGTCCAAATAGAAATATGCTTATGTTCATGAAACGGTGGTAAGAATCAAAGTATGTGTTTTCTAATAAAATGGTTTATCATGTGGGTGATGTTTATGCTTATGTCTTGTATTATGCTAATGAAACAGGTAAGAAAAAGTAGTGAACCGATAAGTTAGAGTTGAGATGACATATGATGAAAAAGGGATTGATTAGTTGAATGATGTACTTATATGTGAGAAACTTACATTTTCTATGGTTGAATTTACCTAGTTCATGAACAAATATTCAAATTAGTGAATTAATGTTATTATTTAAGTTTATGCTAAGTAAATGGAATGGTAAGAAAGTAAATGGAGTGGTTCATAGTATTATGAAAAGGTTAATGATTGAGTAATATGTTTTATAAATCCTATTATGTTAGGAATGAAAAATATACGTGATATTGATGAGCTTACTCATTTATGAGTTGATGGTTAAAAAGTTTGATAAACTTTGTGGAATTGGTATAGATTTATAATTACCTCATAAAGTTCATTATTAAAAGGGTTAATTTATGTTTAAAGTTTATACGAGCTTACTAAGCATTCATTGCTTACTTAGTTATTTTCCTTTACTTTCCAGATTATCAGAAGCTTGATCAGTTTGAAAGCTTATCAGAGATCTATCACACTATCCAGAGATTATATCAGTAGATTTTGATGTTTTAAGCAAGGTTATAATGGCATGTATAGGTGGATTTTGTGTATAAATGATTTAGTTGTTGTTTTGGTATGTATAAGTGTCATTATGGTTAATTTACTTATGGTGTTTTGATGGTTGGTATTAATATGGTCAAGTTGAAGCATGGTTTTATGATCAAAGTTGTAAGTTTGGCATGTTTGCAATATGGTTAAATAAGGTATGCTTCAATAGGGAATTTAGTTAAATGTGTTTCAATGAAAAATGACCAAGTGGGTATATGTTGGTGTAGTTCAATGTGGTCAATTATGGTATAATTTGGTATGGAATTAAGTTAGATATATATGGATGAGTTATGGTCAAATATGTATAAGTTAGGTATATGTGTTTGAGATGCACGAGAACAATTTTTCAAATGGTAAGTTATATTAACATGGCATAAGTCAAGTATGGTATTTTTTGTAATGGTAGCAAGGCGACCAATTATGCACACGGCCGTGTGACTTTTGCAGTTTAAATTTTTCTAACTTTTTCCTCAATGTTTCAAATGTTTTCAATTTAGTTCCGAATTGTTTCTACAGTGTTTCTAGGGCCTCGAAGGCTCGATTAAGGGACAATATGCATGTGTATGAATGCACTTACTATGCTTAATAAAATGTTTACAAATGAATGTTTTGATGATATAATTTTATGATAATGCTCCATAACCCTATTTTTGTGATGAAAACGGGTTAGGGGTGTTATAATAAATGTTTAAATCAAAAGTTTGAATAGTTATGTTAATTTGAATGATGTATATATGGTTGGCTATTATTTATGAAATTGGCATAGTATTTTAAATGGTTGTGAATTATTAATATAGCTCATGTTGAATTGCCAGTTAGATGAATTAGATGAAAATGTTGTTGAAATGATAATGCATGACACTTTGGAAGTATGTTTATATGTTCAACAGGTTGAATATGCAATTGGCCAAATTATTAGGCCGTTGTAAATTGGTACCACTTGGATCTTTTGAAAAAAGACCGTCACATCACGACGTCAGACCCTTAACGTCGCAGCGAAGAATCAACAGTGAGTTGTGTCATGTCCTGGAACCCCGAATTCGTGATGTCAATCTAATAGTTTGCAAACTTTACATTTTGGTCCGAATTCAACCTCGAGTTTACAAAAGTGCTTTCATAAGCTAGTAAAAGACCCATATATGATTGAAAAACATATTGTGAATATGCAATGTAGTTAGTAGCATGTTTAAAAGGTTAAATTGAATCGTAGTTGCTCCGACAATGAATGTGGCATTCCGTAGCTCAAGCCTGGCGATCAGGTTGGATATTGGGTGTTACATTTAGTGGTATCAAAGCTATAGGTTTAGCCAATTCTTAGATTAAATCGAGCTTGAAATTGAGTCTAGAGCTACATGCTAAGGTCAACTCGAGTCTAAGTCGATATCTAGATGTTGATTATGAATTTTTATATTTTATAGCTGAAAATGTCGGAAGAATCTAGAAATATTGTTGATGATGAAATAAACATCAGTGATCACTTCGTCGAAGATGAGAATCGGGTAGATATCAAGGCACCCGATGTTGATCAAGTTGGTCCTAACAAGATAGAGCCGATAAAGATGATGAGAACCTACTCCGTACAATAGTGAAAGTACTTCAAAGAGTAGTGGGAGCTACTCTGCAAGCTACACCAATAGCTGTAGCTAGGAGAGCCCTGATAAAGGACTTGCGAAAATATGGAGCAGTCAAATTCAAAGGGTTGAAAGGTGTCTATCCCTCTTCAGCTGAATCTGGCTAGAATCAATTGTATGAGTCTTGCAATAGTTGGAATGTTTATCGCATGAAATGTGTTATGTACATAGTATCTTTTCTAAAAGAATAGGAATATCAGTAGTGATTGTCAGTCACCCGACATGTGCCAGTAGATCAGATTACTTGGACGTTCTTTTAGTCAAAGTTTCACATGTTAGCGAGTTGTACCTTGAAAACAAAAAAAAAGAGCTTATGATGTTGAAATAGGGTGATATGTTAGTCATTGACTATGACTAGGAATTTTTACGACTCAACAATATACCCTAGAATTAGTGTCGACAAAAAAATAAAGCTACAAGCAATTCCTTCGAGGTTTGCTAGTTGAGCTCCGAGTTCAGTTGGTCTATCTTAAATTTAAAGAATTTGCTAACCTAACTGAATGAGCAAAGATGGTTGAGTAGGCCATGAGCCTAGATAAGAAAGTCGAGCTTCCCCATGCATTCAAAAAGAGAGTTGAGATTACTAGTTCACAACTTTTTCCTAAACAAACTAAAGAGTCTCGAGGTTCTTGGAGATTAGCTCCAACAAATGTTAGGTCTAAGAGAGACTGAGTTAGGCAACCATCTATATTAGTCAGCAGTACCGGGGGCCCAGCAAGAGATGTTAGTCTCCCAAACAGTGAACTTTGTGGAAAAATGCACAAAGGCGAGTGTTGAAAAATACTGTTGCATGTTTTTGATGCGGATCCCTAGAACACTTTCCCCGAGAATGTTTAAAAAATGATAATGACACTCCTACTGTTACCCATAGATTTGCTCCTACAGTTAGAGATCGGGGAAATTCATGTGGCGGTCAGTAGTGAGGGGTAGCCAAAGGAAAGGAACTAAGTCGGCAACACAACAATCTAAAGCTAGAGCTCTTATACGAGCCTATGTGTCTAAACCAAGGAAGAGGGTGGTGCTACTGATGTTGTACCAGATTTTTTCTTTTATATTGTGCACACGTTCATATGTTAATTCTAGCTTCATTAATTAAAGGGAAATTGAAATCAAAGTTATCAAGCATAGCAATATCTATTTAAAGTCCTTTGGGACAAATTGTGTTTGTTGATCAAGTGTGCAAGCAGTATTGCAACACCTATACCCAGTCCGATCATCTAATCCGAGCTATTAGGTATTACAGCTGTTAAACATCTATATCATTCAGTAATTAGACATAAATAATCACTCAATCCATAATACATTATAAATAAAATAATCCAATGATATTCAATCAAAATTGAGTCTTAATCGAGCTTATAAAGCTCTTAAACCAACCCAGGAATAGATCTAGACTAAACTGAATTTTTTTCAAAAAGATAGGAAAAAAGTAAAAATAGGGGTCACACAGCCGTGTGACAAGGCTAAGGTCATGTGGTGCTATAAGATGGTCGTGTTGCCTAATCGTGTCATTGGCTAATGTCATGTAGTTCAGAGTCACATGATTGTGTCACCAGTCCGTATAGCAGACTGTGGTTGTGTGGTTTAACCTGCACCTAAATTCAACAGACCACATGCTGCACCCGTGTTTGACACACAACCATGTGGTAGGCCATGTCACTGCCTATGTGCACCTAAACATGCCTTCAAAACCAAGCCATTACATTTATGCTCACTTAAGCTACAAGTCATGCAATACCAACCATTCAACCTATACAAGATGCATAAAAGAACTTAACAAAACATACCAAATAACCTCTATCCTAAGTGCCTAACCAAAATGCCACATTTGGCACCACAATTCAACATTTTCATTTACCATTCAAGCATAAACAAATCCAACATTTCATGCCTATACAATCATCAAATCCAAAACATTTTCTCATGACTACATTCATCAAACCAAGCTCACCAATTAATCAAACACAAAAGCAACATCTCATAACCAAGATAACATGATATATACCAATTAGGTTTATACCAGCACAAGCCACGATAACAACCATTAAAGTTTTCAAACTTGTACACTTAATTCATATACCAAATAGCACAAAACATAACCTGTCAAAACCCTATTTACATGCCACTTATAACCAGCCAAAACAAGTAAACAACTACCAAGCAAGTTGACGGATAATGTGATCTCTGAAGAAGATCCAATGGATAGCTCAAATCCGACAATCTACAAGAAAAAAATGAAATGAGGTAAGCTTACTTAAAGCTTATTAAGTTCGTAAAATTAAACATCACATACCTGTCATTTAAAGCACGCAATTTGAATTTAACATAAAACTAGAATTCCTTGTCTTGTTTCACATTTCCTAACATACAAAATGGTTAGACATGTACATATAACATTACTAATATCTCAAGATACATAATTCACATGCCAATTCATTACCAATAAGTAAATAACCATTCATGCCATAGATTCCATTTTTAAACATTCCATTAACTATTTTCCCGGATAACTATAGCAAATTAACTTTGGATATGCGGGGAAATAATGCTCACACAAGCTAACAATTAGGACATTAACCATTACATGATGTTGCTCACATAAGCCGACAAAAATCTGTAGCAAATGCTAGATTATAGCCATCGGTATGGTATCCACCACCGGTACATAGTACCTGAAAATATATCACTTGCACAGAGTGCTTGGAAACTGTAACATTGTTCTATAGTACCTGGAAATATATCACTGGCACAGAGTGCTTGGAAAATGTAACACCCTAATGACATGTCATTTGTATCCTAGCTATTCACTGAGTTCACATGGGCTTTAACTTGTATCTCATAATATTTCCATGTTTACAACTTTATACTATGATCAACTTGAACACATGCATTCCATAGAATAACATAATTCAATTCAACCATGTACATTTTCCATACATTACAATTCAGTCACTTATTTCCACTTTCAAGTCTTACCTTAATTAACCATGTTAATTATACACATATTAAATTTGAATTCAAACCATTAATAAACACAATAAACCTAATACGAACTTACCTAAACGAAACAGCTACAAACACCACACTGAGGACTACTCAACGACTTTTCCTTTTCCACGATTATCGACCGATTGTTCCGTTTCTTGACCTATATATAAAATAATTTAGCTTTAACCAATTCAAATACCTTAAAATATCTAAATTCATGTATTTGAACCTTTTATCAACATTTTACATTATTACCCTAGACTTTTAGGTTTTATTCAATTTAGTCCCTAAAATTAAAACTTGCCCATTTATCAAAATCGAACCAAATTCATGCTAGTTGAACTCTCTCCTATACATTTTAGCCCATTTTTATTGAAATTTCATAAAAAATTTATGCTAAATTTATTATTTTATCATTTTAGTCCATAAACTTAAAACTAACCAAAATTCTTTTACAAAAAGTCCTAATAAAAAACCAAGCTTATAAAATTTTCATTTAATGTTAAGATTCATCAAAAACAATCAATGGTAAATTTCAAACCCTTTAAAATTTTTACAAAATAGTCTCTATGTTAGCTAGATTAAGCTACAACGATATCAAAAACATAAAATTTTTAAAAACGGGATTGAAATCAACTTACATGCAAGGTAAAAGCTTGGCCGAACTTTTTAAGGATTTTTAACAGTGGTTTCGAGTAGAAAACATGAAGAAAGAAGATGATGACCACCAAAGTGTCTTTTTTTTCTTTTATTAATATTATGTTTTTAACAGTTTTAATATAAAACTAACATATAATTCCTTTATTCCTATTCTTAAACCGTCCACTAAAATAAATAGGTATAATTACCATTTTAAACCATCCAATTAAGTTTTTAGGCTCATTTAATCCATAAAAATCAATAGTGATTAACTTTGTAGTTTTTACGATTTGGTCTTTTTTTCTTAATTAATTATCCAATCACCAAAATTTCCAAACCAAATTTCAATTTACCTATATAACAACTCTGTAAATATTTAATAATAAAATTTACGGGCTTGATTTACGAAAATGAGGTCTCAATACCTTATTTTTCAAAACCACTTGACTTTAAGGTTAAACCACTTGACTTTAGCTAACTGTCCAATTAACAAAACTTACCAAATTAAAATTTAATAAACCACTATAGTCAACTCGTAAATATTAATAAATATTATATACGAACTCGCTTGTCAGAATTGTGGCCACGAAACCACTATTTCCGATGCGGCTACAAAAATGGGTTGTTATAGATGCCCACTGAAAATCCAAACTAAATAGTTCTCTGTTGATCTGTTGATCATGTCGTTTAGTGATTTTGATGTAATTCTAGGAATGGATTGGTTGACCAAGCATAGTGTGACTCTAGAATATTGTAAAAAAGTTCTCTATCCAAAGTCATGAAAGTAATATCATTGAAGTTAGGGGCATAAGATCGAGTGATTCTACTCGTATCATTTCATCGATTCGAGCTTATGAGCTTCTGAATCAAGGCTGCAGGGCATATTTGGCCTATGTCATTAACTTGAACTCGGATGAAAGCCAAATAAGCAAGATACTGATAGTATGTGATTTCCTAGATGTTAGAAGAATTTCCAAGATTACCTCCTAATCGTGAGGTTGAATTTGCAATTGAGTTTTATCCAGATACAACTCCTGTGTCTATTGCTCCGTATCATACGGTGCCAACAGAGTTAAAAGAGCTGCAAATTCAATTGCAAGATCTTCTAGCTCGAGGCTTTATATGCCCGAGTATATCTCCTTGGGGAGATCTAGTCCTATTTGTCAAAAAGAAAGATGGGTCGATGCGGCTTTGTATTGATTATCGACAATTGAATAAGTTGACAGTTAAGAATAGATACTTGTTGTCGCGTATCGATGATCTATTCGATCATTTAAAAGGTGCAATGGTATTATGAACTACCGTAATTTGATGTCAAATTAGGCTCTCCATTACACTTAGTGAGCTTATTCTTGAGCAACTTATATATTTTTGTCATGTTTTTACTTAGTTTTAGTCATTTTCATCAATAAGTGAATTAGTGCATTTTATACTACTTTTGAGACCCTAATTGGCCAAATACGCCATAAAGATCCTAATGGTTGATTGATTGTTATAGTAAGTTATCGAAGACCTAAACGTGAGCCAAAACATCACCTAGAAGGAGGGTATCGTGACATCGAAGCATCAAAGTCGTGATACCCCTGACAATGTTGAATTGAAGAGGATTGAGACATTTCACTCTGATATCGTGATATCCAAGCATATGTATCGCGGTATCCAACTCCCAAAGGACCCCTTATTTCAAAGGTTATCGTGGGTAACTCAATAACACTACCTAACGTGGAGAAAAATGAGTACAGGGGTAGTTTTTGTCCAACACCGATCAAAATAAAACATCCAAGGGCATTTTGATCACTAAATATTGGGTTGTAACTAGCTTTAAAAGGACAAAAATTGGCTGAAGAAAGAAGTAAGCGGCAGTATAGGTTAGAAAGCTTATTAGTTTTAGGATTTTTCTTTCATCTTTTAGTTTAGGTTAGCTATAGGATTTAGCTTTTTGCAACTTCTTTATTTTCCTTGTATGATCTTTGTTAAGTTAGTTTTTATTGTAGCTAAGTGTTGTTTATCTTTAAATCCTTTAACTTTACATTGTATTTTCATTTTCATTCAAAGTTTTTAATATATTTTAGTTTCAGTTTTGTTTTCTTAGATAAAAATTTGATCCTTTACGTTTTTCTTCCTCACCATTGCTGTCATTTGTGTTTTCTTCAAGTTTTCTAAAAAAAGTCCATATTTTTATAATTTTTCCTTTGAGTTTACTTTGATGCATATGTTGTTTGAATATTTGGTCTTTGATGGTTCAGATATGAATTAGTAGCTAAATCTTAGAGTGGTTGGTTGATGGAAGTGTTGTTTAGTTAGTCTTTGATATAGGGACTAAATAATAAAAATTGGACTAAATCGAATAAACTTCAAAACTTAGCATTGACACCCCTAAGGGAATATCAAGATAAGTGAGATTGAGAGGTAATCTTATTGGGAATCAATTCATTAGTCCCAGGTTAGTCATGTGAGGTCGAGAGATAAATCAGACTAATTTGTCTAATTTAGTAAAGTTGAGACCGAGAGGTAAAATGGAACCAATGTAGGAGTGTTTGCAATTTAGATCCACAATTCAAAGGTTAATTAATAGCATGGAACAACCAACCGCTCCTTGTTATCGTATTCAGTAGTTTTATATTTTACGTTATTTAAATTTTAGTCCTTTTCTGTTATAGGTAATTAGTTAGTTTTAATTAATCTCATTTATGGCTTGTCGTAATATAGTGCTTAGCAAGTAGCTAGCTAGACTCCTTTCTTGCATGCATTTTTGAATAGAAATCAGTAAATCGCTAACTCCTTTGGATTCGATCCTTGGAATATTCTAGTGTTCCATTATAACACTAAAAATATTGCAATTGACCTGTCACACTTGTAGACACCACACGATAGTATTTATTGATTATTTGTTGTTTTTAGTGTTTATTTCTATCGATTTCAGCGTTCGTTCATCGAACATCGAGAGGTAGTCATATTCTCCAAAATTGATCTGAGAGCCAGATATTATCAGTTGAAAATACAAGATAGTGACATGTCGAAAACAACGTTTCGTACGTGATATGGTCACTATGAATTTCTAGTGATGCTATTTAGGTTGAAAAATGCTCCTATAGCGTTCATGGATCTCATGAACCACAATTTTCAGTTGTATTTTGATCATTTTGTGGTGGTGTTTATGTAACAAACCAGTTTCCAATGTTGTCAGAAAATACAGTTTTGGAGCCTCGTTTCTGTAAACTAAGCCAGTAAATATTTAATAAGAATATTTACAGAGTTAAAGTATAGATGAATTGGAATTTGGACAGCTAATTTGGTCGAAATTGTGGTTAGTTAGGGCTCATCGACTAAATTGTAAAGTCCAATCCCTATAGATTTTTAATTAGTAAATGGCTTAGGGGCTTAAATTGCAATTAACCATAGGTTCAAAACAACAATTATATTATGATAAAATATGTATTAGTGGATGGTATGATCATTAACTTAATTAAAATAAGGTTTGTCTAATTAAAATATGTATATAAATGGAATTTCGATGGAAAGAAAGAAACTCATATTCTCCAACTGATTCCAATAGAAGGAGAGGTGCTTGACACCATTGCTAGGGTTTTTCAAGCCTTTGGCCTTAATTTCAAGTAAGTCCCTAGCCATTTTATTTGATTTTTATGGAAATTGAATCATGGGAGCTTGGTTTAGCTAACCCATGTACTACTTTGTGAAATTGTTAAAGTTTTAGAAAGTTATCATAATTACGAATTGAATGACTTAGGTGTTAAATTGTTAGAAATTAAGCTTAGTATATGAAAAAAAGACTAAATTGTAAAGCTTAATTGTTATTTTGTACCATAGGGAACAATTTGATTAAAATGAAAAAAAATCATGAACTGTTGGTAAGGTTAGAAAATAGAAGGCCCCTAACGAGTGTTGGTGAAAACGAATTTTAATTTAAGGCCCTAAATTGAAAGTTATGCTTGTTCTGGTTTTAGGGACTAAATTGAATAATTTGTAAAATATGTTAAAATTGGTATTTGAATTTGATTTGGTTGGAATTTGCTAATGTGATACGTTTTATGATTATTCGTAACTAATGGCAACATCAAATCGTTGAGAGGGAAAAGAAAAGCGAAAATCGTCGACGAGTGATGTGTGAATTCTTGGTTTCTACATTTATGGTTTAAGGTTGTTTTAATTAATTTCACTTTCATGTTATTTGTATAAAGGATTTTCAAGGTGATTATTTAGTAATATGAATTGGTTGATCCGAGTGTAATGAACTTGAATATGAATTATAAACAAATAAATAATTTAGATATGGTAGTGAATTTAATTAAAGATGATACATTATCATAATGTGATGTAGTTGTAAACGAGCCCTAAGGGCTGCAGTGAATACAAATGAGTCGTCAGACTCCAGACCCGATTCGAATGGTTTAAGACCAAAGCATAAGAGATGATTGTCTAGATACACATCTGATATGATACTGATGGCATATTGTATATTGCATAAATTATTGCTAACAGTTAAATGAGCTAAAGGTAATAATATATATGATGAAATATTAGTAAGGTTGTTTTCAACATAATATATGCTACTTATGGTTTGTAACACCCCTAACCCGTATCAGTTTCCAGAATAGGGTTATAGAGCATTACCAGAGTTTACAGATCAAATAGACAGAAACTTCAAACGTTTCATAACATATCAATATTCATAATAAAACCAATCAAAATCATATATATTATCCCTTATATGAGCTCTTGAGGCCCTAAATACGCATTATAAACAAGTTGGGACTAAATCAAAAACTCAGAGAGTTTTTCAAAAAACATAGAAAAATTTCAAAGCTGCAAGGGTCACACGACCGTGTGACTCACACAGTCAGGAGATAGGCCCATGTCTCAGGCCGTGTGGGCATTCGAAATAGGGACACACAACCGTGTCCCAGCCCGTGTCGATGCCCGTGATACTCTCTGACTTGGTCACACAGCCAAGCCACACACCCATGTGCTAGGCTATGTAACAACCTGACCTGCAACCTTTTTAAAAATATAAGGGACTCACGGTTGTGTCACCTGGCCATGTGTCACACACGATTCAAACACACGCCCGTGTCTCTGCCCGTGTAGAAGAAATTTGGCCATTTTACAAGCCATATTAAGGCATCGAAAACAAGCAAAATCAAGCCTTAAACATATAGTATATTCACATACAACCAATATGCCCTTAGGCACCTCAAATGACAATTCATAAGCATGTGCAAATATAAACACAATTTGATCATTTAACCAACAAAGGTTTGACCAAAACTAATCCATATTATGCCACTTGATTTACCCTTTAAAAACATACCAAAATGTGCCATATATGACATACAAAAACTAGCTCCAAATGTTTATATATTTCACATATAACTTGTGCACTAAAAACACCAAATAAGTCATTCAAACAAGTACCGATTCACAACCATTCAAGGTGTACACAAAATGCATATTCTAACCACCATTTTACCTTTCATCATTTTACCATATCAGGCCATACCTCAACCATATAAGGCAATGATAGAACTAGAAAGAACAAAGGTTTTCCTCCTTACTTATTGGTTAAATTGTTCTCATTTAGTTATCCTTAACATATATTTTGGCATTTTCAGTTTAATAAATTGCATTTTATAACTCAGTGAATCCTAACCTATTTTATCCTTAATTTTGCTATCTTTTTCCATTAATGTAGCTGCATGAGTTAATTTCGAATTGCGTCCAGAATTGTCACCGCACGTGACAGCTGTTCGGATAAGAACTAAAAATGCATGAGTTGCACAGTCTGGTATAACCAACCTGTACGTACAAGGACAAAACAATTCTAAGGAAAGGACATTTGTACTGTTGGAGGAGGACATAAAAGGTTGACGTGAGAAGAAAAAAAGGTGAGAGCTTTTTACTTGACCATCACCTTCTTCATCCTACCTTGAAGATTGTGGCTATGGCAGCTTAAGCCTCTCACGGGTGAACCAAAGTGAAAATTAATGCAGACTAGCTTCTGACGATGAGACCTAAGTGCGAGACAAGAGGGAATGAGAGATTCAGTCGAGCTGTTTAGGAATAGTATTCTCCACTCGATTCTTTCTTATTTATTTCTAAATGCTGGTGATTACTATTTGTTTTCTATTTGTATGGAAGTACACATGAATTCTTAGTTAAATGTTATCTTATTCAATCTTGTTTTTATTGTTTAATCTAAGGGTTTGAATGTTTCTTAACACTGAGGTGTTATTGTAGTCACTAACACTAGGAAGTGCAGTGACAGTTCAAGCCAACAAGCATTACAACGAAAGTTGATTAAGGATTAGAGGAATTTATTCCACTTGTTCTTAATAGTTTCATGTTGCCATCATCGGAAGGTAGGGTTAATGTGCATTTTTAAGTCTCAGATTAAATAAAGGAGTGACTCATGGTAAGATATACATTGAATTTTATTGCCTCGACAATCACCTATCCTTTTATACCTTGTGAGCACTTAGTATTATGCTGAAAATTCATGTTGTGGATCTCAGTTTATCATTATCATAGTTTATTTTAATGTTTTCAAGTTATTGCTTTGACAACTATACTTACAATTTATCTTGTTTCTATCTAGTTATTGCATCGACATTATAGACAAAAGAAAACCATCCCTGTGGGATCGATATCCTACAGACTAAAATCTATCTACTATACTTGCATCAATAGTGTACGCTTGCACATGATTACTATGACGTTAAACAGCCGATCAAGTTTTTGGCACCGTTGCTGGGGATGGAATTTGTTTGATGTTTATTTTTGGTTTTTTGTATTTTTGCACTTTATTTTCCTTATATAATATTTAATATTCACTAACTGGATTTTCTTGTCTATTTTGATCTAGAAATTGAAAGGATTGTTCAAAGTAGACTTTGAGAATAAAGAAATATGGCTTTACCAGGGAACATTGCAGCCATACCCCTGATGCAACAACCAAATGTTAATAACCCATGTTGCCTCAAGATTCTCACATACAAAATCGGACTATACGAGATTTTGTAGTACCTGTCTTGGATGATTTACAATCGGGAATTGTTAGGTCAGCAATCCAAGCTGGGAATTTTGAACTCAAGCCAGTAATGTTTTAAATGTTGAATTCTAATGGACAATATGCTAGACTGCCACATGAAGATGCGAGAGAACATCTTAAATCTTTTTTATTGATCTGTGCTTCCTTTAGTCAACAAGGCGTCCCTCATGATGCCTTGAAGATGCAATTATTTCCTTATTCCTTATAGGGAAGAGCTCGTACTTGGTTTTTTGGGCTACCGTCGGGCCAATTACCTCTTGGGATGTACTAGCAGGATAGTTTGTTTTGTGATTTAACCCACCGACAATGAATGCTTGTCTTCAAAATGATATTACTGCTTACCATCAGTTGGATGTTGAAAATCTTCAAACCACATGAGAACATTATAAATCTTTACTTTGACGTTGTCCCATGCACGACATTCAACCAGAAACACAAATTGATATTTTTTATAATGGGCTGAATTCACATACAAGGAATCTTGTCGACATATCAGCCAATGGACCTCTGCTGGATTGTACTTATAATGATTTTGTGAGAAATCTTGAGAGAATTGCTTAAAATGATTACCAATACCCTATCTCTAGAGCTGCACAAGCAAAAACTATTCCAGGAGTTATTAAATTAGATGCAATAACCACACCAAGTGCTTAAGTTTCTTCTCTCACAAGCATGATTAAAAATATGCAAGGGACTAGTGGCTTTGCACCTATACAAATCGCTCAGCAAGTTGATGTTCCTACTTTTTGTTGTAAGATTTGTAGTGTCAACCATAGCTATGAAGATTGTCTACAACATGCAGAGAATGCCTACTATATTAGTAACATCTGCAACAATTCTAATGGTAACTCTTACACCAACTCTGCACGCAACCAATAGTTTTAGGGAAATCAGAATGTTGGACAAAATGCTACAACATTTAGATATGGGAATACATCTATTCAGGGCAACTATAATCCAAGACAAGGGAATTACAACTAACAGCAGCAGATCTACAATCAGCACACTTAGATGCATCCATAACAAGGCCAGACACATCAACACCAAAACCAGATGCAGCCACAACACTTTTCAATATCGAATTAGTATGTCCAAAGACATTGACAGCAATCGTACACTCAAGCTTCTACTTCTGACCTGTTAGCAACTCTTGAGGCATTAATGCGGAAGCATATTACTCGCACAAAATCTATCGTACAAGGGAATTCATCTTCCATTCGAGCATTGGAAGCACAATTAGGACAACTTGCTTCAAATCTGAATACTCAACCACTAGGCTCATTACATAGTGACACGAAAAATCCTAGTCCAAGAGGGAAAGAACATTGTAAGGCTATCACTCTTAGAAGTGGTAAACAAACTGATGAACCATTCATAGACTCTACTGTAGTACTTCAAGATACTAATAGAGTGATAACTGGTGAGAAGGTTAAATCTGAAGAGTTTTTCGACGCAACAGACAAAGAAGTTCCACAAGTTGTCACTCATATGCCTAATGTCTGACCTTTAAAACTGTCGACGCAATCAAAGGTGTCAGCACAAGTAGATGTATCTCTACCTTTACCCTTCCCACAAAGATTCTGGAAGAATGAGCATGACAAGTAGTATCAACCGTTCCTAGATATATTGAAGAAACTGTAGATCAACATTCCTTTAGTAGACGCTCTAGTACAAATTCTGAGTTATGGGAAATTTATAAAATACCTCTTGTCCAAGAAGAAAAAGCTTGCTAATATTGAAACTATTGCACTCAAAGAAGGCTGTAGTGTTGTTTTGACAAACAAATTGCCCTCTAAATTGAAAGATCCTGGGAGCTTTACCATCCCATGTTCAATAGAAAATCATTATTTGGGCAAGACTTTATACGACTTGGGAGCTAACATTAACCTAATGCTACTATTTACTTTTAGAAAGTTGGGAATTGGTCACATGAAATCTACTATAGTGACATTACAACTAGCTGATCAATTTTTGGCTCAATCTAAAGGGCAAATCAAAGATGTCTTAGTTCGTATGGATAAATTCATTTTTTTGGCTGATTTTATCATACTTGACTACGAGGAAGACAAGGTGGTTCCCATAATCTTGGGACAACCATTTTTAGCCACTAGTCGAACTCTTATTGATGTTTATAAAGGTGAACTAACCATGCAAATTAATGATGAGCAAGTCACCTTCAGTGTCTTTGAATCTATTCAATGCAAGGACAAAGAAGAATACCATACTGTTGATGTGCTAGATGATCTAATTGAGGAAGAATTCAATGACCAAAGCACAGTACTTTCTAAAGAATTTGCAGTGACATTTGATGTCGAATCCTTAGACAATTGTG
The DNA here is from genome assembly GCF_007990345.1 of Gossypium hirsutum. NCBI lineage: Eukaryota > Viridiplantae > Streptophyta > Magnoliopsida > Malvales > Malvaceae > Gossypium > Gossypium hirsutum. The sequence continues at coordinate 35,880,200 of NC_053444.1, forward strand.
ACAGCATGGTTGAAGCTAATAATCTTGAACTCAAGTATGGATGGTAGATTGAATCCTTAGACCTAGCCAACAGAACAACCCCAATTTTCAAACCTTCAATTGAAGAAGCTCCTACTCTGGAAGTGAAACCACTACTTCCTCATCTTAAATATGTCTTCCTAGGTGATCACAATACTCTCCCAGTTATTGTCTCCGCAGCACTAGATGTAACTCAAGAAGAGAAATTGGTCCATATCCTCAAGCAATATAAACGAGCTATCGCTTGAAGTATTGTTGATATTCAAGGTATTAGTCCTTCTTTTTGCATGCACAAGATTAAGTTGGAAGATGAATGCTAGCAACTGATTGAATAGCAAAGAAGATTAAATAAGAAGATGAAGGAAGTTGTCAAGATGGAAATCATAAAATGGCTTAATGAAGGAATTATTTACCGATTTTTTATAACAATTGGGTAAGTCCAGTGCAATGCGTACCTAAAAAGAGTGGCATCATTGTGGTTCGCAATGATAAGGATGAATTAATTCCTATACGTATTCCCTCATGATGGTGAGTTCGTATGGATTATCGCAAATTGAATGTGGCCACAAAGAAGGATCACTTCCCACTCCCTTTCATTGACCAAATATTGGATCGGCTTGTTCGAAATGCCTATTATTGCTTTTTAGACGACTATTCTGGATACAATCAAATTGTTATTGGACCAGAGGATCAGGAGAAAACAATCTTCACCTATCCCTTTGGTATTTTCGTTTTTCACCGTATGTCTTTTGGTCTTTGCAACGCACCAGCCACATTTCAAAGGTGCATGATGGCAATATTCTCAAATATGATCGTAAAATATTTAGAGGTTTTTATGGATGATTTCTCAGTCTATGGGAATGATTTTGATCATTGTGATGACAATTTGGATAAAGTATTGAAGCAATGCGAGGACACACATCAAGTCTTGAATTGGGAAAAATGTCAGTTGATGGCAACTGAAGGCATTATGTTAGGCCATCGCATATCTAGTCAAGGCATTCAAGTAGGCAAAGCTAAGGGGGAAATCATTGAAAAATTACCTCCACCAACAAACATGAAGGGTATTCGTAGTTTTCTTGGACATGTGGGCTTTTACCGAAGGTTATTAGAGATTTTTCGAAAATTGCAAAACCCTTATGCTCATTGCTGGAATAAAATCAAAAATTCTTCTTTGACGATGCATGTCTTGATGCCTTTATTTAGTTAAAAAATAGCTAGTGAATGCACCCATTGTCGTTGCACCAGATTGGTCTCAACCTTTTGAAGTTATGTGCAATGCAAGTGACTTTGCTGTGGGTGCGGTTCTAGGACAACGAAAGGGAAAAATATTTCACGCCATCTATTATGCTAGCAAAACTCTTACAGAGGCTCAATTCAATTATACCACCACAAAGAAATAATTCATGGTTGTAGTCTTTGGTTTCGACAAGTTTCATTCCTATCTTGTCGGTGTAAAGGTTACTATATTCACTGATCACTCAGTGTTGAGATATCTCTTTGCGAAAAAGGATGCCAAACTAAGACTGATATGTTGGATATTACTGTTGCAATAATTGACATCGAAATAAAAGACCATAAGGGTTCAGAGAATCAAGTTGTAGACCATCTATCTCAATTGGAAGTTGGTAGCGAAGACGGAAACATACTTCTAATTTTTGACGCATTCCCAGATGAAAAGTTATTTACTGTAGATGCAACTCCTTGGCATGTGGATTTTATTAATTATCTAATGTGTGGAAAACTCCCATTGGGAGCCACAGGCCATAAAAAAGAAAGATTTCTTCATAATGTAGTGAAGTATCATTGGAACGAGCCGTATTTATTCAAGGTATGCAATGACAACATCATTCGAAAGAGGAGATGCTTTCAATCCTGAAGCATTGTCATGATGCTCCTTATGGAGGTCATTTCAGTGGTATGAAAACTGCTGCTAAAGTTCTCCAATTAGGATTCTACTGGCCGACATTATTCAAAGACGCCCACAGTTTTTTGAATCAATGCGATAGGTGTTTGCACACCGGTTCTATATCCCGACGCAATGAAATGTTGCAGCAGCCAATTATGGAGGTTGAATTATTCAATTTTTGGGGTATGGATTTTATGGGATCATTTTTTAGTTCATTTGGAAATATTTATATATTAGTAGCTGTTGACTATATCTCAAAGTGGGTTGAAGCTATTGCAGTTGTAATGGCCCAATTTTGCCCGAGCCTAAGACCAAATAAATAATAAATAAAACCAAAAAATAAATGAAAAAATCCAAATATCAAAAGTCTATTTACAACAGTTACAAGCCCAAATTACATTAAATTCAACAAGCCCAAATTACAAAAAACCCTAACGGCCCAAATTACCCAAAACTTAAACTCTTCAGTAGAAACCCTAGCCCCTAACCCAACGGCCGCCGCACCTAGCCCCTGATAGCCCTAGCTGTGCCGCCGCACGGCAGCCTCCTCCACGCACGTCTGATACTACTCTGTCACCTGGAAGAAGCCAATAAACAAGAAGACAACAAGCAAAGGAAACAAATAGCAAAAAGAAAAAAAAGATAGAAACTAACAGTTTGTAATCTGGCTATAAAGGCCACAAACCTTCATTTTCTATTTTTTCAGACACAAAGATATAAAAAAAATAGAACTCAAACTTGAAGAGGTGATTTTTTTAAAACTTTCTTTTTTATTTTCGGAATATCAAACAAAAGAAATATAAAAAAACCAAAATCTTACCTTCATCGTTGTTCTCTCTCCTTCCGTTTTGGATGACCGACAGACCCTTGGGGGTTTGCCGAAGGGTCGCGACGGAGGAGGGCAGAACCGAAAGGTTATTTCTTTTCTTTTTGGATTTTGTAAGATTTTTTCGGGCATTTTGGTTCTAAATCAAGTTTGAGGGTAAAAAACCGATAAAAAAGAGCCTTTTTATTTTTTCGACCATCGTGGACGGCGTCGTCGTCGCCAGTGACCGGCACGGCGGGCGGTCAGCAGGCCGATGGCCGGAAGCTACAAGAGGGGAGAGAGTTTTGAGAGGCTTTTTGAAATTTTTTAAATAATGGGCTAAAAGATTTTTTGGGGTAAAAATTTGACTTACATAGCTTATCAAAATGGTGCCGTTTTGAATTAATGCTCCAGATGCTAAATGGCGTCGTTTTGACGTCAACCCGCACGTGACCGAACCCGCTCCAGGGGGATCCGCGTGTTTTCAATTTTTGGACCATTTGCGCGAATGGTCCTTCCGCTTTTTAAGCGGATTTCAATGTGGTCACTTTTTCTCTTATGTTTTATGCTTGTAATTTTGTCTAAATCACAATTTCATCCTCGGTGTTTAATATCAGCCCTTTACAGATTTTATTTGTATATTATTTTTATTTATTTGTGTATTTGTTCATGTATGTACCTTTTTTTTCTCTTCTTTACTCTTTTCATTTTTTAAAATTCACATTTTTCTTTATTCCTTTATTTACGCATTTTATTATTATTATTATTATTGTCATTTTTTTATCTCGTCTTTGCTATTTTATTATTCTTCACATTTTAAAAATCTAAACTTAACATTATGTATATCTATTTTACTTATTTATTTATATATTATTCTATACGCTTTAAATACGTATTAAAGTTTGTAAAGTTAATATTTTTTTATAAATATTTGTTTATTCGTGTATTTTCTTACTACTAATATTTACTTATTAATCCATTTGTTTATCATTTGTTTCCTCCTTTTTTATGTATATGGTTTCATTGTTCCATTCATATTTTTAAACATTTTTATGTTATGTTTGTTTGTTTTATATCATGCCTTTCCGTTTTATTGCTATACTTATTTATCGAGACTTGTTTACCATTATTGTATTCATCTTTGCAATTACATAATTGTTATTATAATATTTTATCGTATATTATATATCATTTTACATATTACATTAATTTTTATCCAAATACGCAAAAAACGAAAATTTCAAAACAAGGCAATATTTCACATTTGGGAGATTCGAGAAATCGTACCCTAACTTACGGGGTTTCGATTTTCTTGTTGAACTCAAATAACCGTATATTCTTTCAAAATTAAAATACACAAGTTTTAAATATAAAAATTAAAACGCAAGCTTATTCTTGAGGTTTCAAAAAGTCGTGTCCTAACTTATGGGATGTGACATTTTGTTATCTCGAGACGAGAGGGTCTTTAATGTTCGTTTTGATTTACCCCAACGATTTTAATTAAAAATAACATTAATAAAGAGGGATCGTATTTTAAATTCTTTTTGAGTTTTCAGTTTTTGACATTAAGATATTAATTAATCAATTAGGTACCAATTTTAGGCGTTACGAGGGTGCTAATCCTTCCTTGTATGTAACCAACTCCCGGACCTATTTTCTAAATTTCATAGACCAAATTATTATTTTAATAAATTAAACCGTTACGAGGTGACCCGATCACACCTCATAAAAATGATCGGTGGCGACTCCTTTTTTAGTTTTTTTAAATAAAAGTCGACCTTATCAAAAAATGGTTTCGACAGCAGTTCCAAAGGATGATGCAAAGATTGTGCTAATTTTTTTTCACAAGCATATACTCACCGGTTTCGGCACACCAAAGGCATTGATTAGTGATCAGGGTATACACTTTCATTGTAACCAAGTGACAACTGTACTGAAGAGATGTGGAGTTAATCATAGAATGACTACTACTTACCATCTGCAAAACAATGGACAAACTGAAGTATCGAATAGACAAATTAAGAACATTCTAGAAAAGGTTATAAACCTTTCGAGGAAAGATTGGTATTTCGATTGGATGACGCTTTATGGGCATTGCGGACAGCATACAAACCTCCATTAGGGATGTCACCATATCAATTGCTTTTGGGAAAGCATGTCACTTGCCAGTTGAACTAGAACACAAAGCAATGTGGGCAATTAAGCAAGTGAACATAGACTTTGAAGCAGCTGGAAAGAAAAGGTTGTTGGATATCACTTAACTAGAGGAGATTAGGAGAAATGCCTATGAAAACATTGTGATTTATAAGGAAAATACTAAATGATGGCATGACAAGATTATTTACAGCAACAATTTATCGCGGGTGAATAGGTTTTATTATTTAATTCTTGACTCAAATTGCACCCAGGTAAATTGCGTTCACGTTGGTCTTGACCTTTTGAAGTTGTCGACGTATTTCCTCATGGCGTAGTCACAATTTGAGATTTACGTGATGGACACCAGTTCAAAGTAAATGGACAAAGGCTGAAACATTATTTTGGCAATAGTGATCAAAACTAGGCAGAGACCATTAAATTGGTCAAAAAGTTTTAATTTTTAATTATTACTCTGTGATTTTAGTTTATTTTATTTATGTTTTTCTAAAGTTTATTTTCCTTCCTTTTTGCAGAATAATTAGGTACATTTGTCGACGAATTGAAATTTTACTGTCAATGCATTCTGTAATTCTGTACTACCATTTATAACTCATCAGAATTCAGGGAAATTTAGATTCCATTATTGGATCAAAAATCACTCAGCCATTTGATTCTTCTGAGCGGGTACAATTTCTATTGGACACAACTATTCTCACCAGCTATATCTCTCTCACAAAACAACACGCCTCTCCATCTTCCTCTTTCACTCACTATAAATCCTCCCCCACTGTACCGACTGTAGCGCATTCAAACAACCATTTTTATTTCCTTTCTCTTCTTAAGATCATACCTTTTTAACTTTAAACTGTTTTCCCTTAACAAAAGATGGTAAAAATGAGAGGCTCAGTCAAGAAAGCAACCAAATCTGCTGAAGAACAAGCATCCTCTACTACCACAGTTCGTGAACTGGAATCCCCCAGGCCAGTGCAAAAAAAGAAGCCAATAATCTTTTTGAATAAAGTGGCAAATGAGCGATTTCAAGACAACATGTTGAAGCGAAACTTCCTGGAAGAGTTAGGTAAGCAAGTCTACAAAACCATCTCGAAGTTGAAGTGGAAAACTTATTGCACCCATCCTGGAAGCTATTCTCCTTCACTGGTACGTGAGTTTTATGCTAACCTTTATGATCATGAGTTATAGTTCATTTGTGTTCGAGAAGGCTTAATACAATGGGACGCTAAAAAAATCAACGAGCTGTACAACACTAAGGTGGATGTAGACGAACACTCTGATTTTATTGAGGACATCACAGATGAAAAACGAGACCCGTTGGTGAAAGACTTGTGTGTCGAGGAAGCATTGTGGACAGGTTCCCATCAAAAGAATTATACGATGCATCGTTGCTTCCTGACACTATAAAGCAAAATCTAGTTTCATTTTGTCAACTGTAGGCTAAAGCCCTCTACTCACAGCACCACAGTCACCCTCGATAGAATGTGTCTGATACATTCCATCGTTAACGGCAAAAAGATTGATGCTGACACAATACTTCACCAAGAAATTACTGACTGCGCCGCAAGGCAAATTGGAATCTTTGTTTTTCCATCATTGGTGATGTTATTGTGCTAACAAAGAGGAATCGTGCCCCGTGATGGTGAGAAATTCCTGGAAAGTAAGGGTCCGATCAATGAAGCCTCTATAGAAAGAATGACTCGTGGCAAAGATGCGTCGATATTGAAGGAAACCGAAACAAGCAAGATAAGGAAGGGCAAAACCAAAGCCGAAAGCAATGGAATAAACCTGAATACCGAGACATCATTATGACACAAAATGAAAGATGTCAAAAAAATGGTCAATTACATCAACAATAGGCCGATCAAGCTTGTCGCTACAATAAAAGATATGGAGAAATCCCAGAATTTGTTTTATGCCTATACCAAAGCTTGGAACAGATCTATTGTAGCCACATTTGGCAAATTGAGCTAATCCCCACTACTGGAATTCCTAGTGTTTCCACCAATCATTCGGAACTATGACCTCTCTTCCAGGGATGACGACTTAGAAGACCGAGACAGATCAGTGGCATCCCCTCCCATTGCGCAACTCTCTAATAATGACAAAGAAGTGGAATTCAGGGACATTGAATACTACTTGAAAAAGATTGATAGCTTGTTCGAGGATGGTAATTTTGTTGATCAAGAGGACACTGTTGTTGAGAAGGAAGTTGCTGCTGCTAAAGAGGAAGTTATTGATGAAGAAGAAGAAGTTGCTGAGAATGAAAAAGAAAAATAAGAGGAAGATTTTGTTGTGAACATTTTCACCGCACCCGAGTTTGTGGTGCAAATATTGACACTTTCGAGCGAGATGGAACGAGACCGATAGAAGTTGTTGAAGTAACTAGTAAGGAGCAATGCAATTCATTGGCAATAGTGGTCTACACTGGACCACACCAGGTTGCCTCTCCTACACAGGAAGCAGCCGATGATGCCAGGGCAGAGCCAAAAAATAAGGAGCAATTCAAGGACCGTACAAAGCCAAAAGAAAAGAAGAGGAAGAGCTCCAAGGATAAGAAAAAGGAGTAGAAAAAAATGAGGAGGAAGAAACATCGTGCAGCCACATCGATGGCTGAGGATAACTGAGTTAGTTTATTTTAAGCTTTAGTTGTAGTATTTATGCATTGCATGTAACTGTAAGTTTTATTTTGATAAGTACACATTATCATTACATTTTCATGTTAGTGCATTGGAGACAATGTAAACTTTAAGTTTGGGGGAATGCACATAGGGATTGGAAATGCACCCATATTTCAATTTTTTTTCAGTAATGAAGCATGCAAGGTTTAATTATAGTTAATGAAAATTGTTCAAAAATTTTTGTTACATTTGATGCTTAATTCTTGAATCATGTGAATTATCAATGAATGAGTTGGATAAATTTGACAGAAGGTTGTAGCTTCAACTCTTTGATGAATGGATTAGGTTGTATTAGTAATGGATAACTGCTATCATTCCTGAAATCTTGAATGAATCTGCTTTTTACAGCTGCTTATATATGTATATATAGTTATAAGTTAGAGACACCTCCAAAGTGGGTGTAGTATGGAATGTTAAAGAGGGTACACTTCAATACAAGTGTTAGAAAAATCAATCTACCCAAAGGCTTTCGCTGCATGAGTGTGTGTTGGCGCAATTACGTACTCCTTGGGGGGTTTGTTGAACTCCATTGTTACTTCTCAGGAACAAGCGTACAGTAATGCAATGATATCCCTTATTCCAAAAAAATCATATATATAATAAATAAATACTTCGTATTGTACAATAAATGTTGTATTGGTAGATAGAACTTAGTGTTTGAAGCATGATGCTAACATTGATGAAGTTGCAACTTTATTCATTCATGCTTATGAATTGTTGATGCAATATTCTTTCATCTGAATGTGATTCATTCATTAGAAATTTAGAGGGTTCAAGTTGCTAGAATGATCATTTCCCTTAGTAAAAATTTTGTAGCCTTGCTAGTTTCTGTTTTACTTCAGGACAAGTAAAAACTCAAGTTTGGGGGTGTGATAGCACTAGAAAGAACATAGGTTTTCCTCCTTACTTATTGGTTAAATTGTTCCCATTTAGTTATCCTTAGCATATATTTTAGCATTTTCAGTTTAGTAAATTGCATTTTATAACTCAATGAATACTATCCTATTTTATCCATAATTTTTCTATATTTTTGCATTAATGTCATTGCATGAGTTAATTCCAGATTCATCCAGAATTGTCGCCACACCTGACTAAGTTGTCTAATCTGGTATAACCAACCTGTACGTACAAGGACAGATTAATTCTGAGGAAAGGACACTTGTACTGTTGGAGGAGGACTTAAAAGGTTGATGTGAGAATAAAAAAAGGAGAGAGTTTTTTCTTGACCATCGTCTTCTTCTTCCTACCTTGAAGCTTGCGGCTATGGCAGCTTAAGCCTCTCATGGGTGAGCCAACGTGAAAATTGATATAGACTACCCTCTGACGAGGAGACCTAAGTGCGAGACAAGAGGGAATAGATAGATTCAGTCGATTGTCTAGGAATAGTATTCTCCACTCGATTCTTTTGTATTTCTTTCTAAATGCTAGTGATTACTCTCTGTTTTCTGTTTGTATAGAAGTACACATGAATTCTTGGTTAAATGTTATCTTATTCAATCTTACTTTTATTATTTAATCTTAGGGTTTGAATGTTTCTTAACATTGAGGTGTTATTGCAGTCACTGACACTGGAAACTGCAGTGACAGTTTGAGCCAACAAGCATTACAACGGAAGTTGAGTGAGGATTAGAGGAATTTAGTCCACTTGTTCTTAATAGTGTCATGTTGCCATCATCGGATGGTAGGGTTAATGTGCATGTTTAAGTCTTAGATTAAATAGAGGAGTGATGCTTAGTAAGATATACATTGAATTTTATTGCCTCGATAATTACCTATCCTTTTATACCTTGTGAGCACTTAGTATTCTACAGAAGATTCTTGTTGGGGATCCTAGTTTATCATTGTCATATTTTATTTTATTGTTTTCAAGTTATTACTTCAACAACTATTCTCACAATTTATCTCATTTCTATCTAGTTATTGCACCGATATTAATAGAAAAAAGACAACCATCCCTATGGGATAGATATCCAATAGACTCACATCTGTCTACTATACTTGCATCGACATTGTACATTTGCACATTATTGTTGTGATGTTAAACAACCGATCAGACAACTTATATACACATCAAAATATACCATTTCACCAACACAAGGCCAAAATGCAAACCAACTAAATGGTCATATCCATAACCAAAACATATAGGCTAACATTAGCCAAAATAACCTATACATGTCATTCCAACCAAACTTAAACCAACTGAAAGTACCAAAAGAGCTGATGGATAGTGTGATATAGCTCCAACAAGCTTATAGCCCGAACAAGCTTCTGATTCACTATAAAACACGAAAAATAACATAAAGTAAGCATTTAAGCTTAGTAAGTTCTTATAACATAGAATTTAACTTACCATTTATTCACATATAAGGTAAGTAAACAAAGCATATCCCAACATATATTGGCCAAATGCCTAAGCACATATACATCAACCATGTTAGTAATGTAAACACATATATAAACCAAATAATGGATGAACTCAATAATTAATCAAATTTTACATACATGTATCATCCATTTCATATACATGTATACCATGTAATATCATTTTTCATGTAATTCATATGTATACCTGTAATAGTGCGTATCGAACTCATGCCTTATCTTATCAGAACATTTCCCATTAAACCATTTAGAATATCGTTGGATACACAGGATAGCTCACACATAGTGTGCTAAACTGTAATCCGTCAATTCCTGTACATGTATGCTCATACGAGTTATGAATCAGTATGCTCTCACGAGCTAGAAATCGGTAACCTCATACGAGCTGAGAATTAGTAAGCTTTCACGAGCTGACATCGGTAAGCTCATACGAGCTGTGGTGTGTTCGCAACACATGCAGGACCTCAACCAAATCGGTAACCCTAATGACATGTCATTTGTATTCTATGAATTCCTAAGGTTCAAACAGGACTGGGTAATCGTCGTACATCGTTGGATATGCGATCGATATTTATACGTAGCAATTATAAAAATCACATACATATAATACAATTAAAATATATAAATACTCAATTTAATTACACGAACTTACCTCCACGAGTATAGTAGATACAGAGGCGATTAATCTAATACTTTCTTTTTGCCCCGATCTAACTCCGTATGAGATCTAACTGGATCTATACGGATAAATTTAACTCAATTTAATATATTTCTCTTTCAAATTAGTCCAAAACATATTTTGGCAAAATTACCATTTTGCCCTTGTACTTTTAATTTCTTTGCAATTTAGTCCCTAGGTTCGAAAAATGAAATTTGTGCAATTTAACCTTTACCCAAGCCTAGAAAATTTTTAGACATATTAATAGTAGCCCATATATTTCATAAGTTTACAATTTTAACACAATATTTTCTATTTTTTAATTTAGTCCCTATTTGAAATTTTTACTAAAAATTATTTTCCAAAAGTTGTTTATCTAACAACAACCGTTCATTTTCTATCATCAAACTTCAAAACTCATATATAATCATCAATGTTAAAATCTGATTAGTTTAACAGTTTCACAAACTACACATGTGACCATCACTATCCGATACACGTAGTAGCCTGCACATAATACTACACATGCAACCTATCATTCTGGTACACGTAGTAGCCTGCACATTGTACTACACACGTGACCATCACTTTCACTTTCACATAGTGGCCTACACACAGTCCATGCCACACATGTGATCATTTCTATCACTTCGTTCGTATCCCTTTTTATTCTGAATGTTCAATCGGGAAATTTCTCACTTTTTCTCATTTTTTTCCTTTTTCACTAATCAAAGTCAATTCCTTGTCTTTCTTGACTTGTAATAACACATTTAACTTATTTAACACTCAAATTATTCAATCTAGTCCAAAAATTATATTTTGGCAAAATTACATTTTTGCCCCTAAAGTTTCACAAAATTACGATTTTTCCCCTAGGCTCGGAAATTAAAATTTATTCCTTTTTCTTATGTTTTATGACATGATGAACATTTTTACCTTCTATGGAAACATCAAATTCTCACTCTAACACTTACTTATGAACATTACGTATTTTTACCGATTATGCCAATTTACTCATATCCACTTAAAATCGGCTAGTAAAAGTTATTTAACATAATTTTAAGCTTCATATTCTACCATAAAACATCAAAATAAACACATTTCACCTATGGGTATTTTTCCAAATATGAACCCTAGGTTAAATTATTGCTAGAATAAGCTAAATCAAGTTACCGATACTCCAAAAGCGTAAAGAACATTAAAAACAGGGATTGGAATAACTTACTATGGAGCTTGGAAGCTTGAAAACTCAAATATGGCTTCCCCTTGCTGATTTCATTCACCATGGAGAAGATAGACAAATTTTTGGCTATTTTGGCCTTTTTAATTCTTTTAATTACTAAATGACCAAAATGCCCCCAACTTAAAAATTTCCTATTTCACTTATCTCTTTTCCATTTTTGTCCAAAAATTTAACCAATGGTCTAATTACCATTTAAGGACCTCCAATTTAAAATTTCATAACAATTGGACACTTCTAATATGTAGAACTCAACTTTTGCACTTTTTACAATTTAGTCCTTCTGGCTAAATTGAGTGCCCAAACGTCGAAATTTTTGAACGAAATTTTCACAAAATAATTTCGTGAAATTTTAGACCTTAAAAATATAATAAAAAATAAATTTTTTCTCGTTAGATTTATGGTCCTGAAACCACTGTTCTGACTAGGCCTAAAATTGGGCTGTTACACGGTATCACAAGAAATTCGTAATGTTCATACCTGGTTCTGAATGTAGTTTTCAGTACATCTAAATCTTTCACTCGTAACTGATAGTAGCCAGAACGAAATCAATCTTCGAGAATACTGTGGCACCTTTCAACTGATCAAATAGATCGTCAATACAAGACAGTGGATATTTGTTCTTGATTGTAACTTTGTTGAGCTGACGGTAGTCTATACACAATCTCATCGATCCGGCCTTTTTCTTAACGAACATAACTAGTGTACCCCAAGGTGAAGAGTAGGGTCGAGCAAAACCCCTATTTGTCAACTCTTGCAACTGTGCTTTCAACTCTGTCAATTTGGTAGGAGTCATTATATAAGGTGCTATCGAAATCGGTGATGTTCCCGGTACAAGTTCTCTAGCAAACTCAATCTCTCTGACCAGCGGCAATCCAGGTAACTCCTCTGGAAACACATCAAGATACTCGTAAACCACTAGCATTGTTTCAAGCTTTGATTCAGATAATTTAGAATCTAGAACATAAGCAAGATAAGCATTGAAACCTTTTCTCACATGTTTTTGCGCTGACATAGTTGATATCACAACAGGTAACCCACTTGGATTATCTGATTCAATACAAAGCATCTTACCATTTTGACGTTTTAATATGATAAGCTTTCATCTACAGTTTACAATAGCATCATGCAGGGTCAGCCAATCCATGCCTAGAATCACATCAAATTCATCAAACGGTAACAGCATCAAATCAGCCGAAAAATTGTAATCTTGAGTTATCAAAGGACAATTCTTGTAGACTTTATCAACTAGCACATACTGACCTAGGGGGTTCGATACTTTAACCACAAATTCAGTGGACTCAACAAGTAAGTTTTTACTAGATACTAAATTCGTGCAAACATATGAATGGGTTGATCCCAGATCAATCAAAGTAGCAACATCAGTATCATAAATAGAGAAAGTAATAGTAATAACATCTGGCGCAGAAGCATCCTCGCGAGTGCGAATAGCATAAGCCCTAGTTGGTGTTCGTGCCTTAGATCTCACTACAGATTCTTTCATCACACCATGGCTACCACTCACATTTTCAAGATTATGAGGTGGTCTACCTCTTGCAGCAGTATTCCTCGGCCTCGTGGTCGGAGCTTTCTCTTTCTCAGATTTCTCTAGACAGTCAGTAAAATAGTGGTCTAAGGAACCACACATGACACACACACCGTTCTTTACTCGACACTCACCATAATATGGTCTGTTATAGTGCTTACACTTGCGTTTGGCATCTCTGACACTACCCACACTCGCTGCAGATGTAGCCTCAGGTTTAGGACTGAAGTGTCGGGTACCTCTGTCTCTACTAGAATATCCCACTGAAGCAGTAGAATGGTAATGATGTTCTTTTGATTTCTTTGATACTAACTGATAGGAAATCCCAGTCGATCTCTTTCTCGAGTCTCTAGCTTCAAAATCAGCATGTCTTTTCTCTTTACTCAACTCCTCAGCTTTATGCGTTCTATCAACCAATACAACGAATTCTTTCAGCTCAAGAATTCCACCCAAAAGTTTAATGTCCTTGTAATAACCCAAATTTTCCCGGTCCAAATTAAATAATAAACACAAATTAAAAAAACAAATAAAAATTAAAAGTCCATTTTTAAGGTCCATTTACATCCAACCCAATAATAACTAACCCGTTTAGCCCAAGACCCAACTCCAATATGGCCCAAATCGTTTTAACCTAAACTACCCAAATTTAACAGACCCTAAACCTAATTTTCTAAACCCGAATCTCCCAGGCCCAGAACTCAGCCCGAATCAGTGGAGTACCCTAGAGGCCTCTAGGGTTTTCGCCAACGCCGCAGCCATGAAGGCCACCCTCCGCGTGTCCCGAGCTACTCCCTACGCATGCAGCGCCTCCACACCACGTTGGTCTCCGTACCACCAGCTAGACTCCCCCGTACCCGCACACAAGCAGACAAGCAAAAAAACAAACAAGAAACAGCAGCAAAGAAAAAAGAAAAAAGATATTGGTTGTATTTTGGATTGATTTTATCTTTGGCTATAAAGCCATTTTTCCAAATTTTGTAAAGGTTACACATACAATCAATATACAGAAAGAATCAAAAAAGTAATAGAGGAGTTTTTTTGAAAGGTGACCTTTCAAGTTTCCTTTCCTTTTTCCTTTTTCCTTTTCTTTTTGATTCTGCTATTTTTTTTACTCATATTTCTTTTCTTTTTTCTTATCAAATATATAGATATATAAGGATAGATGTAAAATAAAAGGGAAATTACCTTTTAGCGGCACCGTTGGATCTTCGCCCCCTCCGTCGCCGTCCGTGTTTGGGCGGAGATCAATCGGTGTTTGGGAGGCTAAGTTTTAAGTGGAGAGCGGGTAGGGTTTGTGGGACTGGCAGAAATGGCTTAATGCCTAGGTCTTTTAGGCTTTGTACGTACTCTGAAACGACACTGTTTGGAGTCTGATCAGTGGCTCCAAAACGGCGCCGTATTGGCCCATACCTGATGGGTCGGTCCAACTGCGGCTAGATCCGCGTGTTTGGTAGGGGGAGGGGTAATTGTGCGCCGAGTCCTTCTTGTTTTGCACGGTATTTCAATTCAATACCCTCTTTATTTTTATTTCCTTTTTAAATTTAATCTATTATTTTATTTTTGTTTCGATTTAATCCGCACAAAACGCTACGTTTTGGAAGGGAGGGAATGTTTCCCACTCAGCCCCCCATATAATTCGCGCGTTGCGATATAGTCCCCCGCTTTGTTTTAATTACATTAATTTCTTGTTAATTTAGATCTAATTGTGATTTAACCCTTTTTTATTATTATTTTGTACTAATTTACTAATTACTTTATTACTATTATTAGTATATACTTACGTTATTTACATTATTATTGTTATTTTCTTTATATATATTATTTATCTAAATTAATATATATATATATCTTTATGTATTTTGATAATATTTATTTTAAAAATTATTGAGCTACTATTATTTTATGACATATTTGTCTTTAATTGTATTTTATTTATTTTAAATTTTCACACATATATATATCACTTATTTTAAACCTCTTAATACATAATTTCCCTTCTTTCACGATTGCTTAGAGTTGTTTATTAAGAAACTTGTCACATTTTATTTAATTTGCTTGTTACCTCTATAAGATTGACTTTTTAATTCGTTCTACTTGCTAATGTGGATTTTAGTATTCGCATAATATAGGATATAAGAATTGTTGCTCTTATGTATATGGTATTATTTATTCGCGTATATTGAATCTTTGTTATGTATTGGCGTATGCTTTAGTGTATAAATTGTTATTTCGCGTTGTACACTATTATGCAATCGTTTTTTTTCAAAAGATTACAAATGTCAAAGTAATTTTATACAAAAGCCTTTCAAAGTAACACATATACTCGATATTTGGAATCCTCGAGAGAATTGAGTCCTAATGTATTGGGTTCCAATTCTCCTCGTTGAATCTAAATGATCAAAAATTTTCTTTAACCAAAATACGTAAAACTCACTCTCGGGAATTCAGTAAGTCGTGTCCTAATGTATTGGATGTGATACGTCGTTTTCCCGAAATTAGGATTTAAAAAATAATAAGATCAATATTCAATGCTCGGAATTTTGAGAAATCGTGCCCTAACGTATTGGGTTTCGATTTTTCATCTGACTTAAAGCAATTGAATATCCTTTTTAAACCTCACCATGCAAGTTTTGAAAATCAAAAGATAAACTTATTCACAAGGACTAAAAATGTCGTGCCCTAATGCATTGGGTGTGTCATTTTATTACTCTAAGATAAGGAGGTCTTTGGTATTCGCATCGATTTATCCATGCATCTTTTATAAAATTAACACTAATAAGAAAGGGGAAGGATCGTATTTTAAAAGCTTTTCAAAGTTTCAACACTAAGACATAAAATGATCAATTCGGTACCAATTTTGGGTGCACGAGGGTGCTAACCCTTCCTCGTGCGTAACCGAATCCTGAACCTGTTTTCTCAAAATTCGCAGACCTAAAATTATTTTCTAGGTGATCTGATCACACCTCAATAAAGGATCAGTGGCAACTCCCGTTTTCCTTTTTAAGTCGATTCCTGTTTTTTCAAATTTAAAAGTGGTTTCGACAGCTTGGCGGCTCCACTGGGGACACCATTTAGAGAGTCAAGCCGTAAAATTGATTGTCTTTTGTCTTATTCTCAAAAATTAAATCTAAAAAATTACTATCCTCTTTGCATTTATTTGTATGATTACTGTAAATTAAGTTTTAATATCTTTGCATCATATTGCATAAAGGCTATTTTGTTCTTACCCCTTTAAGTGGGAGTGAGAAGCTATTCCTTCGTGAGGTTTTCACCTCCGTGCAGGATAGTGGATCGCTTCTGGGATACATCCGTACCTATGTCTTCGTGAGATTTTCATCTCCGTGCAGCCATAGGGAAATGTATTCCCCTGAACCGAACTCAGTCCGTATGAGCCTATAATGGGTGAGGATCGAGGAATCTGCTGGTTCGGGTACCTTGACCTTAGAACCAAGCTGTATGTAGAAAAACCTAGGAGCCCATCCTTGATCGTACTGCGGAAACCCTAGCGATTGCCCTGATAGGTGATTGAGCTTTTTTTACTTACTTAAAGTTGCGCTTTTTTTTGTTGCACTAACTTATGTTTTTTATGTTTGCATGTCATTTCATATACAAAAGATTGTCGATTCAGGTTCGATTACTAAATTAGAAATCTTGGCATGGAGAACGGATTTCTAGATCAAGTAGAGGACAATGCTGCTGTCCGTGTATGGTTAGAGAAAACACAATCAGAGAAAGGAGATAGTCTAGTTGGGGGTATACGTCGGAGTTATGGGACTACACCCGTATCAGTGTGATGCAAAATAGCCTTCAGGAATTAAAGGTAATATGGGACCATTGGAATGACGAAACTAAGCAATTGTTTAACTCAAGTTATGGAGATTTGTCGTATCTACTCGACATTAAGGTAGATGTACATTTGTTCCGGGCCATCGCTCAGTTTTGGAACCCCGCGTAAGATTGCTTTACCTTTGGAGGGGTTGATTTGGTGCCCACTATAGAAGAATATACAGCTTTGCTACGTTGTCCAAAGATCCAAGTTGATAAAATCTACTCTAGAGCCGTTAATGTTCCAACCTTTATAAAGAAGTTGATGAATATCACTGGAATGAGTGAGCAATAGGTCACGGCACGGATCAAGCAGAAGGGGGAAAGCAAATGTATCCCTTGGAAAAGCCTGCAGGAGTTGATTTTGGGGCACCTTGATGCGAGAAAAAGGCTCGATGCCTTTGGTCTGAGCATTTATGGGCTAGTAATTTTCCCTAAGGCACTAGGGCACGTAGATGAGGCAACCTCAGATCTCTTTGACCGACTTGATAAGAGGGTTACACCTGTTCTGACAAATTTGGCAGAAACCTTCAGGTCATTGAATGCATGTCGAAGGGGAGGGGAAGGCAAATTCATTGGGTGTGTGCAGCTTCTACTTGCATGGTTCCACAGTCATTTTTGGAAAATTGATAAGGTTTCGTATCGAGTTTTTTCTGAAAAGTATTCTTCATTAAAGGAGATAGCAGCTACACCAAGTAGAGATGACATTTCGGAAGAGAAATGGTTGGTCATTCTTCAAAATCTTCGTGAGGAGGACGTCGAGTGGAGAGCCCCATGGTTGCTTCCAGATGAAATCTTGTACCGATGTGGTAACTTTGATTGAGTCCCGTTATTTAGAATATGGGGAGCGGTTGGTTATGCTCCATTGATGGTGCTAAGACAGTACAGGTCAAGGCAGTTTATACCTGCAACCCAGGGCTTAGTTGAGTTCGAATTCTCATATAAAGATAATGGATATAAAAAGAAGATTCGAGAGATAACCAGTACATGGGACAAGAGTCGACGAATGAAGATATTAGCTGTAGGCCCGACGATGACTCCTGAATATAATGAATGGTGGGTTAGAAGAATCAATGATAACATCCCAGGGCCAAGTCAAGGAGATATTCAGTCAATAGAAGAACATTTGCGGGTTGTTCCCTCCGAAATTGGAAATTATGAAGCACGATTTTGAGAGGAGAAATGCGGAGCTTGAAAAGAAGATCGAGCAGTTGGAATAAGAAAAGATGCACTTGGGATTAGATGTGGATGTTCAAAATTTAGAGACTGAGAAATTAAGAAAAGGAAAGAACAAGGCTGAGGAAGACTTGGACAGTTTGAAGACAGACTACAAGAAGTTGAGGTTATCAATAAGAACTGTTGGGCTAGGGAAAACTCCAGAACAATGGCGTCAAGAGATTCGAGAAGAAAAGATCAAGGCTGATGGATGGGAAAAGAAATTTCGAGAGGTTCAGACACGAAATGGAGCTTTAGAAAGGAGTTTGTCAGAAAGCCAAAAGGAAAAGTGCGAACTAAAAGATAGAGTGGTTTAGTTGGAAAGATCTCTTCATCAGTATCGAAGTCGAAATTCTGCGATGGAATTAAGGGCGAGCTTGGGAAAAATCGAAGAAATGAAAGGAAGAATAGAAGAGTTTGAATCGGCATTGCGAAGTTGTGAGATCCGGACTGAGTACTTGGAAACCAACGAAAGTCGTCAGAATGAACATCTTTACCATCTTCAAAATCAAGTTGAAAATACAGATCGTATCATGGGAGAAGTCGTGGTTCAGATCCGGGAGGTAACTGATCACCTGCAGACTTTGGCGGTACAAGTTGATGCACTGAGCATAAAGTATGAGTTGGAATCAACTCGAGGACAGGAATTAGCTTCATTACTTAGGAAAATTAAAGTTCTGAGCATTAGGGCAAGAGCATATATGTAACCTGTTTTACGTAAAGAATTTTTATTTCTAGTGAAAGTTTTCTAAATGAAATTGAATCAGAATCGATGCCTCTTTGCATTCATGCATTGCATTACATTGCATTATATGCATTAAGGTCCATTGAAAGAACCTAATTGATTAATCATTAAAGTTAATTTGGAAACCAACAAAAACTCGTCAACCAAACACCGCTACGGTACCCGTGCAAAATAAAAAATTATGGATCAACGATTGGAAAAGTTGGAGCGGCTTCAAAAGGAAATGCAAGATCAGTTACAGATGCAAATGAAGGAACAATTGGAAAAAATTCAACAAAACATGACAGAAAAAATGCTGGAGTCTCAAAAGGACATGATGACTGAGCTGACGCAATGATTAAAAGGATTAAATAAGGGGAAAGGCCCTATGATCAATGATGAAGAAGAAGACAAGACTGGACGCGCAGGTTCAGAATGAGGTGCAGCCGCGTAGATCCTCTGTTTCAATAAGGCCTCAGCAGTTTCAAACCGATACTCCAATACCAATGAACTCCCAAGCTGGATCAGGTTCTAACCCTGGTGAAAACCCAGTTAATCTTGTTGTCCCAGACTTCGATGAAGTAGCTGAGAAGGATAAAGAAAATGAAGAATTGCCAAAACAGTTTGAGGAGAAATGGAAATGGATTGAAGAGAAGTTTAAGGCAATAGAAAACATTGAAAGTTATTGTGGAATAGATGCAAAAGATCTGAGTCTGGTTCCGGATTTGGTACTTCCATACAAGTTTAAGATGCCAGAATTTGAGAAATATAGTGGAACCAGTTGCCCTGAAGCCCATATTACAATGTTCTGTAGGAGGATGACTGGGTACATTAACAATGATCAGCTGTTAATACATTGTTTTCAAGATAGCCTCATTGGGGCGACGTCTAAGTGGTATAACCAGTTGAGCCGGGCCAAAATCAGCACTTGGAGGGATTTGGCGAGGCTTTTATGAGACAGTACAGTCATGTATCTAAAATAATGCCTGACAGAATTATTTTACAGAACTTGGAAAAGAAATCAAACGAAAGTTTTAGACAGTATGCACAGAGGTGGAGAGAGATTGCAGTTCAAGTTTAGCCACCACTCTTGGAAAAAGAAATGACGATGCTTTTCATCAACACATTGAAGGCGCTGTTTATCATGCACATGCTAGGAAGTGCCTCGAAGAGCTTCGCAGATATAATCATGAATGGCGAAATGATTGAACATGCTATTAAAAGTGGAAAAATAGATGGTGGGGAGAATAATCGAAGGTTAGCTTCAAAGAAAAGAGAAGGTGAAGTAAACAATGTGAATGCATACAGTAAATCAATTACAGTGAATCAACCAGGAAATATGGTTGCTAATCAACAAGGCTCATCGAAACAAGAATCGGGAATGAGGCAAAATACTGAGAAGCCCTAGTTTACTCCCATTCCAATGACATATAAAGAGCTATAACAGAAGTTATTTAATGCACATGTTGTTGCTCCTCGTTACTTGAATCCTCTACAATCCCCGTATCTAAAATGGTATGACACAAACGCACAATGTGACTACCATGCGGAGATTTCAGGACACTCAGTAGAAAATTGTACCGCTTTCAAGAAGGTTGTAGAAGGACTTATAAAATTGGGTGTTGTCAAATTTGATGACTCACCCAGCATAGAAGGTCCATTGCCCAATCATGATGATAAGGGAGTCAATATGTTGAGCGAAGGTACGAGGGAAGAAGTCAAGATCGACATCGCTGAATTAAGAACTCCATTGAAGCGGGTTTGGAAAGAGATGGCAAAAAGAGGGTTAGTTATTTTAGATTTGGAGGAAGGGTATGAGATGGGAAATTATTGTGAATTCTACCATAAAATAGGGCACGAAATCCAATAATGTGAAGGATTCAGGGCTTTGGTTCAAAGCATGATGGATAACAAGGAGATCAGGTTCTATGAAGATGCGAAAGAAAGGAGGAGCATATGCGCAACAGAGTCGGGAATAAGGACCCCAAAAATAAATCATCCTGTAGTCATTATCTCACGCCCTAAGAGTAACGAGGCTAGGGCTCAAGTAACACCAAAAATTGTAATCACGAAACCGTCAAGTTTCACATATAAGGATGACAAAATGGTCCCGTGGAATTACGGATGCAATGTGACAATCCCAGGAAAAGAAGTTGAGGGCAATATGGTAAAAGAATACCAGAAAAGGGGTTCCTATACACGTAATGGGAAGCGTTATGACACTCGAGAAAAGTTGCCAAGAGAAAAGACTCTGACGGTGGAACAGAGGAAAGGGAAGGCGGTGGAATCTGAGCCATTGGTTAATGAACCAATAAAAGAAGAGGAAGAAAATGAGTTTTTGAAGTTTTTAAAACACAGTGAATACAGTGTTGTAGAGCAACTGCACAAACAACTAGCCCACATCTCTGTATTAGCTTTGCTCCTAAGTTCAAAAGTACATCGAAATGCGCTAATGAAAGTACGAAACGAAACATACATGGCCGAGGACATCTTAGTCAATAAATTGGATCGCTTGGTTAGCAATATAAGTGCTGACAATTTTATCTTCTTCAATGATGATGAAATACAGTCTGGACGTAGGGGTTCTACTAAAGCTCTACACATTACTACCCAATGTCAGGGGGACACATTACCGGGGGTTTTGATCGATAATGGATCTGCATTGAATGTATTGCCTTTGTCCACTCTTAATCGCTTACCTGTGGACAGTTCACATATGAAACCCTACCAGAATATAGTAAGGGCATTTGATGGAACGGAACGAAGGGTTATAGGAAGAATTGAAATACCATTAAGAATTGACCCAATTACTTATGAGGTGGACTTTTTAGTAATGGATATTAAGCCTTCCTACAATTGTTTACTAGGGAGACCGTGGATACACTCGGCAGGGGCAGTACCTTCATCGTTACATCAGAAGGTGAAGCTAATATTAGAGGGTCGATTGGTAACAATAAGTGCGGAGGAGGATATTATCGCGATGGTAATGGGTGATGCACCTTATGTAGTGACCAATGATGAGGCAGTGGAATGTTCTTTCCTGTCCTTGGAATTTGTAAACGCAACATTTATCGCTGAAGGAAATAAGATCCCGGTACCAAAGATATCCAAGACTACTGAGATGGGTCTGCAGTTGATGGTAGGAAGAGGAGCTTCACCAGGAAAAGGGTTGGGAAAGTACCTTCAAGGAAGGGTTAAAGCACCCATGCTGAAGGGAAAGTTTGATCATTTTGGCTTAGGTTACAATCCAGATATGAAACAAAGGAGAAAAGAAGTGGAGAAAAGGCAGGAGAGAAGAAGGGCACGTTTAAGCGGAGAGGAAGTCAAGTGGGAGCCTTTGACCTTCCCTCACATATCTAAATCCTTTGTGTCGGGTGGGTTTATTCACCCTAAGCGAGGGGTGTCTAGAAGGGAAGGCATTGAAGAGATGTTGGAAAAAGTTCATATCAATACTATAGAGACAGCTGAAAGAAGGTCCTTGCTGGGGATTTTCCCTTACGAACCTGGGAGTGAGCTAAACAATTGGACTGCGGAAGAAATACCTGTAGTCTTTAGAGCTTATTCAGAGTAATGTTCAAAACATTATTGTTGTTTTTAGCCTAAGAATGATAAGAAATCCTTTGTGAAATAGGCTTAAGTCTGAATATCTTTATCCTAATAAAATACATCTCTGTATTCATTTCGAGCAATTATTCTTTTATTCTTTCCAAGCGAGAAAATATTTTCCATTTGATTAATTGTCTTCCAAATATTCTTTTCATTTATAACCTGATCGTACAAATAATTATTCATAAATTTATACTTTGTATATTCTTTGGTGTATCCCCATAGGTCCTCAGATATTAATGCCATGAGTGATGTTGTTTCAAACACGGAGTCTCTTTTTGAGCAAGACATGTGTTTGGAAGGATCTCATGACTTTGAAAATGACGAAGACTGTGGTGTATCTTCGGACTTGTTGAGAATGGTGGAACAAGAGGATAAACAAATCCTAACCCATAAGGAATCATTAGAAATTGTGAGCCTAGAGGAAGGAAAAGAGGTGAAAATCAGAACTGATATCACCGCAAAAACAAAACATGACATCATTGAGTTACTCCAAGATTTCAAAGATGTTTTCGCATGGTCATACCAGGATATGCCAGGGCTAAATACCAACATTGTGGTACATCGTTTACCTATTAAAAAAGATTGGAAACCAGTTCAGCAGAAGCTCAGAAAAATGAGACCGGATGTTGTGTTGAAAATAAAAGAGGAGGTCAAAAAGCAGTTCGATGCTGGATTCTTACAAGAGGTCAAGTATTCAGAATGGGTAGCAAACATTGTCCCTGTTCCTAAAAAAGATGGAAAGATACGAATGTGCGTAGATTATAGGGACTTGAATAAGGCTAGTCCAAAAGACAATTTTCCGCTGTCACATATTGACACTTTGGTAGATAACACAGTTGGCTACTCATTATTTCTTTCATGGACGGCTTTTCTGGATACAATCAAATAAAGATGCATCCTGAGGACATGAGGAAAACCACATTCATTACCCTATAGGGAACATTTTGTTACAAAGTAATGCCCTTTGGATTGAAGAATGCAGGAGCAACGTATCAAAGGGCAATGGTCACCCTGTTTCATGTCATGATGCAAAAAGAAATGGAGATCTATGTTGATGATATGATTGCAAAATCTAGAACTGAAGAAGATCATCTCCGAGTTTTGAGGAAATTGTTCTTAAGATTAAGAAGATTTCAGCTCAAGCTCAACCCAGCAAAATGCATATTTGGGGCCAGATCAGGAAAGTTGTTGGGCTTCATAGTCAGTAAGAAGGGGATTAAGATTGACCCAGATAAAGTTAAAGAAATACGAGATCTGCCTCCTCCAAGGACTCAAAAAGAGGTCCGAGGTTTCCTAAGAATGTTGAACTACATTGCCCGGTTCATTTCGCAATTGACTGAGAAATGCGATCCAGTGTTCCGCCTTCTGAAGAAACATAATCCGGGAGAATGGGATGAGAAATGTCAGAAAGCTTTTGACAAGATAAAACAATACTTGGCTAATGCTCCAATACTATCACCGCCTAGTCCAGATAGGCCATTGATATTGTATCTAACGGTGTTTGACAATTCCATGGGATGCGTCTTGGGCCAACATGACGAAACAGGAAAGAAAGAAAGAGCAATATACTATCTCAGCAAGAAATTCACTGATTGTGAAATGAGGTACTCGTCCATTGAAAAGTTGTGTTGTGCTTTAATTTGGACAACCCAAAGACTAAGGCAATACATGTTGTCTCATACGACTTGGCTAATTTTAAAGTTGGATCCTTTAAAGTACATGATGGAATCAACTGCTTTAAATGGGAGAATGGCTAGATGGCAAATTCTGCTCTCTGAATTTGACATAGTATATGTAAGTCAGAAGGCTATAAAAGGGAGTGCAATAGCTGATTTTCAAGCCAGCAGAGCCTTGGAAGACTACGAGCCTTTGAACTTTGATTTCCCAAATGAGGACTTATTGTATGTGGTAAACACTGAAGAAAACCCTCAAATAGACCACATCTGGAAGTTAAATTTTGATGGAGCTTCAAATGCTATAGGTAATGGAATTGGGGCAGTCTTGGTATCCCCAAGTGGAGATCATTATCCTATCGCTAGCAAGTTGGACTTCGATTGCACAAATAACATAGCAGAATATGAAGCATGTATTATGGGTATTCGTGCGGCCATTGAACTTAAAATCAAAATGCTTAAAGTGTATGGAGATTCCGCATTGGTGATATACCAACTCAAAGGAGAATGGGAAACCAGAGACCCTAAGTTGATCAGTTATAAATAACTAGTTCTTGAATTGATTGACGAGTTTGATGACATCACTTTCTGTTACCTCCCATGAGAGGAAAACCAGATGGCTGACGCACTGGCTACTCTAGCCTCGATGATTAAGGTCAACAAGTTAGAAATCATGAAGCCTATTCAGATGAGCATATACGAAGTTCTGGCTCATTACTAAAGTATTGAAGAAGAGGGAAAAGATGATCACCCTTGGTATCAGAGTATACTACAGTATGTGAAGAATCAAAAATACCCTGATCAAGTGACAGAAAACGACAAGAGAACGCTGAGAAGAATAGCCATTGAGATTGTCTTAGATGGGGAAGTGTTGTACAAAAGAGGGAAAGATCAAGTGCTGTTAAGATGTGTAGATGCCATGGAGGCTAAGAAGATCCTGGAGGAAGTCCATGAGGGCATTTGCGAAACCCATGCAAATGATTTTACAATAGCCAGACAAATCATGAGATTTGGATACTATTGGTCTACTATGGAAGGGGACTGCATTAGCTATGCCAAGAAGTGTCATAAATGTCAGATTTATGGAGATAAGATACATGTACCTCCCTCACCTCTGCACGCTATGACTCCTCCGTGGCCGTTCTCCATGTGGAGCATGGATGTTATTGGGCCGATATCACCAAAGGCTTCGAATGGGCATCATTTCATCTTTGTGTTCATTGATTACTTTACCAAACGGGTGAAAGCTGCTTCATATGCAAATGTCACAAAATCGGCGGTTAGTAAATTCTTGAAAAAGGAGATCATTTGTCGATATGGAATGCCTGAAAGAATCATATCTGACAATGCGTTGAATTTGAATAATAACACAATAGCGGAGGTTTGTAGTCAGTTCAAGATTAGCCACCATAACGCGTCCCCATATCGCCCAAAAATGAATGGTGCAGTAGAGGCGGCCAATAAGAATATTAAGAGAATTATGGGAAAAATGACTGAAACCTACAAGGATTGGCATGAAAAGCTATCATTTCTCTCTTAGCTTACCGAACATCTTTAGGACCTCTACTAGGGCAACACCCTTTTCTCTAGTTTATGGGATGGAAGCTGTTTTACCCATGGAAATGGAGATTCCTTCTCTTCGGGTATTAGCTAAATTGAAATTAGATGAGGCAAAATGGGTTCAGTCTCGATACGCCCAGTTGAACTTAATAGAAGGGAAAAGGTTTAGAGCCATCCAACATGGTCATATGTATCAAAAACGGATGATGCGAGCCTATAACAAAAAAGTTCGTTCTAAAGAATTCCATGAAGGGGATCTGGTGTTGAAGAAAATTCTCCCTATACAAAAAGACTTCAGAGGAAATGGATGCCAAATTGGGAGGGTCCTTATGTCGTAAAGAAGACCTTTTCTGGTGGAGCTTTGATTCTAAGTGAGATGGATGGAAAAAACTTGCCAAATCCTGTAAACTCAGACTCAGTCAAGAAATACTTCACTTGAAGGAAAGGGATCAAAGTGAAAACCCACAAAGGGCGCTTTGATTCCTAAAAAAATGAATGATGATGAAAAAGTAAAAATGGAGAGGCCAAGGTGAAAACCCGCAAAGGGCGCCTTGAGACTAAAGGGGATTTGAGTTGAAAACTCGAAAAGGGTGACTCAAATATTGATCAGAATGGGGCATGAAATGATCAGAGCAACTCAAATCCTGATCAGATTGGGGCATGTGGCGATCTTGCTATACCTAAATCAACAGGGAAGGGTATGCGACATCTTTGAGCATTGACAGAGTACTGTAGATCTCCTAAACACATGTCAAATCTCAGAATGACCTTTAGAAAGTTTGTACAGAGAAGTTCAAGCTACGGTATCTGGGGTACCCAATTCTCCTATTATTGAATCTTTTGTTCTTGGAATACTTCTTTTCTTTTCCAAGATATACATTTCCAATCCACTTCTTTATTATCCTTCTTTACTATTTGTGATAATTTATTCATTTTGAGTTATGCCTAGAACTAAATTTATCCTTTTTCATTGCTATGACCATTTTTGCAAGCATGTTGCATTGGAATAATGATTAATGGACTAATAAAACTTTCATAAAGGAAGTTTTGCATATTACTCTGAAATTTTTCTAAATAATATAGGAACCTGAAACAGGACTATTGTTTAGAACACACCAAATTAAAAGGTTGAAAATTTGAGAAGGAAAAGTCTAAATTTGGACCTTCTCTTTGGATTTTTTTGTCAAATGCATTGATTGACAAGATGTCATGTTGGTGATAAAGCTTAAATAAACAAGCGATCAATGATCACCAGGCAAGAGAAAAAGGTTACCTCGGAGAAGAGAGCCTTCATCGGCGCATAAGTCTTTGGTACGACACCTTGGGAATGGTGTAAGGAACCAGATAGACTTAGATCCTATATCCTTGAATTGATATAAAAGAGGATTGAGGAAAAGCCACATATTTCTACAGCGGGAGAATGATGGTACAAATTTTGCGTCCTAGTGGATTGAACTTTGAGGTTTACAGTGGGGGCGACCGGGCTAAATGTTTCTTCAGAAAAGCCAACCAAGCAAGAAGGCGTTGTAGCATGTCAGTCACAAAGCGGGATCATTTTTGGAAAAATAAAATTCTGCATTCATGCAAACATTATTCACATGTCTAGTTAGGAGCATTTGATTCATTTTGATCATGTCAGCCTAATCATTAGGCATAATTAGGTCCATTATACAGGTCATGTTCCCCGGAGAACAAATATGGAAAATTACTGATCTTGTCTCCCTAAGCAATAGCGGAGCAGATCGAAGATGGCAAATCTTATCTTCAAGTCTAGGGAAGCAGATTGAAGCCAGAAATCTTATCTCCTTGAGATTACAGCGGAGCAGATTGAAGCTAGTAATCCTATCTCCTTGAGATTACAGTGGAGCAAATTAAAATAAAGGATATTATCTCTCTGAAGTTACAGTAGAGTAGATCGCATCAGATTGAAGCCAGAAATCTTATCTCCCTAAGATTACAGCGGAGCAGATTGAAGCTAGTAATCCTATCTCCCTGAGATTAAGTGGAGCGGATTAAAATAAAGGATCTTATCTCTCTGAAGTTACAGTAGAGTGGATCGCATTAGGTCTTATCTCCCTGAGATTACAGTGGAATAGACCGAAGAATTACAGATCTTATCTACCCAGGCGATGCAGTGGAACAAATTAAATCCACAACGGTGAATCTTGCTTCCCCGACATTGCAGTTCAAAAGATTAAAGCTACAACAGCGAATCTTACCTCCCAAGCGATGCAGTGGAATAGATTGAAGCTACAACGGCAAATCTCACTTCCCCGACATCACAGTTAAGCAGATTAAGGTTACGAGTTACAAATCCTATCTCCCTGATATTACAGTGGAGTGGATCAAAACGCCGATTCCTATACCTCTGAAGATGCAGTAGGATGGAATGAGGCTACTTGAAGAACATGACCAGGCAAATTTGGCCTTATCAAAGTCTTTGCTTCATCCCCGTTACACGACAATGAGCAAAGAGGGGCAGCTGTAATAACCCAAATTTGCCCAGCCCAAATTAAATAATAAACACAAATCAAAAAAACAAATTAAAATTAAAAGTCCATTTTTAAGGTCCATTTACATCCAAGCCAATAATAACTAACCCGTTTAGCCCAAGACCCAACTAGAATATGGCCCAAACCGTTTTAACCTAAACTACCCAAATTTAACAGACCCTAAACCCAATTTTCTAAACCCGAATCTCCCAGGCCCAGAACTCAACCCAAATTAGTGGAGTATCCTAGAGGCTTCTAGGGTTTTTGCCAACGCTGCAGCCACCAAGGCCACCCTCAGCGCGTGCCGAGCCACTCCCCACGCATGCAGCGCCTCCATGCCACGTTGGTCTCCGTACCACCAGCTAGACTCCTCCGTACCTGCACACAAGCAGACAAGCAAAAAAACAAACAGAAAACGGCAGCAAAGAAAAAAGAAAAAAGATATTGGTTGTATTTTAGATTGATTTTATCTTCGGCTATAAAGCCATTTTTCCAAATTTTGTAAAGGTTACACACACAATCAATATATAGAAAGAATCCAAAAAGCAATAGAGGAGTTTTTTTGAAAGGTGATCTTTCAAGTTTCCTTTCCTTTTTCTTTTCTTTTTGATTCTGCTCTTTTTTTTATTCATATTTCTTTCCTTTTTTTCTTATCAAATATATAGATATATAAGGATAGACATAAGATAAAAGGGAAATTACCTTTTACCAGCACTGTTGGATCTTCGCCCCCTCCGTCGCCGTCGGTGTCTGGGCGGAGATTAATCGGTGTTTGGGAGGCTAAGTTTTAAGTGGAGAGCGGCTAGGGTTTGTGGGACAAGCAGAAATGGCTTAATGCCTAGGTCTTTTAGGCTTTATGCGTACTGTGAAACGACGCCGTTTGGAGTTTGATCAGTGGCTCCAAAACGGCGTCGTATTGGCCCATACCCGATGACCCGGTCCAACTGCGACTAGATCCGCGTGTTTGGTAGGGGGAGGGGTAATTGCGCGCCCAGTCCTTCTTGTTTTGCACGGTTTTTTAATTCAATACCCTCTTTATTTTTATTTCCTTTTTAAATTTAATCTTTTATTTTATTTTTGTTTCGATTTGATCCGCATAAAACGCTGCGTTTTGGAAGGGAGGGAATGTTTCCCACTCAGCCCCCATATAATTCACGCATTGCGATATAGTCCCCACTTTGTTTTAATTACATTAATTTCTTGTTAATTTAGATCTAATTGTGATTTAACCCTTTTTTATTGTTTTTTATATTAATTTTCTAATTATTTTATTACTATTATTAGTATATACTTATGTTATTTACATTATTATTGTTATTTTCTTTATATATATTATTTATCTAAATTAATATATATATTTTTATGTATTTTGATAATATTTATTTTAAAAATTATTGAGCTACTATTATTTTATGACATATTTGTCTTTAATTGTATTTTATTTATTTCAAATTTTCACACATATATATCACTTATTTTAAACCTCTTAATACATAATTTCCCTTCTTTCACGATTGCTTAGCGTTGTTTATGAAGAAACTTGTCACATTTTATTTAATTTGCTTGTTACCTCTATAAGATTGACTTTTTAATTCATTCTACTTGCTAATGTGGATGTTAGTATTCGCATAATATAGGATATAAGAATTGTTGCTCTTATGTATATGATATTATTTATTCGCGTATATTGAATCTTTGTTATGTATTGGCATATGCTTTATTGTATAAATTGTTATTTTGCGTTGTACACTATTATGCAATCGTTTTTTTCAAAAGATTACAAATGTCAAAGTAATTTTATACAAAAGCCTTTCAAAGTAACACATATACTCGATATTTGGAATCCTCAAGAGAATTGAGCCCTAATGTATTGGGTTCCAATTCTCCTCGTTGAATCTAAATGATCAAAAATTTTCTTTAATCAAAATACGTAAAACCCACTCTCGGGAACTCGATAAGTCGTGTCCTAATGTATTGGATGTGATACGTCGTTTTCTCGAAATGAGGATTTAAAAAATAATAAGATCAATATTCAATGCTAGGAATTTTGAGAAATCGTGCCCTAACGTATTGGGTTTCGATTTTTCATCTGACTTAAAGCAATTGAATATCCTTTTTAAACCTCACCACGCAAGTTTTGAAAATCAAAAGACAAACTTATTCGCGAGGACTAAAAATGTCATGCCCTAATGCATTGCGTGTGTCATTTTATTACTCTAAGATAAGGAGGTTTTTGGTATTCGCATCGATTTATCCATGCATCTTTTATAAAATTAACACTAATAAGAAAGGGGAAGGATCGTATTTTAAAAGCTTTTCAAAGTTTCAACACTAAGACATAAAATGATTAATTCGGTACCAATTTTGGGTGCACGAGGCTGCTAACCCTTCCTCGTGCGTAACCGACTCCCGAACCTGTTTTCTCAAAATTCGCAGACCTAAAATTATTTTCTAGGTGATCTGATCACACCTCAATAAAGGATCGGTGGCGACTCCCATTTTCTTTTTAAGTCGATTCTCGTTTTTTTCAAATTTAAAAGTGGTTTCAATAGTCCTCATTTAACCCTTCTTCGAATCTTTTACACATAGCGATCTCGATCGAAATACACTCCCGGGCATATTTGCTCAATCTGAAAAATTTTAGCTCATACTCAGATACAGTCATACGACCCTGTTAAAGCTCAAGAAATTCTTTACGTTTTTGATCCAGAAACCTGTGACTAATATATTTCTTTCGGAACTCAGTTTGGAAGAATTCCCTAGTGATCCGCTCTCTCAACACAACTGAAATCAACGTGTTCCATGACTGATAAGTCAAATCGTATAGTAACGATACCACACATTTAACATATTCAGCCAGTGTACAAGATAGCTCATCAAAAACCCTGATCGTATTCTCTAACCAGAATTTAGCTCTCTCGGGATCATCCTCGGCTATAGCCCAAAAATCTTCAGCCCCGTACTTACGTATCTTATCAACAGGAGGCTTACTAACTCGGACTGATTTCATACCTTGAGGAATAATGGGAACCGATTGGGGAACAAGAGGGGGTAGAGGTTGTTGAGAAGCCGGGATCGTCTATATGCACTTGATGAAACATTCATTCATCATCTGGAAGAAGGATTCATTAGCTTCCCTTCCCCGATCCTCAAATACGGGCCTCAAACCACTCGAAGCTACTCCATGAATGGAGGTTTGAGCATTACTCTCTACTTCATCGGAATCAGCTCAGTTGGATGTCATTGCTATATAAAAACATGTTTAACACAGTCAAGAGATATCACACTATCATAGGTTATATAATGGCATGTATAGCTAGACTCATACACACTACGTTTAGTCTTAGAATCGACTATACTGTAGCTCTGATACCAATAAATGTAACACCCCTAACCTGTATTCGTCGCCAAAATAGGGTTACGGAGCATTACAAGAGTTTACGGATCAAACAGATAGAAATTTCAAACGTTTCATAACATATCAATATTCATAATAAAACCAATCAAAATCTTATATATTGTCCCTTACACGAGCCCTCAAGACCCTAAATACTCATTATAAAAAAGTCAGGACTAAATTAGAAACTCAGAGAATTTTTCAAAAAACATAGAAAAATTTCAAACTTGCAGGGGTCACACGGCCGTGTGGCCAGGCCATGTGACTTACACGATCAGGAGACATGCCCATGTCTCAGGACGTGTAGGCATTCGAAATAGGGACATAGGGCCGTGCCCCAACCCGTGTCCATTCCCATGTAACTCTCTAACTTGGTTACATGGCCAAGCCACATGCCCGTGTGCTAGGCCATGTACCCATCAAAGTAACCCCACACGCCTGTGTGTCAAGCCATGTGCTAGGCAGTGTAACAGCCTGACTTGCAACCTTTTAAAAATTATGGGGACAAATGGCCGTGTCACCTGGCTGTGTGTCACACATAGTTGAGACACACGCCCATGTCTCTGCCCGTGTGGAATAAATTTGGCCACTTAACAAGCCATATTTCTCACCCAATTTGTCATCAACCTACCCTTAACATTGTGCATATAAACAAGCCATATTAAGGCATTCAAAACAAGCCAAATCAAGCCTTAAACATATAGTATATTCACATACAACCAATATGCCCTTAGGCACCTCAAATGACAATTCATAAACAAGTGCAAATATAAACACAATTTGATCATTTAACTAACAAAGGCTTGACCAAAACTAAGCCATATTATGCCACTTGATTTACCCTTTAAAAACATACATAAATGTACCATATATGACATACAAAAACTAGCTTCAAATGGTTATATAATTCACATATAACTGGTATACTAAAAAAACCAAATAAGTCATTCAAACAATTTCCAATTCACAACCATTCAAGGCTTACACAAAATGCATATTCCAACCACCATGTCGTTCATGTCTTTTCGGATATGTATAGCAATAAACCCTAAACCAAAATCTTACATGTCTTTTCGGATAGATGGATCCTTGTCATTCCCAGCTTCTAACCAAACGATCTTCTCTGCTATTCTCGTGCCACAAATTGCTTCGATTGTGAGCTCAAATAAAACAAATCAAACACAAAAACTAAATAGTTTTTCTTTTCTTTGGGGTGAAAACAAAAATTCTCTTCTCAAATAGAAATCGGAAGAATCGTTATTCTAGAAAATATATTTAATTCTTAGAGAATAAAAGTCTCTCTATTTTCGAGCAGAATAACGATATCTAAAATTTGTGAAAATAACCCTACCAGTGCCATCAATTTATAGGGAGAGAAGGTAGCACCCTTGTTGAATTAGAGAAGTTTATTTCAACTAGAAAAATGAAATCTTAGTTTAGCTAGGATGTAGGGGACGAAAACCCTAGTTAATAATACTAGGCTTTGTCGTCCCCTTTATTACATAAGGGGCTTTTGGGCCTCTTCTATATTGGGTCCAATTGTAACACCCCTAACCCGTATCCATTGTCAGAATAGGGTTACAAAGCATTACAAGAGTTTACATTTCAAAACTATCAAAAATTTAAAACATTTAATTCATAACATCAATCAATGCAAAACCAATCAATGTCATACATATTGTCCCTTATACGATCCCTCGAGGCCCTAAAAACACATTAGAAACAAGTCTGGACTAAATCAGAAACATATACAATTTTTAAGAAAAAGATGAAAATTTTTAAACTGCAGGGGTCACACGGCCATGTGGCCAGGCCGTGTGACTCACACAGCTGAGACATACGCCCGTGTGTCATGCCGTGTGGGCATTCGAAGTAGGGACACACGACCATGTCCTAGCCACTTTTCTCACCCAATCATGCACACACCTACAACCAATTTTCCACATGTAAACAAGCATTCAAAATGCAAAAAATAATGCATCCACAAGCTAAATCAATAAGGTATATGTGCATACAACCAATATGCCAAAAAGGCACCTCAATCACAACAATTAAACATGTATAATCATATGCATAGTTTAGCCAAAAGTTAAATAAACTTATAACGAAGTTTATGCCAAAACTTACCACTTTATTTACCTATCAAATTCACACTAAAAATACCAAATTGGCCATTTGACATTTAGCACCATTAGCCATATATGTCCACTACATTCCAAATACCAAAATGACCATATTCAACCATGTCAAAGAACATTCCTTTACACACATTTTAAATACCATTTCAACTTCCATCATTTAAGCATCATAAAGACTATAAAATCAACCATCATAAGGTCACATATATATACCATAATTACAAGCCAAAACATAGTGGCTATAACATCAACCAAAACACCTATACATGTGCATATTTAACCAATTATCACTTAACTTGTTTTCATGCCAAAACATAACATAATTGATACATAACAACCATACCAATTTTGGTCATTTCAAAACATACACCAATTTGACCATATTAACCACAACCAACAAGCTATCAATAGTACCTTAAGTACCTCAAATCCAAGGCAACATTTCAGGCCATAATCATCAACCAAAATGACATATATATACCAAACTCATCAATTAAACATTAGATATAGACCACCTATACATACCATTATAACCACAACCAAAGCATAGAAAATCTACCGATAAAATCGATGGATAGTGTATGGACCTCCGACTAGCTTCCAACCCGATCGAGCTTTCGATAATCTAAAAAGTAAAGGAAAAATAACTATGTAAGCATTGAATGCTTAGTAATCTCGTATAAACTTTAGTCATATCAATCCATTTCAAATATGAAATTTAAACATATCAAGAATAATCCTATACCAATACCGCAAGATTCATGAAACCATATTCAACAACTCATAAAGTGAATAAATCCACAGCATCACATATACATATCATCCCTAGTAGGATTTTATAAAACTTAAACCTTTTCAAATTTTCTTATTTTCATTCACATTTCATTACTTTCCATTACATTTACTTTCTTTAGATTAAACAACAACATTAATTCAACTCATCTTTCCCTTTTTCATTATTTTACACTTCAAGTATGAACTTACTATTTCATTACATTTCCACACATGTTTCATATGTATAACACATAATACATAAGCATATCATCAACCATAGCCACAAGCTAGTACATTTAAACATAGCTCTTTTTAAATCATTATGTCACATGATAAACCATTTAATAAGAAATTACATAATTTAAACATTTCCATTCTTTCATGAACACAAGTATATTTCAATTTGGGCACTTACCATTTCAATGCATAACTTATAAGTAAACATAATACAATCCAAACAATAGCTTGGCACATGCCTAAGTATCAAACAACAACACATGTTAGCATACTTGAACATATTTCACATGAATTCAACATGGATAACCATTATACTTGAATATGATTCAATTGGATATAACATCCTACATAACATAACATGCTTACCATGTATCTCAACTTTTCAATATATTTCATGTATACATGTATTTGCTCATATTGAACATTTACCGTTTCCCTTCAAATTCATGCCCATTGAACCGAATAGAATATCATTGGATACCCGAGATGGCTCACACAAAGTGTACTAACTCATATAACCGTAATTACTAAATCCATGTACATATATGGTCACACGAGCTTTGAATAAGTGTGCTCAAACGAGCTGTGAAAATGGGTCTGCTCACACGAGCTATAGGTCAGAATGTAACTACACGATGCTGCTCACACGAGCTGTGGAGTATTTGCAACACATACCGAACCTCAGCCATCAGTAGGATATTCAAGACGAACACTCGAATCATGTAAACCCTAATGACATGTCATTTGTATCCTAAAAATTCCTAAGGTTCAAACAGGGCTCGATAGTTGTCGTACGTCGTTGAATTTCTATCGTTTGATAACATAATAAATTGCATAATAACACCTATTCATTAATTCATGTACAATAGAATAGCACATTAAATAGTCAATTTAACTCACATTTAAGTGTTTATAGTTAATACGAACTTACTTGGCTAAATTGCAAAAATGTCAAGGTATAGGGGCATTTTGGTGATTTTTCATTCTCCTCGATTTTTCACCCGATCTTGACCTATATTAATAATTTCATTCAATATATTAATTTTGAAGGTAAAAAAATTATTTTATGCAATTTAGTCACATTTGACATTTTTATAAAATTGCCCCTAAAGTTTTACTTTTATTCAATTTAGTCCCTGAGCCTAAAACATGCAAATTAACTCATTTATATAAAAAATCATTATATCAAAAACCTTTTTAAAACCATGTTTGACTCGTAAATACTAAATAATAATATTTATGAACTTACTCATCAAATTTGGTGACCCTGAAACCACTATTTTCGATACCACTAAAAAACGGGTTGTTACACCAATTACAAGTATTTCTCAGGTTTTTAACCCAATAATTTATAATTTGAACCAACTCAATATTTTTTTTCTAATTCCCAAAAATAAAATTTAATATATTTTCAATTAAATAATTTTCTCAACCAATTCTAATTCTATTAAAATCATAACAACTTTACCGTAAACGAATCTATGAGGAAATATATTTAAAATTTTCGCATTCAACAGTTCACTATGACTAAATGATTTATTTCCATTTTTGAACTTCATTTATTCGAAAAATATAAATTC
Source organism: Gossypium hirsutum (assembly GCF_007990345.1). Lineage (NCBI taxonomy): Eukaryota > Viridiplantae > Streptophyta > Magnoliopsida > Malvales > Malvaceae > Gossypium > Gossypium hirsutum. Next base: position 35,916,814 of record NC_053444.1, read on the forward strand.
CTTTTTCATGTCTTTTTAATTTTGAAGAAAACCTTAATAATTTCCAATTGTTTCCTATTTCTTTATTACACCATTTCTATTCATTTCTGTTCATTTGATTCAGCATGCAATTCATTTGTAGTTTCAACAAGCTAGCAGAGAGATCAATTGGACATATGAAATTGAGGCTCAAATGATTTCTAATTAAGTTCTATCTTTTCACTTAGTAATTATAAACTCATTTAGTCACAAAAATCATTCCACTATGGTATCATGACTAAACTCTCCCTAACGACATACTATTACGAAAGCAACTCGATTAGTGCTCGTCCAATTACCTTGTCATAAGTGTGTTACCCTCATAGTATATCCTTAATCTCTTTGGGATAATATTAATTCTCCCAATATGATCCTATTTTATCTCATGGTAACCGTTACATCTTCTTTCATGAAAAGTCAATCACTATCAAATAGTGATTAAGTCATCCATCACAAAGATCAACGACCCATGGCCACATTTACTTTTCATCAACCATGTAATGCAAATGAGAGGATATCATTTACTCATATCTAGGGCTATGAATTCCACTATTGTGAATGACGCTACATACTACAAAAGTCGTACACCCAACGCACCAACTTTTGGTTCCTTATCTATTTGAACTCAGGTTTTTACTTACATCAAAATGTATGAGTCACACATACATAGTCTTTCATCCAGTAAGGATTTAGGTATGCTGCACTATGAATGTCACAAGTGAATAAATCCATAAAAGGATTCAAGATCTACTCTTCTTTGATCTAGTCAGATGTACTGTCAGTCCAATCAGTCACATTTATGTCTATATCTTTTGGGAGCCATCTGCTTCGATGGCCAAGACAAAACATCTCTTCAATTGGACTTAATAGATGACATATTAGTCTTTCAATCGGTTTGCTCATTTCTAATTAGAATAAGGACATGCTTAGGTTTGTCTACTAATACAAGTTGTATTTCTATATTACGATCTAACCACGTAATATTGCTTAGTATTAGTTTAAACATTAGACAATCAATGAGCAACATTTGCTTCCATTTTGCTTTACATGAGGACAATCATACAAAGTATATTAATGTAATCAATGAATTTGTTTTATTAACCAATCTGTTAAAAAAGTTACAAGTTTACAAACGAATATACTACACTCAGGCACCAGATCCAATATTATGTGCCTATAAGCATGTTTCTTTTGAAATGTATTGTTAATGCTTGTTATTTGTCTTGATTCATAAATGTACAACTAAGTCTATTGCTCAATGTATGGTTTATTTTCTCCGTGCACAAGTTCACATGTTTCTCAAAGCCCTATGACTTGAATTCAGCATCCAAACTAATGCTTTCGACCCAAAAAAGTTTGAATATTGTAGTTCATTTTGGTCATTTGGCATGTTCCTAGGGGTACGTTGGTTAATGTCTCAAATGGATAGGTTGTCAAGTTGTGATCTTATGTAAATGTTTAGAAACCATGTTTAAATATGTTTCTAAAGTTGATTTGGAGCCTTAGAGTTAAAGGCTATGAAATTCTATATGTGTTTTGGTTGGTTCTGGAAATATTAATTATATAAGTTAGATTGATTAGTTGATGTTAAGAATTGAGAGTTTGATGGTATTTGGAAGTACCAATTTAGCATAATCTGATTTGAATTCTTTGGTATGTGATAGATATGGTAGTATGAAATGTGTTTATATATGATTCTAAGTCTTTCAAACTTGTACCAAGTTAGTTCTTGTGAAAATAGTGAGTCATGTCACGATGATGAACCTCTAACGTCACAATGAGAAATAGAGCAAAGCTCATGTGGCAACATCGCTGCTTCAAAGGCACGACAAGCACCAAATAGAGAGTTGTGTCGCAATGAGGAACCCTTGACGTCGTGAAATCAACCCAAAATCTTAAGATTTTTACAATTTGGTCCTATTTCGTCCTCTAGTTAGCAAAAGATCTTTCATAAGCTCGTATAAGACTCGAAAATAATTGTTTCATTTTATACACTTGTTTTAATTATATTTGAATTTTTAATAGTTTGCAATTAAATGTATTTTACTGTATTTGCTTCAACAACAAATATGGAACCTTGTAACTCAAATTTGGTGATCGGGTTAGATATCAGGGTGTTACACTTTATTGATGATATCCTAATATATTCGAAGTTAGAGGCTGAACATGATAAGCACCTGAGAATTGTGTTGTTGGTGTTGTACAAAAAGCAACTGTATGGGAAGCTTAGCAAATGAGAATTTGGGTTATCAAAAGTTGTCTTCTTGAGACATGTTATTTCGACTGAGGGAATTCATTCGGATCCCAAAAAGATCAAAGTCATTCAACAATGGAAACCGCCAAAAAATGTGTCTAAAATTTGAAGTTTCCTAGGCCTGGCTGGTTACTATAGGATATTTGTAAATGGATTTCCCAAAATAACTTTGCCCATGATGAGGCTCCTACAAAATAATGTGCCATTTCTGTGGAATGACTAGTTGAGGGTCATGTTGAAAAAGTATAGATTTCGACCTTGCTCGAATCAGGGAAAGAATATGTGGTGTTCAATGATGCTTCATTAAATGGACTAGGTTGTGTTTTGATGCAGGATGGTAAGGTAATTGCGTATGCGTCTTGGCAGCTGAACTCGTATGAACACAATTATCTGATGCATGATTTAGAGCTAGTCATTATGGTGTTTTCTCTAAAGATCTAGAGGCATTATCTTTTTGGTGAAAAATGTTATATTATACGGATCATAAGAGTCTCAAATATCTCCTCTCCTAAAAGGATTTAAATCTAAGACAACGTTGCTGGATTAAGTTGCTAAAAGATTACGATTGCATAATAGATTATCATCTTGGGAAAACGAATGTGGTGGTTGATACCTTAAGTCGAAAGCCAACATTTGAATTCAAAGCAATGTTCACTCTATTGAGTATCTATGATGATGGTAGCTTTTTAGCTTAATTGAAAATAAAGTCCAGGTTGATTTATTAGATAAATAAGACATAATCCACAGATACTAAGCTGGTGGAGAAAGTAAAGTTTGCTCAGTGGGGTGATAATGAGAATTTCAACATTGATGTGAATAATTTCCTTTTATTCCACAATAGAATTTGTGTTCCTTGTGATGCTAAACTGAAGAAATTGATTCTACGTGAAGCTCACGATGGTTCTTTTGCTATGCATCCTAGTGATGGAAAAATGTATCATGACTTCCAAGAATCGCATTGGTAGCTTGGGATGAAAAGATAAATCATCGAGTATGTTGCTAAATGCTTAACATGCTAGCACATAAAAGCTAAACATCAAGTTCCCACTGGGTTGCTTCAACTTATCTTGCTTCCTGACTGGAAATGGGAACGAATCGCTATGGATTTTGTCGTTGGACTACCAACCTCATCGAACAAAATAAATGTTATTTAGGTGATAGTGGACCGATGGTTATTGGAAAAACGGGTTTGGAAAATGCAGCAGAAAATAAATTTAGGGAAAAACTAGAGTTTAATTTTTTTTCCAAAACAAGATCTTGGTTGTGATATCTAAAGTAATAAACACTTAATCAAAATTGTACCTTTTCGATTCGTCAAGGATGAGCGCTTCAACTGAGTAGTCTTCTCCGCTATCCTCAAGCTCACATCTGTTAAGTGCAGGCTTGCTTTGAATCAAAAAATTCATGAAAATTACTAGTGGGGTAATTGTGCAATTTCACTAAACTTTTTGGTCAAGTTGTAAATTAGAAAAATATCTCTAGAAATTTTTTTTGAATAATCTCTTCAGAGAATTTTCTCTTGGTTGTGATATCTAAAGTAATAAACACTTAATCAAAATTGTACCTTTTCGATTCGTCAAGGATGAGCGCTTCAACTGAGTAGTCTTCTCCGCTATCCTCAAGCTCACGTCTGTCGAGTGCAGGCTTGCTTTGAATCAAAAAAATTCATGAAAATTACTAGTGGGGTAATTGTGCAATTTCACTAAACTTTTTGGTCAAGTTGTAAATTAGAAAAATATCTCTAGAAATTTTTTTGAATAATCTCTTCAGAGAATTTTCTCTCTACAACTTTCTTTTGAATTCAAATGTTTGTAAATAATAACCCAACGCTCTCTTTATATAGGGAGAGTTTAGAGAGCTCAACTACGATTAAACTTCATCACTTTAATATTAAATTAATATAATATTTATCAAGATAAATATTAGATTAAATGTAATATTAAATTTTATTAAAATAATAGAATGATTATCTATAAAATAAGCATTAAATTTAATTTAATATTAAGATAATCACTTTAATATTAAATTTAATTTAATAGCATTTTATTAATTTAATATTAAACTATTAAAATAATATCATTTTTGAAATAGTTAATTTGAAATCAAATTCTCTGGTAGAGTTCCAGTACGAGTGTAACGTTTCCATTACTTAACCACCGACAACCAACTACCGCCGGCCACTAGGACATCGTCGCCACTGCCACCAGCACCATCGTGATCGGTGATGCAGGTGCAACACCTTTACAGCACCTTGAGCTGGTTCGATTGCTACCAGTTCGATCCATGTCAATCACAACCCAACCGTTCCGATCTAGCAACCGATTGGACTATCGGCCCAGTTTCACATACTAGGCCCGCTTCGACCAATTTTTGGGTCTTGGTTTGGTTTTGGGCTCCCGGGCCCAATTTACCATCTCAGGTCCAATTTTCAAGCTCAATCATCTATTCGGCCAATTGTCTGACTTGAAAAATAATTTCTACAAATATAATATTAATTTTAATTGATTTGATTAATTTAATTTTACTTGATCAAAATTAATTTTTCCAAAAATCACTTAGATTTTCCAAATTAATTTTTCAAGAAAATTCTTTAATCAAATTCTCTAGTTGAAAATTTCTTACAACCACCTAATTTAGTTCCACATCAAATATATCGACTCAATTAAATTATTCCCAAAGTCGTAGAATTTTCTTTTGATTCAAGTGCAATCCGATCGAGTTTTTCTTGCGCTAGGAGAAGGACCAATCGGACATATACAATTAGGCTTCAGTGATTGCAATTATGTCTAGAAGCATCGTTATGATAATTCACAATTACTTAATCTTGGAGTCAGTCCACAAGAAGTACCATGATTGAAAGCTCCTTATTGTATACTCTTTACGAAAACAATTCATCCAACTGCTTTGTACAATGACCTTGTCATGTGTGTGTTACCCTCATATGATATCATTGATTCCTTTGAGTTAAATCCATTCACTCAATACAATCTTATTTTCTCTCATTGACACCATTGTGTCTTCTTAATGATTAATATGATCACTGTCAACAAATGGTTGTGATAAATTGCTCGTTCAAGAACAAGCAACTCGTGGCCACGTTCCATATTTATCAATCCACACAATGGCAATGAAAGGGTATCATTAACTCTTTAGTTGAGCTATGAATTTCACTATTGTTAGTAAATCCATGCCATACACAAGTCATGTACCCAACATATCGGCTATGGACTCGATCATCTTTAGAGCATAAGCCTCAACTTATATCAAAGCACATGAGTTGCATACACATGGTCAGTGACTAACTTAGGATTTAGATAAATCACAACATGAATGTCACAAGTGAATTAATTCATAAGCGAATTCAGAATTAATTCATCTTAGGTTCAGTCCAATGTATCATTCTACCAATGAATACATCTATGTCTCTACTCGTGGAGTCAACTGCTCCAATAGCCAAGACTAGTCATCTCCCCAACTTGAATTGTAGACGACATAATAATCCTTCTAAGTATTTGAAGCAAATGCTCACTTTGATTCTTTTACGAAATTACACTCATTTAGATTATCTATTGAAGTAAGTTATCTTTCTTGCAATGTAAACGTTCTTTACAATGCCACTTATCTTCAGTTTGAACTTTAGACAATCAATGAGCTAATATTTGCTTGTCACAATTTTGTTATGCATGCAAAATATAAAGGACATAAATATAAAAGACATAATAGCGAAATGTGAAATTAACTTTATTTATTTATTCATCGTTCAAATAAATAGAAAATAAATACATGTTTACTACAATATGGGCACATTTCCCAACAATCTCCCACTTGCCCTAGTGAAGTAAATGTGTCATATTTCACATTCTCATATCCTCAGCGTGTTTGTTAAAACTTCTAGTTACAAGAGTCTTAGTAAACGGACCTGCAAGGTTATTTTCAGAAGTTACTTTCATCACATTTGCAATTCCTTCGGTGATTGCCTCTCGTATCAGGTGAAACTTTTGATCAATATGTTTCGTTCTCTTGTGACTTATCATTTCCTTGGTATTAGCTATTGCAGCATTGTTATCACAATACAGTGTTATAGCTTTTTCCATACCAGGAATAAATTCAAGTTCAGTTTAGAACTTTCGAAGCCAAATTGCTTCTTTCGTTGCCTCAGAAGTAGCAACATACTCAGCCTCTATAGCAGAGTCAACAGTGCAAGTTTGTTTTACACTTTTCCACACTATGGCTCTACAGCCTAGAACAAATACACTTCCTAATGTCGATTTCCTCGAATCATTACAGGTTTGGAAGTTTGAGTCTGTGTATCCAACAGGAGTAAGGTCATCCCCAAAATACACAGGCATATAATCCCTGGTTCTTTTAAGAAACCTTAATATATGTTTTACAGCTTGTCAATGCCTGAGACCTGGATTCACCTGATATCGACTAATAATTCCTACTGCAAAACAGATATCTAGATGTGTACAAAACATCGCATACATAAGGCTTCCAACTACTGAAGCATATAGAACCTTACTTATATGCTCACTTTCTTTTGCTATTTAGGACAGTCATCTAAAGAAAGATGAAAACTTGATGCAGTTGGTTGAATGTCTGGCTTTGCATCAATCATTGCAAAATGTTCCAGTACCTTATCGATGTACGAAGCTTAAGATAGTGCTACCATTTTATTCTTTCAATCCCTAAGGATTCAAATTCTAAGAATATAACTAGGTTTACCCAAGTCCTTCATGCTAAACTGTTGAGCTAACTATAGTTTAACCGATGGCAATTCTCTTACATCATTTTCGATAAGCAGAATATCATAGATATACAAAACGAGGAAGACCACCTTTTTTGTCCTTTATAAACTTATAAACACAAGGTTCATCAGCATGTTGCTAAAATCTAAAAGTCTTGATCATTTTATCAAATCTTTTATTCCATAAGCGGGATGCATGTTAAGTCCATAAATGGATCTTAGCAGTTTGCAAACTTTATGCTCTTTTCCTTTGACAACATGGCCAATGAGTTGAGCCATGTAAATGGTCTCATCAAGATAGTCATTCAAGAATGTTGTCTTGACATACATCAGATCTTGTAATCGAGAGTAGCGAAATTGGATAAGAGTACGTGGATAGAATTCAGCATAGCTACCAGAGAAAAGGTTTCATCGTAATCGATGCATTCTTTCTGTGTATAGCATTTCCCTAAAAATCTAGCTTTGTGTGTTTCCACTTTCCTTTTCGTATTTCTTTTCTTCTAGTAGATCTACTTACGCCTTATGGATTTAATCTCAATCGGTAATTATACAAGTTCCTACACCGTATTGGATTTCATAGAATCTATCTCGGCATCCATGGCTTATTTCTAGAGCTTGGAATCAACGTCCTGCATAGCTTCCTTATAAGTGAATGGATTATCAACCTCATGATTAGCTTCCGTGTTATAAATACTATCATCATAGATGAATAAGTCTAGTTTCTTAGAAACTCTCCCACTTGCAAGTTGATCGTTTGTAGGTTTTTCTACAACTTTCTTGAGAATTGATCTTTGTGATTGTTCTACCACTCCCGAAAGTTCCTCGAGTACCACTTTACTTTGAGGCTTAAAGTTATCTATGTAGCTTTTCTCGAGAAAAGTAGCATGAGAATAAAATTTAATCTTATTATCTTTCAGATTGTAGAATAATCCTCCCTTTATTATTTTTGCATATCTTACAAACATGCACAATTTTGTCCGTGCATCCAACTTCTTTTCATCCTTATCCAGAATGTGTGTTGGACAACCCTATATTTTAAAGTGATTTAGAATGGGTTTCTTTCCATGCCACAGTTCATAAGAAGTCTTACAAGAAGACTTGGTTGGCACATCATTTAAAATATAGCAAGTCGTTTGTATCGCATATCCCTAGAAGGAAGCAGGAAGTTGTGAATATCTTAACATTGAACTAACCATGTCAAGCTATGTTGTTTCTATTCCTTCTATCAGCTATGTCATTCTACTGTGGAGTGCTCAACGCAGTCAATTGGGATAAAATCTCATTCTCTATAAGGTATCCTAGGAACTCATCAGATAAATATTCCCTACCTTGGTCAGACCAAAGATTCTTTATGGATAAACCTAATTGATTTTCCACTTCCGCACGAAACTCTCAAAATTTATCAAAGGTTGTGTGTTTGAGATGCATTAGATACACATATTCATATCGAGAATAGTCATCAATAAAAGTAACGTAATAATCATAACTTTCTCGGGCACTGATGCTCATGAGACCACATACATCAGTGTGCACAAGCTTTAAAGTTTGGTTGGCCCTTGTACCTTTCGCATTAAAAGACCTCTTAGTCATTTTACCTTCCAAGAAAAATTCACATTGTGAAAGAATAAATTCCTTAAGCATACTTAAGGAACCATCTTTCATGAGTCTAGTAATTCTTTCTTAGTTAATATGACCAAGTCTTAAATGCCATAGGTACCCTTCAATAGAGTGAGAAGTTTTAAGCTTTTTATTCACTATTTTAGCTTGAAGCATCGAGTAGTTATTTGGTTTGATAAAGTAAAGATTATTTTCCATCCTTCCATTACAGATTAAATAATGATTTCTATGAATAGCAATCCCTTTATTGAATGTCACGGTATAACCATCATAAAATAAGCATGCTAAAGAAATTAAATTCCTCTAAAAATGAGGTACATAAAACATGTTCTTTAAAATAATCTTCCTAAAATTATCAAAGTGTAAAATAACTTCTCCCACTACTTCGGCTGAAACATAGCTCCCATATCTGGTCTGTAATGAGAGGCTCCTGTCACATAGATTTCTTGTTTCGTTGAACCCCTGAAAAGAAACACAAACATAGTTAGTGGCTCCAAAATCAATAACCTAGTTGTCAATTGATTATTCCACTAAGCAAACTTCAAGCACAAAGAGTTTCATACATTTGTCATTTTTGGCTATGTAATTCAAATACTCCTTACATTTTGATTTGAAATGCCCTTTCCTGTTGCAGAAGAAACATTTGATCTTTTTAGGATCTTTCAACTTTTTAGCCTTCTTCCTATCCACACGAGGTGGAACTAAAGACTTAGTCGGTTTCTTCATTCCCTTAGCTTTATGTTTCCCCTTAGAGCACGAAGGGCCCACAGCTAAGTTTGCCACGGGTTTCTCTTGAACTGACTTACCACCATTCAGCATCAACTCATAGGATTGTAACTCCTTCATGAGCTGAGTCAAGGTAAACACCATGTTTCCCAAGTTGTAAATGACCCTAAAACCAGCAAACTCCTTGGTTAAGGATTTGATCATTATTTCAATTCACGTGTTAACGTCTAGTTTAGCCCCATTGTCCTCTACTTTCAGAAAAAAATCCCATAAGCTTAAGCATATGTTCTTTGATTGGAGTGCCGATTTTTTTTACTGGAGGGACCAATCAGATATATGCAATTAGGCTCTAGTGATTGCAATTATTTCCAGAAGCATCGTTCTGATAATTTGCAATTACTTAATCATGGAGTCAGTCCACAAGAAGTACCATGATTGAAAGCTCCTTATTATGTACTTTTTACGAAAACAATTCATCCAACTGCTTTGTACAATGACCTTGTCATGTGTGTGTTATCCTCATATGATATCATTGATTCTTTTGAGTTAAATCTATTCACTCAAAACAATCTTATTTTATCTCATTGTCACCATTGTGTCTTCTTAATGATTAATATGATCACTGTCAACAAATGATTGTAATAAATTTCTCATTCGAGAATAAGCAACTCGTGGCCACGTTCCATAATTATCAATCCATACAATGCCAACGAAAGGATATCATTAACTTTTTAATTGAGCTATGAATTTCACTGTTGTTAGTAAAGTCATGCCATACACAAGTCATATACCTAACATACTGACTATGGGCTTGATCATCTTTAGAGCATAAGCCTCCACTGATATCAAAGCACATGAGTTGCATACGCATGGTCAGTGGCTAACTTAGGATTTAGGTAAATCACACCATGAACGTCTCAAGTGAATTAATTCACAAAGGAATTCAGAATTAATTCATCTTGGGTTCAGTCTAATGTATCATTCTACCAATGAATATATCTATCTCTCTACTCGTGGAGTCAACTGCTCCGATAGCCAAGACTAGTCATCTCCTTAATTGGAATTGTAGACGACATAATAATCCTTCTCAGTATTTGAATCAAATGCTCACTTTGATTCTTTTACGGGATTACAGACTCATTTAGATTATTTATTGAAGTAAGTTGTCTTTCTCGCAATGTAAACGTTCTTTACAATGTCACTTATCTTCAGTTTGAACTTTAGACAACCAATGAGCTAATATTTACTTGTCACAATTTCGCTATCCATGCAAAATATAAATGACATAAATACAAAAGACATAGTAGTGAAATGTGAAATTAACTTTATTTATTTATTGTTCAAATAAATAGAAAACAGTTACTTGTTTACTACAATATGGGCATTTCTCCCAATATTGGTTAAATTTGCTCATTTTCTGGTTGTAAGAATCGATTGGCCACTTCCAAAGCTTGTTGAAGTGTATATTCGTGAGATAGTGAGGCTATATAATGTGCCTATGTCCATCATCTCAATTGAGATCCTACTTCACTTCTAGATTTTGGAAGTAATTGCACAAATCTTTAGGTACAAGGTTGAATTTCAACACAACTTTCCATCCCTAGTCTGACAGTCAATCAGAATGTGTTATTCAAGTACTGGAAGATATGATGCTTTGAGCCTGTGTCATTGAATTTGAATCTGGTTGGGAATGTTATTTGCCTTCAGTTAAATTTTTTTATAATAACAATTTCTAATCGAGCATTCAAATTGCTCCATATGAAGCTTTATAAGGTTGACAGTGTAGAATACCTTTGTGCTGGTCAGATTTAAGCGAGAAAATGATGATTGGGCTGAAAATAGTGCAAGAAACAGAAGATATGGTGAATGTAATAAAAGGTAGTTTGAAAGCAGTATCAGATAAACAAAAATTGTATGTTGTGGTGAAAAAGTATTTCTAAAAGTCTTTCTCGAGAAGAAAGTGTTGCACTTTGCCCTTCAAAGAAAGCTAAGTCCCAGGTTTATCAAGTCATATGAGATCATTGAGAGAGTTGGATCAATTAAATACCATCTAGCTCTACCGTCAGAAATGTAAAAGATTTACAATGTGTTCCATGTATCAATGCTCCAATGATATCGATCCGATCCTTCTCATATTATACCGGTGGTAGCGATTGAGGTGCAACCCAATATTTCATATGATGAAGAGTCGGTTGAGATCTTCGCTTGAGAAGTAAAAAAGTTAAGAAACAAACGTGTGCCATTGGTGAAAGTCATATGGCACAATCATAGTACAAAAGAAGCAACCTAGGAACTGGAAGAGACAATGAGTTTCAATATCCTCACATCTTCTCAAGTAAATTTCAAGGATTAAATTTCTTAAGGGGGAGAATTGTAATGAACAATTTTTCGGTGGTGTCGAAAAATGCAATTTCAGAACCCCATTTTCATAAAACAAGTCTATAAATATAAAATAGGAATATTTACAGAGTTAATATGAAAATATAATAAAGTTTGGATAAGTAATTTAACCGAGAAATTAGTTAATTAAAGCTTAGAGACTAAATTGTAAAAGTTCAACCGCTATTGAGTTTTAATTTAGAAAAGGCCTGAAGAGCTATATAGCAATTATCCAAAGGGCTTAAATGGTAATTTAATCATTGTTTATTATGATTTAATGGATGATAATGATTAATCCACTTAGTTTGATTAGTAGTAAGATTAGTGTAATAAACCTTAATTGAGTTAATTAAACAAACTTAATTATAACAAGGTATGTAAGTAAGCATAGTGTAAAGAAAGATGATATTCATCATCTTCTTTCACCGTCCACCAAATAGAAAATAAAGAAAGAAAGAAACTTCATTTTTGTGCAAACTTACATTTGGCCATCCAAATTATCTAAGGTAACCAAGCCTTTTTCATGTAAATTTTTATAGATTTATGATTATGGAAGCTTGATTTAACTAGACTATGTATTAATTTGTTCAATTCTTAAGTTTTTAGCAAGTTTTCATTATTAAGAAATTGATGAATTAGGCTTGAATTTGATAGATATTAAGCTTAGATCATGAAAATGACTAGATTGTAAAACTAATAAAGCTTGTTAGATAACTTTGTAACATTAGGAACTTAATTGAATAAATTGAAAACCTATCATGAAATTATGCTATGAATAGATAGTATAAGGTGTTTAATGAAAGAATATGAAATTGGATTTTGATCTGATGCTAAAAATAAAAAAATACGCATATCCTGAGTATAAGGTCTAAATTGAATAAAATAAAAAATATATGTAGATTTGTATTTGAATGTGAACTGAATGAAATTTGATATCTTTTTATTTATTGAATTATCAATTGTAGCGAAAGACGACGCCGAGCCATCGTGAGAGAAAAGAAAAGTGAGAGTAATAAATGAGTAACCACGATTTTGGTTTGTACTTTTATTATTCGAGTGCAATATATGTATTTATGTGTGTGTATATATATGCATGATTACGACATACTAGTAATTAAGGTAAAATGATTAATTGTCTCATGATTTGATTCGTGATTGATGATAGTAAATAGCAAAAATTGGACTGAGTTGAATAAAATAGAAATAAGCATGATATAATTGATAATGACTCATGTGATGAATTGAGTATAATGAAATGGTGATATATGATATATGATATGAAATGATGATGAAAATGGTATGAAACTTGATATGTGAACGCGTAAATGATGTATAGCTAGAATGTTGGTTACCTTATTAACTATTCGAGCTTAGTCAAATATAGTTCGCATGCCATAGGATGAGATTGTGCACGTGTTATGCACTTTATGTGTCAAGATGCATTATGTGTGCCAATTTCCCCACTTTGGTGCCAGATTGGTATACTGGTTGGATGATCCATATATTTGTCTTAAGTCCGAGTCTGATTAATAGGGATTATAAATATGATTTTGATAAATGTTATTGAATTAAAAATTATAATATGAAATGATATCATATGTGCACATATGTAAAACATGAATGTCGAAAGCATGTGAAAGATCATGCGTTTCAAATATTACAAGCCCTGAAGGTCAGTACAGAAAAGAAACGAATCAAATTATTCGAGTAAGTGTTAATAAAAGAATAGATAGATAGAATGAAAAGAAATGAAATAGATATTTTATGTTATAGTAAGGTATGAGATAGTATGTGTATATATACCTGATCAAATGGAAACTTTGAGTAAATTATGGTACTTGGTATAAACGGTATATGAATTGATTGAATGTAAAACTTGAACTGATTATGTATATGTTTATAAACTTACCTAAATAGAATCATGTATATACTTGGTATTTGGTATGAATATTGTATGAATTGATATGTGCACATAAACTTATTGAAATGAAATGGTGCATTATGCTAGTACTTGATATATGAATAACAATTGAATTGGTTGGTTATAAAAATGTATTACTTGTGTTCATATGGTATTTTTAACCTTATTAATTCCTTGAATAATGTCAGTATCACTGAGCGTTATTGCTTGGTGTATATTTTGTTTATTCTATGCAAAGGTTATAGTAGATTTTGAAGTCCCAAAGCATAGTACAACATCCAATCAACAGACCTCGACTCAACAATGTTTGCATAGTCCCTTTCCATTTAAATATATGGCATGTACCTAAGTTTTGAGTCACTTTTGTGTTATAAATGGTTAAATAGAAAGTTTCAATAATTATGTTCATTTTAATGATGTATATATGGTTGGCCATTATGTATGAAATTGGCTTAGTAATTTAAAAGGTTGTGAATTGGAAATATTGCTTATGTTTAATTGCCAATTATACAAATTAGATGAAAATGTTGTTGAAATGGTAATGTATGAGACTTTGGAAGTATGTTTATATGTTCAACGGGTTGAATATGGAATTGGCCAAATTGTTAGGCCATTATGAATTGGTACCACTTGGATCTTTTGAAAACAAATGATTATGTCGCGACATTGGACCCTTAATGTCACGACGATGAATCAACAGTAAGTTGACGAGGAATGGAAAGTAAGTTACTTCGCAATCTAGAACCCTCAAAGTTGCAACGTCAACCTGATAGTTTGCAAACTTTACATTTTGTCCTAATTCTATCTCGAGTTGGTAAAATAGCTTTCGTAAGCTCATACAAAACCCAAATATTATTGAAAAACATATTATGAATGTCTAATGTAGTTAGTAGTATGTGTAAAAGGTTAAATTGGATCGTAGTTGCTCCGAAAATGAATGTGGCATTCCATAACTCAAACCCGACAATTGGGTCAAATCTAGGGTGATACATTTTTTATATGATGTACTATTGTTAGTTTTGTGGTTATATACAAAATTTCTTTTTCACATATTTCCTTTTCATATATTACCAATCACCAAAATAAAATTACCCTTTCATATATTGAAAGTTTTATGCATATATACAAAATATTTGAGAGAAAATAATGAAAAATGGTATGGTATATATGCATAAAACTTTGACGACGTATTGTTCGGACGAATTGTTCTTTGATGACATCAATCGTATTCGGAGAAAGGTCTTTGAAATTATCTTGCAATCATCTCATCTCTATTCGACCATCTTGAAACTTGTTCGACACCTTCCTTAAAGATGCCTTGCCTTTATCGAGAACGAACACTAACCCTGTAATGGCTGGCCCATCCACAGGTAAATCAAGTTGTAAAGTTACGTCCTCGAGTGTGATTGTACACTGACTGCATGGAAGATGGAATGTGTGTGTCTCGGGTCTCCATCTTTCCACCAATGCGCTAATAACTATAGGATCTAATTTATAGATCCTGAGTATATAAGACTCATGTAAGAATCCTGCATTTTGCAAATAACCACAAATTTTAGTGGGTGCACTATTTGATAAATTGAGTATGAAATCTTCCAAAACACGATCATCCACCTATTTATATCAATAAAATAAAATAATTTAAAAACTTTAAAATTAACTTAATTGAACATAATTAAATTTAAAATTTTTCTATACCATTACCGGTTGAGCGGTGAAAATGTGCTTGTCGTCAAAACGAATAAGAGAACTTGTCATTCGTGAAAAATTAATCGAAATGAATGATCTATGAAATAATAAAACAAAACTATAATATTTTTATACAAATTTATTGGAAAAATTCGAACAAATCTTGAGAAAATTGAGAGTTCAGATAGAATGAAGAGAATTAGATTTGAGTGAAAAGAATGAAAAATGGTCTCGTATTTATAGGAAATTAAAGTTATCGTTGGGCTGTTTAAAAGTTTTACCATTTGCGTGTTTGACTTTTTACCGTTGGAGGAAAGTGCGTCTAGATGAGTGCGTTTTCACACACTCTCTCCAAAATCAACATATTTATCTAAATCTTCAAAAAAAATACCTATATAGCCAATTAACAAAAAAGGGCATATTTAGACAATTTAGTCTCTCTTTTTTTAGTTTTTCAAATTTCTAATTTTTTATAATTTTGGATAAAAAATTTATAATTTTTTGTAATTTTTTATGCTTTTTAAATAATTTTAAGGAAAATTGCTAGATTTTACCATGTAGCACAACCTTACGTACCACATGGCGAAGTTAATGGTGTTTATATGAAAATTGACTTTTGAAGGGCTTAACTGATTGCTTATATTTGATTAAGAATTCAATTGAATATTATTTTTAATTGAGAGCTCAATTAATTATTGAATAATGTTATAAGTTTTTTTATATAATAAACCTAAAAACAATAAAATATGTTTGTCGGGGTTATTATATAAAAATAAAAATAAAAATATTAAGTAATTATTTAAAATATTTTTAATTGAGAGGATTATTGAATAATAATTGTATTATTATAAAATATGTTATAATTAAATTTAAATAAAAGTATTTCTAAAAATTATTTTATCTCTTACCTATAAACAAAAATTGTTTGTCGGGGTGGCCACATATTGCGAACCAGCCGGTCCATGTATTGCTCTAAGTGGGACCGAAGGGACAACTCAGCCTACATCAGGTTCTCATGTCCTTACAAACAACTCAAAACAGACACCTGCCCTGTAAGGTACACTCCTTTTTTCTATGTATGCCTTGTCCTTTTGCACATGCCAAACCATTTATTCCTGTAAAAGATATAAATAAAATTAAGGCAATTACTAATATTTGTTTAAAAAGATATAAATAAAATTAAGGCAATTATTAGTTATAATTTCGACCAAAAATAATCTTTAGTTTTAAAACTAATTCATTATTGAAACATATATATTAAATTTTAAAATTTTAGAATCAAATATTATTTTATTGATACCTAAGAGGTCCTATTCTATAACATGAATTTAAGAGTGTGAAGGGGCAATAAGGTGAATTGGAATAATGCACCTGACTGATATTAGCATCTTGGACCGTTCGTCTGAAGGAAATGTAGGGGTCCATAAGTTTAAGGGACCACTCCCTCTCACTCTCACATAATAATGCGTCCAAAATTTTCATCTGATAACTGACCTGCATCACAAAAATACAAAACCAGGATGGATTTGTAGAAAATTTTATTTAGGTGAAGTTGATTTTGTTTTGTTTTTGATTAAGTCCTAAATAGCGATTTAACCATTTTATTTATACATGCTAATGGACCAAAATAATTTGTCTGCCAATGAAATTAAAGCACTGGTTTCTGCAAGTTCTTGTTCCCAATGCCATGCTCCGCAATCTTCACCTCTTCAGTTTAGTCCAGTTCTTTTACTCTGTTGTTTCATTTTTGGGGGGTTGATAATTGAGATTCCATTATAAAGCAATTCGTTCTGACTACTGAAAATCTCAAGTTGAAGGGCGACGACACACATTTCACGCTTACAAACAACCACATCGTTTACTACACCTTTTTCACTTAATTTCTATTTCTTCCATCTTTCAATAATTTCCCCAAATCTTTGAGTATCAGAGATTCGGCAGAAAATTGTACAGTGCAACTGCAGCTGCACTGAAGAAGCAAATTTGGGTTGGGGCACTTTTATTTACATAAAACGTATTTCTTCTAACAACCCAAGGAAATAAACAAAAGGGTATCTCAGCTTTTAGGCCTTAAACCACAATCATCCATAGTGTGCTAATTTTATCAAAGCGAAGATTAAAGAACATAGACAAGAGCCGGATTCTCTGAAGTAGGGGCCCTTTATAGCTCTTTTCTTTAATATACAAATCAAAAGATTTTTGTTCCTATCGTATAATAATTCCAAACCAAAGATTCAGCCTCAGCGGTACTTGTAATATATGATCAATCAAAACTCATGTGGGATTTTTCTCCCAATAAAAAGATATATATATATATATTAAAGGAAACACGATTGAGATTTGAGGATTGCAGTTACAAAAGCTCCAGTCACGTGACCTACGTTGGCTATGGTGTCTTCTTCTTTAAAGTTCACCCAAACCTTTCTTCAGAATTTACTCCCCTTGCCTATGGCCATTATCATCCTTCCATTTTTATCTTTTATCTCTTCTCTTCTTTCCCATCCTCCCCTGTAAATATTACTGTTTCTTATTTTGGCTATGGAGTTTAAGCTTTTGTTTCACTTCCTCTGTTTCCTCTATTTGTTGTTACCGATATCAGGGGCAACGAGAGAGCAAGCAGACGGAAACCCAGATAGGGGAGCTCTGGTTTCCTTCAAAAGAGGGCTTCAAAACCCTCATTTTCTATCATCATGGAACCAAAAAATCCATTTCTGCAAGTGGGATGGTGTCACATGTCGGCTCGGCCGAGTCACCTCGCTTTCTCTTCCATCTCGGTCCTTGACAGGTTCTCTCTCTCCGTCCCTTTCGTCCCTCTTAAACCTCACCCTCCTAGATCTGTCCTCTAACTCCTTCTTTGGCCAAATTCCGACTGAGTTGGCCGAGTTGACTCTCCTCGAGACCCTCAAACTCGGGTCTAACTCTTTCACCGGAAATATCCCTCCCGAGCTGGGCAGCCTGAATACACTTCGTACGCTAGAACTTTCCACCAATGCACTCACTGGCACAGTGCCGACTAAGCTTGGACAGTTAACTCAGCTACAGTTCTTGGACCTGGCTAACAATTTCCTTTCAGGTTCTCTCCCTTCAACACTCTTTGAAAACCTTCAGTCTTTAACCTCTCTGGATATTTCCAACAATTCTTTCTCTGGTAATATCCCGCCTGAAATTGGTGAGCTAAAAAACCTGACCGCTCTTTACATTGGAATCAACCAATTTACAGGGAAAATACCACCTGAAATTGGTAAACTTTCACTCCTTGAGAACTTTTTTTCACCCTCTTGTTCCATAACAGGACCTTTGCCTGAACAACTATCCAATCTAAAATCACTCACCAAGCTCGACCTTTCTTATAACCCATTGAAATGTTCCATTCCAAAGTCTATAGGAAAGTTACAGAATTTGACTATATTGAACCTCGTCTACACCGAGCTCAATGGTTCAATACCAGCGGAGCTTGGGAACTGCCGGAATTTGATGATGTTGATGCTGTCTTTCAATTCGCTGTCCGGGTCCTTGCCTGAGGAGCTTTCAAGTTTGCCTATGCTGACTTTTTCTGCTGAAACGAACCAGCTTTCTGGGCCACTGCCCCCTTGGCTTGGGAAATGGAACCAGGTGGAGTCTTTGCTACTTTCAAACAACCACTTTTCAGGTAACATCCCTCCTGAAATTGAGAATTGCTCAAGGCTTAAGCACCTTAGTTTGAGCAATAACAAGTTGTCGGGTTCGATACCAAGAGAGTTATGCAATGCAGAATCACTCTTTGAGGTTGATCTCGATGGTAATAACCTTTCGGGTACCATTGAGAATGTGTTTGTGAACTGTAGAAATCTTGCTCAGTTGGTTTTGCTTAATAATCACATTAATGGTTCAATCCCAGAGTATCTTTCAGAGCTTCCATTGATGGTTATTGACCTTGACTCCAACAATTTCACTGGTACCATTCCTGTGAGTTTATGGAGTTCAAATAGTTTGATGGAGTTTTCTGCTGGAAATAATATGCTAGAGGGGACTCTGCCAGTTGATATTGGAAATGCGGTTACATTGGAAACTCTTGTTCTTAGCGGTAATCGTTTGAAGGGAAGTATACCAAAGGAGATCGGCAATCTCACAGCTCTTTCTGTGCTAAACTTGAATTCGAATTTCTTGGAAGGAAATATACCTGTTGAAATTGGAGACTGCAAAGCATTGACAACGGTGGATCTTGGAAACAACAATTTCAGTGGATCAATTCCCATGGAACTTGCGGACCTTGATCAGCTGCAGTGCCTGGTTCTTTCTCACAATAATCTATCCGGTTCCATCCCTTGGAAACCATCTTCATATTTCCATCAGGCTAATCTGCCCGACTTGAGCTTTGTGCAGCATCATGGAGTATTCGATCTGTCACACAATAGGTTGACTGGTCCCATACCTGAAGAATTGGGAAACTGTGCTGTAGTGGTGGATCTTCTTCTCAACAACAACATGCTTACTGGCAGGATTCCAGGATCACTTTCTCGTTTGACAAATCTTACAACTTTGGATTTGTCTGGAAATTTGCTGAGAGGTCCTATTCCTGTTGAATTCGGTGACTCTCTCAAGCTTCAGGGCTTGTATTTGGGGAATAACCAGCTTACAGGAACCATCTCTGAAAGCTTAGGTCGTGTGGGTAGTTTGGTAAAGTTAAATTTGACTGGCAATAGGTTATCTGGTGTAGTTCCTGCGAGTTTTGGGAACTTGAAAGAGCTTACTCACTTGGATTTAAGCAATAATAAGCTTGCCGGTGAGCTACCTTCGTCATTGTCCCAGATGCTTAACCTGGTGGGGCTCTATGTTCAGAAGAATAGGCTTTCTGGTGAGATACATAACCTGTTCTCAAATTCCGTGTCTTGGAAGATTGAAGACTTGAATTTGAGTAATAACATTTTCTTTGGAAGCTTGCCTCAATCTTTGGGCAATTTGTCTTATTTGATGTACTTGGATCTTCATGGAAATAAATTTACTGGTGCCATTCCTTCAGAAATTGGTAACTTGATGCAACTAGAGTATTTTGATGTATCTGGAAACAGATTATCCGGACAGATTCCAGAGGAAGTGTGCAGTTTGTTCAGTCTGTTCTACTTGAATCTAGCAGAAAACCGGTTGGGAGGACCTGTGCCCAGAAATGGTATTTGTCAAAACCTGTCAAAAATCTTTCTAGCTGGGAACAATGATTTGTGTGGAAGAATTACAGGTTTGGAGTGCCAGATCAGAAGTTCTGAAAGATCTTCTTTGTTAAATGCCTGGGGCCTTGCAGGGATTGTGGCTGCAAGTGTCTTTATCATTTTTGCTTCAGCCTTTGTTGTACGCAGATGGATTATGCGGAGTGGCCAGCTGAGTGATCCAGAAGAAATTGAGGAAAGCAAATTAAACAACTTCCTGGATCAAAATCTCTGCTTCTTGAGCAGCAGCAGCAGGTCAAAGGAGCCGCTGAGCATCAATATAGCGACATTTGAGCAGCCACTCCTGAAACTCACACTCGGTGACATCCTTGAGGGAACCCATCACTTTTGCAAGACCAACATAATCGGAGATGGAGGCTTTGGAACTGTTTACAAAGCTAAGTTGCCTAGTGGGAAGACTGTTGCAGTTAAGAAGCTAAGCCAGGCCAAAACACAAGGCAATCGAGAATTCATAGCTGAAATGGAAACCTTGGGAAAGGTGAAGCACCAAAATCTTGTTCCATTGCTTGGATACTGTTCTTTGGGTGAGGAGAAGCTCCTTGTTTACGAATACATGATCAATGGAAGTTTGGATCTTTGGTTGAGAAATCGCAGTGGAGCTCTTGATGTCCTTGATTGGTCCAAACGCTTCAAAATCGCTGTTGGTGCTGCTCGGGGACTAGCATTTCTTCACCATGGCTTCATTCCCCACATCATCCATAGAGATATCAAAGCCAGCAACATCTTACTCAGTGAAGACTTTGAAGCAAAAGTTGCGGACTTCGGGCTGGCAAGACTGATTAGTGCTTGTGAAACTCATGTTAGTACTGATATAGCAGGGACTTTTGGTTACATTCCACCAGAATATGGACAGAGCGGTAGGTCCACTACAAAGGGAGATGTTTTCAGTTTTGGTGTGATACTGCTGGAATTGGTGACTGGGAAAGAGCCAACAGGCCCTGAATTTAAAGAGATTGAAGGAGGGAATTTAGTTGGATGGGTGACTAAGAAGATAAAAAAGGGTCAAGCTGCAGATGTTTTAGATCCTGTGGTTATGAGTGTGGATTCAAAGCAGATGATGCTTCAGGTGCTCAGTATTGCTGCAGTTTGCCTGGCCGAGAACCCTGCTAACAGACCTACCATGCTTCAAGTGTTGAAGCTCCTCAAAGGGATCCACAAGGAGTAACTTTCTCCCTGGAAATATGACACTTTTCTTTATTAATAATCCTGTAAAGTAAGTATTATGAAGAAAGTTAGAATGTGCACGGTGTAAGGTTTGAGTTGCTAATCTAATTATATATCTTGACACTGTCTCTTGTCAATTCCCATATTTGATAGTCTTTTTCATTTCTTCCACTTTTCTGTAAATCAAGATTCTAGCAAGTAGGAGTATTGCTATGCAAGCAGAGAAGTCTCATATCATCCATGCTTTACAACTCACAGTTGCAATGTATGTTTGCTTTGAATCCTAACTTGAAACCATTTTAAGACCAACTGAGGCCTAGATTTCTTGTTTCCTTACTGCTTTGAGTGGGAATATTGAATGAATAGGCGATGAGGGGGAATATGATCTATTTCAGTCAGGTTTTACATTTCCTTGGCCTAATTAGCAGAAATGAGAGAGTACTAAACTATCTTTGAGTTTGCCTTTTTCTACTGAGCAAAATTGGTAAGACAAACCCAATTGGCACCTGCAGTTGTCCTCCTCATTCTTCCATAAAATCTAAGACCTGACAATCAAGCAGCATGTTTACCTATGTTCTAATGTTAAAAGTATGTCTTAGGTTTCAGTTTGATAGAGAGAATTGGTAATAAGTTGATTCTCTTAGTATGCTTACAGAACAGGCGAAACTAGATTGGCGTATGTTCTTTATAAATATATATCATTATGAGACATGTCTGAAAGGGAAGCATGGCAAGAGTGAGTGAGAATTTAGTAGATATTTAAATTTGTTGTGACTAATATGGTGGTGCAGTGCAGTGTTTGTTGACACCGCTTGCTAGAAGCTTGACATAGATGGTGGGTGCATGTTACATGATAATGTGGAGCAGGTAGTCGAGATACATGCTCCCTAATGCTTAAATTAATTTGATTCTCAACATTGCAGTCTTTTTTTCCATATAAACATAGTGTAGATTATATACCTCCAAATTTTAATACTGTAAAATTGTTAAAAAGAGATTATTAGTTTGTATATTTGTGTTTTTAAGTTATTATATTGTAGCGTGAAGTCTAAGTTGAATATAATTGAGATTAACTAACAATGATTTTATTGTTATGAATTTAACTAATATATTTTTTTAACATTAATCTCATTGTAGATTCATATCATATCTACTCTTTTTAATATAATGCCCAGAACTATTCATAATTCCTTTCTAATCCTTATAAAAAAATTTAATTATATTTTAAATTATAAATTTAAACTTAAAATAATTATTTAAAATTAAATAATGATGTTAAACTCACTTGTGAGTTAATATATAGGTCAACTACCTTAGATACATCATTTAGTGATCGATTGATTATATAAACAATTCTAAGCATAACAAATCATTTAATTTAAAATGACTCTAATTTTATTTTTAATTTTTTCTAACATCCTAAATTTACATGACCATAAAAACCAACTCTTTTTAATGCATAGTTTAAAATTAAATTCAATAACTATTTAAATATGTTGTTCACCCTTTTCTTTCTTTTTAAATATATAATAATTTAACCCAATAGATAATAAAAAAAACCTTCAAAAATAAAAATGTCAATATTTGAAATTTACACGATACCGATTATTAACTTCAAAAATAACACAACTAATTTCTATCATTTGTTCTTTTCCTTCGCATTCTCCCTTCCCTCGCTCTAAGGGGTAAAAAAGAATAAAGCAAAAAAGCAAAAAATCTAAAAAATCAAATCATTTCATCCTCATAAGTTGATCGATTTGATTGTTAATCGCGCTGGTGCGGTTGACGAAAGCTATCAGAAGTGGCCACAAGGCAATATGTTAACATGGGTACCACGTCAGCAAAAAAAATTACAAAAAGAAATATTTTCTTTAATTAATTAAAATGTATATATAGAATGAATCTGGACATATGATTGTCTAGATTTATTTTTGATAAGTGCAAAATAAAAAAAAAACTTTGAAATTCATAAAAAAAATAGTAATAATTATTAAAAATTATAAAATATATATAGAAAAATATCAAAATAATCTAAAAATTTAAAAAAAAAAACTAATAAAAATTGTGCATTTAGAATATACAAGGATAAATGGTTGTCAAGGTTCAATTGAATTTGGACAATCAATTGTCCAAATTCATTCTGGATGACTTCAAAACTATAAAAAATAGAAATTATAAAAATATTAAAAGTTAGGGATAAATCTCAAAATCATACATGAATCTTGATTTAATGTGTAATTATATACATGGACTTTAATTTGGTGCAATTATATACATGAAACTCTAATTGTGGTTCAAATGTATACTTGCAACTTTAGTTTTGATTAATCATACATATTTAAAAAATTAAATACATCAATTTATTTTTATATTGGATAAATATATAAACATAAAATGATGTTATATCAATAATTGTGTTAATAATTTACAAGAATCGAATCAAATCAAAATTTCATATATAAAATTACACAAAATCAAAGTTCACGTATACCATTGCAGATTAAACCATAGTTCATGCATAATTTTAATATTTATCCCTAAAAATTTATATAAAAATTAAAATGTGAAAGCTTAAAAAATATTTTATGTTATAAAATTCTATTTGAATTTTTGTAATTAGGGTTTAGGGTTAAACCTTTTGTCCTTATTCTGATGCATTGTCGAATCCTATTGTTTATATATTATATTAGTTTTTTCTGCTTTAGCTTAAAAATTTTGAAATTTTATAAATCTATTTCAAATACAAATTCTTAGTTGCTTACACAAATATATATAATTATTGCCCATAAAAATTGAATTAAAAGTATTTATATATACACAAGAATACATAATAAATTATTTTGAGTTTTTACACATTTAAAATAAATTTTAATAATTTATAATTTTTTTAAATTTTGCAGTCATCCAAAATGAGTTATTCTATATGCACACATTTTAATTATTTAAAGATTTTTTTAAAAAAAATATTTTTTATTAATGTAACATGTCA
The DNA here is from genome assembly GCF_007990345.1 of Gossypium hirsutum. Taxonomy (NCBI): domain Eukaryota; kingdom Viridiplantae; phylum Streptophyta; class Magnoliopsida; order Malvales; family Malvaceae; genus Gossypium; species Gossypium hirsutum. The sequence goes on from NC_053444.1 coordinate 35,941,519, forward strand.
CATCAACATATTATCATGTGGCAGTTTATGATGGTTCCGTCAATTATGTCAACACAATTAACATTCAAACTAGCAAAATAAAAATTTCTGTTAATAAAAGGGGGTGAATTAATTTTAGATTTTTACTGAGGATTTATTTTTAACCCACAGCCAAAAAGAAAGAAAGAAAAACCCCTCTACTCAGCGCTAAACCCAAACATGTAACCTATGTTCATGTATTTACTTTTATTAGCAGTTATAAAAATACATAGACAGATAATGTTTGAAACATAAATCATGATAAGGATTGATTTTCAACTATAATCTGGAATATATAGCATGTACGAGTGTCCAAGAAATGAATGGTTGAGATGTAGATATTGGTGAATTGCATTATACATTTGTAAAATTTTAAAAGTAGTATTGAATATGAATATTAACGCAGTTGCTGCAACCTTCCATCTCAACTTCTACATATATATACCAAAACAATTGCTTTTATTACTAAAATATTAAGATTGTCGAATGTGTGTTCCTAAAACATAGTTTCAATTTCATTATGCACAATTCAACAAACTTATCGTGTTAATTGGAATCACGTTAGAGCATATATAATACCTATTTAAAATTGTTGTTGTTTTAGGAATGTTGAAATTCTTCTACACTTTGTTGGGTGGAGAGGTAGAAATAAAATAAATTAATGAGAGGTGTATGTTAATTTAAAATTATGCAATTTTTGAATATTTTATTTTCTTTCCTTTCAATTTTCATTTTTCATTTTTCAACTTTGCTGAGCAATGGTTAGAAAAAAAATATAATCTTCTTTCCATTTTTCCATCTTCCCTATCAAACACTTCTAAGGAAAGATGAAAAATTCAAAGGATAGAAAAATAGAAAAATAAAATATATATATATATATAGATTTTCTTTTCATAAGTGTGCTTGGTAGGAAAAATAGAAAATGGAGAAAAATAAATAAATTTCTTTCTATCCATTGCTTAGTAGAGTTGAAAAATGAAAAGAAAGAAAATAAAACATTTGAAAAATACATAATTTTGAACTAAGATACATCTGTCCCATTCTCTCCTTCCATCTCTCCTATTTCGAAAGTTTTATACATTAAAATAAAAAATGATTATCTCTCCTATTTTCTTCCCTACCAAGCTTACTCAAAACCTAACTAAACCCTTCGTTGCCAGACCGAAAGAAAGATTGTGTAGCCTTGCACCATTAGATTTCATATATATTTAGTATATATGTAATGAAGACCTAAGTTAAATGTAAAACGTGTATATAAAAGAAATTTTATATATTAATCATTGCTGATAAACCGACTTTGAGGACAATGAATCCATTTATAGCTCAATGATGAAAAGGTAGAAAATTATAAAAAAATGAACATAAAATTTTTTCGACAGGTTTGCTTGGTAAGAGATGAAAAAAAATACAATTTTCTTTTCTATTCATTACTTGATAGAGTGGAAAAATGAACGAAAAAAAAATAAAACATTTGAAAAATATATAATTTTGAACTAACATACACATTTTCAACATTTTCTCACCGATTTTTATGTATTAAGATAGAAAATGATCATCTCTTTGAAAATGATTCCAAATATTCTATTCAGTGCAAAACGATTTCTTTATAAATTGTCTGAGGCATGACTAGTGATTTTTTTTTCTTAGTAAAAAAATTATAATAATAAGAAAAAAGACAACATAGAATGGGCTAATCAATTACTAAAATTATTTTGATGAATTAGGTCTTCTAAGTTAGGAAAAAGATCAAATTTTATAACTTAAGAAAGAAGAACACAAATCTCGAGATTTCATAAATCTTTAAGAAAATACATGCTATCTTATACGGTACAGATATTCTAAAATTATTTAGAGCACGTTTGGTTCGCTGTAATGGAATAGAGGTGTAATGGAATAGAGACGTAATAGGTAATCCTTTTGTTTGGTTGAATGGAATGGAATAGAATTGTAATAGTATTCTTGTGTTTGATTGAATGGAATGATGTTGTAATAGCATAAGGGAAAAAACTAAAATGACTAGAATACCTTTAGCAGAAATTTTTTTAGGTAAATTATTATTGTTATTGTTATTAAATTTTAATAAGATTATTAATATGAATAATAAATAATTTAATCATATTTTAACATAATTATTATTAAATATAATTTAATAAAAATATATAATTTAATAAAATTCATAATAATAAATATTCTTATATGAATTTACTAAAATCATAATATCTAATACTATAAAATATAATTTAAAATAATTATTATTAAATGTATTTTAATTAAAATATATAATTTAATAAAATTCTTAATAATAAATATTCTTATATGAATTTACTAAAATCATAATATATAATACTATAAAATATAATTTAAAATAATTATTATTAAATATATTTTATAATCTACTTTATTATTTTTAAACTGCAATACATATTTAATGTGCTAAAATATCATTATTGAAACAAATAATTTAATTATTCTACAATAAAAAAAATATTAGCAGTAATAAATAACTTGAGAATTATATTTTGCATAAACATAATTTTCATATATTAACAAAAGGTTAGATGAAAATAAAATTTTACATCATAATCCATATGTTATACAGTTTTACAACATCAAAAAGTTTGAACATTGTAGTGACATACCATCCCAAATATTACAAACAGAAAAAGTTACGAAAATATCATCAACAGAACCATTATTTTCAATGGTCAGCAAGAAATCTTCTGACCCATTCCAACCGCACATCAGAAGGTAAGCTAAAGAAAACGAGCATTTGAGTTGGATGATCTGGAATTTTACTCAAAGCTCGATCCCGCTCATCCACAGTTAAACCTTCTATTTCACATAAGGTTGGATATAAATTTGTAGCTTTTTCTTAGATGATCTGGAATTCTTCTGACTTCTGTTGAACTACCACATCGGAGGCAATACTCCTACTGATCTGTTCGCCAATGGCCCGCATGTTTTCCGCCAATAAAGTGGCAGCCTCATGAAATGAAGAAAAAATATTATCACTTGCATCAGAATTCTTCTTTTTCTTCTTTGAAGATGAGGAACCCCCTTGGTTTCTACCTGGTTGCGGCTCTGTAGCAGAAACATCCATGTCATCCAAAGAGACATCAGCTTCGCAGTCATAGAATTCGTTTCTTTCTTCATTAATATCTATAGTAGGTACATCCTGAACATTTATTTCTTCAATAACATCAGTGGCTGTTTGAGCATCTTTACCAATCACTTGATCTCGTGCGTAGATGGCAGTAAGTTGGTCGTAGTAAGGGAAAATACGATGTTTGAATTGACCGGCTTCTTTATGACTCTATAAAAATGAGGAAATCATATTAGTTATAAGTTTGGTAAAAATAAGATAATAAAGGCTTGAAATAATTCTTACATTTAAATAAGAGTTCCAAACCGCATCTTCAGTAACAAAGAGCTGCCTGTGCTCGTCCCAATCAAAATCGCTATTGTTTTGGCCATTAAGCATGTCATACACGATTGACCAATCCCTTTTTAGTAACCTAATCCTCGATTCAATATTAAGTTTAGCATTCAACATTGCATTGGGTAAAGCCTTTTCTAACATTTTTTCCAACTCGTTTAAATAACCGGCTTTGAACCCCGTATCAGCATTAAAGGTTCCAACATTGTGCAAGTCCACCATGCAGGAAACCAATGCTGCATCTTCTTCTGGAACCCATTTCCTTTTGGTTCCTCGAGAAGCTTGGGAAGAAACATTTGATTCTGAAACACCTGACATAATTATCTTAAGAAAAAAAAACAAATTAAAATTAAGTTTAATATCATGAATCAAAAGCTCAACACTGTATAAAATTATAACACATGATGAATGAAAAGAAATTATTTAATATATTGAACAAGTTTAGAACAATACAAAAAAAAATTCAAACATTAGGTTGGCTAACAAAATAACAAAATAACAAAATTTAAAGTTTCAGAAACTAGATACATAAAATAACAAAAACAAATTAACTCAAACTCATTTTGTCCCTAAACCTAACTAATTTCTAGATGCTTGCCATTCATCGAACATTAGGTTGGCTAGTTCCATCCTCCAAGTAGCCCCTGCATCCGATGGATGAATATTTACGATATTTGGTTCATCGTCATCTACCACATTACTAGGTAATCCTTCTCCCACCTCTGCTTCAATAGGATCAATACTCATATGGGTTCGAATAAAATTATGGAGCAAACAACATGCAATAATAACTCTATTGTGCACCCTTACAGGATAGAATGATGGACTCCTAAGTATTCCCTATCTAAGTTTTAATAACCCAAAGTATCTTTCAATAACATTACGTGCTGAGGCATGTTTCGTATTAAAAAATTCTTGCGGAGTACTCGGCTGATAACCCTGACGCCACTCATTCAAATGATATCCTTGTCCTTTAAAAGGTGCAAGAAATCTCTCACAATTTGTGTATCCAGCATCAACTAGATAATAACAACCTATAAAAAATCATTTTTTTAAAATGATTAATTCTCGAAAAAAAATTGATATTAATGAATAATTCAAAGTCCTCTAACTATCCACTTTACCATTAGGAACTTTTAGTCCATGTCTTCTACTAATGGCATCTCAAAGAACCCGTCCATCAGCAACAGAACCTTCCCAACTAGGAAGAACATAAACAAATTGCATATCAGGTGTACAAACACCTAGCATATTTGCTGCTATGTCACCTTTTCGCGTTCGATATCAAGGTTTATCAACTGTTGGAACCCTAATCTTGATGTGGGTTCCATCAAGAGCACCTAAGCAATTCTATATCACATGATATAAAACCTTGAGTTAGGATACTAAATTTAAATCTAAATCAACTAAATTATGTACAAGCTATATATAAAACTCAGTCCAATACCTTAAACCATTTCCACCTTGTGTCAGAAAAATTAGCTGTAATTGGCTCTGCCTTTTTAAATAACACATCTTGTAAGCGTATGACAGCATTTAAAACATTATGAAATGATCTGCTAACAGTTTCCCCGGACCTATTAAAGTGATGCTTGATAACTCGATTTTTTAGGTGATGGGAAATGATATGTAAAAACATTGCCACTTGTTCATCAACAAGCATGTTTCTTGACGACTTCAATCCCCCTAATGTTTGTAACATCTCACATAGTTTAAAAAAGACAATTCTATTCATCCTAACTTGTCCAATACAGGTCTTGTCACTAGCATATACAAGCCTTTTCACATAATCTCATTTTGCATAAAAATCTAAAATATAGGACCTAATCATTGGTCTATAAGTATGTAGGCTAAGGCTGGCACCCAATGTAAGTAAGAACCAACTCGCAATTCTACAGATTTGCAACCATATTGTCAATGCAATACAATTCTTTTATGCCTCACACTTTGTGCAATTAAAGGTAGACGAGCCATTACTGCAATATATTAAAATTAGAACACACTATCAAAGAATTGAAGTTGCAATAACACACTATCAAAGAAAAATAAACAATACAAATTTAAAATATTTACGAAGCAAAGAATAAAACTTAAAATTATCTTTGCAACTTTAAATTCATTTCTTTATCAATCACCCAAAAAATAAAGAAAGAAAATATATTTAAATACATTTTGCATAAATTTGTAAGGTGAACACAATACAAATAGTCTATAGCAATTTTGTTGTTTCCATATTTATTATTAATATTCATTACAGTTAATTAAAATTTGTAGGTATATATATAATTCAGAACAAATTAATTGTTGGTATATGTAAAATTTGTAGGTATATGTAAAAATAAATTTATATTTATACAATTGCAAAAAAAAAATATAATTTTGAAATCACATTCTACATCAAATTAAAATTTAATGTAATTTTAGATTTATTTCAAATTTTGTTGTTCCCATATTTATTATTAATATTCATTACAGTTAATTAAAACAATATTTTGTTAATTAAAACTGAAGACTTTGTAATTATTAAACGGCTAATTTACCAAAAAAAGTCCTTTTTTTTCTAAATTTACCGAAATGGGCCTATTTTTTGATTATTTACCGGAATGGTCCATTTTTCGGGAAATCGCGTCCACGTCAGCGCGATGTCAGGGTACGTGTCAGGACATCGCGTCCACGTAGTGCGTTCCCGGGGACGCGATTTTGACGTTGATTTCACGTTTGGGTTTACTGGCTTTTAGGGTTTAGGGCGCATGCTTTTTAGGGTTTAGGGGTCCCCGAATAAATTATTTCGAGTTGACGTTTCTGGTCAAATAGTATACAATCGCTTCTACCAGGATGTTATTTGAGAAGAAATTATGAAATCGTGCCCTCGTGGACGCGATTTCGCTACAGTTGGTCATGTAAGAAATAATTTTTTTTGACGTTACTGAGCAAATAGTATAAAATTGCTTCTACCAAGATGCTATTTGAGAAGGAATTGTGAAATCGTGCCCTCGTGGACGCGATTTCGCTACAATTGGTCATGTAAGAAATAATTTTTTTGACGTTTCTTAGCAAATAGTATAAAATCGCTTCTACCAGGATGCTATTTGAGAAGGAATTGTGAAATCGTGCCCTCGTGGATGCGATTTCGCTACAGTTGGTCGTGTAAGAAAATTTTTTTTTGACGTTTCTGAGCAAATAGTATAAAATCGCGCCCTCGTGGACGCGATTTTGCTACGGTAGCAAGTTTGGGCTGAGGCTATAAATTAGGCAGAAAATGTTCTTAGAATGCATAAGTCATAGCAAAAATATTTTAGAGAGGCTAAGAAAGTTAGAGTTTCAAAGAGTGAACGTATTAGTGCTGTTATTTACTATGATGGTGAGGTTTGCCACACCGAGAATGATGTTTTTTTCTCAGACAATACGGTGCGACTGTCATTTAACTAGAACATAGATTTGACAGAACTTCGTAAAAGAATTAGGCGTAAAATATTCGGAACGACGCCAATGAAAGTCCTATCAATCACGTATCGATTTTGTTCTTGTGTTGATCTGGTGACATATGACTCGTTCGACATAAAAGGTACTCGTAGCTTGGAGGCAATGGTGCAGACTCATCTTGCTAGTGGAGCAACTTATATTGAGTTATATGTACAATTTACGTTGCCAACTGATGTACTTCTGTCCGGTGTTCGAGATGTATACACGACCCCTGGCCGACACTCGGTTAGCGGGTTACAAAATACGAAACAGCCCATGTTCGGTAGCGGTGTCGAATGCACATCCCCCGCAAGACACTGTATCGGTGGGTCGGACATGTACGTCGGTGGCTCGACATTTGAGGCTGGAAATACGTACTGGGGAACTGCATCAAGTTCTAGTGGATGGCAATCTACATCCAATTGGGGACGTTATCAAATGCCCAGAAAAAGGGATGACGTACTACCTACGACATCAACCGGTGAGGGGACGTCGTACGCTGCAGATGATTGTGGGTTAGAAGATGACTCCGATGTGGATCCACCTCGAAAGCCCGGGTCGGATGGTGCAGAGGTGGGATTATTTTCTGAACTGGAGCCTATTCCAACAGAAGGTGAAGATGGTGAAAAGAGTTCAGATGATGAAGAAAATCCACGATTCAGAGCATACTCACCTCCAGCCCATATGCATAATGTCGATCTGTCAGCGGATGATGCGTTAGAGTTTCCAGATCTACCACACCGGATGTGCGATCGTACAAGTTCGGGGGTAGATTTCGGTGAACTTGAAGTTGGTAATCAGTTTACCAATAAGGATAGTTTTATTGGTGCTTTGAAACAGCATAGCATCAAAAACGGCGTTAATTACCACGTCGTTAAATCAAAATCTGATAAGTTTGAGGCGAAGTGTGCGGTGCAAGACGGCACATGTTCATGGAAAATCGTCGCCTCGTTAAGGAAAAGGATAGGGTTGTGGGAGATAAAAAAGTACAAAAGTTCACATACATGTGCTGCAGGTACAGTATTGAATGTATCTGAATAATAATTTTATTTTGCAATGTTGTATTATTTAATGTACTCCCTCTGTAGGTGTTTCACAAGATCATCCCAAAATGGATTCAGCTATGTTGGCTAGCTTGATACTGCCCACGATAAAAGCAGATCCTAGGACTTCAGTGCCGGTGATAATTGCCAATATCCGTAGCCAAATGGGGTACAGGCCCTCTTACCGCAAGGCTTGGATAGCTAAGCAAAAGGCGTTGGAGAAGCTGCATAGTGGGTGGGACGCCTCATAATGAAATATGGCAGTGGTGTCAGGTGCTAGAGAGATACGTCCCAGGTGCCATCACAGACCTTGAAACGGAACATGCGTACTACAGCGGTCGATTGCTACGTGGATGCCAAGTGTTCAAACGCCTATTTTGGACCTTTAAGCAATACCGAGACGCATTTCCATACTACAAACCGTTGGTACAAATTGATGGTACCTTCATGTTCGGTAGGTATACTCATCGGCTATTAGTTGCAGTGGCACAGGACGGCGGTGGGAGAATTCTTCCAATTGCATTTGCAATAACACCGGGGGAGTCGTCTGATGACTGGGATTTCTTTCTCTCTAGGTTAAGGAGGCATGTGTCCCCCAACCTGATATCTGTGTTATTTCAGATCGGGGTGCCAGTATACTAGCTGCATTTGATCGAGAGGGAACCTTGTGGGGGAGTCAACAGAAGTTGTGCGGATGGTGTAGGAACCCAGGCCATACAAGTCGGTCATGCCCTAATCGCAATAGTTGAATGTAATTTTAGAAATAGTTATCAAATTAGTTTAATTTCTTAATTGTTAGTACCAGTCAAAACTTTTTACCAAATCTAACATTATGTAAAACTATGTAAAATTATTAAGCCCAAAAACTTTTGTTAATGGTTAGTAAAATTATCAAACTATGTAAAATTATTAAGCCCAAAAAATTTTGTTAATGGTTAGGGTTTTTAATTAAATTAAGTTAGGGTTTAGGGTTTTTAATTAAATTAGGTTAGGGTTAGGGTTTTTAATTAAATTAGGTTAGGGTTAGGGTTTTAAATTAAATCAGGTTAGGGTTAGGGTTTTTAATTAAATTAGATTAGGGTTAGGGTTTTTAATTAAATTAGGTTAGGGTTTAGGGTTTTTAATTAAATTAGATTAGGTTTAGGGTTTTTAATTAAATTAGGTTAGGATTTAGGGTTTTAAAATAAATTAGGTTAGGGTTAGGGTTTTTAATTAAATTAAGTTAGGGTTAGGGTTTTTAATTAAATTAGGGTAGGGTTAGGGTTTTAAAATAAATTAGGTTAGGGTTAGGGTTTTTAATTAAATTAGGTTAGGGTTAGCGTTTTTAATTAAATTAGGTTAGGGTTAGGGTTAGGGTTTTAAATTAAATTAAGTTAGGGTTAGGGTTTTTAATTAAATTAGGTTAGGGTTTAAGGTTTTAAAATAAACTAGGTTAGGGTTAGGGTTTTTAATTAAATTGGGTTGAGGTTAGGGTTTTTAATTAAATTAGGTTAGGGTTTAGGGTTTTAAAATAAATTAGGTTAGGGTTAGGGTTTTTAATTAAATTAGGTTAGGGTTTAGGGTTTTAAAACAAATTAGGATTTTTTTACATCAAATAGAACTTCTATTTAATTATATCAAATAATATCAAAATAACTCGAAAAAATTTTTATGCGTATTACATAAAATAAACTTCTATTTCATTATATAAAATAATAAATTTTAATACAGTAATCAATGTCTATGCCCGGGGGATTCGGTTCCACATGGCGGCCGTCGACGGTTATGCGCTGGATTCTTCCTTCCTCTAGCTTCAGGCGGCGGTTGTTCTTCCTCCAGTGCTGATTGTTGTTCTTCCGGTTCGGCATCTGGTTGTCGGACTTGGGACGATGATCCACCTTCAAAGAATAGTGTATGTGGAGGTGTTTGCATCATGAACGGCGACGGTGTTTGAAAGCCATGCGTTGCTGGCGATTGGTAAAAAGGAGAGCTTCACGACGGCCCCCCTTGCGACCCCTCCTGTGCCGCTGGCCTAGTTATCGGTGGTCCGCTCGGCATAACAAGAAATGGAGCTGATCCGGGCATTTGGCTTTAACCTGCCATAGGATTCGAAAAAGGATACATGTACGGGTTAAGGTACATATAAGGGCTAGGAAACACACCTAGCATCATAGGGAAAGGCGATTGCGTGGGTATCATCTGTTGAATTGCTGCGTCAGGTGACTGCGTCGGTGCTCTCGTTGGGGATGGTGATTACATGGCCGCTGATGATGAGCTGGGTGAATGTCTGGGCCTCGTTGAGGGGCTGCCTTCGTAGTCTTGTCGCCTTGGATTTAGAGGCCCGCGCCTTTCCCTTCCGCCACGTATTTGCTGCTGCCTCTCCTCTGGCGTAAGTAAATACGGCTTGCCATGGATCCTAAACCATGGCATGTATTCTGGAATGCACGCTAACTCCGGAACGATGATTTCTTCCCGAGTAGGTAGATATTCATGCCGATTTTCCCACATTTCCGTGTACTTTGACCAGTATCTAGGCCAATCCATACCTAATAGCCGAAGGTCGATTTTGTGGTGATCGTCAAACACCTCAGGGTCCTCAGGAATCGGTTGTCTACATCCAAACTGTCGTAGGACTCTGTCTGTCTGGTGGGGCTCCACGGTTGCATAGTTGATCAACACCACTTTCGCGTGCCAACGTTCGGATTTTGTAAACTCTTCCAGGATTACTGCCCGGATTGCCGGATCCTCGTATGAAGTCCATTTAAACTACATGAACATGATAGAAATATTAGTTATATACATAATAAAAAATACTAAATACTAAATACTAAATATCAATCCACTAGCGAATGTATGCAAATATCTATTTGCAATAATAGTTACTTCTGCTTCCGACTGTTGCTCCAATAGAAGCCGTATATCTTCAAGTTCAGACGGTAATCCACGATAACTTGTCGGATGGTTCCACCTAATTAAATAAATTTTTAGCATACTTTTATTCTTACAAAATTTACATAACAATTCCAAAATGTAATATAAAATTTACCTCATTATGAGTGAGAATGTATATGGGTGATTCACTCGAGGACATAGAAATGGAAAGCGAAACCATGCCCATGATTGCAGTAGTGACAGGCAACCTCCGATGTTTGCTCTCCTCGGTCGCGTCGCCCCGCACATCTCCCGATATAATGTTGCCAAGATGGCAGACCCCCAACTAAATTCACCGGCTCCTCCAAAATCAACGAGTTTTAACAGTCACCTTAGATGTACACGGCTCCGTGACGTGTCGGGCATCAGATAACCTCCAATTATTTGAAGAATGTATGATCGAGCATATCGGATTCTTTCAATTTCGGTTGAATTTGCATTCGGACCGAGAAAGATGGTACGTAACCAGCCCATCTCCACCTTACCTCCATCCGTTTTATCCGGAACAGGGCCCAAAAGCTCGTAGCACACCGCCTTCCAATTGCTAGATTGGGCAGACCCGGTGACTGGGTGCCCGTCCACCGGCAATCCCAATTGCAAATGGACATCTTCTAGAGTGATAGTGCACTCTCCACATGGAAGACGAAATGTGTGCGTCTTGGGTCTCCACCTCTCGATCAACGCACTGATCAGTTTCAGCTCCATCTTGCATCCTCAGCCTACTGCCGCCACATGCCAAAAACCCGTTTCCCGCAGGTAGTTCTCTACTAACGGTGATAAAGGAGCATGCATATTCCGGATATTGCATTCCAATACCCGATCTTCAGACTTTTATAACAAATAATAAATCAATAATTATCTAAAAATACATAAATAAAAATATCTTAAATAATATTTAAAATTTAAATTTAATACTTACCATTTTCATTTGCTCCACCGATATGTGATTGCTATCAAGACGAATCAATGGCCGAAATATAAAAAATTTAAAATTATTTTTAAAAAAATGAAATTGAGGGAAAATTGAAATTTAATATGGATTTGAGAGATTTTTTGAAGGAAATTGAGAGGATTTTGGAAGGAAATTGAGAGTTTTAGAGAATTTTGGAAGGAAATTGAGAGGATTTTGGAAGGAAATCGAGATAGGATTTGTTTGTGGAAAAAAAAGGGGTGGTGGGTTTTATAGTTTTTTTTTTACCGTTGGGGTGGGGGCAACGGTCAAATTTTTATACCGTTGGGGTACTGTTCACGCGCGGGGGACATCGCGTCCACGTCCCAATTAATCATCTGCTAACAGTTTCACTTTCATGCTTATCAAACAGTTTACTACTGTTTAAAAAATTGGATCAAAAAGAGTAACAAGCAATAGGATAAAAACGGAAAATCAAATATAGCAAAGTGAGTACAGGGGCAGAGAATAGATAACATTCGAAAACATCAACTCATCTATATATTGAAATCACAAGCCATTCAACTATGTTGCTCCAAGTCTTAATTTTTCTTGAAGTACCCATGTTGGACAGATATCCAAACAAAGGTATGGGTGTATGACCGTCCAAAGGCACTCCAAATAAATTGGAAAACTTTAAAGTAAAACATGCCAATGTCGAATACACACTTATATCCAACACTCACATTAGTCCGAGTAACATAGATAACTTTTTCCTTTGACTTCCCTTTTTTACTTTGTTTATTCTTTTTTATATCCAAATGTCTTAATCTCTGTCTAGCAAACTCTACTCCATTGCTTCCGTGTTGTAGGTATTCACATGATACATGCAATTAAGAACAAACTAAGAGCCTTCTTAAAGCTTCACCATCGCACACTAAAATATGATAAGGTTATACAAGTTGCTTTGGAAAATTCCAATTCATGGCTTTTTAAATATATTGGTATGCAGTTAAATAATTGAAAACTAATCCCAATCACAAAATGCCTTCCACTTTATACTTCAGAATCACGTTCTAAATTTCACTTTATCGTCTAAATTCAGGGCATTTCAAATGCTTCAATAGATGTATTTAGGATAGTTGCAACAAAGTTAACACAAAATAACTACTGATTATGCCATTTCAAATGCTTCAATGCTTCAAATGCTTCAACTGTAATCAGCATAGTTGCAACAAAGTTAACACAAAATAACCTGAGCATCCTTAATCACGCTAAATTAGAAACAGAACCACTGATTATGCCATTACGTAACAGCAATCAGGAGCAAAACATAACAAGCAACCCATAAAAATTTTACTTTATCACAGACAACCAATCCATAAAATGGATTTCATCACATACTATTAGCTTAAGAGATGTAAGCAGAACATAACACGCAACCCATAAAACTATTTAGCTTAAGGATTGAACAATTTTTTCAATCGAACATGCAATACAAACAGTCCAAGAAAAGCCCAAAGTTTAGGAGAACAAAAACAAATATTGTCGATTTGAGCCAAAGGAAAACTAACCTGTAAAATAAATCGGGGAAGAGTGCAAGCTGCTAAAATACCTCTGGAAAGAAAAGGGAAATTGATTTTTAGGAAACAATGAAAATACCTCTGGAAATCGGTTTTTCATTCTTGATAAAATGAAGAAAATAAAAGAAACGATGAACAAGAACCGATGGCAGAACCGATGGAAGGGAAAAGAAATTACCTCTGCAAGGAAACGTGGGAAAATTGGAAGCTTGATAATAAGGGCAAAAAATGGAATACAAAAGATGAAAAGAGGGCGGAATACCTAATCGGCGCTGAGGGGGCGTAATGCCTATTACAGGCAATGAGGGTAATAGGCTGTAATCGATTCAGGTTGTAATCCTTTTACAGCGAAAACCAAACACCCGTTTGGTTGTGGGCCCGCTGCATAGGGGGAATACGCATGCATTCCCCCCAACCAAACGCCCTCTTAAATATATGTGGAATACGAAGACTGAAAAAGAAAATGAAAAATCTGGATAGTATAGATTAAATATTGATGGAAATTAATTTTAGTCTTCTTTTTTCTATCTAGTTGCATTTAACTCTGAGGAATAACAATAAATTCTGATGCTAACCGCGCAAAAGGTTCCTAAAGACAGACACTAGTAATAGATGGTCAGATTATCGGCTAAATCCGGGGTCTGAAAGAAACCTAAAATCACCAACACTTTGTACTATCTGCAAATGTTTTCCATCAAAATGACTTACAAACAGTTCTCAAGTATTGTGATTTAACATTGAGTTCAAAGATCTTAAAATGTATACATTATGACTGCCCTTTGAAGCTCATCTGTCATACATCAAACTACCTAATCATCAGCTTTCAAAATCAGAACAGAATGAACATCTAAAGAGCTCATCATTCAGCTTAGACCGGAAACATGAACACTAAGCTAAGGTAGCAATAGCCCAACTTTTAAGGGAGGCAGAGAATAAGGTAAAGGTCTCTGTTTCTCCTCACAGGTCATGGCAACAAATTCCATTTCCTACATATATACAAGACAAGCAGGATACACCTCTCGATAATGATAAGAGTAGTCTGTCAATCAAACGTAAAAAGCCACTGCAAACAATTGTATAGCTTTTGAGTTTAAAACTATAAATACGGACATGTAAAGGTACTCCAAAAGTCGAAGACAGATAGTGAGGAACAGACACTTTAATATCCCTAAATAATCTAAAACTATTCATCCAAAATCATACTACTTAAATAATAGTAAAAAAACTTATATCAATTATAGCATGTTTTCACATGGCAGCTTAATGATAGGATTATAGTTTTGTAGCATGTAATGGGAAAACATTATGTACCTTATGAGAGCAAAATGCAGGTCAAGATATCATAAAGCAATACACAGTCCTTACACTCCACATGATAGTATAGAGGGAAAACATTGATGATAGTGTGCTGGGAAATTATATTGCTTGGTTTATAAACAGTTATTTATATGGAGCAATGATAACAAATATATCACCTGGTAGTAGCTCAGTTGCTCAGAAATCCAGATATGCATCCTGCAGCCATTTATGCCTCTCTTACTAGTGATAGATATGAAACTGAAAAAGCTTCAACTGTAGTTCACATCATCCTACACTTGAACACTTCTAAAGAGTTCCAACTACATCCTTAAACAGGGAAGAATATAGGAGTGGTAAATGAAATAAACAAAAATGAAACACCATCCAAAAACAGTTTTCTTGCCCCATGTATTAAAACATCTATAATAATCTGGTTCAAGCAAAACAATCTCTATCCAAAATTAGGCAAAAATTCCAAGCCAAGGGCCAAATTCTAAAGGCTAATGCAAAACAAACTGAGTTATCAGAAAATATACAAAGTAGCATGGCAATAAAAAACCAGACTAGCTGATGTAATAACCACCCACACAAATATAATCCACCAAGCCATAAATAAGGATGCTTCTTCAATAAAATCAGAACAAGGCAATAAACCACAAACCAAGTTGTATTTGTCAAATGAGTTAGTGTCAACCTGAGATAATCCAAGAAAAACAAGTACCAATATCGGTGGAGTAAATAATTGCAAAACTGCAAGGCATAAGTAGTGGTTGTGCAATAAAATTTTTGCACGGCTAAAATCCAAATCTGAGGCCTTACTGGCATGTAACCTTTGATACCAAAACAAAACTGCTTCATTCAAAAACATTTACAGGTTTGAACGTAAAGCCACAACTTGTAAAACTGCAGAAAGCAATAAGCACAAAATCCTAAGCTTGGTAAAATCCAATTTTGAGAAACCCACATTTCCCACCAATTTGTCAGCAACCCCACCATTGTAACTATTCTTGTTAACAAGGATTTCAGCTAATGGATTAATCCAAAGTAAAGCTGTCAACAAAGTTAACATATAATTGGCATATAAAATCGTTCTAGCAAACCATCCGCAAGAAATTATGGACAAATTCCACCTAAGTTGATCAGTTCCAAGCCAAAAGGATCGTGCATTCTTGCCGGCAAGCATATACAAAAAACTAGCAAGGAATCCCATCAAAATAGCAAGAAGAATCCTCCAAGACCCTTCAACTGAATCGAAATGGAAATCGAAAACTGGCAGTCCAATTCTAGAACAAATCATAATCCCTACAAGAAACCCCAAAACGCCAAAAAT
Organism: Gossypium hirsutum; assembly: GCF_007990345.1. Taxonomy (NCBI): domain Eukaryota; kingdom Viridiplantae; phylum Streptophyta; class Magnoliopsida; order Malvales; family Malvaceae; genus Gossypium; species Gossypium hirsutum. The sequence continues at coordinate 35,957,489 of NC_053444.1, forward strand.
GGCACTAAATTACTTCTCTGATCTCTTAGAAGCAGAGTTCTCAAACGATATCTTTGTAAGTGCCAAAAACGCTTTGGTTAAACCAATAAATCCAAAAATAACCGGTATTAAGTTCCCATTTATGAGAACCCCAAAACCCGGCTCAGACTCACCTAAACACTTGGAAAGACACAAACATGAAATGCCTAGAAAGGAGAAATCGAAAGAATTTCGATACTCATTGAAAAAGAGCCTTGTTTGAGGATGACCCTCTTCGAGTTTCAGCCTAAAAATATGGGCATTGTTCTCATCGAAATCGAACTTGACTTTAGATTTGTTCCTCTTTTTTAGCTCCCCATTGGGTATTGATGACAAATAATGGTGACCATCAAGTTGAGACCCTGAATCAGAGAAAGGTCTACGAGCAGCAGCTCTAAGACCAAAGGAAGCATTGTTGGCGCTGCCTGCTTTTTCAGGGTGGACGTAAGTGTGGAGACCTGTGAGAAAGAAAATAGGGATTTTAAAGAAAGTGAGGATTAGAGTGAGTGATAGAGAGAGCAAGGCCTAGAGTAGAAGGTGCATGTAGATGTGAAAGAAGGGTAACAATGACATTGTGTTTTTCTCCAAAAGAGGTTTTTGTTTTACAAACTTTGAGTTATGTTATGTTTAGGAAGAGTTTCGCAGTTTGGGCATTTGGGTCTTAAATGGATTCAAGAGCCCAACACAAATAAATGCCGAGAAGCATAATTCCACCACTTTCATATTTATTCTTTAACATTAAAAATAAAATAAAAGGATATAGTTTGAGGAGAAACTGAATATGAAATCAAATATGGGTGAATTATTTTGTTTTGAATAAACAAAGCATAACTGACAAGTTCTATGGGTGATTCCAACTCTTTGATTGAATCTTAAATTGTATAACGTCATGTAGAGTGTTGTCTCAAGACACTGTGCTGGCAAAATAACTTTATAGCACCCATCACATGGACGCTAGTACGAGGATCGGCATCTATATAATGTAGTCCGCAAGGAAGTCTAACCGTAGTTACAACAACAATGTGACTAGGACATTGGAGTAAGGTTGTAACAATCTTCATCCGTTTCAACGTACGGTATAGATGATAAGTGCTATCGAAAGAATTTCAAATTTTGACCAAAATCTTTCTATTATTAAAGTACTTGTTTGCATCATACATGAATGTTTAAAAAAATTTTAAACATAATTATAAATCATTTAGATACTTGAAAACCTATAGAAACATTTCTATGTCGTAAAACGAGTGTTTGAAGTTTCTTAGGTTAAAACAGGGGTCATTCAAGTTAAGGAAAGATAGAGGTTTTCTAATTACTTCTACCTTAAAACATTTTTATAAAATTCTTAAATCAATTTTAAGATAGTTTGAAGGCTTTAGAATCTGTTGCAGACACGTTAATGAAATAAACAGTAATGTAAAATATTTATTTAAATCACAAGATCGAACGAAAACAATATAGATATACATATATACATATATGAAATCTAAAAAGAAACAGAAATAAAGACTGGATCAAAATATTATACTCACAGGTAGGCAGGAAAAACGGACTAGTAGTTGAAGCTTGTTTTCACAGTTTCCTTAAGACAGATTCGGCCACCTTCAGTGTGCATCTTTGCTTGCAGATTATGGAAAATTTTGACTAATGGAGCCATTAAACCCAAATTAATGTTTGAATTAAAGGAGCTCTATTGAGGGAGAACATTAGTTTAGTCATTCAATAATCACCAAGTTGGTTCACATATATAAACATATTCCACACTTGATATCTAACCAATATGGGACTAATCTTTTCATTTTCCTCAACATAATTCACAAGTGGCTTACTTTGAGCATCAATTTCTCACTTATCACTTAAGTATTTTGAGCGTATGATATATCGTTGTAAAGGTCTCATGGAGTAGAATATAAAACCATAATTTTATGATCCAAATATCCACCTTTACGAATAAAAAATATGCCTCAAAGCTTCCAAAAAATCTATTTTTCCAACAGAATCAATTTAAAATCATTTGAAGTGGTCCGGTGGGTGATCGGAGGTGCCCAAGACAATACATAAGCCTTGGAGGGATCATTTTTTCACAAAACAGTGCAATAGTACTATCAAGACCCTAGGTATCAATACCTAAGGCCTAAGGGTCCAAACCTAGGTCCCTATACTATTCTGGAAAGCATTTTGCCAAACAAGGCCCTTGAAGTTGAAAATTGACTAAAAAACACTTAAAATCAAGCCTTAACATGTCCATATCATTACCATATGTTCCAAAACATAAAATTTCAATTTGAAAAAACATTTTAACTTATAAAAAAAAGTGTAAACACATTCAAGTCAAATAACAGAATAAAGTTTGAATAATTACATTAAAATGACTTTAATTTCAAATCAAATTTACAAACACTATATTCAATTAAGTCGCTGTGCACATGCAAAAATTGACATACCATAATAACTATTATAAATACATAATAACCTCTAATGGAAGGTGATGCAAAGCCTCCAAGTTGGAAAAACAACTTTTCGAAAAATCCAGTATCTACGTGTTTAAACAACTAATGCATGAGCTTAATAAGCTCAGTAAGTAACAATGGATAAACCTACTTATCCTACACTTGGTAAATGTTGAGTCCTCAATAAACACGTCTTTTTCAATTCAGTTAAACCACATTTTAATACTATTAATAAATTCATCTAAGTTAATCAACTTATAGGGCTCAACTTACACTTTTATGGTTTATTAACTTATCATTTTATGGAATTCATACCTAAATATTCATAAATGCTTCATATAATATGTAATTCTCTACTTTAGTTTCCAAACATATCCATATACACATACATACATACATGCTTACATGCATACATACATACATATATACTTAAGTTTTCATACATTTTTCTTCACTTATCATAAGTTTCATTTCTATTGCCTTTACTGAGGTAAACACAATAGTTAATCATCAAATTTTCATTAAATATAAACTCAATTAGGCTACATTATCACACCACCAAATCTGGAGGATCCAATTAGAAGATATGTACATGTGAAGTTATCTGTTTGGCATAGTGTAGTCCGCCTATTAGCAGTATTCTAGCATATTAGAGTTTGGCGTACAATATCCACCATAAAAGTAATTAAAGATTTTATCTCAGGGTATTTTGCTTTTTAAGAAAAGAATATGACAAGCAAAGAATAAGCTTAGTAAGATTACTGCCAAAAGTATGGTACACCCATTTTGCTTGAGCACTATGCTAATTGGGTTTGTAATGTGATCTGGTTAGGAGCCAACTGAATTGATAGGTCAAATAATATATGTACAGAATCCTCATTTATATTTCTCTCATTTTGTAAGCCATTTATTAGGAGAAATTTTGGATACAATCGACACTTGTCAAGTTCCATTAGGGAGAACGAAATATATATATAGTGAAAAGGGTTTGTTTAGGGATGTTTTTTGTCACATCCCAAAATTTTAATTGTTGTTGTTAGTTCATTAACAAGTAAGTGGAATGACATAGTGGTTAAGTACCTTAAGTAACTCCTTAGTGAACTAAGTTCTAGTCTCCATGTTCTCATTTTTTTCAAAAAAAAATTGATCAAATGTTGGTCAACCTAGCCATGCAAACCGTCCATATATGTGTGCATGGATGTAACTCCTTTCCAACTTTGTAACATCCATTTTCAAAGCCATTCATGTTATGTTTTGTAACTCACCATCAATCCATTCTAACTCCCTTGTCTCCTCATGAATGAGATGTTGGGAGTTTGAATTTTGGATTTTGAATTGAGTTGCAAGTTGAAGCCATCCCTTGGTAGCATTTTGGATAAGACATTCTTTGTTTTTGTCATCAATGTAACACCTCAAACCCGGCCTGGATGTTATGGCCGAATCTGGCGATGTCACATGATAGTGTGTTTGAAAACCGATGCTCGTGTTGAAAAATCGTAACTTTGCTTAAAACATTTTCCATTTAGATCACGTCGTTATCTTTTATTAATCCTAAAACAGTGATTTTTATTCAGTCGTTATTTTGCAAAATATTATACGTTGCGGAAGCTTTTTAAAATAGTTTCTGTCCTTGTGGGTATTTTGCTAAAACACATGCATTTCTTTTAAAAACCCGTGTTTTATCTACCTCTAGCAGATATAAAACATAAAGCAGTATAAAATCCAAATTTTGAGTAAAAACTCATAGCGGCCATTATTACAGAAAAATACCCCAAATAAAACTTTTAAAAAATAAACCTAATTAAATAAGAAACAGTAAAAAGGAGTCGTGTGGCCATAGCTGAGTCCCCCGCCGTTCTGATTCGCCTAAGTTTGGGGATTACCTGAACAAATGAATCAGAAGGGTGAGTTTATGAAAACTCAGTGTGTAATCCCCATATAAACAAGCAGACAGTATGCAATCATAGTCTGGGCCTAAGCCCATTTCGGTAACAGTTTCAGTTTCAATTTCAGTTTCAGTTAGGGCCTTAGCCCATTACAATACAGAAGCAGTCATACATTTGGGTCTTGGCCCATTACAGTATCAATACTTAGTATAGTAACAGATATGCAGTATCAAATCCTACTCAGCCAGCCTCTACACTCCAACTCCGTCCAACCCTACGCTCCATTTAGGGATATAATCAACCCACCCATCCTTACACTCCACAAAGTACCGAATGCGGCAATAGACAGTAGTTTGCAGGTGAGCTGCCAGTAATTTAGGCTCAAGGCCTTTCAGTAAACTTTCTTCAAACAATATAACCCGACCCCAATGCAATGCAATATACATATATGACATGCTAAAACATAATATCATGTATAAAATCAGGGCATACAATATCAAACTAGTGGGACATCATCATGCTTAATCACATGCATAATCATACCAGTCACTCAGTCATTTCAGTCAATTAGGGGTCTAGGTAAGCTTACCGACCCTACAATAAGTCCACAGTCGACTCGAGAAACCCGTGCAACCATAGCAGTCAAACAGTAAAAATAGGCCCACGGCCTATGTTGCATGCCCATGTAGGCCCACACGGCCCAAAATGGCCTTGGTCGTGTGGATCTTACGGCCTGGCCCAATATTCTCACACGTCTATGTGGTTCATTTGTGTGGGGCCCACTCGCTCGTGTGGCCCACACAGCCCAATTTGGCCCGGTCCATGAATCGTACATGGCCAGCCTTATTGATCACACGTTCATGTTCGATCACATGACCTACCACACAGGCAGCCGCATGCCAGTGTGGCATCGACAATCATATTTTTTGGCTTTTTGTCGATTTCTGTTTTCAGAGTTGTGTTTACACACTTGGTTCGTTTGTCACTTAAAAGCACTTTCGATGTCACCAGCACCTATAATCGATAAACAAATCACACAATCAGTCATAATTCATAGTTAATTTGAAATCAAAACATTGACAATGATTCATTCAATCCATTCGTCACTTACCTTCAAACTGAGCAACCCCCGACTACGGAACCGAACGAGATAGGTCACCACTCTTACAATTCGTTGCTGACAATTCTAAAAGACCCAATATCAATGGTACTTAAAAGAACTAAACAAAGTTATAACCCCAATCAACTTCAATCATCAAACCTTACCTTCGATCGAATACCAGTGGATTTACAATTCAATGGCATCGAGAAGAGTTCCGTAGCCACTTACTGGCCTCCTAATCAAGAATTAGAACCCCCATTAGACAAAGAACAAAAACTAGATGATAAATAAACTAGTAGAGCTTATCGTCAATGCTTAAAGATTCAAAAGAACAAGTCATGGCCACTAGACAAAGGATAGAAAACAAAAGAAATCAGCAGCAGAAGAAAAAGTGAGAAACGCCAGAACCCAAAAGAAAAAGAAGGAAAAACGGTAGAAAAGGAATCAACAGAAAGTGTCATAAATATTTGGGAAGATGAGCAGAAGTCGAAATTGCAAAAAGGAAAAATAAGAGGAAGGGGAATCTAGCAGAAGTTTCGGTAGATGGGGAAGGTAATAAACGACAACGTTAGAATTTAGAGAGAAAAAGAGAAACGACAAGGGTGAGGGAAAAAGAAAAAAACATTCGGTAATGGGGAAACAAAACATCAGAGAATAAATTGTCAGAAAATGAAAAAGTGAGGGGGAGAGCCGAACTTACAACCACAATTTGGATATTCTCAAACTTCTCACTCCTTAATTTTCTCACCATATCCCTTAATCCACTCCCTAAACCTGTCCACCCCTCCCTCAACCACCTAATTCAAATTCCACTCAAACTCTTTAGCATTTCGGCTAAACTAGAACACTCAAATGACACAAGTAGCAAACTAAAACACTCCCTTACACACACCAAGACTCGAACTCAAGACCACCAGCACTTTGCCACTCCACTTAACCACCAGACCCGCAGGCCCATTCTGTCATATTTTACCAACATTTATTTATAAGCCTACTGATTAGAGATAAGGGTTTATTCATTTAAAAACAAAAATTTGCCCAAGCTAAGGCTTGAACTTGAGACCTCTCAGACACTTTCCAGAACGCTTAACCACTAAAGCAGATAGATATTTGTGTCACAAACATACAAAAATAAATATATAAGGGATTTTGGGGCATTACAATCAAATTATCTCTTTTTCTCCTCCCTATCAACCACCGTGAGCCACCCTCCTTTGGAAGTTCTCCTCAATTTTTATTTTATTTTTCTATTGTTGTGTGTCGACCAACGTTTCTCCTTTACCATACCACCACCATTTGCCACCCATAACCACCATATCACCATCATGAAAACCACCTTGTACCATCACTTTTCACCATATTTCATTTTGAACCATCATTCTTATCTATTATTTCTTTTTTTTTCTTCTTATCATTTCTTTTCTTTTCTGTTGATTTAAATAATTGACTATTCTTCTTTCTCTACTCAACATCTTTTTGAATCACAACAATTTCAACTATCGTGTACCACCGTTTCCTGCCACAGATCACTGCCAGTAACTATCGTATTTTAATTACTTTTTCTCTTTTTTGTTCTTTTCATTTTATTATTTTTAAATAATTTTTTTATTAATTCTTTCTTTTTCTTTGATGACTAGATTCTCATACCAATTTAGATCATCAACAATCGTAGTTGTTCTTTTCATAATTTTGGAAATAAAAGTGTAAGTATTATGGAATAATCTATATTTTGTTTTGTGAAGTTTTAATTATTGGGAGTGGTTGTATATTCTTCTAAGGGAATATTTTAGATTGAAGGATTTAATCCGAGAATCGTAGACCTTTTGTGATATCAAAGTGAGAGTTCTGTTAGAAGTGGATTAAGGGTAAATGGTGATTACAAGCAAAATGTGTAAGTTTGGATATTACTAATTTGGGCAATATTTCTTAAGGTTAAGAGTGACTTCTAATTTTTAATTTGATTACATTAGGTACAAGTCTAGTCTCGATGTACTTGGATCTAAAGAATTCAAATTCGGTTTAGGATATTCCGTGTTGGACAAAAAGTTAAAGGTGTGTGTTTATTCAAGTATTTAGTGTGAAAATGATGATTTTGTTTATGTTGTTTATATGATAAATTAAATATTATTGAAGTATTATATAGAAACATAATATAACATGGTGAATGATTATGTGGATTTAAGGTGTGTATTTTAACTTAAATCTTTTTGATTTGTTATGTTATTTATTACTAATATGTGATTATGTTCTAATTCTCATGGTATGTGACATCATGGCATTTTAGTTTATTATGATCTGGTCGTATTGAAATTTCAAAATCAATGTTTTGTAAAGCATGGATTACCATGGCTATTAATTTCTGATTTGTATACGACTGCATGTTTAACATGTTTACTTCTTTCATATTGAGTTTGCATGCCATCTCACATTTCATGGGGTTGGAACTATAAGGTAAGGAGGATGATTTGGCAGTTTAATAATCTACATTATTTGGTGGTTTTACCACACATTTGTTCTAGCAGCTTGTTTGCAATTCTGGTGGCTTTGTCTACATATATCTGTTGGTATGTTTTGGATGGATGAGTTTTGGGAAACTCCATTTGGTGTGTAGCGGAGATAGGTAGGAAATTTTGAAAAAAATTGCATATATGTTTTTATAAAATATTGCATTGTCATAATCATGCTCATAATAGTCTGCACAACTTATTTTTATGTATTATGTGATATTTTTATTCAGTTTATTATAATTCTTGTTAACAAGCTTGATATAAAATTCATATTGAGCTTATTAGCTCACTCCCTTAGTTTTCTTAAAATTTTTAAATAATACTCGTGGATAGGACTTGGATGTAGTATTTGGAGGAGATTCTCAAATTTAATTAAATTAAAGTATTTAAAACACTTTTTGGGAATGTTTTGGACTTTGGACTGATTTAATTATGTCATGAGTACTTTGATATGTTAATTAAAATACATGCATAAACTTTGTATTTTAAAAATTTTAAATCACAGGTTTTTAATATATCAATTGTTTTTATCAAACAAAAATAATTTGTAATAAAAAGATTTCATAGTTTTATTTAATCCGCTGTGAATTTTTGAAAAGTAGAATTTTTACAAAATAATGTTTTAAAATTTACAAGGTAAGTTTTCTTATCAAATCTACCAAAAGTAGTAACTAGAAATACTATGATCATTTATTTAAATTAAACATAATTTACTAAAGATTTTTCTTTGATGATATTTCTATTAAAATCAAACAATGTTTTTCAGAAAAATGATTTAAGCATAATTGATTTGAAAATCTTTTCTTCATGATGTTCCACCTTTTAGAAAGTTTGATAGCTCTACATGTTATGTTTTTGAAAGAATAAGGATCGCAGGAAGCATATGAACAGTGAGTTATGAATAAGAGACCCTGCATGTAGGTTGTCTATAATTGAGATGCTAGTCATTTGTTTGTAAATGAGTTTTAATCGTGGTTTTATGTTCTTTAAGGAGTTGTTGTTGTTGGTTCGAGAGGGATGTTCGAGTTTGGAACTCCAAGCTGCAATCAAGGTGACTATCAAATGAATCTCCATCTTGGCTCTTGTATGTGGACTATTCAATTAGAAATACATATAAAGAAAATATATGGAACAACTGGTAAGTATGTATGTGAAGTAATATAAAGATTCTTCATGAGTAAGGACAATATGTGTAAGGTATTTTTTGAGTAAGATTTTAAATTGTAAGTTAGCCTATGATTATTTGATATGAGAAAGTAAGCATTAGTCAAGTATCTGAACAAATTTGGGTAAGTAACTTTTGTGTAAACCATCCTTGTAATGTCTTTGGTAAGGCAGTTATAGTGCTAACCAGACTGGCAGATCACGATATGAGGCTATGTGTAAGTCCATGTGGTAGAGACCAATGACATTATATGATAAGTAAAACATTCATGGTGTTCCCTCTACTGAGATGAAGACTAGAATGACATATCACAACATGAATATGTGTAAGTCCATGAGGTTGAGACCCATGGCGTAATATGATAATAAGAATGTTCATGGTGATGCCTCTCTTAAGATGTAAACCGAACTGACAGATCACGACATGAAGATATGAATAAGTCCATGATGGAGAAACCTATAGAACCTTCTATGGAAGTTCGTCGGGATAGTAAACATGTGATTCTGTGTGTTACCTATGTAGTGGGATCTGCTAAGCCTTAGTGGCATATCCTGTGTTGCCATTGTGGCGAATTATGAAATGCTTATATGGCATATTCGGGGATGCCTACATGGCAGAATCTGGTTATTCGCCTATGTGGTAAGATTTAGGTAAGTCTTCAAATCTCTTCAAAAGAAAAATCTATGATTAGGATCTGATGCGTTTGAAATTAACTTGGTTTGGTTAGTCTTGTGATGATATTGAATGAGCCTTAAGGGACATTTCCTAAAATAAAGAATATATTTGTATTTCCAAAGAGGGAATCTACTATAATAGTTTGTCAGTATAGGATATGGAAGTATTCATAGTTATAAAAGTACAAGTGTTTGTTTGTTTGAGTTTGTCTATGCTATGTAGGATTTAAATCTGAGTTATCAGGTATCCGTCAAATATGAATAATATCATATCTTATTCTGGGGTTATTTGGAATCTGAACTATTTATCAATTTGAGCGTTCTTGTGTTATGTAACATGGATGTATGGAATTCTTCCAAACGATCTAGAACATTTTATCGTTAGTATGAGTTTGTTTTAGGTTTGATTCAGGATACGATCTGGTTGGTGGTCTAACAGTTGTTAAACCCAATATGGAACTTCTCCAAGTGTAAGATCAGCTAGTAATTATTCGCCAAAGAAAAATCATTTTGGAAAAATGTGAAGTGTTTGTTTAAAGATGAAATATGATGAAAGAGGGTTGTGTATAGATATTCTTTTGAAAAGTAACTTGTGTTCTAAGAAGGATTAAGCTTTATATCAAATGATAAGATTTGGAATTAGTCAAAAAGTGAAGTGAGAGTGATATGTTAAGTATGGAAGCTGGTGTATAGGTATATATCCATTATTTTGAATGAATCCGCCAAAGACAGTGGTAATCACAAACTTTAAGATAAGAAATTCAACTAGAAAAACTGCAAGGTATTCTGTATTAAAACTCACTAAGTTTGCAATGACTTACAAATTATTTGTTCATGTTTCAGGTTCTGTTGTGATAGTGTGTACGCTAGGAGGGATTAAAGTGCAAGAAATGTAAAAATAGAGGGACTATCTAACAAATAACTAATGAGGGTTGGTTTACTTCGATGTGGCTCCATTTTTTCTTCCTATCTCAATTTTACCGACTTAGACAAATTAGGTCTGGTTAATCTTCCGATCTCACCTATTAATTTGAGACTACCGAATGGGTGTGCAATAAGATTACCTTCCGGTCTCACTTTATCTCAATATTCCCTTAGGGGTGTCTTTACCTAAGTTCTTAGTTCTATTCAAATTAGTCCAATTTGTTACGGTTTAGCCCGTTGTCCAAAGATTTTAGTTTATCACCATCTCCATCAACCAACCTCCTTAAAGATTTAGCTACACATGCTCAAAGTAAAGAAAATATACATAAACATGGAAAACAAGGCAGTCATGAAAAGAAAGTCTAAGAAAAAGATGAAAGTTAAGATTTTAATGCAAGAAAACTTAAATAACATGAAACCAACAACATTCAACAAGAAAATCTAAAGTAAGAAACATAAAAGGAACAAACTTTAATAGATTTAAGGTAAAATAAACTAAAATACATAAAATTAAAGCTTAAAGGGTCTTGAAAGCAAAGTATAGGTGGTAGAATTGTAAATAAACCTTAGCTACAATGTTACGTAACTTAACTAACATAAAGATCAACAAGAACATGAAATACATGTATAAAAATAAACTCTAATCTAAGGTACAAGAAGAGAAAAATAAAAACCCTAGAAAAGTGTAGAAAAAACTAAAGAAAACTAAACCTAAAACTAAGCTAATTTGTGTCTCTCTCCTCCTCAACAATTTTTGGTTGTTTTGAAGTGTATTCTGATGACTTTTTTATGCCAAAAATACCTCTACACTGGACTTATTTGATTGGTGGGCTGGGTAGACAAAGGTTGCCCTTTTTGTCCAAGTTTGTCCCCTTAACGAAGGTGATATCGCGATACCCAGAAGAGGCTATCGCGATATCTTGAGTAGTTTTGAAACTTGGGGTCTTCCTTAGAAGGCAGATATTGTGATACCTAACGGGATATCTCGATAACACTGAAAGAAATCCTTGATCCTTTACATTGTTGGAGGTATCATGATTCCAGAGGTTGGATGTCACAATACTCTTACCCTAGACACCATTCTCGCTCGTTTTCAACCTTCGACAAGTCCCTAGAGCACTCCATTAGACCTTTCAATGGCACTATCAGCCAATTTGGGTAAACAAAGAGACAAAATTGAGACATTTTCACTTATTACTCGAAAATATGAAAATAAAAAAATAATGAAAAAATATGCTAAAATCTCTATTTTGCTCGAGAAAAAGTTCCTAAATGTGTCCAAAAAGCCTAATTTGCCACGTCTATTTGGGGCAGATCAGCTCCCCCATACTCAAGTCTTTGCTTGTCCTCAAGCAAACACACAAAACATGCAAAAAGATGACCCTTGGACTAAATTAGGTAATTAAGTTATATAGCCGTACAATATCAAATTTATACAAGAATTACTTCACATAAAATTTAAGAATGATATCTAGCTAATTTACTTACTCCTAATGTAAACATTATTAGTTCAAGAAGTTAAAGTGTCAATAGAGGTAGAGGCAATGTAAATGAACATATGTACAAATTTTATCCGTCAAAATAAATTATACAGATCGCTCATAGATATTTAGAAAGAATTATTCATGTTTGTTCCAACAAATGCAAGCTATATACAAATTATGCGTCGGTGATTTATGCGGGTCCCAAAGGTCTTTTAGACTTGTAACGTTTTGAGGCTAAGGTTGGTACGGATTCAAAGAAAGTTCATCTCAAAACGGTTAAAGCACTATGAATAGTATAGCACATGACTTTGTTCCCAATTCTCCCCAAATGTGATTATTACATCTCACCACATTATTTCTCATTCTCTCACATTTCTTATTTCTCCTTCTCTCACTTTTCTTATTTCTCCAACAATGTGGAAAAAATTATTGATATTAGCTCCTTTTTGTGCACTATGATTTTGAGACTATTTTATGCTCCTTTCTTTTTCTTTTTTTTTTTTATTTTGAGCATCTTTATACTTTATTTGTTCTTTTCTCTCACAATGCTTTTGACTCTCACTTTATTTCTTTCAAACTTTCATTTTCTTTTTAAGCACAATCTCTAGCAAGAATCAATTACGAGTTAATTCAATCCCTCTTCATTAATCACTCGAGTACACTTTTATGAGAAACCTCTATAATGTTCCTACCTAACCTTGATGTCCATGGCCTGATGTCCATTCAATAGTGCGTTACAAATTTCAAGGCCTGTGAAGGGTTGAGTTTCGAACTTAATTTGGTTAAAGGTTCCAGACATAGAGGTCTATTAAGAAGGGCAATGTACGGCTCAAATTTGGGAACTAGGGATAATGTAATGTTTAAGGTTGGTCCTTTAGGCTCAAGGTTATAGAAAAAATGCCTACGGTCTTTCTTGGATTAGTCACCTAGCAACAATCTATTAAGAATGCATCTATTTAAACAAACAATTAGCAAATTTAATTATTTGTCTACATGGATCTGTATCTTTTATACATCCTACGGTACATTTTATACATTTTTATTTTGGTTATTGCCTCTAATCTATTATACCTATTAACTAAGTGAACTAATTAATCTACAATTAAGAGCAATAAATTATCTAGTATCATTCAAAATTTACAAGTTTTGCAATCCTATATACGCTTTTATTATGTATAATTACTAATTTATTACTCAATTATAGTCCAAGCACCATGCAATAACAAAAATTAAAAATGAAAATAAGAAATATTTTTGGATTTTTGGAAAATTTAAACACAAAAACGTAAAATATTTTTGGAATTTTTGAAATTTTTTTGAAAAATGCATAAAAGCTAATATAAACACACAAATAAGCATAAGAAAATAAAACATAAACACCCATAAAAACATATGTGCACCCCTCCACACTCAGACTACAAATTGTTACCAATGTGTAAAAAAAATGGATAGGAAGTTACTGAACTTCCCTAGAATGGAGCATTAGACTAGCTCGGACGTCCACCTCCTTGTTGAAGCTCTATATGTCATGTAGTCTTTTAGGGTAATTCACTGCACATAAGAAAAACTCATAAAGAAAAACAAACAACAAACAAACCAACACAAAATAACAATGAAAAACACAAAACAAAAATTGTTCAAAACAAATCCGAAAATATTCAATAGTTTACATGTTGCATTAAAAATAAATAACATGCAAAGATATGTAACTAATTGAAATCATCCGAGATTAGCTCAGGCTCCATCAGTTGTTTCCCTTTTCGTTTCATATTTGAATTTTTGCAACCTTGTTCAATATTTCTCTTAATTCCCCCAAATTGATCACTTATCTTCTCGTAGATGCACATGTTGTATTCCTTTCTTACCTTTCTTGAACAATGTGTCTTTCCATTATCATCGACCACATAGGTTTTTCTTCCCCGTGATTGCTGGTGCATTTCTCCACATAGTTCATCATCTCGATTGTTTTTGAGTCATTACCCATTGCCTCTACTATCTCATCCAGCTATTTTTGAATGTTTGCAAGCATATTTTCTATTTTTGACGCAGGTGATAATAATTGCGTTTGTTCTCTCTCCAACTCGAGTTTTTGCCTCCTTTTCTCTTGCTGGATTGCCTTGAACTTCTGATATATTGAATCAGTAAATAGCTAAAAACACAAGTGTATAAAGAGGTGGAGTTTGAGTTAACTTTACAGTGCGATGAATGATTACTAGGCTCTCGAGGTAGTGGTAGATAAAGTTGCTACACTGTGATGAATATTACTGTAACACTATCGTTGGATTAGGGTTACAGAGCATTACTATACAAAACAGAACCTTTAACTTCAAAACATAACAATAATGCAATTGAATATTAATTTCCAATAACTCATTACAATCATAACAAACATACACACTTGGGCCTTAAATCGAGCCTTCGGGGCCTTAAAAACAATTTGAAACCAATCAAGGATCAATTTGAACCAAATCAAAATTTTTTGGAAAAAACATGAAAAATTGGAAAACAATGGTCACACGGTCGCGTGACATAGCCCAAACCGTGTGAACATTAAAAGTAAGGACACAACGCCGTTTCTTAGCCTGTGTGCCCCCATGTGAGTATTCGAAATAGGGCCACACGACCATGTCACAGACTGTGTCAAACCGTATGTGCATTTGATGTTGAGTTACACAGTCTTGTCGCAGGCCGTGTGCCAGACCGTGTGAGACCTGCGCCTAAAATATAAATGACACACAGCCGTGTTAGGTGACCATGTGTGGCACACGGCTATGTGAAAGCCTGTGTCTTAAGCTGTGTGCTCTAAATTTAGCCCTTAAAACAAGCATTACAACACCAATTCTTGCCCAATAAGGTACATCATTTACACATTCATTCCTATGATCAAAACTCCAAACACACTGAAAACATACCAAATTAATCAACCTATAGGTTCTAACCAATATGTCATTCAAAGGCATCATAATTCACACCAATTCATTTAATTCAAAATCACATCATACCCTACACATGCATCACCACATCCACACATTATTTAACCAATTCATTCACATATAAACATGTTTCAAGCCATATATTACAGTGCACTTAAAAGTGACCCAAAAGGCACAATCTTTCCAAAGAATTACAAGTCTAAACAAATATGTACACAAAAGGCATAATCATACCAAGATAACTGAATAGCATTTTCAAGAACTCTCATTACATATAAGTCCTATACATGCCATTTATAACCATAGCTAAAATAACCAAAAACTACTACAGTGTTTGCTGGATAGTGTGATACGAATCCAACAAGATTCCAATCGATCGAGCTTCCGATGATCTACAAAATAAAGAAAAAAATAACTACACAAGCAACTAGTGCTTAGTAAGCTCGTATAAAACAACTTAAACTTACTGGTCATCAAACGATAATTCATTCGATAATGTTCATTAAATCATATAGACATTGTACTTTCCTATTCACAAAAATCCACATAGTTAGTAGATAACTTAAATGTAAAACATTTAAGAAACATGGCATATACCATGTAATGAATTACATACATACATCATTCTTCACATGTTTGATTAGAATCCCTTTTTTCCATCCATTTGTATATACTAAACTTTCCATTTCATAAAGTCATTATCAACAATAAGTTTTTATTCAAACCTTTCCATTAGTCTTTACTTACCCGTTGAACCATATAGAATAACGTCGGATACTTGGGAATGCTCACACAAAGTGTGTCTTTCTATGTAACCGCAACCTTTTCAATAATTCTCACATGAGCTGTGAAATGAGTCTACTCACACGAGCTGTGGGTCGGGATGTTAGCTACACAATGCTGCTCACACGAGCTATGGAGAATCTACAACAAATGCAAGACCTCAGCCATCAATAACACATCCAGGACCAACACCCAAAACCGTATAATCCTTAATGACAGGTCATTTAAATCCTAAGAATTCTTTAGGTTCAAATGGTGCACTTTTGCACATTAATCCTTTAAATTCTTCCCTTTATATGATTTCAATTATATATATCCAAACAACTAACATTTTTCACAAATATTCATCAATTGAATAAACATTAAAAATTAATCCAAAACACTGATTAACATGTAATTATTCAATAATAATTAAACAAAGTATATCATTAACTAAACATTTATTCAAATTATAAATTATTCATTTTACCATTATACGAACTTACCTCAATCACCACGATTGTTACAACAAAATAGAAAACTAATTCGAGACTTTCGCTTTCCTCCGATTCAAGTCTGATTGATTCTTTTCTTGATCTAAATAGTAATTTAACTCAATTAAGTATTTCAAATAGTCTAAAATCATTAATTCTAATTCACAACTCAATTTAATATGAAATTACAAAATTACAACAAATGTTTTACCCTTTGTGTAATTTATTCCTTAAATGTGAAACTTGCAATTCAACCATTTTTAATTGAAACCCAAGTTAGCCATGTAACAACTCGTTTTTCCTTGGAGTCGAAAATAGTGGTTTTAGGGCCACCAAATCTGACGAGTAAGTTCGTAAATATTATTATTTAATATAAAAACGTAAATGTTTTTAATTTGATAATTTATGTTATATAAGTGATTTATTAAGTTCAAGTGGTAAGACCTTGAGGTCAAGTAGTTTTAGAAAATGAGGTATCGGGACCTCGTTTATATAAAACGAGGCGTAAATTTTTTTATAAATATTTATAGAGTATCATTAAGGTTGTGCTAACGTTTCGTTGAAAATTTTAACGTTTCAATAGTTAATTAAGTGAAAAGGACTAAATCGTAAAAGTTAAAAAAGTTAATCGCTATTAGTTTAATTATATTAAAGGGTTAAAGAACCATAAATTTTAGGGTTTTAAAAGGTAATTATACCTTTTTTAATTAATTTATGGTTTCAAGGTGTAATTTTTAAACAATTTTAGCTTATAACAAGGGTAATATGGTAATTAAATAAATATTTTAACATACACAAATGAAATTCTTTTTCATTCTTTGTTTTTCATGACTGAATGTGGGAGGAAGAAACACCATTTTTGTTTATACAGTTCGGCTTTCATATATTCTAATGCATGGTAAGTAATTCTTACCCATTTTTAACAATTTTTATGTTTTTGAGATCGTTGCAACTAGGTCTAGCTAGCCCATACCTTCGGTTTTGAAACTGTTAAAGATTTTGAACGTTTACATTAATGAACCTTGTGATTTTAGATGTTAAATGTTGAATTTGAGATATTATTTTTTATTTAAAAGTATTTTATCAAGTGATTTTTTATAAATTTTCTAATTAGGGACTAAATTGTTAAAATAGTAAAAGTACAAGGATTTGATGTAAAATTTTTCCATGAATGGGATGTTTTGGATGCCATAAGTATTTGGCTAGGCTCAATTTTGGGTAAAATGGTTCATTTGTATGTTTTAGGCTTAGGGACTAAATTGAATAAAAGTAAAACTTTAGGGGTAATTTTGAAAAAATGTAAAAAAGGACAAATTGCATGAAATATGTTATTTTATTTTCCAATTTAATAAATTGACTGAAATTATTAATTTAGATTAAGATCAAGTGGAAAATCGAAGAGAATGGAAAATTACCAAAAAGCCCCTGTACTTTGATATTTTTGCAATTTAGCCAAGTAAGTTCATTATACAATTATTATTAGTTGAATTTAATTTTTCATACTATTTCATTATTGGTTAAATCTTGAATGTCATTTAGCTATGTTTTAAGAAATAGAAACGTAACATTAGTCGGGCTCTGTGATAATCGGGCTTTATGCCTAGCATGATAATTAGGCTTTGTACCTAGCAGGTTTTGGACCGATGATATTCGGGCTTTGTGCCGGTGATATTCAAGCTCTATGCCTAGCAGACTTTGTGCCGGTGATATCCGTGCTCTATACCTATCAAGCTTTATGCCAGTGATATTCAAGCTCTATGCCTAGTAGGCTTTGTGTCAGATATTTTTGACCCCTATGCCTAGCAAGCTTCGTGCCGGTGTCTTATATTAGGCTTTGAGCCTGGTAGTCTTTGTGCCAATGTATTGTACCAGGTAAGTTGTACTGAAAATATTATTTCCATTATTTGATGTTATTTCATTTGATTCAACAGGTATGAAAAGGAAGGGATCGGTAAGTATTCAAAAGACTTATGTCATGAATCTATGAAAATGAATAAAAAGGTAATGTTCAATGAAAGTATGTTTATGTTCGTGAAATTGATGATTTCAAGTGATGTTATTCATATATATGACTTACCTTATGATATTTCAAGTGAATTATGAGTGTATGCACTAACAGGTGTATTGGTGATGATAAATAAGCCTGAGTCAAGTTTGCGTAATTGGTCTATGTTTATGTTTATGCTTATGTCTTGTGTTATGCAAATGATACGAGTGAGGGAATGTAATAAAACGATAAGTTCATAATTGAGATGTAATGTGATAAGTTAAAGGGGTTTACTTATATCTGAGAAATTTACTTAAGTTTTGGATGAATTTACCTCGGTTGTGGATAAATACACTAATTTGTGAGTTGATAATGTCTTTTAAGCTAAAGTAAGTAAATGGAAGGTTTGATAAATCTTGTGGCATTAGTATAGGTTATGTTTACCTTATAAACTTCATTATTGAAATGAAATGTATGTTTTAAATTATACAAGCTTACTAAGCATTCATTGCTTACATTGTTATTTTTCCTTTACTTTTCAAATTACCGGAAACTTGATCGGTTTCAAAGCTCATCGGAGATCTATGATACTGTCCAGCGATTATAACGGTAGTTATTAATGTTTTAGCAAAGGTTATAATGGCATGTATAAGTGGACTAGTGTTTGATGTTTGTTTAAATGCTTAGACATGGATGTGTGAATGATGGTTACATTATGATAGTTTGGTACTTATAATGTATGAATGGTATGGTACAAATGGTTAGTTTAAGTTGAAGTGATATAGGTCAATTTATGATAAGTTTGAGATGAAAATTATTTAGGTGTTGATGAATGAAATATGTCAAGTACATGTATAGGTTTAAGTAATTTTGTATGTTTGCATTTGAGGTACCTATATGGCATATTGGTTGAATGGAATTTGATCACTTGAATTGGTCATTTTATGCATTTTTAGATATGTTTTGATTCCTTGGTCACAGGTGCAAATTGTGTTTAGGTGCATAATTGAGGTGGGTGAAAGAAATGGCTTGATTTTGGTCAATTTCTTGTCTACACGGTCTAAGACACGGGCTTGTGTCTCAGCCTTATGTAACACATGGCCATGCCACACGGTCGTGTGTCCCCTATTGGTTTTAGAGGTTTCATTTCGAGTGTTACACGGCCTGGCACACGGGCATGTGGCTTGGCCGTATGACTCAAGTTAGAGAGTTACACGGGTTGGAACACGACCATGTGTCCATACTTCGAATGTCCACACAGTCTGAGACACGGGCATGCGTCTCAGCCGTATGAGTCACACAGCCTTGCCACACGGTCGTGTGACCCTTACAGTGTAAAATTTTCTATCTCTTTCCATTAGATTTTAAATGTTTTTTTATTTAGTCCATAATCGTTTCTAAAGCATTTCTATGGCCTTGAGGGCTCGTACAAAGGACAATATGAATGATATTGATTGATTTTTATATGATTGATGTTGAGTTATTAAATGATTAAATTTTTTGATATTTTTGAAATGTAAACTTCGGTAATGCTCCGTAACCCTATTCCAGCGATAGATACGAGTTAAGGGTGTTATATTTAGTGGTTTCAGAGCTACAATTTAGTCGGTTCTCGGGCTAAACGTAGCATGTGTGATGTCTAGAAATACATGTCATTATATAACCTGTGATAGTGTGATATCTCCCGACTCTGGTGAGAATGTTTTCATTTTTAGACAAGGATGTTTTCATAATGCTGAATGCAATATTTAAGTATCTGAGTAAAAATGTTGCTAATGATGAGTAGAAACTCATGAAGGTATGAATAAATGTTTATAATGTTATGTTAATGATGCATGTTATGTTGTGTATATATATATGAGAGTCAAATTTAGAGGCTTTACGATCTCTACTCGTCACCCTCAAAATCTTATACAACGAAATTTACAAGATTTATGTTGATTAATCCCACAAGTATGAAATCGAAAAGTTCAGTGGCTGAATGAATAATAATGCAGTCAGTGTCGAGAATGGGTTAGTAGGTAAAGATGATTCTAGAAGAGATATTTGATTTTTCTAAAGATCATTCGGGGTACGCAATGTCGCTGTTAAAGAATAAGTTATTCACGGGTAATCGACTTATTCAGGTAGGGTATCTAAAGAAAGGATTAACCAAAATTTCTTCTAAACTGATTTCTTTAATGAACGGGATAATGTGGGATTATTAATGACTTTAGAAGTCAGTGGGATAGTGTTTGAACTACAAAGGTATCTGAATGCAATGGTTATGGCTGTGTAACTTATAACGATATCTTCTAGGTATTCTATATATTCTTTTCCTCAGAGGCATATGCAATTGTTTATGTTCAGATGTGATTTTTATCCTAAAGAGAATGCTAGTTAACCATAATGTTAAACAAAAGTATTGTTAGTCTGGTTGATTATGATCGACATTACTCTATTTTTCTTTGGCATTCTATTTTATTATGTTCGGTAGAATATTCAACAATAAGACTCATATGATATTATTTTACTTCTTCTTCTGGTTGATGCTCTGAATTATATATATACAATTTATGTTTTCTCTGTCACAACTGATTTTAGTGCGTATGAACGATATTCTTCTTCTGGATTTTCTCTAGGGTATCATCGATCTCTTTATCATTCAATATGTGTCGTATTCTCAGAGATTCAGTAAAGCTTTACATATTGGATTTCATTATCTCAGCTTTCTTATCATTCTTATGGTTTATTCTATCAAAGGTGGTTTATCTATAAAGGATATATATATTGACTTGAGATAAGTATATTTATTACAGGTATAATTTCTTATCGGATTATAAGAGTAGGGTTATATAGATCTTTGATTATAGAGGTTGTATTACTGCACTGGTTGTTACTGGTACTATATTCAATTTTCTCTTTTGTCTCGGATTGCACTATTGATATTTGAGGTATTATTTTATCTATATGTTTGTGATGTCGATTTTATTATAGCACTATGCTTTTAATTCATCTAATGGTTACGGCTTCAGTATGGTTCAAAGGTTCGATGTTAATAATTGAATTAGTTTCATTATATATCCCATTTATAACTTTCATTAAAGGGTTAGGTGACAACAAAAGTATAGATGTGGAAGATCGAGCTCAATCTCGCATGATAGTTCTCATTTCTCAAGTAATCTTGTTTATGTCAACGAGTTAAAATGGGATGTTATGTTCCGTTTGAATTAATGCAATTTGTAGAGATCTTCGATTGGTATTCTGAGGGAATTATGATAGATGATATATCTAGATGTTCTTGACAACAAGAAGAAGGGATTATTTTGAAATGTTATTATCCGATAATTAAGATCGACTCAATTGTGTTATTCAGAAACGGGTTATTCATTTGAAATGTTAGATAAGTTGATTAAATTCAAGCTTATTTCTTGATTCGGGAATAAATTTTGTGAATTCACGAGTAAATAGACGGACAGTGTGAATGAAGAATTCATATTCTTAAAGACATGGTACAGAAATATATCTATTAGATCAACTATAATCGGGAAATGTCATTATGGGTTAAAGTCGTCTTAATAGTTGAAGCTTTCGCGCTTGTGTTAAATAATATTGCTTGACGCTTTCCATGAAAGAGAAATATGTATCAGTTGAAAGTTACAGATGCAAACATATTAGAAGCGTCAGTCAGATTTTGGTAATACGAGTTTCTCGATTATGTTTCGACAGATGATTACTGGGAATTTCTCGGTAGTTATACTACTAATGATAAAGTGATGATAGGAGAACATCATAGTTGCTCAGTTAAGTTCATATATAGTATCAAGTTTTAATATGAGTTCTGAAGCGAGTTCTAAATTGAGATGTGAGTTTTAATGTGATGACTTTTATCAGGTGAGAAATTTCAAGGACGAAATTTTCGTAAGAAGGGAGAGTTGTAACAACCCATTTTTTATTGGTGTCGAAAATAGTGGTTTCAACGTCACCAAATTCGACGAGTAAGTTCGTAATATTATTATATAATATTTACGAGTCAAATATGATTTTAAAAAGGTTTTTAATTTGATAATTTATGTTATATAAGCGATTTATTAAGTTTAAGTGTTAAACCTTAAGGTCAAGTGATTTTAGAAAATGAGGAATCGGCACCTCGTTTATATAAACTGAGTCGTAAATATTTTTATAAATATTTACAGAGTGTCATTAAGTTGGTATTAAAGTTTCGTTGAAAATTTTTAACATTTTGATGGTTAATTAAGTGAAAGGACTAAATCGTAAAAGTTAAAAAAGTTAATCGCTATTAGTTTAATTGTATTAAAGGGTTAAAGAACCATAAATTTTAGGGTTTTAAAAGATAATTATACTTTTTTTATTAATGGAAAATTTCAAGGTGTAATTTTTAAACAATTTTAGTTTATAAGCAAGGGTAATATGGTAATTAAATAAATATTTTAACATAAACAAATGAAATTAGTGGCCATCTTCTTCATTCTTTGTTTTTCATGACCGAATGGGGCAAGAAGAAACACCATTGTTATTTATAAGGTTCACTTGCATATATTCTAATGCATGGTCAGTAATTCTTACCCGTTTTTAATAATTTTTATTTTTTTGAAATCATTGCAACTAGAACCAGCTAGCCCGTACCTTCAATTTTGAAACTGTTAAATATTTTGAATGTTTCCATTGATGAACCTTGTGATTTTAGATGTTAAATGATGAATTTGAGATACTAGTTGTTATTTAAAAGTATTTTATCAAATAACTTTTGATAAATTTTTCGATTAGGGACTAAATTATTAAAATAGTAAAAGTACAAGGATTTGATGTGAAATTGTTGCATGAATCGGCTGTTTAAGATTCCATAAGTATTCAACCAGGCTCAATTTTAGGTAAAAATGGTTAATTTGTATGTTTTAGGCTCAGAGACTAAATTGAATAAAAGTAAAAATTTAGGGGTAATTTTGTAAAAATGTAAAAATGAAAAAATTGCATGAAATACATTATTTTACTATCTAAATTAATAAATTGAATGAAATTATTGATTTAGATCAAGATCGAGTAGAAAATCGAGGAGAATAAAAAATTATCAAAAAGTCCCTATACTTTGATATATCTACAATTTAGCCAAGTAAGTTCATTATACAATTATTTTTAATTGAATTAAATGTTTCATACTATTTCATTATTGGTTAAATCTTGAATGTCATTTAGCTATGTTTTAAGAAATAAAAATGTAACATTATTCGGGCTTTGTGCCTAGCAGACTTTATGTCAGTGATAATTAGGCTCTGTGCCTAGCAGGCTTTGTGCCAGTGATATTCGAGCTTTGTGCCTAGCAAGCTTCGTGCCGGTGTATTATATCATCCTTTGTGCCTATTAGGCTTTATGCCGGTGTGTTGTATCAGGCTTTGACCCTGGCAATCATCGTGCCAATGTATTGTACCAGGTAAGTTGTACTGAAAATATTACTTCCATTATTCGATGTTATTTCATTTGATTCAACAAGTATGAAAAGGAAAGGATCAGTAAGTATTCAAAAGACTTATGTCATGAATCTATGAAAAAGAATAAAAAGGTAATGTTCAATGAAAGTATGTTTATGTTCGTGAAATTGATGATTTCAAGTGATGTTATTCATATATATGACTTACCTTATGATATTTCGAGTGAATTATGAGTGTATGCACTAACTGGTGTATTGGTGATGATAAATAAGCTTGTGTCAAGTTTGTGTGATTGGTCTATGTTTATGCTTATGTCTTGTGTTATGCAAATGATACGAGTGAGGGAATGTAATAAAACGGTAAGTTCATAATTGAGATGTAATGTGATGAGTTAAAGGGGTTTACTTATATCTGAGAAATTTACTTAAGTTTTGGATGAATTTATCTAGGTTGTGGATAAATACACTAATTTTTGAGTTGATAATGTCTTTTAAGCTAAAGTAAGTAAATGGAAGGTTTGATAAATCTTGTGGCATTGATATAGATTATGTTTACCTTATAAAGTTCATTATTGAAATGAAATGTATGTTTAAAATTATACAAGCTTACCATATAAGTTTTGGATGAATTTATCTAGGTTGTGGATAAATATACGGGCGTGTGGCTTGGCTGTGTGACTCAAGTTAGAGAGTTACACGGGCATGGACAAGGGCTGGATTATGGCCATGTGTCCCTACTTTGAATGTCCACACGGCCTGAGACACGGGCGTGTGTCTCAGCCATGTGAGTCACACGGCCTGACCACACGGCCGTGTGACCCCTGTAGTGTAAAATTTTCTATCTTTTTCCATGAGATTTTAAATGTTTCTGATTTAGTTCCGAATCATTTCTAAAGCATTTCTATGGGCTCGAGGGCTAGTACAAGGGACAATATGAATGATATTGATTGATTTTGCTATGATTGATGTTGAGTTATTAAATGATTAAAATTTTTGATAGTTTTGAAATGTAAATTCCAGTAATTCTCCATAACCCTATTTCGACGACGGATACGAGTTAGGGGTGTTACAAGCCGAATTTTCCTTATACTTATATCAATCCACATTTTTTCTCATTTCATAAAATATACAGGGAATTTTATTATTTTGACTAATTAATCCCTAAAAACAAATTCATCAAAAATCACTTAACAAAATAAGTTTAGTTAACAACCAAGTTTAATAATCCATCAATTAAACTCAAAACACATTCAAATTCATCCATAGTAAATCCCTCAACCTTTAACAGTTCTGCAAATTAACCCCTAGACTAGCTAGACTAAGATAAAAACAAGCTCAAAAATATAAAAATCACTAAAAACAGGGTTCAAAATCTTACCATGCACCAAAGGAAGCTTGGTCGAATGTTTCTAAACCTAACAATGGTGATTTTTGGCAATAGCAAGTGAAAATGGAAGAAGATGATCATATTTTCTTACTTGTTTATGCTTTTATTTATTAATTTACTATTTTACCCTTATATTCCAAACTTATAAATTGCCAAACACATGCCCATATTTTCCCACTATCATTAAGTTGGGTATAATCACCCACTAAGTCCCATAATTCACATTTCCAAAGCCATTTAACCCATTTAACTAATAGAATTCAAATTTTGTACCATTTACAAACTAGTCCATTTTACTTAAGTAACTAACTAAACATTAAAATTTCTTAAAAAAATTTTAATATTACCTTAAAATAACCCTATAGACATTAAATAAACATTACAATATTAACTCACTCATCGGAATCATGGTCCCGAAACCATTGAAAAAAGGTTGTTACAATTACCACTTATTGTGCCAACTATACTTGTATTAGGAATCTACAACACAAGGTTAGAGCAAATGGAAAAATTCTTAAGCTAGAGTTCAAACCCTAGAATACACAAAAGAAAGTGCCCTTGAGACCTCTTTGATAGTTTATGAAAGTTTTGGGGAGAAATGAGTTGAGAATGGGAGTAGAATATGTAAATAAGATGTTAAGTGGGAAGATTTAGGGGTTTTAGAGGGTAAAGGGGTTTAAAAAATTTTAAAAACACATGGTTCACATAGATATAACCCATTTTTATTGTGACCCGATTTAGGTATTGTGATATTCAAGATTGGGTATCACGATAACGAGAAAAATTTCAAAAATCCCTCATTTTCTAACTATTAGCGGTATTGCGATATCTATGTTGGATATCGCGATTCCACTGTCTTTCTATTTATATATTGAGTTTTTTTTCAAATTTCGAGAGCATTAGGGTAAATCTTGAGTCTAAACACAGATGATTCACAAAACGAGAATTAAATTCATAAGGGTGTAGCTAAAATACTATTCTGGACTCTCCGTCATTCCACCGAAATGAAATTTCCACGAAGTCTAAGAAACCTTAATCCTTCATTTGTTCATCAATCGGTTAATCGAAACATTTTTCATTAATGTCAAAATTTAATCGTGCCTCGCCTTAGGCTGTTTCCCAATATTCCTTCCAAGCCTTTTTTCCTCTAACTCTATCTCACTCTTTGCATTTCTTGAAGGGTATTTAAAGGTGGAATTACAAACTCAACTTTTATTTAGTTCCCTTTCCTCCAATAAACGTCTCTTAGCAAAGACTTGTCTTCGATTGGTTCATGATGAGGGCTCTTTTCTATGATTTTCGAAAAGTGTGACGACTTTTCCACATTTAACTCTACACAGTCACGAATTTCCCTTGTTACGTGCACATCTTCACTGGATTTTCTAGTTTCAACTTGGTGTTGGGAATTAACCCTCAATCTTTCATGTTCCACCATGGTGTTGAAGGCTTTCTTCTCCACGTCAATAGTATCTAGTTTCGTAACAGTTCGATTTCTAGTGGTGTCAAAAATAGTGGTTTCGGGACTACAATTCTAACGTGTTAGTCCATAAATATTAATTATTTAATACTTACAAGGTCATTAGTGTCATATTAAATTTTTGTTGAGAAATTTTATTGTTTAGATAGTTAATTAATTAAAAAGAATTAAATCGTAAAAGCTTGAAAAGTTAGTTCTAATAGTTAAAAGTATTAAATGGTTAGTACAATGTGGGTTGATGGATCTATGTAGTAATTAAACCATACAAGATGTTAATGGACAAATATGGACTTAATTTGATTAGTTGTTAAGTTATTATTAAAAGGGTAAGTTAGTAAATTGTAAAATAATATGACATAAACTAAAAACAAAATGAAATTTATCATCTTTTCTTGTTCTTTGTCGAAAGTTGAAGAAGAGAAAAACCATAGTTAAAACTTAAGTATTCGGCACTTAGTATCCTTTCATGTAAGTCCAATTTCCACTCGTTTTCATGAATTTTATGTTTTTTGTAACACCCTTAACCCATATCCGTCGCCAAAACAGAGTTACGGAGCATTACCGGAGTTTACGGATCAAACAGACAGAAATTTCAAACATTTCATAACATATCAATTTTCATAATAAAACCAATCAAAATCATACATATTGTCCCTTATACGAGCCATTGAGGCCCTAAATACGCATTAGAAACAAGTCGGGACTAAATCGAAAACTCAAAATTTTTTTCGAAAAACATTGAAAATTTCAAAGCTACAGGGGTCACTCGACTGTGTGGCCAGGCCGTGTGACTCACACAGTCAAGAGACACGCCCGTGTCTCAGGCCATGTGGGCATTCGAAATAGGGACACACGTCGTGTTCGTGCCTGTGTAACTCTCTAACTTGATTACTCAGTCAAGCCACACACCCGTGTGCTAGGCCGTGTACCCTTTGAAGTAACCTCACACACCCGTGTGCCAAGCCATGTGCTAGGCTGTGTACCAACCTGACTTGCAACCCTTTGAAAACTACAGGGGACACACGGCCGTGTCACCTGGCCGTGTGTGACACTCGGCTGAGACACACTCCTGTGTCTTTGCTCGTGTGGACGAAAATAGGTCATTTTACAAGCCATATTTCTCACCTAATTTGGCATCAACCTGCACTCAACATTGTGCATATAAACAAGTCATTTTAAGGCATCCAAAACAAGAAAAATCAAGCCTTAAACATGTAGTATATTCACATACAACCAATATGCCCTTAGGCACCTCAAATGACAATTCATAAACATGTGCAAATATAAACACAATTTGATCATTTAACCAAAAAAGGCTTAACCAAAACTAAGCCATATTATGCCACTTGATTTACCTTTTAAAAACATACCAAAATGTTCCATATATAACAAACAAAAACTAGCTCTAAATGGTCATATAATTCACATATAACTTGTGCACTAAAAACACCATATAAGTCATTCAAACAAATACCAATTCACAACCATTTAAGGCTTACACAAAATGCATATTCAAACCACCATTTTACCTTCCATCATTCTACCATATCAAGCCATACCTCAACCTTATAAGGCAACTTATATACACATCAAAATATACTATTTCACCAACACAAGGCCAAAATGCAAACCAACCAAATGGTCATTTCCACAACCAAAACACATAGGCTAACATTAGCCAAAATAACCTATACATGCCATTATAACCAAACTTAAACCAACTGAAAGTACCGAGTGAGTCGATGGATAGTGTGATATAGCTCCGATAAGCTTCCAACCCGAACAAGGTTCTGATTCACTAAAAACATGGAAAATACACAGAATAAGCATTTAAGCTTAGTAAGTTCGTATAACATAGAATTTAACTTACCATTTATTTACATATAAGATAAGTAAACAAAGCATATCCCAACATATATTGGCCAAATGGCTAAGCATATATACATCAACCATGTTAGTCATGTAAACACATATATAAACTAAGTTATTGATGAGTTAAACAATTAATCAAATTCCATATACATGTATCATCCATTTCATATACCTATATACCATGTAATATCATTTTTCATTTAATTCATATGTATACCTGTAATAGTTCGTATTGAACTCATGTCATATCTTATTAGAACATTGCCCATTGAACCATTTAGAATATTGTTGGATACTCGAGATAGCTTACACATATTGTGCTAAACTGTAATCCATCAATTTTTGTACATGTATGCTCGTACGAGCTATGAATCGGTATGCTCTCACGAGCTGCAAATCGGTAAGCTCATACGAGCTGAGAATCAGTAAGCTCTCACGAGCTGCAAATCGATAAACTCATACGAGCTATGGTGTATCCGCAGCACATGCAATAACTCAACCAAATTGGTAACCCTAATGACATGTTATTTGTATCCTATAAATTCCTAAAGTTCAAACGAGACTCAGTAATCGATATACGTCGTCAGATATGCGATTGGTATTTATACATGGTTATTATACAAATCACACACATATAATTCAATTAAAACATATAAATACTCAATTTAATTACACGAACTTGCCTCAACGAGTATACGTAGATACGGAGGCGATTAATCTGAGATTTTCTCTTTGCCTCGATCTAACTCCGTACGAGGTCTGGCTGGATCTATACAGATAAATTTAACCCAATTCAATATATTTCACATTCAATTTAGTCCAACACATATTTTTGACAAATGAAAAATATAGAAAAACTACGTTAAAAGAAATAAATATGAACAAAAATTATTATTTTGATAGTTGGTCCTAAATAATATCTTGAGCAATAAATAATTAAAAAATTAGGTGGGGGTTAAAAAGGTCATAATAAAGCTACGATTGTAATAATGAAGGGGTAGGTTGAGTTCTGGAAATATATGTAGAGTTGAAAATTTAATTTAAATATATATACACAGACATTGCGCATGATTTTGTACAATATCTATCATTATCATATTTTCATGTCACTTAGAATTGAATGAAATGATAGCACTTTTTCCATGTCAGCTCTAAATTCTGTACTTCGCCTCAAACTACAGATTACGTTAAACAAGACCCACTAAATATGTTTATCGCTTGCTCTTCTTTTCATTTTTATTATTTTTCTGAGAGGGAACAATCTTTTTTCACTTTTATTTTAGAATCAATAAAAATTAGATTTTGTTAAATTTACTAAAATTGTATTTAATAAGTGAGTGATAATAAATTTATATTTTAATATTTTTGAGCAAGTCTTTTATCTTTATATTTGTAATTTGTAATTGTTTTATTTAAATGTAACATAAAAATATGAAAAAAACAAAAATATTAATTATAATTAAAAGAATTAATATTTTTAAAAATTTTATAACTGTTTGACAATGTAATTAAAAATAAGAATAACTCGAAAAATGCTTAAATATAAGTAAATTATATTAGATGATTGGCAGTTTGAGTGTAGTTTTGATAGCCTCTTCTCCATTTAATTTTCAAATATATAAACATGAAATCATTTAATCAATAACTAAAATTTTAAATAGATATATGATATTTATTTAAGATATCATATCAATCGTAACATTATCTTATATTATAAATTTAATTATTAATTGTTTTTGTATTTATAGATATATTTTATATGTTTTACTATTTAAGTTTAATCAGGATATGACATCTTTCACCTTTTCAACCACTTAAATCCGAACTCAACCAAACATTTCTAAACAGAGAAAACCGTTGTAAGCATGCATTAACATTTGTTAAATTTCCTGTTAGCCAAAATCACTGTAATTTGCCAATTGCCATGCGAAACTTGGTAAGAATAGATAAGGTAAGATATTGCCCTTTTCTAACTTTATCTGATATGACTTCAACACATCCGTAAGTAACCAACACACTCATCAGGATAAGGCGTGCCTCAGAGTGCAACATTATATCTCTCTCCTTTATTTGTCCCTGTATGCCGCCCTCTCCTTTTATCCCATATTCCACTCTTTATATATACACTTTAAGAGCAAAATGATCCCGCTCATAAAGTTACATAATTGTAAAAATATCTTCCATGAACCACCAAACTCAACTCCCTGTCTCAAAGGCTGTCCAATAACCAGGTAAAATATCATCTTTTTTTTATTTCTATAACAAATTAAGAGAAATATCATTTTAATCACCATAAAATTTAATTCTTTTAGGACTCGTGGCTGCAGCTCTCAACAATATCATCTTCGAATCAACACTTACTTTCATGCCCATCATATGTTGAACACAAATACGGATGCTTTGAAAAACATGAACATTTTGGATAATTTAGGAAGGCAGAATTCTGCCATTTTTCATAGTACATATACTCACAATTCAAACCTCACTCTGCTGCTACTGCTGCTGTTCATACATTTAAAAAGCAAAGAAGCAATGGAGAAGAAATTAATAGAAAAAAAAAAGTCCTAAAACACAAATAAATTTGATGGATGCAAGTGAAAAACACTGGGGACGTCTTTCTCATCTTTATCTCCTTTTCTGTTCTTAATTCTTTAACTGTGGCACCACCTGAGCACATGCACATACACAAACTCCTTAGTCAGTCATCAAATTTGGGGACTTTGCTTTGTGAACAAAAGATCAAACCATCAAACCCACACCCATGAATGCAATTCAGTAAGGTGAAACGCAATTTGATTCGATAAGACTAAAAAAATTCATCAATGTCAGAAAAAAGTCAAGACAATCTGTTTTGTAAATATTTGAACTTTCCAGCTAACTAGGTCAGTTCACAGCACCTTGATTTTGAACCATCTCATCAGTGTCTCTAAATGGTCGAGAGAGTGATCACCAACCTGATCTTGTGATGAATCATGCGGCTGAGATGATGGTCTCATTGATCTTTTAACAGGCCTACTCTTCTTCATTTTGCTTCTAGTTTTGCCAATGAAATGTACTGCTACTGTGGGGGAGGGGGTATCCCAAAAGGCCAGAATGGAACAATGTCAAAAGAATAACTAAAAACGATTAAAAAGAAAACCAAACAAACAAGGTCTAACTCAGAGATTAGAAAGAAAAAAAAAACGCTTTCTTTTGTTATATGATAAAGTTTACCCATGTTTCACCATGGGTATATGAAGATATGTGCTAAAATGCAGCATGAAGAAGAAGAAGAAGAAAACAAAGGCCGATGATGAGAAACATTACCTGAAGTGGAATGCTTTGTCCTTGGTTTGCAATCGAGAGTGGAGTCGGAGCTATCAGGCAAGTGACGGTCGAGACGGAGATTATAGCGGTCGTTACTCTGAAGCATTGTACGGACGAACCATGCTTCCATGGAGTTCAAGAAGTGCACATGCTTCTCCTCCGTCCATGCCTCATTTCGGTTGCTGGGCACGTGCGACTCCATGCCCACCCTCGCCTTCGAAGCCAAGCCCCAAAGACAAACCTTCTCTTTCTTCTCTCGCTCTCTCTCTCGGATTCCCGAGAAACAAACAGTTGGTGGTGGGTGGGTATATTAAATTTTCTACCAATCTTCTTTTTGGGTTTCATTTTTGTTTCTGAGCCAAATCGGAGGGTTTTATATAGAGTGCAGGCGTAGGTGGTATTTCACTTTTTTATTCTGACAAAAAAACTCCAATTGACAATGGAGGAATTAAGAGCGAGTACCTAAGTTCTATACTCGCTAGTTTTCACCGACGCCTGTAACTTGGATAAATTCTTTTAAGATGAGCTACTTCCAAGGAAAATAAAAAAAGCTTATTCGTTCGCATAAATTAAAGCAGAATTTTAAAAGAAGATTTCAGAACTTATTATTACTTTTTGAATATAACAACTTATCTTTTTTATGCTTATATGTAAAAAAAATTTAAAAATATAAAAGAAATTAATTATGCTCATGTATTAAATTTGTATTCAATTAAATTTATTTTTTAATTAAAATAATCAATTAAATCCTTTCGTTAACGATTTCTATCATTCACCCTGTTGACTGTTAAAATAAATTGATGAATCAATCAGATGATGGCACGTGATAGCTTTTGGCTTTTGGCTTAATCTACTATTTTCCACATAAAATGATTAAAAACTCATAAAAATTATAAAAAATAGAAAAAAAAATCATCAAAAAATAAAAATATTAAAATTGATATAAATTTATAAAAATTATTAAAACTTATAAAAATATTAAAAATCAAATAAAATTAATTATAAAAAATCTATAAAATTAATAAATTTTATTTAAAATTTTAAAAACGTACTAAAAATCTTAAAAAACTATAAAAATATTAAAATTGATATAAACTTATAAAAATTATAAAAAAAAGCATAAAAAACTTGAATTGGATCGAATCAGTCAGTTGGACTAGTTAGCCCAAAATCAATAAGGGTATTAGTTTAGAGAAAGCCATTAGATCAGCTGACTTGGGAATTAGGTGGTTGAACTGATTTTTTTTATTTTTAATATTTTTTATCAAACAAAAATTTTATTATCCAACTACTAGCATATGCCAGAATGAAATATTCAGACCAAGATTTTCATAATCAAACCGAAGGCCGAAACGGTCAAGCCATTGATTTGTCAATTCAACTAGTCCATCCAGTTCAATAAAATAAAACATTAAAAATTGAATAATAAAAAATATTAAAAAGATCAGTTCAATCACCTAGTTCCTAGGTCAACCAATCTAATGGCTTTCTTCGAACCAATTCCCTTATTGATTCTTTTATAGTTGTTATGAGTTTATATAAAGTTTAATAATTTTATTATTTTTATAAAATTTTAAATATTTTACATATGTTTTATTAATTTTATAATTTTTATAATTTTTTTAGGTTTTTATATTTTGATAATATATATAAGTTTATATCATTTTTTGTCGCATCCCAAAAATTGGGTTAGTATCAATGTTTGTGAAACCAAGAGTGGTCACGCCCCGATTTAAAATGTTACCATTATGCATTTGCTAAATAAGAAAGTTATTGGCCTAATGGTTAAGTGTTAGTGAATTTGTCCTTGAAACTCAGGTTCAAATCTCTTCCCTTGCATCAATTTTATTTTGTGAAAATTTGCTCCAAACCCTAGCAAGTGTCACGCCTCGTTTTAAGAATAAATATTGTAAGAGTTTAAACAAAATTGAGTATCTTGCCTAGCGGTTAAGTAATGTAGCTATCCCTAGAAATCCCAAGTTTGAGCTTGGTTCCTCCAATTTTATTATTTTCGACAAACTAGGTAAAGTTACAGATTACCATGGATTTTGTTTTGGGTTTTCCTTTCAATATTACTAAGAAGAACGCAGTCTGGGTGCTTGTAAATCGACTTACTAAGTCAACCCATTTCCTATCTGTGCGCAAAAATTATTCGTTGGAAAAATTTGCAAAACTCTACATATCTAAAATTGTGCGCCTCCATGGCATACCAATGTCCATAGTGTCAGACCGAGATCTAAGGTTCACATCGAGGTTTTGGAAATAGCGGCAAGAATCTTTGGAAACAAAGTTATGGTTCAGTACCGCCTTCCATCCTCAGACGAATGGGCAATCAAAAAGAGTAATTCAAGTTCTCGAAGATATCTCGGAAGTTGTGCAATAGGTTTTGGAATTAACTAGGAAAATATCTTCCATTGGCGAAGTTTACATATAACAACAATCATCATACCAGTCTAGGAATGTCGCATTTTGAAGCATTGTATGGAAGAAGGTTCAAATCTCCCACCTATTGGCTAAAGCTCAGTGAGAGAAAGATAATTGGTCTTGACTTGATACAAGAAATAGAATAGAAGGTTTCGATCATTCGAACTCATTTAAAAGCTACTCAAGATCGACAGAAGGCCTACGTTGATAGAAAAAGAAAGAATATTTCGTTTGAAGTATGAGACAATGTATTTTTGAAGGTTTCTCCCTAGAAAAAAGTTATAAGATTTGGAAAAATAAGGAAACCTAATCTCATGTTTTATAGAACTATATGAGGTGATGGAGTGAGTTAGTCTAGTGGCGTATAAATTGGCACTACCGCCAGAACTTTCGAATATTCATAACATGTTCCACATATCCATGATGAGGAGATATTGATTGAATCCAAACCATGTGGTGCAAGTAGAAACTCTAGAAGTAAAGCCTAACCTATCTTATGAAGAAGAGCCTGCTCAAATTTTGATAAAAGAAGTGAAAGAATTGAGAAATAAAAGAATTCCACTAGTAAAAGTGTTGTGGAGAAACCAAAATATGGAAGAAGTCACCTGGGAGAGGGAAAGTTTAATGATAGAGCAATACCCTCAACTATTCGCAGGGAAGAATTTTGAGAATGAAATTTCCTAAGTAGGAGAGAGTTGTAATGGCCCATTCGGCATATATCATATTGATGTGTTGTCGGTGTATAATCGAGTAAGCCAAAGTAGAAATGGGGTGAATTATCAGCTAAAGTGTTGGGTTTGAGTGTTGTGTGAATTTGTCAGCACACCCTTTTGAGAGATACCTTGTTGGAATTCTCCATTTGCAAACTTTATAGTTTGGCGAGTTCCAAGGTTTGGTGGACTCTTTTATGAGGTGATCCGCCAACCCTAGATGTTTTGGGTGAACTTGCTAGTTTGCAGAGCGATAGAATTATTTTACATGGAAACGATAGCTCGGTGAGTATCGTTAGAGTCTAGTTGAAACCTAGTTGGAATTGAACTAGATACTGTAGATGACAGTTTGATATGTTTAGATAGTTGGATGACCTATTTAGTTGGTTGCTTAAGTGTACAAGCAATGTTTTACCACTATGATTAGTGGTAGTAGTTGCATTTGGTAAAAGATTAGATTTCAAATATTATTAGGCAAGCTTAGTTACAGATTTCAAGGGCGATAGTGGGATCTTTTACCTTCCCACTAAGTTTATTTTATGCTGTCTGTGCTATAAAATGATGCATATAGCCAACATGTTTCTCTATGCTCTTCCATACGTCTTTAAAATTTTTAGTTATCTTTTGCTAGAGGAGACAAGGAAGGTTTCTAGAAGCTTGTCAAATGCCATTGATAAGTACCAGCTGACTGGTAATTTCTTGAAAACCCTTAGGATGACATTGAGGGAATTTACGTCTTTGCATTAATGCATGCATAATCAATTTTTAGTAGATAAATGGTTTGATAATTATGATTTTTTCTTATTTAGCTCAAAAAGCTAGAAAATGTCCAAACAATTGAGGTAAAAGACTAATAAAGTAAATTTTACCCTGAAGTTTCTAGTGAGTTCCTTATTATTTCCTTTGAGTTGTGAAAATTCTATGATATGTGGATCGTGAAAGGTAAGTTGTCCCTAATAAAGATGGGTCGATGTGTCTTGTATTGACGAGTGTGTAATAAATTCGTGTTGTGTGTGTGAACATGACCATAGTCGAGGTAAAAATAGCCACCTTGTGTCTAAACCTAGTACCAGACTATTTGTGACATGTGAAAAAGTAGAAAAAAGCATTATTTGTAGTGCCTCCGATAAGGCAACTTTATTGCAAACCAGACAGGCAGATCACGAGCCGACCTTGTGGGAGAACACATGTTCAATTTAACAAGGAATATGAATATTAAAATGATTATGGTTGATACACAATTCTGATTTCTGAAATATGAGTTTGAGGCTAGCATAAAGTTGGGTCATAAGTAAACATACATGATTGAGAGAAGTATGTATAAGTTGGTGGTATGTATCTGTCAAGGTACTATATGTATTATGTTGGCGAAGTGTTGTCGCCAAAGAATTGTACTGGCTGTAACAGCCCAATTTCAGTGGTGTTAGAAGCAGTGGTTTTGGGACCATAATTTTGATGAGTGATTTATTATTTTAATATTTATTTAATATTTAAGGGATTATTTTAAAGTTTTATTAAAGTTTTGTTAAGAAAATTTGAAGTTTAAATATTTAATTAGGTACAAAGGACTAAATTGAAAAATATACAAAAGTTGAATTCTATTAGTTAAAAAGGATAAATCGCTATGGAAAGGAAAGTTAATGTGCTTAGATAGTAAATATACCTTAATTAAGTTAGTGGATAGTTATGGACAAGGTTTTATTGAAACTTTTATTAATTTTAAGGTTAAAGCAGTAATTTAGTAAATAAGAGAAAAGTTAAGTAAATAAAAGACAAAAGAAAGATGTTATCTTCTCCATCTTTGTTTATACAACCTAAAATAGCCATTAGAGAAGAAGAAAGGTTCGGTCAAGCATTTTACTCTTGCATGGTATGAATTTAAACCCCGTTTTTAATTATTTTTATTTTTTTGAGTTCGTTTTAACTTAATCTAGCTGGCCTGAGGATTAATTTACAAAATTTTTAGGGGTTAAGGGACTTCCATGGTTGTTTTTTTTTAATATGTTTTGAAGTTATTTGATAGATTATTAATCTTGGTTGTTAAACAAACTTATTTTGTTAAATGATTTTTGATGAATTTGAAATAGGGATTAAATTGTTGAAAGTGTAAATTCATGGGTTTTATTATGAAATGTTGGTAATTATGGGTTGTTCCAAGGTCCCTTGTAGCATTGGTTAATATGGATTTAGGTTAAAATGATTAATATTCAAGTTATGAGCTTAAGAACTAAATTGTGAAAAGTTAAAATATTAAGGGTAATTTTGTAATTTTACATAAATATGAATTATGAATTGAATTGAATACTTGAAGTACTTAATTGAATGAAATTATCTATTTATATCAAGATAAACAACAGTCGGACTTAAATCGAGGGAAGGTGAAAGCTTCGGATTAGTCTAAAATTATACTTCTACGAATTTAGTTGTCGAGGTAAGTTCGTATGAATTATAATCGTATTAATGATAGCTAAATTGATTATTTACTATATTGTGTTAATATAAACGGAATTGAAAATGTTTATGTATCAGTGTTTTAAGTAATTGACGAATAACGAATCCCGTTTGAACCTTAAGAATTCTTAGGATACGAATGACATGTCATTAGGGATTTCATGTTTCGGGTGCTAGTATTAAATGTCCTACTGATGGCTGAGGTCCTGCATTTGTTGCAGATTCTCCACAACTCGTGTGAGCAGCATCGTGTAGCTAACATTTCGACCCACAGCTCGTGTGAGCAGTCCCATTTCATAGCTCGTGTGAGTATTGATGTAAAGGAAAAGTTACGGTTATATGTAAAGGCACACAATGTGTGAGCATTCTCAAGTATCCAATGTAATTCTAGATGGTTCAATGGGTAAGTAAAAGAAATCGCATGGTAAGTATATAAATGAAATGATTCATGATCTTATGAAAAGGTTGATGAATTAAATTATGTGTATATGAAATTTACTTACTATATGTTTGAACTCATATGTATCATGGATGAACCTACAAACTTGTGAGTTTGATGGTGCTTGTATAGGCTTTTACTAAACTTATGGTCTTGGTAATGATATTATGCTTATTCTATAATTTGTGTTAAAGAAATGGTAAGTTATGTTTGAGTTTATACGGGCTTACTAAGCACTAGTTGCTTACGTAGTTATTTTTCTTTGTTTTATAGATTATTAGAAGCTCGATCGATTGAAAGCTTGTCGGGGATCAATCACACTATCCAGCTACCATTTCGGTAATTTTTGAGTAATTTGGCCAAGGTTATGTATAGGACCCCTTTTATAATGGTATTTCTTGAATGTGTAATGGTTGATTTGGTATGTATTTGGTTTTCAAGTTTATATTTAGTTTGATGAGCTTTGGAACCTTGGCAAGTTAAGTCATTTTGGCCATTCTTAAGTGCTTGTATATAAGACTCTTTTGGTATGTTTGTGGTGGCATGTAAATGGTCATTTGTGATATCATTTGGTAGAAAAATGAACTAGGTTTTGTGCTTGAAGTATGGATATATTGATTTGTTTGGTTAATAATGTTTTGGTATAAATGTGGTGCCTTTGAATGGCATACTGGTTATATGAAATATGATGTTTGAAATGGTATGTTTATAAGTGTTTGAATGATGTTTAAGTCAATTGAATGTGTGCACAAATAGGATGGATGGCTAGGTGTGTTTTGGCCTTGAAATGACTTATTTTTAGGGTCAAATTATGGATCACACAACCTGGGACACAGGTTGTCACACGGCCTGGCGACACAACCGTGTGTCATTTGTAAATTGTTAGTGTATCATGTCACTGTGTTACACGACCTAGCACACGTCCTGCGACACGGTCGTGTGTTGCAAGTCAGAGAGTTACACGGCCTGCGACACGGCCGTGTAACCTAACTCAGTGAGTTACACGGGTTGTGACACAGCTTGGGCTATGTCACACGACCTAGCCACACGGCCGTGTGACCCCTGTTTTCAAAATTTTCAACTTTTTCCCAATTTTTCTGATTTGTTTTTATTTAGTCCAGACTATTTCTAAACTATTTTTAGGGCCTCGAAGGCTCGAGTTAAGGCCCAAATGTATATGTTTGATTTTTTTAATGTGATTTACTTAAATAATGTTAAATGATTTTATTGAGATGCTTTGAGGTAAAATGTTATTTCAATTGTTCGGTAATGCTCTGTAACTCTAACCCGGCGATGGAGACGTGTTAGGGGTATTACACTGGCAACTTGGCACAATGTGTCTATATGACTAAGTCTCGAAATTGTCTTTATTTTTGGGTTTACTATCGATAACTTGATAATCATTCTGCCTCTATTTGGAACTCACTGAGTTCAATTGAATTTACTCTGTTACTTTTCTTTCCCCAGCTTTTGAGTAATGGAAGAAGACCAATAGAAGGGGATTACGCCAGAGCTACGTCTGCGAGTGAACCACTTGTCTATTTTGTATCATGCATGGCTAGTTGGCAGATGGCATATATAAAAGTTTTGTACTTAACTTTTGTTTTTACCCCACAATCATATTGTTTTTGTCTTAAAGTGAAACTGCCCCTTATTATACATGTGTATACCAAACTCCCTTGATTTGCATATTACAAACTTGCATTTTCTATTAAGTGTATTTGCCATACATGACAGTGTATGATTTAAAGATTGCCTTTATTAATTCCTATTACTTTCTTCAAGGATACGTTACTAAATGGGCCAAGAATAATGGTCTTTCACTAAAAAGAGAACCCTTACAACTGATTTCTCAAAGATTTAAATTAAGCCAAAGGATTTGAGTCTACCAGTAATGCCCCGATCCGTTGGGTGGTTTGTTTGGCTAATTGATATATGCCATGTCTCCTGAAGGGCTAAGGGGTGTTACAACAAAACATCTATTTGAATAAGGTCTAATTCAATAATAATATTTAATAAAAAAATACAATATTATAGTAGAACTATAGTACAGGAAACAGTGACACCCCCTTAAAACACTAGGGTTTGTCGCCCCTTACGTGATATAAGGACAAGTTGGCTAGTTGACGGATGGCATATATAAGCGTTTTGTACTTTAATTTTGTTTTTACCCTACAAACATATTGTTTTTGTCTTAAAGTGGAACTGCCCCCTATTATACATGTGTATGCCAATCTCCCTTGATTTGCATATTACAAACTTGCCTTTTCTTTTAAGTGTACTCGCCATACACGACAGAGTATGATTTAAAGATTGCATTTATTAATTCCTATTACTTTCTTCAAGGATACGTTACTAAATGAGCCAAGAATAATGGTCTTTCACTAGAAGGAAAACTCTTACAATTGATTTCTCAAATATTTAAATTAAGCCAAAGGATTTGAGTCTATCAATAACACATCGGTCCGTTGGGCAGCTTGTTTGGCTGGTTGATATACGCCATGTCTCTTGACGGGCTAAGGGGTGTTACAACAAAACATCTATTTGAATAAGGTCTAATTCAATAATAATATTTAATAAAAATGAAATATTATAGTAGAACTATAGTATAGGGGATGGTGACACCCCCCGTAAAACATTAGGATTTGTGCCCCTTACGTGATATAAAGCCAAGTTATCTAGTTGGCGGATGCCGTATATAAATGTTTTATACTTGACTTTTGTTTTTACCCCACAACTGTATTGTTTTTGTCATAAAGTAGAACTTCCCCTTATTATACATGTGTACGCAAACTCCCTTGATTTGCATATTACAAACTTGTCTTTTCTATTAAGTGTATTTTCCATACATGGCAGTGTATGATTTAAAGATTGTCTTTATTAATTCCTATTACTTTCTTCAAAGATACGTTACTAAATGAGCCAAGAATAATGATCTTTCACTAAACGGAGAATCCTTACAACTGATTTCTCAAAGATTTAAATTAAGCCAAAGGTTTGAGTCTATCAGTAACGCCCTAGTCCATTGAGAGGTTTATTTGGCTGATTGATATACGCCATGTCTCCTAGCAGGCTAAGGGGTGTTACAACATAACATCTATTTGAATAAGGTCTAATTAAATAAAAATATTTAATAAAAATACAATATCATAGTAGAACTATAGTATAGGGGATAGTGACACCCTCCACAAAACACTAAGGTTTGCCACCCCTTATGTGATATAAGGCCAAGTTGGATCTTTCTTGTATCAGGTCCAATTAAATTATTTTTTCAACCCAATTCTAATTTCGCTAAAGTCATTGCTACTTTACAATATTAGAATCTATAAGGAAAAATATTTAATTGTCTTATTCAAAAGATCCATAATCACTAATTAATTACAATTAATTAAATAATAATTCGAAGAAATTAAATTAATTCCTAAGTCATTTTTGTACTTAGCGAGAAAACGCATTCACTACAGTTAGTGATACATGTGATCTATTTCTTTGGCTTTTTTGTTTTCATTCATTTCATATTATTGGTTCTAAATGCAATTCATTTCTAGTTATATCGAGCTAGCTGAGGAATCGATTGGACATATATTATTAAGGCTCAAATGATTTATAATTAAGTTCTGACTTTTCGCATATTAATTACAACATTGTTTAGTCACGAAGTCATTCCACGAAAGCATTTTGGCTGAGCTCTCCCTTATTATATATCATTACGAAATCCACTCAATAAATGCTCTTCCAATGACCTTGTCACAAGTGTGTTACCCTTATATTATATCCTTAATCTCTTCGGGGTAAATCTGTTCTCCTAATATATTCAATTTTTGTTGGAAAAAATTTCGATTTGAAAACGGTTTACTTGCACAGTAAAAAAATAAAAATTTGAAAATCGAGTCGGTTTGTGATAATTATAGCAATAAACTTTTCCCAAAAAGTTCATGTACTTTGTGCGAGACGGATCCTTGACGTTCTTGGCTTTCAACCAAACGATTTTTCCGCTATTCTCGTACTACGAATTACTTTGAGTGTGGGTCGAACAATTATAAATCAAATATAGAAGTAGAAATAATTTTCGTACTTTCAGTAAGAAAGTAAATCTCTCTCTCTTATAGAAACTAGTAGAATTGTTATTCTTGGAAAATAGAATTTATACTTAAAAATAAATTCTCAATATTTTCGGGCAGAATAACAATATCTTAAAGTTTTGTGTGTTTAACTCTACCAGTGCCATATATTTATAGGGAGGGATAAAGTAACCATAATTGAATTACTAGAATACAAATAATACTTATTTAATAGAAAAATCAATTCCCTATTTGAATTAGGAGAGAGGGGTGGCTAACCCTAGTTAAATACACTAGGGTTCCTGCCCCTCATACATATTATGAGGGGTTTTGGGCCTCTCCTGTATCTTGTGCAATTATATGTGCTTATTGGACTTTTAACCCAACATTTTATAATTTAATCCAACCCAATGCATATTTTTATATTTCCCAAAATAAATCGTATTAAATTAAATTAAATTAATTAATAAATTGATTTTTCAATTAAATAATTTTCTCAATCCAATTCTAATTTTGCTAAGGTCATGACAACTTTACCATAAAAGAATCTATGAGAAAATATATTTAATTTCTACATTCAAAGGATTCACAATTAAAAATTAATTTAATTCCATTTTTAAACTTCAATTATTTACTTGAATAATAATTCAAAAAACGTAAATTAATTCTCAGACCATTTTCATACTTAGTGAGAAACCACATTCATTTTTGAATGTAAATCATTTCTCTATCTTATCATTTCTATTCATTTGATTTTGAATGAAATTCATTTCCAGTTTCAACGAGCTAGCAAAGGGATCCGTTTGAACATATGTGATTAAAGATCAAATGATTTATAATTAAGTTTCATCTTTTTACCTATTAATTATAAACTCATTTAGTCATAAAGTCATTCCACTATAGCTCCCCCCAATTACATACCATTATGAAATCTACTTAATCAGTGCTTGTCCAATGACCTTGCCATAAGTTTGTTACCCTCATAGTACATCCTTAATCTATTTGGGATAATTTCGTTCTCCCAATATGATCCTATTTTATCTTATGGTAACCATTACATCTTCTTTCATGAAAAGTCAATTACTATTAAATAGTAATTAAGTCATTTATCACAAAGACAAATGACTCATAACCACGTTTACTTTTTATCTATCATGTAATGCTAATGAGAGGATATCATTTACCTATTTATTAGGCTATGAATTTCATTGTTATGAGTGATGCTATATACTGCAAAAATCGTATACCCAACGCACCAACTTTTGGTTCCTTATTTATTTGAACAGAGGCTTTTACTTACATCAAAGTATATGAGTCACGTATACATAGTCCATCATCCACTTAAGATTAAGGTATGTCACACTATGAACGTCACAAGTTAATA
Organism: Gossypium hirsutum; assembly: GCF_007990345.1. Classification (NCBI taxonomy): domain Eukaryota; kingdom Viridiplantae; phylum Streptophyta; class Magnoliopsida; order Malvales; family Malvaceae; genus Gossypium; species Gossypium hirsutum. Next base: position 36,000,808 of record NC_053444.1, read on the forward strand.
AATTCATAAATGGATTCAGGATCTATTTTACTTGGATCTTGTTCGATGTACTACCAGTCCAGTAATTACATCTATATATCTATATTTTGGGAGTCATCTAATTTGATGCCCAAGACAAAACATCTCCCCAATTGAACTTGATAGACAACATATTAGTCTTTTTATCAGTTTGCTCATTTTCGATTAGGCTAAGGACATGTTTAGGTTTATCTACTAATACAAGTTGTCTTTTCGTATTACAATCCAACCACGTAATACTGTTTAGCAGTAGTTAAACATTAGATAATCAGTGAGCTAATATTTTCTTCCATTTTTATTTGTGTGCAAAAACCATTGAGGACAATATGCAAAAAGTATTAATGTAATTCATAGATAATTTTATTAAACCAATCTATTTGAGAAAAATAAAAGTGTACATAGACGAAAATACTACACTTAGGGCACCAAGTCAAATAATTTTATCTTGTGGCAACCATTGCATCTGTTTTCATGTAAATTCAATTACTATCAAATAGTAATTAAATCATTTATCACAAATACAAATTACTCGTGGCCAAGTTGCTTTTCATCTATCATGTAATGCTATTGAGAGGATATCATTTACCCTTTAATTGGCCTATGAATTCCACTATTGTGAAGTGATCTACATACTACAGAAACAATATACCCAATGTACCAACTTTTTGTTCCTTATCTATTTGAACTCAAGCATTTACATCAAAGTATACGAATCACATATACATAGTCCATCATCCACTCAGGATTAAAATATGCAACACTATGACCGTCAAAAGTGAATAAATCAATAAATAGATCTAGGATCTATTCTACTTGGATCTTGTCCAATGTGCTGTCAATCTTGTCAATCACATCTATCACCATGTTTGGTTGGGTGTACTGGCATAGCCAATACACCCCTAATCTGTGGGCCCCACTTAATCCCCCTTTAATCCTTTGTTTGGTTCAGGATATTGTTATTACGGGTCTAATACATTATTGATCTAATCCCCAAAATCCACCGATTTCTAATCCCTCCCTTTTGCTCAGTTTAGGTGGTGCTTCAGTTTACCCTCCCTGTTTTCCCTCCCAGTCTTCTTCTTTTCAGCTCCCTCTCTGAACAAGTCTCACAACTCTCAACTACCACCAAACTCTCAACAACGCCAAATTTTATTTATTTATTTATTTCATTAAAGCCGATCAGAGATCTCCTCTGCCTCTAATTTCTCCTCCATTTGTCTTTTGCATTTACGGTTCTTTAATTTTCTGTAACAAATGGAACCTTCGTCTTCATTTTCTGGTTCAATGAAAGTTTCGCCGCTCGATCTAATAGCGTAGATCCGGTTCTCAGAAACCTAAGCAAATCACTCCTCCTAAGCCTCTGATTGTTAAAGATCGTGAAGATGAAGTTGACGATGGAAAGAAAAAAGTCACTATCTTCTTCGGTACTCAAACCGACACCGTCGAAGGCTTCGCCAAGGTTCCGCTACATTTATATATAAGTGTTTCCTTGATTTACTTTTTCTTTATGTTTTTCTTATTAGTTTTATTTGTTCATTTATTTTTTATTTTTCCTTAGGTTGCGAAGGTTGTTGATGAAATCCTTACTGAGCAGGGTACGCTATTAATTTTTCTTTTATCTCCCCCTCGCTTATAAATTGACACTTCGATTCATGGAATTTTAATTTTTGTAATGGCTACTTGGATGCTAAAAATGTTGTTAACCTTGGCTAACTAATTTTCCGTTTTATGAATTATGATGATGCATCTTAATATCCATATCATTCCAGTATAAAAGCTATATTATCACTCACCTCTAGTCACTTGACTATTTCACGAGGAAAAGTTTTATTGAAAGGTGAATGCAAAAGTTTTTGGCAATACTATTACTTAAATCACTAAATATACATTGCAATCCAGAACTATAATATTCATCTTTTAACTTGATAATTTTGAATAGATGTGCATTCTAATTTCAGTGAGATGAAGTGAGTCTTGACATGTATCCAAATGTTTCTATTTATGTATTCAAATGTTCAAACAGAAATATACACAGATGGATAAAATGATGGGGCTATGTAGTAGAAGATTCTTTTAGAGTTGGTTCATACATAATGTCATCAAATTTTCACTGCATGGGAACCTATGTGCTAAAATTGGCCTTACTATATTTGCAGAAGCAAAACGTCTAGTTCCTGTGGGTCTTGGAGATGATGATCAATGCATTGAAGATGACTTTACTGCCTGGTAAAAAGAACATCACCTCTGTTCGAATAAAAAGCTTTTTCATTCTTTTACATTTACCCTTTATTGAACCATGTTGTTCTTCTAGGCGTGAATCAGTGTGGCCCGAGTTAGATCAGCTTCTACGTGATGACGATGATACAACAACTATTTCTACCCCATACACTGCTGTTGTTTTGGAATACCGTGTAGTATTTTATGATCTTGCAAATGCACCTGTCAAGGATAAGAACTGGAACAATGCAAATGGCCACACTGTTTATGATGCTCAACATCCATGCAGGTATACAGGAATAGTTTTTTTAGATATCCTGGTGGCCATTTTTTTAGTATTCTTCTTTGATGAAACCTAACTTGGTTTTTTGTTTCTAACTTGAAGGTCTAATGTGGCTATGAGGAAGGAGCTTCATACTCCTGCATCTGATCGTTCTTGCATCCATCTTGAATTTGATATTACTGGCACTGGACTATCGTAAGTTACTACTTTCCTAAATATTTTGTTCTGTATTGCTAAGTTTTTTTTCTCTTTTTCCAATTATGATGACCTCCTCTCCTCTCTTATCCCCATCTTAAAACTAGATGCTACATAATAGAGAACTTCACCAGCTCATACTTGTCTTCCTTTTCAGATATGAAACAGGTGATCATGTTGGTGTTTACTACGAGAATCTAGACGAAGTTGTAGAGGAAGCATTGAGATTGTTGGGGCTATGCCCAGACACCTATTTCTCTGTTCATACCAATAAAAAGGATGGCACTTCGCTTTGTTGCAACATTGCCAGTAAATTTGATGTTTGATCTAAAAGTTTTTAAATGCATGTTTATATATTTTGGAATTATGTTGCCACTAGAATCTTGTTTTTCTCCTATTGCCTATTAGGAACTGAGGCTTGTAATAGGGGGTTGACTTGTTTGTTTATGAGGATGACTGGATCAAATGCTATATTTGGAAGTTGTTTTGCTGCTCAGGATGGCTTTTATTTTGCTGATAAATGGAGAAATCAGTTGAAGTATTTGGAGGATATAAGAAAAGAGCTTTACATTACTACTTGTTCAATATCATTAATATAGCATTTGGAAAAGCTTGCACGAAAACTAATTCGCAACCTTGATTTCAAAGTAATGTTGTATTTTATCACACTAAATTTATCTTTATTCCTTCTAAATATATGAATTATTTATATGTTAATTTATCTTATATATCATTTACTATTATTTTGTTTATAATATTTTAATTGTATACTATAAATTATTAGCATTTTAATCGTATACTATAAATTCGTCATTACTATATTTATCTCTATGCTATTAATTAGTCACGAAATATTAATTATACATCATATATTATTAAGGTTATAGTTACACGATAGTTCATTGATTTTTGCTAGGTAAATACACATTCAAACTTTAGATTAAATTATATATTTTTATTAAATTATATTTAATAATAATTATTTTAAATTATATTTTATAGTATTATATATTAGGATTTTAGTAAATTCATATAAGAATATATTTAATATTAAGAATTTTATTAAATTATATATTTTTATTAAATTATATTTAATAATAATTATGTTAAATTATATTTTATAGTATTATATATTATGATTTTAGTAATTTAATATTAAGAATATCTAATATTAAGAATTTTATTAAATTATATATTTTTATTAAATTATATTTAATAATAATTATGTTAAAATATGATTAAATTATTTATTACTGATATTAATAATCTTATTAAAATTTAATAACAATAACAAAAATCATTTATCTAAACAAATTTCTGCTAAGGGTATTCTAGTCATTTTAACTTTTTTCCTTATGCTATTACACCTCTATTCCATTCAACCAAACATAAGAATACTATTACGCCTCTATTCCATTACATTCAACCAAATAATTGATTTGTTATTACGCCTCTATTCCAATACAGCGAACCAAACGTGCCCTATGTCTCTATCTTGTAGGAGTCATCCATTTCGATACCCAAGACAATGTATTTTCTCAATTAGACTTAATAGACGACATATTGGTCTTTCAATTGCTTTGCTCAATTTTGATTAAACTAAGGACATGCTTAGATTATCTACTAATATAAGTTATCTTTCCACACTATGATCCAACCATGTAATGTCGCTTGATATTAGTTAAACTTTACATAATAAATGAACTAACATTTTATTTCATTTTGCTTTGCGTGCAAAAACTATTGAGGATAATATACAAAAGATATTAATTATATTGATGAATATTTATCTAAACCAATATGTTCTAAAAATTACAAGTACATAGATGAGAATACTATACTAAATGCACTAGATCCCAACACATTAAGAGACCAACAAAATGCAATTATAGGTCAAAGTCAAAGTCAAAGTCAACCCATATGTGGCCCAAATTAATCACTTGATTTGAATACAAATCCAATGGCTAGAATTAATTCATGTACTCAATTATTCTCATATATTAATATTCTAAATATTCCCTTAGAAAAAAAAATCCAAATTACCCTTTTAGTAGTTGAAAAGCTCTAGTTTCTAGCCTAGGAACAGATATATAAGACCTATGTACCAGTACATTACCCAACATATCAGTACATACATTTTATCTATTGATACATAGTGTAATAGCCCGATTTTAGGCCTAGTCGGAACAGTGGTTTTGGGACCACAAATCCGACGAGAAAAAAAAAATGTAATGGCCTGAATTTTCAGAGGTGTCGGAACGGTGATTCGAGATCACTAAATTCGACAAATGGGTAGAAAATATTATTAATTTAGTAAGTATAAGTTAAATGTGAAGTTAGGAAAATTTTTGAAATAGTGAATAGTGCACTAGAAATAAATATTAAAATAATTAGAATCAAAATGAGGTATCAAGACCTCGGGGATTTTAAACCGAGCCATAAATATTTTTATAAATATTTATGGAGTGTTAAAAAGTTAGTATTAAAGTTTCGTTAAGAAATTTTAAAGTTCCGATAATTAATTGAACAAAAAGGACTAAATTGTAACAAATACAAAATTTTGGGAAATGATTAAATAGCTTAAATGATAAAAGAAAGAGGGGTTAAAAGGAAAATAGACCCAAGGTCTATTTGGGCTGGACGGCAAAGGCATGAAATCAGCAAGAAAGTAAGAAGAATTAAGGGAAAAATTGGAATATTGCAAAATTTGCTTAATAAAGTTAGGACCAAAGTGGAATTATCTAGATTTCTCTTCATTTTTCTGAATTCACATCAGCTAAAACACCATGGAAGGGCTGCTTCAAGCTGGTTCTTCATATTTTTATTACAAGTAAGTTCAATTCTTGACTATTTCTTAAAATTTTTGTATTTTTATGACTTTTACAACTAGGCCCACTTGTTAAATTCATTAGTTTTTGATTTTATGAAAGAAGTTGAAAGTTGATATGAAAATGTGCTGAAATTATATGATGATTTATCATGAAATTAGAGCTTTAAATTGTTCATATGCTGATTTTATTGAAAGAATTGAATAGAAAGTGAATGTTTGGGACCTAATAGTAAAAGAGTTTGAAGTTAGAGTTATATGTGGAAATTCTGAATTTCAATAGTTTATTAACAACTTATAATGTCTAGATAAAGTATTAATTGAGAAAATTAGATTAATTGAGGGGTTAATTGAGAAAGGACCGAATTGTATAAACTGTGAAATTTGGGGCAAAATGGAAATCAACATTTTGCACTAAAGCAGTTTTGGACAGCAGCAGTAGTGTAACTTTGAAAAATCACCAAAAATTGTAGAGATTGAATTAGAGAATGAATAAAATATGAAACTAAAGCTTATTGAGTCTAGTTTCTTATAAAAGAAATGGTGTGAGCAATGGAATTGTAAATCATGAGATATAATAGATTTTGTGAGACAATGTCAGAATGAATTCGGGTTCCCCTGTTCTGACTTTGGAAAATCATTAAAAATCGTAAAAAAAATTATTATGAGTTATAATTTATATGGTTAGAATCCTTAATGAGTCTATTTTTATAAGAAACAAACGAAAATATCATCCGAATTCTGTACAATGAGCTAATTAATTTTAAGTGAAGAGTGGTCGGAACTGTCAGACAGCGAAACAGGGGAAATTTTAAAGAATAAAATGTACTATTTGGCTAAAAAAAAATTCTTAAAATTTTATGGTATGAATATATGTGAGTCTAGTTTCAGGGAAAATTAACGGATCTTAATTTGGAGCTCTGTAGCTCCAGATAAAAATAATTTAGTGACTCTGACTCGGATAAACAGTTTTGAATATACATGTGAGTGGATAGTGAAATTATAGCTAATGTTGTTTAAGTGTGTTATACACATTAAGGATGTGGAATGGAGAGGAGGATGAGGAAAATTGGGAAATATATGAATGATTTGTGTATAATTGGTCATATGCTTGATTTTAATTGATAAAAGATGAAATATGAATTATACTTATATTTGTGCATTATTGGTCATGGCATGTGTGAAAATAAAGTTTCATAGTATGTGTGTATGGTATATTCAGTATATGATTTGGCATGAAATAATATCATGAATGGTTTATGAATTAACACATGTTGGTAAGCCTGATATATGAATAAATGATCAAATTGAGCGGAACGCCGGATTTGAGTACTTCTGATCAAGTGACAAAGTGATAAGTGGTAGCTTTAGCTACACTTATCTTATCAAGTGACAAGTGGAAAGTGATAAGTAATAGCTTCGGCTATACTTATCTGATCAAGTGACAAAGTGATAAGTGATAGCTTCAGCTACACTTATCTGATCAAGTGACAAGTGAAAAGTGATAAGTGATAGCTTCGGCTATACTTATCTGATCAAGAGACAAAGTGATAAGTGGTAGCTTTAGCTACACTTATCTGATCAAGTGAAAAAGTGATAAGTGCTATACTTATCTGATCAAGTGACAAAGTGATAAGTGTTAGCCTTAGCTACACTTATCTGATCAAGTGAGAAAGTGATAAGTGGTAGCCTAGCTACACTTATCTGATCAGGGACAAGTGATAAGTGATCATATGTAAGACCATAGTTATACTATGGCAAGGTGAAAGTGAAGTACTCAATTTTCCGTAACCGTTCCCTAATTTGATTAAGGATGGTAAGTGACAAATGGGCCCAAAAGAATTAAAGTAAATGGAAAAGTGGTAGTGTATTTATATCAGGACGATGTTGTTATTCAAGCTAAAGTGATATTTTCATTCCAAAATTGAGAATTTCATAAATGTGTTATTGAATGGTATAATCAATAAACATTGAGTTAAATGGTAAATACGTATTAGTGTTGAACTTGATGTCATTGAATTGTACGTGAATTAAATGGAAATTGCTAGTGATATAATCTAAATCGTGAGCATGAGAAATTACGAATTGAAGGAAATGGAAATGAAGCATTGAATTGCATGAGTATGTATCGGGTCTCGTAAGCCCTAATTATTATGATTATAACATTTTGAGGATATACTGTGAAAAGTTACAGGAGCATGTTAATTATTTTGAAAGTTTTAATTTAGATGAGATTTTATAACTCGGTTAAATACATTTACAAGTGCATGTGTTTTGGTAATGCCTCGTACCCTATTCCGGTATTGAATACGGGTAATTTGTGTTACACATAGTCCTTGAATTTGGGTCACTACACTATTTCAAGTATTTCAAGCCCATCAAAATTCATATTTGACCCCAGACACTTCCAACCACACATCAAATATTTCTAAATGTTTTTAAAATAATTTCAAGGACTTCAAAATGTATTTATCTAGATTTTATGTTTTTATTGAATTGTTTCAAAGTTTAATTTCTTAAATAGTTTACAAAATTTTTGCAATATAAGTGTTCTGATGACATCTCCCATCCTTATAAAAGTGAAAAGCGTTATAACAAAAACTATGTACTAGTAGTGAAATTTAAAAACTACACAAGCAGAGTTAAATGTGTGACACATTATATTAAAACAATTGTGTGACACATACCCTTTAGGATAAAAATAATAATAAAGATATAAGTTTTTTTTTAAATGGTACATGTGATACAATTTGAACCCTATTTATAAAATTAAAAAATTTCACTAATAATATATCAAATATTTACCCTTAAATATATTTATTTAACAAAAACTTCATCTCAAAAACCTCACCAAACTTGTACACTTGATTATGGCAATTCATATTGCAAATTTAGATGTCTATGATATTTGATCCTTTTTTTTCAGAATATGGTGAATTTGGATAATATTTTGATTGAGTTTTAAAATTATTATCTACTGAAAGTTTAGAGTGAATACGGATAGATGTCCTAGATATCCATTACTGAATTCACATTACTGAATTAGATAATGATTGCGAATTGAAATTTTAAATTCATTAATTACAAAATGCTTATAATTTTGGTGATATATAAAGAATTTTAGCGAATTCAAATTTGAATATCCAAATGATAATAGTATTTAATCTAGATTTTAATAATAATACTCGAATAATTAAAAAAAATTAATTTAAAATTTTAAGTTAATTTATAAATTTGAATCAAGAAAATTAAGTGTCATTCATATATATACACCATTTCAAACAACAACCCATGAAAAAAATGTTACCTCATAACCTTCAGTTATTATCTTTGTTGATACATCAAATACTACTTTTGCATGTTGGATTAAAAGCATGATTTGGCGCTTAAAAGTGTATATTTTTTCTTTCTTTAGCATTTAAAAAAAAATAGTATTTAAAGTTACATTTTGTCATTAGACTCAGTGGAATGACATTAGCAGTGTTAAAAAAATAGTTAACATGTGAATCAATTATAATACACCTCGTGACACTTTTAACAAATTATAATATGGCACATTGCTCCATTCTTAATAATTATATGTAAATTCTAAAAAAAAAGGAAGAATTATTTTTTAAAAAAAATAAAATCTTATAAAATTGTAAAATATGTTGATATAGTTTCTAAAAATTCTAAAAAAAAAAGAAAAAGAAAAATTGAATTTGTTTTAAATAAAATTTTATAAAATTGTAAAATATGTCGATATAGTTTCTAAGAATTCAGAAAACAAGTTAATTTTCAATAAAACTCAAAACATATATAAAGATTTGAAAAATTTTAGTTGAACTTTAGAAAATTACGAGAAGATGTGAAATTTTAACATATATATATATAATAATAATTAAAAAAACCCAAAAAAACATATAAAGTTCAAAAATTTAAAATTTTAAAAATAATTAAATTAAGAAAATTAAAAAGGATATAAAAAAATCTAAATACATACAAATTTTAGAATAATTTTAAAAAATGAAAAAAAACATTTATATAATTTCTAAAAAATTAATATTCGATCAGCTATCGGTCAAAACCGATCAACAGTGGTCAAAGTCAGATATATAAGTGTCTAAAATGTTTAATATTTTGTTTTATAAATTATTAAATTATTATTTTTTAAATTTTGAGAATTTTTATACGTTAATTTCAATACGTCATGTGTAGTATTTTAATCGGGACACGTATCAGCTTGAATTTTTTTCAAACGTCATTGAACCAGAGCCAAAATCGTACTTTAAGCTCCACACTGGATTCGTCTGTGTCTGGATAATCAGCAGCAAGTAGAGAATCCTCTGGGGTTGGTTGAAGGTATCAAGTGATCTTTGGAAGTAATCGAGGGTGAATGCAGAAAAGCCCAAATGAGCCAAGCAATTACCCTCTTTCCAAAACACACACAATATCATCAGCTTTCCTTACAAAGCCCAAATAATTACACCATAATAGTTCCAAGGTTTACAATGGGCTAACGCCTAACCACAAACAAACCAAGGCAACCCTATCAACAAGCGTAAAAGTTGTCGTCCCCGAAGAAGAAACTTGGGAAGGTCGAAAGTCGCCGCAAGGCGGATGCATCTATCAACGACATGTGATGCCTCCCTGGGAGACCATGCCTCGGCAGCTCAAAAAAAGAGCCCCGTCAAATACCGTGGTGCTAAGGGAAGGATTCCGCTGCCCGAAAAACGGCTACAGCCAGCTGTCGAAAGAACTAGTACAACGAGCTCCATCCAGTGGAGATCCATGATCAATAGGGGGAGCAAGAATATTTCGATCATGGGTCAATTTTTGAAAAATTAAAACCTCTAAAAAGTTTATATAAATTAATTAAATATAAGAGTATTACAAAACTATTTAAATAGTAATTAAATATTTATTATACAAGCTGAAAAATAAAGGAAAATTATGCATATCATTTTTATAAGTTGAATTAAAAGAAAATCTTATTTTGCAATTATCCCCTATAGTTATAAGATAAAATATAATTCCCTTCACAACATAAAAGTTATAAATGTTTTTTGGTACTATGAAAATGCAATTTTTAAAACACAATGCACGAAATTACACCAGCAACAATAATTTTCAAACAAAAATGTTTACTTTTAATCTATATTCAAGAAATAAATGATTATACAATTAATCAATCTTAATTTCTTCAAGGATTTGTATTAATGTTCTCTAAAAATATAAATCAATCAAGATATTAATAATCTCATACAAAATCAACATCCCAAAACCATTCCATCAATAAAAACTTAATCTTGCCTAAAAATCCTAATTTATCAAGTAAAACCACAACTTTAATTTTTTTTAGAGATTAATCAATAAACTTGAAATTGAAAAGAATAATTGTTACCAAATTAAGTCAACATACTTAAATGTATAGAAAGATTGATAATCTATTTAGCAAAATTATGGAGAGTGAAAGAACAAGAAAAATTTCAGAAAAAAATGATGAATGTTGAATGAAAAAAAAAAGCGTTTTTCAAATAATTTACCACTTATTTTTTTTTATAAAATTACTCTTTATTAACACGCTCATCACTAGCTTCTCCATCATTTTGCCTACATCGCTCCCAAGGGTGTACATTGAACTATCATATATGCTTAAAGACCTCTTTCCTATTTAAGGTGGGGTTAATACATAGTTATTTGCGCGTTTGACATGATATTCTCATGCACTCAATCTACCCTATCGTTAGTGTGCTTGAAGTACTCTGATACCCCTTCCCATTATACGCAGCTCTTGGGACGCTGTGGAGCTAAACTCTAAGGTAGGTAGGTGGGTACTGGGCTTGGAAAGGATTTAGGATGTATGGTTGAATCTTTGTTAGGCTAGGCTTGCCATTTAAGCCTTACCGGTACACATGATGACAGTTTCTGGACTAGCTATATATTGTTGAAGTTTTGAAGACCCTCACTGGTATATTGCTGCCTTTATTCGACAGTGCACAAGTTGAGAAAAGATGTGTGCTCGGTAAGCTTGCAGCTGCTACGATTTGAGACAATTTTGTTAGCCTAGCATGAAAATCTTCTTTTACAAAATTGAGGATGAATCTTGGTTCATTCTCAAATCCGCTAGCAAAAGATGACAGTACAGCATCAAAATCTCCCACTTTAATTTGCAATGACGCATAAGTATGAGGGTACACAGCAATGTCACAAATCCTTCGCCATCATGCTTATTTGTTAAGACCACAAGTTTAGATGAGCAAGATTTCATACAAACATGCCAAATTAGATAATTTTGTACAAGCGAACTCAAATATGGAAAAAGGAAAATCCCTAACTTTTTTGCGGTGCATCAAAATAAACATCAAACAACCATAAAGAATGTCAAAAGAGCGAGCTTTTGCGTCTTTGACTGGTCGGATGACTTCTACAATCACAATCCATTACCTGGATGCCCAGGACTTGCAGAAGACTTTTGGGGCAAACTTGCAGGACCTTCCCCAATTCCTATGTCTTTGACACCAGAGCTTAATGATGATGATGAATCACCCTCCACTTCATCATCTTCATCCTCAATGAAAGAACCCTTACGTCGCAGTTCCTTTATTTTCAAAAACTCATCATAGTGTGCTTTCCTTTGCTCCTTAAAACTCTTACTATTCCGATCTGTTTGGAAATTTGAACCAAAAAAATGTGGAACAGACTAAAAACATCAACCACGGATTAAGCATAAGCAATACATTGTACACAATTGATGAACTAGAAGAGATAAAATAGATTGGGAGGGGGAAGGAGAAGGAGAAGGAGAAGGAGAAGGAGAAGGGCAAGGGCAAGGGGAATGAGTGGTCTTGAACCTTCATCACTGTTTGCAATTGGATAATGTGTGATTTTTTCATCATGTCATTTATTTCTGTTTTCTTTCTCAATAGCTTAAAAAGCATCAGAGAAAACTAAGAGATTCATACAGATCATTTGAACCTAGATAAAAGGGTACAAAAAAAACGGTGCAAAATTCCAAGCTAAGTTAAAGAAGTTTAGAAGCTATAGTGCTTTTAATGATAATATTCAACATCATGACTTTTTCTACCAGACAACAGCAGGTAAATCCTGACCACTTCAAAGTTCATCCTCACATCCTTCCAAAAGAAAATGTCCGATGATAAATTTCACTAGGAGAAACAAGAAAGGCTCTAACCATCAAAAGCCTGTTTTCTAGAGCAAACCTTATACCATTCACACAAACAAGGATTATTGCTCCCTTGTAATCTCATGAAAGATAAAGCAGTCATTAGATATGCTAACCAACTTAAAAGGAAAGTAAAACATTTTCCCATATGCCATCAGAAACGACAACTAAAAAGCAATGGTCAACAAACCTTCTTCATCATGATCCATAGGATCAGCCTCATCCTCAGAAGAAGTCCAACCACCTGATTGCCCAGTTGTTTTTCTACTTGAGGAAGCCACATCTTTCAAAGCAGAGCATAATTCCTCAGCATCCACATCAATGACACAATCATTGAAACTACGTCCTCTGGGAGACAAAGACCCTAACCAAGATACGGACTATAAGGTGAGAAATGTGATCCAATGTTCAGATTAATGCTCTAACCAAGGTACAAATAAAGTGAAAATAAAATTACACAAGCACCATTTTCTAAAATTCTCAAACAAAAATGTAGGCTAATACAAGAGGTAAATCACTATGCAAGTGAAAATACCATCGTCATCAATCATGCGGTGGTACGGCGTCTTGGGTTCAGTTATTTTCTGCCTTACGGGTTTATTTGCTTCAATTTCCCCCAGATTTTCCTCATTCCATCTTACACGCCTACTGTTACCCCAAGAAAGAATTATTATTAGATCCAAAACACAACTAAGAATATTATAACTACAAAAACTTACAATTCTTGTTACAGTAGCTAACTATATCAAAACAAAATAGAAGCATAAAAACAAACAACTATGATCAAAATGGGAATATCCTTCTTAAAATCAGCTAGTTCTCGGACTACTTCAGAAACTGGATTTGCACTCCAGGCATAGCCTAATCAAGGCAAAGATATGAGGCTGATTTCTAGATAAGTATACTGTATCCTTCCTCATTAAAGTGTTACATCTAAATTATAGACTTGGCATAACATATATATGACTAAAATTGGCAATTTTTTACCTATTTTTGCTGGTGGAATGGGCTCACCTACAGTTATATCAAGCCATGCATTCATATGTTAAAGAGTCATTTCTAAAATGAAGAAACACCTTATGAATATTGCATAATTAGAACAATCCATTCTCTTTTAAAACGGACAATCTGCATTGTTAATATATTTAAAAAAAGAAAAAGGAAAAAGTCACATGTAGAACTAGTTAGCTGAAACCTAAATGGGGAGAAAACAAGCTAAAAGTTGAAGCAGAAGTTAGATTTCTATTTGGCTCAGAAGTTCCAGTGTCCAGAAATGCAAGAAGCTTCAAATATAGTAATATCTTGTTATATGCTATAAAGAATAAAGATAGAAGCAATTTTGAATACGATAAAGTTAACCATCAATCATCTCATCCCGTCTGCTTCCAAAAGAGCCAAAAGGAAACCAAATAAAAGAACAAGGAAGATATTCTGAATTACTTCATCTGGAAAATTACGGTGTTTTAACAGCAAGCTTCAAGTAGTCCTGATCCAATGAAACATTATTGTAATCACTTAGCTACACTTTTAACAAAAAAAAAATGAAACACTAAACTATTATGCAGATAATGCAGAGCGAAATTACTAATTCATGCTAAAATCAGGCTTGTGCTGGCTTTTACTTTATATTAAGCATAAGAGTGTCAAAAAAAGAATCAAACTGGAAAGAGTTCAAAGGCAGAGTCTTTTGAGTTGATAACAATACAAATTCAGAAATTTGGTACTAGAAAAGAAAAGAAGTTACAACACCAAATGTGGCAAAAGCTTAACTACTCACACTCCAGAGAACCATGTCAAACCTAAAAACAAAAAAAGCCAGTAGCGGCCATGAGAGGAAAACAGAATTATCCTAAATAAACTAATCCTCAAGGGCAACTTCATCAAGACAAAACCTGGCAGCAAAATCTCACTATTCTAGGGCTACATCCATAAGCAAATCAGTAGCCATGTTGAGTCACAGAGATTCTCAATTCCCAAATGTAAACACTAATACGTCCAAAGATTTGTGGTTTACCACTCTTAAGATCCAAAACAATTTAAAAAAAAAAAAAGCAAGGACAAAAAGAATTAATGTACACTCAAAATGGATGATGCCTAAACCAGTTAACTAGTGCATGAATCAGGGGCACAAGAAAATGAAACCGAAAGTGATTGCATAGTTACACAACTACTTAACCAGAAATCCCTAAATATATAAATATAAGAAATTATAGTAAAAAAATACAAGTACATGCAAGTAATTAAACCTAGAATCAAAAGAACCAAGAAGCAAAAGGCGACATAAACAATAATCAAATGAATGAAGTATATAGCTAATTCAGTCCAAGGATCAGGCTATCAAGCTCAGTTCAGATGGATGCTGAGAAAATGGATAATATAAACAAGAAAAGTTAAAACGGCAAAATTAACCCCAATAACCATTAACAATCAGGAAAATATTTCCATCAATTTAAGGTTTCACCGAAGGAATTTCAAATTCACCGAGAAAAGAAAACGAAAAAGCAATTGGAGAGAGAAATTTGTACCTTCCGATCGCTCCTGTTGATTTTGAATACCAAAAAATTTCCATTTTGGGGGATTTTAAGTATTTTATATTATTATTTATTTTACCAATTCTACCCTTTCATTAATTTCAATTACCGGTTGAATCCGAATGCAATTGGGTTATCTCCACCTTTGTTTTAGTTGACTTTTTTGTTGACTCATAAATATCAGTGTAGATCTTGGCACGCAAGTTCTTGGCGCCCAAAGGCAACGCTGAAATCTTAGACCACGTTTGGTTCGCTGTATTGGATTAGAGGCGTAATGGAATAGAGGTGTAATGGATTAGAGGTGTAATAGCAAATCAACTGTTTGGTTGAATGTAATGGAATAGAGGCGTAATAGTAATCTTGTGTTTGGTTGAATGGAATAGAGGTGTAATAGCATAATGGAAAAAACTAAAATGACTAGAATACCCTTAGCATAAATTTGTTTTGGTAAATGATTATTGTTATTGTTATTTAAATTTTAATAAGATTATTATTATCAATAATAAATAATTTAATCATATTTAAACATAATTATAATTAAATATATTATAATTTAATAAAATTCTTATATGAATTTACTAAAATTATAATATATAATAGTATAAAATATAATTTAAAATAATAATTATTAAATATAATTTAATAAAAAAATATAATTTAATAAAATTCTTAATATTAAAATATTCTTATATGAATGTACTAAAATCATAATATATAATACTATAAAATATAATCTAAAATAATTATTATTAAATATAATTTAATATAAATATATAATTTAATAAAATTCTTAGTATTAAATATTCTTATACGAATTTACTAAAATCATAATATATAATACTATAAAATATAATCTAAAATAATTATTATTAAATATAATTTAATATAAATATATAATTTAATAAAATTCTTAGTATTAAATATTCTTATACGAATTTACTAAAATCATAATATATAATACTATAAAATATAATCTAAAATAATTGATTTTGTGGATTTGATTAATTGATGACTTAATAATTATTATTAAAAAAACCCATTTGAATAATATAGTGTGTTAAATATCTTTCTTTTTTTTAAAAAAAGAAAACATGATTTGTTTGTAGCATTTTACTTTTTTTTTTGTTTCGTTTGTTGAGATAATTTTTGTAGTGTTAATTATAATTGAACATAATTAAAAAATTAAAAAAGAATTAAAAAATAAACTCCATCAAACCTGTGAGCCATTCAAACTCCATCAAATTCTATTAGTACAAGACTCTTGTAATTCTACAATAACAAACACAATGATACTATTTATTTTGTTACAAGAAAATTGATCAGAAAAGATCTCTGCTTGGAAATGAAAATAATTTAGATGTAGATATTCAAACTCCAAATCTACTTGATAACACATAGTACATACTGAAAAAAAAATCAAGGACTAACTGATATTTAGGAAGAAGCTCTAGGTAAAGCACATTCTACATTTTTGGATATGTTCCCACAGCAATATCGGTATATTGATCTTTAGAAAGAAGCTCTAGGTAAAGCAAACAGTTCTAGTGCATTCAAGATGAACATGAAGGCAACATATTTGTAGAATGCAGGTCTTGCTGCAGAAGGACAAAGAAGCAACAGTAAGTCTATGATTAATCAACTTGCAAAAAATGTAAGTAACTTAGATGAACATACCAGGTTACCTTTCTCTCCACTTGGAATTATGCATTTAGTGGATTACATTTGTGCTTGTATGGTTCTTGAACACAACATGATTCCAACAAATTTTAGGCGCTACTTACCGCAAGAATCACAAGTTACAAATGCATAAAACTGTAGATCCTTCGTGCATCCTTTAGCAGCTTCAGAAAAAGAGAGCAAGATCTCTGTCTACAAGTTTTCCAAACAGAACATATTTTAACTTGAAATGTAAGGCATGAACGATTATTTTATATTTATTTAACACCATTAGCATGAAATCACATATTTTTCACAGCAGGAGATGCATGCTTCAATATAAATTTATAATCTGCATCAATGGCAAACTACTTACTGATTTAAAATGCAGAGTCCAATACTATATACCAGCGGAAAGAAGAAAATAATACCTGATGGCCATGGCATGGCACAATCCCAACTTGAATTGTCTGATAGTTAATGTTTTGGTCTCGGGATATCTTGTATCTTCATCATATTCACCTCTGGTAATATGCAAGTCAGGACAAAGTGTCTTCAAGTAATCTTGAACTTCCTGAAATTTTAGTCCGAATTAGCTGGGCCAGTGGTAATTTTAATAAGAAAAACAAAAACCGTAAAAGTTCAATTGGTAGAAATACTATGGCATAATTTCCGTAAAGCTAAAGCTAACAAATCAGGTTCATTTGATTTGTTGTTGGCTATGCAAATAAGAGAAAAATAGCTTTTCAAAAGTGCTTTTAGAGCCATAAGCAATACTAAACAGATAGTAAACTCTTAAATTTTAGACCAAGCTTTTCAAAAGCATTTTTCATAAGCATTTTTTTGCAGCACTTTTCAAAAGCAATGAGAAACTAGCCCTTAGTGACTAACTTCCTACATGTTTCTAAGTTCAACCAAATATGTACTTCAATCCTACTTAATGCTATGCTACACGGACTCTTCTCGTTTTCTCAAAAGTGGCACATATGCCCTACACATATTCAAAGGATTGAGATAAAATCCTTCAAACATACGGAAAAGCTTCGAAAATTTTGAACATACTCATGTCAGAGTTGGGCACAAACTAGTATCTGACACGTGATTATACGCATTTCAGATCAAACATGACAGGAATCATTCTTTGCATGTATAAATGCAAGGTAGCAGCAATGGCTATTCGGATCAAAATTACAATTATCAAATAAAACAATTGCTGGCGATCATTTAAAATACTGATAATTCAGGTATGGTAGCTTCTGCTGCTTTTCCCAAATTCAAACTAGCAAATAATATCTCTTCGCATATTACAACTCAAAGAGAAAATAATTGGGCAAAAACATGAAATCCAGATTAAATTAGGCATAAATTTAGCATAACTACTACAAAGGAATGAACAATCCATAGTTCCAAAAAAGGAAGAGAAAATTAATATATTCAATTGCTTGCTGAGAAACATAAAACCCAAAGTGCTAAAGAAGTGGAACCAAATTCAACTATGATTTCAGCTACAAAAAAAAAATCCAGAAAGGAAAAGAAAGATGGGATACCTTGATGCAAAGATTACCAGTGCAAAAGACGTGTTGGATCATTCCAGGAACTAGCATGGACTTGAATTTGGGAGGGAGATCAGCCGCCCGATGGGGTATATGTAAATCCCCCAAAGCCAAAACCAGCACTATCTTCTTCTAATATCTACCAATAACTACAGAATTTGATTCAGAAATTTTGAAAGAAACCCAAACAAGGAAACATGAGCATGAAAAGAAATTGTATAAAAATGATTGATTACCGGTGAAAGATTTGGCTTTCAATTTTGGGAATGAAACCCAAAAATGCACATAAAACACTATAAATCGGGTGAAATATCAAGTAGTTCCAGAAAAGAATAACTTCAAAATCATTTCTTCCTAAGCACCCAAGCACCGAAATATAAAATCAAACAATAAATCGTGAAATGGATGTGAGAAAAAGGGGTGACCTTGGAAGGATCGACTTTGGGGAAGCTTTTGACAACGTCGAGGACTCCGTCGATTACTTTGGGGAAGCTTTTGACAGCGTTGAGGACGAGGGCAGAAAACGGAAGAGAAAAAAGGGAAAGACGCGGAATGGGTAATCGGCGCTGAGGGGCCGTAATGCCTATTACGCGCAATCAATGTAATGGGGGAGTAACCGATTCGGCGGGGAATGGGAAAACAGCGAACCAAACAACCGTTTCCTGGTGGGCCTGCTGCATAGGGGGGGAATACGCATGCAGAGGGGGGGAAAACAGCGAACCAAACACGCTGTTAATGTTGACTTGCGGAGCTGCGGAATCCAAAACAAAAACCTTCTATTACTAACACTACGTTTGGTTCGCTGTATTGGATTAGAGGTGTATTGGATTAGAGGTGTATTGGATTAGAGGTGTAATGGAATAGAGGTGTAATAGCAAATCAACTGTTTGGTTGAATGTAATGGAATAGAGGCGTAATAGTAAAACTGTGTTTGGTTGAATGTAATAGAGGTGTAATAGCATAATGGAGAAAACTAAAATGACCAGAATACCCTTAGCATAAATTTGTTTTGGTAAATGATTATTGTTATTGTTATTTAAATTTTAATAAGATTATTTATTATCAAAAATAAATAATTTAATCATATTTAAACATAATTATTATTAAATATATTAAATATATTATAATTAAAATATATAATTTAATAAAATTCTTAATAATTAATATTCTTATATGAATTTACTCAAATCATAATATATGATACTATAAAAGATAATTTGAAATGATTAATATTAAATATATTTTAATTAAAATATATGATTTAATAAAATTTAAAATAATTATAACTAATAAATTATCTTATATGAATTTGTATAATTTAAAATAATTATTATTACATATAATTTAATAAGATATAATTTCATAAAATTATTGATAATAAGTTTTCTTATATGAATTTATATAATTTAAAATAATTTATATAATAAATCTATTGTATAACTTTCTCAAAGAGGTTCTTTCATCGTCGGGCATGGGTGTTTAAACCAGATACTTTAAGAAAAATGAATACTCTGACAGGGGTATAAAAAAGGGATACTTCAAGCAAAATGAAGAGTCGGAGAAACATAGCTCTGTATATTCTCTCAGTTGCTATATTTTTTGGTTTTCTTACCTTATTCTCTGAATTTTCTTCCTCAATGAGGTTCTTTTTTATTTTTTGATTTTAGCTTTGCCCCTATGGCATGAACCTTGTGATGAATTAAAAAATTAAAGAAATATATAAAAATGGGTAAAATTACAATGAATCATTACTCCAAAGTTATAAACTAGTTATTCTAATATGATATTAGTTTACATGTCATAATATCCAAACATAATATTCATATATTAATAAAAAGATTAATTTACTTTTTAATTTAATATATAAAGAGTAATTTACTCATTTTTCCAGTGGAAAGGGCAAAATACAATGCAACTCCTAATATAATGGCTTCTATAGTACTTTTACCGTTTTATTTGTTTTTTAAGTATTCTGAAGGAATTGGATTGCTTTTAGCATAGAACAGAGACCTATTACTGTGCAACTTATCAAATGGAGAATTGGAAGGTTGTTTTTTGGTAACTTTGATGTGCAACATTTGGATTATAATTTCTTTTGCAGAAATGATCATATGAACGAATTTCTTCTTCTATTTTTTGTTCATTAAAACTTGAGAGAGATTTCCCACAGACAGGATGGCTGTTAGAATAAAGCCTCATGGTGAATTCTATATTATATATTGGGATGCCTGCATATAGATCAGCCAAGTGCTAAGAAAAGCCAAGTAAACCGCAAGGAGAGTTAAACTATACTTCATTTTCTGTCAAATTAAGACCATCTCAAATATGCACAAGGACTTTGACAAATGTTGGTGAGGCAAATTCATCTTTTGCACAAGGTAACTTAATGACATTTACTCGAGCAAAATCAGAATATAAAATTGGTGAATTCACTCAAGGGTATGTCAAGTACATACCTATATCTAACGCTCATCAATTACATCCAGTTATAGATGTGGAGTATCTTTGCTTTTCTAAACTTAAAATCAATACTTGACATTGGTTTGCTTAAAAAATGTAAATAGTAATAATGTCTATCAAAATATCAACAACAATAATAATTAGAAAGGTTTGAGAGAAAAATCCATGAAAAAGAATTAATATGGTCATTCATGTGCCAAAGAAGTCCTAAAAAGTGCATTTATATGAAATAGAAACATTGGAAAATCAGCCTGTTTACTGCTGGAATTAAGGTAAATGATCAGCTACACAAAGCCAGCCTAGAAAAGTAAATCAACAATATAAAGACAAAAGATGAATTTTTCAATGAAAATATCCATGAGATTGCACATTTCTCATCCTGAAAGTTATTAAGACTATTATGACAGCTCAAGATACAATCTATTAAATATATGCATAAAACAAAGTCAAATCAGTACCTCTAGGAAATCTAAAGTAGCCGAGGCAGAATTGAACCCTGTTCTTGGATCTTGACTAGAAATTCTTTCATTGCCTGTTTCTGACAACCGGCTTCTGAGTTGCTTTATAATGTTGTCCTTAAGTTCTTTGTTTGAATCCTTGGTTTTACTTGAGAATTTCTCCATACAGTTGAATTCAAATACTAAAGCAAGAGCCTCACATGCTGCTGCACATAGTGCTTCATCGTTACTGTCTAATATGTTGGAGAAGTATGTAATTGCCCTGCATCCAAATTTGCAGATCTATCAATGACATTTCAAATTTGTTTGTAGATGGAAAACAAAAAGAAAGACGATAACTATCTAGAGGTTGTAATTGTTAAAAATTTACAATAAATGAGACTTTTTAATTAAAAGGCTCACCCTTGCCAATTTTTGTGACTTAGCCTCCACCCATCAATGGTAAAAAGAAGAAAGGACCAAGCGGATATCATGACAGTTAAAATGGCTAGTGAATCTTTCCTTTCAATCTGATGAGACATAGAAGGAAACCTATCCTTTTAGGCTCCAATTTAAATTACAGAATATATAGATAAAAATATCAGTTAAAATTCATACACTAGAGTCAGTTCCAGGATTAATTAAGTCCCAAAGTAACTTCATTACTGATTCAGTCTCATCCGAGTTGCTTGCACCGAAAAATGTAACAACAGTCAAGCAACCAAGAATCTGCGCAATACAAGAAAAACCATACATCCAATGCATATGCATAACTCTGCTATATGCATATATATATTCAATGCATAACTGTTTGACTTCATTCATTCAAACAACTAGCATTGGTTTTCAACATATTTTCACAAAATTTCCTTCTTACCACATTATCATATAATTTCATGGCAAACATTAACAAATCTCCCTCTAGATATACATATAATAAACATAATTATCACTTATCACATTAATCAAAAACATAGGATTCGGATGCTAGCCGCAGTATAGAAGCAATATTTGAAAACGAAATTTCATTATTTTTCCTACTGAAAACATGAAACACCATCAAGATACATCTAAAAACACAAATTACAATTGCAGGTTCATATTGCTTACAAGCTTCTGATTTGATGTTTTCAGGAAAAAGCAAAGATAGCAATGACAGCTTTATGATGTTGGAAATCTATGAGAACTTGAAAAAAGATAATGAAACTTACTATTTCTCCTCTTGTCCATTATCTTATTTGACTAAAGAGATCAAGTAAAACCCCAAACTTCTACAATTACTGCAAAGTAAATGTTAACTACTGCAAAGAAAAAAGACAATAACCGTAAGCCATTAACAATTTCAAGGGGCAAACAAGAAGATTTTCAGGATAATATAGCCATTAAGGACCAGTATGTGGTCAAATAAGTTGATAGCTATCATTAAAATTTGCCTATTAAGGTTAAAATTTGCCGCTTGATTAAAAAGGCCAGCCATGAATACTTCAGGAAAAGAAATAAAAGTTGCAAGTCTAGAATTCCAAGCAACTACTGTTCTAGATGAAAAGGGCATATCAAAGCTCCTTTTCAAAAGCTTATAACAAGCATGATAAATATGATTACTTCGACTGCTAGAAATTGCAGACAAGTGAGAATTGAGTAGCTAGATGTCTATATTTTTCATTCTACTTTGAACATAAGTATAGGAGTATCTCAAGTTTTGGTCTCCAGAAGAATCTGATCACATAATAGCATTATTGAAATGAAACATCTACGGCATTAATCTGAAATTGTTAAATGCTAATAGCATTCAACAAGTGAACTGCACACAAATAACAAATTCAGTATCCAACTAAGTAATAGTTCCCTTGTACCATAGAGATGATCTTCAAAGTAACAAATTCAGGAAGTGGCACCGCATGAGGAACACAAACATGTGGAAGCCAAACAATTTATGATTTTACAGACCTGCAACTGATCTAAGCATAGCCATATATAGGATGACTGGAAAATTGGATAGAGAGTAGGCCAAATATGATAACTATCAAATTAACTTACTCTCATATGCCTCTTTGTACATATCTATCAGGCGAGAGCCAATTCCTTTTCTATAGTACTCCCAGTCAATGGGTTCAGGTTCCTGCTTAAGAAATCGGATTATTAACAAGATAGGACTAAAACCTTGAACAAAACTAAAATTTCCTTAAAAATGAAAAAAAAAAGGTTCCAAAATCAAACCTTGAACAAAAAAATTCAACCTTATTGAAAATTTATTTCAATATAAAATATTAAAATCATCATTAAAAAACTAAAACCCTAAGATCTAATCAACGGATTAACCCAACAAATCTATGAAAAAAATCAATAAAAATGCTAAAAAGGAGCTAGGGATTAGAGAGAATATAAGAAAAAGACCTGGCTGAATTTGGTTTGTAAAGTAGAGTTAACTTCATCAAAAGTGCGACGAAGAGTAGCGAACTCTTTGCGAGCCTCATCGGAGACCAAAAGCTTAGCCATCCCTTCCCAATCAATGTTCTTTGATGCTTTGAACGCGACATCGAGACTTTCTTCCCCGGTCCGCTCATTTTTCTCGCACTTTCTCGCTTCCCAAACGCGAGACGGTGGAGATTTGGTTCGAAGAAAACTGCTGTTGACGTTGAGAGGGAGAGGGTGGGGTGGAGCAGCAGATTTTGGCTGGGGAGGGTAAAACAGAAACGATTAGCTAATCCTTACTTTTGAAACGGATTGGCTAATCGTTGTTCAAGCAGAGAAAATGAGTATTACATCCGTGTTGTAATAGGCCTGTAATAGGCAATACATCAAACCAAACACGGGATTAAGTGGGGATTAGTGGGGCCCACGGATTAGGGGTGTATTGGTTAATCCAATACACCCAACCAAACATGCTCTAATTTCATATTTCCACATTTGGCACTCTAATCGAGAAAAATCTGATTAGATTTGAAAATTTTGATAAAAAATTTAAATTTTAAATTAAATAGTTTGAGTTATTTGTATTAATCAAGTTATTCGGGTCAATTCGAATAAAAAATTAAGTTTTTCGGTTTAACTCGAATATAAATTACACAATTCGAGTTATCTGAAAATTCGACTAAGAAAAGACAAAATTACGTTGTTTTGATAAATATTTACCCATTAAGTTAAAAGGCAAAATCATTATATTGTTCATGTAGTTAAATAATCTTGTACTTCGTCTACTAGTTAAATAATCGATCCATCTAAATGCAACATTAAGTATAAATAATAAGATTCGTTAACTCGACTCGATTCGAAAAAATTCGGATTGAGTTCGGTTGCTAAAATAGGATTTGTCAACTCAGCTAAATGAAATATTTTGGACTCAATTCGACTCGACTCGACTCGATCGAATACTCACCCCTAACAAGTATATATTTTGGTTTTAAAAATATGAAATTAACATTCTTATTACAAAATAATATTATTTATCACCTTTAAATTTGCATATATATGAAGAAGGAATCATGGATATAAAAAAGATTTAATAATTATTTTGATGGATATAAGGAATATGATTTAAATATTTTAATGAGTAAGAAAATCAAAAAGATAATATATGGCAAGTAATAAATATATTAAACACTAGATTTCACTTTTAATCCTTATAAAGATAACTAATTTCTTTTCATGTGGCACAATAAGTTAAATTCCCAAATTGATTTTTTTTCCTATATTTTTGAAAAAAATCAGGTTACGGTAGGCAATACAAACAACAATAATAGTAAGAAGTCAGTCAATTCTAGGGTAATGATATTGATTTTGTAATTATTAATCATATATTATGCACTACATACATATTACGTATAATAATATTGCCATATCTCAAATTTCTTTAACAATGTTAAGAAAAGAAAAGATTATCGACCTAAGCAGATGCAGTATTTTCCTTGAGGGCATGAAGCACAAGTTGCACTAAAGATTTCTCATGCAAAATCTTTTTACATTCAGCAATACATTGAACGGGAGTGCATGGATTGAGCTGGACTCAAAACTAGCACCCCCGTTGCCAGTGCAATGACACTCAAACTTCACTCATTTAGCCTCCACTGGAAATATCTTTAAAGTTCAACAAATCCCCCTTTGTTGCTCCCTACAACAAAAAACAGCAGATCTCATTACATATTTATAGGGAGAAAAGAGAATATGTTGGTCTAATTATGTTTTAGTCCCTCTATTATACTAAACTTTACGATTTAATCCCTCTACTCTAGTTTGACATAATTTGGTCCTTCTATTTTTATAATGCTATTAGTAGATCCAAATTCAATCACACGGTTGAGACTATGCGAGCCATGTTCAACTAATAATAAATTTACATATAAGCTAAATGGTCACATCATCACTTTAACAACAATTCAACTAGATGTGTCATCAATTTGAATCTACTAAGAACAAATTATGTTAAATTTAACATAGAAAAATATCTAAAACTATAATTAAAATAGAATAAGCACAAAGATTAGAGATGAAAAGTATATTTACATATATTAATGGAGATTCACAACCTATGAGCCAACCCCATTATGGTTTATAATAGTATTGTGTGCCAATCTTAGATAAGCACAAAGGCCATAACAAACCAACCCACTTCCGATGCTTTACTACAATTACTTAACTAGGAAAGATATGGATGTTGTTGTTGTTGGATTTATTCCGATGCTATTGGTCCTGCCAGATAGCCACTCTTTTGTTTTTTTTTTAAGAAAGAAATAATTTTATGATTTATATTCTAAGTTTGTATTGTAATTATCTTTTTCAATAATATCGTCTTTAAATTTTAAATTTTAAATTTAAATTTAATTTTTAGAGTAAAACGTGTTTTATCACTGCACCCAATAATGATATTTAGAATTTTTATGCAAGTCCTGGTCTCCTAAAAGCTATAAAAATAAACTTAACCTAAAACAATTAATTACGAACAATATTTAATTAGAAAGAGCTGTTAAAATCTAATAAAATGAAAATGTTTAAGAAATAATAGGAAAATAGTTTGTTCACTGACGTTTATTGTTTTGAATATGTGGATGGTATTTACAGGTGAATAGTATAACTGAAACGGTCAAATCTAATTTAATGAGGTTTCCAAAGGTTAATTTACCAAAAAAAGCCAATTTTTTATAAAATCACCGAAATGAGCCGGTTTTTTAATTATTTACCGGAATGGGTCATTTTCTCCGAAATCGCATCTACGTCAGCGCGATGTCAGGGGACGTGACAGGAGGTCGTGTCCACGTCAGCGCGACCTGCTGACGTGGACGCGATGTGGACGCGCGCGTGAACAGTGCCCAACGGTCAAAAAATTGACCGTTGCCCCCCCAACGGTCAAATTTTTTTTTTACTATATAAACCCCCCACCCCTTTTATTTTCACAAACAAATTCAATATCAATTTCCTTCAAAAATTCTCTCAATTCCTTTCAAAAATTCTCTCAATTCCCTTCAAAATTTCTTTCAATTTCCTTCCAAAATTCTCTCAAACTCTCAAATTCCTTCCAAAATCCTCTCAATTTCCTTCAAAAAATCTCCAAATTCATATTAAATTTCTTTTTCCATTAAATTTCATTTTTTTAAGAAAATTTTAAATTTTTTTATTTTTTTAAATAATTTTAAAATTTTTAATATTTTCAACAATGGCCGGATCATTGATTCGTCTTGATAGGAATCACAATCGGTGGAACAAATGAACATGGTAAGTATTAAATTTAAATTTTAAATTTTATTTAAGATATTTTTATTTATGTATTTTTAGATATTTATTAATTTATTTTTTGTTATAAAAGGCTGAAGATCGGGTATTGGGATGCAATATTTGGAATATGCATGCTCCTCAATCACCGTTAGTAGAGAACTACCTGCGGGAAGCGGGATTTTGGCACGTGGCGACGGTAGGCCGGGGATGCAAGTTGGAGCCGAAACTGATCAGTGCGTTGATCGAGAGGTGGAGACCTGAGACGCACACATTTCATCTTCCATGTGGAGAGTGCACTATCACTCTAGAAGATGTCCATCTGCATTTGGGATTACCGATGGATGGGCACCCAGTGACCGGGTCTGCCCAATCTAGCAATTGGGAGGCGGTGTGCTACGAGCTTTTGGGCGCCATTCCGGATAAAATGGATGGAGGTAAGGTGGAGATGGGCTGGTTACGTGCCACCTTCCCCAGTCTGAATGAAAATTCAACCGAGATTGAAAGAATCCGATATGCTCGATCATACATTCTTCAAATAATTGGAGGCTATCTCATGGCTGACACATCATGGAACCGTGTACATCTAAGGTGGCTGCTAAAACTCATTGATTTAGAGCAGCCGGTGAATTTAGTTGGGGGTCTGCCATCTTGGCAACATTATATCGGGAGATGTGCGGGGCGACCAAACCGAGGAGAGAAAAAATCGGAGGTTGCCTGTCACTACTGCAATCATGGGCACAGTTTCGCTTTCCATTTCTACGTCCTCGAGTGTACCACCCATATACATTCCCACTCGTAACAAGGTAAATTTTATATTACATTTTGAAATTGTTATGTAGATTTTGTAAGAATAAAAGAATGCTAAAAATTTATTTAATTAGGTGGAACCATCCGGCAAGTTATCGTGGATTACCGACTGAACTTGAAGATATACGGCTTCTATTGGAGCAACGGTCGGAAGCAGAAGTAAGTATTATTGCAAATAGATATTTCCATACATTCGCTAGTGGATTGATATTTAGTATTTAGTATTATGTATATATGTAATATTTCTATCATGTTCATGTAGTTTCAATGGACACCATACGAGGATCTGGCAGTCCGGGCAGTAATCCCGGAAGAGTTTTTACAAAATTCGAACGCTTGGCACGTGAAAGTGGTGTTGATCAACTATGCAACCGTGGAGCCCCACCAGACAGACAGAGTCCTACGACAGTTTGGATGTAGACAACCGATCCCTGCGGACCCTGAGGAGTTTGACGAGCACCACAAAATCGACCTTCGCCTATTAGGTACGGATTGGCCGTTATACTGGTCAGTGTACATAGAAATGTGGGAAAATCGGAATGAATATCTACCTACTCGGGAACCAATCATCGTTCCTGAGTTAGCGTGCGTTCCAGAATACATGCCATGGTTTAGGGCCCATGGGAAGCCGTATTTACTTACGCCGAAGGAGAGGCAGCGGAAAATACGTGTCGGAAGGGAAAGGCGCGGGCCTCAAAATCCAAGGGGACAAGACTACGAGGGCAGCCCCTCAACGAGGCCCAGACATTCACCCGGTTCATCATCAGCGACCATGCAATCACCGTCCCCAACGAGAGCACCGACGCAGTCACCTGGCGCAGCAATTCAACAGATGATACCCACGCATTCACCTTTCCCTATGATGCCAGGTATGTTTCCTAGCCCTTATATGTACCCTAACCCGTACATGTATCCTTTTCCGAATCCTATGGCAGGTTGAAGCCAAATGCCCGGATCAGCTCCATTTCCTGTAATGCCGAGCGGACCACCGATAACTAGGCCATCGGCGCAGGAGGGGTCGCAATGGGGGCCGTCGGGAGCTCTCCTTTTTACCAATCGCCAGCAACGCATGGCTTTCAAACTCCGTCGCCGTTCATGATGCAAACACCTCCACATACACTATTCTTTGAAGGTGGATCATCGTCCCAAGTCCGACAAGCAGATGCCGAACCGGAAGAACAACAATCACCACCCGAGGAAGAACAACCGTCGCCGGAAGCTAGAGGAAAGAGGAATCCAGCGCGTAACCGTCGACCCCCGCCATGTGGAACCGAATCCCCCGGTCATAGACATTGATTACCGTATTAAAATTTATCATTTGATGTAATGAAATAGAAGTTTATGACGATGTAATACACATAGAATTTTTTCTGAGTTATTTTGACATTATTTGATTAAAAACCCTAACCCTAACCTAATTTAATTAAAAACCCTAACCTAATTTAATTAAAAACCCTAACATAACTTAATTAAAAAACCTAACCTAACTTAATTAAATTAAAAACCCTAACCCTACTTAATTAAAAACCCTAACCCTAACCTAATTTAATTAAAAACCCTAACCTAATTTAATTAAAAACCCTAACATAACCTAACTTAATTAAATTAAAAACCCTAACATAACTCTGCGGATTTGATAATCTTACTAACCATTTAAGAAATTGTAGTTTTACATAATGTTGGATTTCGTAAAATGTTTTGACTGGTACTAACATTTAAGAAATTGTAGTAATTTGATAATTTTACCAACAATTAATACAATTATCAATTAATAATTGAATAAAAGGTAATTTCTTCTATAATTACATTCAACTATTGCGATTAGGGCATGATCGACTTGTATGGCCTGGGTTCCTACACCATCCGCACAACTTCTGTTGACTGGCTGTTTCTCGGATATCCATATTATTCCGTATTCTAGTGGAGAAAGGTCGACCCTTCGGCTTGCGACGCAATTTTCTATCCGGTAACAGCTTAAAAGGAGCAACAGATACGGGTGGCCACTTACGTTCATCTGGGACCGGTGGGAAAACGTGTCTCCATACGTTGTACATGTTTTCTAATTTGTACACTTCGTCCACATAACTCAGCGGATCCAGACGGAGTTTCTGACAGGCTGCAATAACATGAGCGCATGGATAACGAAGTGCATCGAACTTCCCATAGTCACAGGTCCTGTTTCGCAAGTGTACACGATATTGCCCGCCAACAACGCCTTGGTGCAGTATGTCGAACTCCGTCACGTGAAACCATAAATTATCTCGATTGTGACACACAGCGTGCATGATATTTGCCCTCGCCTTCGCCTTGTTAATTTCTTGAACTACCTTACTGCACCATACATGCCCACCCTGCATCTCGCCTAAATAAGTTGCTGCTCGCTTTGGAAATAGCGCCGCCAAACGGAAATATGTCTCTCGCACAACCGCTGTTATCGGTAGATGGCGCGTTCCTTTAAGAACAGAATTTATTCATTCTGCCAGGTTCGACGTCATATGGTCATATCGTAGGCCTCCGTCGTATGCTTGTACCCACTGTTCGAAACGTATGTTGTAAAGGTAGTCCGCCCCTTCTTTGTTTTGGGATCGCAAGATTGCCAACATCTCGTGAAAACGATTTTTATTCATTTCATACCCTACCAATATAAGAACATAGCGAATATTTTATACCCCTTCTACCAATAAAACTAATTCAATTTGACAAACGAAATAATACAGTTATACAGTAAATACCCATGTTAGTCACTTGTCGTCGTTCCGTCTTAGATGGATATTACCTGTAGTAGTTCAAAGCAACGTGTCTCAGGCAATATCTATGGTGTGTACGCTACCACAAGCTTCCCTCTCGATCAAATGTAGCTAGTATATCGGCGCCCCGATCTGAAATAACACAGATATCAGGTTGGGGGCACACATGCCTCCTTAACCTAGAGAGAAAGAAATCCTAGTCATCAGACGACTCCCCCGGTGTTATTGCATATGCAATTGGAAGAATTTTCCCACCGCCGTCCTGTGCCACTGCAACCAATAGCCGATGAGTGTACCTACCGAACATGAAGGTACCGTCAATTTGTACCAACAGCTTGCAGTACGGAAATGCGTCTCAGCATTGCTTAAAGGTCCAAAATAGGCGTTTGAACACTTGGCATCCACGTAGCAATCGGCCGTTGTAGTACGCATGTTCCGTTTCAAGGTCTGTGATGGCACTTGGGACGTATCTCTCTAGCACCTGACACCATTGCCATATTTCATTATATGAGGCGTCCCACCCACTATGCATCTTCTCCAATGCCTTTTGCTTAGCTATCCAAGCCTTACGGTAAAAGGGCGTGTACCCCATTTGGCTACGGATATTGGCAATTATCACCGGCACTGAAGTTCGAGGATCTGCTTTTATCGTGGGCAGTATCAAGCTAGCCAACATAGCTAAATCCATTTTCGGATGATCTTTTGAAACACCTACATAGGGAGGGAGCACATTAAGTAATGCAACATTGGAAAATAAAAATATAATTAAAAACACATTCAATACTGTACCTGCAGCACATGTATGTGGACCTTTGTACTTTTTGATCTCCCACAACCCTGTCCTCTTCCTTAACGAGGCGACGATTTTCCATGAACATGTGCCGTCTTGCACCGCACACTTCGCCTCAAACTTATCAGATTTTGATTTAACGACGTGGTAATTAACGCCGTTTTTGATGCTATACTGTTTCAAAGCACCAATAAAACTATCCTTATTGGTAAACTGATTACCAACTTCAAGTTCACCAAGATCTACCCCTGAACTTGTACGATCGCGCACCCGGTGTGGTAGATCTGGAAACTCTAACGCATCATCTGCTGACAGATTGACATTATGCATGTGGGCTGGAGGTGAATATGCTCTAAATCGTGAATTTTCTTCATCATCTGCACTCATATCACCATCTTCACCTTCTATTGGAATAGGCTCCGATTCAGAAAATAATCTCACCTCTGCACCATCCGGCCCGGGCTCTCGAGGTGGATCCACATCGGAGTCACCTTCTAACCCAAAATCATCTGCAGCGTACGGCGTCCCCTCACCGGTTGATGTCGTAGGTAGTACGTCATCCCTTCTTCTAAGCATTTGATAACGTCCCCAATTGGATGTAGATTGCCATCCA
Source organism: Gossypium hirsutum (assembly GCF_007990345.1). Lineage (NCBI taxonomy): Eukaryota > Viridiplantae > Streptophyta > Magnoliopsida > Malvales > Malvaceae > Gossypium > Gossypium hirsutum. The sequence continues at coordinate 36,032,813 of NC_053444.1, forward strand.
GTAGAACTTGATGCAGTTCCCCAGCTAGTATTTCCAGCGTCAAACGTCGAGCCACCGACGTACATGTCCCATCCACCGACAGAGTGTCTTGGGGGGATGTGCATTCGACACCGCTACCAAACATGGACTGTTCCATATTTTGTAACACGCTAACCGAGTGTCGGCCAGGGGTCGTGTATACATCTCGAACATCGAACGAAAGTACATCAGTTGGTGACGTAAATTGTACATATAACTCAATATAAGTTGCTCCGCTAGCAAGATGAGTCTGCACCATTGCCTCCAAGCTACGAGCACCTTTTATGTCGAACGAGTCATATGTCACCGGATCAACAGAAGAACAAAATCGATACGTCATTAACAGAACTTTCATTGGCGTGGTTCCGAAGATTTTACGCCTAATTCTTTTACGGAGTTCTGTCAAATCTATGTTTTGGCTAAATGACAGTCGCACCGTATTCTCCGACAAAAAAACAACACCATTCTCGGTGTGGCAAACCTCACCATCGTAGCAAATAACAACACTAATACGTTCACTCATTTTAAAACTCTAACTTTCTTAGCCTCTCTAAAATGTTTCTGCTGTGAGTTATGCATTCTAAGAACATTTTCTGCCTAATTTATAGCCTCAGCCCAAACTTGCTACTGTAGAAAAATCGCGTCCACGAGGGCGCGATTTGACACTATTTGCTCAGAAACGTCAAAAAAATTATTTCCTACATGACCAACTGTAGCGAAATCGCGTCCACGAGGGCGCGATTTCACAATTTCTTCTCATATAGCATCCTGGTATCAGCGATTTTATACTATTTGCTCAGAAAACGTCAAAAAAAAATTATTTCTTACATGACCACTGGAGCGAAATCGCGTCCACGAGGCCACTATTTCACAATTTCTTCTTAAATAGCATCCTGGTAGAAGCGATTTCCCACTATTTAACCAGATACGTCAACTCGAAAAAAAAATTTCCGGGACCCCTAACTCCTAAAAAGCCTGCACCCTAAACCCTAAAAGCCATAAAACGTAAAAGTAAAATCAGCGTCAAAATCGCATCCCCCGTACCGCGCTACGTGACAGGAGGTCGCGTCCACGTCAGCGCGCTGACGTGGATGCGATTTCGGGGAAAATGGTCCATTCCGGTAAATAATTAAAAAACCGACCCATTTCGGTAATTTTATAAAAAAAATTAGCTTTTTTTTGGCAAATTAGCCGTTTCCAAATATATTACCATATATGAAAAATATATGTTACCATATAAGATGTTATTATATATTTTATCATATCTTGCATATTCATACGATGTATGGGTCAAATGTAACGCTAGAAATATAAATAAATATTATAGAAAATATAACTTATTTAACATTTGATAAAATCATTGTTTAATATTGTAAATCTTTTTTAATAATGTTTAAAACTTCGAAAAGGAATATATTCAAATATTGAATTTTTAATAAGTAAATATTAATTTTAACATTGCTCTTATAAAATTTTGATTTTAATAAGTAAATATTGTAAAAATTTTTAATTATGCTCAAAACTTATATATTCAATAAAAGCTTCAAAAATTTATTATTTAGGAATTTAAAATTGTGACTTAAAAAAATTTCAAAACAGTTTCATGAACAATATGCCCGTGAATTTATTTCCAGAGAGATCAATTATTCACAATGCAAAGAAGTTAGATGAAGTTATGGAATGAGGCACTGATCTATAAAATCTATTAAATCTCATGATAATAACTTGTACACTAGGAAGTGAAGTTGATAAGTGCTAAAAGTAACATGTTTTAATTCCATTCTTAATGCGATTTTGGGTGATTATTCGATGTTAATGGTGATTTTTATGCTCCTAATCCTTTAAATTTATGTTTTGACACTTAAGAGAGCATCTGGAGCAAAAGAAGTGAAATATAGAAAATCGGAGCGACCTACAGAAGCCATACAGGCTGACCCCTTCCACACAGTCGTGTGAGCCACACAAGCTGCCACACAATCATGTGGCAGGCAGTGTCGTTTACACAGGATTGCACCCTAAATCACAAAAAATTGTGATTTTTAGGTTTTTTTAGCATTCTAAGAAGTATATATGACAAAAATAAAAAGATAGGAGTGAGTCGTCATAGAATATTTAAGAAAACAACTCGAAAAATACCATTGAAGTCGATTCTGAAGTAGATTTGAAGACTCGCATTTGATTTCTTAGAAGCCATCATGAGTTTTTTTTGTTTCTTGTGGTTATACTGTGTTTTGGATGTTTTTATTTGCAAGTATGAACTAATATTCTAAATACCTAGGGAGATGAACCTAATGATGAATTTTGTCTTTTGATTTTTATTTTACGCAATAAATACTTAGATCTTGTTTTCAATTATGTGTGCTTAATTCTTGGTGAGATATTTTTAGATTATTGATCAATGTTTAATGTGCTTAAATCAAAGAAAGAATAGACTCTGCTTAAGAGTAGATCTTGCATAATTGAGTGAAATTGCATGCAATCCTAAAAATAAGACGATATAAATCTACTGGATTAGATTCAAATCTAATAGGGGAATCCATAACATGAGTTAATGTAATAATAGGGGTTTTAATTAGAAAAAAAATTCAATTAATCAACCTAGAGTCAGTTGCGTAATTTAGATTGATAGTGATAGATGAAATCTAGGTAAATTATTTCCTAGGCATTATTTTGCTTCTTGATTGTTATTCAATTATTTTCGTGTTTTGTCATTTTTCGTGTTCATTAATTAATTAATTTAGTTAATTTTAGTTTTTAATCAATCACTCGAATTATTCGGTTAAATAATAGAAAGACGGTAATTACTCATACTTTTAGTTTTTATGGGAGCGATATTTTTACTCACCGTAGCTATACTATTAATTGATAGGTGCACTTGCCTTAGTCAAATTTTTAGTTAGTTCCATGGACATTAGAACTTGAAGTGTGCCAATCGGCCTTATGGTGAAGGTGTGTGTCTTGACTAGTATTGTCATGTATGTGTTGGTATTTGGTCGAATGAATATGAGACTCTTCTAGAATTTGGTTGCTGATTTTATATTTTATTAATGATTAAATGGTTCTAATGGTTTTAGTTTTGCTAAGAAATACCATATCTGATATGAAAATAGACTTAGTTGTGGTACTGAAAAACTGACGATTCAATTCAGTGGGTATGAAACTATGTGTGGTAAAGCTAACTTTTGTATTATGCCATTTTTCTAAATTGCAATGTCGATCATGTATGAGACGTAAACTTTGTGTTAAGTCTGCAATTGCTACTGATGCATATTTATTGCTACTGTTAAAATTACAATCCGTTACCGATTACATGAAATTTGCATGTTAATATTGCCATAGTTACTGCTTTCTAATTAATAAAAGCATGTCATATTATTGCATTGGGATTGGGATACTGAAGGTGGAAGTACAGAAATTAAATGTCGGATTGGTTCACTGATTAAATCTATTGTTATACTAGTGATTCAGCCGCAAAATTTTAATTTGGTGTGTAGGGATTGACGAGTTCTAGGGAACTCTTATTGTGGAGTGTAACAGACAGATAGGTAGGAATATTGTACTGTTATTCATGCATATTGTTAATTTACTAAAAATTTGCCATGATACTATTAAAATGCTATGCTCTGATTTCTGCAATTCGTATGCTATTTTACTGTTTAAATGCTATCTGTTTTTTGTTTTAAGACCACACTAAACTTTATAGCTTATTCTTTAGTTTCCCATCTTTCCAGATAACTCGTGAGATTAGGGCTCGGACTCGGCAATCGGAGCATTATCACCGGATTTTATACAAAAGTATTTTAAACTCCATTTTATAAACTTTGTTGATTTTTGCATTGCTTACAAATGAATCATGGCATGAACTTTCTATTTTTCATATAGGTGTTAAATTTGGGATTGAATTTATATGTTTTTAGAATTAAACACAAAAAGAGGTTAAGGTTTTCAAGACATTATATTAAATTATTTTTAAATGGCATAAATATGAATTTTCCTATTGATTTTGTTGATTAAAATTAAATGAATGATATAATTAAATTAAATTAACGTTTTCTTAAAACGGATTAAATTTTAGATGTGATTTTGAAACTAAAACAAAATTATTTTTTCTAAAAGCGAAATATACCAGTTTTATACGAAGTTAAATTAATATATATACTGAAATCTTACAATAGCGTTTTGTTCAAAATTTTCAAAGTTTGATAGATTATCCAAATCATATTGGTACTTTATTGAGTTTCAATGCCTTTAAAATAAGAGATGCTTTTTTTCTAAGAAACTTGAGGCTTTCACTACTACTTAACTCTTTTTACTAAACCTCAATGTTTACTGAGCCATCTCGGTGGCTAATGTAACTTTCATGATTCGACCATAACGTCTAGGTTAGATTGGGGAGTTTACATATCACGTGGCAATTAAGCAATTTAAAATAAAAACATTAAATTTAAATTTTAAAAAAACCTTTGGCTTTGACTCATAACTGAGTAACCATTGACTAGTGTTGACCCATGTTGACTTACGTTGACTGCGATTGACCATTCACGTGGTGTTATTAGAACATGCAAATGTCCTTTTTTTATTTTTTTTAATATTATACATATTATATTGATTAAAAATATAAAAAATTATATATAATATATAAATTCAAATTTAAAAAGTTTAAAATTTTATAAAATTATAAAATATAAATTTTAAAAAATCAAAATAATATATAAAATTTTAAAATTTTAAAAAATTAAATAAAATATATTTAAATTTTAAAAAATTGTAAAAAAAAACTTAAATTTTCAAAAATATATTCTAGAAATTTTTTCATAAATTTTATTTTTTTTCAAAAATTTTAAATTCTAAAAATTCAGAAATATATATATAAATTCAAAATAAAATTTAATTATTTTGTAGAATATATATTTCTCAACATTTAAGTTTTCTTTCAACAATTTTTTAAAATCTAAATAAATTTTTTAATTTTTGTAAAATTTTCAATTTTAATATATTATTTTAAATTTTTAAAATTTATGTATTTATTTTATAATTTTATAAATTTTATAAATTCTTTTGAATTATTTATATATTATATTTTTTTCACATTTTAAATCAATATAATATTAAAAAGTAAAAACAAAAGAAAACGTGGCATGTTCTAATAGCACCACGTGGATGATCAACAGTTGTCACTTTCAATCAACAATGGTCAACATCGATCAACATCGATCAACAATGAGTCAAAGTCAAATGTGTTTTTTAATTTTAAATTTAATGTTTTTATTTTAAATAAACTTAATTTCCATGTGCACATTCTAATTGGCACCATGTAGGGATTGATTTTTTTATTGTTGTTACAAAAAAAAGGGTTGAATTGGGTAACGAAATGATAGTTTAAGTACAGACAAAAAAATATTCGGGTACTAAAGTGGAAAAACATGCATAGTTTGATTATCAAACTAAGCATTAAGCCTTTTATAAATGGTATGGAATGGATTCAAATATAAAAATATGCAAATATTTTACTTATTTTATTGAAAATGTAAAAAGGTAAAAGTACCTGTGTAATAATATAATTTATTTAAAACATGTAGGAATAATTTAATAATTTTGCAATTGAGTTGATGTATGATTGATTCAAATACCAACACAATCAGATGTTTAAATAATAGTATAGATATAGATATATGACACACACAATCTATAGCATGGTTTTTAAGCAAATACGGAAGGTAGGCTTAGTTGGCAGACTTCCTTGGATGACAAGTGACATATTGAATGATTAATATTAGGTTATTTATTATAGGTATAATAAATACTTTATTAATATTTCAAACAAATAACCATTATATTTTTCATTGTGTAATGAGTTAATATGTAGTTTTCCCTTGAACTTTTTTTTTGATTAGTTGGTATCTGAACTTGCATTCCATCACTAAGGTTGGTACCTCCACACTAGCACCATTAGTTTGTGTTTATGTGGCACTAATGGTCGATTCGATGGTTACACATGGCGACCTCTCAATATGGCAGGTGATAGATATAAATTAAAAAATTTAAAAATATCTAAATTAACAAAAAAATTATTTTTTACATCAAGAATAAATGTGGACAAATGGTTGTTCAGTGATAGCAAGCTAATTTTGTGTGTTTAATGTACTTATTTATGATCAAATTTTAAATAGAATACTACTAAGCTTGTGACTTATTGTTTTAATTTTGTCAGGACGCAATTGCATTACCGAAGTTCAAATAAACAAGCAAATTGGGCTAAATTGGAATAAGAAGCAATGAAATCGGTCAAATTGAAAAGTTGCAGAATTAGTGGCTGATTAAAAATCTGATTGTGAATTTGTCAAACTCTATAAATAGAAAAAAATATGATTTTAGTTGGTTGTTAGGTGATAAAGAATGAGACGGATGAATGCATAAGCGGATCGTAAAGTTTGTCAAAGTCGCGGATTTGACTTAGAGCTCTAGACGTTCGGAAATAAACTTGGATTTTTGACACAACCTAAAACACAATCAAATCTAAGTTAGATAAAACAATTAAAATATATAATTAAGATAATTAAAATAGAATAACAAATCTACGATTATAACAATAAGGAAGAAACTAAAGAAGATAGATGAAAAGATAAAACGTGGTATGTAGAAGTCCTAAGAAGCCTTGAAAACATAAAGAATCCATAACCCCCTTCAAGTGGCTCTAATTTCCTCTCTAAGAAAGAAATCTTGGTAAGAAAAAGTTTGAAAGTGATCCCCACAATCTGGAAAGATTGTTAAAACTCTTCTAAAAGAAACTCAAGAGAAATTCTTAAAAAAAAAACTCAAAGAGAATTTATAAACTCAAAAGATAAGTTGAATAATTACGAATTGAATGATTTGTATACAATGCAAAGGCCTATATATAGGTTAGCTAAATAAATCTAAATAAAACTCTTAAGTATACTAGAACTCTAATTAATCTAAACAAGAAGTAGTTTTAAACTAAATTTTCTTGTTGACATAAAACTCCTAAATAACTTAAACTACTTAATAATTATTAAAAATTTGGAATAATAAAATAATAAAATGATAAGAGCTGACAAATACAATATTAGACTCATATATAATAAAAATTAAGCCCAAAACCCGAACCCAATATGATTTAAACTCAAATTAAAACCCTGAAATTTGTAATTCTCGTCATAATCCCGTTCAGAAATTCTGCATGCGCAGTCTTCACTAAAATGGTCATAACTTGAGCTCCTGAACTCAAAATTAAGTGATTCAAAATAAGTTTCGAAGATAAGAGAGAGATCTTCAAACGCCATGAGACATATCAACCTAGAAATATCAGGATCCCATCCAAAAAAGTTATCGTAAATCTGTTGATTTCTCAAGCTTGAAAATTGGCAGGTTTGGTGAGTGGAATTTAATAAATTTCACCTCATCCGTGCATGTATCATTCCCCCTTTCCTTGAAAAGATTCATTCTCGAATCTTGTCTTTGATCGAATCCTGATTTGATTTGCTTAGCCTTTAACATTGTTGTTGGGCCTTGAGGTAGTGTGAGTCCATCACATTCATAGGTCTAAAATTGTGCCTTGAGACTCGCATCATTCCCCTCTTCCTCAAGAAGATTCGTCCTCGAGTCTTTAGCTGCACAGAAAGAAAAGGGATTAGAATAAATAACAATAAAATGAATAAAATACTTACCTAAGCTTTTTTGTGCACCAAAACTATCTCCAGGATCAAAGATACGATTTTGATATCCCAAATCAGCATGGACCAAGTATCTCTCCTTCAAAAACAAACCTTCAACACTAGAAAAATAAATATTAGGCACATGAGTGTTCAAGTAAAAAGTAACTTGTAAATTTCTTTGAATATTCATGGTCATCCAAAAGAATTTCCAATGATGAGTTAAGAATTTCACATAATTATAAAAATCAAGTAATTTAATATTATTACGTAAAAATTCATATTTAGAGTTTAAGGTAGAAGATTTTGTTGCAAGATCAAATGCATGAGATTCTTTTATAAACCTGTCGAATGCACCAAAAGTAAACTTTAAATACCTAGATAAACCCATAAAATCAATTGAACTTTCAGACCATTTTTTATTGAAACTTAACCAATGAGAAAGCATGTTGTCAGGAAAAATAAAATCAGTAGCATACTTATTAAAAACATTCAAGGTATGCCTACATATTTCAATTTTCGATGTATCATTACTTTTCTTATCTTCTAGCACCAGTGGAGAATTATCGTTGTTCAACTTACCTCTTTCTCGCAAGTAAAATCATCTATCGATAGTAGAGTAATATAATTGAGAGCCCGTCAAAGGATCATTGAAATCCTGTAACAAACAAACACCACTAAACAAATTTGAGTTAAAGTTAGTTAAAACATAATCATTCCTCACTTTTTTTATGGGTATTTTCTTACTTTTCATTTTCTTTTTCCACTTGGAAACTCTCCAAATTTACCTCATATAGATTTTTACTCACTAAATTTGGACAATTAAGTAGACTTTTATCACTTAAGGTCTCTTTTCTCTCTATTTTTTCACATGAGTTTTCCTCACTTCCCATATCCCCCTCATAAGTATTATGAATATTCAATTCAGTATATTCTATCTCAATAGGAGAACATGACGTTTCTATCTCATCTAAATCCATTGGTTCAAGGAAGAAATTCTCACTATCATCTTTTTTTTGGTTCACAAAGTTTGTCATCAGAAATATCTTTTCTACTAGATAAGAATCAACAAAAGGTACAAAGTCATACTTACTTTCTTCTCTAGTTGGATATTTAATTGGATATTGGAAACCCTTATGATCTTTTTCAATCAACAAAAATCTCGTCCTGGTACAATCACAACTATAGTGCTTACACCCTTTGCACGGAAAACATTCATATCATGAGCTTTTTGTTGTTTTGGTGAAAATTTAGTAGAAGTGGGTTGCTTAGAATATGTAAAAAAAAATGTTTTATAAGAGCCTCACTTTTCCACTCAAAAGGTTTAGTCTCATCACAATTTGCCAGCCACTTATTAGTAGCATAAGGGGGTTTCGAATTCTTAAAAGTAGAATTAGAACTCGTACCTCTATGATATTGTGAAGCACTAAATGGACGAGACTGATATTGTTGAAACTACTACTCAATCTCAATGGCCTTGTGTACTACATCCTCAAGATCAATGTAGGTTTGAAGATTAAGAGCATTGGCTATTGAAACATTCAAGTCATCTACGAACCGCACCATGGTAGTCTCGTCATCTTCTTGTACATTTGCTCTTTACATAAGCATCTCCATCTCCTTAAAGTGCTCATCAACAAATCGATTACCTTGAACAAGGCGTTGAAGTCTCGTTTTGACTCTTTGTAGTAATGAGAAGGAACGTAACACTTTCGCATAATTTTCTTCAACTCGTCCCATGCTTCAATTACCCTTTCGTAGTTTCTTTGACGATCAATTCCAAGTTGAATCCACCAAATCAACGCATAATTTGAAAATCCAAGGGTCGCCGTGGGACTTTTTCCTCTTCCTGACATTTATAGTAACGAAACATAAGTTTAATTTTTTATTCCCACTCACAATATGCTTCAGGATCTTACTTCTCTCGGAATAGTGGAATATTGAACTTTGGTTTAGCTAAAAAATGTTGCTTATGGTCATTATTAACCAAAGTTTCATCATTTGCACGAGAGACACGTCGAGCCTTATTTGCACGAAGATGAGGTTGATCAATCTTATCTCCCCAATTACAATTCCAACACTCAATTTTTATACTTAGATGTTCTAATTTTTTACTGATCGTGTCTAGAATAGTGTCACGTTACTGATCTCGAGCATTTTGAACCTCTTGATCCCTTCTCAACTTCCCAACCATAGTATTGTGAATCATTAGAAAAGCCTGAAAAAAACATAACACTCAAGAAAAGAAAAATTAACCAAACCTCACTGTTATGCACTCAGAAATAAAAATCAAATTCCCAATAAGGTAAGAATTAATCTTGTTATTCTTTTAAAAAGTGCCTATATCAATCAATTATAATATATTAGAATCAAACTAACAAAGAAAACATAATAGCACTATAAGTCCAAAATCGGCTAGACATTAAAAAATTCTGTTGCATTGAGAAACGAATGTGCAACGTGATTTAACCTACTAACACAAGAAACAATAAAGTGTTAGAATGCGTAAATGAACAATAAAAATAAAAAAAATGAAAACCTAAAGCAAAAACAAACAAATGAAAACCAAAAGCAAAAAATTCGGGTTTTGGGCTTAATTTTTATTATATATGAGCCCAATATTGTATTTATCAGCTTACCATTTTATTATTTTGAATTTTTAATAATTATTAAGTAGTTTAAGTTATTTAGGAGTTTTATGTCAATAAGAAAATTTAGTTTAAAACTACTTCTTGTTTAGATTAATTAGAGTTCTAGTATACTTAAGAGTTTTATTTAGATTTATTTAGCTAGCCTATATATAGGCTTTTACATTGTACACAAATCATTCAATTTATTATTATTAAACTTATATTTTGAGTTTATATCCTACATTTTCTTCTTATATATTCTAATATTGTTTCTGTTTATGAGATTTTTCTAATTGAAATCTGGAAGCATGTCTGAAATGATATCTGCTGATTTATTTATATGTTATACACTGAGCTTAGAAGCTTATTCTCTGTTTGTTTGATCCTCAGGTAATCTTCAGACTTAGGCGGGTCGAGACAATGGGAGCTCGGTTAAACATCTTTTTGTTATTTACGTTATTTTAATTGGTTTATATTGTTTTGATTTTGTTGGATTGTTTTGGGCCTTTTTGGGGATTTTTTTTAATTTTGGGTATTACTTTCATTTTAACTGTTTGAATGTTTCCAAAACTACATCTACTTTAACTGCAAAATATCGAATTTCCAAAATCAAATTGTGTTTTCCAAAACTCTTATTTGATAAGGAATTCCACTACAAAACTAAGAGATTTTATAAAAATTTGACCATAAATATTTAACGATTTTATAATGGAGAAGGGTTTACTTAAATAAATGAGAATCTGGTTTATCGAAAGTGTTTCTAGAATTAAGAATGAACTAAGGTAACATCTCCAAATCTGGTCATAACGTCTGGCCAGGTTTGAAGTGTTACATTTTGTGGTATCAGAGCCTAGGGTCAAAACTCGTGTTGTGATTTTGTGTTCAAATTATTTGCAAAAAATGTTTTTTCGAACAAAAAGTCTTTCTGTTTAAAACTAAAAAATGAGTTTATAGAATACCGAACCTCTAGTGTCGATCCTATAAGTACTTTTGTCTTAGCTAAACTCTTAGTTTAGAAAAAACACTGTAATATTAGAATTACTTTGCGATAGTTAGAGACTGTAACAACTTTGTAAACTCTTCTAATAAAGTTCTAGACATAAAATATTTGATAATAAACATCAAAACTAATACATAAAATTATGGTAATGTAGATAATATATAATTAGTACATGTGGAACACGTGGACAAGGTACTCATAGGCTCGACGAGTGCCAAAAATGAGCTCGAGCTGAGTTATCCTTGATGGAAAGTATGTTTAATTTGGATACAAGTGAGACTTTGGGGAACACTGACTTTTGAGACAAGGTCTCAAACTCAGATGGATGGGGACAATGCATTGTCTGAAGCCATGTTGAGAGTGTTTCAGAGGTTGTTGGTACCCATTCTTGATCTGGGAGTCGAGGGTCAGCAACTAAACGACTCTGATTCAATAGAGCTAAGGTATTTAGGGGCGTTGCTGGGGTCACCCCGAATGTGGCTGAATATTGGATGGTGGCCACAGAAAGAATTATGAACGATATAGACTTCACTCCGAAGTAGAAATTAAAGGGTGCAGTGTCATTGCTTCGCGATGAAGCCTAATGGTGGTAGTTGACCATTAAGAAGGGTATTCAGCTTGAGCAGATTACTTGGGATTATTTTTGGAACGCCTTCCATAACAAATATGTGGGAGCGAGTTATGTTAAGGCTCGTAGACACGAGTTTATGAGCCTAACTCAAGGAGGTAGAACTGTGGTCGAATATAAGGCCAAAGTTTTTAGGTTAAGCAGATATGCTCGTGGGCTAGTCACGACTGATTCTGAGGAGGGGCTGAGGCACGATAGTAAGGTTCTGATAACTCCCAAGAGGAAGCGAGTTTTTACAGTCTTGGTGGACAATGTGAAAATTGCTAAGAAGGTTAAGCGCACTAAGCACAAAAAGAGGGACAGAAAGAGAGGTCGGACTAAGTTTAATAGGGATTTGAGACCCTTTACCCTTTAGCTCTATTCAACGGCTAAAGAAATGGGCTAGATTTGATGGGCCTCCGCGGGTTAAGGCATCGATTACTATTACTGAGACTCGTTTATGTGGGGATTATTGTGGTAGGTGTCATCTGGGCAAATGTTGGAAAAGACTAGGAGCTTGTTTGTGATGCGGGTCAATGGAGCATCGCGTTAGATATTAGTCACCCCACTGTGATCAGGTACAAGCTCTAACTCCGAGTTTGGTTCAACCCAGAGGAGAATACAACAGCCATCTAGAGGTCGTGGGAAAGTCAGAGAGGGTAATGGTTTGGCTTGGGGTTAGAGAGTACCGGACAGAGGTACAAATTAGATAGAGTCTAGATAGCATGCTTTGGTATATATGGCAAGACGCTGTGAAGACAAAGACAACGTGAACATTATCGTCGGTACGTTCTTTATTGATTCTGTTACGTATTTTGCACTGATAGATATAGGCTCAACACACTCTTATATTGCTAGTTATGTTTCCCTGAATCTGGGTATCCAGTTGAAAGTACTTCTGGTGAGGTTTCTGTGATTAATCCACTGGGTCATTCAGTACGGGTTAATAAGGTTTATAGAAGAGTTCTACCGGAGATACAAGATGTTGTGTTTTCGACTAATTTGATGGAGTTACCGTTTAGAGAATTTGATTTGATACTGGGAATGGACTGACTCGTGGAGTATCGAGTCAGCTTAGACTGTGCCACTAAAAGAGTGACTCTGAGATCTAAGGATGATTTAGAGATTATAATGGTCGATGAGCATTCAGATTACCTCTCCAATGTAATCTTCGCTCTGGTAGCCAGAAAGTTAGTTCGAAAAGAGTGTGAGGCATTTCTGACCTTTATGCAAGATTCGAGTTCAGTGGATTCGTTTGTTAGGGATATTCAAATAGTTAGAGAAATTTTGAATGTCTGTCCCGAGAAATTGTTAGGGCTGCCTCCGGATAGGTGGGTTGATTTTGGTATTGAGATTCTATCGAGTACAACTCCAATGTCTATTGCTCCATACTACATGACATTGAAAGAGCTTATAGAATTGAAAGCTCAGCTTCAAGAACTTTTCGATCAAGGGTTCATTATGCCTAAAGTGTCCCCTTGGGGAATACCAATTTTTTTATAAAGAAGATTACTATAAAGATGTGTGTGGATTACCGTCAGCTGAATAAATTAACGGTAAAGAATAAGTACCCACTTCCAGTGATTGATGACTTATTCAATTAGTTTCGTGAGGCCTTTATATTTTCTAAGATAGACCTTCGTCCTAGGTACCATTAGCTAAAGGTTAAAGAGGTTGATGTGCGTAAGACCACCTATAGGACTCGTTATGGGCACTATGAGTTCTTAGTCATGTCATTCAATTTGACGAATGCTCCGGCTGTATTTATAGACCTTAAGAATCGGGTGTTCCAACCGTATCTGGATTAGTTCATCATAGTTTTCTGGTATATTCTAAGACAAAAGATGATCATGATGAGCATCTTAGAGTAGTTCTGAATTTACTCCAAGAGAAAAAACTCTACGTTAAGTTTAGCAGATGTGAGTTCTAGTTAAGGGAGGTTACTTTTCTTGGTTATTTGGTGTCTGCTGAGGGAATCCAAGTTGACACTAAAAAGATTGAGGTTGTGCTTGAGTGGAAACAATCTAGGAATATGTCTGAGATCTGTAGTTTTTTAAGTTTAGCAAGTTATTATTGAAGATTTGTTGAGAGGTTTTTGCTTATCGCAACTCCTTTAACTAAATTGTTGCATAAAAATACACCATTTTTATGGGTTGATGAGTAACAATCGAGTTTTGAGAAGCTGAAATCTGTTTTGACTCAGACACTTATTTTTATATAGCCTGAATCTGGTAAGGAATTCGTAGTTTACAGTGATGCTTCTCACATTGGGTTGGGTTATGTTCTGATGCAAGATGGTAAGGTAGTGGCTTACGCATCTCGGTAGCTTAAGTTACATGAAGACAACTATCCCACGCACGATCTTGAGTTGGATGTGGTTTTTTTTGCTTTAAAAATCTAAAGGCATTATTTGTATGGTGGGAGGTGTATCATTTACAACAATCATAAGAGCCTCAAGTATCTTTTGACTAAAAAAGAGTTGTACCTTAACATAGGTGGATTGAGTTGCTTAAGGACTACGACTGCAATATTGAGTATCACCTGGGTAAGGTCAATGTTGTGGTCGATGCTTTTAGTTGTAGAGCGATGACCGATTTGAGGGCGATGTTTGATCGCATAAGTCTGTTTGATGATGGTAGTTTGTTAGTCGAGTTGCAAATTAAGTCAACTTGGATTGATCAGATTCGGGTTAAATAGTTAGAGGATTATTCTTTGATTTCACGATTTTTTTTAGGTTGAAAAAGGTAGGACTTCAAATTTTGGGCAGAACTGTGATAGGCTTTGTGTGCCTAACGATTTTGAGTTGAGGCAATCTATTCTGCGAAAAACGTATAGCAGCCCATACGCTATGTATCCCAGTGAAAATAAGATGTATTGAGATCTTCGAGAGTTATACTGGTGGCTTGGTTTGAAACGAGAGGTAACAGACTTCATTTATCGTTGTCTGACGTGCCAGCAAGTTAAGGCTGAGTACTAACTGCCTTCGGGCTTACTTCAATCCGTTAAGATTCCCCATTGGAAATGGGAATGAGTGATTATGAACTTCATTAATGGGTTGCTCTTAACACCCACTAAGAAGGATTTTGTTTGGGTCATCGTGGATCATTTGACCAAGATTGCTCACTTTCTTTCAGTCAGGACTCACTACTTTTTGTAGAAACTGGCTAAACTGTACATTTCTGATATTGTTAAACTTCATGATGTTCCGATTTCTATTATTTATGATAGGGTCCCGCGTTTCAACTCTTAGTTTTGGAAGAAACTTGATTTTAGTACTGCATTCCATCCTCAGACTAATGGTCAATGTGAAAGAGTGATACAGATTCTAGAAAATATGATGCAAATTTATGAAATTGACTTCCATGGTAGTTGGGAGGAGTTTTTTCCACTAGCTGAGTTCGCATATAATAAAAACTTTCAATCTAGTATTCAGATGGCACCTGACAAGGCTTTGTATAGTCGTGAGTATCGTACCCCTTTGTGTTGGACTAAGTTGGTTGAGAGACGAGTTTTGGGTCCTGAGTTGGTTTCTAAGACTGAGGACAAGGTTAGACTTATTTGAGATCAGCTTAAGGCAGCTTCTCATAGACAGAAGTCATATTCGGATATGAAGAGGAGAGATATTGAGTATTCTGTGGGTGGCCAAGTCTTTCTTAAGGTATCTCCGTGAAAGAAAGTTCTTCGGCTCGGACGTAAGGGTAAGTTGAGCCCTAGGTTCATTAGGGCTTATCGGATTCTGAAATTAGTTGGACCGATTGCCTATCAGTTAGAATTACCTCCAGAGTTAGATCGTATTCACGATGTGTTCCACATCTCTATGTTGAAGCAGTATCAATCTACCCATCTCATATTGTGTCTGTTGAGGAGATTAAGGTAAGACCGGATTTGACCTTTGAGAAGAAGTTAGTTCATATTATGGATTGAGATGTTAAAGTCTTGAGGAGGAAGCAATCCCTTTGGTTAAAGTTCTATGGCGGAATCGTGGCACTGAGAAAGCCACTTGGGAACCTAATTACTAATTCGACAACAATATTTGCATCTGTTTGAATCGGGTAAAATTTCAAGGCCGAAATTTCTTTTAGGGGGAGAGTTGTAATGCCCCAAAAATTTAAATTTTTGGTTTGTTAAATTCTGTCAAAGTTAAGTGATCTGCTTTAGTGGTTAAGTGCTTTGAATGTGTGTTTGAGGTCATGAATTCAAATCTCATTCTTTTTTTTATTTTTGTCCCTATTCCTATCTTGGTCCTTGTGACTTAAATACTATTTTTGCCCGACTTATGACAGAATGAGCCTGCTGGTTTAGTGGTAAGGTGTTAGCTTACCCTTTGATTCTGTGTTTGAGTCCCTGTGAGCGTAAAAAAAAATTACCATCTGTGTCGTTGTTAGGGAAGAGTTTGAATTGAATTAGAATTCTGAGAGAATTTGAATAGTTATCTTAAAATTTGATTAGTGGGATAACATGGTTATTTTGTTTTTTAAAAAAATCTATTTGATATTATTTTATTTTCCTCTTTTTTTTCCAAAAACAAAATTCTCCACTCTTCTCTTACATACCACGATTTATTTATTTTTTATTTTCCCTTAATCCCTTCTTGCATTTCACTTTTTTCTTCAGTCAATTTTCTTCCTTTTCTTTTCTTTTTTTTTCTACTTTGATTCATTCCTTTTGCATTCAAGCCATTCTTGATGCCATCGTTTTGCCTTGTCGCTGTTATTTTAACTGTCGTGCTCAAGGGGACTGATTGTAAGTATCTAAATGTTGTATTGTTATTTTCAGTTAATAAGAGTTGGTAGTGTTTGCGTGTAGTTCATGATTTTAGGTTGCTATAAGTACTGTTGTAATGATGTTGGTTTCTTAGGTGGAGTCTCTAAACCAAACGTGTCTTCGATGAGTTAGATTACTGTTGGGTTGTTGTTTTCTTGAAGTTAAGGCATCAATTGGAGGTTTTAGGTCAAAATTCTTCGTTACACTTTGATATGGGTTATATTGATTTTTGCGAATTGGGTTTGGTAAATCATCTCAATTGGTGTCTAATTGATGTGTTTAGGTTCTGGAAGTCTCGTGGCTGATTTTGCATAAAAAAACAGTCAAGGTGTGTAATGAAAACCCTAGAAAACAACTACGGCGAAAGCCAAAAATTAGGTTGTCAACACCACACGGACGTGTGTTAGGTTGTGTGGTAGGTCGTATGTTTAAGCCACACAGTTTGGGCCAATTGAGCCATGTGGACTACACGGGCATGTGTGAGGCCATGTGCCAGGCTGTGTGGGAGACACGGGCTGGCCATTTGGACCGTGTGGACCACATGGGCGTGTGTGCCCAAATTTTGGAATTTCTTCCTAGGTTTGTTCTCGTCGTACGATTTGAACGTAAGTCTTCCGTAGGGTCTGTATGATGCAAATTAGATTATAAAACATGACATTTGGAATTCTGTTGTGTAAAATACGATTAAAAGTACATATGTTTAATATGTTGTCGCTCAGTATGATTTGAAATGTGATAAGTATAAACTGTAATACGATATGTATAATCTGTAATATGATAAGCATGATTTGTATCTGTTATAAAAGCATGTATGACATGTACATTTTTTATATCTGATAATTCTACATGTGCATTTGGATAGGATTTGTGTATATGGAAGAAGTGTGGAAAGTTTAATTTATCTGTTATATTTGGTGGCTTAGCCACACGTATATATGTATTTGGCGATAAATCGCCTAATGATCTGGCAGCTAAGTTGCAAATATTTTGAAAAGTGTCATGCACTAAGCAGTGTGTGGGACTGGATGGGTATTTAATACCCTATATAGTGTGTTGGGATAATCGAAGATGGTGTGTATCGGATGGGGGTAGGATTGTAAATCTGCTTCTGATATGTTTTGATACTGTTTTTCTTTAAGAGATTTGCCTGATTGAAATCTGAAACATGTATGAAATGATATCTGTTGATTTATTTATATGTTACACACTAAGCTTGAAAGCTCATTCTCTGTTTGTTTGATCCTTAGGTAATCCTAAGACTTATGCAGGTCGGTGCGACATGAGCTCGGTTAAACATCTTTTCGTTATTTATATTATTTTAAATTTGTTTATATTGTTTTGGTTTTCTTGTATTGTTTTGGACGTTTCCGGAGACTATTTTTAATTTTGGGTATTACTTTCATTTTAACTATTTGAACGTTTCCAAAACTAAATCTACTTTGACTGCAAAATATCGAATTTCTAAAATCAAATCGTGTTTTCCAACACTCCTATTAGAAAAGGAATTCCATTGCAAAACTAAAAGATTTTATAAGAATATGACCATAAATATTTAACAATTTTATATTGGAGAATGGTTTACTTAAATAAATAAGAATCTGGTTTATCAAAAGTGTTTCTGGAATTAAGAATGAACTAAGGTAACATCTCCAGATCTGGTCATAACATCTAAGCCGAGTTTAGGGTGTTACATGTAAGGCTGTCGAGATCTTAAATCACGAACGCGTGTTACGTGGTTAGATAATCAGTAAGTGTTGGTTTGCAGGTCGTACCGAAACCAACTACACAAGGAAGAGTTGGCGGTTGGGCGTCCTTGGTCGCTATAACTAACTTATCGTTAATAAGAAGGAAATCCATTTTCAAGGACCGGTTCGAGTTCGGAGTGTACCAAGGCTAAGGCTAAGCATTCACATATTCGATTTACCAATTTAATTTAAATTACTCAATTTTATTTTGCAACCTTCATTTTCTTATTATTTTATACTTGTTTTTTTTCTTTATCAACTAAACTCCCCCTTTATTTATTTTTCAACTCTGCACGTATAGGTCGTGGGCACGATAGCTTCATAGACTCGAGAATTTTGTCACATAAATAGGAAAATTAGAAATCTCAATCCCTAAGGGATCGACCCTACTACTCTATACTACTATTTAATTCAATTAGAGCGTAGACAATTATATTTGGTGGTTTCGACACCCATCATTCATATAAGATACATCTAAATCGGGACACACATTTATCCAGATTCATTCTAGATGTATCTTTTAGTGTTTTTAATTTTTTTATAAAATATTAGGTTATTATTAATATTTTAAAATTTAAAATATATAAATTAAAAAATTAAAAAAATGTTTTTCCATAACCTAGTTGTCCAAATTCAAATGCATACGGACAAACATTTAGTCAAATTCATTGTAGATGTGCTTTTTAGTTCTTTTATATATTTATATATATATAAATTTAAAATTTTTTATTTATATATATTATATTGTAAATTTATATATATATATTTAATGGTAGATATTTTTATATTTTATATATTTTAAAAATAACAATAACCCAAAAACATATATATTTTTAAAAAAATTTAAAAATATATAAACTTACTAAAAATACATCTAAAATAAATCTGGTCAAATAATTGTCCAAATTTAGATGCATCTGGACAGCTATTTTGTCTAGATTCAATTTTTATATTACATTTTTTATTAACTTATATATTTTTAATTTTTTTAGTTTATCTCCAACACATGTCATACTGAAAGACTATCACGTGTTATCATTAGATGGTCATCAGTGTCACGTCAACATAAACTAACAATGTTAGTGCAAATGTACAACTTAAGTGACAGGTTACAAATTTAGATATCAACTAGGTCACAAAAAAAAAAATTCAAGTACCAACAATATACTTTTGAATAAGTTTAGAGAACAAACTACATACTTATCTTTCTGTAATTTATGAATAGAAGTATAAACTCATAATTTAAAAATGTTATATCCTGATATTAAACAATTATAATTTTCACAATTAAGAATAAAATAATATTTTTATTTTGAGTAATAGTGTGACTAATTAAGAACTAAAGCCGCTTTATAAATTAACTTACTAATTGATTGTTGTAATAAGACATAATTATTTTTTATTTGATAATCTATATATAATAACTAATTTTTCATTTATATTTTAATGTTTTATTTCAGACTAAAAATTTTAAATATATTTTCATCAAACATTGGTAATCCTATATATTTATATGTTTAAATATTGTATTTTTATTTCAATTCAGGGTTGATTTTGAAGTAACTTGGGTTTTAAAGTGTGTTATGTTAATGTTAAAAGTAACATTTTGTTATTAAACCGTGTACAAACTATGAATCTATTCATATATATCTTACATTTCTAATCATTACATAGTAAAAAGGAAAAATAAAATTCGATTCCCAGTAAACACATTTATTTATATTTAATTGAAATAAATAAAATAATTAAATCTGTTTTTACACCAGTATACAAACAAGTAAAGTATATATATACATATGATTTCCAGTAAATTTGATTTGATGTTAGAGTTGCTTTGTAGCTTCTTCAAATATCCCTTTAGATCTTATACTAATAGAAAGTTGAATCAGAAATTTTTTCCATACTCTGCCCAGCTATGCTTTATGTTAATATGTGAAATTCAGATGATACTAATGTCTTACAAGTTGTATCCCATGATGCATGATGCTATTTATATCATAAAACACATGGTGTCACTTCATCCAAATAGCTTCTTCTTGAACTGGGTTTGCATGCTGTTAGTGGATAAACAACAAATTGTTGAGGGAAGAAGATAAGTATCTCTTTAAATGCCATAGCATAAAGAATGAGCACATCAAGAAACAATACCATGGAACCAACTTTTCAAGAATCATGTTTAAATCTAAGCCTCGCATGACACATAATTATACCACACTAGATTTAGCCAATTTTTGAAGTCACAAGGATACCAATACAAATATGTCTTAATAATCACAAAGTTTAGAATCAAATTTTTACAGTTCAGCACAAACAAACTAAAAACTGGAAGAATCTAAATTAAAACTGAGTAACTGAACTAAAACTTACAACTCATGGTGGGATTCAGATACCCTATACAATGAATTTTGAATCTAGATACTTAAAACCCAAACCTCCACTTTTACCAACTGTGCTAAGACTTCATTAATGGAGATTTAACAAGTGTCATCAAAATTTATATAAAACAATTAATTAATATTACACAGCCAAAACATGACTACCTAGACGATGAGTAGATCAAGGGGGCAAAAACAAAAGAAAGCATCTCAAAACAACAAGCACCACTGACATAGTTAATTAAACAAGCATTTAGCAAGTTAGAAACATTCAAGTACCATCAGGCACCTGCCGCATTAATCTTTTCCTTAACTGTGGGTTGTGGTCCTGTTCAAAACAACAATAAAATATCAGAAATATACAAGCTTGATAAGGTTTTGCCTATGTTAGCAACTTCAAGAGGAGAATAAAAGTTATTTATTTATTTTCAGAAATGATTAGGTAAAGCTAACCAGAGATCAAGGCCGTGGGCCTGGTCTTGAACAAAATCTTGTGGCGAATAACTCCAACAACATCGAGCTCTACGCATGATGAAGAAGAAGTAGCCACGTCCATGTACTTAATTTTCTTGAGAACCACCATGGGCTTCTTAAGGGCCACTTTGGACCCCGTTAATTCATGATAGCCGACCGTGAAAGTGTAATTCTCCTGCAGATTTAGTTAACATGAAAGTGTAATGGGGCGTATCAGTGTAATAATCTAAAAGAAAAAGCAAAAAAAAAACCTGGGAAGAAGGGCGGCAAAGCAGTCCGATTTGGAGGTTTTGGAGAGAATGCTGGAAAGAAGGCTGCACTTCAACCACGCCTTGCAATTCGATAATTGCCCATTCAGGGCACTTCTCTGCCCCACAACTACACTTTACCTGGATCTGCATTCTTTTTCTTTCCCACTTTATCTGCAAACAAAAACGGTTGGATAATTGATTGATTCAAGAGAAACGGGGAACATTTAAATTGAATTTTGGGGGAATCGGCCGCCGCAGTGGCGCGGCTCTTACATTGGGGGATGCTTTTGACAGTGCTAAATTCCTTTTTTACCCTTAATTCAACTTTCCAAATTTTTATGGGCTTGACAGGGGTATATGGCCGGACCCTGTACTCAAAATTCTTTTCCAATTATGTAAACTGGGTCATTTATGGGAAAACAAAGCAAAAAAAGACAAGCAGAAATCCAAAACAAAACGAACATACACCTGGGCCAAGCCCAAAACAAAAAAACAAAAACAAACAAAGACAAATCCAGTTCAAGCAACTTCCCGCCAAAAGAAAAACAAAACAAACCCTGGAAGGAGCTGTCAACAACAGAATCCGTGGTTCGCAGCAGCCAAAGCCGAAAGATGCAACGCCAAGCTTGCCGATCAGCTAAAGTGGGGAGAAGGAGGTGACCAACGGTAGCGGCAGCGAATCGCAGACAACCCCACGGTGTCCAGAGCGAGAGATCCCCTCGGAGCCAACCAACCAAACCCAACTGCAGCCGAACCAGCAAGCCCCATGCAGTCCCTCTGCCCAAGCCAACCGAAGAACCCCAATCGTGCAGAATCGTCTTAGTCAGCTATTCCTGTCGATCCTAAAAGCCGGCTGTCGAAACCATTTTTAAATTTGAAAAAAAGGAATCGACTTTTTAAAATAAATGGGAGTCGTCACTGATATTTTATTAGGGTGTGATCGGCTCACCTTAAAACAAATTTTGTCTACGAGATTTGAGAAAATAGGTTCGGGAGTCAGTTACGCACGAGGAAGGGTTAGCACCCTCGTAACGCCCAAAATTGGTACCGATTTGATTGTTCAATATTTTATTTTCGAATTTTTGAAAAGATTTTAAAAATACGGTCCTTGATTAGAAAACTTGGATGAACTAGCTTGAATGATAAGACGTACTTATTTCGAAGAAATAAATTATCACACCCAGTGAGTTAGGGTGTTACAATTCTATCTTCGAAATTAAATGTGTTCTTTTTTTATGAAAATCATGAGTTTAAAGAAGGTTACTTGATTGTTTAAGTCAATCGAGAAATCAAAATTCAGTGAGTTAGGATTCAATTTCTCGAAATTCTTAAACCTCAAATATTGCCTTTATTTTTATCGAGACAACAAAATGCCACATTCAGTAAGTTAGGATCCAACATTTTGTAATCTTAAGAGCTTTATTTTAACAATTGTATAGTTTTAATAAAATGGATACTTGATGATATAAATTCATTGAGAAGAATTGAAGCCCAGTAAGTTAGGGCACAATTCTCTCGAGAACTCATAAACACCAAGCCCTTTTTAGAAATTTGAAATAAAACGATTGTAATGCTTTAAAGAAATGCAATTTTTGCAAACAACATAATTTGAATAGCAATATATAAAGCAGATGATGAATAACAAACCAAGTTTAGAATATGCAGCAACCAAACATATAATACATCAACATTAATGATTAAGTATCTAATAAATCAATAATCAATCTCATAAAGATATTTTTGAAAAAAGATATTTAGAAACAATTTAATAATAAATAATTAAACCAAAGCAAGCAAAATAAATAACTTCCTTTAAGAAATAAGATACTTATGTATGAAACGCGTATAAAATTTTATAAGTTGAAATCTATTATACTTTACATTTATTTGTATACACCAACAATTCCATATAAATTATATATATAGATATAATAGTCACGAGATATCATGGTGAAAATAAAATTTGGAACTATATTCTAAAATACATTATTGAGAAATATAAAGTAACATGTCAAATTCTTAAAATATATTAAGTGTGATAAAATAAATAATAATGTATCAAATTGGAAAAAATAAAAGTATATAAAAAAATTTTTAAAAAGGTTTGTAAATTTAAAACATATTGATAATAATTTTAAAAGAATAGTGTATCATATCTTAGAAATAATACTATTAATAGGTTTGAAAATAATATTAAGCCAATAGTAAAAATAAAAAAATATGAATATAATAACAGATTTATTCAAAAAACTTTGAAAGCAAGATAAAATATGAAGAAAACGTTTTTGAAATTAAAAATAATAATCCATAAATTTTAAAACCAAAGTTTCAAATGAAAATAAAATAATAATAACAAGAAAACAAAATAAAATGATATACAATAGATTCAAAATATTGATGTATAATGGTTTTGAAAATATAAAAAAAAAGCAAACTAAAATAATAATTCATTATAATTTAGACTATAATAATAGTAAACTTAAACACTATCAAAATAAATATTATAAAGAATATTAAATACTATAATATAAAAAAATAGAATAAAAAATAACGTTGAAGTTTGATAAAGAAAACTAAATTAGTATTAAATTAAAATTTTATTTTAAAAATGAAGGACCAAATCAGCAATTATACGCAAACTTTGAGATAATCCAAATCAATCGCAGAAACAGCACCGTTTGACCATCGATTTAAATGAAAATAAGGTTAAATATGCGATACAAATTAAAAAAAATGGAAAGAAATCCGATTGAAACTGAACAAAACATAAAGGGACTCTCAGCGCAAATAAACCAATAAGTCAAAATGCGCAGATCCTCCCCGGGTCGGGTCACCGATCGGATCGGGTCTTCAAACGGCGCTGTTTCGCAGTCATTACATTGACTCTGAACGTCAGCGTTTTAATGACCCCCCTTTTTAACTAAAATAAACCCTAAATAAGCTTATCACTTTTATTAAAAATGAAAATCTAAACTAAAAAAAAAAAGTATGCGCCGCTCTGTCGATTCGTCTCTTTCAGAGGCCATCAATCTCCGATTCAACTCCGATGACTGCGGAGAGAAGGCGAAAATCCGGCCTCCAGGTACGTCCCTCCCCTCTACCGTTTACTATTTCTTTCTTTAATAAGCAACCAATAAATGCAAAACGAAAAAAGAAAGAAGAGAAAAGAACAAACTATTATACAAAAAAAGCAACAAAAGAACTCTGAAATCACCTTCTTTATATTTTTTATTTTTGTATTTTGAATGCATAAGAAAGTTACAGTTAACTCTTGGTCTTTTTATAGTCTCTATTTATAGAAGAATGAAAAATAAAAATAAAAATAAAAAATAAATCGCCCCCGTTCTGTTATTTTTTGCTTTTTCTCTCTGCTCCTTTTGTGTGTGTATGTTTGCAGGTACACCACCATCCTGGAGCCACAGAAGAGCACCCATGAAGAAAGACGTTGCACGCGCGTGGATCCAGATCCCCTGTTGCGACACTAGCGAGAACCCTCTGAGATTCTAGGATATTCAGTTGCATTTTGGACCTGGTGATCTGGGTTTAGCCAATTGGGTCCAAGTTCGGATCCGTTTAGGTTCAGTTGATGGGATTGGGGATCTGTTTACGTTTGGTTTAGGGTTTATTTTGGGTCTAGGTTTGAATTTTGGGTGTTTTGAAATTGGGCCTATTATATTGGATTGTAGCTGGACTATTATTTGACCTTTATTTATTTGATATTTTTTCATATCTGGGTTTTAATAGTTGGGCTCGGGCCGGGCAAAATTTGGGTATTACACCGGCAGTTCACGTTCCACCGCGAGGTAAGCAAAATTAGGGATGACTCTGCTCAAAGAAGAACAGACTCCACCGCACAGCCCCGTCGTAGCCAGAAGATGAGCGAAAGAATTACCCTTACGGGGGATATGAACAAACAAGCAGCGACGAAAGGTCATCGCCTTCACAACCTGAATATATGCTCTGATAGTTGAGATGTCATGCAGAGGAGAGCAGGCCTTTCGTATAACGGTGAGTGAATCTCCCTAAAAAATCACCTCTTGTAAGTCGAGATCCACAGCCAACCGAACGACATGAAGACATGCCAGAGCCTCTGCAGTAAAAGCCGAAGGAACATGCTCGGTAAGCACTAAATGGGATCCAATAACTCTGCCCAATCTGTCCCTAAACATCAGTCCTATGTATGACTGCATGGAATGCACATTAAAAGCAGCATCAAAGTTCACCTTCAGCATTGTGCCTTCCCGAGGTCGCCAACACTCAGCCCCAAGAATCCAACCAAGTAACCTCTCTTACACCACATCCAGTTCCCGGAGATAGCAAAGGACCTTCCGAAAAATTTCCTGCACTTGAAAAATAGCTTTTGCATGTATACATTGATTCCGAGCATGCCAAATTTACCAAAGAGCACACACAATTTGCCTAGAAACAGTAGGGTTAGAAATAACTATAAGAAAATAAAACCAGTCTTGGAAAGATACTCCAATGAAATCAACTGGCCATGTGATTTGCAGGTCGTTCCAAACCCCGGTAACAGAAGGGCAGTCACGACATATGTGCTTACAAGTTTCAGGTGAGACGAGGCACCAAGGACATAGAGCAGAAGGTCGGAAATGTCTGCTGTATAAATTGTAATAGCTAGGGATGTAATCACTGAAAATTCGCCAAGCTGTGATTTTAATTTTTCCTGGTAGTTGTACTTTCCATAATTTGTTGTACACAAATCTGTAGGAGTCGGGAATAGCTGTAGAGTCTGAAGCCTAAAGCAGACGATAGTCCCTCCGTACCAAGTACACCCCCGAGCCATCATTCCCCTATACCAAGATTCGCAACTGTAGCTCCCAAGACATCGGTAAGCAACCGCTCATCCCATTGTCTAGTGGACTGATTAATAAATTCGGACACATGCAAATTAGACTGACTAACCCCGTGATGTCGCAAATGGTGCTCTGGTAAGCCAGGAATCTAGACATTATCCCACACTCGAATATGAGAGCCCGTACCCACGCGCCAACTTAGCCCCGAGTGAAGCAAACCCTTCGCAGCTCAAATGCTCTTCCATAGGTAAGAAGGGTAAGTTCCTAAATTAGCATGCATAAAATCACATCTCGGATAATATTTCGCTTGAATAACTTTGGCAAACAAAGAATTAGGATAATTAATTAAACGCCAGCTTTGTTTCGCCAATAGAGCGACATTAAATTGTGCCAAATTTCGAAAGCCTAAACCACCAGAATCCTTCGACTTACACAACTTAGACCAAGCATCCCAATGAATACCACCCCGACCACCATGACGCTTCCACCAAAATCGGCTAATAGCACCCTCCAATTTGGTACAGAAAGAAGCAAGTGGCAAAAAATAGGACATAGCAAAAGTAGGGATAGATTATAGGACGCTCTTGATAAAGACCTCTTTCCCCCTAGGATAGCAGACAAACACACCAGCTTTCGATCAGAGATCGTAAACGGTCCTTCAACCCCTAAGAAGCTCTCCGTTTGTTACATTCCACCATACTAGGAAGCCCTAAATAACACTTAGACTCAGTGAAAACCCGGAAGCCTGTTCATACTCCAAAAGAACCTGTCGCAGAACTAAAGCACTGGCAGCCGTGGCCTCCTCGAAAAGGATACAGTTGTTGCAAACAACAAATGGGAAATCTGCGAACCTCCATTACTAATTCGAGCCCCTCGTATTATATTATGCCAAAGCGCCTATCGCATAAGAGAGGAAAGCCCTTCACTATAGATAAAACAAATAAGGACTCAAGGGGTCCTCTTGGCGAAGTCATCTACCTGGTGAAAAAGCACAACCCACCTCCCCATTAAAATTGTTATAGCTTTTAGTTTAATTACGAGCACAATACTAATAAAAGCCCTATTTTTTAAAAAATTACTGAAATGGGCCCATTGAAAAAGTAATTACTGGAATGGCCCTATTTCCCCAAAAACGCATTCACGTCAGCGCGTTGTCAGGTGACGAAGTAGGAAAACGCTTCCTCAAGGAAGCGCTTTGTCCACATGAACAGAAAGCGCTTCCTTGAGGAAGCGTTTTGCCCGCGCGTGAACAGTAGCAACGACTACTTTTTTTACCGTTGGTGACCACCCCAACGGTAAAAAAAACTATAAAACCCCCCTTTCATTTTTTTCACACCTAAATCCTTTCTCTCAATTTCTCTCTAATATTCTCTCAAATTCCTCTCAAATTCCTTTCAATTTCCTCTCAAATTCCTCTTAAAAAAGCTTTAATTTTTTAATTATTTTAAAAAAGCTTTAATTTTATTTTTTTTGAATTTTTTAAATCATAAAAATTTGATCGTGTTAGCAATGGCCGAAGAATTAATTCGTCTCGATAACAAGAACATATCCGTAGAACAAATGAAAATGGTAAGTATTAAATTTAATTTTTAAATATTATTTAAGATTTTTTTATTTATGCAATTTTAAATAATTTTTATTTTATTAGAAATTTCTTATAATTTTTAAATAATTTTTATTTTATTATTTCTTATAAAAATCTGTAGATCGGATATTGCAATGCTATATCCGTAATATGCATGGTCCTCCATCACCGTTGGTAGAGAATTACCTACGGGAAGCGGGTTTTTGGCACGTGGCGACGGTAGGTCGGGGATGCAAGTTAGACCCGAAACTCATCAATGCGTTGATTGAGAGGTGGAGACCCGAGACGCACACATTCCATCTTTTATGTGGAGAATGCACTATCACTTTGGAAGACGTAAATTTGCAATTGGGATTGCTGATGGACGGGTACGCAGTCACCGGGTCTGTTCAATCAGGTGATTGGAGAGCGGTATGCTACGAGCTTTTGGGCGCTATTCCGAAGAATATTAATTGTGGTCAGATCGAGATGGGTTGTTATGAGACACATTCTCAGAGCCGGATGATGATTCTACCGAACTGGAAAAAAATCGATATGCTTGGGCATACAGTCTTCAGATAATTGGAGGTTATCTGATGCCGGACTTGTCACGGAACCTTGTACATCTAAGATGGTTGCTGAAACTCGTTGATTTTAGAGCTGCTGGTGAATTTAGTTGGGGGTCTGCCGTGTTGGCAACGTTGTATCGAGAGATGTGAGGGGCGACGCGACCGAATAAAGCGAAAATCAGAAGTTGCCTATCACTACTGCAGTCATGGGCACAGTTTTGCTTTCTATTTTTATGTCCTCGAGTGGACCACCCGTATACATTCCCACTCATAATAAGGTAAATTTTATATTAGATTTTACAATTATTACATAGATTTAAAATATATTCGAATGCTAAAAATTTATTTAATTAGGTGGAACCATTCGGCAAGTTATGCTCGATTACCTACCTCTCTTGAAGATATACGGCTTCTATTGGACCAATGGTCGGGAGCACAAGTAGGTATTAAATAAAATAGATATTTCCATCATGAGATAGTCGATTGGTATTTAGTATTATGTATTATGTATATCATTTCCATCATATTCATATAGTTTCAATGGACACCATATGAGGATCCGGCAATTCGGGTAGTAATTCTAGATGAGTACTTCCAAAATCCAAACGCTTGGCATGTGAAAGTCCCATTGGTCAACTTTGCGACCGTAGAGATGCACCAGTTGGACAGAGTATTACGGTAATTTGGATTCCGACAACCGATTCTCGTGGCACTTAAGGTGTTGGATGATCATCACAAAATCGACCTACGACAATTGCATATGGATTGGCCGAGATTTCGGTCACACTACATCTAAATGTGGAAAGATCGGTATGATTATATACCTAATCGAGAACCGATCATTGTTCTAGAGTTAGCGTGCATGCCAGAATACATGCCATGGTTTAGGATCTATGGCAGCCGTATTTACTGTCGGCAGAGAAAAGGCAGCGGTAATTGCATATCCAAAAGGAACGATGTGGCCCTTTAAATCCAAGAATAAGGGACGACCACGCAGGCCCAGCAACAGCACCCACACAGTCACCGAGCCCAACACTTCAACCGACGATACCCACAGCACAGCCTTTTCAGATGATGCTAGGTGCGTATCCTAGCCCTTTTATGTATCCTAACCCTTATATGTTTCCTTTTTCTAGTCCTATGGCAGGTTGGAGTCCATGGCCCGGTTTATCTCCATTTTTTATTACGTCGAGTGGACCGCTGATGTATAGGTCACCGTCGCACGAGGGATCACAAAAGGGGCCGTTGGGGAGCTCTTCTTTTTACCAATCTCCATCACCGTATGGGTTTCAAACAGCTTCGCCGTTGGTGATGCAAACACCTCCACAGTCACTATTCTATCAAGGTGGCTCATCGTCCCAACACTGACAACCAGATCCCCTACCGAAGGAACCAGAATCCCCGCCGGAGCAACCACAACCCCCGCCGGAAGCTGGACAAAGAAGGAATCCAGCGCGTAATTGTCGATGGCCGCCATGTGGCACTGAATCCGGCCGGCACAGAGATTGATTTTTACTTTAATATATTTGTACAAACATTTTGAATATTTTGATATTATTTGATGTAATAAAATAGAAATTTTTCTATATTATTTCATATTATAAAATTGAAATTTACTTTTACATTTTTAATATAATAGAAATTCTTTTAAATAACACAATATTTTGAATATTTCTATATTATTTCATTTAATAAAATAAAACGCTGTTTTGAATAAAGCAATTGTAATTTACTTTAATATTTTTAATAAAATAAATTTTCTTTTAAATAAGTCAATATTCTGAATATTTCCATATTATTTGATTTAATAAAATACAAATAATGCAAAGTTTTTTACAACAACGTTAAACTATTGCGATTTGGGCATGATCGGCTTGTATGGCCTGGGTTCCTACACCATCCGCACAACTTCTGTTGACTGGCTGTTTCTCAGATATCCATATTGTTATGCATTCTAGTCGAGCAAGGTCGACCCTTTAGTTTGCGATGCAATTCTCTATCCAGTAACAGCTTAAAGGGAGCAAGCGATACAGACGGCCACTTACGTTCATCTGGGACCGGTGGGAATACGTGTCTTCAAATGTTGGACATTGCCCACCAATAACACCTTGGTGCGGTCTGTCAAACTCTGTCACGCGAAACCATAAGTTGTCTCGATCGTGACACACTGTGTGCATGGTGTTCGCCCGCGCCTTGGCCTTATTAATTTCTTGCATTACCTTACTGCACCAGACATGGCCTTCCTGCATCTGGCCTGCATAACTCACTGCTCGCTTTGGAAATAGCGCCGCCAAACGAAAATATGTTTCTCGCATAATTGATGTTATCGGTAGATGGCGCATTCCTTTTAGAACAAAATTTATGCATTCAACCAGGTTTGAGATCATATGACCATATCGTAGGCCGCCATCGTATGCTTGTGCCCACTGTTCGAAAGGTATGTTACAAAGGTAGTCCGGGCCTTCGCCGTTAATTGAATGCAAAACTGCCAACATCTCGTGAAAACGATCTTTATTTATTTCATACCCTACCAATATAAGTTCATAGCGAATATTACATACCACTATTTCATTTAGAATAAATTCAAAATGACAAACGAAATTATATTAATAGAGACTAAATACCCATGTTGGTCACTTGTCGTCGTTCACTATTAGATGGATATTTCCTGTAGTAGTTGGAAGCAACGTGCCTTAGACAATACCGATGGTGTGTGCACTGCCATAAACTTCCCTATCGATCAATTGTAGCTAGTATTTGAGTGCCCCGATCCGAAATAACACAAATATCAGGTTGGGGGCACACATGCCTCCTTAACCTAGATAGAAAGAAATCTCAGTCATCAGCTGACTCCCCCGATGTTATTGCAAACGCAATTGGAAGAATTCTCCCACTGCCATCCTGTGCCACTGCTAGCAATAGCTGATAGGTATATCTACCAAACATAAAGGTACCGTCAATTTGTACTAAGGGTTTACAATATGGAAATGCATCTCGGCATTGCTTAAAGGTCCAAAACAGGCATTTGAACACTTGCCATCCACGTAGCAATCGGCCGTTGTAGTACACATGTTCCGTTTCAAGGTCTGTTATGCAACCTAGGACGTATCTCTCTAACACTTGACACCACTACCATATTTTATTATATGAAGCTTCCCACCCACTATGCATCTTCTCCAACGCCTTCTGCTTAGCTATCCAAGCCTTGCGATAAGAGGGCGTGTACCCCATTTGGCTACAAATATTGGCAATTAAGACCGGCACTGAAATCC
Organism: Gossypium hirsutum; assembly: GCF_007990345.1. Classification (NCBI taxonomy): domain Eukaryota; kingdom Viridiplantae; phylum Streptophyta; class Magnoliopsida; order Malvales; family Malvaceae; genus Gossypium; species Gossypium hirsutum. Next base: position 36,064,566 of record NC_053444.1, read on the forward strand.
TGGGATATGCCTTTATCGTGGGTAGTATCAAGCTAGCTAACATAGCTGAATCCATCTTGGGATGATCTTGTGAAATACCTATCAACGAAGTACATTAAATAATGCAACATTACATAATAACAGTATTATTTAGAAACCCTAAATACTGTACTTGCAGTACATGTATGTGGACCTTTGTACTTTTTTATCTCCCACAACCCTGTCATTTTCCTCAACGAGGCGTAGATTTTCCATGAACATGTACCATCTTGCACTGCACACTTCGCCTCAAACTTATTAGCTTTGGATTTAACCACGTGGTAGTTAACACAATTATTAATGATATGTTGTTTCAATGCACCAATAAAACTATCATTGTTGGAAAACTCATTACCAACTTCAAATTCACCCGAATCCAGTATCAAACTTGTGCGATCATGCAACCTGTGTAGTAGATCTGAAAACTCCAACGCATCATCTGTAGACAGATTGACATTATACATGTGGGCTGGAGGTGAGTATGCCCTAAATCGTGGATTTTCTTCTTCATCTGAACCCCTTCAACATTCTCAGGTTCGGTTAGAATAGGCTCAGGTTGAAAAAATAATATAATTTCTGCACCATCGGGCCCGGGCTCTCGAGGTGGATCCACATCGGAGTCATCTTCTAACCCACCATCATATGTAACGTACGAGGTCCCCTCACTGGTGGACGTCGTAGGAAGTACATCATCCTTTCTTCTGGGCGTTTCATAACGTCCCTAATTGGATGTAGATTGCCAACCACTAGAAGTTGATGTCGTTCCCTAGTACGTATTTCCAGCATCAAACATCGACCCACCGAGGTGCATATCCCATCCACTGACAGATGGTCGTGCAAGGGATGTGTATTCCATACCGCTACCAAACATGGGTTGTTCCGTATTTTGTAACCTACTAACCGAGTGCCGGGCAGGGGTCGTGTATACCTCTCGAACAACAGTCGCAAGTGCATCATTTGACGATGTAAATTGTACATATAACTCCATATAGGGTGCTCCACTAACGAGATAAGTCTACACCATTGCCTCCAAGCTACGAGCACCTTTTACGTCAAACGAGTCATATGTCACCGAATCAACAGAAGAACAAAACCGATATGTAATAGACAGAACTTTCATTGGCATCGTTCCGAATATTTTACACCTAATTCTTTTACGAAGTTCTGTCAAATCTATGTTCTGGTTAAAAATCAGTCGCATTGTATTCTCCGATAAAAAAATAACACCGTTCTCGGTGTGACGAACCTCACTATCATAGTAAATAACAGCACTAATATGTTCACTCATCTTCAATTTCTATCCTTCTTAGAGTCTCTAATTTTTTTTTGCTGTAACTTATGCAATCTAAGAAAAAATTTTACCTCATTTATAGTCTCAGGCCAAACAGGAGCTACTGTAGCAAAAACGCGTCCACGTGAGAGCTTCTTTCAATACTTTTGCTGTCAAAGCATCCTGCTTAAAGCGTTTTTGACACTATTTGCTTAGAAACGTCTACTCGAAATTATTTTTAGGAGCTATTGTAGCAAAAGCACGTCTACGTGGGAGCTTCTTTCAGTACTTTTGCTGACAAAGCGTCCTGCTTAAAGCGTTTTTGACACGATTTGCTCAGAAACGTTTTCTCAAAATTATTTTTTCAGGAGCTACTATAGCAAAAGAGCGTCCACGTGGGAGTTTTTTTAAATTAACACTAAACCCTAAACTAATTTTTTTTTAAAAATTAATTAATTTACGCAAGTAACCTTAAACCCTAATTTAATTGGTTTTTCTTTAAAAATCATAAACACGAAACCTAATCCTATTTTGAAAAATTTATAATTAATTTAATTAATAAACCCTAAACCATAATCCCTTATTTATTTAATTTTTTCTTTAAACCCCTAAACCTAAAAACCACAAAACCCTAACCCTAAACCCTAAACCCTAAAACAAAATCCCAAAACCTTAACCAGCAGGAGACACGGGCAAAACGCGCCCTTGAGGGCGCGCTTTATGTCCACCTAGGCAAAGCGCTCTGTTGAGGAAGCGTTTTCCTGCCTCGTCACCTGACAACACGCTGACTTGGACGCGTTTTCGGGGAATTGGACCATTCCTATAATTAATTTTTAATAGGCCCATTTCAGTAATTTAAAAAAAAAGGACTTTTATTGGTATTTTTCCCTTTAATTACATAATATGATGTGGCATTATATTATAAAAACATGCATTTACTTTTATTAACTATATAAACTTTTAAAAATAGAAAATTAGGAATAACTATAAAAATATATAAAAATTATAAAAAAATGGAAAAATTTTATAATTTTTGTTAATTATTATTTGTTTTTCTTAATGATTTTTTCTTAATTTTTTACTCTCCCTTAAAGGAACTGTTATCTTGTTCAACATATGTCCTGTAAATTAGTAATCAACACCATCTTCTTCTTCCTTAAGCTCAATGAAGATTAAAGCTAAAAAATGGCTTGTCGTCTACATTAGGCTTAAAAAATAATCCCAAAGTCAAGTAGTAAATTAGTAGTCCAGATCCTAATCTACATTCAAGCTTTCTTCTTTTTTCCAAGAAGTAAATAAACAAAAAAAATGGCTTCAAATTTATGCAATGAACAAGAAGGAAAAAAAGAAGCAGATGAATCTTAAATTAGAATTAAACAGGGAAAAAAGAAAAAAAAGAATGAAAACAGTTCCACAAGAATAATCAAAATAAGTGTTCAAATCAATCCAAGAACTTCAGAAATAGATCAAAGAACTAAACCAACAATATTCTAAAACCAAAAAAGATAAAAACCAAATCAAAGTAAAAAAAAAAAAGCAAAGCCACAACATCGGAGGAATAAGTCATACGAACAACGTCCACGGCATTAAAGAGTTAAAACGATGGCTTCAGGCAGTGAAGTGTTATGAGTCAAAATGTTAGCAGGAAGGAATTAGTTAAAATAGTTTAATTAAAACAAGCCAAAGTACTATGGACCTTTTCCTGCTATTGGAAAGGTAGCAGCAGTGGCTTATACTCTGCAACTTCCGCAAAATTCTCGGATCCACCCTACGTTTCATGTTTCTCAATTGAAGAAACACATTGGTTCGACCCCAACTCAAGCTCTTTTACCTCTGGTGGATGATCACGGTGCTTTGCCTAAGGAACCAATCCGCATTTTAGACAGAAGAATAGTCAAGAGAGGAAACCAAGCTGTGACTGAAGTGTTAGTCGAATGGGTTAATTCGTTTCCGGAGGATGCGACATGGGAACCACTTACTGCAATTCAATCCAAATTTTCTCAATTTTATCCTTGAGGTCAAGAATGTGTTTGTGGGAGGAAATATTGTTACGAGTCAAAATGTTAGCAGGAAGGAATTAGTTAAAATAGTTTAATTAAAACGGAGAGTTTTGGGAATTAGTAGAACGGTGCGTTTTGAAAATAACTGAAATGTGTCACGTCTGGTTTTGTTATTTCCTTTTAAATTGCATGTGCTGCATGGGAGGCAGTTATCGAAAATCAGAAGAAATATTTCAATATTCTCTCATCTTCTCTAAAATTTTCCCCGCTTTTCTCCATCTTTTCTTGCTTCGATTTCTGACGTTTATCATAAAGTCGCACGAATGGCAATGGAGTCGTGTGAATGATCTAAGGCTTGGGGCAAAGGAGTCGTGCAAATGGCAACGGTGTGAAACGGTGTTGCGCAGGTGGGACAACTGGTGTGCAACTATGTTTGGCAAGTCAGACGATTTAAGTCTTGGTGATGAACACCGGTGGTGGTAGGGTGTTCAAACGGTTGACTAAACCAAAATAGTATTAACCAAATTAATTGAACTTTTTAATTCTTTAACTGTTAACTGAACCAAAATATTTCGGTTAATTTCGTCGATTAACCGAATTAACTGAAATTTATCTATTTTTTTTAGTTAAACAGTTATAAAACATATTAAAAAAATAAATTGATAATGTTCATTTGACCAAATTAATCAAATTAAAACTACATATAATTTATATTATTAATTATTAAGTTTGGTTAATTTGGTTAATTACCCGATTTCGAACCGAATTAATCAATAATCGAACTTCCAAACAATCAATGACCGACCTCCGATCAAATTAGAGCAGTTAACCGACTGATTAACCAAGTTAGATCGGTTTGACTAGTTAATTCAGTTTTAACCAAAATTTGAACACCCCCAGTGGTGAGGGACGGGTTTAGAGGGGAATTGATGTTTTTCTTTTAATTTTTTTGCCAAAATATATTTTTTATTTGAAAAAAATGAATTTTTAGAAATTTATTTTGTGGAAGTTAAAGACATATGACATGAATTAATTGGTTGAATTTTTTTTAATCAGTGTTAAGAAATTGGACTAAAAACTATAATGGAGAAATACTTTAGGTATCAAATTGAAAAAAAAAAGTTTGTACCAAAGTGAGAAAATAGTATACTTCAGGAGCCAAATCATGAATTAATCATTTATTTAATGGTAACATATTCAAAATTATTTGGTTCAAATATTTTATTAGTCCATGTATTTCTATAGAATTTTTGATTTAGCGCCTATATTTTAAAAGTTAAAAATCTAATCCTTTTACTTTTTCAAATTGAAAATCGTAATCCAATCATTATCGTTTTTGGTAATTTCTATCAGAATTTGTTAACATACCATGTTTATTTTCTGTCAATCATATACAATGTCATCTGATAACAACCTAATTAATATGTCAAGTTGATAAATTTTGACAAAAAAAATATTAACAAAGTTAATGGTTGGAGTGGGAATTTTAAATTAGAAAAATGTTATGGTTGAATCTAGAGAAATTACATTAGTTTATTTAAAAACTCAGAAATTTAAATCTAGTTTTAGAAATCGTAAGTCCTGAAAATATTATTTTCGACAAAACACTTACAAGTTATTTATGAAATCACGCGTAGAGTTTTTTTATTTCATGGAAAAATGCTTAATTTGATACTTAGATTTGCAACAGAAATTTCAGAGTAGTTGATTCGAAAATCGTGATCTCGATAAGTGAAAATGTATAGCTTGCCAATTGGGCATATTCTGAAACATTCGTTATTAATTTTCGTAAAACTCATTTGAAATTTGTAGCGGAAAATCCTTAGCTTGTTTAATTTTTGTAAACCAAACATTTATTTTTAATTAACAAAAATCATATGGAAATCTTTAATTGGAAAATAAAAATCACCCTAAAAACCAAAACCAAGACCAAAATTAAATTCGAAAATTAAACAAAAAACCAAAAGTCTAGAAAAGTTCAATTATTAACAAGTCAAACCATTTATGCGAGAAAGCCAATTCGAGTTCCTAAACACCGCCCAATCTTAACCCTGTCAATTACCTGAAATGATGAAATGAAGCGGGGTGAGCTATAAGCTTTGTAACTAAACTTAAACAAAAACACAAATAGCACAATAAACAATTCAAAATGTCGCAGAGAATTTCACCAAACTCGAATTACAAACTTTGTGCATGTATGATAATGTCGATGCAATATTTTTAGAAAACAGAATGAAAAATTTTCAAAAAACTTCCTACCCAACTCTGCTACACACCATATTATAGTTCCTCAGGACTCATCCATCCAAAAACACACTAATAGATAATTGTGGACAATGCCACCAGAGTTGCAGTTAAACTCTCAAATCATATATATATATGGTCAAGCCACTATATTTGCAGTCAAGCTGCCAGAACAGAAGTGTGTGATTAAACCACCAGATAGTGCAGATCATTAAACTGCCAAAATCCCTCCTTACCATATTGACCTAACCCCATGCAATGTGACATGACATGCATATACAAAATCAGAATGAAAAGCATGTAAGACATGCAGTAGTACAATAACTGAAATAAGAAGGCATGGAATTCCATGCTTTTGCATAATAGATATATCGCAAAATCAAAAGCAAACCAGTTCTCCATAATGTCACATGTATGGTCATATAGCAGATTCAGAGATATACAAATTAACATAATCAGACATCATATATAAACATAATAAAATAGACACATGCCATCAGAATTATCAGTATATCATTCACGCACACACATATATTTATCAGTATATCATTCACGCACACATATATATCACATACCTTCTCAACATTACTTACGGCATCATACTATTGGATATCATGTTTTCAAGTCCTATTTACACAATATGGACCCTATGGAGTTGCTAAATAAGCATCATAGATAAATACGACCCTAAGTGAAATTTCTAAAAAATGGCCCCACATGTCTGTATGGCCTACACGGCCCAACTGACCACGCCCGTGTGCCCCACACGGCCTAAGTAACCCAAATTGTGGTCCACATGGCAATGCGGCATCGACAGTAGGTTTTTCGACATCGCATCGTTCACTATATTTTGAGTTTTCCGCTACACACCTTATTGATTTCTGAAGCAATCCCACCAGTGAGAAATCTAGTACCCTACACAATAGCGGCATGTCCAAAATCCTTAGTTTCCCAATGAAAAATCGTTTCCTTCTCGATCTCCTCCTAACAATACCAAACAATTAAACCAAAAATTTACTTCCTAATCTCAATAACGGTATGACACAACAAAATGAAACCTTACCGAACTTCCTCAAACGCGCAAAGGACACCACGAAATAAAAGCGTCAATGAACAATCAAAAGGTACACAACGAAAAAAGGAAATCATTGAAAGAAAATCATAGAATTATGAAAAAGGTATTTTTTTTCTCTTTTTTTTTCATTATTGTATCAAATGAGAGGAAGAAAGCAAAGGGAACATAAATCTGACATGAGAGAAAATGGGAAAAGTGGAACGGCCAAGAGGGAAAGTGGGAGAGAGAAATTTTTAGAAAAATTATCTTAGAAATAAAATCAAATAAGAATAAAATTTAAACAAAAGAAATCCTATCGAAGCTGATTTTCTGACCACTTATTATATTTTCTAGAGTTCGAATTTAACACAATCTCTAACACATAGACGACACAAGCAAGAAATGAGCAAAAATATTCTTATTTGCACGCACAAGGATCTAAACATAAGACCAAAGGGTAAATTGAAGCCTTACCATTAAACCAATAAGCTCATTCTTATCATCAATTGAGCGAAAATTATTTTTAAACCAAACTTTCAAGGATAGGGGTTAAGACAAAAATAATAAAAATTCAAGGGAAAGGATTCAAACCCAAAACCTTACACACACAACCCCAACACCTACCCACTAAACCGAATTAGCTCACTTGACAAAATTTTCACAACTTTAATTCAAAAATAGAACATGACCACTCTTGGTTTCACTAACCCGATTTTCGAAATGTGATAAAATCTCAAATTTTTATAAGAACTAACTCCATATTTTAACCAAATCTTTTTATAGTAAAGCTTATAATATATATATATATATATATATATATTATAAAGGTGACTATGGATCAAATTTGAGATAGTGTAAATCAATACGTCATTTCAACTAAGTCTTTTGTCATGTTAAAATTGTCCAAATTATAAAAAAAAAGTAAATTATATCATTAGTCAGTAAATTATGGATAATTTTTTGTTTTGATAACTTAACTACAAAAAGTTACAATTTGGTCATTGAACTATTCAAAAGTTTTCATTTAAGTCACCAAACTATTTAGAAGTTTTTATTTAAGTCACTGGGTTGCTGATTTAAAAAAAAAAGTTTCACCAGCGAGCTCCAAGTTACTATTGGATTATCGGTGCTGTCGATCAGTAATCATCGACGAGTAGAAGAACATATCTTAGATCCAAGTCAATCTAACAGTCAGTGTCGAAGATCGAAGAAAAAACTGTTTGAATTTTGATTCTCAAATTCGTGACGTCTAAAGTTGTTTCATATAAAAAGAAATTGAATTGTAGAAGAGAATGTGAAAAAGAGCCGTTGATTGGTGCAGGTAATGTAGATAGAGAAAGCTATACAACATCCACTTTAATAGTTCGATTACTTAAATGAAAACTTTTGAATATTTCAGTGACAAAATTGTAACTTTTTTTAGTTAAGTGATCAAAACAAAAATTTATTCATAATATAATAATTAATGATGTTGTTTAGAAGAAGAAAAACTAAAAAATGATTTGAGCGAGTTGAGGAAAATTCTTACAATAGGATCTCCAAAGTTACGAAAGTTATAATAGTTTGTGTACTAGAGTAATGTTGTTTTGTGAAAAAGAAAATTATGTGTATTTATATTCTAATTATGAAGACTAAATATTAATTATCTTTTAATATTTATTTGCTAAAAATTAAAAACTCTAAACATGTAATTTAAGTAATTTACATTTGCATAAGAAAATAGGTTGACATAATTTTAAAGAATTGATTAAGAAAATATTACCACAAACAAATGTTTTCATAATACATGATAAAAAATAAATCTTTAATAATTGAATAATAACTCATTATAGAAAAAATTGTTAAACTAATTATATAAAATAGAATAATATTTTAAAATAATTATGTATGTTAAAATTAATTAATATTATCTTAACAATTTATGTTATTTATGTCATTCATATTTATTGCTCCACATTTCATTTTAGGGTACCATAATTATTTAACAAATTATGTAATTTATATATTTACAAATTGTAATTTACATTTGCATAAAGATATGATAAAATGACTAATAGTAAAAATGTAATGGTTTTTTTTTTTACAAAATCAAACTTAATTTTAAATTAATTTTAAGAAAGAATTCATTAAAGGCAAAACTTACTATAAACAATTATTTTCATATTTAATAATTATTCCTTAAATTAAGAGATATAATTGAAGTTTACATATTAAACCATTAATACATAAATTATATTGTCCAAGTTTTTTTTGGTTAAATTCTATTATTAGTCTTTATACTTTGCAAAAGTTGTTGATTTAGTCTCTATACTTTATTTGACCAATTTTAGTCATTTTACTTTTCGAATTGGTCAAATTTAGTCATATACTTTTCAAATTTTGAAATTTTAATCTTGACCTAGACAGTAAAAGTTAAATTTGTTTGATTAAATTCAATTACTAGTTTTGTACTATGTGTACAATTGTAAATTTTGTCCATATTATCAAACTAGATCATTCTATGTCCTTATACTTTTCAAATTGTAAAGTTTTAGTCTTGACACAAATGACAATAATTAACCCATTAACTAGATTTTTAGTGAGAAAGATATGAAAATAATAAGCTAGCATGGCATTAGACTAAAATTCATTAGTCTTTTGGTTCGATTAATCAATTTCTTTTGGATCTTGCCAAATCTTTGATACCAATCATTAATTGTGTGCATTTACCATTAAAGGATCGAATTTAGATGAACCGGGTCAGAACTAATTGTAAGGATTGTTGATCGGACTCGTGGTGAAAGGTAAGTGTTCTTTACCAAGTGAATCGCACTGCAGCAAAACAGGCTTTTAGCAGCGTTTTTTAGGCCTATAGCGACACTTTTTAGCGGCGCTTTCACAAGCACCACAAAAAATGCCGTTATAGACAACGCCGCTAAATTTTGCAGCGTTTATGTGAAAAAACGTCACTATAGAACATAACTTTTAGCAACACTTTACCCACAAACGCCGCTAAAAAATATGACTTTTAACGGCACTTTTATCACAAACGCCACTAAAGATCATAACCTTTAACAGCACTTTTATCACAAACACCGCTAAAAATATAATTCTTTAGCAACGTTTATAAAAAATGCCACTAACTTTGGCAAATTTGTAACATTCAAATTTCCTGTAGCATGATTTAATTTTCATTGATTTAATTTTTTCAGTGACTTATCAAACAAGGCCTTACTGTATAAAACAATGTCTTTAAATTTCTTTTTTCAATTCCAAATAAAAGATTACATTTACAGAAACATAAAAACTTTAAAAACAGTAAATAATGTCCAACCAGAATTTGAGTTATGAGAATTATAATTTACACCGGAGGAGGTTTGTCCACCAGAAGTAGAATTCCATCCCTTATTCTCCTGTTTAAACTCCTGATAATATCCATTCTTCTCGCTATCGTTTCGTTGCCAGTTACCATCATTTTTCCAGTTCAAGCCATATTTAGTGTATTCCTCAACCTTCTGTGAAGCTATTTCCATGACTCCTTTCATGATGCCCCAAGTCTTCTGGCCAATTTCACTCGTCTTTGCAATGACAACACTAACCGTTTCATTAATCCTGGCATCATAGCCACCCTCCTTAACCTGCAAATGTGGCAGCATCATATTCCTGCCTTGTGTATCTACTTCTAGAAACCGAAGCCCGTGTACATATAGCAACAAAAAGATCAAAACCATCAAGCTATAACCATAACATCAAGAAGTTAGCCCAAAATTAACCCAGGTAATCCCAAAGCAAGAGTCACAATATGACCCAATAGACCGTCAAAAATTCCAATCAATAAAAGGAGTTGATATCTTGTACTACTTTTGTATAAATTAAGATTTCAACGATAACTTCTCCACAATAATATCCAGGATACCTAATAATGACATAATCAATTTCATTCTTTTAATTAAGAAAGGATTCTCAATTTCATAAATCTAGCGAGCAAATCTTCCTTCACAATTTTTATCAATAAATATTTATATTTCTATATGCTATTTTATCTTTTTAATCTTATTTATGTTACATTTTTAAATGCAATTACTTCACCTTCTATCATAAAATTACAACCCAATAAACCTCTCTTTCAAAGATTCCAATATGTAAAAGGAATTGATATATTGTACTACTTTGGTATAACTTATCATTTAAACACTAACTTCTCCCATAATTATATCCAAGCTACCTAGTAACGTCATAGTTCAATCAATATCATTCTTATTAATAATATTTTACATTTCTATATGTTATTTTATCTTTTTAATCTATTTATGTTACTTTTTAAAATGCAATTATGCCTTTTGTTCAACTGATTTTTTTCTATATCTTATACCATAAAATTGTAACCAAAAAACTTAAAAAACATGTTATTTTGCAGCAGCTATATTCTCTAATAGCAAAGCAATAAGAAATATGAATAATAAATTATATGAAAAGAGAAGAAATATAAAGAACAATTTATACAATTCTAATAAGTTCTTATATTTTTCCATGGAACTGTCATAATCAAGCAGCCTAGTGGTTTAATAAATAAAGAATATTGCATTCCAGCTATCCAGCAAGTTAAAGGAGCATCTTTGACCCTAACAGTGCCTTTGGAAACTTTAATTTGCAGAAAAAGGTAAATTAACAAGAAACGAAAATAGGTGAAATGGAGTGAAAGTTATCTTTAGTTTGGAAATTAAACAAGATACTACGAGAGCAATAAAGTGAAATTAAACATTTAAACTGTTGTTGACAAACTTTAACCCATTGATTGAGGGGCATAGTTGAAGTCAAAGAATTTAACTTGGAAGAGAAACTTGCTGCTACAATTTCCTCCTTTTTTCCCTTTTGTTCTACTCTCTTTTCTTTCTCTCATAGTTTGGTTATAGAAACAAAAATAATTAATTAATTAATTAAGGATTTTGATTATATTTACATAATTTTATTCAATATGGTACATCTTTTATACAAAACCTAAACTACTCATAAACTCCCTCACCCATCAATAAAAAAATAAAATGAGCATATGTGCAAACCCACATTCTCCTTGTTAACAAAGAGGTTGCTAACTAAGCTAAGGCTCAATCCGCTATTCAATATAGTATATTTAAACATTAGGTCCTATATACATCAAGTATTTTCACATACCATTCGGGGCCTAATTATGGAGCAAATAAGGATTGTGATTGTTCATCATGCATCTTGTGTAAAATCATATAGTCAAAAACAATTTATCAAATAACCGTATAAAGATAAACCATGACAACACATCTAAAAGAAGCTTTAACATCCAAATATCAATAAAAAAGGATTCAACATCAGAGAATATCATCACTAATCAGTGTAAGATATCGACATGCAATACAATAATCATAATTAAAATTCCCAAAAATACCTTGGAGGTGAACTCCTTCGTCCCTGCTTGGACAACATTTGCAGCGGATGCAGCTACCAAAGATAACCTCCCAATCCCCTGCACCAAACACAAATAAGCCAATAAGTAATTTTTATCACCAACTAAAAAGGTGTGGGGGGGGGAGAACAACTCAACTAAGGAGAACAACAAAAATAAAGAAAAAATCTCTTAACCTGAGAAACAACAGAGAACACATCACCCTGAGAACTATTATTAATCTTTTGAGTAGGCATGGAAGTCGATCCAAACCGAACATATTTCCCTCCTTGAGAAGGTGGTAAACCTTCAGGCCTGGATTCGGACACCATGAGGCCATCTCTCGTCTTCTTCTTCCTCTTGCGGACAGTTTTCAGGTTTCTTAGACGGCTCGGATTCAGTAGAAGAAGCCGGTGCCGGCGAAGGACCGGCGGCGGTTTCTTCTTCAATGGGATTTTCCCTGGCTTCAGTACTAATAGAATCAACGGCCATTGGAGAAACAGATGAAGACCCAGACAAAGAATCGGGAACCAATGGCAAAACTCGACGGAACCCATCAACATGCTCATGAGAAACTATAGATTCTGAAGGAGGTAGATCAGCTGTCATTAGGGTTTGAGGAAAAGATGTATGGACTTCCATATTTTGGAAGATTGGGAAAAAAAAAGAGTTTGATGGTTTCTTACAGAAGCAAAAGAAGAGATTCAAAATCTTATTTGTTCTGAAAGGAAAAAAAAAATGAAAATAGAAGAGGGAAAACTTGGAGGAGGGAAAGTGGGAAAAAGGGATTTTTTATAAAACCATTTTCTAAAGGGGGTTTTGAAATGGGAGGGAAAACTAAGCAGCGATTAATGGGAGGGAAAATCTTGGGGAAATGAAATTTTGGCATTTAAGTCAAATCTGATTTGGGAAAAAAAAGGAGAGGGATTTACCAAAAAAAGCCCAATTTTTTTTAAAATTATAGAAATAGGCCGATTTTTTAATTATTTATTGGACTGAGCCATTTCCCTCAAAATCGCGTTCCCGATACCGCGCTAAGTGACAGGAGGTCGCGTCCACGTCAGCAGGTCGCGCTGACGTGGACGCGACCTCCTGTCACTTAGCGCGGTATCGGGAACGCGATTTTGACCCTGATTTTTACGCCTGGGTTTTATGGCTTTTAAGGTTTAGGGTGCAGGCTTTTTAGGAGTTAGGGTCCAGGAAAATTTTTTTTCGAGTTTACGTTTCTGGTTAAATAGTGGGAAATCGCTTCTACTAGGATGCTATTTAAGAAGAAATTATGAAATAGTGGCCTCGTGGACGCGATTTCGCTACAGTGGTCATGTGAGAAATAATTTTTTTGACGTTTTCTGAGGAAGTAGTATAAAATCGCTGATACAAGGATGCTATATGAGAAGAAATTGTGAAATCGCGCCCTCGTGGACGCGATTTCGTTACAGTTGGTCATGTAGGAAATAATTTTTTTTTGACGTTTCTGAGCAAATAGTGTCAAATCGCGCCCTCGTGGACGCGATTTCGCTACAGTTGGTCATGTAGGAAATATTTTTTTTTTACGTTTCTGAGCAAATAGTGTCAAATCGCGCCCTCGTGGACGCGATTTCGCTACAGTAGCAAGTTTGGGCTGAGGCTATAAATTAGGCAGAGAATTTTCTTAGAATGCATAACTCAGAGCAGAAACATTTTATGTTAGGGTTAGGAAATTTAGAGTTTCAAAATGAGTGAACGTATTAGTGCTGTTATTTACTACGATGGTGAGGTTTGCCACACCGAGAATGGTGTTGTTTTTTTGTCGGAGAATACGATGCGACTGTCATTTAGCCAAAACATAGATTTGACAGAACTCCGTAAAAGAATTAGGCGTAAAATCTCCGGAACCACGCCAATGAAAGTTCAGTCAATGACGTATCGATTTTGTTCTTTTGTTGATCCGGTGACATATGACTCGTTCGACATAAAAGGTGCTCGTAGCTTGGAGGCAATGGTGCAGACTCATCTTGCTAGCGGAGCAACTTATATTGAGTTATATGTACAATTTACGTCACCAAATGATGTATTTCTGTCCGGTGTTCGAGATGTATACACGACCCCTGGTTGACACTCGGTTAGCGTGTTACAAAATACGGAACAACCCATGTTCGGTAGCGATGTCGAATGCACATCCCCCTAAGACACTCTGTCGGTGGATGGGACATGTACGTCGGTGGCTCGACGGTTGACGCTAGAAATACGAGCTGGAGAACCGCATCAAGTTCTACTGGATGGCAATCTACATCCAATTGGGGGCGTTATCAAATGCCCAGAAGAAGGGATGACGTACTACCTACGACATCAACCGGTGAGGGGACGTCGTACGCTGCAGATGATTGTGGGTTAGAAGGTAAGTCCGATGTGGATCCACCTCGAGAGCCCAGGCCGGATGGTGCAGAGGTGGGATTATTTTCTGAACTGGAGCCTATTCCAATAGAAGGTGAAGATGGTGATATGAGTGCAGATGCATAATGTCGATCTATCAGCAGATGATGCGTTAGAGTTTCCAGATCTACCACACCGGGTGCGCGATCGTACAAGTTCGGGAGTAGATGTTGGTGAACTTGAAGTTGGTAATCAGTTTACCAATAAGGATAGTTTTATTGGTGCTTTGAAACAGCATAGCATCAAAAACGGCGTTAATTACCACGTCGTTAAATCAAAATTTGATAAGTTTAAGGCGAAGTGTGCGGTGCAAGACGGCACATGTTCATGGAAAATCGTCGCCTCGTTAAGGAAGAGGACAGGGTTGTGGGAGATCAAAAAGTACAAAGGTCCACATACATGTGCTGCAGGTACAGTATTGAATGTGTATGAATAATTTTTGGATTTTCCAATGTTGCATTACTTAATGTACTCCCTCCCTATGCAGGTGTTTCAGAAGATCATCCGAAAATGGATTCAGCTATGTTGGCTAGCTTGATACTGCCCACGATAAAAGCAGATCCTCGGACTTCAGTGCCGGTGATAATTGCCAATATCCGTAGCCAAATGGGGTACACGCCCTCTTACCGCAAGGCTTGGATAGCTAAGTAAAAGGCATTGGAGAAGATGCATAGTGGGTGGGACGCCTCTTATAATGAAATATGGCAATGGTGTCAGGTGCTAGAGAGATACGTCCCAGGTGCCATCACAGACCTTCAAACGGAACATGCGTACTACAACGGCTGATTGCTACGTGGATGCCAAGTGTTCAAACGCCTATTTTTGACCTTTAAGCAATGTCGAGACGTATTTCCGTACTGCAAGCCGTTGGTACAAATTGACGGTACCTTCATGTTCGGTAGGTACACTCATCGGTTACTGGTTGCAGTGGCACAGGACGACGGTGGGAGAATTCTTCCAATTGCATATGCAATAACACCGGGGGAGTCGTCTGATGACTGGGATTTCTTTCTCTCTAGGTTAAGGAGGCATGTGTGCCCCCAACCTGATATCTGTGTTATTTCAGATCGGGGCGCTGGTATACTAGCTGCATTTGATCGAGAGGGAAGCTTGTGGCAGCGTACAGACCATAGATATTGCCTGAGACACATTGCTTCGAACTACTACAGGCAATATCCATCTAAGACGGAACGACGACAAGTGACCAACATGGGTATTTACTGTATAACTGTATTATTTCGTTTGTTAAATTGAATTAGTTTTATTCGTAGAAGGGGTATAAAATATTCGCTATGTTCTTATATTGGTAGGGTATGAAATGAATAAAGATCGTTTCCACGAGATGTTGGCAATCTTGCAATCCCAAAACAGGGAAGGGGCGGACTACCTTTGCAACATACGTTTCGAACAGTGGGCACAAGCATACGACGGAGGCCTACGATATGGCCATATGACGTCGAACCTGGCAGAATGCATAAATTCTGTTCTTAAAGGAACGCGCCATCTACCGATAACAGCGGTTGTGCGAGAGACATATTTTCGTTTAGTGGCGCTATTTCCAAAGCGAGCAGCTTCTTATGCAGGCCAGGTGCAGGGTGGGCATGTATGGTGCAGTAAGGTAGTTCAAGAAATGAACAAGGCGAAGGCGAGGGCAAATATCATGCACGCTGTGTGTCACGATCGAGACAATTTATGGTTTCACGTGACGGAGTTCGACAGACCGCACCAAGGCGTTGTTGGCGGCCAATATCGTGTACACTTGCGAAACAGGACCTGTGACTGTGGGAAGTTCGATGCACTTCGTTATCCATGTGCTCATGTTATTGCAGCCTGTCAGAATCTCCGTCTGGATCCGCTGAGTTATGTGGACGAAGTGTACAAATTAGAAAACATGTACAACGTATGGAGACACGTTTTCCCACCGGTCCCAGATGAACGTAAGTAGCCGCCCGTATCTCTTGCTCCTTTTAAGCTGTTATCGAATAGAGAATTGCGTCGCAAGCCGAAAGGTCGACCTTTCTCCACTAGAATACGGAACAATATGGATATCCGAGAAATAGCCAGTCAATAGAAATTGTGCGGATGGTGTAGGAACCCAGGCCATACAAGTCGATCATGCCCTAATCGCAATAGTTGAATGTAATTATAGAAGAAATTACCTTTTATTCAATTATGTATTGATAATTGTATTAAATTTTGGTTAAATTATCAAATTACTACAATTTCTTAAATGTTAGTACCAGTCAAAATATTTTACGAAATCCAACATTATGTAAAACTACAATTTAATTAGGGTTTTTAATTAAATTAGGTTAGGGTTTTTAATTTAATTAAATTAGGTTAGGGTTTTTAATTTAAGTAGGTTAGGGTTTTTAATTAAATTAGGTTAGGTTAGGGTTTTTAATTTAAGGTTAGGGTTTTTAATTAAATTAGGTTAGGGTTTTTAATTTAATTAAATTAGGTTAGGGTTTTTAATTTAAGTAGGTTAAGGTTTTTAATTAAATTAGGTTAGGGTAGGGTTAGGGTTTTTAATTTAATTAAATAAGGTTAGGGTTTTTAATTTAAGTAGGTTAGGGTTTTTAATTTAATTAAATTAGGTTAGGGTTTTTAATTTAAGTAGGTTAGGGTTTTTAATTAAATTAGGTTAGGGTAGGGTTAGGGTTTTTAATTTAATTAAATAAGGTTAGGGTTTTTAATTTAAGTAGGTTAGGGTTTTTAATTTAATTAAATTAGGTTAGGGTTTTTAATTTAAGTAGGTTAGGGTTTTTAATTAAATTAGGTTAGGGTAGGGTTAGGGTTTTTAATTTAATTAAATAAGGTTAGGGTTTTTAATTTAAGTAGGTTAGGGTTTTTAATTTAAGGTTAGGGTTTTTAATTGAAGGTTAGGGTTTTTAATTAAATTAGGTTAGGGTTTTTAATTTAATTAAATTAGGTTAGGGTTTTTAATTTAATTAGGTTAGGATTTTTAATTAAATTAGGTTAGGGTTTTTAATTTAATTAAATTAGGTTAGGGTTTTTAATTTAAGTAGGTTAGGTTAGGGTTTTTAATTAAATTAGGTTAGGGTTTTTAATTAAATTAGGTTAGGTTAAGGTTTTAATTTAAGTAGGTTAGGTTAGGGTTTTTAATTTAATTAAAATAAGGTTAGGGTTTTTAATTTAATTAGGTTAGGTTAGGGTTTTTAATTTAATTAGGTTAGGTTAGGGTTTTTAATTTAATTAAATTAGGGTTTTTAATTAAGTAGGGTTAGGGATTTTAATCAAATAATGTCAAAATAACTCGGAAAAAATTCTATTTGTATTACATCATCATAAATTACTACAATTCATTACATCAAATGATTAATTTTAATACGGTAATCAATGTCTATGACCGAGGGATTCAGTTCCACATGGCGGCCGTCGACGGTTACGCGCTGGATTCCTCATTTCTCTAGCTTCCAGCGGCGGTTGTTGTTCCCCCGGTGGGGATTCTGGTTCTTCCGGTTCGGCATCTGGTTGTCGGACTTGGGACGATGATCCACCTTCAAAGAATAGTGTATGCGGAGGTGTTTGCATCATGAACGGCGACGGAGTTTGAAAGCCATGCGTTGCTGGCGATTGGTAAAAAGGAGAGCTCCCCGACGGCCCCCCTTGCGACCCCTCCTGCACCGATGGCCTAGTTATTGGTGGTCCGCTCGGCATTACAGGAAATGGAGCTGATCCGGGCATTTGGCTCCAACCTGCCATAGGATTCGGAAAAGGATACATGTACGGGTTAGGGTACATATAAGGGCTAGGAAACATACCTGGCATCATAGGGAAAGGTGAATGCGTGGGTATCATCTGTTGAATGGCTGCGCCAGGTGACTGCGTTGGTGCTCTCGTTGGGGACGGTGATTGCATGGTCGCTGATGATGAACCGGGTGAATGTCTGGGCCTCGTTGAGGGGCTGCCCTCGTAGTTTTGTCCCCTTGGATTTTGAGGCCCGCGCCTTTCCCTTCCGACACGTATTTGCCGCCGCCTCTCCTCCGGCGTAAGTAAATACGGCTTCCCATGGGCCCTAAACCATGGCATGTATTCTGGAACGCACGCTAACTCGGGAACGATGATTGGTTCTCGAGTAGGTAGATATTCATTCCGATTTTCCCACATTTCTGTGTACACTGACCAGTACAACGGCCAATCCGTACCTAATAGCCGAAGGTCGATTTTGTGGTGCTCGTCAAACTCCTCAGGGTCCGCAGGGATCGGTTGTCTACATCCAAACTGTCGTAGGACTCTGTCTGTCTGGTGGGGCTCCACGGTTGCATAGTTGATCAACACCACTTTCACGTGCCAAACGTTCGGATTTTGTAAAAACTCTTCCGGGATTACTGCCCGGACTGCCAGATCCTCGTATGGTGTCCATTGAAACTACATGAACATGATAGAAATATCACATATATACATAATACTAAATACTAAATATCAATCCACTAGCGAATGTATGGAAATATCTATTTGCAATAATACTTACTTCTGCTTCCGAGCGTTGCTCCAATAGAAGCCGTATATCTTCAAGTTCAGTCGGTATTCCACGATAACTTGCCGAATGGTTCCACCTAATTAAATAAATTTTTAGCATTCTTTTATTCTTACAAAATCTACATATCAATTTCAAAATGTAATATAAAATTTACCTCGTTACGAGTGGGAATGTATATGGGTGGTTCACTTGAGGACATAGAAATGGAAAGCGAAACCGTGCCCATGATTGCAGTAGTGACAGGCAACCTCCGATTTTTGCTCTCCTCGGTTTGGTCGCCCCGCACATCTCCCGATATAATGTTGCCAAGACGGCAGACCCCCAACTAAATTCACCGGCTGCTCTAAAATCAACGAGTTTTAGCAGCCTCCTTAGATGTACACGGCTCCGTGATGTGTCGACCATGAGATAGCCTCCAATTATTTGAAGAATGTATGATCGAGCATATCGGATTCTTTCAATCTCGGTTGAATTTTCATTCAGACCGGGGAAGGTGGCACGTAACCAGCCCATCTCCACCTTACCTCCATCCATTTTATCCGGAACGGCGCCCAAAAGCTCGTAGCACACCGCCTCCCAATTGCTAGATTGGGCAGACCCGGTCACTGGGTGCCCATCCACCGGCAATCCCAAATGCAGATGGACATCTTCTAGAGTGATAGTGCATTCTCCACATGGAAGATGAAATGTATGCGTCTCAGGTCTCCACCTCTCGATCAACGCACTGATCAGTTTCGGCTCCAACTTGCATCCCCGGCCTACCGCCGCCACGTGCCAAAATCCCGCTTCCCGCAGGTAGTTCTCTATTAACGGTGATGGAGCATGCATATTCCGAATATTGCATTCCAATACCCGATCTTCAGCCTTTTATAACAAAAAATATATTAATAAATATCTAAAAATACATAAATAAAAATATCTTAAAAAAATTTAAAATTTAAATTTAATACTTACCATGTTCATTTGCTCCACCGATATGTGATTCCTATCAAGACGAATCAATGATCCGGCCATTGTTGAAAATATTAAAAATTTTAAAATTATTTAAAAAAAATAAAAAATTTTAAAATTTTCTTAAAAAAATTAAATTTAATGGAAAAAGAAATTTAATATGTATTTGGAGATTTTTTGAAGGAAATTGAGAGGATTTTGGAAGGAATTTGAGAGTTTGAGAGAATTTTGGAAGGAAATTGAAGGAAATTTTGAAGGGAATTGAGAGAAATTTTGAAAGGAATTGAGAGAATTTTTGAAAGAAATTGATATTGAATTTGTTTGTGAAAATAAAAGGGGTTGGGGGTTTATATAGTAAAAAAAAAATTTGACCGTTTGGGGGGGGCAACGGTCAATTTTTTGACCGTTGGGCACTGTTCACGCGCACGTCGACATCGTGTCCAAGTCAGCGCGACCTTCTGCCCCGTCCCCTGACATCGCTCCAACGTGGCACGATTTTGGGGGAAACGGCCCAGTCCGGTAAATAATTAAAGAACCGGCCTATTTCGGTAATTTTATAAAAAAATTTGGCTTTTTTTGGTAAATCTCTCAGAAAAGGAAGCTTTAAGTCAAATTGGTTTTGCAATATTTGCAGCGCTTATAAAAAACGTCACTAATTGTATAACTTTTGCGGTGTTTTCAGTAAAAATGCTACTAAAAAATTAAATTCTTGTAGTGAAACAGCGTAGTTTTGAAAAAAATTAATACATAATTGCGGCGTTTTTGGTCCAAATGCCGCTATTGCTTACCTTTTGCGGTGTTTTTCTCATAAACGTCAGTAATGATTGACTTGTTTTACAATTTTATATTTAATTATTATATAATTCATATCAATTTTAAATAAATAATTTTTGAAAATTTAAGTAATATTTAAAATAATTAGATAAATTTTAAAATTTTATATAATTTTTTATGTAAGAAAACAAAAACAAAAAATTTCAAAATATGACAAAAAAAGCTTTAAAAACTATAATGATAATTTTAATATATTAAAATTCATATTATCTCTTTTACAATTATATAATAAATTATTTAATATATAAATTAAAAAACTTAATTAGTCATATACCTAAAACACTTTAAAATTATTTTAAATAATAGTATTTTAAATTTTTTCATTTTTAACATATATTTTTCTATGTTTTTACTTTCAAATTTTTTCTACGTGTCATTAATTTTTCTGAAGATTTTAAATATTAAATTAAAAATAAATTGTATTTTAATTAATATATAGAAACTAGCTAAATAATAAATAAAAGAGGATGAAATAGTGCACAAGTTGTCGAAAAGAATACATGATGACCAATTGGATGATGGGTAAGAATATAGGGAGAAAAACAGCACCATTTTATTTAAAATCAAACCTTAAACCTTAAATCATAATCCTTAAGCCCATAAACCCTAAACTTTAAACTTTAAATCATAAACCCTAACCCTAACCCTTTAACCTTTAAACCATAAACATCAAACCCTAAACCCTAAATCATAAACACTAAACTATAAACCTACAACCTAAACCGTAAACACTAAATTCTTAACACTAAATCATAAATCCTAAACCTTAAACCTCAAACCATAAACCTACACCCTAAACCCCAAATATATATTACAAGGGACAAAAGTAA
The DNA here is from genome assembly GCF_007990345.1 of Gossypium hirsutum. NCBI lineage: Eukaryota > Viridiplantae > Streptophyta > Magnoliopsida > Malvales > Malvaceae > Gossypium > Gossypium hirsutum. The sequence continues at coordinate 36,086,078 of NC_053444.1, forward strand.
TTAAAAGAGAATTTTATTGTTTACTTAAACCCTAAAATAAATTAATTTTTTTGTCATTTTATAAAAAATCCTAACCCTTAAACCCTAATAACCTAACCCCTAAAACCATGAACAGTAATAAGACCCTAACTATAAAATAATATATTAAAATTAATACTATCTCTTTTACAATTATATAAGAAATTATTTAATATATAAATTAAAAAAAATACTAATTAATCTAAACCCTAAACCCCTAACCCTTATCCCTTAAACCCTAAATGATAAACTATAAACCATAAACCCCTAACCCCTAAATCTTAAACCCTAACCATTAAACCATAAACCATAAACCCATAATCCCTAAACCTTAAAATAGTAACTCCTAAATCTTAAATCTTAAACCTTAAACCATATACCTTGAACATAATAATAGTATTTTAAATTATTTTTAAATAACAGTATTTTAATTTTTTTCCATTTTTAACAAATATTTTTCTATGTTTTTACTTTCAAATTTTTTATACGTGTCATTATTTTTTTCTGAAGAATTTAAATATTTAATTAAAAATAAATTATATTTTAATTAATATAAACAAACCAGTTAAATAATAAATAGACAGATAAAATGTTTTTTGCGGCGTTTTTGATAAAGCGCCGCTAAAGCTCGATTTATAGCGACGATTTTCAACATAAAACGACGGTGTTGTGCTTAATTTTTTTGTGGCGTTTTTTAAAAAGCGCCGCTAAAGGTCGATCTATAACGACGTTTTACATAAAGCGCCACTAATGCCACTAAAGCTCAACATAAAACGATGGCATTGTGCTTAAGTTTTTGCAAAGCGCCGCTAAAGGTCGACCTATAGCGGCGTTAATGCTCTATCTATAGTGGCATTTTTTATCCAAACGCCGCTAAAAATGCTGCTAAAAACTTGTTTTGCTGTATTGTCGGTGGCAAACTGTATAAAGTTTTAGGGCCATACGGTCTACCACACGGGTGGGCTACACGGCCATTTGCACCTGTAAATCTTAGGAACTTTCATGAATCACGTGACCTCAGCCTATTACATAGTCGTGTCCTGATCGTAGGAAATCTTATCATTTTTTACACGACTTCACGCTGTTACATGGCATGGCCACACGACTGAGTATTTTTTCCAAAGGCATCAGGCTGTCACACGGCAGTGTGACCCTTGTTTTATAACTTTGCCCAGAAATTTGTGATATGTTCAGTTTAGTCCTTGTATAGTCCTCGAATTGTTTTTAGAGTTTTTATACACTAAATTAAGACCCTAATATCATGTATCTTTTGGAATACATGATTTGATTGACTGAATTATTACTGTTATATGCATGATATGTGACACATGCAAACTGTCACTGTATACTCAACGATCTCTTACTGTTATCACTGCTTTTGTCTTACTGATTGCATGTTTAGTATGCCTATTGTTACTGTTAAACTGATTGCATGATAAGCATGACTACTATTTCTATATTGTACCGCTATTAGCGTGCCATGTTGCATAGCATAGGGACTGAGACGATATGAAAGGAGGAAGTATTGACAGTTCTAAATCTGCAAACACTATGTTTACTAAAAGTATATCCACAATTTTTTATCAGAAATTTATGGTGGTTTACCCACTATTTTTACTGGCACTTTATCTGCAATATTAGTGGTTTATCCACAATTCGGTGTGTAGGGATAAATGAGTTTTGGGGAACTCTTACTGTGGTGTGTAGTGGAGTTTGGGTAGGAACTTTACTGCTAAACATGAATTGCATTGACATTCATAAGAATGCTCAAATAAACTGTTAAATTTTGTATTGCTATACGGTGTGGTTGTTCTGGGAACTATTATTTTCATGTCATTTTTATTGTTTTTGCGTTGATTTTCTTCTGTTTAAACTCACACTACGCTCTTTAAGCTCACCCCTCTTATTTCAATCTTTACAGACAACCCGCAAGGTTAGGACACGAACTCGGCATTTGAATGTCTCGGCTCGGATTATTTTCATTAAAAATATTTTAGACATAATATTATAATTTCTATTATTTGGGAATTGTGTTGTTTTATTTGAACTATAACATCAGATTTAAGTTTTGGGTTAATTTTGGCATGCATGACATTTAAGTTGTTTAAACTTATGAAACTTTGGAATTGAATTAAAGATGCATGAAATTCGGTTTTCATTAAAACTTATTTGAACATCACTTTTTTGCTGCAATATTTTGTAAATGAGATTTTGAAAAGTAAATAAATTGGAAATCAACCAAGTTTTAAAAAATAGTTGCTATTACAAGGAAAATGTTAAAATCAACTAGTTTTCAAAACTTGTATGTGTTAGTGAAAAGAGATAACATGTTTTCTTCTAAGGTAAGCAAATTTTTTAAAGAGACCATTTTAAAAACCCCAATAATTTTACTAGGCTATCTCGGTGACTAATGTAGCCTTCAAAATCTGACCGTAACATCTTAGCCAGATTAGAGAGTTCACATTTGGTCGATATAGGAGTTGTTATGAATAAAAGAAAAGGTAGGTCATCAATTATAACAATCACATTTAATTATAATAATGCATATAAATGTATGTAAGGAATTAATATTGTAAGTATAATTGATACTAATTTAAGGAAAGTTGTAAAAACATCGAAATGTGATTTTATAATATTATTCCCATACATTTCATTGATTCAATATGTGTTGAGTATGCCTCACATTTCAGTCAAATTTGAGAGATAATCTCCTAGTTAAGCTCTGTTTATTTGTTTTAGTCGAACTCTGATTAGTCTAGATTATTTTATTATTATTTGACCTACGAATTTAGCCTATAAATAGGCTCTTTTACAATATTAAAATATACACCCATTAAAAATTAAAACTCAAAACACTTTTGGAGAATTTTGTATTTACGTTTTGAGGTTTATTTTCGGGTTTTAGGGTTTAGTTTTTATCTTCATCTTTTGTACTCTTCGTTCTTTTTCCATTATAGTAAAATTATCTTTGCCCGTGGTTTTTTTATCCTCTTTGGTGGGGTTTTTTCACATTAAATTTGTGTGTTCAAATTCTTAATTTCTTCAGCTATTTTTTACTTGTTTGTTGCTTAATTGGGTCGATCCCCAATAAGTGGCATCAAAGCTAGTTCAATTTTTGTAGATCAACCCGTTCAATGATGGTAGCAACAAGGTTTGACATTGAGAAGTTTGATGGTGTCACAAATTTCAATCTGTGGTAAGTTCGGATGATGATAATTCTAGTTCAAACTGGCTTGAAAAAGGTCATTACCTGGAAAAAGCCCGAGAATCTAGATTAAATAGAATGGGAAGAGGTTGATGAAAATGTCCTGTCTACAATCCAGCTGTGCCTCACGAATAAGGTATTATAGGAGGTATTAATGGAGAAAACCTCATCCTCATTGTGGAAAAAGTTAGAAACTTTTTATGCGACTAAGTCTCTGGCTAACTATTTATTATTGAAACAATGCGACACCCTAAACTCGATCGAGACGGACTAGCCCAAATTCAAAACATTAAATTATGAGCCCAAGACACACCCCGACTAAGTGACTATTCGGCTAACAACCACCCAAGACACACCCCGACCTTATAACACATCAATCTTATCTAATTATTAGTTATTTATTAATGTGAAAGCAAATTATGAGCCAATTTTAATTTTTTCCTAGGTAATTTAACTTAAGGGTATTTTTGTCATTTTACCACATATGATAATACTAAAAAGTTCAACTTAATTTGAGTTTGTTTACTATGTCTAATTCAAGTTTTATTAATAGGGACTAAATTGTAACAAATACAAACAATTAGGACCTATTCCAAATTATAAATCAAGTGTGTTTTTATTGAATTTTACCTATTACAAGACTAATCCTAAAATTTTACCAAGTTTCCTTATCATCTAAGGCTCTAATTAAACTAATCAATTTTTAGGACTAAATTGTAACTTAAACAAATTAGAATACCAATTTAAAATGACAAAAATTCAAACCCCCTCAAAACCTACACGGCTGTGACCCCTAGACCATGTGCCATTAAATGACTGTGTTTGCGTCGTGAAAAACTTTTAGGTCGATCACACATGCCCATGTGTGATAGCTCTAGTTTCCACACGTTCGTGTCACTTACCCACACGCCCGTGTGGAGAAGCACATGCCCGTGTAGACAAGCACACGCCTGTGTGGACAAGCAAACACCCGTGTGAAAACCATTGCATCTATTTTTGCAAAAAACTCATTTTAAAACCCGATTTTGTATATTTTAATTAGAAATTAAACCTGATTTAACTACGATTAATTAACATACATATACATACACCTTCAATTAAATTTATTGATATCAATTAAGCCTCAATTATATAGAATTAGGCAATCAATTTCATGCATAACAAACATTGAATAAATCAAACAAGTGGCATACCTTAATCCCTAGTAACTCACTTCGTGGAAGCTTCATTTAAACAATCATTAGTATAAATTTCATGCCTCACACACCGTGTTATCAATCATCGTGTTATCAAGCAACAATACCTTGTAAATCATTCAATAATTAAACTCAAACATGCCTCAAAATAAAATGTCCAATGTCCAAAGTCCAATTACAACCAAAATTAAACTAATTCTCGGGAGTTCCACAATGCTCGATTACAGTCTCTAAAACGTGTAATAAAGTCTCTACCAAGCTTAAATCTCTTGGAACTCTCTTGCTCAGCTCCCTAGCTCCTCAAGCCTATTGGTTAACTGCATGAATTCTGAAGGTGTGAGCTTTAAAAAGCTCAATGAATGTTAATAAAAACGACTAGTAAATCAACATTCAAATCATACTTAAATCACATCCAATCAATCACCAATTATCAGCCATAATAATGAAACATGTCAATTTAATTTCCATATGCTTTAACAATATCAAGAATAAATTATTCATGACTTACAAACATCGAATGATTTAACAATAATCCCACATAAATATATTGGCATACACTTCTCATGGCTTAATCAGACGATCATACATCGGATGAATGGATCTCCGAACTCTCACAAATATCAAATACAGTCCATCGAGTTAAGCGGGCCGAAGCACACGCTCCCTTATAGCTCCTCAAATAACTTAATGAGTGGAGACTCATGCACAACACTCCTTTATCTACTTCAAACAAACCAGTCCACCTAGAGTCATATGCTCACAATGTCACAAATAAAAGTGAGTACTCACAAATCCTATGGCATGCCAACTATATCTAATGGATCCACCATGCATGTTGCCAATATATTCAATCGAACATAGCATATAAATCAGTCATTATTGTGCTCAATTTAGTGTGACAAAATGCTTATCTGTAACATGTAACATAGCCATTTAACATCCAATTAAATCAAGCATTTCATTTGCCATTTTCCAATGTTCAATTACCAATTGTAACACCAATATATCATGATCAAAAACTCCAGTAAAAATGCTTTAATCATCAATATAATTAGCCTAATTAAATTACACAAAGCCACCTAAATGCTTACTTACCATTATTCAATAAAAATTCAACTCTTGTACATATAATATCAATTAAATTACACAAAACCACCTAAATGCTTACTTACCATTATTCAATAAAAATTCAACTCTTGTACATATAATATCAATCTTGCAAAAATCAGCCATTCAAACATAATTAATCCATTGAAATCATCAATTAAACTACTAATTAAATATAAATAAGGTTCAATTTACCAAATCACCCTTAGAAACACTCACTACAAAATTTATTCTACCACAAACAAGTGATCAACCAAGCAAATCCAAGCTTCAATTCTAGTTAGCTCGGTCCTCTTCAAGATTCGAAGCTTCAACAGAGATAAAGTAGACATTACCACCTTTTCAATGCTATAATAAACACGAATTTTAATTAACTATACTAATCGAAATCCTCTCACAAAGATAGCTTATCAGATTTGTAACATCAAGTTGAAAACTCAATTTCTCACAAAATTGATCTCTCCAGCCCTCCTAAACACTTTCAATCATCAATACTAGACCAAATACTCTTATAATAAGCATCAATTTCATATTTAAATCAATTTCACAAAATTCTGGAAAATCGATTCATGAAGATGATAAAATTCAGATTTCTTTAAATTACCTCACAAATCATGTTTAATCTTGATAAATAAGATCAAAAACCTTTTAATAGATCCATTTTGAGTTGGAACATCCTTTGATTTGTGGATTTCCTCTCAAAATTCAACATCCACCATTAAAAAACCATGTGTTCTTGGAAGAAGATGACATTGATAAAAATCCTTTAATTGACTCTCAAATCATGTAAAAATATTTATAATCATCATAAAAAACAAGTTTAGGATTGAAGATTACCTTTGATTCGCTCTAAATTCGTTGATTGAAAATCTTGATTCAAGAAACTTGAGAAATTTCAGAATATTTTTGGCTACTTTTGAGAATAATTTTGGGTAAATTGAGAGAGTATTTTGAAAAGAAAATTGGTTGGATCTATTCTCTGATGATAGATCTTTAAAATCATGCAAAGAAAACAAATTTTAAAACTCTCTAATCTAATGTAAAATGTGTGAGAAGTGGACTAGATACATTAGTTTTAAAACTAAAACCACCCACCAGAAATTTAAAAATTCGGAAATTTGCCTAATGGCCACTCCCACATTTCCCTTACTTTACCATTTAATCCTTTCCCTCCAAAATTCTAAACTTTAAAGTTTATTTTCCATATAAAGACTCTAAAATTTCCCTTGTTTTACAATTAAATCCTATTTAATTCATATTTAAATTTTACTCAAATTACCCCTAATAAAAATTATTTTAAAATTCTTTTTCAACCCAAATTGATTATTTTCACTAATGATTATTTAAAATCTTTAAAATAATTTTTTTAATTTTCTAGATTATTGTTTAATCGATTTTAGGTGAAATTAACCTCCTAAATTAAATTAAAAAAATACTAAAAACCCTATAAATTTCTAGTTTCACACTTGGAACCCGAAAAATATACTTGAAACTACTAGACCCAGTTTAAGGATATTACAAACAACATCTATTTACATTTCACATGAACAAAAGTGAACTTCATAGAGATCACATTAGTCAATTTATTACTCTTTTGAATGATTTAAAGAATGTTGAGGTTGATATTGACGATGAAGATCAGGCTATGCCATTATTATGCTCTTTACCCTCTTCATTCAAGTCTTTCAAGGAGACCTTGATTTATGGTAGAGACAAACTCTCGTTCGAGGATGTGAATGGTCATTTGTTGAGTAAAGAAAAACTCAACAATGAGTTTTTGGTTCGGATAGCAAGGTAAATAGGCAAACTTTAGTTTTTGTAACATCAAAGAAGTGAGACAAAAAGTGTCGTTATTGTAAGAAGTTAGGCACATCAAAGAAGATTGTTATAAGCTGAGAAATAAAAGGGATGCTGAAAGTAACGAGAAGATGTAGCTGGTGCTAATTTGGCTAACAAAAGTGGTGATGATTTCTTATTAGTGTCAACAAGCAAAAACTTCGAGCTTATGTTTGAGTGGATCCCAGATTTGGGATGTCCTTTCCACATGTGTCCCAACAGAGAATGGTTCTCTACATACAATTCTATTAAAGGTGGAGTTGTGTGCATGGGAAACGATTCATCCAGTAAGGTAATTGACGGGCGTCAAAACTACCAAATATAAATTCTTACGACAAGATAACACTAAATAGTAGTATATAACAGCAGGGTCGAATCTACAGGGATTGGTTATCCAATTTTGCCTTTTTCGTAACTAGAATCACTGTCACAGTCGCAATCACAGCCGTGCCCACAATCTATGTATGGCAATGCTGAAAAATAAAAAAAAAGGGTTTAAATTGATAAAGATAATAAAATAAGTAAATACGTAGTTTAATAAAATAAAATAAAAACATATTTGAAATTGCAAAAATAAATTTAAGCAAATAAAATAAATGGTAAATAAAATATTTTTAAGCTTAGCCTTAGTTTTAGTACACCCCGAACTTGAATCGATCCTTGAAAGAAGGTCTTTCCTTCCAATCAATAAGTTGGTTATAGTGATTGAGGATGCCTCAAGTCACCAGCTTTTCCTCCTGTAGTCAGTTTTGGTACCACCTGCAAATCGACCATTGTCAAATTTGTAACCACGTGACACGTGCCCATAATTTAAGACTTCGACAGCCTTGCGAGCCCAATTCGAATTAATGGCTTCAACTGTGTGGGTAGTTTAAATCCAATCACTATCTCCTTTGACAGAATCTAATTGGCTTTTCCCACTTGAACAGGCCAATTTGTTCGCGGGATTTTGAATACAACACGGTCGACTCAACTTCCCAATTGTACGCCAAACAATTCCATGTTTTGCCACCTATTATATTTTGCTTCAGTCGAGTATTTGTAGATCTTGTCCAAGTTGTTGTCGATAGCGTGAATTTGTTGCTCATTATGACAACTCTATTGTTCTTATTCTTAATAAAATAGTTAGATCTTGACCATATTGATACGATGTACAATAAAAGAGGAGGAGAAAGAGGAACAATAAGTAGACCAAGGTTTTAAAGAGGCTAAGAGCCGGAACAAAGACAAGAAGATAGGTCGGTTGAGAGGAAAACTACTTAGTGTAACTTTAGGGTGCTGGAAAATGATCCCATCTTCATTGCTAATATAGGAAAGGTCCTCTTGTCCAGTAGCGTGACGTGACAGATTGTCATGAAGAAGACTATTTTTATCCAATGCATTAAAGACGTACACCATAAGGCCCATTCCATTATTTACTCAATTAGTACGAGGTTGTTACACTCAGCTAAGCCCCTTAAAGCTTAAAGATGCGTTCACACTTGAAGACCATTCACACCTGAGTAGGTAGATGACTTCTTTCTGGGAGTGAGTGATCAAACAAGACACAATTTCAAATATTGTTGATCTCCATATTGGCTCCACCAAAATTATTTCATCCGCTTAAAAATAATAAGTATGGACAACTACCGAAAATATTTGACGGTAACAATCTAAATATTAAGACTATAAATTTGTTCATAATTAAATCAATGAATTATTTTTTATCGAAAAAGGCAATGGAATTATTCACCCAAAGTCAACAATTATTAAGCATTGACACTCAAACAATATGCATAATATATGGGAGGGTTTAGATTTTCTTTAGCATTTACTTATGGAAAAAGTAGGGCAAATTACTAAAAAAAGCCAATTTTTTTTAAATTTACCGAAATAGGCTCGGTATTTTATTATTTACCGGAATGGGCCCTTTTCCCCTAAATCATGTCCATGTAAGCGCAAAGTCAGAAGATATGTCAGCAAATCATGTCCACGTCAACGCGCTATGCTGACGTGGCAACAAAACGCGTCCTTGAAAGCGCGATTTGTGTCCACGTCATCAAAGCGCGCTGACATGGATGCGATTTGCTGCCACGTCGCGCGCCCTTGGGGACGCGATTTTGCCGTGTTTCCCACGTTAGGATTTTTAGGGTTTTTTAGATTTTTAGGGTTTTGGAGAGAAATTAATTAATTAATTAATTAAAATTAAATTATGTTTTGTAATTAAAATTTATTAAATTTTAGGGTTTAGAGTTTCGTAATTAAATTAATTAAAATTTATTCAAAATTGGATTATGTTTCGTGTTTATGGATTTTTAAGATAAAATCAAAGCAGGATGATTTATCAGAAGGATTTTTGCAGTCGCGCCCACGTGTACGCGCTTTTGCTACAGTAGGTACTGGAAAAATAATTTTGAGTTGACGTTTCTGAGCAAATAGTATAAAAAATGCTTCAAGCAGGATGCTATATACGAAGAATTTATGAAATCGTTCCCTCCTGGACGCCTTTTTGCTACAGTTGGTCCTGGAAGAAATAATTTCGAGTTGATATTTCTGAGCAAATAGTATAAAATCGCTTCTACCAGGATACTTTATGAGAAGAATTTGTGAAATCGCACCCACGTGGACGCGCTTTTGCTACAGTAGGTCTTGAAAAAATTATTTCAAGTTCATGTTTCTAAGCAAATAGTATAAAAAACGCTTCAAGCAGGATGCTATTTGAGAAGAATTTCTGAAATCGCGCCCTCGTGGACGCGCTTTTGCTACAATTGGTCCTGGAAGAAATAATTTCGAGTTGACGTTTCTGAGCAAATAGTATAAAATCGCTTCTACCAGGATGCTTTATGAGAAGAATTTGTGAAATTGCACCCATGTGGACGTGCTACAGTAGCATGTTTGGGCTGAGGCTATAAATGAGGCAAAAAATGTTCTCAGAATGCATAAGTCACAGCAGAAACAATTTAGAGAGGCTAAGAAGGTTAGAGTTTCAAATATGAGTAAACAGATTAGTGCTGTTATTTACTACGATGGTGAGGTTTGCCACACCGAGAATGGTGTTGTTTTTTTGTCGGAGAATACGGTGCGACTGGTTTTTAACCAGAACATAGATTTGACAGAACTTCGTAAAAGAATTAGGTGTAAAATTTTCGAAACGACGCCAATGAAAGTTCTGTCTATCACGTATCGATTTTGTTCTTCTGTTGATCCGGTGACATATGACTTGTTCGACATAAAAGGTGCTCGTAGCTTGGAGGCAATGGTGCAGATTCATCTTGCTAGTAGAGCACCTTATATTGAGTTATATGTACAATTTACATCGCCAAATGATGTACTAATGACCGGTGTTCGAGATGTATACACGACCCCTAGCCGACACTCGGTTAGCGGGTTACAAAATATGGAACAACCCATGTTTGGTAGCGGTGTCGAATGCACATCCCCTGTAAGACACTCTGTCGGTAGATGGGACATGTACGTCGGTGGCTCGATGTTTGATGCTGGAAATATGTACTGGGGAACAGCATCAAGTTCTAGTGGGTGGCAACTGCATCCAATTAGGGACGTTATGAAATGCCTAGAAGAAGGGATGATGTACTCCCTAGGACGTCAACCGGTGAGGGGACTTCATACACTACAGATGATTGTGGGTTAAAAGATGACTTTGATGTGGATCCACCTTGAGAGCCCAGGCCCGATGGTGCAGAAGTTGACTTATTTTCTGAAACGAAGCCTATTCCAACAAAACTTGAAGATGCTGAAAGGAGTATAGATGAAGAAAAAAATCCACGATTCAAAGCATACTCATCTCCAACCCACATGCATAATGTTGATCTGTCTGCAGATGATGCGTTAGAGTTTCCAGATCTACCACACCGGTTGCGTGATTGTACAAGTTCAAGGGCAGATTCGGGTGAATTTGAAGTTGGTAATTAGTTTACCAACAAGGATAGTTTTATTGGTGCTTTGAAGCAACATAGCATCAAAAACGACGTTAACTACCACGTCGTTAAATCCAAATCTGATAAGTTTGAGGCGAAGTGTGCGGTGCAAGACGACACATGTTCATGGAAAATCTACGCCTCGTTAAGGAAAAGGACAGGGTTGTGGGAGATTAAAAAGTACAAAGGTCCACATACATGTGCTGCAGGTACAGTATTGACGGTTTCTAAATAATACTTTTATTATGTAATGTTGCATTATTTAATGCACTCTGTTTATAAGTGTTTCACAAGATCCTCCCAAGATGGATTCAGCTATGTTAGCTAGCTTGATACTACCCACGGTAAAAGTAGATCCCAAGACTTCAGTGTCGGTGTGAATTGCCAATATTCGTAGCCAAATGGGGTACACGCCCTCTTACCGCAAGGCTTGGATAGATAAGCAAAAGGCGTTGGAGAAGATGTATAATGGGTGGGACGCCTCATATAATGAAATATGGCAGTGGTGTCAGGTGCTAGAGAGATACGTTCCAGGTGCCAGCATAAACCTTGAAACGAAACATGCGTACTACAACGGCCAATTGCTACGTGGATGCCAAGTGTTCAAACGTCTGTTTTGGACCTTTAAGCAATGCCGAGACGCATTTCCATACTGCAAACCATTGGTACAAATTGACGATACCTTTATGTTCGGTAGGTATACTCATCGGCTATTGCTTGCAGTGGCACAGGATGGCGGTGGGAGAATTCTTCCAATTGCATTTGCAATAACACCGGGGGAGTCGTCTCTTGACTGAGATTTCTTTCTATCTAGGTTAAGGAGGCATGTGTGCCGCCAACCTGATATCTGTGTTATTTCAGATCGGGGCGCCTGTATACTAGCTGCATTTGATCGACAAGGAAGCTTATGGCATCGCACACACCATAGATATTACCTGAGACACGTTGCTTCGAACTACTACAGGCAATATCCATCTAAAAGCGAACGACGACAAGTGACCAACATGGGTATTTAGTCTATATCTGTGTTATTTCGTTTGTCAATTTGAATTAGTTTTATTGGTAGAAGTGGTATGTAATATTTGCTATGAACTTATATTGGCAAGGTATGAAATAAATAAAGACCGTTTTCACGAGATGTTGGCAATTTTACGTTCAATTAATGGAGAAGGGGCGGACTACCTTTGTAACATACGTTTCGAACAGTGGGCATAAGCATACGACGGTGGCCTATGATATGGCCATATGACGTCGAACCTGGCTGAATGCATAAATTCTATTCTTAAAGGAACGCGCCATCTACCAATAACATCGGTTGTGCGAGAGACATATTTTCATTTGGCGGCGGTATTTCCAAAGCAAGCAGCAAGTTATGTAGGCCAGATGCAATGAGGCCATGTATGGTGCAGTAAGGTAGTTCAATAAATTAACAAGGCCAAGGCGAGGACAAACACCATGCACACAGTGTGTCATGATCGAGACAATTTATGGTTTCACGTGACGGAGTTTGACAGACTGTACCAAGGTGTTGTTGGCGGGCAATATCGTGTACACTTGCGAAATAGGACTTGTGACTGTGGGATGTTTGATGCACTTCGTTATCCATGTGCTCATATTATTGCAGCTTGTCAGAATCTCCGTCTAGATTTGATGAGCTATGTGGACGAAGTGTACAAATTAGAAAACATGTACAGCGTCTGGAGACACGTTTTCCTACCGGTCCCAGATGAAAGTAAGTGGCCGCCCGTATCTCTTGCTCTTTTTAAGCTGTTACCGGATAGAGAATTGCGTCGTAAACCAAAGGGTCGACCTTGCTCGACTAGAATATGTAACAATATGGATATCCGAGAAATAGCTAGTCAACAGAAGTTGTGCGGATGGTGTAGGAATTCAGGCCATACAAATCGATCATGCCCTAATCGGAATAGTTGAATGTAATTGTAAATAAATTATATATTTTCAATTATTTATTGATAATTGTATTAATTGTTAGTAAAATTATCAAATTATATCAAATTATTAATTGTTAGTACCAGTCAAAACATTTTTCAAATCTAACATTCTGTGAATGTAAAAATATTAACTGATAATTGTATTAATGGTTAGTAGAATTATCAAATTATATTTAACTTAAGGGTTAGGGTTTTAAAGTTAAGTTTTTAGGGTTTAGGGTTTTTAGATTTAGGGTTTGTGGTTTTTAAGTTTAGGGTTTTAAAGTTTAGGGGTTTTAGGTTTAGGGTTTGAGGTTTTTAAGTTTAAGGTTTAGGTTTTAGGGGTTTTAAGTTAAGGGTTAGCGTTTTTAATTTAAGGGTTAGGATTTTTAAGTTAAGGGTTAGGATTAGGGTTAGGGTTTTTAGTTTAAGGGTTTATGGTTTATCAATTAAATTATGCATTTAATTATAAATTATAAATTTATAAATTTTTAATAAATTACTTTAGGGTTTTTAAGTAATAACTCAAAAAAATTTATATTTTGTTACATCAAATAATATCAAAATATTCAAAATATTTGTACAAATAAATTTAAATACAAAAATCAATCTCTGTGCCCGCCGGATTTAGTACCACATGGCGGCCGTCGACAGTTACGTGCTGGATTCCTCATTTGTCCAGCTTCCAGCGGCGGTTGTGGTTCCTCCGGCGGGGATTTAGGTTCTTTCAGTAAGGCATCTAGTTGTCAGAGTTGGGACGATGATCCACCTTTAAAGAATAGTGAATGTGGAGGTGTCTGCATCACCAACGGCGACGGTGTTTGAAACCTATACGGTGGTGGGGATTGGTAAAAAGAAGAGCTCCCTGACGGCCCCTCTTGTGATCCTTCGTGCGCTGCTGGCCTATACATCAGCGGTCCACTCAGCGTAACAGGAAATGGAGCTGAACCAAGCCATTGGCTCTAACCTACCATAGGACTCGTTAAAGGATACATATAAGAGTTAGGATACATAAAAGGGCTAGGAAACGCACCTGGCATCATCTGAAAAGGCAGTTACGTGGGTATCATCGGTTGAACTGCTGGGTCGGGTGATTGTTTTGGTGCTCTCGTTGGGCTTGGTGATTGCATAGCCGCTGATGATGAGCCGGGTGAATGTCTAGGCCTCGTTGAGGGGCCATCGTCGTCGTCTCCTCGTCTTGGATTTAGAGGCCCGCGCCTTTCCCTTTGGACACGTATTTGTCATTGTCTCTCCTCTGGCGTCAGTAAATAGGGTTTGCCATGGATCCTAAACCATGGCATGTATTCCGGCACGCACGCTAACTCCGGAACGATGATTGGTTCCCGAGTAAGTATATATTCATACCAATCTTCCCACATTTCCATGTACTTAGACCAGTATCTCGGCCAATCCGTATTTAATTGCCGAATGTCGACTTTGTGTTGATCGTCAAACACCTCAGGTTCCATAAGAATCGGTTGTCTACATCCAAACTGTCGTAGCACTCTGTTTGACTGGTGCGGTTCCACGGTCGCGTAGTTGATCAACGCGACTTTCACGTACCAAGCATTTCGATTTTGTAAGAACTCATCGGAATTACTGCCCGAATTGTCGGATCCTCGTATGGTGTCCATTGAAACTATATGAGCATTATAGAAATATTAGATATATACATAATACTAAATACTAAATACTAATTACTAATTACCAATTGACTAGCGAATGATGGAAATATCAATTTTATTTAATACTTACATCTGCTTCCGACTGTTGGTCTAATAGAAGCCGTATATCTTCAAGTTCGGTAGGTAATCGAGCATGACTTGCCGGATGGTTCCACCTAATTAAATAAACTTTTAGCATATTTTTATTTTTAAATATCTACATAATAATTGTAAAATCTAATATAAAATTTACCTCGTTATAAGTGGGAATGTATATGGGTGGTCCACTCGAGGACGTAGAAATGGAAAGCGAAACCGTGCCATGACTGCAGTAGTGACAGGCAACCTTCGATTTTTGCTCTCCTCGGTCGCATCGCCCCGCAAATCTCCCGATATAATGTGGCCAAGACGGAAGACCCCCAAATCAATTCACCGGCTGCTCTAAAATCAACGAGTTTCAGCAGCCATCTTAGATGTATGCGGCTCTGTGACAAGTCCGGAATCAGATAACCTCCAATTAACTGAAGAATGTATGCCCGAGCATATCGGATTCTTTCTATTTCGGTTGAATCTTCATCCAGATCTAGGAATGTGTTTCGCAACCAGCCCATCTCGATCTTACCTCAGTCCATTTTCTCCGGAATAGCGCCCAGAAGCTCGTAGCACACCGTTGGCCAATCGCTAGATTGGGCAGACCCTGTGACTGGGTACCCGTCCACCGACAATCCCAATTGCAGGCTGACGTCTTCTAAAGTGACAGTGCACTCTCCACATGGAAGATGGAATGTGTGCGTCTCGGGTCTCCACCTCTTGATCAACGCACTGATTAGTTTCGGGTCCACCTTGCATCCCCAGCCTACAGTCGCCACGTGCCAAAAACCCGTTTCCCGCTGGTAGTTCTCTACCAACGGTGATGGAGGAGCATGCATATTTCTGATATTGCATTCCAATACCCGATCTACAGACTTTTATAACAAATAATAAATTAATAATTATCTAAAAATGCATAAATAAAAAAATCTTAAATAATATTTAAAAATTAAATTTAACACTTACATATTCATTTGTTCCACGGATATGTGGTGCTTATCAAGACGAGTCAATCCTCCGTCCATTACTGAAATCGTACAAATTTTTTCGGTTTAAAAATAAGGGATTTAAGAGTAATTCTTTTCGGTTTAAAAAAATCAAAATTTTTTAAAATTATTTAAAAATAGGGATTTAAGAGAAATTTAAAAGGAAATTGAGAGCTAATTGAGATTAAATATGAATTTGAGAGAAATTTGGAAGGAAATTGAGAGGAAATTGAGAGGAAATTTGAGAGAGCATTTGTTTGTGAAAAAAAAGGGGTGGGAGGGTATTTATAGGTTTTTTTTTTGACCGTTGGGGGGGCAACGGTCAAATTTTTGACTGTTTCACTATTCACGCGCGGTCTAAATCGCGTCCCCAGGGACGCGCCACGTCAGCAAAGCACGACCACGTCAGCGCGCTTTACTGACGTGGCAACAAATCGCGCGCTCATGGCCGCGCTTTGTTGCCACGTTATCAAAGCGCGCTGACGTAGCCGCGCTTTGCTGACACATCCCCTGACATCGCGTTGACGTGGACGCGATTTAGGGGAAAGGGGCCATTCCGGTAAATAATAAATACCAGATCCATTTTGATAAATTTAAAAAAAATGACTTTTTTTGATAAATTGTCCGAAAAAATATTACCCAAATTAGCAAATATTCAATTTTCTGCGTAATAGTTTTACTATAAATCATAATCATAGAGATTACCGACATGTATATATTCTTATTCAAACCTAAATTTAGTGCTTGATTAAGTTAATTTTAAGCATTTAAATGCAAAATTAAATTTGTAACCTTGAACAATATGTACATATGATAAATTATTAATGTATTACTTTTCTAAATTGTAACTTTTTAGTATATATATGATGTAACACAAATTGCAAGATACACATAATTAATAGGAGAATAGTGTTTTTTTTTACTACATTAACTTGAAATCCATATATATATGGAAATAATTTAATATATAAATTAAAGCAATAAAAGCAACATCTCTCTTTCTCACACACAAAGAATCTTAAAATTAATAAATTTAAAATAATCTAATAAATATTATATCTTATATAAATACATAAATTTCAATTTTTACGGAAAAAAAAATATATACGATGGGGCTTTTTTATATAAATAATATAAAAATTAATTAATTATAAAAATAGGTTAAGGGACAAATTATTTATGAAAATGGGCTATTTTCAACAATACTTGTCGGTGCCGTCTGACACATCGATGGTACCACTCTCCCTTTTCAGGCAATCATGTGTTTTTTTTAAAAAAGATCTTTTTTTTTGGTGTCGCTATAATGTCAAGCAACATATGCTTTTAATTAATGTAATTTTATTTCATTTAAATGTTAAAATATTTTGTATAAAAATAATATTTATTTCCTTTTAAATTATTAATTGATTTACCTTTTTATGAAAATATCAACAAGTATTAATTCTTTTTGAAATTTAAAGATATGTAATTATTTTAATTATTTACTTATTTTAAAGAATTTATTTTAATAAATAGTTTTTACTCACCAAATTATGTTAAAGAAAATACTTATATCTTTATATATATAATAATATAAATTAAAATTTAATTTATAACGTGATTTAAGCTAACCAGGAATCAATGTAAATAAAAAAATTTCAAATTAACATTTTTTTCCATTTAATAAATGTACCATTTAAGAGTGTTATTTAACAATATAGATGACAAAATAATTATTATAGTATTTAATGTTTAAATATTTTGTAATTTTTTTTAAAATTAAATATTTAAGTATTATTTGATAGAAAAAAGTTATGAAAAATATTTGGAAATGTGTAATAAAAAATATCACCATTCTCTTTCATTTCATGCATTTATTTTGAAAGAAAATTATGTTGTGATACTAGTTTTTTTTATCCCATGTGATGCACGAATTAGATTATATGTATTAAATTTAGTATTTTATATTTATTTGTTAAAGGTTTACTAAAAAATTTATAATATTATTCCAGTAATTTATAATTGAGAAAATAAAAAAATAATATAAATGTTTAATTTTTAAAAAATATTATAGTTTGAATTATTGTAAATATAAATTAAGAACATAAGAGATTAATATTTAAAATAAACTTGAATTAATTATTAATATTCATTAAAATTATTAAAAAAATTAGAATTTATAAAAGAACTCATGATATTAATGATTTGTTAGATGTCTACACATTAATTAGAAGATGGAGTCAATCCTAAAAGATAAATTTAAAAATTTAGAATTTAAAAGTTAAAAATATAGAATTGAAAAATAGAAAAGATAGTTTATATGTTAATCTTAAAATAGATTAAACTTTCATTTGTCTTAACACATAATGTTTTTCTTGAATTTTAATATCAATTTAATTAAAACATATATATATAGTAAATAAAAAGGTAGTTAATTTAGTTCTTTATATTTTAAATAAGTGCATTAAAAAATAAAAATTATTTTTTAGATTACACATATAACTTTTTTTAATAGTGATCACATATTAGCATCATGAATTAAATTTAAAGTGGGTCTCATTTTTAAATTAAGTTTTAAATATAATTTCTTACCATTAATAACCATATATATTATAAAAGAAAAGGTAAGAAGCAAAATAGAAACTTTGAGTTTTGGATTAGTTTTTGGAGTTTTAAAATACTTTCTCTTTTAAATTATACTTAAAGTGGATCTCATTTTTAAATTAAAATTTAAATATGGTTTTGTCACGTCCTGAAATGCATGTTAAAATTTTCGGGATTAAATATGTAATTGTCAAATTATTTTAATTTTCTGTTTGGGCTTCAGTTGGACTTGATTTGTCAAATGCTGACAAATTTATCAATAAGTATCGATACCATCGTAATTTTTAGTGTGGAAAACTCTATAGTGCCGCCCAACCCTAGGTATTTAATCACATATTATCTTTGGTCGACCCCTCTTTTTCATTCTTTTGATTTTCAACTGTCGCCTCCTCCTTTTGGTCTCTCACTTTTAATTTTCCTTCTCTTATTTGCGCTACCCTCCCTCTTTCCCTTTCTTTCCCTTTCCCTTTTCCTTTCTTTTCTCCTTCTTTCTATTCCGAATGCCTTATCTACCACCTTCGTTTAACATCCTTGTTGCTGCCAATTTTTCCTCTCTCTTGGCCGAATCGTCTTGATCGCTTAGTTCTGATTTAGTTCCCAATTGCGATAGGTTGGTAAGTGAGATTTCTTTTATTGGTTAGATTCCGTTTCTGGATGCATAACAAAGTTATGGTTTGTTCTATTCCATTTTACTTAACCGGTTCCTTTTGGAATATTTCTGAAACCTTTATGCCGAATACGATAATATGTGTTTTTGTGTGTTTGTCGTTTAAAGGACCAGATCTTGATGTGAACGAGTTAGATCGAAGTTGAGGATGTTCCGCACGGTGTGGGAAGTAGAGGTGTGTGTCTGACCGTGATTATGTCGTGTGTGTGTAGCCTTTGGCCTATTGTGTAAGTAATGAATTGCATGTTTAGTTGCTGCCAATTCCTCATGTATATTGGATAAATCATATCTGTATATTTTACTAATCCATGCTTACTGTTACCGTTTGGATGAAAATAGCATGTTAATACTGTTACTGTTACTATTTTTTGACATCATCAACATGCCATACTATTGCATGGGGATTAGGTTTTTGAAGGAGGAAGTGCATGCATTTAATGCCGGATCGGTTCCCGATCAAATTACTATTTTACTGGCGGTATAATGACAACCTACTATTATACTAACGGTTCATCCGCATATCTACTAGCAGTTCACCCGCAAATTACTATTTGTTGTGTAGGGAGGGAACTCTTACTGTTGAGTGTAGCGGATGGATGGGTAGGAAATTTGCACTGTTAATTCATGCATACAGTCTGATGTTGATAATTTTTCTAAAATAGATAAACTAATATGCACTATTTACTGTAAGCTCCTATGATATATTTAATGTTTATATACTTATTTGTTTCTATGTTAAGACCACACTGAGCTTCATAGCTAACTTTTTTAGTTTTTTCCCCTGACTTTCCAGATAACTCGTGAGGTTAGGGCTTGGACTTGGCACTCGGAGCACAGTTGACAAATTTTTTTAAAAATCGTATTTCCAATCTGTTTTATGAATTCTTTTGGGTTTTATTGTATATTACAGATTGTGGCATGGACTCTTTAGGTTTTAGAAATTTTGCATTATTCATTTGACAATAAATCTGGTTATAGGTTAATGACCGTTAAGATATTTTTGAAGTAATTATACATGAGATTTTTCTATTAACTTTTAGACTAAAACAAATCATTGTTTTCCTTAAACGGGTCAAATGGATACAAGTTTTTGAAAGTAATTTTTCCCAATCTTGGCGAAAAGTATTGATACTTGATCACAGAAATTGATTTTGAAAACAAACAAAATGCCAAATTGGTATCAATACTGATTGGTCATATTTTAAAAATCTAAAATTGACAGAATGCTAAAATCGTATCGATACTTAAATAAGTATTAATACTTTTTCTATTGGGTATTGATATGCTACGGGGAGATTTGAAACTTAGTATTTTTAAAACTATTTCCCATTCGAACTATTAAAACTACTCCTTGAATAATTGTATTAGACTAAATTGAACTAAAATATAGTATTGTGAAATTTGAACTCTTTATGGATTGGGCTAATCTGGTTTTTCTAAAAGCTGAATTGTTTTACTGGGTCATCTTGGTGGTTAATATGACTTCCATAAATCAACTATAACATTTGAGTCGAGTTGGGGAGGTTACAAGTTTTCTTGTCATTAATAATAATAATAATAATAATAATAATAATAATAATAATAATAATAACAAAAATAAAAATAAAAGGTACGGAAGCAAAAATGAAATCTTTGAGTTCTAAAATACTTCTTCTTTTTTAATTATATTTAAAGTGAATCCCATTTTTAAATGAAATTTTAAATATAAATTTATTTCCAATAATAATGATAATAATAAATGGAAACAAAAATGGAAACTTTGAGTTGCATTAGTTCTTTGAGTTCCAAAATACTTTCCTTTTAAATTATATTTAAAGTGTGTCCCATTTTTAAATTAAGTTTCCTTATCATTAATAATCATATATATATTTATTATAAAAAAGACACAGAAGCAAAAATGGAAACTTTGAGTTTTTAATTAGTTCTTTGAATTCTAAAATACTTTATTTTTTAATTATATTTAAAGTGAATTTTATTTTAAATTAAATTTTACATATGATTTTCTTGTCTTTAATAATAATAATAATAATAATAATAATAATAATAATAATAATAATAATAATAAAAGATAAGGAAGCAAAAATGAAAACTTTGAGTCATAAATTAATTATTTGAGTTTCAAAATACTTTTTTTTAAATTATATATAAAGTGGATCTCATTTTTATATTAAGTTTTAATATGATTTCTTACCATTAATTATATATATATTATAAAAGAATGCATGGAAGCAAAAATGAAAACTTTCAATTCTAAATTAGTTCTTTGAGTTTCAAAATACTTTTTCTTTTTTTTAATTATATGTAAAGTGGATACCATTTTTATATTAAGCTTTAAATATGTTTTTTTTGCCATTAACAATCATTGAGTTCTGGAAAATTTTAAATTAAGTTTTAAATATTATTTTCTTGTTATTAATAATTATATATAATATTATAAAAGAAGATACGAAAGCAAAAACGAAAACTTTGAGTTTCAAAATACTTTTTTTAGTTATATTTAAATAGGTCCCATTTTTAAATTATGTAACATCCTATACCCGACTCGATTGACGGGTCTGGATACAAGATGTCATATCTTCGCATATCATCAGAAACGACTTAACATATTTGACTGGTTCATCTGCAAACTAAAATGCTACAATTACAAATTCTTAGCTTAAGTTATTAACATGCAAACTTATGAGAAGATTAACAATAATCGTTTTACTACATTTAAATGATTACTCATCAACAAATATAATATATCAAGTTCATACGTAGTTACAAAGATTCAGACCGTGGCCCCATTATATGCATGTTACAGATAAGAATACAAGTTTGCCTAAGCTTGAACGGATTCTGGCTTAATACCTCTTTAGCTCTTTATAACTGGAAAACATAACAAAGACTAAGTAAGTTCAAATGAACTTAGTGTGTTTCCAATATATAATATACCTTTAATGAATTATAAGTAAAAACTTCATAGGTTTGATTTCCTGTTTGACATCTCTTACACAAGTAGGGTTCACACATTCTTCCTAGCATACTCCTATCCCCCTTTATGTTGGTTCATACTGAGAATTTTTACACTTTCTGCATAGACACAACCCTCCATTCCTATCGATCATACTATAGGCCACAATGCGGATTGATTTTTACTTACCCATTTGTACTGATTTCCTGCAAGATGGAATATGACCTTTTTTGCCAGCAAAACATATGCAAATTACCTTAGTACTTGTTATCATCGCAAATTAACGTACAACGAATTGATTCTAGAAGACTCATACGTGGAGATTCACACTTGGAGAATTTCTTTTACATGAAGATTTACACTTAAAGTCATTTATACGTGGACTTGAGCTTGGCGAACATATACCTATAGACCTTACTTATGAACCTTTATAAGCGGAGTCATAATTGCAAATTCGTACATACGGGTTCTTACTTGCGAACTCTAGCTTAAATAATGCTTATTACAAGACTCTTGTTTAGTGGTTAGTCATTACGGACTCTCGATTTAAAGATAGTTCTTGGCGGACTCCTATATGAAGATCCTTTCGGTTTTGGCTTGATATAACTAGTTCATAAATACTCTTGTAGCTTGAACATAAGAATAAGCTCATGCGGTCTCTTACTTGGATAATAGTCCATGATGACTCTTATGAAGCATAGTATTTTTGATATCTTATACTTGAAACATGAAGTGTAGATCAACAGACTATTATAGCTTGAATCATAAAGATAAACCCAACAGACTGTAACACCCCTCACCCATATCTGTCAATAGAATCGAGTTACGGAATGCTTCAGTAAATAACCAAATCTGAACATGAAAATTAATTCAAGTATTTTTTTAAAAAAGTAATTATCAAATGATTATACTATCAAACAAACCATATCTAGCATACAAATTTGAGCTTAAATCTAACTTACAAAAGTTTTAAAATCAATTTAGCAAAAAATAGGGATTGATTTAAAACTTTACACAAAATAGCAGTATAAAATGTGAAACAAGGTTTACACGGTCGTTTGACAAGCTAAGGCTGTGTAGTGTTGTATGACACTAGCCGTGTACTCAATTCGTGGAAAAGACTGAAGTCATGTAAATCTGAGTCGCAAGGTTGTGTAACTAACTATGATCGTGTTATTACTCATGCATCCTGATTAACAGTGGCACACGGTCGTGTCACCAACCCGTTTGTGACACACGACCATGCGGTCAATCGTGTAAGATAAAAAATGACAATTAGATAATTAATTCAACCCAAACACTTAAGCATTTTCAAACACACATTTAAGTTCATTAAAATCTTGCCTAAAACACTTCAATTACTCAAGCCAAATCGTGATACAATACATCCTAATAGTGCCTAACTAATATGCCACTTTGGCCCCATCACAACCAAGTTCTAAAACATTACCAAAATATCCAACAAATAGAATACCAAAATGTTTCAATCATGTAGGTCAAACATACATAAAATCCTATACTGCAATTGTTCATTTTACCATGAATAACTTACCAAACCTTACCTTTTTTACAAGCCAAAACATACCTTAACATATAACAGTCTTGACCAAATAGGTCTCAAATTTATTAAGTGTCATTTAATAAGCATGACTTAACATTTCATGCAAGAATCACCTAAAATCAAACTCCAAACTCATACATGTTTCAAAACTAAGAATACATCAATTAGACATACATATATTCCATTTATTCCATCAAACATATCATATAGCCTTTACAAGCAACATTACATATATACCATTATAAAATCATTACAACATCAATCGCATGATTCCAAAACCACCTATATACATGCTACATACCGAAATAAAAATGATATCAAGATCTATCGAGACTGAAGCTGGATATTGTGAGCTCTTGAGTGATTCGATCTGCCAACTTTTACAAATGTCAACTACATGACAAAAATGAAACAATGTAAGCATTTAAAATGTTTAATGAGTTCATAAGATTTAAAACAGTAAGCTTACCACAATTCATAACTAAACATATTGAAATAATTAATTAAACTCAACTACTTGTTACAACGTTTCACATTATCAATGATAGTTCATCAATCATTCCAATCATGTATCAATCCAACATTTACTTGTTATGTCAATCTATTACCGTACAACGGAGTTGTCAATAATATACCATTAATATCATTCCATTTACACAATGTACATATCCATTATGAACACGTGTTATCATTAACCTAATATAGTATTCCATGGTAAGAAGGTAAATCCCACATATAATCAAATATATAACATTATTTTAAGTAGTATATGTATATAACATTCAAGACCTAACCAACTACATACATAATATCAATTCAATACCATTTATATAATTTAATCATCATATATCATTTGAATGTATTCTCATAATAATTTAATAGACCTTTCCCTTTTTCTATTAATCCAATAGCCCGATGAACATTAGTAATTCGATTTGGAAACCTAGGTAATTACACCTCACTAGAGAATGTAATAGTGTTGAATAGAGACACCACAAATGCAAATAAATGCACTGAAATGCTTACGGAGACACCTAAGAGAAACCAGGGAAAAAAAGTGCAATCAGGGGCATCAGAGTACTATCAAGGCACCAAAGTGCTAAGAAGAGTACAAAAGTACTATTAGGAGCACCGTTGTGCTATCAAAAGTATGAAAGTACTGTTAGGAGCGTTGTTGTGCTATCAGGAGTACGAAAGTACTGTCAGGAGCGCTATTATGCTATCAGAAGTTTGAAAGTACTGTCAGAAGCATCATTATGATATCAGAGGAGTATGAAAGTACTGCCAAAAGCACTAAAGTGCAACTAGGAGTACGAAAGTACTGTCAGGAGCACCGTTGTGCTATCAGAAGCACTTATTCAAGATTTAGTACATTCATGTTATCACAACACTTCCAATAACTAAAACATATAACAATTCATCTCAATATCGTACAATACTCTCACAACTACTCTCACAATTTATCTCGTTTCTATCTATTTATTGCACTGACATTGATAGACAAAAGACAACCATCCCCGTGGGATCGATATTCGACAAACTCATATATGTCTACTATACTTGCATCGAGAGTGTACGTTTGCACATTATTGCTGTAACATTAAACAGTTGATCAAGTTTTGGCGCTGTTGTCGGGAATGGCGTTTGTTTGATGTTTATTTTTGTATGTTTTTACTTCATAATATTTAGCATTACTAATTTGTTTTCTTTTTGTCGCTGTTTTCACATTTTATTTTAGGTGTTGTACGACCTGAAGAAATTCAGAGTTTATTGTCGATTTTGATCTAGAAATTGAAAGAATTGGTTGGAGGAGACTTCAATAACAAATGAATATGGCTTTACCAAGAAACTATGAAATTATACCCCCGATGCCGCACCAAAATGCTAATGACCCACTATTGCTATAAGACGTTCAAATACAAAATAGGACTATACGAGATTTTGTAGTATCTGTCTTGGATGACTTACAACCGGGAGTTGTTAGGCCAGCAATCCAAATTGGAAATTTTGAACTCAAGCTAGTAATGTTTCAAATGCTGAATTCTAATGGGCAATATGTTGGTCTGCCACAGGAATATGCACGAGAACATCTTAAATCATTTTTATTAATTTGTGCTTCCTTTAGTCAACAAGGTGTTCCTTATGACACTTTGAAGATGCAATTATTTCCTTATTCTTTACAGAGGAGAGCTCGTACTTGGTTCCTTGGGCTACCTGCCAGATCAATTACTTCTTTGAATGCACTAGCAACACAGTTTGTTTAGCAGTTTAACCCGTCGACAATGAATGCTCGACTCTGAAATGATATTACAGCTTATCATCAACTGGATGATGAGAATCTTCACACCATATGGGGATGTTATAAATCTTTGCTACGATGCTATCCCTTGGACGACATTCAATAAGAAACAAAAATTGAGATTTTCTATAATGGGCTGAATTCACACACGAGGAATCTTGTCGACACATCAGCCAATGTTCTATTTTTGGATTCTACTTATAATGATGCTATTGAAATTCTTAAGAGAATTGCTCAGAATGATTATCAATATCTTATCTCTAGAGCTGCACAAGCAAAAGTTACTCTGGGAGTTATTGAATCGAACGTAATATCTACACTTAGTGCTCAAGTTTCTTCTCTTGCAAATATGATAAAAAATGTGCAAGAGACTAGCGACGTTGCACCTATACAAGTCGCTCAACAAGTTGATGTTCCTACCTTTTTTTGTGAGATTTGTAGTGACAACCACAACTATGAAGATTGTCCACAACATGCAGAGAATGCCTTTTATGTCAGTAACATTCGCAAAAAATTCTTATGTCACCTCTTATAATAATTCTGCATGCAATCAACAGTCTTGGGGAACTCAGAATGTTGGACAAAATGCTGTGACATTCCGATATGGGAATATATCTACTCAAGGCAATTATAATCTAAGAAAGGGAATTACAATCAATAACAATAGAACTACAATTAGCACACTCAGATGCATCCACGCCAGAATCAAATGCAACCACAACACTCTTCAATGCCGAATTAGCATGTTCAAGAACATCGACGACAATAGTACACGTAAGCTTACCTTCTGACTCGTTAGCAGCTCTTGAGGCTTTAATGCAGGAGCATATGACTCACACAAAAGCTATTGTGCAAGGGAATTCATATTCTATTTGGGCGTTGGAGGCACAATTAGGACAACTTGCTTTGAATATGAATACACAACCACCAGGCACGCTACCTAGTGACACAAAAAATCTCAGTCCGAGGGGGAAAGAACATTGCAAGGCTATCACTCTTAGGAGTGGTAAACAAACTGGCGAGCCGACTATAGACTCTACTGTAGCACCTCAAGATACTGGTGAAGTCATCCCTGGTGAAAAGGTTGAATCTAAAGAGCTTGCTGATGTACCAGACAAACAAGTTCCACAAATTGTCACTCATATGCCTAATGTCTAACCCCCAAAACTATCGACGCAATCAAAGGTGTCTGCACAATTAGATGTATCGCCACCTTTACCTTTTCCATAAAGATTCAGGGAGAATGAGCAGGATAAGCAGTACCATCAATTCTTGAACACACTGAAGCAACTTCAGGTCAATAGTCCTTTAGTAGACGCTCTTATGAAAATTCTGAATTATAGGAATTTTATGAAAGTGCTCTTGTCCAAGAAGAAGAAGCTCAGTGATATAGAAACTATTGCACTCACAGAAGACTGTAGTGCTGTTTTGACAAATAAGTTGCTCCTCAAAATGAAATATCCTGGGAGATTTATTATCCCATATTCAATTGGCAACCATTATTTGAGTAAGGCTTTATGTGACTGGGGGGCTAGCATCAACCAATGCCACTATTTACTTTCAGAAAGTTTGGAATTAATTCATGTGGATAAATTCATTTTTCTGGCTGATTTTATCATACTTGACTACGAGGTAGACAATGAGGTTCCTATAATCTTGGGACGACCATTTTTAGCCACCATACAAACTCTTATTGATGTTTACAAAAGTGAACTGACTATGCAATTAATGATGAGCACATCACCTTCAGTATTTTCAAATTTATTCAATGCAAGGCTAAAGAAGAATGCCATACTGTCAATGTGCTAGATGATCTAATTGAGAAAGAATTTAATGACCAAAGCACAATACTTTCTAAGGAGTTTGCAGTGACATCTAATGATGAATTCTTAGATAACTATGACAGCATGGTTGAAGTTAATAATATTGAACTCAGGCATGGATGACAGACTGAATCCTTAGACTTAGCTAAAAGAACAACTCTAATTTTCAAGCCATCTATCGACGAAGCTCCTACTATGAAATTGAAACCACTACCTACTCATCTTAAATACATCTTTCTTGGTGCTAGAATTACTCTCCCAGTTATTATCTCCGCAAACTTAATGTTGCCACAAGGAAGGACCACTTCCCACTTTCTTTCATTAACCAAATGTTGGATAGACTTGCTAAAAGAGCCTGTTACTGCTTCTTAGACAACTATTCTGGGTATAATCAAATTGCTATTGCACTGGAGGATCAAGAGAAAACAACTTTCGCCTGTCCCTTTGGTACTTTTGCTTTTCGTCGTATGCCTTTCGATATTTGCAATGCACCAGCCACATTTCAAAGGTGCATGATGACAATAATCTTGGATATGATTGAAGATTCTTTAAAGGTTTTTATGGATGATTTTTCAGTCTATGGGAATGATTTTGATCATTGCATTGACAATTTGGATAAAATATTGCGGCGATATGAAGACACACATCTTGTTCTAAATTGGGAAAAATGCCATTTCATGGCAACTGAAGGTGTTGTGTTAGGCCATCCCATCTCTATTCAAGGCATTGTAGTAGACAAAGCTAAAGTGGAAATCATTAAGAAATTACCTCCATCGACAAATGTGAACGGTATTTGCAGTTTTCTTGGGCATGTGAGGTTTTACCGAAGATTTATTAAAGATTTCTCGAAAATTGCAAAGCCCTTATGCTCATTACTAGAATAGAATAAAAAATTCCTCTTTGACGATGCATGCCTAGATGCATTCATTCAATTAAAGACGCAACTAGTAAATGCACCCATTATCGTTGCAGTAGATTGGTCTCAACCTTTTGAATTTATGTGCGATGCAAGAGACATTGCTGTGGGTGCTGTTTTAGGACAACGCAAGGGAAAATATTTCACGCCATCTATTATGCTAGCAAAACTCTTACAGAGGCTCAAACTAATTATACCATTATAGAGAAAGAATTGTTGGCTATAGTCTTTACTTTCGACAAGTTTCGTTTTTATCTTTTCGGCACAAAGGTTACTATATTTAATGATCACTCGGTATTGAGATATCTTTTTGCAAAGAAAGATGCAAAACCAAGACTGATACGCTGGATCTTACCGTTACAAGAATTTGACATCAAGATAAAAGAACGCAAGGGTTCAGAGAATCAAGTTGTAGACCATCTGTCTCGATTGGAAGTTGGCAGAGAAGATGGAAACATACTTCTAATTGTCGTTGTATTCCCAAATGAGAAGTTATTTGCTGTAGATGTAACCCCTTCGTATACGGATTTGGTTAATTATCTAATGTGTGGAAACCTCCCATTGGATGTCACGAGCCATAAAAAAGAAAGATTTCTTCGTGAAGTAGTGAAGTAGCATTGGAACGAGCTGCATTTGTTCAAGGTATCCAATGACAACATTATTCGGTGTTGTGTTCCAGAAGAGGAGATACTTTCAATCTCAACGCACTATCATGATGCTCATTATGGAGGTCATTTCAGTGGCATGTAAACTGCTGCTAAGGTTCTCTAATTAGGATTATACTGGCCTTCATTATTTAAAGACGCCCACAATTTTGTGAATCAATTTGATAGGTGTCAGCGCACTGGTTCTATATCCTAACGTAATGAAATGTTGCAATAGCCAATTATGGAGGTTGAATTGTTCGATGTTTGAGGTATGGATTTTATGAGACCCTTTCCAAGTTCATTTGGAAGTTTTTATATATTAGTAGTTGTTGACTATGTCTCAAAGTGGGTTGAAGCTGTTGCAGTCCCAAAAGATGATGCAAAGACAATGCTTAAATTTTTTCACAAGCAGATACTCACTCGCTTTGACACACCAAAGGCATTGATTAATGATCAGGGTACACACTTTCATTGCAACCAAGTGGCAACTGTACTGAAGAGATATGGAGTTAATCATAAAATGGCTACTACTTATCATCTGCAAACTAATGGACAAGCTGAAATATCGAATCGACAAATTAAAAACATTCTTGAGAAAGTTGTGAGCCCTTCGAGGAAAGATTGATCTTCCAAACTGGATGGGGCTGTATGGGTATTGCGGACAACATACGAAACTCCATTAGGGATGTCGGCGTAGCAATTGGTTTTTGAGAAAGCATGTCACTTGCCAGTTGAACTAGAGCACAAAGCAATGTGGGCAATTAAACAAGTGAACATGGACTATGAAGATGCTGGAAAGAAAAGGCTGTTGGATATCACTGAACTAGAGGAGATTAGGCGAAATGCCTATGAAAATGCTGCTGTAAGAGGCCCAATTTGCCCGGGCCCGATACAGATATTAAAAACCAATAATAAGCAATCCAATCCAATAATGTTAGTCCAATTACAAAAGCCTAATACACTTTTCAAGCCCGATTACAGACCCAAATACATGACCCAAATCACTAACCCAAAAGCCCCAACTAAAACCCAAACCCACTAACCTATAACCCAATATCCAGAAAGCCCAATCAGCCCAAATCCCAACCCGAGAGCAGAAACACCTAGGGTTTCTGGAACCTCACAAGCACCTCCAGCCTTCCCTCGGCCCCACGAACCCTAGCCGCACGCCGCAGCGCCGCAGCGTCTCTCCTTGTTCGCGCGTGCCAAGCTTCAGCCGCCTCTGAGCCGAGCCACGCCACACGCCTCTGCACACACCAAACCCGCACACCTCCGTACCTGCACTCGCAACAAACGCCTGCAAAATAAGCAGAGACAGAAAGCAAAAGAAAAAGCAGAATAGCAGAAAAATAGGAGAAAAATGATGTATTTTTATTTTATTTTCGATTCGGCTATAAAGCCATTTGGAGAATCTGTAAAAAGGAGAGGCATATTGTTTTACACAATCAGCGCACAAACGCATATTGTATCAAATACACGAAATCAATAGAGAAGAAAATGGTTTTCTTTTCATCTTTTTCCATTTCCATTTTTTTTTCGATGGCTTTTTTCTTTTTGTTTTGTTTTACATTAAATATATAAGTGTATATAGAGCAAAAAATTAAAAAAAAAGGGAGGCGAAGGAGTGTCTTACCAGAGTAGGCGCCATCGGAACCTGGTTTGCTCCGTCTGAATCGGAGTCCGATCGGGTTTAAGGCTGGAGAACGGCACAAAGTTGAGAGGGGAGAGCTTAAGTTTTTCCTTCAAAAGGGCAGATCTGATTGAGATTAGGTTTTTTTATTTTTATGTTTGTTATAAAAAATGACGCCGTTTAAGAGGTGAGATCCGATGATCTGACTCGATTCAGGGAAGAGAATCCGTGCCTTTTTGTTCATTGGTTTATTTCCGCGCCTAGTCCCTTGCCTTTTATAACGTATCAAAATCGATTTTCTCAATTCTTTAGATTCTGCTGGGTATTTTACTTTTGTGTCATTTTAGTCCGTTCGCAACGCAGCGTTTTAGGGATTTGGTTTATTTACCCTGTTGTTCCCCCTCTTTTAGCGCGCGTTACAATTTAGTCCCTCTTGTCTTCTTTATTTCGATTTTGTCCCCCTTTTTTTGGCTTTTACTTCAATTTAGTCCCTTTTTAGCATTTTTATTTTCTTCACTATTTTAATGTGTTATCATCTTTTATTATTATTATTATTATTATTCTTATTCTTATTTTAATTACTTATATATATACGCATATATATTTAAGCTTTAAATTATTTTATTAGTAATATTATTGTTATCCTTATTTCATTTATGTTTTCTTTTTTATTATTTATTTACTTATTTATCTTATTTTTCTTTCTTTTCTTAAAAGTTTGTTATATATATATTATATACACGCACATATTTTTGTAACATATATATATGTATACCTTTAAAGGTTATTAAATTTATCTTTATATTTTTTTCTTATATATATACTTATGTTTTTTTATATTATAATTAATTTACATATGCAATTATATATATCTATGTGTATATTTTTAATCTTCATAAGTACGTGTATACATATTTATATACTTATACGTTTATAATACGTAATTTGTATACATACCCATGTACATAACTTTTAATTTTCATAAATATATACATGCATGCTTATTTACATTGCTTATTATGTCTTATAATATATATACATACACGTGTACATCCATACATTTCTTGCGTTTTTTATAATTTTATTTGCTTGATTCATTTATTCATTTACTCATTTACTTATTTATTTATCCATCATATTCATTTTTACTCAGATTCTTGAAAAGGAAAATTTTAAAAATAAAAGTAATACTCGATATTTCGGATCTTTGAGAAATCAAGCCCTAACGTATTGGGTTTCGATTTTCTTTGTTGAACCTCAATAATCGAAATTACTCTTTTTAAAATAATAAAAGGCTTATTATCGGGAATTCAATATGTTGTGTCCTAACGCATTGGATATGACACGTTGCTTTCCCGAAATAAGGATTTTTTCTAAAAATTAATAAAGGCAGTATTTTGTATTTAGATTTGAGAGAGTCGTGCCCTAACTTATTGGGTTTCGATTTTCACAATAAATCTAAACACGTGAATATTTTCAAACTCAAGTTTTAAACGATATCGGGAATTAAAAAAAAGGATCGTGTCCTAACTTACTGGTTGTGATCCCTTTTTTAATCCAAGATAGTTAAATATCTTTTAAATAAGCATTTTTCATTCGCGTATCGGGAATTCGAGACATTGTGTCCTAACTTACTGGATATGATTTTCTTTCTCGAATAACGTGAAATATCCCCCTTTAATACAAGGATCGTATTTTTAAAATTCTTCAAAGTTCTCAATTTTCGACATTAAGACATTAAGTAATCAACTAGGTACCAATTTTAGGCGTATTGTGGGTGCTAATCCTTCCTCATGCGTAACCGACTCCCGAACCCATTTTTTTGAATTTCGTGGACCAAACTTGTTGTTTTAATAAAATCAAATCGTTTATTAAAAATAACCCCTTTCGGAGGTTATCCAATCACACCTCATAAAAAAGGATTGGTGGCGACTCCCCACTTCTATTTTCAAAATTGATACCCATTTTTTTTAAACAAAAAAATGGTTTCGACAGCTGCAATTTACAAGGAAAATACCAAACGATGGCATGACAAAATTATTTTGCAGCGACAATTTATTACGGGTCAACAAGTTTTATCATTTAATTTTAGACTGAAACTGTACCCGTGTAAATTGCACTCACGTTGGTCTGGATCTTTCGAAGTTGTCGAAGTATTTCCTCATAGTGCAATCACAATCAAATATTTACATGATGGACACCAGTTCAAAGTGAATGGCCAGCGATTGAAACATTATTTTGGAAATATTGATCAGAAGCAGGCAGAGACCATTAAATTGGTCAAAATTTTTTAATTTTTATTGAATTTTTCATTATGTGATTTTATTTTATTTTTTTGTTTTTGCTTAAGTTTGTTTTACTTCTTTTTTTTTGCAGAATAATTAGGTATCATTGACGACGCACTTGGGCTTTATTGTCAACGCAGTTCGTACTATTGTACTGTCACTTATGACTCATCAAGAATGAGGGCATATCACCTGAGGAGCGATCTGAGGACTGTGCGAAGCCCAAATAAAAGAAGAGAAAGCGCTCCAAAGACAAAAAATGCATGAAAAAGGAGAAAAAGAGGAGGAAGAAGAAACATCGTTCAGCCACATTGATGGCCGAGGAAAACTGAGTTAGTTTATTTTAAGTTTTAGCTATAGTATTCATGCATTGCATGTAGCTGTAATTTTCATTTTGTTAGTGCACATTATCGTTGCATTTTTTATTGTCATTGCATTTTAATGTTAGTGCATTGGGGACAATGGAAACTTTAAGTTTGGGGGAATGCATATGGGGTTTGGAAATACACCCACATTTCAACAAATTTTTTTGAGTTTAACCAACATGCAAGGTTTATTTGTGATTAATGCAAATGTTTTTGAAAATTTTTGTTACATTCGATGTTTAATTCTTGAATCATGTGAATTATCAATGAATGAGTTGGATAAATTTGACAAAATGTTGAATCTTTATTTCTTTGATGAATGATTTAGGTTGCATTAGTAATGGATGACTAGTAGCATTCCTTGAATCTTGAATGAATCTGCCTTTTATAGTTATGAATAAGAGACACTCCAAAGTGGATGTATTGTGAAATGTTAAAGAGAGGACACTCCAATGCAAGCGTTAGAAAAATGAATCTGGCCAGAGGTTGTCGCTACATGAGTGTGTGTCAACACAATTACGTACTCCCTGGGGGTTTGTTGCACTCCATCGTTACTTCTCAGGAACAAAGGTACAATAATGCAACGATATCCATTTTTCACAAAAGAGAGACATATATTGTACAATAAATGTTATATTGGTAGACAGAATTTAGGATTTAAAGCATGATGCTGGTTTTGATGAAGTTGCAATCTTATTCATTCATACTTATGTATTGTCGATGCAATATTTTGTCATCTAAATGTGACTCATTAATTGTGATTTTAGGTGATTCAATTTGCTAGAATGATCATTTGCCTTAGTGAATTCTTATGTAGCCTTGCTAGTTTCTGTTTTACTTGAAGAAAAGTAAAAACTCAAGTTTGGGGGTGTGATAGTACTAGAAAGAACATATGTTTTCTCCCTACTTGTTGGTTACTTTGTCCCCATTTAGTTATCTTTAGCACATATTTTAACATTTTTAGTTCAGTAAATTACATTTTATAACTCAGTGGATCTTAACCTATTTATCCTTAATTTCATCATATTTTGGTACTGATGTCGTTGCATTAGTATTTCCAAATTGCGCACAGAATTGTCGCCACCTAACAGCTATCCGGATAATAACAAAAAGGTGTGAGTTGTCTAGTCTGGTACAACCAACTTGTACGTATAGAGGCAACATGATTCTGAGGAAATGACACTTGTGCTATTTAGATAAATATTAGTATTCACATGAAAAGGAAGAGGGGTTTTTTAGGAGGTATCATCTTCTTCAACCTATCTTTTGAAGCTTTTCGACTATGGCAACTTAATCCTCCTACGGGTGAACCGACATGAAGGGGATAAAGATTAGCTCTTGACGAGGAGCCCTGAGAGCGACACAAGAGGGAGTTGAAAGATTAAGTCGAGATTTTCTAGGAATAGTACTCTCTACTTGTTTCTTTTATTAAACGTTGGTGATTACTTTCTATTTCATGTTTGTACGGAAGTATACATTATTTTTGGGTTAAATGTTATTTTATTCAATCTTGCTTCTACTGTTTAATCATTGGGTTTGAATATTTTTAGCATGGAAGTGTTATTGTGGTCGCGCACACTGGAAAGTGCAGCGACAGTTCAAGCTGACAAGCATGACAACGGAAGTTGCTTGAGGATTAGAGGTATTTAATCCACTTGTCCTTAATATGGTTCCATTCCCATCATCGGAAGGTGTGGTGAATGTACGTGTTTAAGTCTTAGATAAAATATAGAAGTTAAGCTTGGTAAGATATTCGTTGCAAATTAATGCATCAACAATCACCTATCCTTTTATACCTTGTGAGCACTTAGTATTCTGTTGAATATTCACGTTGGAGATCCCAGTTTATTATTATCATATTTTATCTTATTGTTTTCAAGTTATTGCTTCGACAACTACTCTCACAATTTATCTTGTTTCTATCTATTTATTGCATTGACATTGATAGACAAAAGACAACCATCCTCTTGGGATCAATATCCGACAGACCCATATCTATCTACTATACTTGCATTAATAGTGTATGCTTGCACATTAGTGTTGTGAAGTTAAACAGCTGATCACCGATATTATTCTAAGTGGTTCAACGGGCATGTAAATGGATGAATCGGTAAGGGTTCCGATTGATTACACTATGAAAATATGGAAAGGTATGAAGTATTGATGATCAAAGTATGTATTGACATGTTATGAAAAGTATGAATTTATATGTATTATGATTGTGAGATTTACCTTACCATGTGATGAATTTGGCTAAGTTATGTGATTAAGCACTAACTTGTGCTGTTGGTGATGCTTAGGCTTGTGGAAAGTTTGTGTTGGATTGATTTATATCTATTTTTGTGATTATGCATTGAAATGGTAAGCTTTGTTTATGATTTACGAACTTACTAAGCATTATATGGTTACGTTGTTTTTCTTTCCTATATTTTATAGATTATCAGAAGCTCAATCGGTTTGGAAGCTTGTCGGAGACCTATCATACTATCCAGTGACTATATCGGTAGATTTTTTTTATTTTGAGTCATGATGATAATTGCATGTATATGTGAATAATGTTTCATGAGATAGTCATTATGTTTGGCTTGTAAATATGGTTTTATGGTTGATGAGCTTTTGGCATTTTAATGCTTTGATGGTTGGTGTTGAAATGGTCAAGTGAATGTATGTTTTGAATGACCAATTTGATATATTTGGATGTGGTTTGGTATATGGTCAATTATGTTATGTCTTGGTATGGAAAAATAGTTAGTTATATATAGTTGATTCATGAATAAGTATGTTATGTTTAAGTTGATTTGATAATTTGTGGTTGAGGTGCCTTTTCGCATATTTGTTATATGGATAAATACCATATTGAATTAACCCTTTTATGCATGTTTTAGGTATGTTTTGAAGCTTGATTGTATGTAAAAATGGTTTGTAGGTGTGAGCTTGGTTTGGGTGAAAGAAATGGCTTGAAAATGGCCTATTTCCTGTCCACATGGCCTAAGATACAGGTGTATGTCTCAGCCGTGTGTGACACACGTCATGCGACACGGCCATGTAACCCTTGCAAAATGAAATTTTCTTTCTTTTTCTATAAAATTCTAAATGTTTCCAATTTATTCCCGAATCGATTCTAAAATGTTTCTAAGGCCTCGAGGGATTGAATAATGGACAATAAGCATGTGCTTCAATGAGTTATGTATTCATTTATAAAATGTTAGTAATTAAATGTTTTTAGTTATGTTTTTATGGTAACGCTCTATAACCCTATTTCAGCGACGGGTACGGGTTAGGGGTGTTACAATTAGTGGTATCAGAGCTACGGTTTAGTCGATTCTCAAACTGAATGAAACGTGTATGAGTCTAGAAATACATGCCATTATATAACCTGTGATAGTGTGATAACTCCTAACTCATTTTGAATTATGCTTTCATATAGAAATGACATCCAACTGAGTCGACTCCGATGAAGTTAAAAGTAACGCGCAAGCGTCCATTCACAGAGCAGCATCGAGTGGACCTAGACCTGTATTTGAGGGCCAGGGAGGAGAGGCTAAGGAAGCCTTCTTCCATATAATGAATGAATTGTTTTCCATGTTCGTATGATCAAACCTGATGGCTCAACATCCTCCACCCCTACCTGTCCCCGTAGTTCCTCAAGGTTTGGAACCAATGCGAGTTGGTAAGCCCCCAATTGATAAAATTCATAAATATGGAGCTGAAGGATTTAGAGTTACAACTAAAGATGACCTGAAGAAAGCCTAGTTCTGGTTAGAGAACACGATCAGGGTTTTAGAGGAATTGTTTTGTTTACTAGCAAGATGCATAAAATGTGACGTTTCCTTATTGAAACATTCAGATTATCAGTGGTGGAACACTTTGGTATCAGTGGTACCGAGAGAGTGAGTCGACTTGGGATTTTTCCAAATGAAGTTTCGAAAGTAGTACATAAATCAGAGATTTCTTGACCAGAAACACAAAGAGTTTCTTGAGCTTAAACAGGGCGAATGATAATATCCGAGTATGAGAGGGAATTTGTACGACTGAGCAAGTATGCTTAGGAATGTATACCAACCGTAGTTGCCATTTGTAAACGGTTTGAGGATGGGTTAAATAAAAACATAAAGTTCTTAGTCGAGATACTTGAATTGAAAAAATTCGTTGTTTTAGTTGATCGAGCGCATAAACCTAAAGAGTTTAGCAAAGAAAAGAGAAAAGCTGATTACAAAGCTCGAGATTTGAGAAAGAGATTATCGGGAAAATCATACCAGTCGTCACCGAAGAAGTCGAAAAAACATTATAACTGTTCAACAGCTTCAGTGGGATATTCTAGTAGAGATCAAGGTAAACAAAATATGAGTTCAAAACCTCAAGCTAAGTCCGTTGCAAGCGTAGGCAGTATTAAGGGCAATAAACCCGATTATCAACGGTGTGGACGACATTTTGGTGAGTGTAAGATGAAATTTGGGGCGTGTTTCAAATGTGGTTCATATGAACATTTTATCCGAGATTTCCCTAAGAGGTCTAAAGAAGAAAAAGCTTAGACTGTTCGACCGAGTAATACAATTACGAGAGGGAGACAGCCAAAGAACCCTGAAATATGGGTAATAGCCACAATGGGATAAATGACTTTACTGTGAGATCTGAGGCACGAGCACCAGTAAGAGCTTATGTAATCTGTGCACGGGAGAAAGCTTCTGCGCCAGATGTTATTACTAGTACATTTTCTATCTTTGATACTGATGTTACTACTTTGATTGATCCGAGATCAACACATTCGTATGTATGCATGAATTTAGTGTGAAGTAAGAATTTACCTGTTGAGTCAATTGAATTTTTGGTTAA
This sequence comes from Gossypium hirsutum, assembly GCF_007990345.1. Taxonomy (NCBI): domain Eukaryota; kingdom Viridiplantae; phylum Streptophyta; class Magnoliopsida; order Malvales; family Malvaceae; genus Gossypium; species Gossypium hirsutum. The sequence goes on from NC_053444.1 coordinate 36,124,590, forward strand.
AGTAACGAACCCCCTAGGTTAGTATATGCTAGTTGATAAGGTTTGTAAAAACTGTCCTTTGATGATTCAAGGTTGTAACTTTTCGGCCAATTTGATGCTGTTGTCATTTGATGAGCTTGACGTGATTTTGGGTATGGATTGACTGATTCTGCATGATGCTATTGTGAACTATAGATGAAAGCTTATTTTGTTAAAGTGTAAGAATGGTGAAAAGCTTCATATTGAATCAGATAGATTGGATAGTCTGCCTACTGTTATTTCGGTTATGTTAGCACAGAGATATGTTAGAAAAAGATGTGATGCGTATCTTACTTATTTATTCGATTTTAAAGTTTCTAAGCTGAAACTAAAATCGGTTCCAGTGGTTTGTGAGTATTCAGATGTGTTTCCAGAGGAGTTACTCGGGTTACCACCGACCTGAGAAGTCAATTTTTCTATTGAGTTAGTACCGGGAACGTCTTCGATATCGATAGATCCTTACAGAATGGCACCTACAGAGTTGAAAGAGTTGAAAGCGCAGTTGCAAGAGTTGACAAATAGGGGTTTTGCTTGACCCATTTTCTCACCTTGGAGTGCACCAGTTCTATTTGTTAAGAAAAAAGGACGGATCTATGCGCTTGTGTATTGATTATCGACAGCTCAACAAAGTTACAATCAAGAATAAGTATCCATTACTGCGTATTAAGAATTTGTTTGATTAATTGAAAGGTGCAATAGTATTTTCAAAGATTGATCTTAATTCTGGTTATTATCAGTTGCAAGTTAAATACTTTGACGTGCCAAAAACTGCATTCAAGACCGGGTACTAAAATTATGAATTTCTTGTGATGTCGTTTGGTTTGACTAATGCACCTACAGTATTTATGGATTTGATGAACATAATTTTCAAACCGTATTTAGACCGAATTTTCATGGTATTCATTGATGATATATTGATTTATTCACGGGATGAGTCTGAGGATGCCGAGCATTTGAGAATTGTATTCCAAAATTTGCGTGAAAAACAATTATTCGCTAGGTTTTGCAAATGTGAATTTTGGCTTTGGGAAGTCGGTTCTCTTGGACATGTTGTATCAGCCGAGGGATCAGAGTTGATCCAAGTAAAATTTCAGCTGTTGTTGATTGGAAGCCTCCGAGAAATGTATCTGTGGTTAGATGTTTTTTGGGTTTAGTCGGATATTACAGAAGTTTTTTCAATGGATTCTTGATGATTGCTACACCGTTGACGAGATTGTTGCAAAAAGATGTGAAATTTGAGTGGTCTAATAAATGCTAGCTAAGTTTTAATCAGTTGAAAGTATTGTTAACTGAGGCATCGGTGTTAATTCAGCCTAAGTCGGGTAAATAATTTGTGACTTTTAGTGATGCATCTTTAAATGGTTTAGGTTGTGTTCTGATGCAGGAAGGCAAAGTGATAGCTTATGCTTCTAGACATTTGTAACTGCACGAAAAGATTTATCCGACACACGATTTAGAGCTTGCAGTGGTTGTGTTTGCTTTGAAGATTTGGCGATATCATTTATACGGTGAAAAATGTCATATCTTCACATATCATAAAAGCTTAAAATATTTAATGTCACTGAAAGATTTGAAATTGAGACAGCGTAGATGGCTCAAGGTATTAAAAAACTATGATTTGATCATCAATTATCATTCAGGAAAAGAAAATGTAGTTGCTGATGCTTTAAGTAGAAAGTCTCTGTTTGCTTCGTGAGCGTTGAATACGCTATTAACGTTGTCTGATGATGGTTTGATCTTAGCTGAGTTGAAAGCTAGACAAATGTTTTTACAACAGATTTACGAGGCTCAGAAATGTGATGATGTGTTCTTAGCTAAATGAAACAGATTGATTCGACTCCTGGTTTAGATTTTCAGATTGGATCCAATGATAGTTTATACTTCAAAGGCAGAATTTGAGTTCTGAGAAATTCAGATCTCGTTCAGAAGATTTTACGAGAAGCTCATAATAGTAGCTTGTCTATTCATCCTAGTAGACAAAAAATGTACGGTGATTTGAAACAAATGTACTGGTGGACGGGTATGAAATAAGAGATTTTTTATTTTGTATCGAGATGTTTAGTATGTCAGTAAGGTAAAGCTCAATTTCAGGTAACTTCTAGTTTGTTACAGCCAGTGATAATTTTAGAATGAAAATGGGAGCGCGTCACGATGGATTTTGTATCCGGATTACCTTTGTCTCCGAGAAAAAAAGATGCAATTTGGGTCATTGTTGATCATCTGACGAAGTCTGCACACTTCATTCCAGTACGTACAGATTATTCTCTTGAGAGCTTAGAAGAGTTATATGTTGCTAAGATTGTCAGATTGCACGGGGTGCCAGTTTCCATTATTTTAGATAGAGATCAACGATTTACGTCACGATTCTACAGCAAATTACAAGAGGCTCTAGGTACCCATTTGCATTTTAGTATTGCATTTCATCCTTAAACCGATGGTTAGTCAGAGCAAGTGATACAGATACTCGAAGATATGCTTTGGTGTTGTGTTTTGGAGTTCGAAGGCAACTGAGAGACATTTCTACTGTTAGTTGAATTCGCGTATAACAACAGTTATCAATCGAGCATAAAGATGGCACCATACGAAGCCTTGTATGGTTGTAAATGCCGAACTCTTTTATATTGGACTTAGCTCAGTGAGAAAAGGCTCCACATGGTTGATTTAGCTTAGTGAGAAAAGGCTCCACATGGTTGATTTGATATGAGAAATCGAAGAAAAAGTTAAGGTTATTTGAGACAGTTTGAAAGCAGCTTCAGATCGACAGAAATCAGAAGTAGATTTAAAACATAAAGACATTGAATTTCAGGTCAGAGATAAAGTGTTTTTGAAAGTTTCGCCCTAGAAAAAATTCCTACGATCTGGTCATAAAGGAAAGCTTAGTCCGTGTTTTATCGGGCCGTATGAGATTATCGAAAGAATCGAGCCAGTAGCTTATCGTTTAGCTTTCCCGTCAGAGTTAGAAAAGATCCATAATATGTTTCACGTATCTATGTTACGATGGTACCGATCAGACTCTTCGCATGAAATCTCACCTGTTGATGTCGAATTCAGCCTGACATGACGTATAGTGAATAACTGATCAAAATTTTAGCTCAAGAGGTTAAAGAATTGAAAAATAAAAACATAGCTTTAGTGAAAGTCCTTTGGCGACGACAAGGTTTAGAAAAAGCCACCTGAGAACCGGAAGAAGCTAAGAAAGTGCAATACCCGAACCTCTTTTCTAGTAAGATTTTCGGGGACGTAATTCCTTTAGGGGAGAGTTGTAACAACCCATTTTCAGTAAAATCAGAATAGTGGTTTTGGGACCACAAATCTAGTGAAAATATTTATTTTATTATTATTTTAGATTCTACGAGATATTAGCAAGGTCGTATAAAAATTTCATTAAGAAATTTTATCATTTGCATGCTTAATTTGGAAAAAAAGGACTAAATTGAAAAAGGTGTAAAATTTGAGTTGTACAAGTTAAAGGTACTAAATAGCTATGTAATTAAATAATTAAGGGATTTAAATTGTAATTTTACCATTTATAAAGTTACTGGACATTCTTGGACATGTATTAATTGATTTTAATGTTTTATAATAAAGGTTAAATGTGTAATTTAGTAAATAATGTTAATTAAACTAAAGAAAAGCAAAAGTATGATCTTTCTATTTCCATTTTGCACCAAAAACAAAGTTTAGAAATTCCATTGAAGAGGTTTCAAGGTTCGACCAATTCTTTGCTTGCATGTGAGTATAAGTTGGCTTCGTTTTTAATGATTTTTATGTTTTTGGGATCGTTATAGCTTAATCTAGCTAGCCAAGTGACTAATTTGCAAAATCGTTAAAGGGTTAGGGTTTTACCATTAACATGTTTGTGTGATTCTTGAGAATTTATGAAAAATTATGAGTCCTTGTTGTTATATAAACAACTTTTGTAAAGTGATTTTTGTTGAAAATGGCAATTAGGGATTTATTTGTAAAATGTGTAAAATACAAGGTGAAATTATGAAATAATGTATTTTATGAGTTTCTATTGGTGTATACTGAATTCGACTAGCTTTGTATGTGGATGAAATTGCATGAATTTCAATTTACGGGCTTAAGGACTAAATTGTAAAGAAATTAAAATATTATGGGTAAAAGTGTAAATTTGAAAAAGTGTGTATTTTGGACTGATTTGAATAGAATGATTATTGAACTGGTTGGATTTGATTATTTAGATCAAGTTAAGCCTCGTATGGACTTAGATAAAGTGTTGGACTAATCGGTCATATTTCATCTTTTTGTGATTGAGGTAAGTTCGTAAGTTTAAATAGCGTTTTAACGTATTTGATTTAAATGCTATTGTGTTACTCATCATATTATGTCTCGAAGGAAAATCCAACGATGTTACGACGACTATCAAGTCCCGTTTGAACCTTAGGAATATATAGGATATGAATGACATGTTATTAGGGTTACCATGTTTTGGGTGCTGGTCTTGAACATCCTATCAATGGCTGAGTTTCAGCATTTGTTACGAATACTCATTAGCTTGTGTGAGCGGCATCATGTAGCTACGTTCCAACCGTCAACTTGTGTGAGTAGGCCCATTTATGGCTCGTATAAGAGATTACGTAGAGGAAAAAGAAATGAATGGTTTCGACCATGTATTAGCACACTTTGTGTGAGCTTCTTGTGTATCCGATATTATTTTTAGTGGTTCAACTGGCATGTAAAGGGATGAACAGGTAAGGGTTCCGATTGGTTACACTATGAAATTATGGAAATGTGTGAAGTATTGATGATCAAAGTATATATAGTCATGTTATGAAAAGTATGAATTCATATGTATTATGATTATGAGATTTACCTTACCATGTGATGAATTTGGCTAAGTTATGTGATTAAGCACTAACTTGTGCTGTTGGTGATGCTTAGGCTTGTGCCAAGCTTGTGTTGGATTGATTCATGTCTATTTTTGTGATTATGCATTGAAATGGTAAGCTTTATTTATGATTTACGAACTTACTAAGCATTATATGCATACAAATTTTTCTTTCCTATGTTTTATAGATTATCGGAAGCTCGATAAGTTGGGAAGTTCATCGGAGACCTATCACACTGTCCAACGACTATATCCTTAGATTTTTTATTTTAAGTCATGGTTATAATGGCATGTATAGGTGAATTATGTTTCATGAGACAGTCATTATTTTTGGCTTGTAAATATGGTTTTATGGTTGATGAGCTTTTGGCATTTTAATGCTTTGATGGTTGGTATTGAAATGGTCAAGTGAATGTATGTTTTGAATGACCAATTTGGTATATTTAGATGTGGTTTGGCATATGGTCAATTGTGCTATGTTTTGGTATGGAAAAATATGTAGTTATATATGGTTGATTCATGAATAAGTATGTTATGTTTAAGTTGATTTGATGATTTGTGGTTAAGGTGCCTTTTGGCATATTGTTTGTATGGATAAATACCATATTGAATTCATCCTATTATGCATGTTTTAGGTATGTTTTGAAGCTTGATTGTATGTAAAAATGGTTTGTAGGTGTGAGCTTGGTTTGGGTGATTTAAATGGCTTGAAAACAGTCTATTTGTAGCAACCCATTTTTAGTGAAATCAGAATAATGGTTTCGGGACCACAAATTTGACGTCAAAAAAATTTATTTTATTATTATTTTAGTTTTTGCAGCATGCTAATAGCATCGTATAAAAATTTTGTGAAGAAATTTTATCGTTTGCATGCTTAATTTGATAAAAAAGACTAAATCGCATAAAGTGCAAAACGTGTATTCTATTAGAAGAAGGCGTCAATTTGCTATGAAATTGAAACATAAGTGGTTTTACATGGTAATTAGACCATAATTATATTTTTAGTGGACAAAGTTGGACATTAATTGAGCATTTTAAAGGTATATAAGTAAGGTTAATATGGTAATTAATGAAAAATAACTTAAAATAAAATATGAAAAAGAAAGATATTATCTTTCTTTCTTCTTTCTCCAATCGAAATTAGAAACAAAAGAAGCCACTAAAGACTTTTCAAGGTTCGTCCATAGTCCTTTGGTGCATGTAAGTGTATTTTTGCTCAGTTTTAATGGTTTCTATGTTTTTGGAGTTGTTGTAGCTTAATCTAGCTTGCTCGGGGACTAATTTGCAAAACTATTAAAAGTTTAGGGATTTACCATGAGTATGTGTTAGTTGTTTTTTTTATGTTTGATGGATGAAAATTAATATTTGATGATAGTTGAGCAACTTTTGTAAAGGAATTTTTGATGAATTTTTCATTTAAGGATTTTATTGAAAAATAGAAAAATGTTCATGGTAAAAATATGAAATAAATGAAGTATAGGGCTTGCTAAGGGCCTAGGTGATATTCGATCATAATGGGTTGGTACTAAATTGCATAAATTTCCATTTTTATGAGCTAGGGACTAAGTTGTAATGAATTTAAAATTATAAGGGCAAAAATGTAATTTTTCCAAAATACGATTTTTGGATTAAATTGAATAGAATGAAGTTTGAATCAATTAAATTTGATTATATAGATCAAGAAAATCAACGTATGGATTTAGATCAGGGAAAAGAAAAAGTATCGGATTAATGGATCGTATTTCTCCGTTAGTGTTTGAGGTAAGTTCGTTAATTTAAATAGTATTGAATGATATTTGATTTAAATATTTTTATGTTATAAATATTGATATTACAACTCTATGGAAATATCAAACGAAGTTTCAGCGACTTTCAGATCCCAATTGAACCTTAGGAATATATAGGATACAAATGACATGTCATTAGGGGTTACCGTGTTTTGGGTGTTGATCTTGTACGTCCTACTAGTGGCTGAGTTTCTAGCATGTGTTGTGGTTACTTGACAGCTTGTGTGAGCAACACCGTGTAGCTACGTCCGATTGACAGCTTGTGAGAGCAGATCCATTTATGGCTCGAAAAAAGAGCATTGATACGAGATATGAGATAGTAGTGGTTTCGACCACATGTTGACATATATTGTGTGCGATTCCTGCGTATCTTATATTATTCTAGTGGTTCAACGGGTATGAGAAAAGGAGGGTTCGAAAAATGCTTTGATAAATGACGTTGCGAAAGTGTAAAAAGGTATGAGTTGATGATGTTTTGAATATGCTTAGCCATATATTTGAAAGTATGAATGCTTATATGTAGTGTGCATAAAATCTACGATGTTTTGAGTTGAATTGTTAAACTATGTGATTATCTAACTTGAAAAGGTTGTTGTGGCTTAGGCTAACGCCAAGACTTGTTGGATTGTCTCAAATTGTTTTTATGCTTATATATTGAAACAATAAGCTTTAGTTATGAATTATGAACTTACTAAGCATTATATGCTTACTTCGTGTTATTTCCTTTGTGTTTTTAGATAACCGGAAGCTCATTCGGGTTGGAAGTTGTCGGAGATCCATCACACTATCCATCGGCTAAATCGGTAGATTTTGATGATTTTGAGTCATAGTTATAATAGCATATATAGGTGTCTTGTTTAATGAATTTTACCATTATGTGTGGCTTGTATATATGTTATTTTGGTTGATTAACTAGTTGGTAAGATATTAAGATTATATGGTATTTGATGTTGTGTTGGTTAAGATGATGATAAGGAAATGTTGATGGAAATGGTATGGTAGAAATTAATGGTTGGTGTGGAATGAGTGTAGCATGATGTTGATAATGACTAGTTTTAGTAGTTTGGAAGTGATCATTTTTTGGTCAAATTGGTGTGGTACATATTAGTTGTGAAAATGGTCATTCGGTATTGGTTGTGCATGAAATTTTGGGTATATAAACATATGGATAAATGTGGCTTTGAAATTGTTCAATTGCTAGTTTAATTAGTGAATGAATTGGTTAGGTGTTTAGGTAAGTTTGATTGTTGAAATTGAGGTTCCATTTTGGAATATTGGTTGAATGGATAGTTTCTATGTTCTGTAAGCTTGAATATGCATATGGAAAGTGTGTCTTAAATGCTTGATTATAGGTACAAATGGCTTATGCATGAGGTGTGAGCTTGGGTGAGAAAAATGGCTTGAAAATGGTCTATTTTTCGTCCACATGGGTAGAGACACAGATGTGTGTCTCAGCTGTGTGTAACACACGGCCAGGCGACACGGTCGTGTGTCCCCTGTAGCTTTTAAAGGGTTGCAAGTCAGGCTGTTACACGGCTTGGCATACGGGTGAGTGGGAATATTTCGAAGGGTACACGGCCTGGCATACAGGCTTGTGGCTTGGCCGTGTGACCCAAGTCAGTGAGTTACATGGGGAAGGACACAGGCTGGGACACGGCCATGTGTCCTTAATTCGAATGTCCACACGGCCGTGTGACCCCTGTAGTTTGATTTTTTTTCTTTTTTTCAAAAAATTTAATATGTTTCGGATTTAGTTCCGAATTGTTCCTAATGTCTTCTTAGGGCCTCGAGGGCTCGTATAAGGGACAGTATGTATGTTTTTTTATTGATGTTGCTATGATTTATCTTGTGATTTGTTTATGATAATAAAGTGTTCGTTGTATGAATTTATGCTTCGATAATGCTTCGTAGCCCTAAACCGGCGATGGATACGAGCTAGGGGTGTTACACTATTTCTTGTCCATACGGCCGTGTGTCCCCTGTAGGTTTCAAAAGGTTGCAAGTCAGACGGTTATAGAGCCTAACACACGGCCTGGCACACGAGAGTGTGAAGTCATTTCGAGAGTTACACAGCCTGTCACACGAGAGTGTGAAGCCATTTCGAGAGTTACACAGCCTAGCACATGGACGTGTGACTTGGCCGTGTGACCCAAGTCAAAGAGTTACATGGGCACGGACACGGGCTGGGACACGACCGTGTGTCCCTACTTCGAATGTCTAGGTGGCCTGATACATTGGTGTGTGTCTCAACCGTGTGAGTTACACAGCCGCGTGACCCCTACAGTATTAAATTTTCTATCTTTTTCTATAAAATTCTAAATGTTTCCAATTTAGTCCCAAATTGATTTTAAAGTGCTTCTAAGGCCTCGAGGGCTTGAATAAGGGGAAATAAGCATGTGTTTGAATGAGTTATGTATTGATTTATGTAGTAATTGAATTTTTAAGTTACATTTTTATAGTAATGTTCTGTAACCCCATTTCAGCGACGAATACGGGTTAGGGGTGTTACGCTTAATTTAACAATCTCCCCCTTTTTGATATAATAAAAATTTTTGTAAATTTGTTTTTGAATAGATTGTCCCCCCTTATAAAATTTATTTTGAATTTAAACTCCCTCTATATAAAAATCACTTTCAATTTAAGGCATAAATATTTGGAGCATAAATATTTGAAATAAGCCCAAATTTGACATTCATTTTGATTTGAAAATTTTGGTCACTAATTTTGGCATATAAGCAATCAATAAACCATTAAAATTTCCCTTTCTCTTCTCCCCCTTTTTGTTATATAAAAAAATAATAAAGCTCTCAAGAGGAAAAGAAAGTCATTAGTTCAAAGATAAATATTAAACATAATGAACTAATGAACTACCATACCAATCAACATTAAGGTGCAATCACATAGAATTTCAATTTGATCTCCTTGAAGCAATGCACCTTACCTACAAACATAGAATTTCCTGACTTGCATGCCTTTAACCTACAGGGGACACACGGCCGTGTCGGATGGCCGTGTGTCATACATGACAGAGACACACGCCCATGTCTCAGGCCGTGTGGACCCAAAATGAACCTTAGAACACAAGTTTACCATTTCGCGTTTGCTTGGACCTTAAGAAACTCAAATACCAACCAAAATACCAATTCAAAATGACATTAATCGAGACAAAAACACACCAAAACCAACCTAATAAGTGTCTAACCAATGTACCCTCATTGGTACCACAAGTATATATAATTATACATCAAAATAAACAAAAATTCAATTCATCAATTAACTCAAGCAATACGTAACCAAAATACCTATAAAATGTACCACAATCACAACATTTCCTTAATATATACCATTCATACTAGCATAAAAACTATACCTCATTCTCATGTAATATATAAGTTAGTTATTTGCACAAAAGGTCATCCATAAAGTATTTACAGAAACCAAAACATTAACAATAGCCACACAAGAGCCTATACATGCCATATAATCTGAAATAAACGTTCCAAAAACTACAAAATTAAGCTGGATAGTGTGACTTGAGTGCCGATCTGATCGTCCAACCTTCTAAGTATCTACAATGACATTAAACAACACAAGTAAGCTTAATGAAGCTTAGTAAGTTCGAAACATTAAACAATAAATCTTACCGAAGTAAAATACAACAATTAAAACAATAATAATCAACCATTAGAATTCCATGTTATCACAATTTCAACTAATGAAATCATCCATGTTCAGATCAATATTCAATAAATAAAAAATCTTGCATAATTCATTAAATAGATTACCTTACTGATATTTTCCATTCAAAGAATGAATTACGGATAAGAGTACGTCGTTAGATCAACCGAACACACCAAATAGAAGCTCATAAGAGCTGATCCAACCGAACACACCAAACAGAAGCTCATAAGAGCTGATCCAACTGAAACACCAAATAGAAACTCATAAGAGCTAATCCAACCAAATCGCCAAACAGAAGCTCATAAGAGCTGATCCAACCGAAACGCCAAATAGAAGCTCATAAGAGTTGATCCAACAGAATCACCAAACAGAAGCTCATAAGAGTTGATCCAACCGAAGCCAAACAAAAGCTCATAAGAGCTGATCCAACATAATCGCCAAAAAGAAGCTCATAAGAGCTAATCCAACCAAAACACCAAACAAAAGCTCATAAGGGCTGATCCAACCGGATCGCCAAATAGAAGCTCATAAGAGCTAATACAATCAAATCACCAAATAGAAGCTCATAAGAGTTGATCCAACCGGAACTCCAAACAGAAAGTATAACATGAGAGTTTGCAAAAATGTTGAACCTCAATTTACTTGGGTAATAAACATATATCTCCCTCCAATTCAAATCTCCCATAACACACCATATCACGATTGTACTCTGATCCCGCGTTCAATCAAAATCGAACATCAAAATCAATAATATATATCAATTTACTATTTATTATCCACAATGAAAAATAAATATATAAGTTTTTCAATGATAATCTAATCAATAATTCATATTGATATTAAATTCTAAACCATACAAACTTACCTGGACTGAATTATAGTAGTTGCAGAAGTTCAGGGACTATTCCATTATTTTTCCTTTTCTACGAGTATCTACGGGATCTTCATCTAAAATATAGAATTCCTCAATTATCAACTTAAATTTCACATTCCAATACCTTTTTTTAAATTTATACCCTTTTATTTTCAAATTTACATAATTACCACAAACTTTTACAATTCTTGCAATTTAGTCCCTTAACTCGAAATTCATCAAATTAACCATTTTTTTCTCAATTCAATATTTGATCCAAATATAATAGGCCCTTAAGCATCCCCCAATTAACCCTAAATTCACTATCAAACCCTAGAATTTTGACATTTTCACAATTTAATCCTAAAATCAAAATCTAACAAAAATCACTTTACAAATTCATCAAATAACATAATCAAAGCTCCAAATAAATGGTATTCATAAAAAAAGCATTCAATATTCATTAATGGTAACTTTCAAAATTTTTAATAGAACCAAAAACGAAGGTATGAGCTAGTTGGACCTAGTTGCAACAATCTCAAAAAAATAAAAATTACAAGAAACAAGTAAGAGAATCACTCACATGCAAGGAGATTAGTTTGTTCGATCTTCCTAGCTTATAAAACCATGGAAATTCTGTTAACAAGAAGAAAATATGAAGAAGAACACTAATTAATTCTATTTGTTTTATTTTAATTTAACTTAATTACAATTTTGCCATTAAAATCACGTTAATTTATCATTTTAATTCCTTTTTCCATCCAACACTATTTATTAGGGACTAATTGTTATATTGGTCCCTCCTCGTGTAGTTAATAAGCTATTTAATCATTTAATTGCACTAATTACTAACTTTTGCACCTTTTTCAATTTAGTCTTTTTCTTTAATTAACTAACCAAACGTTAATATTTCTGAACCAAATTTTAATACTACTCTAAAAAATTCATAAATATTATAAGAATAATATTTACGAGTCGACACGATGAAAATTTGTGGTCCCAAACCACTGTTTCATCACCACTGAAAATCGGGCTATTCAGAGCAATGTATGAAGTTAAAAATTCTAAAGTACTTTTATAATATAAATAGAGTGATTAGGATTTTGCTGGGGAAAATTAGGGTTTAGATTTCGATTTACTTATAACATATTTTAAAGATATAATCATCTTTTAGCAATTGTAATATGTTAAACAAATTATTCCAACTTTTAACGAACTATCACAATCTTATTGCTCATACTAGAATGTTGTAATGTCAACTAAGTTATGATATTTAGAATTCTCCATCTCATTTCATACTATTCTTCAGCACTTTCAGACTTGGCTCGTTCAACTTTTAGCTACTTTATCAAACCAGCTATCTTTTTTCTCATACATCTGAGTTGTATTGGCTAGTACTTTCTGGTATGTAAATTTTTCTAGTTGATTTTGCTACTAACAATCAAAATAACAGCATAAAAATTTTCCAATTTTTTGTATCGTTTTCCTTTTGATTAAGTATTGAGATAAAATAAGATTGAATTAACCAAAATAGAATCGATCAAATTATAAAGTGATTAACGAGGTAGTTTGATAATTTATATTTGAGAATAAATAATTGAGTAAATAAGATTGTAACTTAGATTGAAAAGCATAATATAATACATCAAAATAATGAATTAGGTATTCTTTTTAGCTTTATGTTGTGTGCTTTGAAGATATATGCATCACATTCTATTTTGAGATTAATTTATAATGTGATTTGAAGATATTTAACACTTTAATATCTTGTAGTAGTGACTCATTTGTCTTTAATAGTAAAAAGTGAGAGTTGAAAAAAATTAACTTTGCATTGACAGTATGGTTGCAAATGTGTACAGTTGCGAGTTGGTTCTTAGTTACATTGGGTGTCGTCTCTAGCCTTCATACTTATAGACCAAGGATTAGGTAATATATTTTAGATTTTTGTGCACAACAAGATTATGTGAAAAGACTTGTACATACTAGTGACGAAACCTGTATTGAACAAGTTAGGATGAAAAGAATTATTATTTTTAAACTATGTGAGATGTTACAAACTTTAAGAGGATTGAAGTCATCAAGGAACATATTTGTTGATGAGCAAGTGGCAATGTTCTTATATATAATTTCTCATCACCTTAAAAACAGAGTTACCAAGCATCACTTTAATAGGTCAGGGGAAACTGTTAGCAAATCATTTTACAATGTTTTAAATATTTTCATACGCTTACAAGATGTGTTATTTAAAAAGGCAGTGTCAATTACAACTAATTCTATAGACCCAACGTGGAAATGGTTTAAGGTATTGGAGTGAGTTTCATGTATAGCTCGTACATAATCCATTTGATTTATATTTAAATATAGTATCCTAACTCGAGGTTTTATACATGTGATGTATAATTGCTTAGGTGTTTTAGATGGAACCCACATCAAGATTAGGGTTCCAAAAGTTGATAAACCTAAATATTAAACGTGAAAAGGTGACATAGCAACAAATATGCTAGGTGTTTGTACACCTGATATGCATTTTGTTTATGTTCTTCCTGGTTGGAAAGGTTTTGTTGCTGATGGATGGATTCTTCGAGATGCCATTAGTAGGAGACATGGACTAAAAGTTCCTCGTGGTAAAGTGTAGAATTGAAAGAATTTGAATTAATTTTTAAGATCATACTTTTTTGGGAAAGTGTGTAACAGCCCGTTTTTAGGATTAACTGGAACAGTGGTTTCGGGGTCACCAAATCCGACGAGTAGGTTTGTAAATATTATATTTAATATTTACGAGTTAATTGTGATTTTTAAAAATATTTTTGATATTGTGATATTTGTTTTATAAGTGATTTATTAAGTTCAAGTGGTATGACCCTAAGGTCAAGTGGGTTTAGGAAATGAAGTATCAGGACCTCATTTCTATAAATCGAGTCATAAATATTTTTATAAATATTTACAAAGTGGCAAAAAGATGGTATTAAAGTTTCGTTGAAAAATTTTATCGTTTCGATAGTTAATTAAGCAAAAAGGACTAAATCGCGTAAAATGCAAAAAGTTACATTCTAATTGTTTAAGTGTTTATTTTCCATGTTTTACTAAAGTAGAAGTCCCTATTTATCAATTAAACCATTACTTTATGATAGTGGAGATTGGTGGTTTGGCATATATGAAATTATGTATTATTATAAAGGACAAAAAGGTAAATGGAATATTAAAATGTATTAAATAAAAATAAATAAAGTAACAGCCCAATTTGGACCTTAATTGGAACGGTGGTTTCGGGACCACGAATCCGAGTTAGAATAATATTTAAATATCATTTTCTATGTTTAAAATGTGTGAAGTTGCTATTGTGAAAGTTTCATTTAAAAATTTTAGTGTTTGGAGGTCGATTGATGAAAAAATGGTTTAATCGCGTAAAATGGAAAATTTAAGGGTTAATGTAACAACCCGTTTTTAGGATTAACTGGAACAGTGGTTTCGGGGTCACCAAATCCGACGAGTAGGTTTGTAAATATTATATTTAATATTTACGAGTTAATTGTGATTTTTAAAAATATTTTTGATATTGTGATATTTGTTTTATAAGTGATTTATTAAGTTCAAGTGGTATGACCCTAAGGTCAAGTGGGTTTAGGAAATGAGGTATCAGGACCTCATTTCTATAAATCGAGTCATAAATATTTTTATAAATATTTACAAAGTGGCAAAAGATGGTATTAAAGTTTCGTTGAAAAATTTTATCGTTTCGATAGTTAATTAAGCAAAAAGGACTAAATCGCGTAAAATGCAAAAAGTTACATTCTAATTGTTTAAGTGTTTATTTTCCATGTTTTACTAAAGTAGAAGTCCCTATTTATCAATTAAACCATTACTTTATGATAGTGGAGATTGGTGGTTTGGCATATATGAAATTATGTATTATTATAAAGGACAAAAAGGTAAATGGAATATTAAAATGTATTAAATAAAAATAAATAAAGTAACAGCCCAATTTGGACCTTAATTGGAACGGTGGTTTCGGGACCACGAATCCGAGTTAGAATAATATTTAAATATCATTTTCTATGTTTAAAATGTGTGAAGTTGCTTTTGTGAAAGTTTCGTTTAAAAATTTTAGTGTTTGGAGGTCGATTGATGAAAAAATGGTTTAATCGCGTAAAATGGAAAATTTAAGGGTTAATGTATAAGGGCCAAATTATGATTGTTTTTATATTATGGAATATTAAGGTTGCAATTTGGCCATAAATAGGAATTGGTGGCCGACCAATATGCATGGATTAATGACTTGAATTGTTTGTTATATTTTATGGCATTATGGTATACTTTAATATATGTTAATATATTATATTTAATAAAAGATGAAAGTGTTCATCTTTCTTTTATTTTTACTCGGCCGAAACTAAGAGAAAGAAAGGAAAGTTTCAGCTTTGATATTTTCGGTCCTTGCATGTTCAATTAGGTAAGTGATTTGAGTTTGGTTTTTGTTAATTTTTACACTTTTGAGATAGTTGCTTTGAATACTATAAAGCCCATGCTTGAAATTTTGAAATTGATGATATAGTCATGAAGTGTCATTGTTAATAGTTTGATAAAATTTACGTTTGATGTGAGAAAATAAAATAAATGTGTTAGATTAACATTTTGGTATTGGGATTTTTGGTAATTTTGAGCATTTAGGGTTAAATTGAAAAAAAGTACTAAATTGAAGGACTAGATTGTGAAATTAGTGAAATGGGAGGATTTATATAAGCTTAGTGAACATTCGGCCCTAGCATTGTATATACAAATTCTTCATATTTTGTGTTTTGAGAAAATTGGATTAAATTGTAAAAGTGCATAATATTAGGGGTAAATTGGTAAATTGCTCAATTATGTGTATTTGTACCTAAATGAAGGAAATTCTATTTGAATGAGATTAATTTCGAAATTTTTAGATCAAGAACCAAAAAGATCGGACGTGGATCGGGGAAAATAAAAAAAAATCGTTGAGTAGTCGAATTCGACTGTCCGTCGAAATCCGAGGTAAGTTGTTAAGAAAATATTTATTGTTGGTTTAAATAAATATAATTTATATATTTGTGTGAGCCGCGTTGAAATATATAAAATCTTGGTGTTGTCGAATGCAAATAGAAATAATAAATATGAAAATTTCACTAAGCATGTGAGTTTGATTATCGAGCACTAAGTGTGCGAAGGAAAATATTAAGCACTAAGTGTGCGATTTCATGGCCTTTCTAGTTAAACAATAGCACTAAGTGTGCGAATACAACGGGTGAAGGAAAATGATCAGACGGTCTAATTATCAAATGCAAGAGTAGTAGTGTAATATTTATGTTCGTAATAATGAAGGTACGTAATCAAACCTTTGTGGTTGATATTATTGAACTTGAAATTATATGGTGGGTAGTTATAAATATAATATGTATGATAGATTTGGAAAAATGAGAGATGGATGAGTTGAAAAGTATAAAATAAAATAAATAATGATAATAATAATAAAATGATATGATATATATATAATAATGTTTGATTATTTATTTTATATATGAGTGAACATTCGACTAGGTATTAAATGGTAAGATGGGAAGTGTTAAGTAATTATTATTATTTTTAGAGTTTATGTATATTCGAACATGTTAGGTATTAAACTTGACTGATTGATATATATTGGTAGTCAAGTTTGGTTGAATATGTGATTTTAGTAGCAGGACTTGGTTACTCAAATTGAGTTTTTAATGTCTTTTAAATTGTTTAAATTGCTTATAACTAAGCTAAAATAGCTTACTTTGAGAATGTGAAAGTGTATATATGTGATAAGGCCTAATGGCCGATGTGATGAATGTGAAAGTGTATATATATGTGATAGGGCCTAATGGCCGATGTGATGAATGTGAAAGTGTGTATATATGTGATAGGGCCTAATGGCCGATGTGATGAATGTGATAAGTCCCGAAGGGCATTTGTGTCAGTACTATATCCGGGTTAAAACCCCGCAGGCTTTATGCGAGAATATTATCACTGATTAATGTCCGTAAGCTTCGTGCTCGTACTATATCCGAGCTCTAAAGACCCGATGACTACGTGTGGGGATTTTGTCCGGGTAAGACCCGATAACTTCGTGTGGAGATTATGTCCGGGTAATACTTCGTAATAAGAATTGCTTATAAATATATTCAATGCGAAAGGTTAAACAGGTATGTACTCCAAGTTTATATGTGAGCTTGATTTGCACTAAATCATAAGGTAGTTATGTGACGCATACGAGAGCAATCTATGAGACTATTCCTATGATTATGTGACATCGGATCAGAGTGAGAGGTTATGTGAAATCATACGATATATCTATGTCACATGAGCTCACTTTTATGTGAAAGTTTATCTGCCTATTGTATATGATGAGATGTGCATATTCGGTAAAGGGATGGTATGCCCGAAGGAAGAGTGAAATAAAAATACGAACAACTATGTTATAATTTGATTGTTATCTGTTGACACTGCTTAAAACTTACTAAGCATTGTAATGCTTACTCCGTTTACTCTGTTTCCTCTGTTTTATAGATCTCATTGCGAAGCTACAGGCTCGGGGATCATCAGCAACTAGTCTCACTATCACTATCCACTGTTTGGTACTGCTATGTTTTGGATTATCTTATGGCATGTATAAAATAGACTAGTGGCGGAAGAATATTTTGGTTAATGTATATAGCCATGCGAAAATGGCTTATATATGTTTGAGCATAATGTTATAATCATTTGGTATGGAATGGTTAATCACTATCATAATTTGTGCTATTCATGCTAAAAGGGCTAGTTGAATCATGGAAACTATGAAATAGGTAAAGTCTACCTTAAAGGCAGATGCTGGCAGCAGCAGTGATGTAGATTTGGAAAATCACTAAAAATAGTAGGATTGGAATTAAATAATGAATAAATTATGTAAACGAACCTTGATGAATCTATTTTCATAGGAAAGTAACGAAACGATCATA
The DNA here is from genome assembly GCF_007990345.1 of Gossypium hirsutum. Lineage (NCBI taxonomy): Eukaryota > Viridiplantae > Streptophyta > Magnoliopsida > Malvales > Malvaceae > Gossypium > Gossypium hirsutum. Next base: position 36,142,761 of record NC_053444.1, read on the forward strand.
TGGACAGTATGTTCAGAGATATTCAGGTTCTCGTGAGACAGGGCCAGAACGGTTTCTGGATTCCCTGTTCCGACTTTGGAAATTCATTATAAATTAACCAGAGATAATTAGGAGTCATGCCATATATGTATAGATTCCTCTCTGAGTCTAGTTTCTATAGAAACAAACAGCATCAGTATTGAAGCTCTGTGCAGGGAGATATCCAAGTCGTAATGCGAAAAGGTTAGTGTAGTCGATCCCTGTAACATGGGAGACTTTGACTAATAAACTGTACTAATTGGCAGGACCAAAAATTCTAGAAAAAAATATGTAGATGGGAATATGAGTCTAGTTTCAGGGAAAAATTACGAAACTGATTTTCGAGTTGTGAAACTCAAGATATGATTTTTAAGGTGACAGTGTCGCAGTTAGCCAACTGCCTGGAAAATTTTAAAATGGACTGCGATAGTAAGCGAATTTAGTCTGTGAACCCCTCGTGTCCGACTCCGGAAACGGTCTCGGGTACGGGGTGTTACAATTTTATTGGTATCAGAGCTACGGTTTAGTCGATTCTAGGACTAACGTAGCACGCGTGAGTCTATTTATACATGCCATAAAGTGATAAAATGATAGTGTGATGATTTTTGGCTATTAAAATGTGTTTGCTGTATTGTAATGAATCTTGATCCCGATCGAGCTGTAGCAAGCTTCTGACTATGAGAATTTGCGATATAACTTCATTTAGATATGCCTAAATTATTAAGTTGATCAGGTACGTATCATGTACTCGTATTTGAATTTCGATTTGGATTGAATTATAAGGGTATAAGTGATGCAATTTTGAAGGAGTGTTATGACTATAAATGTGATTTTTGTATGTGGCTATGGAACTGGAAGTTGAATGGTCGATAAGCATGTTGTGTTTGTATTCAAGTAATGTAAATGATATACTAATGTGTATTGCTATATGTGTATATGTATGTAGAGACGAAATTGTCGAATGTAAAAAGGCAGTGAAGCGTATAGAGTGGTTGGTTTTTAGCACTAAGTGTGCGGGCAATAAGTGTTCACGGTTGTGAGATTGGCACTAAGTGTGCGGGCAATAAGTGTTCACGGTTGTGAGATTGGCACTAAGTGTGCGGGCTTGAAATGCATGGCACTAAGTGTGCGAGTTTAAAGTACATGGCACTATGTGTGCGAACCCACTATATATATATTTTCTATCAATTATTTATATTAAGGGTGCGACCTTACCAAGTCGATTTCGGACGGCGGAAAGGGGTAAGTTCTTGAGTAATAGAGCTTAAATTATGATTTGATTAGATCATGCTTTAAGCAAATCAAAATCATGCTCTTTGTGTGTGGCTATTGAGCCGAAATTGCAAGAATGATAAGTGTCTTGTGTTTGAGTTTTGCTAATGAAAATGAAATACGAATGTGTCATGATTTATTGTTAAATGTGCATGGTTATTCGAACGATGTCCGGGCTAAGTCCCAAAGGCTTTGTGCTAAGTGACCATATCCGGACTAAGATCCGAAGGCATTGGTGCGAGTTACTAAATCCGGGCTAAGTCCCGAAGAGCATTCATGCTAGCGATGTATCCGGGCTAAGTCTCGAAGAGCATTCGTGCTAGTGATGTATACGGGCTAAGTTCCGAAGAGCATTCGTGCTAGTGATGTATTCGGGCTAAGTTCCGAAGAGCATTCGTGCTAGTGATATATCCGTGCTAAACCCCAAAGAGCATTCGTGCTGGTGTTATATCCGGGCTAGGTCCCGAAGAGTAATCATGCTGGTGACGTGTATTCGGGCCTTCGTGCCTAGTAGGCTTCGTGCCGGTAATTTGAGCAAAGTTTAAGTGCTCATTACTATACGAATTCAAATTTAAATGAGATGATATGTTTAAAAGTGTACATACATGATGTTTATAGACTTGGTTAAGTCATATCAATGTGTATTAACGAATGAATAAGAGCACTATGTATGTGAATGATTAGAGGCACTGTGTGTGTGTGCGAATTCCTTTAACCGAGCACTATGAGTGCGAGATCGGTCAGTGGGCACTAAGTGTGTGAAGTGGAGTTCATGTAAGACCTCGTTTGGGACGAAGGCATTGATTTGAGATAGTGTGTAAGACCATGTCTGGGACATGGCATCGGCTCGATATGTGAGAATATGTAAGACATATCTAGGATATGGCATTGTAAGAGCTATATGTGCTATTGCTGAATGGACACTATTTTGTTAATCTTGTTCAAGAAAATTATTTTGATTAAGTTTCGACATTCGAAAGTTTGAAAGAATTTTTGATGAATGTTGATAATTTTGGATATACGAGTTATGCGCTAGAATGAATCTCATGCCAGTGTATTATATTAGGCTTTATGCCTATTCGACTGTATACGGGTAATGTTAACTATGATTGAATGTACTAAATGAACTAAATATTCAGGTACGTGGAAGTTGACTTTTCTTTTGGAAATAAGTTAAGTTGAATATTGAGATGTGATAAAGTTATAAAGGATATTCATTGGGATGTTTGAGAATATGTATACTTTCAGCCAGGTTACAGCTTATACATGAATGAAAATGTGGGTTATGAATATGTGAGTTGATGTTATGTATTATACATGTTAATATGTGATTTATATGTGTTTGAAATGCAAGTATAAATTCAATTAAGTGATTATTGCTTATGAAATCAAGAAAATGAGATGTATGTGGATACTTATAGAAATGTTTATGTATTTGTTTTAAGATAAGAAAGTGATTTTATAGATCGATGTGAAAGCAGTAATGAATTACAATTATATTTAATAAAATGATTTTTAAAAATCACAATTAACTCGTAAATATTAAATATAATATTTACAAACCTACTCGTCGGATTTGGTGACCCCGAAACCACTGTTCCAGTTAATCCTAAAAACGGGCTGTTACAAAGTGAACCATGATAAATAGTTTTTTTTTTCATTTTTATAGGTTGTTATTATCTAATTGATACTGGTTACACAAACTGTGAAGTATTTCTTGTGTCTTTTAAAGGACAAATATATCATTTGAATGAGTGACGTTAGGGTTACCAGTCAAGTAATCCAGAAGAATTTTTCAATTGAAGCATGCTTCAGCGCGCAATGTTATTGAAAGATGCTTTGGGTTACTAAAACTTAGATGTGGAACACTTAGGAGTCTATCATTCTATCCTGTAAGTGCGCACAATAGAATCATTATTGCATGTTATTTTCTCCATTATTTTATTCGAACCTATATGAGTCTTGATCCTATTGAAGCGGAGGTGGGAGAGGGATTACCTAGTAATGTGATAGATGAGAATGAACCAAATATCGTAAATATTCATCCATCGGATACCTGGGCTACTTGGAAGATGGAACTAGCCAATCAGATGTTCTATGAATGGCAAGCATCTAGAAATTAGTTAGATTTATTAAAACATAGTAGAAGGTTAATTTGTTTATGTTATTTCATTTATCTAGTTTACAAAACTTTGGTGTTGTTTGAATTTTTTTATGTATTGTACTGGGCTTGTTGAATTACAACTTTAATTTATTTTCCTTTGATTCGACATGTGTTATAATTTTATAAAGTGTCAATATTCTGATTCATAATATTGAACCTGATTTTAATTTTCATTTTTTCTTAAGATGGTTATGTCAGACTTTTTGCAATCAATTGATTTTCCCCTAAATTCTTGAGGAACCACAAGGCAATGGGATCCATAAGAAGATGATGCATTGGTTGCCTATATGGTCAACTTGCACAATGTTGGAACCTTTAATGCAGATACGGGATTCAAGGTCAGTTATTTAAATGAGCTGAAAAGAATGTTAGAAAATTTTTTACCTCATGTTATGTTGAAGGCTAAACCTAATCTTGAATCAGGGATTAGGCAACTGTTTACGACATGCGTAATAGAAAAGACAATAGCGGCTTTGGGTGAGACGAGCATAGGCAGATGGTTGTTGTTGAAGATGCTGTGTGGAACTCATATGTAAGTGTAAGAATGATTTCCTGTCTTTATTATCTTGTTTTGACCAAACTTATATCTAATGTGGATTCCTTCTTTTTTTTATAGAGTCATAAAGCAGTCGGTTAATTCAAACATCACATTTTCCCTTATTATGACCAACTTACTTCCATATATGCAAAACGTAAAACCATTGGGAAAGATGCTCAAACAACTATAAATACTGTTAAAGAAATAGATGCTGAGGATGTAGCTATTGCAAAGAGTCTTGAAGAAGGAAACAATTACCATGGATGTCAAGATGATGTTTCCTTGGATGAGATGGATGTCTCGGCTACACAATCACAACCGTCAACGCCAAACCAAGATAGTTCCACATTTTCAAAGAAGAAGAAAAAAAAAGATTTATGGTGGAAGTGAACAAATTTATTCTTCACTTATAGATGCTGCCACATTATTGGGGGAAAACATACTGACTGTTACCCTGGAATTAAGTAGGAGCATTGCCTCCGAAATGATATTTCAAAGGAATTTAGAAATGGTCATTCAAGAAAGTGCTCAAAAATTGTATATGGCCTTATGTGAAGTAGAAGGATTAACTGAGGATGAGCGCTATCATGCGTTGAGCAAAATTCTAGACCATCCAATGCAAATGCTCGTTTTCTTTAGTGTACCTTCTTCTGTGTGATTAGAATGGGTGAGAATATTTCTTTTTGATTATTAAAAATCATGGTTGTGCTGGTGATGTTCGGGTAACTTTTTGTATATGTAATATTTGGATGGTATAATGACATGATAGAATGTCACAGACTGTTGGAACTTTTTGATGTTGTAAAATTTAACATATAGATTATGACATATAAGGTAATGACATCATATAACTTTTTGTTAATGTATGAACATTATATTTGGATGTAAAATATAATTCTCAAGTTATTTATTACGTCTAATCTTTTGCTTTTCAATTTAGAAGATAAATAAATTATTTGTTTCACTAATGATATTTTAACACATTAAATATGCATTGCAGTTTAAAAATAATAAAGTAGGTTATACATTATTTTTCTAATATTATATATTATGATGTTTATTATTTCATATTTTATAATAATTATATTAAGAATGTTATTAAATTATATATTATTTTATTAAATTGTATTTAACAATAATTATGTTAAAATATGATTAAATTATTTATTATTACTTGTATTAAATTATATTTAATAATAAATTTATTAAAATTTAATAACAATAATAATTAACTATCTATAAAAAATTCTACTAAGGGTAGTTAAATAATTTAAGCCTATATTCCGTTTACCTAACCAAACGTGATGTAAATATACAAACAGAAACATTTGGGGACTGTAAAGGATCCATTGGGACAATACACCATCCTGCCCCATTTTTCAGATTAAGGCAATATAGCTTTCAGTTCTTTTTCTCCGCTTGACATGATCATCACTTTTTCTGCCAAACAGAAACATTTGGGGACTGTAAAGGATCCATTGGGACAATACACCATCCTGCCCCATTTTTCAGATTAAGGCAATATAGCTTTCAGTTCTTTTTCTCCGCTTGACATGATCATCACTTTTTCTGCCTGGAAAATTTTGCATCAATGATGAACTGCCCTCCACTATTTTAATATTTTAAGGTTTCAAATTAAGAATCACAAGCTTCCATATTTATAGACTAAATATAACGTAATAATTACTAATATCTTTTTTAAAATTCAAATTTATTTTTTCATATTTAAAAATTTTAGATTTATTAATATCATATTTTTCTAAACTTTATGGTTAAATACGAATAAAAAAGGAAAATATTTGGTAAATTATTAGTCAAGCTTTTAGACTCTATAAATAGAATTAAGAGTTAATAAATATATTATAAAATATAATATAATATTAAAAAAGAATAAATACTAATAGATAAACAAAACACAGGGGAATGGTTTCTTGGTTGATTGCATTGAAAAACAGCTTATTTAAATTACAAGTCAAAGATATTATAATTTTTTTATTATTAATTGGCAGTTTTAAAAACGGACATTATTGAAGATGCTAAATACGACCCATTTTATTTAAATTTTCTTTTATTTTTATTTTATAATTGACAGTAATTAAAAATAGAATTTATGGATTTTTACATAATATGGTTTTGGTAGAATTAATTTCACTGCATATTTATATAACTATTTTAATATTATTATTGAATTAATTGTAAAGTAATATCATTTAATAAATGTCTTGGATAAAATTTTCAAATAATTTTATAATTTTTTTTTAAAATTTAATAATTAAACCGTAAATGAGAAGTTATAAGGAGCGTCGTGGTTGTGTGGTTCCATGGCTTTGGTTTCTATCATTTATTTGAATCTTTGATTAAACAACTCCTAACCTTCATAAAATTATAAATACTTATTGAAAACAATAATTAAATGAAAAAAATAGGTATAAAAAACACTAAAATGGAGTTGACGTGAAAATACAAAATTAACTAAAATGATAGGAATTTATCTAGATAATAAATTCTCATTGACGGAGGATTCTTAGGTGAATCGCCTTAGCTCACACTGCAAGTAATGCTTGCTTCATGTGTCCAACAAAATTCATGCCCAAAGGGTCAAATTTGGCTGTCATGTTTATTCAGACTTCTAACTAGTTATAAAAGAATATTCTTATCAAGCCAAGCATGTGTCGTATTGCACAGTGCAGACTGAGGATTTTGTTCTGCAGAAATTCTGACTCTATATTACCTTTCGAATTTCAATAGACAGAAAACCAAGTTCTTAACCTGAAAGTTGTATATTATGCATAACACAAGTACAAAATATGAGAAAGAGCTCCCAAATAAATAATTCAGAGATTATGCATACATCTCTTTTCTCTTGTTACAACCGGCCGTTCCAATCAATTATGAAGTTGGTTTGGTCCACTGGGGACAACGCGATGTGAAACTGCGTGCACTGCTCTGATTTTATCGCTGGCAGGCTTCCCAAGGCTACGGATGGCTGATAAGCTTGTTAAGAATATGGGAGAATACTTGTCCCTCAATCTTTGATCGATGGTTGCTTGGTCCACATATCGGGAACTTGCGACTTCAACAAATCCTAGGATGATTAGAACAACGAGAAACTGGGATAAATAGCTTGGGGTTTTCATGCTAAGATTAAATGGTAGGGGAAACAATGTCTCTTTATTTTTTTTTCCTTGGTTGTTTCTGTTATTTAGTTATTGGTAGGCTTGAAGTCTATATATAAAGGATTCAGCTGAGTCTGATGAGCAAAAGATTAACATCTCAATGACAAAAAAAATTAAGAATTTGATGACCTTGAATCTTCTGTACATCTTCAGATTTGTCAAAGGGTTGATGGATGATGTCGTTATCCATAAAGAGGCTTGTTGTAGCACGTTAATGATGAATTAACTCTTCCAAACAGTTTTGCATACGAAACTCAAACTTCACAATTTCCACATTTGATTTTTCGTTGTAAAATCTAGTCAAAGCATCACTATTTGATGCCTGTGTTTAATAACGATATGCAATGCCATGACTCCAAATCAGACACTCTTAAGCAGTTTAAACTCACTTGTCCTATTAGTCATTGCAATAAAAAAACCTTACCTAACAAAAAATTAAACATATTTATAGGAGTGAGTAGAATTTTGTCATGCTAAACTTAATTAATTAGCTCACTTGGTATCGATTAATTTGATTTTATTGATTTAGTCAATCATGATCTCGGTTGGTTACGATTTATTAAATTCCATAACCCATATAACTAAATTAATATATTATTTTTATAATATATATAAAAAATAAGTCAATTTGAGTTCAATCATAAACACAAACTCAGTTCCCATACCTACACCAAATAAGGTTGTATTGTATACTTTCTATCATTTTCTGTGTGGAAGACAATATAGCAAAGTTCCATGGAGGATAAAGTTGATATAGACCAAAATTAAAGAAAGAAAACAAATTATGCTAGTAAGTCTAAATGATGTGACCACTACCAGCATGCAAGATACTTTGTTAATAAACAACATGGAAATGACATCAGCGAAGAAATTTTGGTTCCTAATTTTCTTGTCAAGTTCAGGATTTCAGTTGTGTTTAAAAAACTGGTTTTGTCTTGAGCAATTGACTTTTTAAAGCCAGCCTGGTTAGCTATGATATTATTGTAGTTTAGCTTATTTTATAAAGTCTAAATTCAAACAAAGGGGGATTCTTCTATCGTAGGGTCTGTATTTTTGTTATCCTAAAAATCATTGCTTCCACTAATACAAGTTCTGATGTACGATCCTAGTTAAATTTTAGGAAAATAATTAATCAAATCAATAAATTATAATTTAATACCAAAAATTTTAATGCAATATCCATCTTTTTAACACAATACTAAAATTTTTAATCCTTACTCTTTGAAAAATTTTCTTTAGTTGCAATTTTCAACTCTTGAATTCCATCATCTCTTCCAGAATTATTATTATTATTTTCTTAGTTTTATCTAATTTCATTTATTAAGTTTTTTTAGTTTTATTTAATTTCATGATTGCTATGCTTTCTTTTCAAATATTCTATATTGCTTTCTAATTCACAATGAACTAAATTGTTTATATGATTGAGAGGTTCATAGGTTAATGGTTTGGTAATTAAAATAGGGTTAAAAATTGATTTAAAAAAGATGGTTGTGGTTTAATTCTCTTGATTTGTGCATATGCATTAATTCTAGGTAATAGCTAGGTTAATTAGAATTATTAGGGAAAGTAAGTTGAGAGCCAACCATGTCCTCTACTTCAGCGAACTAGTTAGAGGCTACCCAAGATTTGTTTTAGGGAAAACTACCAATTGATGACCACATTGCACTTAGTGCGACGTTGGTAAACTGTTAAACTACTTAGAGACATAAGGGAAGGTGTGCTAGTGACACTTTTTTTCATTTAGCACTTGGCTTAAATTTGGAGCCACATTCATGTCATTGATTATAGATAAAGGGTTAATATGACATATGTTATTAATTACTATTAAGTGAAAGTAATCCTTAACCACTACATTAATGAATTAAGGTTGAATAGTAATCATAACATTTGCTTAGTTTGCATATTATAGCTTCATTCAGTTTGTCATTTATCGATTTCTACTTTATTATGTTTCTTACATTAATTTAGTTAATTAGTGAGTTGAATTGTTAGTTGAAATCATTTGTACATTTTTATAGTGGGTTTGATCACCATCCTAATTGTAACATCCTTAAAACCCCTTTAGTAGAAAATAATATCAGATAAATTCTTACTGAAATAAGATATAAAAAATGTAAAGGATAGGGATGTTAGAAAAAAATGAAATAAAAAGTATGTTGTGAAATATTAATTTGAGCTAGGGACTAAATTGTAAAGATATGAAAAGTTTTGTGGTTCAAGTGTAAATATTTAAAATGTGAAAGGTTAAAGTATAAATATGGAAAAGTTGAAAGGTCAGTGCTGAAACTATCTTTAGGGTGGAATAGTCTAGAAAATAAGGAAAATAGATGAATAAGGACTAAATTGAATAAATGGAGAATTATGAAGGGCTAAATCATAATTTTACCAAATTAAGTGATGATTCAATGATGAAATTTTTAAGGATTATAAAGGCAAAATGGTCAATTAGCATGAGAGAGAATTCTAGAGTGTAATGATACATGGGAGATATTTTAATGATATTTTAAATTTAAATAATTAGATAAATGTTATAACATTAATATTTTTATTATATTTTTATTGATATTTTATTATGAAAATGTTAGTATAGAAGGGGAGGAAAGGTGAAGGGGAATTATCATCCTTCCATGCTCCATCATGAGAGAGAGCTAGAAAAGAGAAATTTTTATTATTCTTGCAATTTGGTCATTTGCCATGAAAATCCACTTTTTCATCCAAAATTCCTAAAAATTTCCTTAGACACCAAAGAGAAAATATAAAGTAGAGTTTCTAGAGAATATGTTCATCAATTTGGAAGCAAGAAAATAGTAGATGAAAGTGAAGAAAATAAGAAAAAAAAAGGGAAAGAAAGTGGTGAAGATGAGAAAGGAATGGAAATGAAGAAGAAATGAAGAAATTCTTGACAAATGAGGTAAGTTTCATACTAACCCTACTTTTATTTTGATAGATTGAGTTAAATATGTTGTGAATAAGATGTATGGAACATGTATTTTAATCTAAATACTAGAAATATAAAGTATTTGATAAAGTATTTGATAAAGTATAGAGACTTTAAACACTAAATTGATAAGTAGGAGAGAATGTGATTTGTATTATGAAAAGTACTAAGATTAAGAAATGAATATGTAATCTACATGTAAGCATAAGTGATTAGGTTGAATAGTAACCAATAGTATGGTGATTATGTATGATTGAATGAATGATAGTGCAAAGAACCATGGAAAGAAAATATTTTCATTAAAACAATTTGGATAGTAGCAGTAGCTTAACTTTGAAAATTCACCAAAACTCATATAAATTTATTTAGAGGTTGAATTAAATATTATTGAGTCTAGTTTTTTATGGAAAAAACAATGTAAGCAACGGAGTTATAGATTTTGAGATATATTAGTTTTTGTAGAACAAGGTCAGGATGGATTCAGGTTCCCCTATTCTGACTTTGGAAAATCATCAAAACTTGTACAAAAATGTTTAGGAGATGAAATTTATATTCCAAAAATATTAATTAGTCTATTTTCAAGTGATACAAACATTAACATGATACGAATCCCGAACTAAAAGATAATTAATTTTTAGTGAAGAAGGGTCGAAGTTGTTAAGCAGTACAACATAGGCAAATTTGAAAAATCTTAATGAGTGTGGGCTCACTTTGAATTAGAAAATTTTTCACAAAAAAATTACCAGTGGGGTAATTTTTTAATTTCTTTAAACTTTTGGGTCAAGTTGTAAATAATAAAAATATCTCTAGAAATTTTATGAAATAATTTCTTCAGAGAATTTTCTCTCACAACTTTTCTCTTGAATTCAAGTATGTGTAAAATAATGACCCTAGACTCTCTTTATATAGTAAGAGTTTAGAGAGTTCAACTATGATTAATCTTAACCACTTTAATATTAAATTAATATAATACTTATCAATATAAATATTAGATTAAATTTAATATTAGATCTTATTAAATGAATAAAATATTTATCTACAAGATAAACATTAAATTAAATTTAATATTAAGATAATCACTTTAATATTAAATTAATAAATACTATTAAGATAAGTATTTTATTTAATATTAAATCTATTAAAATAATATTATTTTTGAACAGTTAATCTGAAATTAAATTCTCTGGTAGAGTCCTAGTAAGAGTGTAATTCTTCCACTGCTCAACCACCAAAGATCCACTGCCACCGTCCTAGCCGCCAATACCCTAATGATGGCTCGACCGATTCGATCTAACCACCGATTGAACCGTCGACCGGATTTCACATATCAGACTCGATTCGACCAATTTTTGGGTCTTGGTCTTGGTTTTGGACTCTCGGGCCTAATTTTACGATCTCAAGTCCAACTTTCAAGTTGAATTACCCATTGGGTCAATTGTTTGACTTGAAAATTAATTTCCAAAAATATCATATTAATATTAATTAATTTGATTAATTTAATTTTACTTCATAAAATTAATTTTCCCAAAAATAACTTAGATTTTCCAAATTAATTTTTCAAGAAAATTCTTTAATCAAATTCTCTAGTTGAACAATTCTTACGACTGCCCAATTTAATTTTACACCGAACAAATCGACTCAATTAAAATATTTCCAAAGTCGTAGAATTTTCTTTTGATCCAAATGTAGTCCGATCGAGCTTTTGTTGAGTTAGCGGAGGGACCAATTGGACATATACAATTAGACTCTAGTAATTGCAATTATGTCCAGAAGCATCGTTCCGATAATTCGCAATTACTTAATCATAGAGTCAATCCACAAGAAGTACCATGATTGAAAACTTCTTATTGTATACTATTTACGAAAGCAATTCATCCAACTGCTTTGTCCAATGACCTCGTCATGTGTATGTTACCCTCATATGATATCCTTGATTTGTTTGAGTTAAACTCGTTCACTCAATACAATCATATTTTATCTCATTTTCACCATTATGTCTTCTTAATGATTAATATGATCACTGTCAACAAATGACTATGACAAATTGTTTGTTTGAGAACGAGTAACCCGTGGCCATGTTCCATATTTATCAATCCACACAATCCCAATGAGAGGATATCATTAGATCTTTAATTGAGCTATAAAAAGGTCATGCCATGAAAAGGTCATGTACCCAGCATACTGGCTATCGACTCGATCATATTTAGAGCATAAGCCTCCACTTATATCAAAGCACATGAGTTACATACGCATGGTCAATGGCTAACTTAGGATTTAGATAAATCACACCATGAACGTCACAAGTGAATTAATTCACAAACGGATTCAGAATTAACTAATCTTGGGTCCAGTCCAATGTATCATTCTTTCAATGAATGTATCTATGTCTCTACTTGTGGAGTCAACTACTTCGGTAGCCAAGACTAGCCATCTCTTCAATTGGAATTGTAGATGACATAATAATCCTTCTCAATATTTGAATCAAATGTTCACTTTGATTCTTTTATGGGATTATGGACTCATTTAGATTATCTACTAAAGTAAGTTATCCTTCTCGCAATGTAAACGTTCTTACAATGCCACATCATATTTAGAGCATAAGCCTCCACTTATATCAAAGCACATGAGTTACATACGCATGGTCAATGGCTAACTTAGGATTTAGATAAATCACACCATGAACGTCACAAGTGAATTAATTCACTAACGGATTCAGAATTAACTAATCTTGGGTCCAGTCCAATGTATCATTCTTTCAATGAATGTATCTATGTCTCTACTTGTGGAGTCAACTACTTCGGTAGCCAAGACTAGCCATCTCTTCAATTGGAATTGTAGATGACATAATAATCCTTCTCAATATTTGAATCAAATGTTCACTTTGATTCTTTTATGGGATTATGGACTCATTTAGATTATCTACTTAAGTAAGTTATCCTTCTCGCAATGTAAACGTTCTTACAATGCCACATCATATTTAGAGCATAAGCCTCCACTTATATCAAAGCACATGAGTTACATACGCATGGTCAATGGCTAACTTAGGATTTAGATAAATCACACCATGAACGTCACAAGTGAATTAATTCACAAACGGATTCAGAATTAACTAATCTTGGGTCCAGTCCAATGTATCATTCTTTCAATGAATGTATCTATGTCTCTACTTGTGGAGTCAACTACTTCGGTAGCCAAGACTAGCCATCTCTTCAATTGGAATTGTAGATGACATAATAATCCTTCTCAATATTTGAATCAAATGTTCACTTTGATTCTTTTATGGGATTATGGACTCATTTAGATTATCTACTAAAGTAAGTTATCCTTCTCGCAATGTAAACGTTCTTACAATGCCACATCATATTTAGAGCATAAGCCTCCACTTATATCAAAGCACATGAGTTACATACGCATGGTCAATGGCTAACTTAGGATTTAGATAAATCACACCATGAACGTCACAAGTGAATTAATTCACAAACGGATTCAGAATTAACTAATCTTGGGTCTAGTCCAATGTATCATTCTTTCAATGAATGTATCTATGTCTCTACTTGTGGAGTCAATTACTTCGGTAGCCAAGACTAGCCATCTCTTCAATTGGAATTGTAGATGACATAATAATCCTTCTCAATATTTGAATCAAATGTTCACTTTGATTCTTTTATGGGATTATGGACTCATTTAGATTATCTACTAAAGTAAGTTATCCTTCTCGCAATGTAAACGTTCTTACAATGCCACATCATATTTAGAGCATAAGCCTCCACTTATATCAAAGCACATGAGTTACATACGCATGGTCAATGGCTAACTTAGGATTTAGATAAATCACACCATGAACGTCACAAGTGAATTAATTCACAAACGGATTCAGAATTAACTAATCTTGGGTCTAGTCCAATGTATCATTCTTTCAATGAATGTATCTATGTCTCTACTTGTGGAGTCAATTACTTCGGTAGCCAAGACTAGCCATCTCTTCAATTGGAATTGTAGATGACATAATAATCCTTCTCAATATTTGAATCAAATGTTCACTTTGATTCTTTTATGGGATTATGGACTCATTTAGATTATCTACTAAAGTAAGTTATCCTTCTCGCAATGTAAACGTTCTTACAATGCCACTTACCATCAATTTGAACTTAGACAATCAATAAGCTAATATTTGCTTGTCACAATTTCGCTATGCATGATAAATATGGAAGACATAAATACAAAAGATATAATAGTGAAATGTGATATTAACTTTATTTATTTATTCATCGTTCACATAAATAAAAAAACAAGTACATGTTTACTACAATATAAACACATTTCCTAACAATCTTCCACTTGCCCTAGTGAAGCAAATGTGTCATGTTTCGCATTCTCATATCCTCGATGTGTTTGTTAAAACTTTTAGTTATAAGAGTCTTAGAAAACAAATCTATAAGGTTATCTTTAGAAGCTACTTTCACCACATCTACAATTCCTTCGGCTACTGCCTCTCGTATCAAGTGATACCTCTGATCAATGTGCTTCGTCCTCTTGTAATTTCTTATTTCCTTAGTATTAGTCATCGCAGCACTGTTATCATAATATATTGTTATAGCTTTTTCCAAACCAAGAATGTCTTCAAGATTGGTTAAGAACTTTTGAAGCCATATTGCTTCTTTCGCCGCCTTAGAAGTAACCACATACTCGGCCTCCATAGTAGAGTCAGCAGTGCAAGTTTGTTTTACACTTCTCCATACTATGGCTCCGCGGCCTAGGATCCACGACCTAGGATGAATACATTTCCTGATGTAAATTTCCTCAAATCTTTACAGGTTTGGAAGTCTGAGTCTGTGTATCCAATAGGAGTAAATTTCTCCCCATAATACACAAGCATACAATCCCTAGTTCTTTTAAGATACCTTAATATATGCTTTACAACTTGTCAATGCCAAAGACTAGGATTCGCATAATATTGACTAACCATTCCTACTGTAAAACAAATATTTGGACGTGTGCAAAGCATCGCATCCACAAGGCTTCCAACTGCCGAAGCATATGGTACCTTACTCATATGCTCTCTTTCTTTTGCTGTCTTAGAATAGTCATCTAAAGAAAGATGCAAACTTGATGCAATCGGCTGAATGCCTGGCTTCGTATCGGTCATTGCAAAACGTTCGAGTACCTTATTGATGTATTAAGCTTGTGATAGAGCTATCGTTTTATTCTTTTGATCCCTAAGGATTCAAATTCCAAATATATAACTAGTTTCACCTAAGCCTTTTATGCTAAACTGTTAAGCTAACCACAATTTAAACGATGACAATTCTCCTACATCGTTTTTGATAAATAGAATATCATCGACATACAAAACAAGAAAGACCTTATTTTTATCATTTATACGCTTATAAACACAAGGTTCATCAACTTTTTGCTCAAACCCAAAAGTCTTGATCGTTTGATCAAATCTTTTATTCCATGAGCATGACGCCTACTTAAGTTCATAAATGAATCTTAGCAGTTTGCAAACATTTCGCTTCTTTCCTTTGACAATATAGCTAATGGGTTGAGCCATGTAAATGGTCTCATCAAGAAAGTCATTCAAGAATGTTGTCTTGACATCCATTTGACAGATCTCGTAATCAAGAGCAGTGGCAATGGATAAGAGTATGCGGATAGACTTGAGCATGGCTACCAGAGAGAAGGTCTCATCGTAATCGATGCCTTCTTTCATTGTGTAGCGTTTTCCCTGCAATTCTAGCTTTATGTGTTTCCACTTTTCGTCCCGCATTTCTTTTTTTTCTTGTAGATCCACTTACATCCTATGGGTTTAATCCCAATCTATAAGTCTAAAAGTTCCCACACCGTATTGAATTTCATAGAATCTATCTCGGCATCCATGGCTTGTTTCTAGAGCTTGGAATTAACATCTTGCATAACCTCATTGTAAGTGAGTGAATCATTATCTTGCATAACCACCCTAGATGAAGAATTTCGGTTTCTTAGAAACTCTCCCACTACGACGAATTCCCCTATGTTGTTGACTGTTTGCAGGTCTTTCTACAACTCTCTCGAGAAACGAACTTGGTGATTATTATACAACTTCTTTAAGTTCCTCGAGTACCACTTTACTTTGAGGCTTAAAGTTACCCATATAGTTTTCCTCAAGGAAAAGTAGCATGAGTAGAAATTTTAATCGTATTATCTTTCGGATTGTAGAATAATCCACCATTTGTTCCTTTCCGGTATCCTACAAACATGCACAATTGCATCCAACTTCTTTGCATCATTATCCAAAACGTGTGTTGGACAACCCCATATTCTAAAGTAACTTAAAACGGGTTTCTTTTCATGCCACAATTCATAAGGTGTCTTACAAGCAGACTTGGTTGGCGCATCATTCAGAATATAGCAAGTCGTTTGTATCACATATCCCTAGAAGAAAGTAGGGAGTTTCAAATAGCTTAACATTGAACAAACATGTCAAGCAAGGTTCTATTCATTCTCTCAACTACGCCATTCCACTGTGGACTGCCCAGCGTAGTCAACTGGGATAAAATCTCATTCTCTATTAGGTATCCTAAGAACTCGTCAGACCTAACTTGGTCAGACCGAAGATTATTTATGTATAAACCTAATTGCTTTTCCACTTCCGCACAAAACTCTTGAAATTTATCAAAGGTTTCGCTTTTGTGATGCATTAAATAAACATATCCATTTTGAGAATAGTCTTCGATGAAAGTCATTTAATAATCATAACCTCCTCGGGCACTGATGCTCATGGGACCACGTACATTAGTGTGCACAAGTTCTAAAAGTTGGTTGGCCTTTGTACCTTTCATATTAAAAGACCTCTTAGTCATTTTACCTTCTAAGAATGATTCACATTGTGAAAGACTAACTTCCTTAAGCATACTGAAGGGACCATCTTTCATAAGTCTAGTGATTCTTTCTTGGTTAATATGACCATGACTTGAGTGTCAAAGGTACCCCTCATTAAAGTGAGAAGTTTTAAGCTTTTTATTCACTATTTTAGTTTGAAACATCGAGTAGTTATTTGGTTTGATAAAGTAGAGATTGTTTTCCATCCATCCTTTATAGATTATAGAACGATTTTTCATGAATAGCAATCCCTTTTATCGTATGTCACGACATAACCGTCATAAAATAAACATGTTACAGAAATTAAATTCCTCTAAAAATGAGGTACATAAAATACGTTCTTTAAAATAATAGTCCTAAAATTATCAAAATGTAAAATAACTTGTAACACCCTATACCCGACCCGATCGTCGAGCCAGAATATCAAGATGTCACACCACCGTCACATATCATACTCATAGTAAATTGTCACATTATGAAGAAATCATCCTCTTTGACAGTGATCTTATGAATTTGCAGTCAAACATATATCAATCATCATTAGGACATGCCAAACATACTTTAAATAAACTTGTAATAATAATTAAACATGCATTAGGACTACTTAGCAAAATACCAAAACAAGTCACGTAGGTATCAATACTAAGACAAGGGTATCGATTTCTTCTGGTATGGTATCGATACCATTTGTAAAATCAGTACCAAATCAATATTATGTTTCTCGCCTAAACTCAAAGTCTCGAAAAATATCGGTACCTTTGCAAAAGTAATGATAAAATTTCCCCGCGTATAAATACTCGTGATATAGTATTGATACAAATTTAAGATTTTGACTTCTTGCACATTTCAAATCACAGAGGTATCATTTTTACAACACGAATATCGATACCTCTGTTTCAAACTAGAAAAATACAACATACTTGAGCATAAAAACCATTCCAACATGTACCAATCCATTATGCTAACATATCGTCATCAAATAAACATCAAAACGGCCGTAATAGTAGTATCAAACATCAAAAATAAGTTCAAATGATAATCGGCATAATATGATTCAATTATCAAAATCCTAAGAGCAATTAAGCTATGGAACTTCCAAAATATCATGACCAATATCATTAAAATTCTTCCACTTTGCCTTATTCCCAAAATGAAAACAAATAATGATAACACCTACGGAAAAACAAAAACGGACTTACTTGGATCACCTTTCGGAACCACATCGCTCACACCGGCACATTACTAATCTACAATGGTTTAAGAAGGGATTGGACGAGCTTAACAAACTCAGTGAATGCCTAGAACAACTACCATGCAAACAATTCATCAAGCATAAATGAAACAACCATATAGCACAACCTTAACAGTTCCAACTCTAGTGTCATAATATACTTACTTGTGCATTATTACTAGTTCATTTACATGGTATTCACTTTTAAGCATATACCACATTACACATATAATCACGTAACATTTAAGCATATATCACAATACTTATATAATCACATAACATTTAGGCTTATATCACAATACTCATATAATCACATAACATTCAAGCATATATCACAATACTCATATAATCACATAACATTCAAGCATATATCATAATACTCAAAAACATGTTTATATATAAATTGGCACTTGAGCTATGAAACATAAAAGTGAGCTCTATCATTACTCATCGGATACACAGATCTCTAACATACCACATAGACTTCTAGAGTCAAACATGTCTCAAAAGTGAAGCAGAAAGCTAACACTCTCCTTATTTGCCCTCACATGTCTCGTTGAATAGGGTTTAGCTCATATTCCCTTATCCCTCCAACATGTCTCAGGGCCTCAACATCCAAAATCACTGTACATATAGGTGAGTACTCACAATCCTATGGCATGCTAACTATATCCAACAGTTTCAAGATCACAGGGCCAAAATATCTTAAATCAAACATATATATGACTTACGGATTATCCGTACACTATCACTGCATATTTGTATCTTTAGCAAAAATTTGTCACTAACATTTGACATATACATAACATGTACACATTTGCATTTTCACAATAGTTATCATAACCACATATCACATGTTATAACATCTCATCTCAATTCATATGTTTACAAACACATAAGCACATAGTTCACAAGATAACATAGTATGAGGAAGCTTACACTTGAAATCTAAAGTAGGGGTTTAGGCTACTACTAAATTCCCTAATAACACATTGAACCATATCCACAAGCAATTACTCCAAATACTCACCAATTACGCTTTCACCGAAAAGTTGAAAGCTCTGCCTTTATCTTTACTCGTAGAAGGTCTTATCGATTGCAACGCTTCAACAAAGTAAATCACACAACTCAACAATCAACATTCAGCCAAAGAATCACATCAAACAATCCAAAAGCACAAGTCTAAGCTAGGTTCTCTTTTGGTCGAAACCTTCGACATGGAAAACTTAAAATTCAAATATCTCAGTCTATACTTAATCTTTTAGCCTAAAACCGATTGCGTTCATCTATTTAATCACCTATAACTAATTCTCAACCTTTAAACTACACAAAATTACTCAATTCATGGTATCACAATTTTTCAACGTACAATAGGCATTTTTCATGAAAACTCATTAAAACCTTAGAAATCCTTAACGAAAATTTAAAGTAAGTTTAGAAACCTTCTAATCATGTTAAAAAAAGTTGAAACACACTTTGAAAACACGTTTTTACCCAGAATCCCAAAATCCACCATTAACAACCCAATTTTTAACTATTATTTAAAACATGCAATTTAATGGCTAAAAATTCCATTTAAAAGACCAAATATCATTTAAAAATAATTAGGAGTCTAATCGTTACCTTAGTTAGATAAAAACTGAGCATTTGATCGAAAACCCGATAAACCCGAAAGCTTGACAAAGGAGAAAACTATGGTGTTTTTAGATATTTCTCTTAACTTCTATGGAGGTTTATGAATAGGAAGATGATAGAAATCAAAGGAATAGGGTTTAGGAATCAAAATTGGAAGATTTTTGCTTAAGAAACTCAAGGGACAACAACACTAAAATATAAAGGAGAAACTATCATGACATTAATATAGATAGAAGGAAAAATAGGGGGTTTTTAGAGTTTTGGTTTAATTGCCTTTTAAAAACTCACAATTTAGATCCTTTTATAAACCAGTCCTTATTTCAAAATTAATGATCTTTTAAACACCTTTTTCAAAAATTGACTTGATTTTGTAAAACCCATAGACAAAAACATTTTCAAATACCATGCTAACGAAATTGCCAAGCTCATTAAAGCTAAAATCCTTAAAATACCCCTAAAACTTCTAAGCCCTACTTTGGGGGTGTTACATAACTTCTCCCATTACTTCAACTAAAACATAGGTCCCACCTCTAGTCTGTAACAAGAGGCTCTCATTACGCAGACTTCTCATTTCGATGAACCCCTGTAAAAAAACACACACATGGTTAGTGGCTCCAAAATCAATAACCTAGTTGTCAATTTATTCTTCCACTAATCAAGCTTCAACCACAAAGAATTCCATAGCTTTGCCCTTTTCGGCTAGGTAATCCAAATACTCTTTGTAGTTTGATCTAAAATGCCCTTTCTTGTTGCAGAAGAAACATTTGATATTTTTAGGATCTTTTGACTTCTTAACCTTGTTCCTATCCACATGAGGTGAAACTGAAAACTTAGTCAATTTCTTCTTAGTTTTTTATTTCCCCTTACAAGAAGAGGGGCCCACAGCTAAGTTTGCCTCAGGTTTCTCTCTCTTGAACCAGCTTACCACCATTCAACATCAACATCAACTCATACGATTGTAATTCCTTCATGAACTGAGTCAAGGTAAGCACCTTGTTGCCCAAGTTGTAAACGATCCTAAAACCAACAAACTCTTTGGTTAAGGATTTGAACACTATTTCAATCTGAGTGTTCACATCAAGTTCAGCCCAATTTTCCTCTGCTTCCACAACGAACCCCACAAGCTTAAGCATATGTTCTTTTATCAGAGTATCAGGCTTCTGCTGAGAGTTCATCAACTTTGTAATAGTGGATTGTCAAGCCAATGTGATTTGGCCTCTGAGCAAATCCTCCAAAATTTTCATGATCTCTTTGGCAGTACGAAAATTCTCGTGTTGCTTTTGCAACACAGTACTCATGATCGCTAACATATTGTAACACCCCTAGTCCGTATCCATCGCTGGATTAGGGTTTCACAACATTACCGAACAAATAGAACATTAAACATGCATTTCATACATCATTGTAAACATATTAAAATACATTCATTCATAAACATATCGTCCCTTAATTGAGCCCTCGAGGCCCTAGAAACACCTTAGAAATAATTCGGGACCAAATTGGAAACATTTGGAAAGTTCAAGAAATAGTTAGAAAAATTTGACTGTAGGGGTCACACGGCCGTGTGGCCAAGCCGTCTGCCTCACACGGTTGAGGCACATGCTCGTGTCTCAGGTCATGTAACCTTCAAAATAGGGATACACGGTCGTGTCTCAGCCCGTGCCGTTACCTATGTAACTCTCTGAGTAGGGTCACACGGTTGTTCCCGTGTGTCAGGCCGTGTAACTCTTGAATTAGCTTCACACGCCCATGTGCCAGGCAATGTGCTACTTGACTTGCATGCAATGGAACATACAGGGGACACACGACCGTGTCGCTAGGCCGTGTGTCACACACGGCTAAGACACACGCTCTTGTCTCAGGCCGTGTGGACTTAAGATGAACCTTAAATAACAAGTTTACCATTTCAGGCTTACTTGGACTCTAAGCAAACCATTTAATAGCCAATTGATCTATTCGAAGTGACACTAAACAAGCCAAAAACATGCCAAATCAACCATCCTAAGTGCCTAACCAATGAATCATCATTGATACAACAAGTATATACAATTATACATCAAAATGAATCATCAATCACAACTTATCAATTCACAAGATTTTAACACTTAACCAATATGCTTATTATAGACACCCCAACCACAATATCACATTAACACATAGCATACATAATTTGCATTAAAACATCTTACCACACTCTCGTATATCATTTTAGTTATCAATTGGCACATATGTTCATACTTAGCAATTTACATATTTAAAACATTAGTATTAACATTCAAACCTATTACATGACATATAATCCAAAATAAACGTTCCAAAAACTATCGAGATTTAAGGATAGTGTGACTTGAGTACCGATCCAATTGTCCAACCTTGAAAGTATCTACAAAAATAATAAATAAAACAAGTAAGCTCAATGAAGCTTAGTAAGTTCGACGGATTTAAACAATAAATCTTACCGAAGTAAGTATAACAATTCAAATAATAATTCAACCATGAATGTTTCCTGTCATCTAAAACCTCAATCGATAAATCACAAAAGTTCAATTCAATATTCAAATATATATAGAAATTCCATTAAAATCATACAACAAGTTATCTTACCGAGATTTTTAATTCGATGAACGACTTATAGCTAAGAGTACATCAACAATCCAACCAAAAACACACTAGATGATCAAAAGAGCTAATCCATATGAAACACACCAATGCTCGTAAGAGCTAATCCCTCCGAAGCACACCAATGCTCGTAAGAACTAATCCCTACAAAACACACCAATGCTCTAAAGAGCTAATCCCTTCGAAACACATTAAAACAAATAGTATAACACGAGATTTCGCAACAAATGTTGAACTTTGGTTTACTCAGGAAAAAATATATGTATATCACTCCATAACCATCTCCACTCCAACCCCCATAACACACCATATCTCGACTGTACTCTATCTCGCGTTCAATCCAATCCAAACATCAAATTCAATAAAGTTACTCAAATAACCTTTCATCATCAATAATTGAATATATTTATTGTACCATGTTATACTATTCAACAATTTCTATAGATGTTAAAATTTTAAACTGTACAAACTTCTTGTACTGAATTGTAGTAGTTGAAGAAGTTTAGGGACTATTCCGTAATTTTTCTTTTTCCACGAGTATCTACGGGATTTTGATCTAAAATGTAAAATTTCTCAATTATCAGTTTACATTTCACATCCTAATCCATTTTACAATTAACACCCTTTTATTTTTTGAATTTACATAATTACCCCAAACTTTTATATTTTTGCAATTTAGTCCCTTAACCCGAAATTCATCAAATTAACCACTATTATCAAGTAAATATTCCATCCAAATATACTAGGCTCTTAAACCGTCCCTAATGAACATTAAATTCACTATCGAACCTTAAAATTTTGACATTTTCACAATTTAATCCTAAAATTAAAATCTAACAAAAATCACTTTACAAAATCATCAAACAACACAATCAAAGCTCAAAATATATTGTATTAATAAAAAATTCAATATTCATCAATGGAAACTTCTAAAATTTTTAACTGATTCAAAAACAAAGGTACGGGCTACCTGGACCTAGTTGTAACAATCTTAAAAACATAAAAAATACAAGAAACGAAATCAAAATGGACTTACATGCAAGACTTAAAAATGGTTGAACCTTCAAGCTAGGTTTTTGGGTATTTTTTGGCTATGGAGAAAGCAAATTGAGGAAGAAACACATTTTACAACATTTAAGTTTGTTTTAATTTCATAAAATTTACAAAATTACCATTAACACTAATTTCTTTCTTTAAAAATAGATCCATTACTGTCCACTAACTAAAATAAGGACTAATTTTCTTATTGGTTCTCCCACATTACTAATTAAGCCATTAAATCATCCAAAATGCTAAAATTATCATACTTTGCACTTTTTACAATTTAGTCATTTTTCTTCAATTAACTATCTAAACGTTAAAATTTCTTAATCAAATTTCAATAAGATTTTAATGACTCTATAAATATTCTAAAAATAATATTTATGAGTCGATATGACAGAAATTTATGGTCTCGAAACCATTGCTCCTTCACCATTGAAAATTGGGCTGTTACACATATAACATCTAGCAATCGAGTCAGAATCTCTCTAGTGATTTCTAAGTTTAGGCTGAGCTTCAAGAGGGCATGTTTTGTCAAGAACGAATTTTTGTTTCTCACAGTTGAGAATTATTAGCAAGTTTCGTTTCCATTCTTGAAAGTTATCCCCATTTATTTTTTTTCTCAATAATAATGCTAATAAGAGGGGTATAAGACATATTTGAATTGAAAAAAAATAAAGATTCACTAATTACTATCTTTGTATTAAGCAAATATTTTTATTTTACAATATACCAAGAATACAGTATGATGCATGCGTCTTGTATTAAAACCTTGAAAAAACATTTTTCCATTACTACGATCATTCTCACACCCATCAATCATGTTGTCTTATGGTCTCATGATTAACTAGCAAGAACATGGATTACATCCAATCAATTCGTGAATCTTAATTCTCAAGACTTCACACAAACCAATAACCATTTAACGATTGGCCACCATCTCTAGCTTACATATCGTTTCTTAGGAAACTATTTAATAAGAGACAATTTTGAGTGTGCAACCATTGACTTAACACCCATCATGAACATGCTTTCATTTGTGAGTCATCTTGGGACAATCTCTCTGAAATTCAAGCATGACTAATTGTCCTTAAAAGGAAATCCCATATAGTGAACCCACATGACAAAGTTTACCTTGGGGTGCGGCCAAGGTAGAAACTGACTCGAAACTTTATCATGCTTTCACTTAGGGACCATCAATGGAGGCCATAGGTCTTTCTCAAGGACCTTCTCCCACTCAATATTTTAAAAAACATGCAAGGTTTTTATTCTAGATTTCAAGAATAATCATACAATAGTCCTAGTGGCATTCTTACCTAATCTGTATGACATGCTTCCAATATATGCATAGCATGTTATAGTAATCTTATAATATTCACATTCATTCATACACAAGAATTAATCAATCATAAAAACAAACAATTTTGATTCTCTATAGTTTTTCTTTTGAGGGAAAAATCGAAGAAGTGAATGTGAATTGTGCACCAAGTAGAGCCTCAGAAAAGGGAGGTGAGTCAAATTTGACTGCTTAAAACCAAACCTTTCTTAGCCAGAGCCAATCCTAGGCATGCACCTTCTTGTTACCACACTTCTCACAATAATCAAATAACATAAAGAAGTGAATAGAACAATACAACACATGTATTTTCTCATTACCACACTTCTTATTTTTTAATCAATCAACTGTGGATCATCTTATATATATATCAAAATTATAACATTACATAATATAAATATTATAAACAATTATAAAATAAATATATAATGAGATAGGTAATTAAAATAAAATTATCAGTCAAAATTTTCATGGTTCTATTTCTAGAAAATAAATGAAAAAAATAAAAATTACATAGTTTTTTGCCACAAGACATCCTTGGGTCTTCAGTCACCATTGCTCTATCTTCTCCTTGTCATGGACTTCTTTTTGGAAAAATTACATTTAAGTCATATGCCCGTTTCCGGCTCACAAGAATGCTATGAATTAAAAAAAAAGTCCTACGTGAAGATGAAAGTCCACAGTCTATTTCCTAATAACCACAACCTTGGCAAAAAAAAATATAATAAATATATAATATCGAATCTATTTCCATATATAACTCAAAACATACATAAGATCTAAATAATGTCACTTTCTATGTAATCAAATTATTCAAGAAGAAGAGAAATTTATTTTGATTATTTTTTTATACTAATAGATAGAGCACAACCTGGCTCTAATACAATTTCTTGGAAAATCGGGTTTGTAAAACGCATCGAAAAATAAATTTCGAAAAAAACCAGAGTTTTAAAAAATATTTCCAAAACAAGAACTTAGTTGTGACATCTAAAGTAAAAAAATACTTAATCAAAATTGTATCTTTTCGATTTGTTTAGGATGAATGCTTCGGTCGAGTAGTCTTCTCCGCTATCCTCAAGCTCACGTCTACAGAGTGTAGGCTCGCTTCGAATAAAAAAAAATTCACAAAAAAATTACCAATAAGGTAATTTTACAATTTCTCTAAACTTTTGGGCCAAGTTGTAAAAAAATATTACTAAAAATTTTCTGAAATAATGTAACACCCCTAACCTGTATCCGTCGTCGAATTAAGGTTACGAGGCATGACCGAACATAGCATAGTTCAGAACAGACAATTATTACAAATCCAGTTTAGTAATTTAAAACTCATCAAAACACTTATCTTAATCACTTTTGAACTTAAATCTACTATATTACCTTCATTGGCATATTTTAAAAATTATTCAAATATATATATGTCATTACACATCATATACCAAACATATAATAACTATTTATCATAAGCTAATTATCAAACATCTCATTTTATAATCTAAGCATGGTGACATATTAAAATCAATTATTAACCACACAAAAATGCAATTTTGGTTATCATACAATATGGTCGAATATATTAATGGTTATTAACAAACATGATACGCATTCATATCCAAACAAAATGAACCATAACTCAATTTAGGTATCACCCATTTATGCGGCATTGATTTCATTTAAACTAACATGATTTAAAACTAAACTTACTTCTTTTCTAATCACCAAAACTATGGGCATATGGACTTGATATCTTAAGTCATTTTAAGCACAAATAACAACTACAGTTACTCATAGTTCACAATATGCCAATATTTTTATATGCTTTAGTATGTGCCAAAAATTTTATTCACATTATCAAGCTGAACTGTTTCTTATTCAGTCATTCTATATAACATTCAATACATAATATATATTTAGATAAATATACTATAAACCAAATATCATGCTTATCTTTATAGTTCCAACACCTTATTCATATATACAAATACACTTACATTGTCAAATAAACTAAACCTCAAATGTTAATAAACCACATCAACTTCATTTCATCTATATGCCATTATAAACCAATTACTAAACTAACCACATATACAATTTGAATCTTATACCAAACTTATTTATTTAGCTATTTTAATTCATCACATATCCGAATACACAAGCACATTATAACCAATTTTGTAGCAACCCATAAGGCCGAACATGCACAAATTATTACATGTCTTATAACCTAACTAATGACTTCGCATCTCACTTATATTTTCAAATCCACACATCAAGACTTATACCTACCATAAACCATGACTTAATTCAAGCACTCATTAGCAAAACATATCCACCAAATTACACATAAACTCACCTTGACCGAGATCATACACACAAACATAAACATAGCAACCATGTTTCACATATAATAAGCCAATGCTAAATTGCTAAAACCAAACACATAAAGCACTTGATCAAGAACTCATAAAAACCAAGCCTAATCCTAATTATCAAAGACAAGCCATTTTCGCATGGCTATATATATACAAGTCCCAAAATCAAATACTTCAACTATGCTATACATGCCATAAGCCCAAATTCAATTTAGTAAAATACCGAAAGAAACAATCGATAGTGTGATAGACTTTGCTGACGATCCCCAAGCTCATAACGACTTCAAAATCTATAAAACAGAGGTAAACAAGAACACAGACAGTAAGCTATTTAAGCTTAGTAAGTCATAAGCAAAAATATATATCAACTATTGTATATTAACACTAAGTTGACAAAGCCGAATATACATGTTCTTCAAGTACAAGGTTATCATTTAAATCTCACTATTAAAATCACATATACCACATTTGGCCGAATATACACAATCACATATGCATATACATAGTTCACATTTATAACTTTAGCATTTATACAATCAATTCAACAACCGACTTACCTTATTTTCACAACTTGGTATAAGTACATACCTAAGCCTTTTAATTCAATTTCACATTTGATCTTCACTTAACATTGCCCGTTGAACTGTTCGGAATTAAAAAGGATACGAGGATAGTCGGAAGCTTGTACAATGCCAACGTCCCGGACGTGGTCTTACATGTAATCACATATCGATGCCACTGTCCCAGACAGGGTCTTACACGAAACAAATACGATTCTAATGTCCCAGACATAGTCTTACACGTAACACAAGTCGATGCCAACGTCCCAAATGTGGTCTTACACGATAACATATATCAAAAATCCTATGTCATGACATATGTATCCTATCTATTCCTGGGGTTCATACGGGACTTTCGGACATTGAATCTCAATCGGATCGAACTCGAAATATAGCTCCTTTACTCAATACACATTCGACCATACACAAATATATTCAAAAAAATTCCATTCATCATGTAACATTTATATATTATCAAATTTAACGACATTTATATGCTTATAGACTTACCTCGGATGTTGTCGAACAGTTAAATCGACTATTCGTCTACTTTCGATTTCCCCCGATCTAATTTCGTTTTCTTTCGTTCTTGATCTAAATAAATTCAAATTTAACTGACTTAAACACACATTCATTCAATTTAATCCAACAACACATAAATGGGCAAATTACCATTTTACTCCTGACATTTCACACTTTTTGCAATTTAGTCCTTATTGCATAAAACACAAAATACACAAAAGTTGCATATACTATGCTTAGGTCGAATATTCACAAGCTCCATACAAGTCCACATATTTCAATTTTTTCACATTTTAGTCCCTCAAAGTATTATTTTCACAATTTAGTCCAAATTACTCAAATTCATCAAAAATCCTAAGACAAAACATGTTAATTCTTCACATATCTTTAATATTTCATCATCAAACAACAAAAAATCACAAGTTATCATCAATGGCAAAACACAAAATCATCATAAATTTCAAAAATTAAAACATGGGCTTTGAAGATAACTTAGGAACAATCTCAAAAACGTAAAAATTATCAAAAACCGAAACCGAAACATACCTCAATTTGCTTGAACAAAGGCTTAATACCTAGCTTGTTCTTTTCTTTTTCTATTCTTTTACATTCGGCTAGGAGAAATAAAAATAAAAAGATGATAATGGCTTTCTTTAATTTATGTTTGTTTTATTATAACATTATAACATGTTATTATTATTTTAACTTTTTATTTTTAATATATAAAAACCATATATTATCAATATGCCGTCCACTACCTATTATTATTGGTTAAATTACAACATAAAGCCTCCAAATTATAAATACAACAACAATTAGGCACTTTCTTATTTAACCATCAAATTTTCATTTTACATGATTAAGTCATTTTCTCAAATTAAGCACAAAAACAATAAAATAAATTCACGAAAATTTCACACATGTAAATTCACACATAATTAACACAAAAAATAATATTAAAATATTTTTCAGACTCAGATTTGTAGTCCCGAAACTACTGTTTTGATTAGGGTCAAAATTGGGCTGTTACAAATAATTTCTTCAAAAAATTTTCTCTCTACAACTTTTCTCTTGAATTCAAGTGTGTAAACTAATAACTCAATGCTTTCTTTATATAGGGAGAGTTTAGAGAGTTCAACTATGATTAATCTTAATCACTTTAATATTAAATTAATATAATACTTGTTAAGATAAATATTAAATTAAATTAAATTAAATATTAAATCTTATTAAATTAATAGAATATTTATCTACAAGATAAACATTAAATTAAATTTAATATTAAGATAATCACTTTAATATTAAATTAATAAATACTATTAAGATAAGTATTAATTTTAATTTAATATTAAATCTATTAAAAATATTATTTTTGGAATAATTAATTTGAAATTAAATTCTCTGGTAGAGTCTTAGTAGGAGTGTAATTCTTCCATTACTCAACCATCGAAGACCCACCACCGCCGACTATTTTCTGACCACTAGAATGCCATCGCCGCAGCCGTTAACACCCAAGCTTGTTCAGTTAATGCCAGTTCGATCCGGGCCAGTGACAGCCCGACTAGTCAGGTCCAGCCACTGGTTGGACCGTCATCCCGGTTTCACTTACTAGGCTTGGTTCGATCGTTTTTTGGGTCTTGGTCTCGATTTTGGGCTCTTGGGCCCAATTTACGATCTCAAGTCCAACTTTCAAGTTGAAAATTAATTTCTAAAAATACCATATTAATTTTAATTAATTTGATTAATTTAATTTTACTTAATCAAAATTACGTTTCCCAAAAATCAATTAGATTTTCCAAATTAATTTTCAAGAAAATTTTGTCATCAAATTCTCTAGTTGAACAATTCTTACGACTGCCCAATTTAATTCCACATCGAACAAATTGACTCAATTAAATTATTTCCAAAGTTATAGAATTTTCTTTTGATTCAAGTGCAGTCTAATCGAGCTTTTATTGAGCTAGCAGATGGACTAATCGGACATATACAATTAGGCTCTAGTAATTGCAATTATATCCAGAAGCATCGTTCCGATGATTCGGAATTACTTAATCATGGATTCAGTCTACAAGAAGTACCATTATTGAAAACTCCTTATTGTACACTTTTTACGAAAGTAATTCATCCAACTACTATTTTATCTTATTGTCATCATTGTGTCTTTTTAATGATCAATATGATCACTGTCAAAACATGACTGTGATAAATTGCTCGTTTGAGAACTAGCAACTCGTGGTCACGTTCCATATTTATAAATCTAAACAATGCTAATGAGAAGATATTGTTAACTCTTT
This sequence comes from Gossypium hirsutum, assembly GCF_007990345.1. Classification (NCBI taxonomy): domain Eukaryota; kingdom Viridiplantae; phylum Streptophyta; class Magnoliopsida; order Malvales; family Malvaceae; genus Gossypium; species Gossypium hirsutum. The sequence continues at coordinate 36,173,335 of NC_053444.1, forward strand.
AATTGAGTTATGAATTCCACTATTGCTAGTAAAGTCATGTCATACACAAGTCATATACCCAACATATTGGCTATCGACTCGATCATATTTAGAGCATAAGCCTCCACTTATATCAAAGCACATGAGTTACATACGCGTGCCCAGTGGCTAACTCAAGATTTAGGTAAATCATACCATGAACGTCACAAGTGAATTAATTCACAAACGGATTTAGAATTAACTCATCTTTGGTCTAGTCCAATGTATTATTCTTTCAATTAATACATCTATGTCTCTACTCGTGGAATCAACTGCTTCGATAGTCAAGACTAGCCAACTCCTCAATTGGAATTGTAGACGACATAATAATCCCTCTCAATATTTGAATCAAATGCTCACTTTGATTCTTTTACTGGATTACAAACTCGTTTATATTATCTACTAAAGTAAGTTGTCTTTCTTGCAATGTAAACATTATTACAATGCCACTTATCATCAGCTTGAACTTAGACAGTCAATGACATAATATTTGCTTGTCACAATTTCACTATGCATGCAAAATATGAAAAGACAGAAATACAAAAGACATAATAGTGAAATGTGATATTAACTTTATTTATTTATTCATCATTCAAATAAATAGAAAACAATTATATGTTTACTGCAATATGGGCACATTTCCTAATAATCAAATCTTATTCTAATGGATGAAACATTCTAAATCATCCCATGAAATCCTGGACAATCATGTTACATACCATGAGAATGCCCAAGTTTGATGGATAGCTTAGACTCCAGATAACCTCTATACATAACGTGAAAATACTCAAATTTGGCGGATACCATAGAATTTAGATAACTTCCATACATAGAGTAGACAAACTCAAGTCTGGCGGACTCTTAGACCACTTATAATTACGAATACGTCAAGTTCTCTGTACTGATGAGCTACTATGACAGATTCACTCTTCAAAAACGCTGCTGAGAACTCATTCAAGAAATACCCCTAGGGCAAAATCATATTTCTCCACAAAGGCAGTTAACCATATTTCGCCTCAATGGCATTACATAATAAGCCACAAAGGCATCACAAATCACGAAGGCATCACAGAATACACCATAAAGGCATCACATAATTGACCTTATCGTACTATTTTTCTAGAAAGTTCCATCAACATAATCTTTCCACAAATTTATTTCATGATCAGTCATTCTGGTTAGCATTATAGCTACCCCCATCGAAGGCTACACAATAAATCTCCATTTTCACACTGATCTGCCTGTTCGGTTAGCAATGTACTTGTCCTACCAGAGGCAACACAAATGGTTCTCTTTCTCACCTTTTTACATCAATCAGAATTATTTGGCATTTTGCATTTAACACTGAACAAACTTACATAGATTTCATTCATACCCTTAATAGAGAAGACAGCAATGCATGAACAACCATTGTAAATTAACATACATGAGTCAAGTTAAAGACTCACCTGAAACTTACCTTTACCTCGGCTCGAAGTTCCTGTTCTGATAGTCCTACTAGAACCACTAGCAGCAACTGCTTAAAAGATCATAGAACTTCCATTAAAACTCCATTTGCAGACAGTTTTACCAACATATCAATTTCATGTGACCTCGATGTAGGGCCTCTCACTCCCACTCTATTGTTATTATGACTTATAACAACCCTGTTCTTCAGAAATCTCAACATGTAAAATTATTGAACTTACTAGGAGATTGAAACATTCACTACTTAAACCAAACATCCAATCCTAATGAAGAAAAATAGATTGTTTAGGTTTAGTTCCCCTTTAGTGGATCTTGACAAGTGTCAAATGCATACTGAAATTTTCCCTTAAATGCCTTATCAAAATCGGGAAAAAATTATAAAAGGAAATCCATATGCAAATACTGTTTGACTAGTCAAGTCCATTTAGTTGACTCTTAACCAATCTCACTGCAAGACCCACTTGCATAGTTTTCGAGTAAACCGAGCGTACCGTACCCCTGGTGATAACTCATATGTGGAATATTTTTAAAGGCACTTTAGTCTCCTACAATTTTCTCATATACTTAATAGGCGCTTCTTACTAAGCCAAAACTCTGAGGCATACTTTTCAGTTTTCGTACTCTTCCTTCAATTGAAGAATACCTCGAGAAGAAAACTTTAGATACTTTCATGAGCGGATACTTTATGTGCCAAACTTTAGCTTGCCCGAAGTTTGTAAAATGGCAGACTATACTACCATAGTACTCCAAAACAGGTAATGTACATGCGTACTGAACCTTTTTCCTAAGTCTGTAGATGTTGGGGTGTGACATGATGCCATGGAGTCTTTCATCCATGGTCTTACCCATCATACCTTCCTGCTATAGCATCTTTCATCTATAGTCTTACACCGTATACTTTATACCAGATTGTCACAGCCTCTCTCATATATAGTCTTACACCATATACCGTCCTTACAGTGTTGCCCCGAAGGACTAGTTGATACCGTTGTCGCGGTAAATACCATTCCATAATTTCATTTCCCAATCAAATCCTCTCTCTCTCTAAGCTTAATTCTTAAACACCGCACTATTCCTTCCGCAAGGTTTGGAGATTCACCCGAGGTGGTAACTAATGGGTTCTTTCCCAATTCCTTTCTTGACTTTATCTAACCCCTTGAGGTTTACCCATAACCATGTAATGCATGCTTATCTCATCTTATTTCATGTTTATGAAACCATGGTATGCTCAAACAGCGTAGACCATAACAGTAGGTTTGGAGTTTGGAACTCACTTAAACTTCATCATTCCCATAGCTTATTCCTTCTCTCGAACACCAGAGCTTCCATTCTCTAGACAATAGCTTACAACAAAAAATCTAATGGTTAAACTTAAGTTACATCTTAAAAACTTAAGCTTTCATAGCATGCAGAACCCTTAAATCAGTTCTTGAAACTCCATAGCTTCATTTTTTAACTTTTACGCATACAGAAAGGCTAAGAACCTTACCCAGTTTCTGGTTTCCCTACTTTTCCAACTTTATTCTTATGAAGTCTGCTCTATTCTGAACCTTCCATGGTTATTCCTTCTTCAAGCTACCGAATAAGATAAAGAACGAGAGAAATTGGACAAGGATGGAAAGAAAAATTATCCTTGAAAGTCAACTCCCAGTTATTTATAGCCCTTCGTACGCTAGTTCCAATCCTATGAGAGTTGTCTAAGGCTAATTATGATGTCTCTCATTTAGAAACCGACTGATTCCATTCTAAACAAACTAAAATTGGACCTCAAGTATGTGCAATCCGGTTTCTAGCTTTCCAGTTTCTTCAATAAGGCCGCCAACTTACGATATTTTTTTCAATTTAGTTCTCCAATTATTTCAAGTTTCTAAGTTAATTGGAAATAGGGTGTTACAAAATCATTCCCTGTTGGGTCACATGTGGAAAGAACACCCAAAATCTAGGATCCACTCGGATGTAAGCTTAGAGTTTTCGCTTGTTGAAACCAACAAGAAATCATCACCCTTGTCATCGATCAAATTAGCAATAGCTAAATCTTCCTCGTTGCTCTCAATAGCCCTTTTATTTCATAGTTTGTAACAATCTACCTTGATGTGACCTAACTTCTTACAATAACGACATCTTTTGTCTCGCTTTCTTGATGCTACCAAAACTAAGGCTTACCTATCTGACTTGCTATCCAAAACAAACTCATTGTCGAGTTTGTCTTTACTCAATAGATGACCCTTCACATCCTCGAACGAGAGATAATCTTTGCAATAAATCAGAGTCTCCTTAAAAGATTTGTATGAAAGGGGTAAAGAGCACAATAATAACATAGCCTAATCTTCATCGTCAATCTAAACCTCAACATTCTTTAAATCATTCAAAAAAGTAATAAATTGACTAATGTGACCTCTAAGGTGCTCACCTTCGTCATGCAGAACGTCTACAACGGTTGTTTCAACACCAATCGATTAGCCAGAGGTTTTGTCAAGTAAAGGGTTTCTAACCTTTTTCACAAGGTGTATGTCGTTTTCTCCATCAACACTCCTGCAATACATTATTCATGAGGCACAATTGAATTGCAGATATGGCTTCTCATCAAGCTCTTCCCATTTTGACTATTTCATATTTGCGGGTTTCTTCCCTGTAATGACCTTTTTTAGACCATTCTGTATCAGTATTGTCGTCATCTAAACTTACCACAAATTGAAACTTGTGATGTCATCGAACTTCTCAATGTCAAACTTTGTTGCTGCCATCTCTGAACGGGTTGAATGCGGAAATCGACAAAGCTCTGATACTAGTCTGTTGGGGATAAACCTGATTAAGCAACGAACAAGTAAAATAACAAAGAAATTGAAAAGATCGAACACAAATATGTTACGTAGAAAAACTCCTCTAAAAAGGATAAAAAACCACGAGCAAAGATAATTTCACTATAATGGAAAAAACGAAGAGTACAAGGATGGAGATAGAACTAAATTCCGAAACTTGAAATAAGAACCCTTAAAATGTAAATACAAAATTCTATGAAAGCTTGTAAAAGCTAATACCTAAATGTGTAATGCGTTTAATCTTTCTAGGGCAGAAAAATTCCTATTTATAGGCTAAATTCGTAGGTCAAATAATATTATTAAAATAATCTACACTAATCAGAGTTTGACTGAAACAAATACTCAGAGTTTAACTAGGAGAAGAAAACCGAGAAAATTTCATGACATATCACCAAATGGCGATGTCCCTGTCATGTCGTCGGGACGTCGTTTATGCTTCTCCCCTGTTTTCGTCCTAACGACATCGCTCTCTGTTTGTGCCCAAATTTGATTGAAATGCAAGACATACTTTACAGAGGCTTCTTGAGCAGAATGTGATTTCTCTCTTGTTCAGCTTTTTTCTCGCTCCGTTTTTTCTAGACTTCTTTTCTCTCTCTTGAACACGAAACCTTGCATAAGCTTTTTTTTATTAAAAAATATTAAAAAGCATTAAAAATAATATTAAAAACATTATAGATAATTTAAAAGTCATTTAAAATGGAATTTATTAACTCAAAACTAAATAAGAATTACTTGAAAACAATACAATGTGAAGGAATTAAAGCTAAAAATGTATAACAAATATTGGCTGCTCACATGTCTACTTCAATGAACAAATGATTCAATCCCTGGTGGTACTTTAAATTAACTTCTAGTTGTAGTAGAAGCCAATGTTGTCAAAGCTGTCGGGTGGATACCACTTTTGGAAATGATAGTAGATACGTTTAATCATTCTGGCCAAGACAGCAAATTCACAACAAATTATCACAGAAGCTTATGAAATCTTGGTGGATTCGTTAACACATGCCGACATAAACTTATCTGTAGCTGAAACTCTTATTTTAAAGTTATCGTATTTGAATGGATCATGTCTGGGAGAGGCTACTTAGTCAACTTGAATATGAGTCATTATTTTCAATATAAAGAATGAGATATTTTAAAAGTTCATTCATCAGAGAAATAATAATAAATATGCAATAAATCATTAGATGACCCCAATACTATTAAAAGCGAATAATCAAGATTATTTCCATTAATAAACTATTAAACTAAGAGGAAAACTAATCCGATCAGAAAAAATTAACAGTGTAAAATATGGGCTCATCAGATAAATAATAAAACAACCAACAATAATATATTTTTTAAAAAATAAAGTTAATATAAATCCTTTGAAAATAACGATTTTGATTTCCGAAGAATTTGTTTGGAATATTTTTCGATTAACATTTTGTTTTGAATTTTGAAATTTTTTAAAATTATCATTTATAGAGAAACTTTTTTTATTCTGAGAAACAAAAATAGAGAAACTTTTCAACAGTAGAACATTTTATTTGAACTTTTTGTAAATGTAAAAATTTTGAAAATTTTGAATTTTTTATTATATAATTTTTTGTTTTCTAAACTTGTTTTGGAAAATTTTTAGCTTTTTAAAATTTTAATATATATATATATATATAAATTCTTATGATTTCTATAAATTCAATAGCTGTGGATTTACACGTGTCTATATTTTTCCACCGTCCTATTTATTTCTTCCTTTTCCATCTCAACGTTTATTAATTAACAGAAATAGTTAATGCTATATTTTAATTTCGAATAGTTAATGCCATATTTACTTGCCTATAGTTAATGCTGATTTTTTTTTTAAAATTTTTTAATATTTTTATAATTATTTGTTGACATGATTTATAAGACAAATAGTGATATATTAAGATGAAGTACACATTAATTACAACGCGAGTTATCATGCCAACATCGCTAAAAATTTAATGTTTCACTCAATATTTCCCTTAAAAAGTAAATGGACTCTTTTTAAAAGATTAATGGTTAAATTTAACTTTAAAAAAATAATAAGTATCAAATTAACAAAATATGTAAACATTGAGAGCTAAATTTACCATTATAATTACGTAGTATACAAAGAATGAAGCTTATAGTAATTTATTTTACTAATAAAGAAATCCATTTCTGTAGTCGTTTATCAAATAAATAAATTGCAATTGGGGAAGAGCAATAAAAATTTAGATCTATGGAAGAAAAATGCATTTGATTATTAAACATGTTATTTGTTATTGTTTTAATAACAATTTTGACCAAAATTATAAAAGTAGCATTCGGTCAAAATGTAATATATAAGTTTAATTGAAATGTTACATACAGAATGTATCAAAGAATTTAATTATAGTTGTATTATTATGGGATAAATGTTAAAATTATAAATTAATTTTGATTTAATGTCTAATATTTAAGCAAATTAAATATTATAATACCGAGAGAATGTAAGATTAATTAAAAAAGAGTTATATACTGAAATCTTGACACAGTAAAAAATGTAAAAAATATTTAAAATCCAAACGTAAAAATCTTATTTCAAAATTCAATATTACTAGAGAACCAAATACAAGCATTTGATTTAATAATAATAAGTTTAGATAACATAAACTAGAGGTAGGCCTAATAATGATTAGAATAAGGGCATTAAAGTTACTGTAAATAGTAGGAGCGATAATTGGAAACAGGCTGCCTATTTAACGTTATATATAGAGATTGAAACACAGAAATCCAACTCAGAATGTCCAGTTTCCGTGAGATTCCATTTTGGGTGATTTTCAGAGGATGAGAACTCTTAGTCCTTTCCTTCCCCTTGTGATTTTGGCAATTGTGTTAGCAACACTCCATACTTCCAGTTGTCGGCAAATCACCGGGCCTCCCTACCACCAAACACAACCCAACTTAAGAAGCAAGTACGAGGCTGTTCACGGCGTCTCACATCTACTTGTCCCCGGAGGACCAAGCCCACTGCACAACTGATCACTATTCTTCATTCTTCTCCTCCCTTTCCGTGCCAAAATTTCTGGAATCAGTATTGAAAAGAATGTTTCAATGTGCATGGTATATGCAATAAGCACAGGTTTTGTCTGCCACAGACTGAAAGAACGTATTTCAATAGTACTTCTATATGAATGTTTCAAATTAGAATAAGATCATCACGAAACTAGACAACAGTAAGTAATTGGTGCAGTCTGATCAATCGGCGACATTCATATTTAAAACTCAAAATATGAATTTTTTAACAGTATAAGCATAAAAATAAAAAAATATTTTCTTATTAGTGTCGTCAATGTGTCAGGCGGCACCTTATTATTTTTAATAAAATATTTTTTAAGCTGAAAAAAAAATTCTAATATAATAAAATTTATCGCGTATTGAAATCCGGACTCGTGACTAATTTATTATATCAATTTTTTTCTTTTCAACTTTAATTTTAAAAAATATATAATATAAATATTATATTTATTATTATAAAAAGGGGTTGGTTTGGTCCCCAACCCCCACGCATCTAAGTTAAAAAAAAAACAAAAGAGTTTGAAGTTGCTGCTGTTAAGGTCCCCCTCCGTTTTGCCCCAGGTAAGGTTTGTTTTAATTTATTTTTAGTATAACTAGTTATTTTAATAATAGTTTAGTATTATTAAAGCATGTGATTTTATTAAAATGTTTGTATTTATTTATTATCAAAACAAAAGTATGTTATAATTTTTTTAGTATAATTAGTTATATTAGTAGATGTTTAGTATTAAGGTATGATATTTGTGGGCAAAACACTAAAAAAAACCCATTTTTTAAAAAATTTACCGGAATGGGCCAGTAATAAATTAATTACCGAAATGGCCCAATTCCCCGAAAGCGCGTCCACGTCAGCGCGATGTCAGGGGACGTGGCAGGAAAACGCTTCCTCAAGGAAGCGCTTTGCCTAGGTGGACCAAAAGCGCGCCTTCAAGGACGCATTTTCCTGCCACGTAAGCGCTCCCCTGGGGACACATTTTGCCTGCGCATGAACAATACTAACGGCTATTTTTTTTATCGTTGGTGACCTCCCCAACGGTAAAAAAAAACTATAAAAACCCCCATTTCATTTTTTTTCACAACTAAATCCTTTCTCTAATATTCTCTCTAATATTCTCTCAAATTCCTCTCAAATTTCTCTCAAATTCCTATTTAAAAGAGCTTTAATCTTTTAATTATTTTTAAAAAAGTTTTAAATTTTATTTTTCTGAATTTTTTTTAAATTGTAAAAATTTGTACGAATTTAGCAATGACCGGAGAATTGATTCGTCTTGATGACAAGCACATATTCGTCGAACAAATGAAAATGGTAAGTGTTAAATTTAATTTTAAATATTATTTAAGATTTTTTTATTTATGTAATTTTAAATAATTATTAATTTTTTATTTTTTATAAAAGTCTGTAGATCGAATATTGCAATGTTATATCCGTAATATGCATTGCCCTCCATCACCATTGGTAGAGAATTACCTGCGGGAAGCGAGTTTTTGGCACGTTGCGACAGTAGGCTGGGGATGCAAGTTGGACCTGAAACTTATCAGTGTGTTGATTGAGAGGTGGAGACCCGAGACGCACACATTCCATCTTCCATGTGGAGAGTGCACTATCACTTTAGAAGATGTCAATCTGCAATTGGGATTACCGGTGGACGGGTACCCAGTCACCGGGTTTGTTCAATCTGGCGATTGGGGAGCGGTATGCTACGAGCTTTTGGGCGCTATTCCAGAGAATATTAACGAGGTCGGATCGAGATGGGCTGGTTACGAGACACATTCCCGGATCTAGATGATGATTCAATCGAACTAGAAAGAATTCAATATGCTCGGGCATACATTCTTCAGATAATTGGAGGTTATCTGATGCTGGACTTGTCACGGAACCTCGTACATCTAAGATGGCTGCTGAAACTCGTTGATTTTAGAGCAACTGTTGAATTGAGTTGGGGGTATGCTATTTTGGCCACATTGTACTGGGAGATGTGCGGGGCAACGCAACCAAGTAAAGCGAAAATCGGAGGTTGCCTGTCACTACTGTGGTCATGGGCATGGTTTCACTTTCCATTTTTACGTCCTCGAGTAGACCACCCATATACATTCCCACTTATAACGAGGTAAATTTTATATTAGATTTTACAATTATTAAGTAGATTAAAACTATAATAGTATGCTAAAAATTTATTTAATTAGGTGGAATCATCCAGCAAGTGATGCTGGATTGCCTAACTCTCTTGAAGATATACGGTTTCTATTAGACCAACAGTCGGAAGCACAAGTAAGTATTAAATAAAATTAATATTTCATCATGAGCTAGCCAATTGGTATTTAGTATTTAGTATTTAGTATTATGTATTATGTATATAACTAATATATGCATCATGTTTATATAGTTTCAATGGACACCATACGAGGATCCGACAATTCGCATATACCTCTCGAACACCAGTCACAACTCCATCATTTGGTGATGTAAATTGTACATATAACTCAATATAGGGTGCTCCACTAGCGAGATGAGTCTGCACCATTGCCTCCAAGCTACGAGCACCTTTTATGTCAAACGAGTCATATGTCACCGGATCAATAGAAGAACAAAATCGATACGTAATAGATAGAACTTTCATTGGCGTCGTTCTGAATATTTTACACCTAATTTTTTTACGAAGTTCTGTCAAATCTATGTTCTGGTTAAAAACCAGTCGCACTGTATTCTCCGATAAAAAACAACACTGTTCTCGGTGTGGCAAACCTCACAATCATAGTAAATAACAGCACTAATACTTTCACTCATCTTCAATTTCTATCCTTCTTAGCCTCTCTAAATTTTTTTTCTGGAACTTATGCAATATGAGGGAAAATTTTGCCTTATTTATAGCCTCAGGCCATGCGCTACTGTAGCAAAAGTGTGTCCACGTGGGAGCTTTTTTCAAGGGTTACTGTAGCAAAAGCGTGTCCACGTGGGAGCTTCTTTCAGTACTTCTGCTGACAAAGCATCTTACTTAAAGCGTTTTTGACACTGTTTGCTCAGAAACGTCTACTCGAAATTATTTTTTCAGGGGCTACTGTAGCAAAAGCGTGTCCACGTGGGAGCTTCTTTCAGTACTTCTGCTGACAAAGCATCCTGCTTAAAGCGTTTTTGACACTGTTTGCTCAGAAACGTCTACTCGAAATTATTTTTTCAAGGGCTACAGTAGTAAAAGCGCGTCCACGTGGGAGCTTTTTTCAGTACTTCTGCTAACAAAACATCCTTCTTAAAGCGTTTTTGACACTGTTTGCTCAGAAACGTCTACTCAAAATTATTTTCTTAGGACCTACTGTAGCAAAAGCGTGTCCACGTGGGAGGTTCTTTAAATTAACAAATATATTAAATTAAGTAACCTTAAACGCCAAACCCTAATTTATTTGAGTTTTTACTTAAAAACCCTAAACACTAAACCCTAAACTAATTTATTAAAAAATTATAATTAATTTACTCAAGTAACCCTGAACCCTAATTTATTTGATTTTTCCTTTAAAACCTTTAACTCTAAACCCTAATCTAATTTTAAAATTTTTTAATTAAATTACTCAAGTAACCCTAAACCCTAATTTAATTGATTTTTTCTTAAAAAACAATAAACATGAAAACTAATCCAATTTTGAAAAATTTATAATTAATTTAATTGACAAACCCTAAACCCTAATCTCTTATTTATTTAATTTTTCCTCTTAAACCCTAAACTTAAAAACACAAAAACCCTAAAAACCCTAACCCTAACCCTAAACCAATAACCCAAAACCCACCGTAGGAGACACGGGCAAAACGCGTCCTTGAGGAAGCGTTTTGCCTACTTGGACATAAAGCGCGCCCTTAAGGGAGCGATTTCTGTCCACGTAGGCAAAACGCTTCCTCAAGGATGTGTTTTTCTGCCACGTCCCCTGACATCGCGCTGACGAGGACGCGCTTTCGCGGAAATAGGGCCATTCCGGTAAATAATTATTTATCGGGCCCATTTCGGTAAATTTTTTAAAAATTGGGCTTTTATATGTAATTTGCCTGATATTTATGTTAAAAGGTTAGTACTAATTATTTTGTATCTTTGATTTTTTATATTACAAACACTTGGATGGTCCCTCCCTCCCTCCCTACAGATTAAGGTGTCCCAAAAAAACAAGCATATATTTTTCTAATAGTATAATTATTATTAATCGTTTAGAATTGTGTTAAAAGTTTAATTTTTTCTATAATAATATGTTAACTTTGAAAAAAAATTTAGAATTGTGTTAGTTTAGATATTTGTAATAGTACTATATATTTTTATTTGTTAGTATAGTTAATTTTGTATTGGTTGTAAAAGTGTACTATATATTGTTTAATTGTTAGTACTATTAAAATTGTGTTACTTTAGATATTTCTAATAATACTATATATTGTGCTAAGTCGAATATTAAAGAAAATTTAAATTGTTTTTGTAGATATCGATATGAGTTCTTTAATTACTATAGAAGATCACACAGTTAGAACGATCCATTTATCGGTAAGAGAATGTTCTAATGTTGTACGTATTTTTTTGGCATAGTTGCACGTAATTTTATATTTAATTGTGAGATCTTAACCAATTTTGTAATATAACTAGGGTCTGTACCGCGTGTTAAGGCCACGTGGCCATGGTCCGAGCTACCAATCGGATGCACGGATTATGTCCTATTTAGATGCTACGAGATTTGGATCAGTGGCATTAATCCATGTGTTTGAGTTGAGGGACGACTTAATACCGGCACTAATTGAGCAATGGTGCCCAAAGACGCACACCTTTCATTTACTGTGTAGGGAATACACCATCACACTGGAAGATGTCGCAATGAAATTAGGGCTCCCCGTGGACGGTGATGCGGTAACCGATTCAAGCGACATAACAAATCTTGCGGCTCTCTGCTATTCTTTGCTTGGACGCTCTCCCAATGATGGTACCGATAAATTTAAGGGTTTAAAAATTTCGTGGCTAAAGGAAAATTTTGAAACATTATCGAATTATGCGACCAAGATGAAGAAGATACAGACTGCTCAAGCCTATATACTACAACTTATAGGGGTACTTGTGCTGGACTCCAATAATAATAGAGTCCACTAGATGTACCTACCTTTACTTAGTAATTTGCAAGGTGCTTGTTCATATAGTTGGGGTTCGATAGTACTAGCTACGCTATATCGTGAACTTTATCGGGTGACAAAGCACAAAATTGTCGATATAGGTGATTCTCTGATACTGCTACAATCTTGGGCACTATACAGGATGTCATTTCTGGCATCATTGGGTCACCAAGTACATGTGTTCCCACTTGTGAATAGGTAAAAAACAGTTAAACTTGGATTAAGATATTTTTTTCATGAAAATATTTTCTAACAAATTTGGTTTATATTTTTAGATGGTATACTTGTCCAAACATTAGGAAGTTGGAAACACTCATTGTATACCAATAAATAATCGAGGCATACGGTGAGGATGGGGTAATTTAATTTTAAATCCCTAAATTATATTAGTGTTATGTAATTAGTTTTTTTATTAAATTACGTTGCAATTATTATTTTAATCATGTGTTTAATTGTGCAGTTCGTGTGGATACCGTATATCACATCGAATGTTGCTTCCGTCATTCCTCGTTATCTAGAGCATATGCAATTGTGTGGTGTGTTAACGCACCCATTATCAAGTTTCAAATGGTGGAGTGGTATGCCGGAGATCGAGTGCTTTGTCAATTCAGGTGTCGTCAACATATTCCGGACATTCCTATACAATTGGGAAAAGATGTCCACAGAATTGATAAGAAGGGGAAACATGCAAAGAATTGGGCATTAGAGCCTTAAATTAAATAATAATTTGAGAATCTTAAATTAATTCTCAAGTAATTTCTATACTATAGGAGAAAACATATTCATTTTTTTAATACGACCCATTTCTCTAACTTCATCATTTTCATTCATTTTTGTTTATTTGGTTCTACTTGCAATTCATTTCTGGTTTCAATGAGTTAGTGGAGGGATCGATTGGACATATGTAGTTAGGGCTCTGATAGTCTATGATTAAGTTCTAGCTTTTTGCCTATTAACTATAAACTTATTCAGTCACGAAGTCATTTCACTATAGTATCATGACTGAGCTCTCCTTAATTGCATACCATTACGAAAGCAACTTAATCAATGTTTGTCCAAGGACCTTGTCATATGCGTGTTACCCTAATAGGATATCCTTAATCTTTTCAGGAAAAATTCATTCTCCTAATATGATCCTATTTTTTCACACTATTAAGTTCATGTGTGAAGCTATTAATGCATTTATTCAAAATATAACAAAAACTTACTTAAAAAAAATTTAAAACCAAATCCTAACACTAATGCAAAAACTAATAAAATGACTCTAAATGCCACTTGAAAACAAGCTCCTTAAACGTGAAAATGGCCTAATTTATCATATCAAATTACGACATATCACTAAGCCGCCACCACCAGCAACTTAGTAGAGATATACTTGAAAGGAGAACATTGATAGCATGATTTGCCATTATGGTCAACACATGACTATCTTTGGCCAGGTAGTGAACCATTACATTGCTACGCCTAACCTTAACTTACCTTCATGACCACCTACTCTGGTTATTCTTTGTATTCCTACTCAATTGGATATGAGTGACAATACACCACCTTCACTACCTCAAGCTTATGTGGGATCATCCTCTTCGGTACTAGGAGGGGAGACATCAATGCCTCAAGAACAACCTTCCTAGTTACACCATTTGTCCAAGCATATACAATAGCTACAAGAGCTACTTGTGGATGAACCTCCTCCTACTAATGAGCTTAAGAGAAGAAAGCTTAAAAAGGTTGTTGAAGAAGAAGTTAAGGAGGAGTAGGAGGAAGATGAGGGACCTTTTTCACTTAGTGTTTGAACATTCTTACCTTTCATTTTATATTGTCTTTCCTAGTAGATTAGTTAGTACTTTTATTTCTTTTTAGTTATTTGCTTTAGGCTGCATTTGTTTCACTGAAAATAGATTAATTTTCTAGAAAGTTTGATATTTTCTAGTGTTTGGACAATTCTACGTAAATTATTTTTCGTTGTTAGACGAATTTTCTTGAAATCGTTTTCTAAAAGTTGTTCTTAGTATAACAAACACAACATAAATATATGTGTTAAAAAAATATTCTAGTAGCATTTTCTTTTGACAATCAAAATTTATTTTGTAATAAGAAAAAATTTTATAATAATTAATATCATATATAAACTTAATAATCAACAATGCCTAATTAAAACTTAATTTAAACTACATATATTACATATATGAGAGTGGATAGTGATTCATTAGAGTTGAAAGGGATAAATGAAGCTAATCCTAATTTAAACAAATACAAATGTTTATATAATTGAAATATTCATATTTTATACATTAAAAAATTTAATATTAAATATTTATAAATTGTAATATATATTTATTAATATAAGCATTTTTCAATAATATATTAAGAATATTATTTAAAATTTAAAATTATTATTGTTAAAATTTATTAAAATTAAATTGTAATATTAAATAATTTGTTAAAATAATAAGTTATATTATTAATTTATTATATTATTAAATGTATGTTTAATAATATTGAACATTAAAATATTTGATATTAATATTTTTAAACAATTTTAAAAATAAAAAATAATATATTTCAAAAAAATATTATAATAATATCATGCATGATTCAAGTTAATTTTTCTGCAAAATTAAAATTACTCGTAAAAGAGCTCTTTTCCAAAAAATGATTTATACTTTTCAAAAAGGTAAGTCAGCTTACAAGAAAAAAAAAGGGCTTATTTTCTAAAAAATAATTACAAGAAAATATATAAAATATTTCCGGTAAATCATTTCCCATTAAACAAACGCCTCCTTAATGTTTGTTTTCTTGTATATGTATCTAGGACCTTTTTCAAATTGAAGAGAAAAAGGTGGAGTTAAAAATATGAGTGCTCGTTTAGGAAAAATAGGAATGGTATCTTTTGAGATCAAATTATCCCTAAGAATATATATAAAAAAGAAGAGGGTGGAAACCCAAAAATGGTATGAAATGTATGAAATAGCTCAAGTCTAACTCAACCATTTTGCTTGTCATCTTTCTAATGGGGTGACATGAATCAAGCACACAAGCACCAAACATTTCAACTATTCAAACACTTTCTAATATTTTGAGTTGCGCGTAATTCATCATTACTTTATATGAAAGTCCTGAGTGCTAGAAGCAATGTTGGAGAAATGGTAGTAGCAAGTGTCTCAACTTTGAGAAGAAGTCGCGACATTTGCCATTGACTTCTAATGGTCACATGTGTGCCAAGGAGAGACCGTGTTGCAAAATAGTGGAGTAAGTCACAATGATGAACCAGTATTGTCGCGATGGTGCAGCTTGATTTGCAGTTTACTTAAGTTCAATGGAGGTAAGGATGGACAAAAAAGATTTCTTTAATATTTTTAGGGTTTTGTACCAATTTCCTTGCAATTTTCTTTTTAGATTCTATTGTAAATACTTACGTTAATTAGATTTCTAGTAGCTTTGTGTTGTATTTTCTTATATACCAATCACAATTGGACTTATAGAGCAAGTGTAGGAAGACTGTACCTCGGGCAAAACTTCAATTTGAGATCACCATTATTGAGCATTTTTAAACTCAAATCTTTGGTTTTTCCTGCGCTTATTTGATGATGTTGATACGATGGACCTATTTGTAATGGTTGTATTAGAAAGGATTAAGAAGGAGCGGAAATAGCAGCTAATGAGTAATGTGACATATCGACAAATGCTATGAGCCTAATAACATAAGCCCATTTTACAACAATGGTTAGGCCCTTTCCTGATTATTTTCAATGGGCTGAACTCATTAATAAGACCATATTCATTAACCTTTTCACACCCTTCCCTCTCCCTACCCACAATCGAATTTGCCGCCGGGGAAACAAACGTTTCGACTCGGAGAGGGAGAGATGGTAATGTCACCTGTGGTTAACACGTACCCTTTGTCCAGCTACACCTTTGGTACCAAAGAGCCGAAGATGGAGAAGGACACGTCCGTCGCCGATCGCCTTGCTCGCATGAAAGTCAAGTAATTCATTTTTTCACTTTCTTCATTTTATTCCTTGTATAATTTCATATTTTTCCAGGATTTTTAAAAACCCTAGATAAACCCCAATTTTCCTTTTGGCTCCTGAGAATGCTGACTTGAGGTTGGGTTTTCATGTGCTTAGGGTTCCTTTGTACTATTCTGTTTCAGAAATATGGAAAAGAAAATGAGGAAAAAAGGGCTAATTTTGAATTGCTTTGTGTTGGACTGTTCGAATTAGTTGAGTCGGTGGTCTTCGAAACCCTAGCTGCTTCTCGTTTCTTAGATCATGTTGGGATCTGGGGGCAATATGTAGTTCAAAACCTATTTACTGGTAAAAACCATATAACATTTGAACTGAGATTTTGATTTTGTTTCTCGTATTTTAGACGATGTAAAAGTATTGACTTGGTTTTTGGGTAAGCAAAAGCAAGAAAACCCTTTTTCAAAAAAGAAAACAGGTGCCAATTACTTGAAGAATTTATCATGGATGTCATTAGATTACTTACAGATTGACATTTTGAAACTTTCCTTTACGAGCTTAAGTTAGTAATCGATTTTTTTTATTGGAGTTGCAGTTACATGAAAGAGGGCATGAGAACTAGCGTTGAAGCAATTTTATTGGTATGTAACTGTACCTCTGTTTAGCCATTACATCATAATAACCACAAGATTTAACCTTATAATGTTTATGCTTCTCTCTCTTTTGCAAAAATGTGTGGTAATGGCTTTCACTCCCACTTTTCTATACACAGTAGTTAGCTCGTACATGTGTTTACATATGACCATGATAGTCAACCTGGAAGAAATTTACAACTATCTTATGTGTATAAAGAGGAATTACATCCTAATACATGAAGGGCCCCTTTTATATGGAATTTATATGTATATTTTAATTATCATTGTCTATGATAATATCTAAAGGAATTAGCATTCTCTTTGGCATTATGAGTTTATCTTGTGCTTTTGCTGAACTTACTACTTACCATAGTTTTTGTGTGGTTTACAAAAAGTTGGCTTCTAATGATGACCATTTTAATGTTTTTTTTATTTTCCCCTTCGATTGCTTATACTACCTTCTCATGCAGGTCCAAGAACATAATCATCCTCACATTCTTCTTCTGCAAATTGGGAACACATTCTGCAAACTTCCTGGTGGACGACTGAAGCCTGGAGAGAATGGTATCATCTTTTAACTATTTTCATATTATGTTGTTCTCCTTACATCGTTTCTGCTGTGCTATTTTGGAGATTCTGTGTCCTTTGTAATACCTATGCTCTTATGTTTGTTTGGCTTCAGAGATTGAGGGTTTGAAAAGGAAGCTGACCAGCAAGCTTGGCGCTAATTCACCTGCTCTTGTGCCAGACTGGCAGGTACAGATTTTTGTAACTATCTTACTATGATGACTAGTCATGTTTCCTAACAATTTCCATTGATCATTGTAATGGTGTAGCTTGGAAACATTTTCTTTAATTCACATTTCTTTCTGTTCCTTGTTATCTTGTTTCAGATTGGTGAGTGTGTGGCCATCTGGTGGAGGCCCAACTTTGAAACCATAATGTATCCATATTGTCCTCCCCACATCACAAAACCTAAGGTATCGTGTAGATGTTGTTGATCTTTTTGTTACTTGATGTTTCTATTTATGACCTGCCCTGTCCTTTCTCAACCTCTGTTATTGATATGATTGCAGGAATGCAAGAAGCTTTTCCTTGTCCATTTGTCTGAGAAAGAGTACTTTGCAGTACCAAAAAATTTGAAACTTCTTGCTGTACCATTGTTTGAGCTTTATGACAATGTTCAGGTAGGCAGTAACCTAATTTTAGTCCATTCTTCAACGGATTTAAGTTTTTAATGTTGTATTGGTCGAGTTGATGAAAATGCGTCTTGATTACAAGATTTCAAAAGTATGGTAAAGGGTAAATGGAAATGAAGAATGGGTGTGTGGCAAATTGCCCGTGGTAGATCATATTATTCATCTGTTTCTTCTCTGAAATTATGTCTGCTTCTAACTGCTAACTTGGTTACCTCTGTCACTTAAATTTCGTTGTTGCTTTTGTCTGAATTTCTACTGCAAGTTGATGAAATGATAAACGGTGGTTTTGCTGCTTGTATTCATTCTAACAAACAGAAGTTAAATGTTGAACAGAGATACGGACCCGTAATATCAACCATTCCGCAGCAGCTCTCTAGATTCCAGTTCAACATGATTACTACATAACTGTGGCGTGGATGTGAAGAGTGAACCTTATCCTTACCTCCCGAGAAAACTTGGAAGGCTGTAGGGTGATGGTATTGAATGAGAGATTTTTTGTGTTACTTGGGGGATACCAAAGTTGACTTGTACGTGACACTTACTTAACCTTATTCCTAATATCTAGTTAGCTCATTTAGGTCTTTCATTAACAGTGCATTTACAAATATAAAATAACATTATATTTTTTTTATTAAGTTCAATATATAAATGGCTAAAATGATAATTAAACACCTGTAAACAATGCTTATTGGATGGCCCACCCAATTAACTTAATCATCGGTAAAATATTAAATGGGACATTGGATGGTTTTTCAGGTTTTTTATCCTTCAATTTTTCTAGCAGTGTATAATATTCAATTTATAACTTTTTAGCTTACATTTCTAAAAATTGAATATTAAATATCACTATATTATTATGATAACTATAATTGTTGAATCTTGGAACCTATTTATTTCACAATTTTAATCTTACTATACAATTATTTATGAATGTTACACGTTTTATATTTAATTTTTTAAATATTATATTTTAATTATAGTATTTAACATAAAATAATATTTCTTATTTAAATTATTTATATATAGTTCAAATATATTAACTTATCAATTCAAATATTATAATACATTTTTTTAAAATAATAATTAAAGCATTTTTAATATATTCAACATACAATCTAGTTTACTATATATAATTATTCAAAAAAACTAATTAATATAATTAGCTTCAATATTAATTAAGTGATAGTTAAGATGTTTAACATTCGATTCAAGTAATAACTCTATTTTGCATCAATAAAATTAGCACAAATTTTCTTAAATTTTAAAAAATAAACTAATAATTTTAAATTATATTTATCACAATTTTTTCCTATATTTTATACTTAGGCTCTACTTGTTTCACTGAAATCGCTTTTGGAAAATATTTTTTGGAAAATGACTAACTTTTCTGAAAAAGTTAATATTTTTTAGTGTTATCCATGTAAAATATTTTCTGTTGTTTGGCAGATTTCCTGAAAATATTTTATAAAAATTGTTTTCAATGAAACAAACATACATTTGAAATTTTCTTATATTTTCATTGTTTAATTGAGTTTTTTTTTAATATCTATAAATTTATATTTTACATTGATCTTTGTAAGACAAACATGCCATAAATATATTTGTTATAAAATGTTATAGTGCAATTTTCTTTTAACAATCGAATTTATTTTATAATAAGGAAATATTTTGTAATAATCAATGTCATATATAAACTTAGTAATAAATAATGCTTAATTAAAACTTAATTTAAATTGTATATATTACATATATGAGAGTACATATTGACACATTAGAATTATAAAGGATAAATAAAGCTAAACATTATTTAAACAGATACTCATATTTATATAATTAAAATATTTATATTTTTATACTAGGTTAAAATATGTCATAAGTCTTTGTAATTTTCGTAAATTTGAAATTTAGTCTATGTACTTTTATTTTTGGATTAGTCCTACTTTTAGATATCAAAATTCAAGTTCAGTTATTAGCATTATTAAAACTATTTTGTTAAATTCATGTTAATTATAACTTCATTTTTTAGTTACATGAATACCGAGTATTTTTTTATTTAAAAATGTGACATCAACAAAATTAACAAAAAAAAGTTTTAACAATGTGAACAATTGGACTTGATTTTCAAATTTGAAAAGTAGAGGGACTAAATTCTTGAAAATAAATGTACATGGACTAAATTTCAAATTTGTGAAGAATACATAGACTTATGGCATATTTTAACCTTTATACTACAAAAAATTTATTATTGCTATATTTATAATATTGTAATAAATATTTATTATTAAAATATTAATATTGAATTTTTTCAATAATATATGAATAATAATATTTAAATTTATTATTGAAATAAAAATGAAATATTAAATAATTTATTAAAATAATAAATTATATTAATAATTTATTATATGATTAGATATAGATAATTAAATATGTATGTTTAATAATATTGAAAATTATAATATTTTATTAATTTTAAATATTTTTAAAAATAAAAATTTATTATTAATATAATAATATTAAGCTTGACTTAAGTTAATTTTTATATAAAAATAAAATCACTCATAAAGGAGCTATTTTTGGGAAAGTTATTTACGTTTTTCAAAAGGGTAAGTCATTCTACAAGAAAAAAAAAACTTATTTTCCGTTGACTAAATTGTTCTCCATGAAACAAACATAGGAAATGCAGAAAACATTTTCCGGAAGCAAATTTCAGTGAAACAAATGAAGCCTTAGAGTTGTATTCAAGTAATGTAACGGCCCAAAAGTTAGTGGTGTCGGATCGGGTGAGGGGTGTAACAAGTAATAACTTTATTTTAAAATTAGCACAACTTTTTTAACTAAGAATTGTAATTTAAGTTCTAATTATTTGTAAATGTGTAATTATTACAACTTTCATTAAATTATAATTATTTTTAAATGCATAATTATCACAACTTCTATTCCATTTCAACTTTTTTAGCTAATAATTCTAAATTTCGATTGAGTCTTAGCTTTACTGGCATCGACATTGTTGTCAATGTAGGAGGACGTGTGTTCGAGTGTGTTGAAGTGCGTTATCCTCCTATTTAAGGGTTGGAGAGGGGCTATGGGTAGTTCTAGACATTATATCAAAAAGAGCAGATATGATAATAAATGTGAATTTTTTTAATATTATGGAAAATAAAATGTATTCTCGTCAATTAAATTTTTTTTTCAAAATCATGATTTTATATATATTATAAATAAAATGTATAATTTAAAATTGCCAGTGAAACTTTTCCTTAATTGGAAAAGGTAAAGGTCTTGGGTTTTGAGTACCTAAGTTTGCGATTCACTATGCGCAATTATATATATGGGTCTCCGAGTTCCACCATATGTTATCGTGTATAGGTTTTAATTCAGTTAGTTCTAATTTCAGTTGTTCCAATTCTTAGTCAATCTGTATTGTAATTGTTTAAATCTATACTTCGCTCTAGTTCTTTGTCTGTCTATGTTGTAATAATTTGATTTTATACATTTGTAACACCCCATACCCAACCTAGATGTTATGGTTGGATCAAGGAGATTACATCGTACAAGCAAGAGATACAAACGTTTAGCTTAGAAAGAAACCAACTTCAATGGACATAAAATTTAATTGAACAACTCTTTTGAAAACCCAATGATTTTCCGAAATCACAACTTAATTGGATTGTGTAAAATCAAAACCAATTTACTTGAAAACATTTGTGTACAAAAATATTTTGGGAGAATCTCAATTAGCCTTGCAACAGAAAACCTTATAACTTTTTGTATATAAAATCGCGGTTCATTTTTAGTTATCATAAATTAAACACTCTTGGATGTTTAAAACCTTTGCGTAAAAAATATGAAAATAATGCTAACGAACTAACCAAAAATTAAAAGAAAATTCACAACAAAATCCAAAAACCCAAAACAGTCCAAAATGTCCATAATGTACAAATAAAAAGAAAAGTCCGTAGTGTGTAATCTAAACCGTGAAACCTAAGCTCCAGAGTCACCGTCCATTTCTAGGTCGAAGGATTACCTGAAACAAAGCATACAAATCATGAGCTTTAAGCCCAGTATGCAAGATGACCCATATTTTAAGTACATTTATAAACATATAACAGAACATTTCATAGCATATCTTTCCAAATATTTCATAACGTATCAAAAATTATATGGATTGTATCTTATCATATCATAACATTTCGTGTTATATCGAATAGTAGTATAACATATCAGATCAAATCAAACCATAGCATAACATGTCATATCCTACCCCCATCCGCTACACACCATCTCCATCCAACCAATCACACTATATAGGACTACAAGAGTCCATCCATCCAATCGCACCAATATGTGGCAGTGTGCCACGCATATATTTGCAGCTGAGCTGCCATACATAGATTTACGGTCTAGCTGTCATAATTGCAGTATAAACTGCCATATAAAACTTCCTTCGTCATATCACATCATGCCCCAGAAACACATGCATATCATAATCAAATATCGCACATACTTATATCACACAACATATAGCTAGCATATACACATATTTTCATATAGATCATAACATAGTTTATGGTTCATTTATAAATTATCCTACCTAGCATACCTTTAAGTTTATTCATATGTAATTACGTAATAAAATTAAGCTTTTCCGACCTTGTATGATGTCTATGGACCTAAATTTCAAGTCTTTTAAACGCCTTCAATCAAGCTTAAAAACTAGCCAAAATGGCCTACATGGCCCCAAAAGCTAGCCCGTGTAGTCCACACGGTTTGCAAAATTTCATATGGCCATGTGCTTTACACGGGCTACATAAATACACACGGCCTCACACACGGCCTATCACATGGTTGTGTAGCACTAGGCAGTTTTGAAAACAACCCCCTATTTCATGATTTATCAAATTTCTAATGAATTTTAAGGTCGTTTTTGTAATACCCCTAACCCGTATCCGTCGTTAGATTAAGGTAATGGAGTATCACCAATCAATTGAAAACTTTAAACATCACAACATTCAATAATTTCAAAAAAAATCATAAACCATTTATTTTCATATATATTTCATCCCTAAATCGAGCCCTCAAGGCCCTAAAAATAGTTTGGGATCAATTCGGGACTAATTTGAAACAAAATCAAAAAATCAAGAAAAAGAAGCAAATTTTGAAAACAGGGGACGTACGGCCGTGTGGAACCTCCCAAGCCGTGTAACTTTCGAACAAGGGACACACGGCCGTGTCCCAACCCGTGTCTTCACTGGTGTAACTCTCTGAGTAGTGTCACATGGCCATGTCACACGCCCGTGTGTCAGGCTGTGTAACTCTCTAAGTTACCCCACATGCTCGTGTGCGAGGCCGTGTGTTAGGCCGTGTAACTAACTGACTTGCATACAAAAGATCCTCAGAGGACACACGAGCGTGTCGCAAGGCCGAGTGCCTCACATACCTAAGTCATACACCTGTATCTCGGGCCGTGTGAACCCAAAATGATCCAT
Source organism: Gossypium hirsutum (assembly GCF_007990345.1). Classification (NCBI taxonomy): domain Eukaryota; kingdom Viridiplantae; phylum Streptophyta; class Magnoliopsida; order Malvales; family Malvaceae; genus Gossypium; species Gossypium hirsutum. The sequence continues at coordinate 36,197,097 of NC_053444.1, forward strand.
TTCTAACTCAATTTCACTCCCTTATTGAATAAGTACCTACACGCTTTCGAAAAAACATATGGAAGATGCAATTCAACTTCAAACACACTCAAACCTAATCATACAATCATTCTATGTATCAAACATTTATCAACCTTGACACCTCAATATGTTTAATCACTATTCATTCCCAACTTGTAACCACAAACACATTCCTCTATATAAACAACATCCATTTCATTACAAGCTTAAGTTATCTCATAGCATATCATGTCATACTATGACCTATCAAACATATTTAGGTAACAAATAGGAGATCACAAGTTCAAATGCACAACACATCACAACATATTACTCAAAAGCTAGGCATTCGACATAACAATACATAGGGTCCTAATACATGCCATATACCAAAACTGATAAATTTAGTCTACCAAGATTTCTAGATAGTGTGATTCCTAGTGTTGACCCGATCTTCTTAACCTTCAAAATGTGATCTACAAAATGTACAAATTACAAGTAAGCTTAAATGAAGCTTAGTAAGTTCGTTTAGAAATTAATAAACCTTTCGAATCAACATAGATTTAATCAAGATTAAGTGTAGAGATTTCCTATTATACACAACTATAACAGTAATTACAACCAAATTCAGTAGTATAGTATACTCAGTGGGCATTGCATGATTGAGCTTTTCATCAGTATATCCGTAGATTTATACTCGTTTGAGCTTTACTTAGTATAAAAGTAGAATTTACTCAATTGAACATCATGCAGTATAACAGTAAGATTTACTCAGTTAAGCCATTCAGTATAACAGTATAATTTGCTCAACTGAGCTTTATTCAGTATAACGGTAAGATTTAAGTTGATAAAGCATACTTTCAGTAGATGATACAACATTCATTAAGAGCATATTAACAATAATGTAAGCATTTAGGAGTATAAATAAACTTACGAACTTACCGGACTGATTTGCAAGAGATTCTAGAGTATAGGGACTATTTCACAGTTTTTCCTTTTCCACGATTATTAGCACGTTCTTGATCTAAAGATAATAATTTCATTCCATCAATTAGAATAACAAAAAAATTTGATCCTTTCATGCAACTAAGTTTTTTGGCAAATTGCCTATTTTCCCCTTAACTTTCCATTTTATTCATTTCAGTCCTTAGGCCCTAATCATGCAATTTACTCATTTTTCCTAAACACCCATGATGCCCAAATATTCTATAACTTCATACCAGTCCCTATTTGCAATAATTTTCACTTCAAATACAAATAATTTATCATTTAATCACTTTAGTCCTTAAACATCAAATTCATCAAAAATCACTTTTCAAAATAATCAAATCTATCAACAAAGTTCTATATTTCATCAAAAGCTTTAAGAAAAAAATTCATTCATCAATGTCAACTTTTATAACATTTAACAGTTTTACAAATTGGTCATCGATTTAGCTAGACCAAATTGATACGAACTCAAAAACATAAAAATTACTAAAAGCGGACATCAATACACTTACCAAATCAAAGCTTAAAATCAAAGTTGAACCCTAGCATTTTATTCCTTTCTTTTCAGTGAGGCAGATGAGAGAATAGTGAATTTCTTTTAATTTTAGGTTTAGTTTAATATATATACTATGACATTTTTGTAAATATTTCAACTTTGTTAATTAAGCTTTAATAAATCATTAATTAAGCCTAATTAAACCACTTTATTAAGAATAATCTCAAATCCCACTAACTAATTTTTCATGGTGAAATTTCCCTTTTAGTTCCTTGAATTTAATTACTCAACCTTTGTAGTTTTTACAATTCAGTCCTTTTTAATTATTAAGCTATCCAAATAATAAAATTTTTCAATCAAAGTTTAATATGACTCTATAGACCTCATAAATATAATAATTAAATGATATCTACGAAGTATTTCGTCGAAATTATGGTCTCAAAACCACTATTTCCTATACCACTGAAAATCAGGTTGTTATAGTTTTCACACACTTGAAGATGTAATTGATCGACCACGCTTCTGAAACTCACAAAACCTACATTTGTTCATTGAATCGCACTAATTAACGAGAAGGAACTTCATAAAAATCATAATCCTCAAACCAAAATTTCAAATTCTAAAACCCAATTTGAGTATTTACCTTTCCGAAACAACACCTAAAATGAAAACTACTCCGTTGGAGGAGTTTGATTCGCATACCCCTCATCTAACCAAAACACAAGAATAATCGTCACAACTTCAAATGAAACAAACATTATACAATCTCAACCTTGAATAAAGAACGACTAAGAATTCTAATGGCAGAAAATTAACTTGACAATACTTACACTTAGGAAGAAATTATAACTCCACTTCATACGGAACGCTGAAAGATTGGAAAGAAAAAATCAAACGTAATGATAAAGAACAAAAATGGCAGCAGAGAAGGAGCAATCGGCACACCCAAAACAAAGGAAAGAAAGAAGAACAAGAACGTCAAAGGAGAGCAAAAAAAAACGTGAAAAGAAAATAAAAGGGAACATGCCAAAAAGGGGTGAAAATATGATGGGAATAAGGGAGAAAAATAAAAAATAGGATCAAATTAAATTAAATTAGATTTACAACAGATTTAATAGAATTTTAATAAAACTCTAACACCCAACAACACCCCAAAAAAAATATTCCACCCTTGCGTATAACAGGATTTAAACTTAAGACCAAGGAGTACGCTGAAGCTTAACCACCGAACCAGCAAACTCATTCTTATTACAACTCAACAAAGAAAATGATTTAAGCTCTAAGGACCAAGCTTAACATGAAGCCATAATTTAATAGAAAAACTCAAAACAAGGGAATCAAACTTGGGACCTAAAACAAACATACAAGGCACTTAACTTACGCACCAAAGCAAATTATTTGACGAACCAACACATTCAAAAATCCAAAAATTTGGGGCGTTACAATATTATAATTGTTCAGGTATGTAGTTTAATTTAAGATTTAACTCTTTTATACATTATAGTAAGTAATTCTTGTTTATTCTAAAAATTTGTCATATTCTTGTTTTTATACATATAGATTAGCATTATATGTATTTTGATTTTATCTATAATATATATAAAAGTATGAGTTTAGAAAATTTTTTAAACTAATAAATTTTTTTATCTATAATATATCTTTTAAGTTCACATTTAAAAACAATTATAATATTTAATTTAGAAATATATTTTTTAAATTGAAATAAAATAGTTGTGGTTATTACACATTTAAAAATAATTAGAATTTAAATTACAATTATTAGTTAAAAGGAATTGTACTAATTTTAAAATAGAGTTATTACTTGATTAGGACTCCAAGCATAAAATATAGAAAAAAATTGTGATAATTATAATTATAATTTACAATTATTTGTTTAAAATTTTTTGACATAAACAAGCGTTGTGCTAATTTTATTGATGTGAATAGATTTATTACTTGAATATAATTCTAAGTATCTTAATTATAACTTAATTAATATTAAAGTTAATTAGTTATTATTTTGAATAATTTTACTTTGTGTTAATCACATAAAGTAAAACTATATTGTATGCTGAATATTTTAATTATTATTTAAAATTTTTCTATCATAATATTTGAATTAATAAGTTAATATATTTTAATTAGGATAGCATTTGGTACACTAGCAATATATATATTTTATTCCACAAGCAGTTTTAAAAAATTGCCGTGTGTATTTTTAAAAAAATATTTATTTTTTAAATATTTTACTATACATTTATAGGACACTTGTTAACTTTGTGACTTTGTTTGTGGAGGCAATGTACCAAATATTTTCTCTTTTAAATATACTCAATAATTCAAATAAGAAATATTATTTACTCTAATTACTGTAATTAAAAATATAATATTTTAAAAAATTAATTAAATATTTTTTATATAAAAACTAATTAAATATTAAATGCGTAAAATTACATGTAATGCGTGTGACATTAACAATTGAAAATAATAAAATAACTAGTAATTAGTTGGAATTTACTTTACTTAGAAATGTAAAGCTGAATTAAAATATTTTGCTTGCGTTAAGTGATAATTGAGGAAGTAATTACCTATTAAAATAATCTTTATACATTAGATTAAAGAATAAATTAATTTTTCTATTAAAAAAATTATCCATTTTTACTGTTAAATTTGGTCCCTATATATCAGAATGAGAGACACGTGGCACGCCACATGTAACTTTCTACTTATTCTATTAGCCATGACATTTTTTTAACAATAGAAATCGATGAAATTTTTAAGAAAAATGATCAATTTTCTCTTTGATTTAACATATATGGACTAATTTATCTATTTTTTTAGTGAAAAGGGCAAAATACAATCTGACTCTTAATACAAAAACCTTTATGATATTTTTGCCAATTTTAATGACAAAAGATAGAGATATGTGCAGGGCTACCTACTCCATCACTTTCTCTAGTGCTCATTTGACTCTTAATTTCTTCATTTTTTATTTTCATGAAAAGTATGTTTATATTTTGATAACTTAACTTTAAAGAGTTATAAAAAAAAATTCATCAAACTTTTCATATAAGTCATTGGACAGTTAAAATTGTTACTGTATGGCCTTTTCTATTCATATTGCTTGCACCAATTAAAAGCTGTCTTTCTTCTTCTCCTCTATAATTTAGATTTTTTTTCTTGAAACAATTTTGAACTTTATGAATCTGCAAATCAAAATCCAAACAATTTTTTCTCTGATCTTTGACACTAATCGTTAGATTGACTTGGACATAAGATATGTTTTTCTACTCATTGATGAATACTAATCAACCGTACCGAACATCGAATCATCACTTGAAACTCGTTAGCCGGATATTTTTTTTAAAATTCACAACTTAATAATTTAAGTAAAAACTTTCGAATAATTTAATAACTTAAATGAAAACTTTCAAATAATTTTAAAACTAATTCACCAAAACATAAAATTATTAAGTTTACCCAAAAATTAAAATTAAATTGGGGTTGAGCTTCAATTGGCTCGCTAGTGTCGGTAACTACCACTCTTCCTTTTAATTAGATCAGCAGTTTGATACAAATAAATTATTACATCAACATTAGGTGAATGAAGATTGAATATGACGACTTTTGTTGACCTTTTTAATGTCTCTAATTAGCTACAGTTTTAATATAATGCTGTGCTGCATGTGTCACATTATTTTTTTAATCTCATGTATAATATAATTCAATTAGAACCTTAAAATTATTGCAAGACAGTAAATTTGAATGTTCCACTTTTATGGGCAATATAAACATTAATAATAATAATAATAATAATAATAATAATAATTCTCTTCAAATAATACTACCTTAAACAATAAATATAGGTATATTTTTAAGGTTTATCGTATGATATCTTACTGAAATTAAATTTTACTTTAGCAACGCATTCTTTTTATTCTAATAATGAAAAATGATATTTTATTATACCTTGATTTATTTAATAGTATATATGGAGTTTACTTTAGTAATATATATATAGTTTCACTATTTTTTTATATATAATGTTTATAACTATTCATAACTAGAAGGATAAACACATTTCAACATGCTCGGACATCATTTTCTTACTTTGACAATAATGTCAATGCAAACCAAATTATGATTCCGTCTATTTTTTTTATAGTTTTCTAATATTTAATAAGTTGTTATTTGATAGGCCAAATTTTTAACTCTAAAAAAAATCACCTTTTTAATTGGTATTTAGAATAATAAAAACTAAATAAACGATATTTTTCATCCCCTTTATTTAATTTAACAAATCTCATGCATATTTAAGTATTGGTTAATATGCTTTTAGTCTATATTTTATGCTCAAGTTATAGATAGTCATTGAATTCTAATTTGGTCCAATTTAATTCATGTAACACCCTAAACTCGACTTAGATGTCATGGCCAAGTCTGGAGGAGTTGCATTAGTTTGTTTAAGAAAAACCCAGAAGTTTAATCCTAGCTTTCGAAGTCGTGCAATCTGAAATTATCATTTTTAACCAAAACACTCGTGTGTTATTTTGGAAATTACACACAGAACTTATTCATTTAACAGAGAAAAACCTTAGTTTGTACTTGCTTAAAAAATTTTGCTTCCAGAGTGTGTTTCGAAAACATAAGTGTGGCAAAACCCTTACGTATTTTGGTCAAATCTTTTGCTCGAAAACACTTATCTTACAATAAAATCACTTAATAACTTATTTGGTTTCGAAATGAGAATTTCAGAGATTTAATTGATAAAAAAAGTGATCTTAATAATTGAAAACATACAGTTCGCCAATTGGTATATTTTGAAACATTCGTTAGAGATTTTCATAAAACCCATTTCGAAATTGCTGCGGAAAATCTTTAGCTTTTTTTTTTGTTTTTTGAAAACCGAAATCAATTTTGTTAACTCGTGTGATTTTGTGGTTTTACATTAAAAAAAACCCAAAAATCGACGAACAAAAAAAAACCAAAAATAAAGTTTAAAAATAAATTATAGTCCCAAAAGTCCATAAAGATTAATAATGTAACTATCATACTTAGTTAACCGAGAAATCAATCCGAGCTCTCGCACGCCGTTCAGTCCTAAGTCAAACGATTACCTGAAACATATTAAAAAAACGAGTGAGTTTGATGCTCAGTGTGTGACTTAACCCACAAACATAATTTTCTTATGAGTTTTGCATATACAATAATCAAATCGAAATTTCGTATCATATTACATATCAGAGCATATCTTGTAATGTATCAGAGCTTATCATATCACATTTTCAGAAACATATATCAGAACGAAAATTTTATAATGTTATATTTTAGAAACACATATATCATATCAGGATATCATGTTAGACCGGAACAAATATAGACACAGATCCTACCCCCATTCGCTACACACCAACTCCAACCAGCCAATCATACCAAATAGGACTATAAGAGTCCATCCATCCAATCACACCAAAATATGGCGATGTGCCACTCATAACTATGTAGCTGAGCTGCCATATAGGAATTTGCGGTCTAGCCGCCATATATTTGCAGTAAAAACTGTCATATAACACTTCCTCCATCATATCATAACCCACCCCATTGTACATGCAAAATCACAATAACATATGTTCATATTACATAGTCAAATCGAAAAGCTTATCAGAACAGATAGCATATTATGTATAACACACATAGTTTACAATATAGTCATGCTTAATTCACGTACCTACTTATAGCAAATCATAACGCGTTATTATACTTATCGAAACTTATTTAACACGCCTACTACACTTATCCATGTTTGTTTACTGAATTTTACATTTTTCTGGGCCTACATAATGCCCATGGATCCAATTACTGAGTCCCTTAATCAGGCCTCAGAATTGGCTCAAACGGCCCACACGGGCTACAAGATTTCACACGGCCGTGTGCCCCACACGGCCTACCCACAGGGATTGCAAAATCACACTCAGTCTACCACATGGCCATGTGGTGTTGGGCAGTTTCGAAAACAACCCCTATTTCATATTTTTCTCGAGTTCCAAGCGATAAATCGGCTAGTTTCACACAGGTGATGGCAGATTTGATCAGTTGCACTATAGGAACGCACGAATCCTGCAATCGTTCATCAAACCACACTAATTAGTCCTCAAAAACCTATCCAAAATAACACACTTTTACCAAATTTCTAGCCTTTAAATTCGAAATTTAAGTTCTTACCACTCAAAAATCAACGTCCAAATCAAGACTTACTTCGGGAATTACTCCACTAGAGGTATTCGATTTTCACAACCTTCGCCTAAACAAAATCATGAAAACACTTAACAAAGTATAGAACAAAAACTAAAACTAAAACTAAAACTCAACCTTGAAAATTGAACGAGTTAAAGCTAACAATAACAGAAAAATAATCATCGAAACTTAAGCCTTATTGTCTTCTGATCGAAAACAAAGAGTCAAACGTAATTCATACGACGAACCACTAGCAACAAGAATTAACAAAAGGAAAGAAAGAAACCTCCAAGAAATAAAAAGTGAAGAAAAGAAAAGAGAGCAAAGAAAGGGAAAAAAAAACTGACGCGAATAGAGGGAGAGGGAAATGTGGGAACTTTGGGGAAAAAATAATAAAATAAAAATCCCTATTATTTATTTAAAAACTGCCTACTTTCCCCCACTCCATCCCATTAATTTTAATTAGTTACCCTTATCAGAATTTTTCCCAGAATTTAAAACAAAAATAATTCTCATTTACGCATGCAAGGATTCAAACACAGGACCAAAGAATAGGCTAACGCCTTACCACTAAACCAGCAAGCTCATTCTATCAAAATTTGCGCAGAAATAAGATTTAAATCAAAAGACTAGGGATGAGTTGAGCTAAAAATTAACAAAATTCATGGAATATGATTCAAACCCAAAACCTCGCGCACACAACCCCAACACCTACCCACTGAACCAAATTAACTCACTTAACATAATTTCACAATCTTAACTCAAAAATCAGAACGCGACCAATTTTAAATTTTAATAACCTAATTTCTTCTAACTCGATTTTCAGGATGTGACAGTTCATATATTTTTTGAATTTTGAAATTCCAATCATGACTCAAAAAGTAGCAGTTAATTAAACCCATTAGATTAAATTTTGTTATTGGTCTTATATTATGCGTAAGTTATAGATTTAGTCCATATCCGCCAATTTGATCATTTTTAGTTATATATATATTTTTAAATTTTGAAATCTTAACAATTAAATCCATTAACTAAAATGATGTAGCTTTTTTACGTGTATTATGTGAAAATAACAAGCTAATAACATTGCACATTTTTAGTATTTTTTACTACATAAGATTTTAACTTAATAGATTTAATGGATTTTGTTTAAGTGAGGAAAAAAAATTCAAAATCTAAAAATTATAAGGACTAAAAATAATCAAATTAGAGTGTAAGAATTAAATATGCAACTTACGGAATAATTGTACATTAATGAAAACTGCATAAAAAAAGAAAAAAGAGTTTCAGTCAATAATAATTGAAACTAGAAGTATCTGTTATTGCATAGGTGCATGAAATTAGTGTATTATACGTATATGTTATGTGGGTACGTGCATGCAATTGGAAATTTTGCATAGAAATAAAATAAATAGCTCTTCTAACTCCAAATTAAAGAAATATATACCCATAATTAGTTATTCTCTCCTATTCTAATTAAAGGCTTTTTATCTTTTAAAAAGAGAAAAAAAAAAAGGAGGTGAAAGGGTTGACATAAGCAATTGTGTTAGTTACTAGGGAGGTCTCGTCATCATCTTTTTTCTTAATATATATAGAGATATAAATCAAAGTGTGATTCGAGAATGCTGACTTAAGCAATAATGGTATAATTTAGCAGTTGGCATGAGCTGAAATGGATTAAATTCAAACAATAAAATTTTATTTGTTTAAAGAATTTTGTGGGAATCACACTTCTGTTAAGATCTCCTAGCTAGGCGAACCATCAAGCTATAGCTACCAACAAAAAGATTCTTCAAGCCTTGAAAATAAAAAGTGTATGATGCCAAAGGCGGATGGTTTGACAAGCTATCGGGCATTCTATGGGCCCGCCAAACGACATCTCATTCTGGCACGGCTGAAACATCTTTCAATCTGATGCTTGGCTCCGAAGCTGTGATACCTGCAGTATCATCAGGCTCTTCACTATGAAGACCAAACCAAAGAAATTTGATTCAAGGAAAACTTGGACTTCCTCGAAGAAACCAGGGATCAAGTTGCACTCCGTTTGGCTGTTCGTGCTCAACAAATGGTCAATTTTACAAGACTCAAGTCCACAGCGATTAGTATTCGATGGGAGATCTAGTTATGAGGAATGCAGAAGTATGCCAGCCAGCATGACGAAAAGGAAAATATTGGGAAGGTCCATATCGGGCATCTTGCGTGGTTGGATTTGGGCCTAGCGCATAGAACATGCAAAATTTTTGTCTAAGACGATATAACAAATGAAATATAAAATATTTTTGCCGATGAGGTTTTGCGGTGGAGGTATTAAGTCTTTGAGTATTGAGATTCAAGTTTTATTATGCGCCAATGTCAATGTATGCGTATGTCATGAATAAGTTGTTTCTTTTTCGATTATTTGTGTATTATATTTTATATTAGTTTGATGGTATATTGTAGTTAGTCAGAGGTATTTGCATATATTTTTAAAATACACAAATATTTGATCTGAAACCAAGCAAACAAAAAAATGTGGTAGAGAGGTTGTAAGTGAAAATGGCACGACATACGTAATCATTGGTTGGCAATGGAGTCGGATCGTTTCATTTGTTGTCGGCATTCCAATATTATTCTCTATTCCTATAAACTTTCATATTAATAGATTTCTTTTATTTCACCAACCATTATTAAAATATTTTTGGGCTAAAATTTAAAGCGAATGTACATCTTGGCGTTCAATTAAACTAATCAAATTCAATACAAGTTGAAACACGACCAAATAATGGGATAAACTTTATATGGAGTAGAATTTATAAAATAAGATTAATCTCATTACAACAATTTTTTAAATTAATTAATTTGATAATAAATGAAAGGTATGTTGTCAAATTTAGCCCTCAACGTTTACAATTTCTTGTCAATTTGACCTTTATTCTTTTTTTTGAGCTAAATTTGACCCTCAACCTTTCAAAAAAAGCCCAATCGATTTTTACCGAAAATATTGACTAAAACATTAATTTATTTAACAATATTGGTGTGATAACTTGCATGGCAATCCATGCTTATTTTCATTCTGATATGGCATTATTTGTCTTAAATGTCATGTCAACAAATAATTTTTAAATATTTAAAATTTAAAAAAATTATGAAAAGTTCATAAAAAACAACATGAAGTACATGTAGATTGTCATTTGAGTTGTTATGTTTAAAATTTTTACATTATAGTCAATTTTTTCGTTAAAAAATAACAATTTAACTCGTTTTGGAGAGTTGATGGTCAAAATTAAACTTTTCTTTTAAAAGGTTGAGGGTCAAATTTAGCTGAACAAATAATGATCAAATTGACAAGATATAAACCTTGAGGGCTAAATTTGCCTTTATGCCTAAATGAAATGAATAACTAAATGAAGTTGTCTTCTAATAGTTCTAATTTAAGTAGCCTTAAATCAATTAATTGTTTGACATGAACAGAAAAATAAAACCCTTAAAATTCACACAACTTTACATTAATACAAGTCACACATGAAACAGTGGATTTTGTCATGCATTGCATTAGCACCGTTTCATATTCTATTATCATTAATGGTGAACTTGGAAAAAAGGTTAGACCCACTAGAGGTTTACGACAAGGGGATCCTTTGAGTCCCTATTTATTTTTGTTATGTGGTGAATGTATCTCATCCCTTATGAGATTGGCAACACAAGAGGGCTTACTGGAAGGTGCAAAGGTATGTAATCGAGGGCCTCTTATTTATCATTTAATGTTTGCAGATGATTGCATTTTGTTTAGGGATGCTATGAATAGAGGGGCTCATATCATTAAGAGTATTCTTTGTGAGTTTGAAGTATGTTTTGAGCAGTGTGTTAATTTTTATAAATCATTTATTTATTATAGCTCTAATGTCTCAGACTAGAATAGAATGTTAGTATCCTAGATTCTTAATGTTCGAAGCTCTTCGGATTCTTTGTATTCCCCTTTTACGTATCCCAGATGATGACAACCTTGTATGGCGAGGCGAGGCTAAGCTTTTGGTGAATATTCGATGCGTAGTGAGTACAAATTACTTTTACAAGGTATTCATACACCTACTCCTAACTACATTCAAGATGTTTACATATCTTTTTACAAAAAGCTTTTGCTTATAAATCTGCCTCCCAAATTAAAAATTACAAACTGGAGAATTTCTCAAAAATTTATTCCTACTTTTAATAATCTACACTATAAAAGATGGATTGGATCCTCAAGATGCCTCATTGATTCGATCCTCAAGATGCCTCAGATGCTCTGGTGAAACAGAAATTATAAAACATGTTTTTCAAGACTGCCCCACTACAAAAGGAAATTTTGCAACAGTTAAACTTTGCTTGGCCTCAACAATATCAAACTTAGAATATAAGGACTGGATGACATTTATTTTTGAAAATAACTCAGTTTATCAGTGCATAATGGTAGCTTGTATCATATAGGTGATATGGACTACTAGAAACAAAATAGCACATGAAGGAGATCGACCCATAGCTTTAGCTACAACTAGTTTTATTTTAAATTATCTACAGGAGTTGGATGGGTTAAATAAGAAATTACCTGCCTGAAGGGTGGAGTTTGAATAATGGAGGCTGTTGGAAAGTCCATATATGAAAATCAATTTTGACGCTGCTTTTCATATATAAAGGAAAAGATCATGTTCGGGAATTGTAATAAGAGACTCAAACGGGATGGTTTTGGGATCCAAAATTATCTTGAATGACCACATACCTACAACGTTTACTGCAAAAGCACTTGCATGTTTTTAGGCAATTCAAATGGGTTTGTAACACCCTATACCTGACCTGATTAATCGGTTCGGGTATTGAATGTCACAATTAACCCAATTAACTTAACCAAATTTATAAAATTGGTTCATTCATGTACTTACACAATATTAAATTCTAACTCATCTCTTACAAGAAATAAATCTTTACAAATTTAATACCATATTAAATCTAACAGATATTTACAATTTTAAATGAAGACTTATATACAAATATTTCCAACTCAATCCCTAAGGCGTGGCCTTAAAGGGGGCCTCTCTATACACATGATACAACTACCGCGCCCTTTGCACAAAGTTAGCCATGTCTGGCTTGGTCCACTCACATTGACTTTAATAATTTTGATCCTGCAACCAAGGCAGTTCAATCATAAGTTTAGATGAACTTAGTGATATTCTATGAACTATAAGCACCATATTTCTGAAAACAAGATAAAAACACATAATTTAAAACTCCCTGAGCATCCTAGGGTGTCCCACCGGTTTGTTGGTGTGACCAAAGCCTTAGAATCTTTGAGCCGATCGTTTGGCAGACTTAGTCTCTAGTTTAGACATAGATGCGCTTTTCCAAATATTAACTTCTTCTGGGATTTGACCCTGTATCGCTTCCTCACTGACATCCATATTAACCTTCATAGTGTGTCTCCTTAAAGATAGTCACATATGCAAGTCATTTTGATTGTTGTCTTCTACTAACGGGCTTGCCTTTGTAATCGCCTCAATGGTGGATCCTTGATATGATCTAATCATTCCATACGAAACTCATTATATGATTACCATATTACCCTAACAACTATCTTCGTTTGACTTATCCCTAGCATAAACCCTTTCTTAAGGGAACCCAATTCCACTATCTTCACCTGTAGTCTTGTAAATGACATTTAGCTGCTCAGTAACCACCCTTTCTTTACGGACTTGTACTATGTAGGACAGCCCTGTAGGATCTTTCCCTTTAAAAACATTTTGCTAAGACATTTCTAGTAGAAGATAGCCCCGAGAGGTTTATCTCTCTCTCAAGTTTCCCCTTGGCAGATTTTCTACAACGAATAGTCAATTGTGGACTCACCTTGCTAGAATAGGCCTGACAGGCCTCCTCGCCTTTAGTTAAATCCCGGTGGATTCTTTATTAAAGAAATTTCGTGGCAAACTTACCCTTCTCAGGTTTCCTCTTACTCGCAAACCCTTAGGACTAGAATCCAGTTATTCATCTCACTATTGTACCCAATATCAGTTTACTCGCCAAATACTAGAGAACTCATCTAGTCGAACACTTAAATACTTCCAAGGGAATATCCATTCCATTACATTTATTGCATTAAACTCGCTTATACCAATTCCTCACAATCATCGAAATCTAGCAGATTCCCTTATTAACATATCTGCATTTTAAATGTTTCTATCAGACTATTTTCTTCTCGTAATTTTGTGGATTCTCTTACTATCCTATTTCTTCGTGTTGCCAGACACGCCTATATCATTTTATTATGCTACTCATCGCGCGAGCCAATCCATGATTTACTTTTTTTGTGTCTTGACAACTTCCTAGTTTAACATCTTGACAGACTTTATAGGCAGCATAGCCCAACTATGGTCTTCTGCAACACGACAACACCATGTTTATTGTTTTGGCGGGCTTTATATATTATCATGGTCTAGTTATGGTCTTACACAATATGATTCTGAGGAATCAATAAACCTATTTCGAGGAATCAATAAACCTCTTCCGAGGTCACCTTGAAATACCTATAAACTATTTCCACAGTGTCACCTCGAAAGACCAGTTGAGAACCATCATCGCAGTGTCACTCCATAGTGTTGATTGATTGTCGACATGGTCTGGCTCTAGCAAGCCAGTCGATAATTGCCATCGCAGTGTCGCTCTATAAATTCGATAGATTGTCATCACAGTGTTGCTCTAGCGAGCCAGTTGATACCATTCTATAATACTGCCAAACTCCCTTGTATCCCCTTATCAATTTGCTCATTCCTCCAATTCGCCAACTATTCCTATCTTCATCTCCTCACCTAAGTAAATTTCCTCTGTACTCCACATACCATATGAACATGTATTTTAAATAATACATTGTACTAGTTACTATAACATACAATATGTCATTTATCTATTTGTTAATTCATAACCATATAACCGTCAAGAAATAAACTTGCAAGAGTATACACTCACAATATTATGCATTCACAGCCTACTCAACCTCTATGTTCATACACAAACATGTTCTTAGATGCAACTCAAAGCAGACACGAACATGGCTCAAACAAGCAACAAAACATCATCGATCACCCAAAAGTAGAGTATAAAAACTCACATTGCCTCTTTTATCCTTGTCAACTTAGCTTGTCCAAACGCTAGAGCCTCATTCATCCTAACAGCTAAAAATGACAACCATTTATCGATTAAATTAAAGGTATTCAAACCTTAAAGCCTAGAACCCGGTTTACAGAAATTTATTAAGAGTCTTCACCCTTCTTTCTCTAATTCACGAGCTTAGAAAGATAAGAAAGCTTACCAGTTTCTCAATTTCTCTACTTCCAGACTTCAATTCGCATTATTTCTGTTTCATGCAGAGCTCTTTTAACTTCTCCCCTTCTTCAGAAAAACCAAAGAAGACGATGCAAATGAGAAAAAATTGTAAACAGAATTGTGAAGATCTTTTTTTTTTGCATGAATGTCCCTTCTCTCTCAAATATATATAACTCCCTTGTACGGTCTATTGACCTCTATCAGTAATCATTGTGTCTTCCACATACGGAACCAACCGGTTCCATCTTAGCCAAACTAGAATTTATGCCCAACTAATTGCTTATCAGTCACTAAAATTTTTAAATTTTCCAGTAGAGCTCACCATCTTATCATTCTATTCAAATAAATCCTAACTTTCCTTTAAATTTGGGGCATAAGTGAAAATCGGGTGTGATAGGGTCTAAATCTAGGTTGCTAGGAGGTGGAAATTGATGGAGATGCACTCTCGGTAATAAAAAAAAGCTATAAAAAGACAAAGAAGATAGATTTGAAATTAGTTCCCGCATAAAAAATTTGAAAATACTTTGCACATGTTATAAATTATGCTTTTTAGGCATGCATCGAGAAAGGCAAATGGAGTAGTGCATTCTTTAGTTACAGAATGTATTAAAAGTGACGATTCAACTTTTCTATTAAATGATTTTTCTCCTTTTCTTGGTTGTGGCGATGGAAAACAATTGGTGGTGGGTGGATCTGCCAAATTAAGTTGTGACACTTGCTAGATTTAGAAGATAGTCTCTGAAATCATTTGATCTTCAAGAGACAAAGGACAATTTTTCAAAGCTAGGTTTTTGTTCTTTTCATATGCTTCAAGAAAGTTATTTAGCTCGATTTTAGCTGGATTTATTTTTTAATGAGTTAACTGTTTCTTTTTCCCATGTAATTGACAGCCTTCATTTATTGTATACTTTGTAAGTTGTTTTTTATTTAATAAAACCCCAACTGTTTCCACTAAAAAAAGTCACACATGAAACAAACTTACTTGTAGTAAAATTTTAATAATAGTACATTTATTTTTAAATATATACAATCATATATTGAAAATTTTATATTAATAGGATAAGAAAGTAAATAAAAATATTCGCATGTGAATAGACGGAATAATTAACAAATATGGTGACCGAAATACAATTTTTTTCATGGGTTTTATTCACAATGCAAAAAAAGAAAAAACTATCGACCGACTTGAGGATGGGGATGGTCAGATGATGGTGGGAGATGAAGGGATAGAACAAATTGCATGTCGGTATTTTTCGGAGTTGTTCACTTCACAATGTGGAGAAAATAGTATGAGGCTCCTTTCAAGTATTCTGATTCATGTTACTGAAGGCAAGAACAATTTCTTGAGATCTAGATTTACTGAGGAGGAGATAGTGGCGGTCGTAACAGCTCATTTTTGGTAAAATTAGAATAGTGGTTTCAGGACCACAAATACGTTTTCGAAAGAAAAAATTATTTTTATATTATTTTATGGTCTATAGCATGATATTAATGTCGTATAAAAAATTTTCGTAAAAAAATTTTACCGATTACATGTTTAATTTGATAAATGACCAAATTGCACAAAGTGTAAAAGTTGAGTTCTAATAGCTAAAAGGTTTAAATAGCTATGGAATTCAAAATTTAAGGTCCTTATATGGAAAATAGACCATTAAAAATTCTTAGTGGTTAAGGATGATGATTCATCCATGGAAAATAAAATAAGGAAAATGATGAAATTGGAAAGTGAAATAATAAAAGATAATAAATGATAAAAAAGTAAAAATATCATCTTTCTTAAATTAAAAGCATGGAAACCCTAGCCATGGAAACTTAAGCTCAAGCCAACTTATTTTTTTTTATTAGGTAAGTATTCTTGCCCGTTTTTAATATTTTTATATTTCCGAGATCGTAATAACTTAATATAGCTATCTCGAGGATTAATTTGCAAAGTTATCAAGGTACTAGGGTTTTTCCATGGATGAACATAGATGAATTATGAAGTTTTATGGTAGAAAATGAAAGGTTGTTAATAGATAAACAACTTTTGTAAAGGGAATTTTGATGAAATTATGATTTAGGGACTAGATTGAAAAGATGTAAATTTTAAGGAAAAATTCTAAATTTTATGAAGTACATGGGCTGTAAATTTTACATGTAAAAATTTTCTCAGCTTGGAATAAGGATTAAATTGCATAAATTTCATTTTCGAGGGACGAAATCATCATTAATTAAAAATTTAGAGGCAAAATGGTAATTTTGCCTAAGATGTGAATTGAATTGAAATGAACTTGAACTGATGTTAAATTCATTCATATAGATTCGGATAGACCAAAATTAGAGTTAGAACGAGAAAAAGAAAAAAATATCAGATTTATAGATTTTACGTACACGAACATTTGCCGAGGTAAGTTCATGTAACTAAATTGTGTATATTTATATGTTTGAATTGAGTGTTGTAGATGTGTGAATTGTATAAATGTCTTATGTATGAAAATCAATTACATATCTAATAATACCTGATAAACATTAAGTCTCATTTGAATTAATGAAATTCGATGGATATAGGATTTTTCGTATTTGTTGTGGTCCTGCATGTG
The DNA here is from genome assembly GCF_007990345.1 of Gossypium hirsutum. Taxonomy (NCBI): domain Eukaryota; kingdom Viridiplantae; phylum Streptophyta; class Magnoliopsida; order Malvales; family Malvaceae; genus Gossypium; species Gossypium hirsutum. The sequence goes on from NC_053444.1 coordinate 36,214,725, forward strand.
TTGTGGACACACCACAGCTCCGACGAGCATCCTGTTATAAACCCTCTCGAGCTTCTCGTTATATGGTTCCTGCGAGCATCCTGATCGATAGTGATCTTGCATGTGTTGCGGACTACCGCAGCTTTTTGTAAGCTTCCTATTATATGATCTGTTGTGATCTTGCATATATTGTGGACACAAATGCAGCTCTTTGTGAGCGTCCTGATATAGGCTCTTTGTGAGCTTCCTGATATGGTCGCTTGAACTTCCTATTATATGACTATCCGGAGCTCCCTGATAATAACTCCTTAGAGTTACCTGTTAAGCTCAATGAGCTTCTTGTTTTAAACTCTTATGAGTTTCCTGTTATAGCCTGGATAAACTTCCTGTTGCATGGCTCACATGAGCATCCTATTCTATGACTCTAGAGAGTTCTTCCTGATTATGTACCCTAATGGGTACCCCTAAATATGAGTTGACAGATTACAGTTTTGTACACTTCGAGTGTACTACCTGTCTATCCATCGATGTTTTCAATGATTCAATGGGCAAAATCCTGACATGAGAAAATATGAACATGAAATTAATTAATACAAGTATCTGTCTGAAATACATGAAAATGATGATACATGATATATGGAAAATACGAGATGATAATTATGAACATGGAATTTGTTTGATGAATATGTTCATCCATGATTATAAATTTGTACACCTTAAGTGTATTACCCGTGTGACACTGACATTTCAAATGATTTAATGGGCAAAGTTTCGACATGAAATAATCTGAACTCGAGACGAATTATTATGAAAATGTATTTGAAATATAATGATATGATTTGTATATGTTATATGAATACATGATGTGGAAATTATATGTACATGGAAATCTAATTATTGTTGAGCCCATACATGTTTCTTGATATTTATATGAAATATATGACTAACAAAGGTAATGAGGATATGTGTTAGGGCTCGTGATCAAGTTGATTGAATGGGTCTTGTATGTTTATATTAAATTTAAATGAGTGGCAAGTTAATTACCATGTTATACGAACTTACTAAACATTTCAAGCTTACTCTATTTTATTTTTCCCTGTTTTATAGTAATTTGGAGGCTTGTTGGATTAGAAGCTTGGCAGAGATCACTCACACTATCCATCAGCCCATTTTGGTATATATATATGGTAAATCAATTATGGTTATACTGGCATGTATAGGTTAAATTGACCAAATGATGGCATATTAATATTTGGTTGTAATTAGCCATTGGAATGGCTAATGATGGTATGTTTTGATGTATATGTGTATGAGACTATATTATGTTCATATGTGTTGAATGCTTGAGTTGATATACATATTAGGTATAAATATGCTTAAATGAATATTTGACCAATTTGGTAAGTTGGTCACTTGAAAATATGGGATGATATGTCATGCATAAGAATTGGTTTTGGTTTGATTTAAATGTTTTGAATTGGTTTGGAAACGTGTTAAAATGTTAATGTTGGTGCAAGACAAATTTGGGTGAGAAATAAGGCTTCAAAATAGTCTTATTTTGTCCACACGGGCGTGTGCCTTAATCGTGTGTGACACACGGCCATGCGCACGATCGTGTGGTTTGGTCGTGTGCCCCCTGCATCTTAAATTTTAAGAAATAAAATGCTTTGAATTACTCACACGGGCAGAGACAAGGGCCTGTGTCTCACTCGTGTGTGTCACACGGTATAGTACACGGGCGTGTGACTTAGCCGTGTGACCCCTGCATTTAATTTTTAGAAATTAAATTGTCCACACGGCCTAACACATGGATGTGTGGCTGGCCATGTGACCCAAGTCAGAAGTTACACGGGTATGGACATAGGCTAGGACCCAGCCGTGTACCTCACATCGAATGCCCACACGGCCTGGGACACAGGCGTGTCACTTGGCCGTGTGAGCCACACGGCCTGACCACACGAGCATGTGTCCCCTTACCTAGGAAAAATTTTGAAATTTTGCGAAAAATTTCATGAGTTCTTGGTTTAGTCCCGACTTGTTTCAAATGTATAAATTGGACCTTGAGGGTTTATTTAAGGGACAGTATGATTGAATATGATTGGTTTCAGATATGGATAGTAAATAACATGAATTAATTTTATTTGTTCTATAAACTTCGGTAATGCTTCGTAACCCTATTCATGCGACTGATATGGGTTAAGGGTGTTACAGCGACAATTCGTAGTATACACCCTACGAAGGCACCTGTGAAAGATGGCATGACGGCTTTTTTTTACCAAAAATTCTAGTATATAATTGGTACAAATGCTAGTAAGTATTGCCATGATATATTGAATAATGGCAGATCTTTGGTAGAGATCAATTATACTAATATAGTGTTTATTTCAAAACAGTCTGATCCTGTTAATATGACACATTTTAGATAGATTAGCCTTTATAATATTTTGTTTTAAATAATTTCCAAAGCAATTGGTCATAGATTATAGATAATCATGCCGCATTGTGTTAATGAGGTGTAAAGTGCATTTGTATCGAGGAGGTTGATTGCGGATAATGTATTAATGGCTTCCGAATTACTGCATTCTTTCAAGAAGAAAAAAGGTGGACGAAAAGGATATTTTGCGTTCAATGTGGATATAAGCAATGGGTATGATAGAGTGGAGTGGCATTTGGTTGAAGAGGTAATGCTTAAGATGGGTTTTGTTAAGGCACAAGTTAATTTGGTAATGCAATGTGTAGAGTCTATCAAGTACTCAGTGGTTTTGAATGGTGTACCAAGAGGGCAAATCTCCCCTTCTAGATGACTTCGGCAAGGTGACCCATTGAGCCTTTTCCTATTTCTTTTCTGAAGTGAGAGATTATCAGCTTTATTACGATCATCTTGTCAAGAAGGTTTAGTGAAGGGAGTGAAAGCGAGTCGCTCAAGACCTATAGTATCACACTTATTTTTTTGCAGATAATAGTTTGATTTTTAGGGGTGCATCTTTAATTGGTGTAGTAAATGTGAAAATACCTTAAAAAAGAATATGCGAGTTGTTCTGGGTAACTAATTAATTTTAAAAAATCCCCTATTTATTTAGCTCGAGTGTTAGTGAAGGAAATCAAAATTTAATAGAAAGAGAGTTAGGAGTGAGAAGTTCTATGGATCCTAAGAAGTATTTAAGGCTGTCGATGGCAGTGGGTCAAAACAGAAAATTAGCTTTCCAAAATATTATGGATCGGATTCGAGGTAAAATAAATGGTTGGTGTAATCTATTGTTATCGCAAGGGGGTAAGCCGATTTTTATCAAATTAGTTTTGTAGGCAATTCCCACATATGTCATTCCTGTTTTTTATTGCCAAATTCTTTTTTGTGAGGAAATAAATGTAGTATTCTGTCATTACTTATGGTAAATTTCACAGTTAAATTATGGGATTCATTGGTGTTCATGGGAGAGGTTGTACAATTTGAAGGAGGGTGGGGGATTGGATTTCCAAAAACTAATGAAGTTTAATATTGCACTTTTGGCCTAACATGGGTGGCAATTAGTTTGTAATCCTACCTCATTGGTAGCACATGTATTGAAAGCAAAATACTACGGAAGTAGTGAAATTTTAAAAGCTGAGTTAGAGAGTCAACCTTTGACTATATGGAGGAGCATTTGGGCAACTAAGGGGATCTTATTGAAAGGGAGTAGCTGGAAATTTGGTGATGGAAAATCAATACCAATTTGGGATGTAGCCTGGTTTTCTGGAGATAGACCCTACATAATTACTTCACCACAAGTTAATAAGGTAAATTTTTTGGCTGAACTGATTGACGAACAGAGTGGGAAATGGAAAGAGAGTGTAATCAGTACCACCTTTAATGAACAAGAATTTAGAAGAATACTGAGTATCCCATTGGTGTAGTACGAGCTATCAAACAGGTTGAGATGGTGTCACGAGAAATCTAGAGAGTATACGGTGTGCAATGGGTATCGGCTCTTGTTGCGAGGCTTTCTAGGAACTGAGAATGATTTATACAACGACATAGGTCCAAAGAAACATATATTTTCAGGCAATTATGGCAAACAAATATGTCATATAAAATGAAAATTACAACATGGAGAATTTTATATAATCATATACCTACTAGATCTAATTTGCATATTAGAAAGCTAGTAAATGATGTTGTATGTTTACGATGTGGAAAGGCGGCAAAGACTAGTTCTCATGCTTGTCGAGATTATCCTTATGCATTTATTGTAGTAGCTGGGTATCACGTGGAATTTAAATCAAATCAAAGTATTGAATAGAACTAATTGTAAAAGTACATGTTATGAAGTCGGTTGCATCATGGCCTCCCTATGTCTAGTCGTATAGACAAGTGCAAGCTATCTTGCATCAACTCGGTTAGTGCTTTGACCCGGTGTTCTATGTCTCTGTCCAGTATTACCACCTCTATTCTGACCCTGACCTCTTTGAGACTGTTGTTTAGCTCTTTGCTTCTAAGCTCTGCTCTATTTTGGGGCTTGCATCTGCTTATTACGAAGTGGATAATCCTTGATCTTATGGTCCAAAGACCTACATTTTAGACATGCGTCCAAATTCCTCAAACACTCTTTTAAATTCCTCTTACCACAAGTAGCACAATTCAGAGTTCTGCCTCCATCACCAATAGCTACGTTATTCTGTCGAGGTCTATCGTCTTTGGATCGCTTATTAGGTCGCAGAGCCTGAGCACTAGGACCAGCATCTCTCTTAATAAAGACTTTAGCTTTATATTTCCTTTCGCATTCTACACGCTTAACCTTCTCGACTCTCCACCAAAGTTTCAGAAACCCTTTCTTGATGAGGGGTTACCATCACCATCAGTTCATACCTCAATCCATTCTCAAACCTAGCGCACTTATCCTACTTTGTTGAAATCATCCCTGGGTGTAGTAGCTCAGCCTGAAGAAGTCGACTTCATTTTCGGCCACAGACCTATCTCATTGCTTAAGCTCAATGAAGTCCAACCTCCGAGCTTCAACATATTTGATACCTACATACTTATTGTGGAAAGCATTTAGAAATTATTCCCATGTCAGCCTCTCCGTCTGAGTACTTCTCATAACAGCCTGCCACCAACGGTAATTCTCATATCTAAGCAGTGATACAGTACCCCTTAATTTTTGCTCAGAGGTACACTCCAAATCATCCAAGATTCTCTCCGTAGCCTCTAACTAGTATTCAGCTATGGTAGGAGTCGTCTCAGAAACACCTCTAAATAATTCAGCTCCGTTAAACGAAGCCTCTCAGTTATAGTTCCTCGACTGCTCATTCTAGAACAGGCTTTAGCTACTCATTGTACCACCCTAAACATGGCATGTGATACAACATCATCAGTAGGCTCATGTTGGTTCTCATCAACAGTAGGTGCGGGTTCAACATGTTCGGCCATTGGATCGAGAGTGCGCATTTGTGACGTAAATGAATCAACTTGGGTCCTTTGACCTTGCTCTCCTTGAGCTCGTATACATCGGGTTCGTACTCGAGTATTCATTTCGCTTTCAAATGTATAAGTTTTATAAATTTATCTAACAATTTAGAAACGAGTTTTCGTTACTAATCCTGAATGTTTCAATTTAATAGTTTAGCTATAGTTTCACTATCTATAGTTTCACAGTCTAAAGTTTCAGTATATAAAAACTACTTATCTTGGCCGGCTTCGGAGTCTCGGATTTTTCATAAAAACACAACTTTTGTAAAAAGTAGATTTCCAGCTATGTCATGAATTTTCCCAAAATACCCCTTTATTAGATATGCATGCAAACTTTGAAAATAAACCACAGTTCGAGTTTTGAACCGGGCTTTGATACCACTAAATGTAACCCCTTAAACTCGACCTAGACGTTATGGTTGAATCTCGAAGATCACATTGGCCATGATGATGGCGCGAAAAACGTTTAGCTATTTTTTTTTCAAAAATCGTTATCTTTTTCATTTAAAATTAGCATGTTGATTTGCTTGATAAAACCAAAGTAATGTCTTTGAATTTTTTTGGAATGAAATTATCAGAAACTAAATAGCTTTGAAAAGTCCAAGTTTTGAACATTTGAAGAAAACATTTTACTTTGAACATTTTACTTTGAAAATGTCGCAGTGGAAAATTTATTAATTCTTATTTGTTGATTAAAAATCGTAGTTTGATACATTTCATAAATTATTGGATAAGTGGATAAATAGATTTAAGTTTCGTAAAAATGTATTATTGAGTTTGAAATAAAATCATTGGGTCAAAATTGTAATTTTGTTGAAAAATCCAGTTTTTCGTACTGATTTGATAAACCATTTGTTTATAATTATTTTTAAACCAAATTATGTAAAGTATCCAAAATCCAAAATCAATGTCCCATGCTATAGTCTGTAAACAATAATTAAACAGTCCCAAAAATACCAAATAATAAAGTATAAAAGTTTATACGTAAAATGTCTGAGTACTCCTCCATAAGCCAATCCCATGTCTTAACCTCGTGGGTTGTTTGAAAAGTGAGGAATTTGAAGGGCTAAGCTTTTAAATCACAATGAGAATTAAACATAAAAGAAAATAATATTTAAGCCATACATTTCATAAATATAATAACACTTGTATTTCAACATAATTTCACATATGGCAAGGTGCATAAGAATGTTGATGTAGAGCTTTTTCAGAAATCAGTAAAAGTTTTTCAAAAGCATTCCTACCCATCTCCAGTACACACCAATAAAGAGTTTTCCCAAAATTCGTCCATCTAATAACACTCCACATTGTGGCCAAGCCACTGTATATTGTAGTCAAGTTGCACATTATGGTCAAGCCACTGAATACCATAAACAAGCTGCTCGTTATGGTTAAACCACTGAATAGCGTTGTGGCCAAGCCACTCAATATCGCAGACAAACTACACGTTAGCCACTCAATATTACAGTAAAACTACCAAAGTCATCCTCCTTTCATAATCATCCCAACCCCATGCATGTGATATGACATATGAACAGTATTTTCAGTGGGTATGCTTAACATGCGAATCAGATTTCTAATCAATACAGCCAGCATGCTTAACATTTGAATCGAATTTAATCAGTACAGTGAGCATGCTTAACATGCGAATAATATATCAATTATCATAACAGTGGCATGTTTTTTTTTCTAGATTTCTCTTCTTCTTCTTCTTCTTTGCTTCTTATGTTTCTTTTACTGCCCAACCTAGCTTGGGCTTTAGATTGGGGTCATTTACACAGTGGAATAATAGGGCAGCTAGGTCAGCTTTTCATTACGTTTGTAACGAAAAATGGTTAATAGGATTGATTTGTTATTTTTTGAAACTTGAGTGACTGAATTAAAAGTTAAGTGACTGTTAATATAATTTACCCTTAATTTAATTAATATGTGTTTTATTTTTATATATCTATTAAACAATGGGCATAACCAATGATCTCAAAAGAAAAAAAAGTCCTCAAGACTTTGTATTTTAAAATCAAGTTTATCATGATTTTAGTTTTTTTTTAGTCTAATTATTTTATAGGATAAAAATGTTTGAAGAAATTCCCGTAAACCTTATTGAATCTATTTATTAAGAAAATTTTATATAAAAAGTAATTATACTCTTGTTATTATTTATCTATGTATTTTCTATTTAATTTATTTATTTCTTTATTTCAATCACAAATAATAAAAATTTAATTACATTTTGAAGTTCTATAAAATTAAATGTATTTGACTTTTTTCATAAAAATTTTGTTTGACATCAATGAAATTAAATAATTTATATTTATATTTAATTCACTTATATATTAATGATAAGATGAATTTATTAAACTTTTTTATGTAAATTAATTAGTTATCATTGTTTTAGAAGGTTATAATAAAAAAATTGATTAAAATAAAAAATAAAAAAATCATGTGAAAGTTAATATTATAATTAAAATACATTTTAAATGTTTAACTTTATTTGCATAAAAATTATTTAAAAATTTAAGTAAAATAGAAAACAAAAAAAATATAATTATCATTGATAACAATTATTTAAAAAGTAAACTTACTGCTAATATGGCCTTAGCTTAATTGCAAGGTAATTAACGCGAAAGAATTTTAAAATCTTAAAATTGAGTTTCATTTTGTATAAACTATATGTGGGTTTTTAATCTATATTTATTTTGGTTAATATCTCACCATATTTGAGCATTATATTGATTTATTTTGTTATAGGTATTGTTATAGTTATTCGGATATATTATGTGTAACTATACATGGAACTTCAAAAAAAAAAATTATATATTAATTGAAAAATACATTATGTTTGATATATGATTATATTAGAACATAATATATTTTAGGGATAATGTCGTATTTGGCACCTGTACTTTCATAATATTTCCAATGTGGTACTTATAATTTGAAAATGCCCAATGTGATACTTGTACCTTGAAAATTTTCAATGCGATACCTGAACTATCAATATGTGCTTTATTATGGCACCTGATGTTAACACATTTATTGAATTACTAAACCAATAAATGAAAATTTGAAATGTAGTTTTTTTCCCAAATCTTCAAGTCCACATGGTTAATATAAAATTAAGTGAGAACCTAAATAAAAAAATTAAATTAAATTAAAAATAAAAAACTAAACATATGATTAATAAAAAAGAAGCAAAAACTAAACTTATATAAACAAAAACGTTATCTTTTCCATTTAAGTAAATGGCCATATTCTCCGAAGAGCTTTCCATTTCAAATAATATTTTAATTGGTTTTAAATAATATTTTTTTATTATCCATGAAAGATATTTTCATGTAAGTTTTGTATTTACTTATTTTTTAGTAACCATATGTTTAATTATTTTTTAATTTAATTTAATTCATTTTATATTATTTAGTTTTCTCGTAATATTATATTATCTTTGTGGATTGATTATTTGGAAAAAAATTACGTGTCGAATTTTTATTGGCTGATTTAACAATTCATTAACGATGTTAATGCCATATACCATAATAAAACACATATGATAGTTCAGGCACCACATTAGACATTTTAAGAAAATACAAATACTATAATAAAGCACATATTGATAGTTCAGGTATCAAATTAAATATTTCAAAGTACAAGTACCATATTAAACATTTTATAAAAGTACATGTGCCAAATATTATATTATCCTTATAATTTATAATTTAATTCAATAATAGTTAAAATATTATATTGCAATTGTAACTATATGTATAACTTTAAAAAACCTAGCATATATTATGTTTAATACATAATTATATTAAAACTTAATATGATTTATAATTAATTTAATTTTGTTGGTGTAGTGGAAAACAGTCATAAAATAATTTCTTATACTTATATATATTAATTGAAAACTACATATGATTATATTAGAATACTAGTTTATTATCCATGCCATGCATGAGCTAATTTTATTTATTTAATATATAAACAAAAATTTTAGTTAATTAAAATATTTTAAATAAAAATAAAAAAATTATATTATAATTTAATACTATTATTAATAAATTTTAATATAAAAAAGACATTATTAAATTTTAACTTAATAATCAGATATTTTAGAAAGATTTTTTTATTAAACCTAGGGTGTTTGATATAAATTCATTAGAGGTGATCATAGGCCGGGTCGGGTTCGGGTTGGGCTTAAGCAAAAAATTATGCATGTTTGTTAGGTCCAGGCCCGATTTGACCTGAAAAGTGGGCCTAAAAATTTGTCCAAGCCCAGCCCGGATAAAAATACTAAAATTCGAGCCCGACCCGACTTGCCCATATTATTATTTTTATATTATATTAGTTTTTACATAATTTTAAAAAATATATAATACATCAAAAATACTAAAAACATTAAAATATTTCAGAACAAATTGAAAATAAATTTTAAAAAATATGTATACTTAAATAATACTAAGATAGATGCAACTTAACAAGAAAATGTCCCTAAAATAATAATAAAATTAACAATAAAACAAGTGTTACACAATATCTAAACAATAACAACGAAATAGTAGCAACATAATAGTGAAAATGGTAGCAAAATACGGAGAAAACAATAAGAAAATATCATTAAAATAACAAAAAAAATAGCAATTTTTTCTTTTGTAATTTTGTGAATTTAGGCCGGGCTCGAGCCAAAAATGTCTTACCCGAGGCCTGACCCATTTTTAAAACAAGTCCTATTTTTTTGCCCAAGCCCATTTTTTTGGTCTATATTTTTATCCAAATCCTCCCACTTTTCGGGCGAGCCTTTGGGTCGGGTGGCCCGGCTTATGGGCAAGTCTAGAATTCATAAGGAAAACAATATTTTCTTTTGCATTATGTTACACTACAGTAATAGTCACCCAATTATGAATGTTACAAAATGATCATTTAATTATTAGTAAATTGTTTATTGTTCACTCAACTATGAAAAGTTACAAATGGTCACTTAACTATTTAATTATGTCTTTTTTGTCACCCAACTATATTAAAATTTTTAGGTGTTTCTATTTTTACGTTAGTTTGTTAGGATCAGAAAAGACAAAATTGAATAATTGAGTGAAAATTTTATAACTTTTTATAGTTGTATGATCAAAAATGAAAAAGAAAATCTATAATTGGGTAACCTCTTTTATAGTTTACCCATTAAATTATTATTATTATAAATAAATTCCACAAGACAATCAATTTTTTGGAAATAATTCCATTTATGAATTATGATAATTTTTTAAACTTATTTTATACAAATAAAAATAATTCCAGTTTGGCATAGTAATATATAAAGATTAAATTAATCATTTTAATTAAGTACAAAATGAATTATTCAATTTCATCATACTGTTTGTTTTTTGTCTTCTGGTTTTACATTGATCAGTAGAGATCATTAAAGTAATAAAAAAAACACGTGCATTTGCAGCTCAGACTTAAGTGGTCCAACCAATACATAATTAAAGACCTTGTAGTTGTAGGTTAGGTATGAGAAAGTCAATAAGATAGTATTTATTTCATAAGGTTTTCTTTTTATTTTTTTTTGTTTAACGTTTTGGGTGGGCTATTTATTGCTTTTGCTGCTTCTCATACCGACTGCCCGCCTTTCTCTCTTCTTTGTAATAAGTCAAGAAATGGGTTGCAAGCCATGTGAGAAGCCAAAAGCTAAGCACAGGAAGGGGTTATGGTCACCTGAAGAAGACCTAAAGCTCAAAAACTATGTCCTCAAACATGGCCATTTTTGCTGGAGCTCTGTTCCCATCAATGCAGGTCTGTTTTCTTGTATTCGTATTAACTTCCCTGCAATATTTGTGTAGCTCATGCTTATCACCACCACTATTAATTTGACTTGTTAGAAGCATTCCTTAGCCAATGAATCTGAACCTAAGGTGGTACACTTATTTATTTTATGTGTAATGGTCATGGGATTAAACTTTTTCTACTTTGGTTTGGCTGTCAGTGTCTGTCCAAAATATTCAAGAAATTTCTTGAGTTAAAGACAGCGACTGTTTCTTTCATCGTACCCTGTCCCTGTAAAGTGCAAGTGAGAGAGGGTGATGATGAGTGAAATGACGAAAACAGGGTATGAATTAATATGATAGATGCATGGATATCCAGGATTGCAGAGGAATGGGAAGAGCTGCAGACTAAGGTGGATTAATTACTTGAGGCCTGGATTAAAACGAGGGATGTTTACTCCCCAAGAGGACGACGCTATCCTCTCCCTTCATCATTTGTTAGGCAACAATAGTACGTACACTTGTCATTAATTGTGAAGAATTATTATATATATCCTCAGTTTTACAAGGAACTAACGAAGATGTCTGGTCTTTTTATTGAATAGATGGTCCCGAATTGCACAAAATTTGCCTGGAATAACAGATAATGAGATTAAGAACTACTGGCATTCTTATCTGAAGTAAAGGATCGCAAAAGTTGAAAATGTGGAAGCTCAACACACATCTTCAACCTCAGAATCTAGTGTGCTCCCTCAAAACCTTACGGACCAATCGGCAAGCTTTGCTACTGATCAAGCTGTTCCAATGCATTTTGACTTGCCCCAACGAAGCCCACTGCCGAAGCTTTTATTCGCAGAGTGGCTATCGCTTGATGAGGAAGGTGGAAGTAAGCCAGCGGCTTACTCTGATGGATATAATCAAGCTTCAACTTCCAGCTTCCAGGATCCTTTCATGAATGGTTTTGTATTCAATGAGGGAGGATTTGGCACTGATCTTCAGGATCTGCTAAACGATGCCTCAGTAAACCAATTGTTCAAGTTTGAATCCCAGATTTCAGGGAACGACTTTATTGGTTCTAAGTGGGAATAATAAAGACAGATGTACTGATTCTTTCTTTCTTTTTTTGTTCAAAACATATTAGTGATTTCAGTATGAATAATGAGGGAATGTACATACAAGGCCAAATCTCCATGGGTGCTACCTTGTGTTTTTTTATTATCAAAAGTACAGATTCAAGATTCTCAATTTCTTTGTTTTAACAGGAAAACTTTAATATTTCTGAAATTTTCATTTAGCTTTTTGTCCTATAAGAAGTGTTTTTATGTGACAAAAAAGGAACTTTATGGTTTCATTGACCTTCTAAAAGAACTCAATCGCAGCACAGTGGGAATAGTTATGTGGAAGGGGTCAAACTTTGGCTTTTAACTCTTTTTTGTTTCAAGGAGTACAATTATTACCTTCCTATACTAAAATACATTCTGATAGGATCCACTAGAGAAAAACTCATGCATACCAGTGAAAATCCGAGAGGCTCAGCCATCCTAAAATTAACCATATCTGATCAGGCCAAGCTGCCTACTTTTAAGGAATAACTGATCATCAAATATACCGGAACGTCATAGAAAAAGATGTTGCAAGAGTTTGAGTTTTAAAATGGGTAGGATCGATCGTAGAGGAAGTAGACAGGCTTAGTTAGCCCAAATATTTCAGTAGGTTATGGGCCCATGTTGCTAACAGTTTGTTCGTATGTATCTATTACTTGCTTAGTAAGCTGGTCAGTTCGTTCATGAATTTGGCCAAATTACCAAAAAAAGCCCATTTTTTTAATAATTACGGAAATAGGCCGGTTTTTTAATTATTTACCGGAATGGGCCATTTTCCGCAAAATCGCGTCCACGTCAGCGCGATGTCGGGGAACTTGACAGGAGATCGCGTCCACGTAAGCGCGACCTGCCGACGTAGTGCGGTACCGGGGACGCGATTTTGACGCTGATTTTACGTTTGTGTTTTCTGGCTTTTAGGGTTTAGGGTGCAGGCTTTTTAGGGGTTAGGGGTCCCGGAAAAAAATTTTTCGAGTTGACGTATCCGGTCAAATAGTGGGAAATCGCTTCTACTAAGATGCTATTTGAGAAGAAATTGTGAAATCGTGGCCTTGTGGACGCGATTTCGCTATAGTGGTCATGTAAGAAATAAATTTTTTTGACGTTTTCTGAGCAAATAGTATAAAATCGCTGATACAAGGATGCTATATTGGGCAGAAATTGTTAAATCGCGCCCTCGTGGACGCGATTTCGCTACAGTTGGTCATGTTGGAAATATTTTTTTTTTACGTTTCTGAGCAAATAGTGTCAAATTGCGGCCTCGTGGACGCGATTTTGCTACAGTAGCAAGTTTGGGCTGAGGCTATAAATTAGGCAGAAAATGTTCCACAGAATGCATAACTCACAGCAGAAACATTTTAGAGAGGCTAAGAAACTTAGAGTTTCAAAATGAGTGAACGTATTAGTGCTGTTATTTACTACGATGGTGAGGTTTGCCACACCGAGAATGGTGTTGTTTTTTTGTCGGAGAATACGGTGCGACTGTCATTTAGCCAAAACATAGATTTGACAGAACTCCGTAAAAGAATTAGGCGTAAAATCTTCGGAACGACGCCAATGAAAGTTCTGTCAATGACGTATCGATTTTGTTCTTCTGTTGATCCGGTGACATATGAATTGTTCGACGTAAAAGGTGCTCGTAGCTTGGAGGCAATGGTGCAGACTCATCTTGCTAGCGGAGCAACTTATATTGAGTTATATGTACAATTTACGTCGTCTACTGATGTACTTTCGTCCGGTGTTCGAGATGTATACACAACCCCTGGCCGACACTCGGTTAGCGTGTTACAAAATACGGAACAGCCCATGTTCGGTAGCGGTGTCGAATGCACTTCCCCCCCAAGACACTCTGTCGGTGGATGGGACATGTACGTCGGTGGCTCGACGTTTGACGCAGGAAATACGAGCTGGGGTTCTGCATCAAGTTCTACTAGATGGCAATCTACATCCAATTGGGGACGTTATCAAATGCCCAGAAGAAGGGATGACGTACTACCTACGACATCAACCGGTGAGGGGACGTCCTACGCTGCAGATGATTGTGGGTCAGAAGGTGACTTCGATGTTGATCCACCTCGAGAGCCCGGGCCGGATGGTGCAGAGGTGGGATTATTTTCTGAACCGGAGCCTATTCCAACGGAAGGTGAAGATGGTGATAGGAGTGCAGATGATGAAGAAAATCCACGATTCAGAGCATACTCACCTCCAGCCCACATGCATAATGTCGATCTGTCAAATGATGATGCGTTAGAGTTTCCAGATCTACCACACCGGGTGCGCGATCGTACAAGTTCGGGGGTAGATCTCGGTGAACTTGAAGTTGGTAATCAGTTTACCAATAAGGATAGTTTTATTGGTGCTTTGAAACAGCATAGCATCAGAAACGGCGTTAATTACCACGTCGTTAAATCAAAATCTGAAATGTTTGAGGCGAAGTGTGCGGTGCAAGACGGCACATGTTCATGGAAAGTCGTCGCCTCGTTAAGGAAGAGGACAGGGTTGTGGGAGATAAAAAAGTACAGAGGTCCACATACATGTGTTGCAGGTACAGTTGAGCATGTCTCTGAATAATATTTTTATTTTCCAATGTTGCATTATTTAATGTACTCCCTCCCTCTGTAGGTGTTTCAGAAGATCATCCAAAAATGGATTCAGCTATGTTGGCTAGCTTGATACTGCCCACGATAAAAGCAGATCCTCAGACTTCAGTGCCGGTGATAATTGCCAATATCCGTAGCCAAATGTTGGGATTTGTGACTGTGGGAAGTTCGATGCACTTCGTTATCCATGCGCTCATGTTATTGCAGCCTATCAGAAACTCCGCCTAGATCCGCTTAGTTATGTGGACGAAGTGTACAAATTAGAAAACATGTACAACGTATGGAGACACGTTTTCCCACCGGTCCCAGATGAACGTAAGTGGCCGCCCGTATCTCTTGCTCCTTTTAAGCTGTTACCGGATAGAGAATTGCGTCGCAAGCCGAAGGGTCGACCTTTCTCCACTAGAATACGGAACAATATGGATATCTGAGAAATAGCCAGTCAACAGAAATTGTGCGGATGGTGTAGAAACCCAGGCCATACAAGTCGATCATGCCCTAATCACAATAGTTGAATGTAATTATAGAAAAAGCTACTTTTATTCAATTATTAATTGATAATTGTATTAATTGTTAGTAAAATTATCAAATTACTACAATTTCTTAAATGTTAGTACCAGTCAAAACAGTTTACGAAATCCAACATTATGTAAAACTACAATTTCTTGAATGGTTAGTAAGATTATCAAATCCGCTGTTGTATGTTAGGGTTAGGGTTTTTAATTAAATTAAGTTAAGTTAGGTACGGGTTTTTAATTCAATTAGGTTAGGGTTTATAATTAAATTAAGTTAGGTTAGGGTTTTTAATTCAATTAGGTTAGGGTTTTTAATTAAATTAGGTTAGGTTAGGGTTTTTAATTCAATTAGGTTAGGGTTTTTAATTCAATTAAGTTAGAGTTTTCAATTCAATTAAGTTAGGGTTTTTAATTAAATTAAGTTAGGTTAGGGTTTTTAATTCAATTAGGTTAGGGTTTTTAATTCAATTAGGTTAGGGTTTATAATTAAATTAAGTTAGGTCAGGGTTTTTAATTCAATTAGGTTAGGGTTTTTAATTCAATTAAGTTAGGGTTTTTAATTCAATTAGGTTAGGTTAGGGTTTTTAATTCAATTAGGTTAGGGTTTTAATTCAATTAAGTTAGGGTTTTTAATTCAATTAAGTTAGGGTTTTTAATTAAATTAGGTCAGGTTAGGGTTTTTAATTCAATTAGGTTAGGGTTTTTAATTCAATTAGGTTAGGGTTTATAATTAAATTAAGTTAGGTTAGGGTTTTTAATTCAATTAGGTTAGGGTTTTTAATTCAATTAAGTTAGGGTTTTTAATTCAATTAGGTTAGGGTTTTTAATTAAATTAGGTTAGGTTAGGGTTTTTAATTCAATTAGGTTAGGGTCTATAATTCAATTAAGTTAGGTTAGGGTTTTTAATTCAATTAGGTTAGGGTTTTTAATTCAATTAAGTTAGGTTAGGGTTTTTAATTCAATTAGGTTAGGGTTTATAATTCAATTAAGTTAGGTTAGGGTTTTTAATTCAATTAAGTTAGGTTAGGGTTTTTAATTCAATTAGGTTAGGGTTTTTAATTAAATTAAGTTAGGTTAGGGTTTTTAATTCAATTAGGTTAGGGTTTTTAATTCAATTAAGTTAGGTTAGGGTTTTTAATTCAATTAGGTTAGGGTTTATAATTAAATTAAGTTAGGTTAGGGTTTTTAATTCAATTAGGTTAGGGTTTTTAATTCAATTAGGTTAGGGTTTTTAATTCAATTAAGTTAGGTTAGGGTTTTTAATTAAATTAGGTTAGGTTAGGGTTTTTAATTCAATTAAGTTAGGGTTTTTAATTCAATTAGGTTAGGGTTTTTAATTAAATTAAGTTAGGTTAGGGTTTTTAATTCAATTAGGTTAGGGTTTTTAATTCAATTAGGTTAGGGTTTTTAATTCAATTAAGTTAGGTTAGGGTTTTTAATTCAATTAGGTTAGGGTTTTTAATTCAATTAAGTTAGGGTTTTTAATTCAATTAGGTTAGGGTTTTTAATTAAATTAGGTTAGGTTAGGGTTTTTAATTCAATTAGGTTAGGGTTTATAATTAAATTAAGTTAGGTTAGGGTTTTTAATTCAATTAGGTTAGGGTTTTTAATTCAATTAAGTTAGGTTAGGGTTTTTAATTCAATTAGGTTAGGGTTTATAATTAAATTAAGTTAGGTTAGGGTTTTTAATTCAATTAGGTTAGAGTTTTTAATTCAATTAGGTTAGGGTTTTTAATTCAATTAAGTTAGGGTTTTTAATTCAATTAGGTTAGGGTTTTTAATTCAATTAAGTTAGGGTTTTTAATTCAATTAAGTTAGGGTTTTTAATTCAATTAGGTTAGGTTAGGGTTTTTAATCAAATAATGTCAAAAAAACTCGGAAAAATTTCTATGTGTATTACATCGCCATTAACGTCTATATCGTGTACATGGGTATTGATACATGTTAATACGATAGTCAATGTCTATGACCGGGGGATTCGGTTCCACATGGCGGCCGTCGACGGTTACGCGTTGGATTCCTCCTTCCTCTATCTTCCGGCGGCGGTTGTTCTTCCTCGGGTGGTGATTGTTGTTCTTCCGGTTCGGCATCCGCTTGTCGGACTTGGGACGATGATCCACCTTCAAAGAATAGTGAATGTGGAGGTGTTTGCATCATGAACGGCGACGGAGTTTGAAAGCCATGCGTTGCTGGAGATTGGTAAAAAGGAGAGCTCCCCGACGGCCCCCCTTGCAACCCCTCCTGCGGCGATGGCCTAGTTATCGGTGGTCCACTCGGCATTACAGGAAATGGAGCTGATCCGGCCATTTGGCTCCAACCTGCCATAGGATTCGGAAAAGGATACATGTACGGGTTAGGGTACATATAAGGGCTAGGAAACATACCTGACATCATAGGGAAAGGCGATTGCGTGGGTATCATCTGTTGAATTGCTACATCAGGTGACTGCGTCGGTGCTCTCGTTGGGGACGATGCTTCCATGGCCGCTGATGATGAGCCAGCTGAATGTCTGGGCCTCGTTGATGGGCTGCCCTCGTACTCTTGTCCCCTTGGATTTAGAGGCCCGCGCCTTTCCCTTCCGACACGTATTTGCCGCCGCCTCTCCTCTGGCGTAAGTAAATACGGCTTCCCATGGATCCTAAACCATGACATGTATTCTGGAACGCATGCTAACTCGGGAACGATGATTTGTTCCCGAGTAGGTAGATACTCATGCCGATATTCCCACATTTCCGTGTACTCTGACCAGTATCTAGGCCAATCCGTACCTAATAGCCGAAGGTCGATTTTGTGGTGCTCGTCAAACACCTCAGGGTCCGCAAGGATCGGTTGTCTACATCCAAACTGTCGTAGGACTCTGTCTGTCTGGTGGGGCTCCACAGTTGCGTAGTTGATCAACACCACTTTCACGTGCCAAGAGTTAGGGTTTTGTAAAAACTCTTCTGGGATTACTGCCCGGATTGCCGGATCCTCGTATGGTGTCCATTGAAAATACATGAACATGATAGAAATATTACTTATATACATAATACTAAATATCAATCCACTAGCGAATTTATGGAAATATCTATTTGCAATAATACTTACTTCTGCTTCCGACCGTTGGTCCAATAGAAGCCGTATATCTTCAAGTTCAGACGGTAATCCACGATAACTCGCCGGATGGTTCCACCTAATTAAATGAATTTTTAGCATACTTTTATTCTTACAAAATCTACATAACAATTTCAAAATGTAATATAAAATTTACCTCGTTACGAGTGGGAATGTATATGGGTGGTTCACTCGAGGACGTAGAAATGGAAAGCGAAACCGTGCCCATGATTGCAGTAGTGACAGGCATCCTCCGATTTTTGCTCTCGTCGGTTTGGTCGCCCCGCACATCTCCCGATATAATGTTGCGAAGACAGCAGACCCCCAACTAAATTCGCCGGCTCCTCTAAAATCAACGAGTTTTAGCAGCCACCTTAGATGTACACGGCTCCGTGACGTGTCCGCCATGAGATAGCCTCCAATTATTTGAAGAATGTATGCTCGAGCATATCGGATTCTTTCAATTTCGGTTGAATTTTCATTCAGATCGGGGAAGGTCGCACGTAACCAGCCCATCTCCACCTTACCTCCATCCATTTTATCCGGAATGGCGCCCAAAAGCTCGTAGCACACCGCCTCCCAATTGCTAGATTGGGCAGACCCGGTCACTGGGTGCCCGTCCACCGGCAATCCCAAATGCAAATGGACATCTTCTAGAGTGATAGTGCACTCTCCACATGGAAGATGAAATGTGTGCGTCTCGGGTCTCCACCTCTCGATCAACGCACTGATCAGTTTCGGCTCCAACTTGCATCCCCGGCCTACCGTCGCCACGTGCCAAAATCCCGGTTCCCGGAGGTAGTTCTCTACTAACGGTGATGGAGGAGCATGCATATTCCGAATATTGCATTTCAATACGCGATCTTTATCCTTTTATAACAAAAAATAAATTAATAAATATCTAAAAATACATAAATAAAAATATCTTAAATAAAATTTAAAATTTAAATTTAATACTTACCATGTTCATTTGCTCCACCGATATGAGATTCTTATCAAGACGAATTAATGATCCGGCCATTGTTGAAAATTTTAAAAATTTTAAAATTATTTAAAAAAAATAAAAAAATTGTATAATTTTCTTTAAAAAATGAAATTTAATGGAAAAATAAATTTAATATGGATTTGGAGATTTTTTGAAGGAAATTGAGAGGATTTTGGAAGGAATTTGAGAGTTTGAGATAATTTTGGAAGGAAATTGAGAGAAATTTTGAAGGGAATTGAGAGAATTTTTGAAGAAATTGAGAGAATTTGTTTGTGAAAATAAAAGGGGTGGGGGTTTATATAGTTTAAAAAAAATTTACCGTTGGGGGGGGGGAGGCCAACGGTCAATTTTTTGACCGTTGGGCACTGTTCACGCGCGGGGCAAATCGCGTCCACGTCAGCGCGACCTGCCGACGTGGAGGGAAATCGCGTCCTTGAGAACGCGATTTCCTTCCACGTCAGCAGGTCGCGCTGACGTGGTCGCGATCTCCTGTCATGTACCCCGACATCGCGCTGACGTGGCAGCGATTTCGCGAAAAATGGCCCATTCTGGTAAATAATTAAAAAACCGGCCCATTTCCGTAATTATCAAAAAAAAGGGGCTTTTATTAGTAATTTGGCCCATGAATTTCCCTATGCAAAATTTCGATAAAGTATCATGAATACCTTGTACTTAAGGGAGGATTGCATTTCGATTTCTCTACTGAAAAAATAGATAAAGTATTCATTATACATTTTGAAATGCGCAAATAAGCCTCAACACGTGGAATATTAATTAAATGGTTAATTATTAATTTAATCCCTGAACTATAGTTAAAATATCATTTTAATTTTCTTTTAATTTTTTTAATAATAATTCTAAAAAATTCTAAAATTTTAGAAGTAACTATAAATTATTAAAAATATCAAAACAATATTAAAAATTATGTTAAAAATTCAACAAATTTAGCCCTCAATGTTCACAAAACTTGTTATTTTAGTTCTAATTCTAAAAAATTCAATAAATTTGACCCTTAATATTTACAAAATTTATCAATTTAGTCCTAACTCTAAAAATAAAAAAATTTAAAAACAATAATCATTTTTTAGCCCTCTATAACCCATTGACTAACCCATGTAAAATATTTTTTTTAAAAAAAGGAGTACCCTCTTTCAAATTACTTGCAAAAGAACTCTAAAAAGTTGGGATAAAATACAAAAAATTAGGGTAAACTACACCAATTGTCCCTAAACTTTGTTTAAAATTACATTTCAATCACCCAACTTTCAAAAGTCACATAATAATCATTAACGTTATCGAATTGTTATATTTTGGTCACTTGTCTGTTAGCTACTATTAAGAGGATGATGTGACACATTAATTTAAATAGTTAATTACTAATTTAGCCCTTGAACTATAGCTAAAGTTTTTTTTTGATACTTTAAAAAATTTTAACCATAATTCTAAAAAAATCTTAAAAATTACAGTAAATTTATTTTTAAAAAGTATTAAAAATATTTTTAAAAAATAAATCCACTATCAATTTGGTTTACTGTAAATATGTTGTTTCTTTGGTTTGATTGTATTTCAACACTCATAAAACCATGATTTTATTGAAATGAGTATTTTTAGAATTGCATTGGAGAGCGTTTTCAACATATAAGATTAATGTCTCATTGCATTAAATAATTATCATCAAATCGAGAATTTTAGTGAAAATGGAAAAGTCTCCCTATTGTTGAAAGATAGCTCCATTTAAAAAAATAAAACACGTCATGATTCACTAAAAAAGAGTTTTCTTAAATGTAAGTTTTGACTTTAAATAAAACTTAATTTGATTTTGTTTTAATGAAAATTTGGCTTTGATTTCTTAAGGAAAAAAGATAACAAAAGATAAAATGGCGACAAAGAAGATGAAGACAAGAAGCTCCTTTCGCCGCTTCTCCACCTCTAGAGACATGTTGATGGTTTTGAGGGTTTTATTTTAAATTAAAATGTCACTTTTTATCTTTTATTTTTGCCCTTAAATTTAAAACATTATTTTCTAAAATTTCAAAACCCATGGAATTCTCGTTCAGAACCTAGAAATTTATATTAAAATTTTCAAAACCTAAAATTTGTTAAACCTAGTAACTTAAAGAATAAAACTTCTTAGTGTATTAAACAATAAGATCTTCAAATAAGAAAGTTTGTAATAGCTCAGGGGATGCGTAAATGAGTAATTGCAATTTTACAATGGTGATAACACACCATCAGGTGATACGAAAGAATAGGAGATACGAAGATGAGCATCTACTAAAGTAAAACAAAGTAAACATTAAATAAAATTCACTGTACCTTTTAGTCGGAAGAATGAGCAATGAATATGAAACTAAGCATTAACGAATGCATGAGAAATTTGAAAGAGAGTAATCAAACTTTTAGTCCTTTTTTTTTCTTCTTCAATCAAGTTTTTATTTATTTTTGGCTTCAATCAAACATGGGAAATCTTTTTCATTTTTCTAGGTTTTCTAATAGGGAAGAAAGTCTTATAAAAAGATGATGATTTCTGGGTAGACCTAATCATGGGCTAGGCAGATTTCAAGTTAGGTCGATGCAAAATTTTAGGCTTGTTTTTAGGCCTGAGCCCAACTCGAAAAATGAGCTTAAAATTTTGCCTAAGCCTGACTCATATAAAAAATGCTAAACTCAAGCTTGACCCGCCCGTATTAAAAATTTTTATGTTTTTTTATATAAAGACAAATTTAAAAAATATAATACATCAAATGCACTAAAAACATTAAAATAAATGTTTCCCAATAAATTAAAAATATATTTAAAAAATTTTTATACTTAAATAACACTAAGATAGTTGAAACTTAGCAAACAAATGCCTCTAAATTAGTAGAAAAATCAACAATAAAGTAAGAGTTATACAATATCCAAACAATAACAACAAAATAGTATCAAAACAACAACAAACGTCTGGGACAAATTTTTTTAGCCAAATTCGGGTCGGACCTGAGCCAAAAAATTCTTATTCGATGCTCGGCCCGTTTAGAAAAAGAGCCTTATTTTTTGTCCAAGCTAATTTTTCAAGCCTATATTTTTTTCCTAAACCCTCCCACTTTTTGGGTGGGATTTTGGGCCTGGGCGAGTGGCTCGGCTCATGATCAAGTCTATTTCTAGGTTTCGACTAGAAAGATTGATAGATTTTTTAAAGATTTTTTTGTAAAACTTTTAGATTTTTTACACATATTTTTAATTTTTTTATTTATAAATTTTATTTTTAAAATATTTTTAATAATTTATATTTATTTTTAAGATTTTTAAATTTTTAGAATTATTGTCAAAAATTTAAAAAAAATCAAAATGATATTTTATGTAACCTCCCCAACTCGGCCTAGACGGTAGACCTGAATTCGGGAGATTACATTAACCACCGAAGTGGCTCAGTCTTTGATGCAGTAGTAAACCAACTAAAAATTCGACAAAGGCAAGTGCACCTATCAATTAATAGTATAGCTACGGTGAGCACAGATATCGTTCCCACGAGGACTAAAAGTACTAGTAATTACCATCTTTCTATTATTTAACCTACAAATTGGAGAGTTTGATTAAAAATATAATTAACTAAATTATTTAATTAAAGAACACGAGAAAGAACAAATAAGAAAAATAAACGATTAACAACCAAGAAGCAAAACAATACCCAGGAAAGAATCCACATAGATTTCATCTATCTTTATCAATTTGAATTAAACAATTTCTTCACTTAGTATCTTAATCCATAGAAATCCCTAAATTATGCTAATATCTCTTTCAAGACTAAAAGAAACTGACTCTATGTTGATTAATTGAAATTTCTTTCTAATTAAAACCCCTATTGTTGCATTAACTCGATCTATGGATCCCCCTATTAGATTTGACTCTAATTCGGTAGATTTATGTCGTCCTATTTCTAGGATTGCATGTAACTTCACTCAATTATGTTAGATCTACTCTTAAACAGGGACTTTTCATTCTTCCATTCAAGCACATCAACATGGATTAATAGTCTAGAAATATTAAACCAAGAATTAAGCACACAAAATTGAGAACAAGATCCAAGTATTTATTGCGTAAAACAGAAATCGAAAGACAGAATCCATCTTAGGGTTTATCTCCATAGGTATTTAGAAAATTAGCTCATGATAGCAAATAAAAACATCTCAAAGACATTATAACCACAAGAAAAAAGAAAACTCATAATAAACTTAAAAAAAAATCAAAAGGAGACCTTTAATCTTGATGGAAATTTTCTTCAAATTCGACTTCAATGGTGTTTTTCGAGTTATTTTCTCCAATATCTCTGACAGCTTACTCTCCTCTTCTTATATTTGGTATACATAGGTCTTAGAATGCCCGAAAACCCTAAAAATTGTGTTTTTTTCGCATTTTCAGAGTTCAGTTCGTAAAATCCACACGGTCTGGCAAATGGTCGTACGACAGCCTGTGTGGCTCACATAGCTGTGTGTCCAGCTCATGTGGAATAGCCCAGCCCATATGGCTCCTAAAACTTGCTCCGAGTTTTCAATTTTCGCTCGTTTTTTGCTCCTTTTGCTCCCAAATGCTCTCCTAAGTATATAAACATGAATTTAAACGATTAGGAGCATAAAATTCACCATTTTAAATCAAATAATCATCCAAAAATGCATTAAGAATTAGGCTAAAACATAGTACTTTTGGCATTTATCAAACATCCCCACACTTAAGCGTTTGTTTGTCCTCAAGCAAAATCCTCAACCCACATTCAAGTTAACTTTCTCAATTTGTCATTTTCATCAATAATGTTTCAAGGCAATTCGCAAACAATCATGCAATAGAAATTCAACTAAAAAGACACTAAAGATTCAAGCAATCCAAGACTAAATTTTTAAAGCTAAAATATGTACGTGTCTCCCCTTATCAAAATAATTACCTTAAATTCAAAACCAATAAGAATTGACATCCTCGCTAAGATTCACTCAAGCTCTCAAAGTGTTTAGGGTTCATGAAATATGCACTCAACCGTTGAACAAAAAATGTCATTACCATAGGTTTGCTTGAAAATCAAATCTCCACGGCTATAAAATGAGATAACACACCAATCAAGAAGTCTTTAAAATGTTGTAATTAGGTTAAGGGTATGGACAAGGCTTAAATATTAAATGAGAGAGGACTTATGTAGTAATTAGACCATAATGAATATAGATGGACGGTTAAGGGCTTATAAATTGTTAAAATGTATGTTTGTTAAAAGGGTAAAATTGTAATTAAATAAAGCTAAACTAATGAATAATAAAATCAAAATTTATCATCATCTTCTCTAATGGTTCTTCCACCAAAAATTAAAAGAGAATTCTCCATTTTGAGCTTGAAGGGTTTGGTCATAGTTCCCTTTTGCATATAAGTCCATTTTGAGCTTATTTATTGTAATTTTTATGTTTGTGAGATCGTTGCAACTAGGTCCAACTAACCTGAACCTTTGTTTTCAAAACTGTTAAAGATTTCAAATTTGATCATTGATGAATCTTTGTTATTCTTGATGTTAATTGATGAAATTGAAGTATTAGTTGTCTATTAGAATTGGTTTATTAAGTGATTTTTTATAGTTTTAATTAAAGGATTAAATTGATAAAAATATTTAAAATTTCATGGAATTTTTATGACTTGTGAATAATTTAGGACTGTTTTAGCATAGGAAGAAATTTGATTGGCTTGGGAAATTGTGAAATTTGGATAAATTTGAAATTTTGGGATTAAGGACTAATTTGTAATAAGTGTAAAAGTTTAGAAAAAAATGTGTAAATAATAGAAACTTAAGGGTTTCATGCATTGAATTGAGTTTGTAACATATGTGAATTTAATAAATTATATTTAATTACTATATAGATCAAGAACTGAGTCAAAAAGATAATAACCGTAGAAAGGGGAAAATTGTGGAGTAGTCCCTGCATATTAACTGAAAGTGGATTGTAGATAAGTTGATAGTATAAATAAATATGTATATTTATTTATAACTTGTGTTAGTATGTTTTGGTTCAATTGTAATTGATGTTGAATTACGTTATTAAGTTCTTAATTTTAAAATGGTTACAAATAAGTACAGGTGAGAAAATGGATATCTGATATTGTTGATCCTTGGGATAATATGGTTATATGATATTTAAATGAATTTAAATGATTGATACCATATGTACGAGTGTGTTTCTAGAAGTGCTTCTGAATTATAATTGTATAAACTTTGTTAAAATGCCCATTTGAACGTAGTAAACGCTTAAGATACGACTGACATGCCAATAGGGTTTGAACACGCGCTTGTACGGATTTGCACTTTGATGCCTCTATCTGCACTTCGATGCCTCTGTTGTGCATCATCGATGCCTTTGGTGTGGTGTAGTTTCCCGAGTATCGGAGTCAAGTTACTATAGTTCATCGGGCTATGTATCGATCTTCTTAAAACTCATTTATTTGTTCAAATTTGTTGGGTAATTATATTACTACTAAATTATAAATGTTTCTATGAAGTTCTTGTTTATAAATGTTAATGATTGTATTGAGAAATTATGGATGATGAATTGGTTATGACTTTTGGAAGGTATCATTTATGATGTAAAAGATTATATACTAATGTGGTGTGATCTTGCATTTTAGATATCAAAAATTAGAAACTTATCTTCTTGTTTATCTATATTGCTTGAGGTAAGTTAAATGGTATATATACTATGAACTTATTAGGCTTCTTAAGCTTATTTGTTCCATTTGTGTCTATTTAGTAGTTGGCATTTTCTGAACTGATCGGACGAATCATTTTAGAGCACACACTATCCAACCATCTTCGTAGCTTTTGTTTTTCATTTTGGGATATGGCATGTATATAGGTGTTAAGTTGTTAATATGTGAAGTGTTAAGTTAACTTGTTATAAATAGTTAATGTGGTTGAATTTGGATGTGTACATATGTCGATATTGGTCAAGTTGATCTTTAGTGCCATATATATATGTTAAGTGGTGATGTTTTGAAATGGTAGTTTTAGTTGTAAATGATCATATCTTTGGTTGATGGTTTTTGGACATGAATGGCTACCTAATGATAAACCTTATTTCTCAATTGTAACTTTGTTCTTGAATTGAATTGGTGTATAAATTGAGGTGCCTTTTGATGGCATATTGGTTAGACATAGGAGGGATAAATATTTGGCATGTAATTGTTATTTTGGATGTGCTTTTAACCATGTGAAATAGGCTATGGTATGTCTTATTGTGCAAGAAATGGTGCTTAATTTGGCTTGATTTAGGGGTTAAAAATGGAGCACATGACTTGGAACACAAGCTGTCACACGGCCGTGTGCCACACACGGTCACCCCACACGATTATATGTATTTATTGTTTTAGGTGCAGGTTTCACACGGTCTGAGACATGGTCTGCAACATGGCCGTGTGTCTCAAGTTAGTTTGTCGCATGGTTTGGCACACAGCCTGCGACACGGCCATGTGACCCAACTTCGAATACACACACGATTTCGCACACGGGCTGGGACACAACTGTGTGTCCAGACTTCGAATGTTCACATGGTCTGGGCTACATCACACGGCCTGGCCACGCGGCCATGTGAGCCCTGTTTTCTTAAATTTTCATTTTTTCTAAAATGTTCTGATTTGTTTTGAGTTGGTCCCAGATTGTTCATAAACTGATTTTAGGGTCCTGTAGGCTCGATTTAAGGTCCATAAGTATAATATTTGCCATTATTAGATTCAATTGATATATGTTAATATTTAATTTGTATAATTGTTTTTGTTCGGAGGTTAAATTTTCTATTTTGATCAGTAATACTCTGTAACCCTAATTTAACAACTTAGACGGGATAGGGGTGTTACAATTGCTCTCAGCTTCATAGAAATTAGTTCAGTTGGATTCAAATGACATCTTTTATCTATATGAAAAGCATAACCAATTCGAGTCAGGAGACATCACACTATCATAGGTTATAAAATGACATGTATTTCTAGACTCTATACCTGATATGTTCAGTCCAAGAATCGACTAAATCGTAACTCTGATACCATCAAATGTAACACCCCTAACTCGTCTCTGTTGTTGAATTAAGGTTATGGAGTATTACGGCAAATAATAACTCTCAATACATCATAAAAACAAATCAAATATTAACTATTCATAATGAATTATCATTCATGGCATTCATACTAAAACGAGCTTTAAATTGAGTATATGAAACCTAAAAATCAATTTGGAAACAATTTGGGACTGATCTTAAATAAAATAGAAAAATATAGAAAAAAAACTGAAAATAGGAGTCACACAGTCGTGTGGATCAAGGACATGGTCATGTGACTGGACCGTGTACAATTTGAAAATAGGGTCACATGGCCGTGTTGCTAGGCCATGTAACAACTTGTGATCGTATGGGAAAAACTTGAACCAAAATTAAATAGGCCACATAGCCGTATGGAGTAACTGTGTGTAGCACACGACCGTGTGACAGCTCATCTCCCAGGTCGTGTGCACCTAAAATAACTTCTAAAAAAAGAAAAATTATCACTCATTTTTTTTTTGTACCAAGCCAAAAAAATTCCAACCATTTTCATACATTCAAAACACATTCAAACATGCTTAAAATATACCAAAACATTCAACCTAAGTGTCTAACCAATATGCCGTCATTAACACCACAATTCAAAATCAATCTAAACTCATATTCAATAATCACAAGTTCTTACTTATAATCGTACTAAACATTCCTTTCTTTCAGATTCATTTTACCAAGTCATCAACCCCTTTAAAAAAAACATGAACCAAATACCAAAAGCACTTATATGGACATATATAAGCCAAAACCAAAGATCACATCTGTAACACCCCTAACCCGTATCTGACGTTGGAACATGGTTACGGAGCATTACCAGACTTATAACTCAATTAAACAAACATCTCATGTACAATTCACATTCAAATAAATAACCATTCAAATTAATTCATATAGTCCCTAATACGAGCCCTTAAGACCCAAAATAAACATTAAAAATGGTTCGGGACTAAACTGAGTATTCAAGGAATTTTTAGGAAACCATGAAAAATTTTCAAAGGTACAGGGGATACACGCCCATGTGGCTAGGCCGTGTGGGCATTCGAAATGGTGCCACACGCCCATGTCCTTGCCCATGTCCTAGCCCGTGCCCAAACTAGTAAGCATACTGACTTGGGTCACACGGTCAGACCACACGCTAGTGTGCCAGGCCGTGTGAAAACTGGAGGGTATACTGACTTGAACCACACGGCCAAGCCACTGACTTATTTTCTAAAGAAGTATCAAGGGACACACGGCCGTGTCACCTGGTCGTGTGTCACACACGGCTGAGACACACCTCGTGTCTCTACCCGTATGGAAAAAAATAGGTCATTTTCCAATTCATATTTCTCACTCAAAATTGTATCAACCTGAACATGACAATTTGCATACAACCATGGCATAATTAGACATTCAAAACCAACCAATATTAAGCTTATAACTTGTTAAAACATCACATACAATTATGATACCAATAGACACCTCAAATAGCCAATTTAAAACTTGTCAATTATGCCTCCAAAGTATACCTAAACGGTCAAACACATATATGATCAATGTGCCTAAACTTATCATGCATGCCACTTATCCATTTCAACCATTTGGTACCCAAAATACCAATTCACAAAAAAAAAAATTCACATGGCCAAAAAAAAAATTCACATGGCCACCATACACCACATATACAAAGGCTATTTACATATTTACATAACAAAAATATGTTCACAAAACAAGCCAACATAATGGCTAAAGCACAACAAAACATATAAGCTACCATTAGTCCAAAATGACCTATACATGCCATTTAACCCAAAATATAAAGTCCAAAGTACCAAAATAGTGTTTGATAGTGTGATGAGATCCCCGATTTCCAATCCGAACAAGCTTTTGAAACACTATAAAACATGGAAAAATAAGCAGAGTAAGTAATTAAGCTTAGTAAGTTCGTATAACACAAAATTAAACTTACCATTTAACCACAATTTAGGTAAGTAACTCAAAGTATAACACAATTCAATTTGTCCAAAGCCTATCACATACTTAATAACCATGTTAGCCATATATTCGTATAAAAACCGAGAATCATGTTTGAATTCAACAATTATTAAATTTCATGTACATGTAACATTTATACCGTGTATCCGTATATCATGTATAGATCATTTCCATGTAAATACCTATACTAGTTCGTATCAAACTTGTATAATCTCATAATAACACTATGCCCTTAAACCATTTAGAATATTGTTAGATACGCGGGTGGTACACACGAGGTGTACTGAACTGTAATCTGTCAATTCTTGTACATGTATGCTCATACGAGTGATAAACGGTAAGCTCTTCCGAGCTGAATAACGGTATCTCATACGAGCTTAGTATCGGTAAGCTCTTAAGAGCTAGAATAGGTAACCCTAATGACATGTCATTTGTATCCTACGAATTTCTAAGGTTCAAACGAGGCTCGGTATTCTTTGTATGTCGTCGGTTATGATAATTATACATAATAATTAAACCATTCACATGCATATATTTCAATTAAAGCATATAAATATGCAATTTAATTACACAAACTTACCTTAAACTCGTACGACGAAAATACGATCGTTTAATCCTCGACTTTATCTTTCCCCCGATCTAATTCCGTATATTGTTTTTCTTGATCTATATAATCAAATTTAACCAATTTAATCTTTATTCTATTCTATTAAATTCAAAATTCATGTTATGGAAAATTACCATTTTACCCCTATACTTTTGATTTCTTTTCAATTTAGTCCCTAGGCTTGTAAAATGAAATTCATGCAATTTCATCTACATCTAAGCCTAGTCAAATTTAATACATGCTCATAGCAGCCCATACATTTCACAATTTCACATATTTACCACATAATTTTTACATTTCTCAATTTAACCCCTATATGATAATTTCATTAAAAATCACTTAATAAAAGTTGTTTATTTAACAGAAAAGATTCATTTTCTTTCATTAAACTTCAAGAAAAATTAAAATTATCTCATGGAAAAACCCTAGTCTTTGAACCATATTGCAAATTAGTCCCTTATTTAGCTAGCTTAAGCTACAACTATCCCGAAAACATAAAAATAAACAAAAACGGGACAAGATAACACTTACATGCAAGGGATTTTCTTTGCAGATTTTTCAAGCCCTCCAAAGCTCTAAGTAGCTGAAATTTTTGGTTGACAAAAGAAACATGAAGATGACCATTTTTCTTTGTTTTTTTTTTAATTTAACTTTAATTACCTTTACCTAACTTTAAAAATTACTCAATTACCAAGACATGCACATCCACTAACTCATTTAATTGTCTAATTACCATATAAGGACCTCAACTTTAAGGTTCTATAGCTATTTAACACCTTTAGCTAATAGAACACAACTTTCGCACTTTACACGATTTAGTCCTTTTTCACAAATTGAGCATACAAACAGTAAAATTTCTTAACGAGATTTTTTACTATAATACTATCATGCTGTGGATGTTAAAATAATATTAAAATAAATTTTTTGACCTCAGATTTGTGGTCCCGAAACCACTATTCCGATTTCACTGAAAACGAGCTGTTACAACATCCACAAGTATACTTAAACCAAAGTTTAAACAACATTATCATAACAAAAGAACTTAAAAGCTCCTAGTACATTTCATTCATAACCCAACTTCAAAATGATTAAACTTCTATCAAGTTGAAGAATGGATAGTGTGAATGCTCTGACTTGCTTCCAACTGACCGAGATTTCTGATGATCTAAAAGGAAAGAAAACAACTAGTGTAAGCAACCAGTGCTTAGTAGGCTCATATAAGGTAAACTTAAACTTATCGAAATGTATTTATTCAAACCATTCTTGCATAGATTCAGTAATTAGATCATGAGCATATATTTCTTTCCTATAAAACACAAACCTTATAAGGTTAGTAAGTGCAACAATGAAACCTACAATCTCAACATATCATGGAACATGTTATACTAAACATGTCAAATATACATTTCATTAAACACATCTCCAATAAGCATCACTCTTTCATTTCAAAGCATTCATACCAACATTTTTCCATTTTATCTATCAAGATCATATAACATTTCATATAAATAAGTTCATTCGTTTAAGCCTTTATTACCCGTTGAACCAAATGAAATAACATCGAATACTTGGGAAAATGCTCTCCCAAGTTGTGATTGTAACCATCTACGCTCACATGAGTTGTGGGTTGGGATGTTAGGCTATACGATGCTGCTCATACGAGCTGTAGAGAACCCGCAAGAAATGCAGGACCTCAACCATCAGTAGGATATCTACGACAAGCACCCAAAAATGTAAATAACCCCTAATAACATGTCATTTGTATCCTAAGTATTCACGAGGTTCATACAGGCCAC
Source organism: Gossypium hirsutum (assembly GCF_007990345.1). NCBI lineage: Eukaryota > Viridiplantae > Streptophyta > Magnoliopsida > Malvales > Malvaceae > Gossypium > Gossypium hirsutum. Next base: position 36,246,657 of record NC_053444.1, read on the forward strand.
ATTACATATTCAAATAATTTAATTTAATTTCCATTATACCATTTCAAGCACACATCCATGTATTTCACATTTTCCAAGCATAATCATCAATTTAATCAACATCGCAATTTAGTCCAGAATCACTAATCAACATATATCATTCAATTTAACTATACCTAACATGAATAATAATTAAAATGTTACCAAACGAAACAATTAATAGGTTTAAACAATATATGAACTTACCTAAATAAAAATGGTTACGAACACGACGCCGACGACTATTCCGCTAACTTTACTTTTCTACGATTTATGTCTGGTTGATTTGTTTCTTGATCATGCATGAAGAGCAAGGCTTGGAAGAATGATCTTTAAGCTACAATGGTGATTTTTTGGTCAAAACAAAGAAAGGAAGAAAATGCTAGCATTTTCCCTATTTGATTATGTAATAATTTAATTAATTACCAAATTACCCTTAAGAATTAACTTAACAATTAACAAAAGAATATCCATAACTGTACATTATCTATCTATATGGTATATTTACCATTTAAGTCCATTAATTCACATTTCTATAGCAATTTAACACCTTTAGCTAATAGAAACTAACTTTTGTAGCTTTTATTAATTAGTTCTTTTTATATAATTAACTATCTGAACGTTAAAATTTTCTAACCAAATTTTAAATTATGGTCTTGAAACCACTTCTCAAAATAATAAAATATTTTAATATTCCTATAAATAATAAATAATAAAATATTAACTCACTTATCAAAATTATGGTCTTGAAACCACTATTTCGACACCACTAAAATGGGCTATTATAGAGGGTTTTCTTCTTGAAGAAATAAATGTTTGAAGAGCCATGAAGGAAATTAATTAAAAAGGGAATTAGAAGGGAAACCTTCAAGGGATCATCTACTATGACAAAGAGGATGGTGTATTGTCTTAATGTTGACAAAATCGTCATGAAGTTCCTGCCTCGAAGTGCATTCGCATTAGTGTTGTGGTAATAAGATACGAAAACTCATTAAGTTCTTTAGGACTTACTTGTGTGTTATGCATTGAAGGTAGATAGGGATTTTTGGAAGTTCAATGAAGGACCAAGCCAGAATTCACCACGTATCGGGAAATTTGTTCTTAATTGTAACTTGCATACAGTGGGGTGACCTAGAAGCGGAGTCTTAGGGTCTTTGTTGTAAATAAAACTAATGAGTCAAAATATTAGGTGATTATTAATATAAGCTGAAGTCTATTACTGAAATTGATGTATATAAATTTTAAGCTTATCCGACATAGATTCTTGGTAAGATTTAATTTACTTAACAACAAAATCAATTGTATTCCTTGTCTTTATTTGATTTATTATTGTGAATAATAATAATAATGAAAGAACTACTTAGTTCATAAGTTGGGTCGTGACATCCTATAGCTCGGACTCGGCGATCGAGTCGGGTATAAGTTGTTACATCTACTAATATCAAATTCAAATAGTGTATTTTTTAATGCTAAGCATCAAGTAATAATAGTAATATATCTTACGCCATAAAACTTGGACCTAAATGCATATTTAAATTTGGAAAATGTTAGCTAAGTTGATACTTTTTATTGGTAGAGTTGGCAAAATAGGCCTAAGCTCGAAAGCTTGCCATGTTGATCCGAGCCCGTAACGATCCAAGTTCGAGAAAGCCAGAGCCTTTAACAAATCAGAGCACGATAAAATTTGAGCCCAATAAAGCCCAAGCCCAACAAAACCTAAGATTGAGAAAGCTTGAGACTTATTTGTCCCAAGCCCGAGATAAATCCGACTTAAAGCCCGAAAAAGCCTGACTTTATTATTGAACAACCATAATAGATAATTAATATAATTTTATGATATAACTTAAATATAAATATATGATAATTCTTTTTTTTTTTGAAAATGCATTCATAAGTATTGCATATTTATATTAAAATTTTATTAATAGGAAAAATAATTAATAATAATTTTTCTATTAAATTATAAAGTAAAATAAATTTTTTAAAATATTAATTTAATATAAAATATTTTTAATATTATAATTATATATGTATACTAAATATATAAAATTAATAATTATTAAAATATATAAAATTAAACTTTAATGACAATATAATAATATACTATATAACTATGATCAAAATTGAAATCGAAATTGATTATTTAACTTAACCGATTTACTAAGTTAGTATATTACTAATACATAAAATAATATTATAATATATAAATATTACTAAAAATATTAATACATATATAACTATTACTATAATATTAGATTATAATAAAAAAACACTACACCAAAACAGGTCTTTAGCGGCGCTTTTTAACGCCACTAAAGGTATTTGCAGCGCTTGCTAACGAAAACGTCGCAAACGTTTGCAGCGTTTACAAACAAAAACGCCGCTAAAGATCATGTTCTTTAGTGGCGTTTTTTTCTAAGCGCCGCTAAAGAACATGATCTTTAGCGGCGTTTTTTTCTAAGTGCCACTAAAGAACATGATCTTTAGTGGCGTTTTTTATTAAGCGCCGCTAAAGATCATGTTCCTTAGCGGCGTTTGTGTATATGCACTGCTAAAGAACATGTTCTTTAACGGCGCTTTGTAAAAAACGCCGCTAGAGATCATAATCTTTCGCGGCGCTTTTGTACAAAAAAGCCACTATTTTTGGAATTTTTTTTAAATTAAATTTTTCATTTTTTCAGCCCTCCTGTAGCAACAAATCAAAAACAACCAGATCTAAACCAGCCAAAAGCAATAAATTTATATAATATTTCAAATTAAACGAATAAAATAATATTAATATCAATAAATAAAAGTGAATTTATATTATTTTTGCAAAAATGTTAAAAGTTAAAATGATAAAAATATTTATGCAATACACTATGACGGCGAAAGTTGCGACTGAAACATCTTCATCATACTCTGAAGCTGATGCTGGAGTTCGTCGTACTTTCTGCTCTGCTCTGCTTCTCTCGATGCTGCATCAGCTTTAAGTTGTAAATGGAGTTCTTCATATTTCTTTTGAACTTCTGTGTCTCTCACTGCAGCTTCTGCTTCCCTCGCTTCCGCCTCTACTTTAAGTTGTAGCTGGAGTTCTTCATATTTCCTTTGAACCTCAGCTGTGGTCGCTTGCATCTGAGTCATCTGGTCTTTTAACCTCTAAACTTCAGCTTGAGCCTGACTCCCTGAAGCCATGTATTGCTGCGAGCTGGATCCAAAATATTGGGTTGGGCTAACAAAAGATCCTTGAAATCGAACCCGACCATACCTTTCAGGACCCAAAACTTCAGTAATAATCTGGTTATCAATGTCTTCAGGATGACCAAAACTATCACTAGAAGCAATCGCTTCGTACTCTGCCTTTTTATCCTTTAGTTTTTCCTAATAAATAAATCACATAGTTAGGAGCGCAATATATATTAAAAAACATATGCAACATAACAATAGTCGCATTACAAGTAATGAATTAAACCATTAGAAAATAAACACTATAAATAACTAAAACAAGTCAAATCGTATTAAGTAAACGTACCATTATTTCACCAGCTTCAGGAGTCATGAGAGATCCATCTTTCTTCCTATGTGTAATTTCAAAAAGTTGAAGGTGTCCAACTTTTTGACCAGACGACAGTTCCTACAATATAGTAGTAAAAATATTATTTAATGGAAAGTTATACATATTTGACAATATTAAAAAATTAAAAATACCTCCGCCTCTGGTACACATGCAAAACTTCTCGACCCGGATGTGTGAGTGAATTTTTGTTTCTGCCTGCTGCTTTTTCCAACTTGTTCACGATCCTACGTTATGAAATTTTTAGTACGTAAATAGTAAATACTATAAACCAAAATAATTACAATAGTTTGGAAGTACGTCATACCTCGCCTTTCTTCGAATGCCAAAATCTAACCGCATCTTCCCATTGGTACCTCAACATACCCAGCAGGACATTTTGTAATTTCTCATCGAGGGTTGTTTTTGTCTTATAATAATTTTTCTTCAAAGTAATTTTATTGTCTCTCCATCTTTTTCCCAATGCCTTCTTTACATAAGCATCCGAGACCTCTAAAGAAAACCTCGCCTATAAAAAACACAAGTTAATAAAGTAAATATAAATGAAACTATTTCCCCAGCATTACAGATGACATTAACATTTTGTTACCTTAATATTATCGAGGGCTTGGTTTTTGTTACTATCGGGCATTTGATGCCATGACTCGTAGTTGATAGGCAACATATTCGCATTTCGTGCTAAAATGCCTATGTATCTTGCTAAAAGTCGAGCTTCTGATCCAACAGGCTGACCAAAACTTTTCGTCCAACTTTGACACGCTCGACTGGATCTAACTCGTATAACTCTCTAAGTAACGTACGTCCTCGACCTCTGCGTGTCCCACCATTTTTAGCTACAAATGGTATATTATAATACAAGAATTTGAAAAATAAATCAGTTATAAGTCAACACGCATGTAAATTAAATGTAAAACTACTTTGAACTTCTGTAGGATCCTCAGGTGTAATCGGAACATTCGAAGATCCAATTGTTGTCTGTTGTTCAATACTATTTGTTTCTGTCGAGTTTGGATCATTTTGAACAATGCTTCCCCTTAGAATTTTTCTTCTAGGCATTTTATCTGCAATACACATAAAATAGTTGAAAACTTAATAACTAATTACAATAATAACAGCACATATAAAATAGTTGAAATATATAATAAGACCAAGATTTAAATTATGATATTACATATAATTAAACAATCGTAAAATCTTACTACATCATTATTCGTAAATATCTTCATCTGTATCCTGACGAACCCATTGAAATTGTGCACTAGAACTAGGGATATTATCGTTTAAGTTTTGTTCTGGAAAGGGCAATGTTTTTGATCTGTCGTCGATGTTATCTCTACTTCCACTGCCCATGTCAAACAAGTCTCTAGGGATGTTACGGAGTACAACATACCAACCCTTATCAGTTGGATCTTTTGAGTAAAAAACTTATTTGACTTGAGATGAGAATACATACGGCTCATCTATCAGTTGTTGTCCTGTGTGAATCAATCGGTCAAAGTTCACCATTGTAAAACCAAATTGATCTTGCTTAATTCCACGAGCTGTATTAACATCAGCCCAATCACCTCAAAATAAGACAACTTTCCATTTGCTGTAGTAATCCAACTCAATTATGTCAGTAAGATGTCCGAAATATTCCACATTTCCCTCGACAAGATTATTGTCCCTAGCACTAGCATAACTTGTAATTGCAGAATTAACAACTATTCCATAATTTTGCATTCTCCTCAACCTCTCGTGATATTTTGTATGAAATCTGAATCCGTTGATGAGGAACGCACTATATCTTTTAACCACTCGATTTGGACCTTGGGAAAGCCATTTAACTTCGTCGTTTATGTTCTTCCCACTCCAAACCTATTGAATGGAAAGTAAACTGAGTAATTAAAAATGTTATGAGAAAACATTATTATTTGTAAGTGGAAGCTCTAACTGCATACCGTTTGGCTTAACCATTCATAAAAATATTCTGTAAACAATTTATTGATATCTCGATGTTGTGTTCTTCGGGAGCGCGAACGAGATCTCAATATTTGTTTGTACTCACTATGTTAAAAAAATGTTCACTTTGTTAGAAGATAAACAATTTTTAGTTTGATAAATATTTATCAAATTTGTAGAACTTACTTCCGTAAAGGTTCCATTGATTCGTGGTGAAACAAAACATATCGATGTGCTTGTACCCACGATAAATGATCTAATTCTGCAATTTCAACTTTGCCAATTGGTTCTCTAAAACTTTGGAACAAATAAGTATCGGCTAAGTTATGGTCCGTGAGTCCAGCATTCCTATTTGGTCTGTTCAACCTTGTTTCGACATCTTCCAAATATCTTGAGCAGAAGGTCATACATTCCTCTGCCAAGTAGCAGATATCGCTTGTTGCGGCAGTAAGACTTTAATTTGGATAGGAACCTAAACACAATATACAACATTATCAAAAGTTGTAACTAAAGACATAGAGGTGAATGAAGGAAAATTTTAAAAATTTTAATTAACACCTTTCTATGGGATACATCCATCGATAGAAAACGGGTCCGCCAAGAATTGCTTCGTGTGGGAGATTGATTATCAAGTGAACCATAATGGTGAAGAAGGAAGGTGGGAAGATTTTCTCCATGTTGCGTAAAGTCAAAGCGGCTCGATCCTGTACCTTCTGAAGTTCTTGAACATCCAAAACTTTGCCACAAATGGCTTCCATTATATTGGATAATTCAATTATACAAGACGTCACCTTCTTGGACATACAACATCGTAGAGCGACTGGCAGTAAATCTTGCATCAAGATGTGATAGTCATGTGATTTTAGCAAATATAATCTTTGATCTTTAACACTAACACATCGAGATATATTTGATGCATACGCATCTGGAACCTTTATATCCTTCAACACCATGCAAAACAGTTCTTTCTTCGTCTTGGACATCGAGAAAATAGAAGGCAGCAACCGATATTTCCCATTCAGAAGTGGATTCGGATGAAGATCAGGTTGAATTCCCATCTGAACTAAATCAAGTCGACTTTGAAGATTGTCTTTTGATTTTCCATCTACATTCAAATTTGTACCGACAATGTTCTCGCAGACATTTTTCTCAATATGCATAACATCAAGATTGTGTCGTAATAGGTGGTGCTCCTAATAAGGCAACTCAAAAAAAATACTTCTTTTTTTCCACAAGTCCGCCTCATTAGGATCATCCTCTTCATCAGAGTCATCATCAGCTTCATCATTTGATCTTCTATTTCTTTGTGTGTTTGGCGGTTGGTTCATCTTCCCATAAATGAAATTCATATCTTCGAACATGAACAAGATTTCAGAGCCACTGGTCTGTGAAGGAGCTTCTCTGAACTCTTCGGTGCCGTCAAATACAGAACTCTGAAATCTAAATCTATGATTTTTTGGTAACCACCGACGATGCCCCATGTAAGAGAACTTCTTCCCATTGTACAACCATTGCGAACATGTTTGTGTAGAACAACAAGGACACGCATAACGACCCCTGGTACTCCAACCAGATAAATTGGCATAAGCGGGAAAGTCATTAATGGTCCACATTAAAGCTGCATGTAAATTAAAGTTCTCCTTTCTCAGCACATCGTATGTCTCGACACCAGCCCATAATTATTTTAACTCTTCAATAAGTGGCTGCAAATAAATGTCGATATCATTCTCGGGCCCTTTCTCTCCAGGGATAATCATAGATAAGATAAGGGAAGATTGCTTCATGCAAATCCACGGAGGCTGATTGTAAGGAACAAGCACTACTGGCCAAGTATTGTACGCAGTGCTCATGATTTTGAAAGGATTAAATCCATCAAATGCTAGCCCAAGCCTCACACTTCTAGGATCGCTAACAAAGCCTAGAAATTTATTGTCAAATGATTTCCAAGCTAAAGAATCTGACGGATGCCTTAGTAATCCATCATCGGTTCGTCCATCATGGTGCCACGTCATTGACTTCGCTGTCTTCGACGACATGAAAAGCCTTTGAAGCCTTGGTATCAGGGGAAAATACCGCAAAATTTTGACTGGCTTCTTTCTCCACTGTGCATCATTTTCATTGTCGTTCCCATCTTCTGTGTTTCGACTAATCCAGCAGGATTGGCCGCATACATGACAGCATTGTTGGTTTTTTCGATCGCCCCAATACAACATGCAGTCATTTGGGAAACTATGGATTTTGTTGTACCCAAGGCCTAAATCTTTTATCATTTTCTTCATATCTTTGCATGACTAAGGGATTTTTGTAAACGGAAACATTTCTCTCAAAAACTCTAACAGTATTGTCAAATAGTTTTCGGTCCACCCTCCCAAACATTTTAACTGAAAAAGACGAACACAGAATGACATTTTTGAAAATTTTGATCCCTCATACAGTTCTTCGTTCATGTCATTAAGTAGCGCGTAGAACTTCGCCGCTTCTCCATTCGGCTCTTCATGAGGTACACTACTGCCCGGTTCGATAAATGCAGTTCCACCAATATTACAATCATCAGGTGCCACAAAATATGCTGGGAACGACTGCACACCATGATTGTGCATATTAAATACATCCCGCAACATACCTTCCATGTCATCCCCTCTTTCAGACTGATGGTAATTAGTAGTACCAGGATAAGATACATCCATCCTTGAAGAGGAAGTACTAGGCAGGCATTCTCCATGAAAAAGTCATTGCTTATAACCCCGAACAAACCCATCAACAATTAGATGCTCGTATACAACCTTACGATAATGCCAGTTTATGTTGACACACTTCTTACACGGGCAAAGAATCATGTTCTCTTGGCTTGTGTATTGAAATGCAAAATTTAGAAAACTCTGCACTCCATTTCGATAATCGTCGCTAACTCTTGACAAATTCATCCAAGAACGGTCCATTTCTTAATTCTTGAAGTCTGACATTGACAATAAATTGCACGGGTTTAGGATTTAGGAATAAGTTATGTAAGTTATGTAAGTTATGTAAGTTGTGTAAGTTGTGTAAGTTGTGTATTATGAAACTTATGTAAGTTATGTCTTATGTAAGTTATGTAAATTATGTATTATGTAAGTTATGTAAGTTGTGTATTATGTAAGTTATGTAAGTTATGTATTAAGTAGGTTATGTAAGTTATGTATTATGTAAGTTATGTAAGTTTTTATTTTTGTGTATTATGTAACTTATTTAATTTATGTAAGTATGTATTATTATGTAAGTTATTATGTAGGATATTATGTAAGTTATGTAAGTTTTTGTTTGTGTGTATTATGTAACTTATTTAATTTATGTAGGGTATGTATTATTATGTAAGTTATTATGTAGGATATTATGTAAGTTATGTAAGTTTTTGTTTTTGTGTATTATGTAACTTATTTAATTTATGTATGTTATGTATTATTAAGTAAGTTATTATGTAGGTTATTATGTAAGTCATTATGTTGGTTATGTAAGTTGTGATATGATTACTATTTATGTATGTAAGTTATGATATGATTGCTAAATTTAAGTTATATAAGTTATGTATTATATGTAAGTTTATGTATGTAGGTTATGTAAGTTATGTAATATATCAATTTTTAAAAATATATATAAATATTAAATATATATATTAAAACTATATATAAATATTAATAAGTTATGTAAGTTATGTATTATAAATTTAAATTATGTAATTTATGTAAATTATGTAAGTTATGAAATTTGAACTTTAAAAAAATTAACTATCTAAAAATATTCGTGATTAAAATAAAATAAAATATTTAAAATATAACTTTAAATACAATTTATTTAATTAGGTAAATTAAAAATAAAACAGAATAAAACAAAATATATTTTTCTTGATTAAAATAGCACAAAATTAAAAAAAAGGATAATGACAAAGGAAAATATATAAATATTTGTATAGTTTGGACCAATTTATTTATCTATGTTAATATTATTTACACATTTAATATAGGTTACAGATAACCTAAGAGCTCCCAAATTATGTGACTTTGAAATGTTCTTTATATCGTAAAATAAAAAAATACCTTTATTTATATATGAACATGTAAAACATGTTGTAAACATTAATTGATCATTCCGTGAAATCTAGAAACCCTAAGTGATTAAATAGTGTAATGCTCTAGTAAATTTAGTGGTTAGTGAGGATACAATTGACATACCATAAGGGTCATTAGCACGTGTATGTTAGAAGATACAGTTTTAAATTGTGTTTAAAGCTTTAGGGCATAGCAATTTTGTGCATTATAGATCTATTTCTACAGTGTTCGAACATTAGCATTTCTAGCACGTTATTCTTGGTGTGATCGGTTAGGATCCTGTGTAATCAATTTCATTTTATTAAGGTTTACTAAGAGGAAATGAATTAAAATTGTGATAATAAGCTTTCTTAATAGGTATACATTGTGTGAAATAAGCAATATGTGCTAAGAATGGGACTAATAAGTAAAGAAATGTGCTTTGAAAAACAGTGATTAAACACTTGTTCATGAAAAAAGTGGAATTGAAACTTAACATTGGTCACTTGGTGCATAAATGAAACAAGGGACTTTTAAGAGAAACCATAAGAGCTAAGTGATTAAATTGATTAAAAATGTGTATCATTCGGATAAAAAAAGTTTCATAAAAAGTGCTATAAATGAATGCTCACTTTAAGAGGACAAACATTATAAGTGGTACCACCCTATATATGTAATGGAATAAAGGGGATGAAATAATCTCAAGTGGCTTGAGCATTAATGATGTGCTAATAAGATATGAAACAAATCTCCCTTATTATTTGGCTTTAATGAAATAGGCATAATGTTTTTAAAAGACTCAAGCTAATAAGTGACTAAGATAAGGTAGGATAATCCAACAATACTTACGAAGCTCTCCATTCTTACCGGTTTAGTTGTTTAAAAATGTAGGTGAGAGCCTTTTCGAGATGATTGAACCTGTGATTTGGGAGAATCACATCACAAATCGAAGACTGAAGAGGGTAAAACATGAAACATTGTACTTAGATATGTTAATGTAATGGAATGTACATAAAAGCTTAGATGCTTGAAGAGTTTGTAATTATTTATTCTATATTAATAAGTGACAAATTTATCAAATTTGATGATTTATAAGTAACATTCCATGTAAAAAGTTTCTATAGTTTACACATGGAGGAAAAAACAGTAACAGACCAGTATGCCTAAAAAATGCAGAAACATATCCACAACAACAATTGTCTGTGAAACGTTGCCTAAAACTAGTTAAATGAAATGAAATGAAGACACCCACTGAAACCATTTCGAGAAAAACAATTTCAAACATAAAGAAAACCAGTGTACCTGCAAGACGATGAAGAAAACCACTTTCAACGGTGAAATGAAATAAACCTAAACCCTATACTGAAACAACATAACATCAGTTGCATACCCAATAATGAAACCATTCCCAAATAGAAGTAAAAACAAACAATTACAGTACCTATAGGACGATGAACTGAAACGAACGAAAACCTTATACAGAGAGAAGAGAAATTTTTTAAAGTAAGGAACATCAAAATAAAATTCACGAATAAAAAACAAAATAAAATTAAGAAAGACTAGAAAACCCAAAGATTACATACGCAGAATCGGAACAAAATCGAACCTTTGAAATTTGAAGGTTTTCAAGGCCTATTGTGCAACGTTTGTCTTCTCTAGAAGGACAAAGGAGGCGATTTAGGGATTTGGAATTTCAAGAAATTGGGCAAGAAGATTATTCAACTAATTGGACGCAAGAAATTCATAGAGAGAAGGCGACTTAGGGATTTGGGGGCGATGAATTTGGGGCTGGCGGAAGATTGCTTTGGGGGTATACCCCAAAATTGTTTTCAGTAAGCGAAACGGCGACGTTTTGCGTTGAGTTTTCCGGCGTTTTTATAATAAACACCACTATTAGAATTTATGAAGCTCATAAACGGCGCCGCATTGGGGAAGTTTATATATAATTACGGCGTTTTCTAACAAAACGCCACTATTAAATTATTTTTCAGTACAGAAACTGCGCCGCATAGGGAAATTTAATTAATTATTGCGGCGTTTCCCTTAAAAAACGCCACTATAAAATTTTTGCCAACACTGAAACGGCGCCGCATTTGGAAAAGTTAATCGATAATTGCTATGAAAACAACATCGTTTTATATTATAATATTTGTGGCGCTTATGCATAAACGCCACTACTTTCACAACTTCTGCGGCGTTTTCACAAAAAACGCCACTAACCTGCAACTCGTCAACGAAACGGTGTCGTATTACTTCATTTTTTATATATTTTTGTGGCGTTTTCTTAACAAACGCCGCTAATAGTTAGCTTTTTTATAAATTATTTACATTGTTGTAGACATTGTTTTTAATTCATACATTAAAATTATGACATTATTAATATTATTAATAATATTATTTAAAAATTTTATACAGATTTATTAATTTCAATTGTTAAAATTTTATAAATTTTAAAAATAAATCTTAGAGAGTGTATAATTTAAATATTATCAATATTCAAAATTATTAATTATTAATTATTTATATTATTCAAATAATGTATTATAATTTTAAAATTATATATACTCTATTTTTAAGTGAATATATAAATGATTAATATATATATGTAAATAACACAATATTTAAATAATTTGTTTCATCATATATAACATATAAATATGTCATTCGTCATTAATTAGTAAACTAGTCATTTGTGTCACTTAGAACTATAGTATCATAATAATAATTAAAAAACAATACGTATTTGTCATTTTTTGAAATTGGTACCAAAAAATTCATTAAACCCTAAATCACCCAAACCCCAAAACCATGCATTGTAAACGTTAAATTATAAACTGCAAACCGTTAACCACAAGCATCAACCCCTAAAACACTAATTAACCTCTTAACATGACTAAAGCGGCCTAAACCCCAAACCTCAAATCTTAAACCCTAAACTCCTAAACCCAAAACACCATAACCTACATCATAAACCCTAAACTCAAAACTCTAATATTCACAAAATATTAAACATTATATAATGATTAACCCTAAAACCCTAAACTATATACGATAAACTTTTTAACTTATAATAATCACTGAACCTTAATCCTCAAACTCTCAAACCCTAAACCAAAAACATTATACCTACATCGTAAACCCTAAACCCTAAACTGTAATCCAAAAATAATAAAAATTATATAATGATCCCTAATACCCTAAACGTAAACCAAATACGATAAACTAAATATATAATAACCTACATTATATAATGCATGGTTAAGACCAAAACTGTGCGTTTTGGTTAAGATATTTTGCGGCGCTTCCCAAAAAGTGCCGCTAATAATATGCTTTAGCGGCGATTTCTCGTGAACGCCACTAATTCCAGTATACATTAAGACTTAAACGAAACGTTTTAGTTAATATATTTTGCGGCGCTTCTAAAAACGCGCCGCTAATAGTATGCTATAGCGGCGTTTTCCCATAAGCGCCACTAATTCTAATATACCTCAAGACCAAACTCTGCGTTTTGGTGTGGATATCTTGTGGCGCTTATCGCAAAGCGCCGCTAATACTATTATTTAGCGGCGTTTTCTAGTAAGCGCCACTAATTATAGTATACATCAAGACCAAAACGCTGAGTTTTGGTTAACAAAATTTAGCGGCGCTTCTCCAAACGCGCCGCTAATAGTACGCTTTAGCAGCGTTTTCTGTTTTCGCCACTAATTCTAGTATACTTCAAGACCAAACTCTGTGTTTTGGTTAAGATATTTTGCGGTGCTTCTAAAAAATCGCCACTAATGTTATGCTTTAGCGGCGTTTTTCCCTAACGCCACTAATTGTATTATACATCGAGACCAAAACGCTGCGTTTTGGTTAAGATTTTTTTCGGCACTTCTAATAAGCGCCACTAATTCTAATATACATCAAGATCAAAACTCTGTGTTTTGGTTATCATATTTTGCGGCGCTTTTCGCGCCGCTAAGACTTGTTTTAGTGGCGTGTTTTTGTAAGCGCCACTAATTCTAATATACATCGATACCAAAACGATGCGTTTTCGTTAAGATTTTTGCGGCGCTTCCCACAATGCGCCGCTAATACTTGCTTTAGCGGCGTTTGCTCATAATCGCCACTAATTCTAGTATACATCAAGACAAAAACGATGCATTTTGGTCTTGAGATTTTGCGGCGCAGGATGGTAAACGCCACTAATGATGTTCTTTTACGGCGTTTATTCAGAAAACGCCACAGTATGTCTGACTTTTTGCGGCGTTTTGCGAGAAGCGCCGCTAATGCCAGATATTTTGCGGCGTTTTATTGTTTGCGCCGCTAATGCTCGATTTTTAGCAGCGTTTTCCGTCCAAACGCCACAAAAGATGCCGCTAAAAGTCTGTTTAGGTGTAGTGAAAATGTAGTGTTACACGATATTATAACTTTTAATCATCAATGCATATATAAACTATTAATATATGATATGATATGATATGGTATAGTAGGAGGGCTAAATTAAATGTATGAAAAGTATAGAGACTTAAAACATATTTCAACTAGTATAATAATAAACAATAATATATTCTAATAATTAATGTATAATGTACTACTATTATATTTAACTATTATTATATTTTATATTATAATAAAAGATATAGTATTATATGATATTATAATGTTTAACCATTGATGCGCACGCGCGCGCACACACATATATAAACTATTAATATAGTAAATACTATATGATATGATATAGCATTATATAATATAGTAGGAGGATTAACTTTCAAATATATGAAAAGTATAGAGACTTAGTTGTTATTTATTGGATTCTTTAAACCCAAAGTGGAGTTTGAAACGGAGCAGAAATGAAATCCAATGAAAGCACCACATTCCTATAGCGTCTTATTTGGCAGGAAAGAGAGTGAAATTTCTGAAGCTAGTTGTGCTTCTTGTTGCTTTCTTTGTTAGTTTTGGCAAATATCAATGACTTAGCTATTAAAGCTCTGAAAAGGAGTGACTGCATTTTGCATCATGAATAACTTTTCCAAAGTATATAAGCCAGTAGGAGTTTCCCAATTGTGATGGACAGAGCAATTTATATAACAATAATAATACTTGTTAAGCTATGTATTGAAGACCAATATATAAAACTTATATAACGTTCTAAGATTGACCACTTCAATCTATTACCTTCATGAGTCAACATTATTACATCAAACATTTGCTTCTAACAAATTCAATAACCAATTTTTTACTTAATGGTATTATATACACAATTACACACAGAAATACACACACACAGAACAATGGTTAATGCTTTCACCATATTAAAACTCAAACAAACTTATTTTAAAATGAACAAAATGAACTCTAAGTGAAGAAAATGACCCCATTTTCTAATGATTTCATCCTCAAAAACAACCAAGGGTCTTGTTCGGAGTAGTTCCGGTGGCACGGTACTTTGCCGCCAACTCCTCCGCTTTGAGAAGATCCTCCCCTCGCTTGGCTTCAACGATTGCCTTCTTCTCTTCTGCTTCCTTGTGGATTAAGGCTGCCTTGTTTTTCATTTTTTCCACATACTCGGCCTTCTGCTTTTCTAACTTTTCCTGCTCATAATATAATTCAACACCCAATACTCAATAACAATAATAATCATCATCATCATCCAAGGATGCTTGATTAAATTAATACCTCAATCCTTTTTAGCTCAGCCTCTATAGCTGCTTTCTTGGTATTCTCCCAAGCCGCAATAGAAGAAAGCTTCTTCTGTGCTCTGCTCAACCATATCAATAAGCTTCGAGTAAGAACGCAGCCAGAAAACATAATTTAATTGCATGGTTATGGTATGCAATCATTTTTATATCAGTTTTCCTATAATTTTCACAATAAGGCAAGGGGAAGAAAGTTGATACTTGTTCTCAGCTTTGCTTTTTTCACTTTCTTCCCAAGCGTTGATTAGTGAAATTCGCTTCTCAGTCGCAACTCTAGCAAGCACAGCATCTGGAGAAAGACAGCCGAGGGAAATTTTCAATTTAATCATATTCTAAATACTAAGATTTTGTTAAACGCAAGATGGAGAAACGAAATTACCTCGATCAACAGACACCTCCGTGCTTTTCTTCTCCGTCGACTCTGCCGCCTCTGCATATCATCAAATTATTATTAATAGAAAAAAAGAAACACACAGAAGCAGAAGCAGAACTGAAACGGAAAAAGAACGGATATATAGATATATACTTTCGATGGGTTCGGGAGGCTTTTCCGTAGAGTCGGCGGGCTTTTCTTCAGTAGGAGGGGGTGGAGTCACGAATTCTTCCACGGCGGCTTCGGTGGGTGGCGGCGGAGGGTCGGAGGGGGTTTCGGATTCAAGCTTCTTGGGTTCTTCGACATCTGCCATGTGGTCGTGCACAAGAGAGAATTTAAAACTGAAAGTGGCGAAAAAGAGGTGGTTGAGATATTATAGTTAGGTTGGGCTTGGGGGGGAGAGAAAGACTTTAACTGTAACTTCTTCCATTGACCAACTGAGCTGTATTGTAGGTACTACTGGGTAATTTATGAGTTGGCAGAAAGCGACTCTAAACTTGCTGCTTTAAAACTTTCGAAGATGGAGAAAACCACAGAAGAAAATTCTGAGATGATCAAGAATCTAATTAAGCTTTTTCAAAAAAGGCTTAAAAAGTTGCTCAGAGAGAAAAAGAAATCTAGAATCTTAAAAGATCAAAATATTAATATTTACATTTTCTAGGCTTTTTTATAAAAATAACCAAAAAAATAATTAATTATTTAAATAACTTATTTTTTTGATAAAATATGAAAATAATCCAAAATTTACAGTAAAATTTAGTAGAGCCAAAGTGTTTACCGCCACCAACATGTCATGTTAGCAATTTACATTAAAAATTTAATTTTTTGGTGTAACCATGTAAAATGGTGCCACTTGTATAAATATTAAGGTAATACTGTATTTTTTAAAAGTATAGGAGTTTAAACATTTGACACTACTAAATTCCAAGACAGTAGCCTATTTGCCTATTTGCCTATTTGTCTATTTGCCTATTGAAACAGGTACAATTTTTTTATTTTTTTTATCCACGTTACTTTTTTAAGTTCTTTGTCCTTTCCTTTTTTTGTTTTTCTTTTTAAGTTTTTTATTTATTTATTTTTTAAGTTTTTTATTTATTTTTCCTTTATTTATTTATTTATTATTGGTTTTATAAATTTTGAAATGTATATTTGAAATGTTTTATAATATTATTTTTTAAAATTTAAATATTATTTTTTTAATATTATAAAAAATTTAAAATATATTATTTTTAAAGATATGACTTTTCAAACTTATTATTTTTTATAATATTTTAAATATTTTTTAATTTTAAATATAATTTTTTAAATTATTTTTAAAGATATTCAAATGTTTTTTAAATTATATTTAAAATTTTAAAAATTAAAATTTTATTTAGTGGAGCCATTCTAAATAGCTCCACCACTTTATTACAAGTGTAATTTTTTTTATGTTTTTAATATAAAAATTAATATTTAATATTTTATTTTGGTGGAGCCATTCTTTATGGCCTCACCTCTTGGTTCTCTAGCATATGTAGAATGGTGAAATTGTTGTGTTTAGTAGGAGAGTTCAAAAATTCTGTTGAAGATGACTAATGAGGTGTTTTTGGTATACGTTCTTTTTTATGGTAAAATTGTAGAAGGTGATGTTGGTTCTGTATTTCAAGGTCGGCAAAGATAGGGTTGCGATTCAAAAAAAAATGTGAAGCTAGCAGAAACGAAAAGGAAGATCAGTGCGAAAATAGCTATTCGTTGTGGAAGGGCAATGTCTAGATTATTTTACAAGTTTCCAATCTCTACAGATCCGTTCAAATTTTGTAAGATGCAACTGTTAGATGATGATTACTTGAGCACTATGATGGAAATATGGTGGTCGACTGGGAGTGAGAACCCCCAACCAGTTGAGTTATTTGCTGAGTTAGCAGACTTAGAGCCTATTGAGAATGTTAGTCCAATAAGTCAACATCATGAATTTGACTTTTATCTTAATGTTGGATGGACAAACCAGTTAGAATGCGGAGGGAAATCGCAGATACCCGAAAATATAAATTATGGTGGGAGTTCGTATAATAACCTTACCCCGGTCCCCGTCTACAAATATATCTGGAGGTGATAATAAGCACAGAGGCAGATGTCGGAGAAATGACCAATAATGGTGAAGATTCTGATCAGGACGTTAAAGATTTTAATGACCCTGATGTTGATGAGGTTTCGGACGGTATCGATGATGAAGGCTTAGAGGAGGTTGAAGATGTTCACGACCTTTCATTCAGTAACCCGAGTCGTGGCATTGTTTTACAAAATGAACCTAGGGGATACATGTTGAACATAGATCCAGATGCAGCACATGCATCCGAGTTACCTGAGTACACCGATATAGTACTTGCTCATAAATTGGTGTTAAATTCGTAGTTGCAGAGTTGTTTGTTGGGCAACGGTTCGAGAATAAGGCGGATAATGTGTTTGGCATCAAACAGTACAACATGAAGTTGTCGATTGATTACAAGGTTGCCAAGTCTACACCGACATTATATGTTGGAGAATGTTGGAGAGCTAGCAATGGGTGTGGTTGGCGGGTTCGAGCTGCATTTATATAGAGGACTCAACAATGGAAAATACGAAAATTAGAAGGGCGTCATACATGCAATGACACACGTATGTCTCAAGACTACCGAAAATTAGATGCCACAGTTATTTGCAACTACATCATGCCACTAGTGAAAGATATCCCAATCATTTATGTGTCGACATTGATTATGGACATGCAAGCTCGATTCCAGCACAGAGTGTCATACAGGAAAACATGGGGGCGAAACAAATGGCCATGCAACAATTGTACGACGACTGGGATGAGTCATACAGATTGAAGGGCCTTGTTGCTCCGATTCGACAATCCAAGGTTCCGTAAAGGTTCGTTTACTGTATTCGTCACATTGCTATCAACTTGCACAATGCGTACAAGAACAAAGACTAACACAAACAAATCGTGAACATATGTAAAAATATCATATTTAAATTTGTATTTGTAAATATTTTGAGTTCATTTCCTAATTGGGATGGTAAGGTGTTTTGTCGGAATACATACGTAGGATACGAGCTGGAAGCACACCAATTCAGACATAAGTTGACGAGGTTAGAGACTAATATAGTGGGGTCCAAACCTTCTCTTAGACAGTGGTTGGGTAGCATGAAGCCGTGACAATGAGCTTAATGTTTTGACGAGGGGTACCAATACGATCATATGACAACTAACCTCGTTGAGGCCGTTAACTTCGTCTTAAGGCGTACGTGTCACTTGTCAATTTCAACAGTTTTTTCAATCACATTTTACAGGCTAGCAACCTTAATGCCAAAAATGAGGTTGAAACAAGCAAAACAGTTGGAGGTAGGACACATGCACGTCGAAAAATTCAGGGATGCCATGAAAGAGAACGCTCAAAAGGCTAGGTCAATGAATGCAGAACTATATTCCCAAAACTTGAAAACTTCTCAAGTGATAGAGTACATTGGTCATTGATCGGGATCCCGCCATGGTCGGTGTAGAATACAGCATCCATAAGAACTACACAATATAACATAATGAGTCATGTCACATCACATACTACAAGTGGATAAGTTAAATTAATGTTACTTCAACCATATTAATATATATTACTTTCTCTCTAGCGAACGCCTCTATCATTTGGCGATTAATTGTTAATGTTTGGCTCGTACCAATTCCTAGAGACATGACCCATCTGAAACTGAAACAAACACGTTAGCAGTTAAGCTTGGGAAAATATTATACACACTTATGAGTCGTTAAATGTTAAGTATAATTTTGTTTTTACCTATCTACAAGGGGCCACGAATATGGTTGGTGCCTAACAGCCACTAGAAACGACATCCTGTATAGAGCGCAGGACTGCAGCAGACCCAGACAACTAGCCATGTTAGTAACCCCATGTTTTGTTGCTCGGCAAAGCTCATGGTACAATATGGCCAACACTGCCGATCCCCAACTGTAACTACCGGCACGAGAGAAATCCTCCAATAGAGGCAAGTACTTTAAGTGGACCCTATTAGATGTATTGTTCGGTATAAGAACCCCCGATCAACTGCATAATATAGGCTCGAGCAACACACATCACCTCGTACTCAGTGGCAGTGCTTGATAACTCCTTAAAATATGCTCTCAACCATGCCAATGTCAAGCATGTGAAATTCTGATCCCCATCACTAGGGGACTGTCCAAGCAATCTGTGGCATAGTACTGAAGGTTCCAAAACTTTGCTTCGACTCGTGACCATAGCACCGTCAACTCATAACCCAAGTTTCATAGTGACGTCTTCCAATGTGACAGTGCACTCCCCGTGTAACACCCCTAACCCGTAATCGTTGCCGAATTAGGGTTACAAGGCATTACTGAATAAGACACAATTCAGCACAAACATTTATCACCTTTCATGCACCAATGAATAACTATACATTTGTAACATTACTAAACTCAGATGTCCAAAAATAATTTATACTAGATTCGAAAAATACAAATCATAAAACCAATCCACCTCAAATGTTTAATCAAACTAACTAAACATATTTTACTTATTATAAAATATCATAACAAGTTACATATACATTAAAATTCCATTAGCCGAAACTTATGACTATATAGTAAAACATTTGGACACTTAAATAAACATCAATCATATGTCACTTTCATATACTCAACTTACAACAATACATCCATTATATAAAACTTACCCGCTTGTGAATGTTTAAAGCACAACTAACCATATCACTTCATAACATTAGCTATTACCAATAATTTATTTATAAGCTTTGCACATGTACATATTAGTTTAAGTTGAACTATACCACACGGTAAAATGAGCAAAATTTTACAAGTACATACAAGCCTATATGATTACAATTTATACACATGTGCATATTAAAACTAATTAAATCATATTACACCACTTAATATGCCTTCACATATGCGACATTGTAACATCACAACATAGCCTAACATCCATTTAATGTTAACCTATTATGCGCACCTTACCTTAAAAAAAAAGCCATTTCAATGCACAAATACCACATTAATACTATCCTATACCATTTACTAATTAATAATTATAACAAATCACTTGTTATACACATTAGTATATCAATCTAAATCAAACTACCCCACACGGCTTAATAGACAAAATAATATAACCATAATCATGCATAACCATATGACCGAATTTCAATTGTCTCTATGGCTAATTCATGCACCACTCACTTGACTAACATTAGTCATTTTCTCCATATCAATGCCGAATCAAACATGTTAAATTTCATATACTATGCATGATACCAAAATGTCATTTACAAAGGCAATTTGATTTTCATCTATTCAGCTAGTAAAATAATTATATAAAAAGAAATTTATATCAATTTCATAACCAAAGAGTCATAATAACTAGACACATTATACTTGACTATATAACCAACAAATCAACTATAAGTCATGATCATTTTTGTCTCCAAATCCACACCAACAAATTCAATTAAATAAGTAACGGTATATTCATAACTTAACTCATCCAACTAATCCACAACCGAAAACACATTCATCAAATGCAATGACATTAACTCAACCGATTTATAGGTCCATATATCACATGAAATAAACCATAAAACACACTCCCAAATAAGTTCAAAGCATAATCAAATTCACACAAGCATTAACATCAACTTAAGCCATTTTCGCATGGCTACGTATACATAAATTCAAAAATACGGACACATTAAAACTAGCCTATACATGCCACATATTCAAAGATTCAAACTTCAATAATATCGAAAGATAGTTGATAGTGTGACGATGATCCTTGATGGTCCCCGAGCTCATAACTAGCTTCCAAAATCTATAAAACAACAAATGTACAAAACACAAAATAAGCTTGGATAGCTTAGTAAGTCAAAAGCAAACAAATTAGAAATTGAACAGTTGCATTATAAATTCAAATTGGCCGAATATAGACTATCTCATATACACATAAAAAAAACCCCTTTTATGATGCATAATTATATCATCATCTAAAATTCTATACTTACCTTATTTCCATGAACATATAATTTCACACATACCTGAACTATTTATCCTGATTTCACATTCGATCTTATCTCAACATTGCCAGCTAAACCATACGGAATCAATAAGGATACTTAGATGGCTCAAAAAGCTCGTACAATGCCTACGTCCCAAACGAGGTCTTACATGTAATCCAAAATCGATACCACTCTCCCTGACAGGGTCTTACACGAAATCATATACGATGCCGATGTCCCAAACATGGTATTACACATAAATCTCAAATCAATGCCAATGTCCCAGACGTGGTCTTACATGATATCATATATTAGAATTCCTGTGGTTCGTACCGCTCTCGGATGTTGTAAATCAATCGAATTAAGCTCGTAATTAATCATCCTATGCTAAATTCAATTCGACATTGTAGTATACATACATATAATTCAATTCAGCTATATATAAAATAAATACATTCAATTTAACATTACTTATTCATTTACGAACTTACCTCAGACGAAGACGAACGAAACGAGACGACTAATCGACAACTGTTGATTTCTCTCGTTCCAAATCCGATTTCTTCTTTTCTTGATCTAATTCAATACAAATTTGACTTGTTTAATCATATATTTATTCAAATTTATTCAAAAACTCATAAATGAGCAAATTGCATTTTAGCCTCTAACATTTCACATTTTCTCGATTTAGTCCATATTTCAAAACAACTCAAAATATTCAAGATTTCAACATGCTCTAGTTAGGCCGAATCTACATTAGGTCCCTAGCAACCCAATTCTACCATTTATTTCACATTTGACCCCTCAATTTACAAAATTCACAATTTAATCCTTAATACACATTTTTACTAAAAACCACTTAATTAAACATAACAATCTAACAACATATATTTATTTTTCATGATAAAAAAAATCATGAAGCTATCAACATTGGAAAATCTCAAATTCATCATCAATTCCGAAAATTAAAGCATGGGCTTGCTAAAACACGAAGCAATGATCTCAAAAACGTAAAAATTATCAAAAACCGATCAACTAACATACCTTAATCAAAGATAGCAATGGTCGAACCTAGCTTGCTTCTTTTATTTCTTTTTCTTTTAAAGTTTCGGCAACAAGGATGAATGAATCATCCCTTATTATGTTTTATTTTATTTTATTACATATTAATTTACTTTTTACTATTTTAACCTTAAGTATTTAATTATAAACTATATAATGGTTGTCCAAATTTGTCCATGCATATTTCTAATGGTTAAATTACATCATAAGAACCCCACATTATAAAAGCTATGACAATGTAACACCTTAACTAATAGCTAGCCACTTTTACATTTTACGCGATTAAATCCTTTTATAAAATCGAGCACACAAACGATAAAATTTTCACACAAAATTTTCACACATATAAATTAACATGCTTTAGACACCAAGAATAATATTAAAATATTTTTTGACTCGAATTTGTGGTCCCAAAACCACTATCCGACTAGGGTCTAAATCGGGTTCTTACACCCCGCACAGCATAATGAAGATGTGGGTCTCCGTACACCACCGCTCAAACAAGGCAGTTATTAAGTTCGCCTTTAGGTGAAACCTTCGGATCAATGTGACGTCCCCAAATCCCGCCAACTTTAAGTATGGCATGACCTGCTCGTCCGGATTCTACTTGGGAAAATAAAATCGCGACCTCAAAACCCGACCTATCCTGTACGGTAAAATTTTTATAAAAATATGATAAATCAGTTATCTATATAATTTAAACATAAAATTATATATTGAAGAGTAAAATTGAAAGGCTGAGAAAACAAAAACATCACACTTATACTATACCAATGTAGCCATTCTAAGTATTTTTATTTAAGTTAAATTAAATAAGTAATAAAATATTAATAATAGAACGAAGATTTTTCATAAAATATTAATAATAACACGTAGAAATCAAATATGATTATTATGTCCTAATCATAGTTAAGCATTAAAACTAAAGACAACCATATAACTACAGAAAGTACATAAAAAAAACAATAATATCTTAAAAAAACATAGGTGGTATGGGTAAATATAAAAATAAAAAAGACTTATTTTTATTGAATCAATATCTATAATAATACATAGAGTTTTACATATAATATCAAATAGGCATATTCAAACTCGAAAATTTATCTTACATACGAGAACTTTTATAAAAAAAAATATATTCACTCATTAAAGATAAATATAACTTTTTTATACTCCACAAATGGAACTAAGCACAATAAAAATGCAAAGTTAAACAGAAAGGTCGTCATATTAAAAAAATTAATATATAAATTTATGAATGTGTCATAAATTAAAAAAAATTATAACTAACACGTAGAGATCAATTTCATGCAAAAAAGAGTTTAAAAGGGATAATAACAACCAAATAGATATCAGTTTTATGCAATCAAAACATGTTGAGCAAAGTAGCACTTAGCAAGAAAAAATGAGAAACTAAAACGAATTTTTTATTTAATTATAATTAATTTTACTGTTTCGTTGATGCTCGATGAAGTGTAATCCATATTTGCTCCAAAAAGTATTTGGATATCTGCATAATTTTTTTAAAAAATACATAAATTAAATATAATTAATTATTATATTACAATAACTATAAAATAAAAAATAAAAATAAAAATAAAAAATAAAAACTATAAATAACTTACTCTCTTTTTTTCCTCTTTTCTTCCTTCCTTCTACAAATATTTGAAAGGGGGACCAAACCCCACCTTCTTAAATAAAACATTCATATTCTTTTTTTTAAATAACAATTAGGCTAATGACTGGTCACGTCGCTGATGCCACCGACATGATGTAATAAGTTATAATATATATTTTTAATATTTTAATATTTTAATATAAATTTTTACTTTTTTAATATATATATTTTTTTAAAAACCATATTTTTAACAACTAAATCCTTTTTTAACAAATAAATCCTTTTTTATTTTTTTCAATCAATTCAATTTTTACCTTTTTAAATAAAATATTTTGTAAATTTTTTTAAATAGAATTAAAAAATAGTTTGAATATCTTTAAAAATAATTTAAAAATCATAATTTAAAAAATTATATTTAAAATTAAATAAATATATATTTAAAATTTTAAAATATACATTTAAAATATTATAAAATAAATAATAAATTTGAAAGGTCATATCTTTAAAAATAATATATTTTAAATTTTTTATATTATTAAAAATTATTTAAAATTTTAAAAATAACATTTAAACGTTTTTTAAAAAATAATTTTAAAAAATATATTTAAAATTTTAAAAAAATCATATTATAAAACATTTCTAGTATATATTTCAAATTTTATAAAACCAATAGTAAACAAATAAATAAAATAAATAAAGGAAAAAGTAAAGAAAATCTTAAAAAGTAAATAAATAAAAAAGTTAAAAAGAAAAAAAATGAAAAAGGACAAAGAATTAGAAAAAGTAACGTGAATGAAAAAAATAAAAATTTTACCAGTTTCAATAGGCAAATAGGCAGACAGGCTACTGTCTTGGAATCTGGTGCCGTCAATTTATTTGGCTCCACCAGGAAAAGGTAAAATTGCTTAAACCCCTCATACTTTCAAAAATCACTGTATTTCTCTATTATTTATACAAGTGGCGCCATTCAACGTGGCTCTACCAAAAAATTGATTTTTTTAATGCAGATTGCTAACGTGGCATGTTGGTGGCGCGAAATATTTTAGCTCCACCAACTTTTACTATAGATTTTGGGTTATTTTCGTATTTTATTAAAAAAAAATAGGTCATTTAAGTAATTAATCTTTTTGCTGTTATTTTATAAAAAAGCCCATTTTTTAAAGTCTTTTTATTTCATTTTTTTAATTTCTTACTTTCTTTTTAGGAAAGGTGTTTCTATCATATCATAAAGTTAATTTTAGTCCTTTTAATATAAAGAAGAGTACTTTTAGTCTTGTTGGCTCGAACAATTGCAAAAATATAAGCTATGTGCTTGGAAAGAGTGATCAAGCGAGTGGACGTTTCTTCAAGCACTATGATAAATAAGAATAAAATAGGGGACACAAAGATCGTTTACGCAATTTGATTTTCCTACTTCTACAAAGCGTAGCTTAGTGAGAAATATTCACTATTTTCAATACTTTCAAGAAGTGATCCTAAATCTATTACACAATAGTGACAATTTCCTAACCTTTGTACCTTAAAACTGATACTCTCCTAAAACAGCCCAGTTTTAGCTAAATCGGAACAGTGGTTTCTAAATCACAGATCCGAGGTTGGAAAATTATGTTAAGAATATTTTTTGTGTTTACAGCATGTGATTATATATGTGTGAAAGTTTTGTGATTTAATTTTATCGTTTAATAACTCAATTTGAGAAAAAGGACTTAATCGCCTAAAATGCAAAAGTGGCTTTCTTTATGTTAAATGTGTTTAATTGCTATGATTAATTAAACCAAAGGTCCTTATGATGATATTAGACCATTGGTTATGTAAGTGGACATTTATGGACAACCATTATATATATTTAATGTTATTTCATTAAGGTTAATTAAGTAATTTGTGATTTAAATTTAATTAAATTAAAGAAAACCAAAACTAAGCTTCATTTCATCTTTCATTGGTCGAATATGGTGGAAGAAGAAAACATTTAGTTCATTTTAGGGTTCGGTCAATTGGGAGCTTACTTGGTAAGTGTTTAGAGCTAGATTTTTGATAATTTTTACGTTTTTGAGATTGTTGCTTTGTATTCTAATTGGCCCATGCCTTAATTTTTGAAGTTGTCAATGTTTTTGTGAAGTGACATTGATGAATATTTAAGCTTTTAAATGTTTGATGATGAAAAATGGGTATTTGTTAATAGATTATCATATTTTGTTAAGTGATTTTTGACAAAAATATCAAATAGGGATTTATTTGTGAAAATGTGTGGTTAAATGTGTGAATAAATGATAAATATGGGTTGATATGTGCACTAGGAAAATTCAGCTAGCTTAGGAAGGTATTAAATTGCATGAATTTTGGATATTTGTGAAATAGGGACTAAATTGTAAAAATATGAAACTTTGGGGGAAAAAGCGTAAATGTACCCAAATGTGTGTTTTGGATTAAATTGAATAAATTAGTGATTGAGTAAGCTGAATTTGATATTATATAGATCAAGAAAAGCGGAATTTGGATCTAGATCGGGGGAAAACTAAAGTTATCGACTAAACGACTCGATTCGCCGTTTAAGCATCCCATGTAAGTTCGTACGTGATAAACATTATTACAATTATGCTTTTAATGCTTTGATATTACATAAATTGTATACACGAGAATATGGTCATGTTTGACGCTTAATCGACCATGTTTAGCACTTAGTGTGCGATTTGAGATAGCTTCAGCTATTTATGGCACTTAGTGTGCGATTGGGAATAGCTTCGGCTATATATGGCACTTAGTGTGCGAGACTGATATAGCTTCGGCTATGTAAGGCACTTAGTGTGCGGGATTATAATAGCTTCGGCTATGCGATGGCATTTAGTGTGCGAAACATTGAGTATTCGATAGTATTACGAGAAGGTATGAATTCATTATGAATCTGTACAGGTATGTAAATGTAAGTATGAAGTTCAAATAGAAAAGGTTAAAACTTTGCATATAAGTAATTGAATAAACCTATGGAAGGTTTGATATTATCATGAATTATATATTAATTTGTTCAAATTGATGATTTGTGTTTTATGAATTGTTGAGTATATTTAGTACAAACTTACTAAGCTTTGTAGCTTACCTTGTTTATTTTTCCTGTGTTTTGTAGTGAATTCAAGGCTAGCTCAAATTCAGGAATCGTCAGAGACTACGTCACATTATCCAACCATCTACTTTGTACTTTTGAGTTGTGTATATATGGTATATGGCATGTATAGGCTAGTGTCAATAGGATATGTTTTGAGATATTAAATTAGCCATGTGAGTTGCCTTGTAAATGATGTATAAGCTATTTTCGATATGCTTTGTTTTGAATGGTATAAATATGGCCATGCGAAATGGCTTGAAAGTAATGTTAATTATGGTGTATAAATCGGCCATGTAATTAGCTTATTTTGGAAGTATGTTATATGGTATATCTTGTGTGGATGGTCATATAATTCGGCTTGAGTAATGAGGTAAATGATGGATGTATTTTTTTACTCATGGTGTATGTTCCTATAGGTTATATGACTAATATATATATTGATTGTGTATTGGTTATTTAGGTGTGGTTTATGATGGCGAAGAATGAATATGTTCTATGATTGATTGGTTGGTTAGTTAGGTACGGTTTTAAATGGTAAATAATGATTATGTTTTAGGTATGTTTCGTTGGTTATATTTATATAGTTATAGAGTGACATGTTAATGTTTGTATTAGGTTATAAAATAGTATAATTAGCTTAATATTGAATGGTGGAATTGGTATGAATTTTGTGGCTAATTTTCTAGCCGAATAAATGAGAAATAAATTGTTTGTGTTTATGAAATTTTGAGGTGATGCTTAGCATATGAATTTGGTATGTTTGGTTCGGCAATTGAGCTTAGAAATAGCTATTGTTATTCGGGAGAATTGCGCAGAAATTAGTAGTATCAAAAGTATATTTGGCCATGTTGTAATGTTAACTATTGCCTTATATACTAATAAATAATATGTCGTGTGTTATGGGTAGATATGATTTAATATACGAATTTGACTTGCACGAATAAGAGGTTGGTTATTAATTGAGTTCGAAAAAAAAATTGTAAAGTAGATTAATGTAACACCCCATACCCGAGTCCGTCGCCGGAGTCGGACACGAGGGGTTTGCAGACTTAAATCACTTCTTTGCACAATCCATTTTAAAATTTTCCAGGCAAGCTGGCTAACTGCGTCACTGTCACCTTAAAAATCATATCTTGAGTTTCACAACTCAAAAATCAGTTTCGTGATTTTTCCCTGAAACTAAACTCATATTCCCATCTACATATTTTTTTATAGAATTTTTGGTTGGGCCAATTAGTACATTTTATTAGTCAAAGTCTCCCATGTTACAGGGATCGACTATACTGACCTTTACGCATTACGACTTGGATATCTCCCTGCACAGAGCTTCAATACTGATGCTGTTGGTTTCTATAGAAACTAGACTCAGAGAGGAATCTATAAATATATAGCATGACTCCTAATTATCTCTGGTTAATTTATAATGAATTTCCAAAGTCTTAACAGGGAATCCAGAAACCGTTCTGGCCCTGTCTCACGAGAACCTGAATATCTCTTAACATACTGTCCATATGATCGTTTCGTTACTTTCCTATGAAAATAGATTCATCAAGGTTCGTTTACATAATTTATTCACTATTTAATTCCATTCCTACTATTTTTAGTGATTTTCCAAATCTACATCACTGCTGCTGTCAGCATCTGCCTTTAAGGTAGACTTTACCTATTTCATAGTTTCCATGATTCAACTAGCCCTTTTAGCATAAATAGCACAAATTATGATAGTGATTAACCATTCCATGGCCAATCCTTGTTAAGAATATCCACACCTCTCAATAACCATATCCATACCAAATGATTATAACATTATGCTCAAACATATATAAGCCATTTTCGCATGGCTATCCAAAATTATACAAGTCCAAAGGGTCCATGACCCACAACAAAAAGGGTAGTCCTATACATGCCATTTCGAAGTTCAACCAAAATTGTACCAAAAGGGGGCTTTGATAGTGTGGGCGACTTCGACTTCAAAATCTCGAGTCCGATAGCTGAAGAGCCAAAATCTATAAAACAGAGAATCAAAGAAACGGAGTAAGCAATTTATGCTTAGTAAGTTTTGAGCAAGGGATTCCAGCACAACAAAAGTATAGCATTCATATAGCTAAACGGATAATTTCATATGCACAAATTTTCGATTTCATACTTACTTCACATTACCAACCCTTATGTTCATACACAAAAGATCAACTTAGCCAAAGTCCGGTAGCTCATTTATCAACTGAGCGAATACTTATTTGTAAGGGCTCAACTAATTCAAAGCACATACGAAACATACCTCAATGTTGGAATGTTCAAGCATATTAACTGAAATTTTTACAGCAAGATCATTCATTCCCAAATCACGTACCTTCGGAATTTAACCGGATATAGCTACTCGTTCAAATGCCTTCGGGACATAGCCCGGTTATAGTAACTCGCACAAATGCCTTCGGGACTTAATCCGGATTTAGTAACTCGCACAAATGCCTTCGGGACTTAACCCGAATTTAGTAACTCGCATCAATGCCTTCGGGCTTAGCCCGGAATTAGTATCTCGCACAAATGCCTTCGGATCTTAGTCCGGATATGGTCACTTAGCACAAAGCCTTCGGGACTTAGCCCGGACATCATTCGAATAACCATGCACATTTAACAATAAATCATGACACATTCGTATTTCATTTTCATTAGCAAAACTCAAACACAAGACACTTATCACTCTTGCAATTTCGGCTCAATAGCCACACACAAGGAGCATGATTTTGATTTGCTTAAAACATGATCTAATCAAATCATAATTTAAGCTCTATTACTCAAGAACTTACCTCGGATGTTGTCGAACGATTCCGATGGCTATTCGACCACCTTTTCCTTCCCTTTATCGGATTTAGTTCCCCTTTGCTCTTGAGCTTAATTAAACAAATAAATTGATTTAATCATTTGAGCATCGAAAAGAGGAACACGAGGCACTTAGCCCATATTTATACATTAGACATTAAAGTCACATACATGTGAAATCATGCATCAACTCAACATATTAACCCACACTCCCTTTTAGTCGATTGTCCTAACCAAGATATAGGCATCAATATGCTTGCCTCTAACCGAATGCATGCAGCACAAATCTTCTCATTTGGCCGAGTATGCATGTATATGTTGAGGCCAATTATATGCTTAAGACTTCCCACAAGTATGGTTACTTGTATTGGTTATATACCGTTTCGTTTCAAATTCAAAACTCGGCTAATACGCATGTATACACTAGAAATCAAATACTAACAATTTTGCATGTTATCTTACTACCATTTCACTTCTACTTTCTACCATGGCCGAATGCATCAAGACACCATTTACCCTTGCAAGGCATAAATTTCATCATCAAAACTAACAAGCTTATAATCCCATGACCGAAACTTCTAACAACACCAATTAAAATACTTCATGGGTTTGAGGTAAAACCAAGAAAGAAACTCATGAATATCGAGATATAAGCACTAACATTGTTCATCTAGATTTAGCATGACACAACATCCATCACCCTTATATTTACCATAGCCGAAAACCTTACTCATTCCAAAAATTCAAATCTCAACTTGGTCACAAAAATAACTTGGTATCTCACCAACACAACATCAACACCAAGCAAGAATGATGCATCCATGGCCGAGTGTCATTTCCATCACATAGCAAGATTTAGACCATGGGCTAGGTAGAACTCAAGCTAACAACTAAAACATGCATGCATCTCATGGAACATCATCAAACATACCTTAGCCTAGTTACATGCATGGCCGAACCTCTTCAACCTTTCTTCTTCCTTCCTCCTTAAAATTTTTGGCCAAGGATGAACCAAAGGATGAACACTTTTTTTTGTTTTTCTTTCTAGTTTCGGCAAAATGGGGGGGGACAACCACACACTTTTTTTTTTGTTTTCATCATATTCCCTTTCATTATTTTATGCCTATGCTCTTTATTTTATCATACTTCCCATGAAACACTAACTCAACATGTTTATGACATGTTCTTGCCCATCACACTTGGTCTACCATGCTTGTCATGGCCGGCCACTACTAATTAGGGGGGGAAATTGACATGCAAGTCCCCCCTTTTTATTTCATGCACTAATAGATCCTTATGCTTTGACCTATCACATTTCAAAATTTTCTCACATAAGTCCTATTTACTAAAATTCACCTACAATTAAACAAAATTCAAACACGAAATTTTCACACATGCACATGTACATATAATGAGCATCAATTATGACGGTTAATTATTTTTATGACTCGGTTTAGTGGTCCCGAAACCACTTCCCGACTAGGGTCACATTAGGGCTGTCACAACTCTCCCCCACTTAAGAAATTTTCGTCCCCAAAAATCTTACCGGTAAATAGGTTCGGGTATCGTTCTTTCATCGTGCTCTCGGTTTCCCAAGTAGCTTCCTCGATCCCGTGTTTGAGCCATAACACCTTAACTAACGGAACCCTTCTGTTTCGCAACTCTTTCACTTCACGAGCTAGGATACAAATCGGTTCTTCTTCATAACTCAAGTCAGATTGAATTTCAACTTCTGAGGGATTAATCACATGTGACAGATCGGATCTATAACGTCGAAGCATCGAAACATGAAAGACATCGTGAATCTTTTCAAGTTCAGGGGGCAAAATCAATCTATACGCAACCGGACCAACTCGTTCGGAGATTTCGTACGGCCCAATGAATCTCGGGCTCAACTTGCCCTTACGGCCAAATCTGAGTATCTTTTTCCAAGGCGAAACTTTAAGAAACACTTTATCTCCCACCTGATATTCAATGTCTTTTCGTTTCAAATCCGCATACGATTTCTGACGATCTGTGGCTGCCTTCAGACTTTCACGGATTACCTTTACTTTCTGTTCGGTATCTTTAATCAAATCAACTCCAAAAATTTTACTTTCACCGAGCTCGGTCCAAAACAATAGTGTGCGGCATTTACGCCCGTACAAAGCCTCGTAAGGTGCCATCTTAATACTTGATTGAAAACTGTTGTTGTAAGCGAATTCAATCAAAGGTAAATACCGTTCCCATGAACCACTGAACTCGAGGATGCAACATCTCAACATATCCTCAAGTATCTGAATTATCCGCTCGGATTGACCATCGGTTTGGGGGTGAAAAGCGGTGCTAAAATGCAACTTGGTACCCAAAGCTTCTTGCAATTTCTTCCAAAATCGCGAGGTGAATCTCGGATCTCTATCCGACACGATAGAAATAAGTACCCCGTGTAATCTCACAATCTCAGAAACATACAATTCGGCTAGTTTATCCAATGAAAAATCCGTACGCACGGGGATAAAGTGAGCCGACTTAGTCAGTCTATCAACAACAACCCAAATCGCATCCTTCTTACTTGCTGACAATGGCAGTCCGGACACAAAGTCCATTGTGACTCGATCCCATTTCCACTCAGGTATCATGATCGGCTGAAGTAATCCTGAAGGCACTTGATGTTCCGCTTTCACTTGTTGACATATTAAACATCTCGAAACAAAGTCAGAGATGTCTCGTTTCATACCATGCCACCAAAACCGATGTTTCAAATCGTTGTACATTTTCGTACTCCCCGGGTGAATTGACATTCGGCTACAATGGGCTTCGTTCAGAATCATCGAAATGAGTTCTGAATTTCTTGGAACACACAACCGACTTCTGAACCTCAAACAATCGTCATCATCAATTTGAAATTCGGATTCCATATTCGGAACACATTCAGCCCGTTTTGCAACCAATTCATTGTCGACTTTCTGAGCTTCACGAATTTGACGAATCAATAATGGTTTGGCCTTTAATTCAGCTACTAACACATTGTCGGGTAGAACAGACAAGTCCACATTCATCGCTCTAAAGCAAACAGTGATTTCTGGCTTAAGGCGTCCGCAACCACATTAGCCTTTCCCGGGTGGTAATCAATGACAAGCTCGTAATCTTTCAACAACTCAAGCCAACGTCTTTGTCGCAGATTTAAGTCTCTTTGAGTCATCAAATATTTGAGACTTTTGTGATCCGAAAATACATGGCACTTTTCACCAAATAAGTAATGTCGCCATATTTTTAAAGCGAATACGATGGCAGCTAGTTCGAGATCATGGGTCGGATAATTTTTCTCATGTGTCTTTAATTGTCTCGACGCATAGGCCACCACTCGACCTTCTTGCATCAACACGCAACCCAACCCAAGTAGGGATGCGTCACTATAAATGACAAACTCTTTGCCTGATTCGGGTTGCACTAAAATTGGAGCTTCAGTCAAATAAGTTTTCAGTTGATCGAAACTTTTCTGACATTTCTCCGTCCATTCGAACTTAACATCCTTTTGAAGTAGCTTCGTCATTGGTGTGGCTATCATCGAGAAACCTTTTACAAATCGTCGGTAATAACCGGCGAGCCCCAGGAAGCTCCGAACTTCGGTAATATTTCTTGGAGGCTTCCAGTTAAGTATGGCTGAAATTTTGCTCGGGTCAACTCGAATACCCGATGCGGATACCATATGACCCAAGAAGCTAACCTCTCTTAACCAGAACTCACACTTACTAAACTTAGCATATAACTGCTTATCCCGCAAAATTTGCAACACTAATCTCAGGTGCTCAGCATGTTCGGTCTCATCTCTTGAATAGACCAAGATGTCATCAATGAACACAACTACGAACCGGTCCAAATACTGTCTGAAGATCCGATTCATCAAATCCATAAATACCGCAGGGGCATTAGTGAGCCCGAACGGCATCACTAAGAACTCGTAGTGACCGTACCTCGTTCTGAAAGCAGTTTTGGGTACGCCCGAATCTCGAATCCGCAACTGATAATAACCCGATCTCAAATCTATCTTTGAAAACACTGAGGCTCCCTTTAGTTGATCAAACAAATCATCGATACGCGGTAACGGATATTTGTTCTTTATTGTCACTTTATTCAGCTGACGATAGTCAATGCACAACCTCATGGTTCCGTCCTTCTTTTTCACGAACAATACTGGTGCACCCCAAGGTGAGAAACTTGGTCGGGCGAAACCTCTATCCGTCAATTCTTGCAACTGAGCTTTCAACTCTTTTAACTCGGTTGGTGCCATACGATACGGAGCTATCGAAATCGGCGTAGTCCCAGGTACAAGCTCAATACCAAACTCTATCTCCCGAACAGGTGGTAAACCCGGTAATTCTTCAGGAAAAACATCCGGGTATTCACAAACCACCGGCACAGATTCGGGTTTCTTTTCTAATTCTTTGTCATCAAGTACATACACAAGGTATGCTTCGCACCCTTTTCTTACATATTTCTGGGCCAACATTGAGGATATTACAGCTGGCAACCCCTTTAAGTCCGTAGACTCAACTCGGACTATCTCGTTATTTGCGCACCTCAAATCAATAGTCTTGCTTTTGCAATTCACAACCGCATCATGCGCGGTCAACCAATCCAAACCAAGAATAACATCAAATTCATCAAACGGCAAAAGCATCAAGTTCGCTGAAAAACAGGAACCTCGAATTACTAGGGGACATTTCTTACACACTTTGTCGACAAGCACGTAACGACCCAAGGGATTTGACACCCGAATTACGAACTCAGTAGACTCAATAGGTAAAGTATTACTGGATGCTAAGGTTTCACATATGTAAGAATGAGTAGAACCGGGGTCAATCAAAGCAATTACATTAGTATCAAAGAGAGTAAAAGTACCGGTAATAACATCAGGCGAAGAAGCATCCTCGCGGGCACGTATAGCATAAGCTCTAGCAGGCGAACGAGCCTCGGATCTGGTCGTAGCATCTCTAGATCCTCTCTGACCACCACTAGCATTACCCGTATTTCTAGATGGTCTACCTCGAGCAGTGGTAGCACTCGGTTTCCCACTCTGATTTACATTCTGTTCAGACAACCTCAGGCAATCTTTAATGAAGTGGTCAACTGATCCGCACTTGTAACAGGAGCGGTCATGGAATCTACAACTCCCCGAATGCCATTTACCGCAATATCGACATTCCGTTCTGTCTCGACGTTCATTCCCAACACTCGCGACCGAAGTGCCTCGTGTACCCACAGGGGGTCGATCACGATCTCGTCTAAAAAGGCCCGAAGTGCCTCTAGACCGGCCCACATCATCTCGAAATTTCTTCAATGCCTGTTGAAGAGACTTTCCCGAGGATCTTTTACGAAACTCTCCAGTTCCCACATCAACTTTTTGTTTTTCTTTTCTAAGCTCTTCGGCTTTACAAGCTCGCTCGACAAGTACTACGAACTCTCGTATTTCAAGAATGCCAACGAACATTTTTATATCTTCATTCAGCCCATCCTCGAAGCGTTTACACATGATAGCCTCGGACGAAACACATTCCCGAGCGTATCTACTAAGTCTAACAAATTTTCGCTCTTAATCAGTAACTGACATAGAACCTTGCTTAAGCTCAAGAAATTCCTTCCGTTTTTGATCAACAAATCTCTGACTGATATACTTTTTCCGAAACTCAGTTTGGAAAAACTCCCAAGTTACTTGCTTTCGGGGCACAACCGAAGTCAGAGTACTCCACCAATAGTAGGCAGAATCGCGTAGCAAGGAGATAGTACACTTTAGACATTCATCGGGTGTACAAGATAGCTCATCGAGTACCCGGATAGTGTTGTCCAACCAAAATTCAGCTTGCTCGGCATCGTCGCTATCCGTAGCTTTAAATTCAGTAGCCCCATGTTTTCAGATTCTGTCAACTGGGGGCTTATTTGACCTTATTTGGTCAGTTTCCGGAGGTAGTGTAGGTGCGGGGGTTGTATTAGTCGGGAATGGAGGTTGTGGAACAGCCGTATTAGTTCGAATGTATTGGTTGAACCAATCATTCATCACGCTATAGAAAGCTTGTCTAGCTTCATCATTCGGATTACTAGCATTAGGTTGAGAGTCCGCCGGCGCTGTCCCTTGTGCGGGAGCAGGCGCTACACTCTCAAGATCATCAGCTACCGCTCGGTCGGGATCGGGATCCATTACTATAAATAAACACATTTGCAAATGTCAGAAATCACCACACTATCAAATAATCACATAAAATGGCATGTATAGCTAGACCCAACGCATTACGGTAGTCCTAGAATCGACTAAACCGTAGCTCTGATACCAATAAAATTGTAACACCCCGTACCCGAGTCCGTCGCCAGAGTCGGACACCTCGTTCAAATGCCTTCGGGACATAGCCCGGTTATAGTAACTCACACAAATGCCTTCGGGACTTAACCCAGATTTAGTAACTCGCACAAATGCCTTCGGGACTTAATCCGTATTTAGTAACTCGCACCAATACCTTCGGGCTTAGCCCGGAATTAGTATCTCGCACAAATGCCTTCGGATCTTAGTCCGGATATGGTCACTTAGCACAAAGCCTTCGGGACTTAGCCCGGACATCATTCGAATAACCATGCACATTTAACAATAAATCATGACACATTCGTATTTCATTTTCATTAGCAAAACTCAAACACAAGACACTTATCACTCTTGCAATTTCGGCTCAATAGCCACACACAAGGAGCATGATTTTGATTTGCTTAAAACATGATCTAATCAAATCATAATTTAAGCTCTATTACTCAAGAACTTACCTCGGATGTTGTCGAACGATTCCGATGGCTATTCGACCACTTTTTCCTTCCCTTTATCGGATTTAGTTCCCCTTTGCTCTTGAGCTTAATTAAACAAATAAATTGATTTAATCATTTGAGCATCGAAAAGAGGAACACGAGGCACTTAGCCCATATTTATACATTAGACATTAAAGTCACATACATGTGAAATCATGCATCAACTCAACATATTAACCCACACTCCCTTTTAGCCGATTGTCCTAACCAAGATATAAGCATCAATATGCTTGCCTCTAACCGAATGCATGCAGCACAAATCTTCTCATTTGGCCGAGTATGCATGTATATGTTGAGGCCAATTATATGCTTAAGACTTCCCACAAGTATGGTTACTTGTATTGGTTATATACCATTTCATTTCAAATTCAAAACTCGGCTAATACGCATGTATACACTAGAAATCAAATACTAACAATTTTGCATGTTATCTTACTACCATTTCACTTCTACTTTCTACCATGGTCGAATGCATCAAGACACCATTTACCCTTGCAAGGCATAAATTTCATCATCAAAACTAACAAGCTTATAATCCCATGACCGAAACTTCTAACAACACCAATTAAAATACTTCATGGGTTTGAGGTAAAACCAAGAAAGAAACTCATGAATATCGAGATATAAGCACTAACATTGTTCATCTAGATTTAGCATGACACAACATCCATCGCCCTTATATTTACCATAGCCGAAAACCTTACTCATTCCAAAAATTCAAATCTCAACTTGGTCACAAAAATAACTTGGTATCTCACCAACACAACATCAACACCAAGCAAGAATGATGCATCCATGGCCGAGTGTCATTTCCATCACATAGCAAGATTTAGACCATGGGCTAGGTAGAACTCAAGCTAACAACTAAAACATGCATGCATCCCATGGAACATCATCAAACATACCTTAGCCTAGTTACATGCATGGCCGAACCTCTTCAACCTTTCTTCTTCCTTCCTCCTTAAAATTTTTGGCCAAGGATGAACCAAAGGATGAACACTTTTTTTTTGTTTTTCTTTCTAGTTTCGGCAAAATGGGGGGGGCAACCACACACTTTTTTTTTTTGTTTTCATCATATTCCCTTTCATTATTTTATGCCCATGCTCCTTATTTTATCATACTTCCCATGAAACACTAACTCAACATGTTTATGACATGTTCTTGCCCATCACACTTGGTCTACCATGCTTGTCATGGCCGGCCACTACTAATTAGGGGGAAATTGACATGCAAGTCCCCCTTTTTATTTCATGCACTAATAGATCCTTATGCTTTGACCTATCACATTTTAAAATTTTCTCACATAAGTCCTATTTACTAAAATTCACCTACAATTAAACAAAATTCAAACACGAAATTTTCACACATGCACATGTACATATAATGAGCATCAATTATGACGGTTAATTATTTTTATGACTCGGTTTAGTGGTCCCAAAACCACTTCCCGACTAGGGTCACATTAGGGCTGTCACAATTAACTTACTTTGTGCTTGAATTTTTAATAAATGACTATTCTTAACTATGTTTTGTTCGGTAATGCCTTGTAACCGTAATTCGGTGACGGATACGGGTTAGGGGTGATACATTTGATTGGTATCAGAGCCACGATTTAGTCAATTCTAGAACTAACATAGTTCGTGTGAGTCTAGCTATACATGCCATATATATAAGCTACGATAGTGTGATGATTCCTGACAATTAAAATGTGTTTTGTATAGTTGTAAATGGATCCCGATCGAGTTGTAGCTGATGATGTGGAAAGTAATGCACACGCTCTTGTTCAAGGGGCAGCGCCGGCTGATTCTAGGCCGATTACAGGAGCCACAAGGGAGAGGCTAAGCAAGCCTTCTTCCAGATGATGAATGAGTGGTTTTCAAATTTTGTTTGAACAAATCCGGCTGCTCAACAACTTCCACCCCCGCAAATACCTGTGATGCCTCAAGTTGTTGATCCGGTACAATTAAGTAAACCTCTAGTTGATAAGATTCGTAAATACAGGGTTGAATAATTCAGGGCCACTGTCGATGATGATGCAGAGAGAGTTGAATTTTGGCTTGAAAACACGATACGAGTATTTAATGAATTGGCTTATACTCCGGATGAATGCATTAAATGTGCGGTACTTCTGAGAGATACTGCGTATTAGTGGTGGAACATATTGATATTTGTGGTTCCTTGAGAATGGGTTACTTGGGAGTTCTTTTAGATGGAGTTCAGAAACAGAAAGAGTTTCTCGAGTTGAAATAAGGTCGTATGACTATGACGGAATATGGACGTGAGTTCGTGAGATTGAGCAAATACGCACTAGAATACATTTCAACTGAAATTATTATGTGTAAACGATTCATCAAAGGGTTGAATGAAGACATTAAACTTTTGGTTAGAATTCTTAACTTGAATGAATTTGTTATTTTAGTTGAAAGAGCTTGCAAAGCCGAGGAGCTTAGCAAAGAAAAGAAGAAAGCGGATTCAGAATATAGAGACAAGAGAAAAAGATCTATGAGTAAGCTTTATTGATCTTAGTCAAATAAATTCAGGGAATCACACAGTTGTTCAAATGCTTCAGTAGGTTATACGAGTAGAGATCGTGCGAAACAATACTCCTACCCTAAGGCTCAAGTTGCAATGGAATCAAGTGTTGGAAGTGTCAGAAATAATAAACCTGAGTGTTGACAGTGTGGGAGATGGCATGTTGGTGAATGTTGGGGCAAGTATAACTATAGAGTTTGCTATAAATGTGGTTCACGAGATCACTACATTCGGGATTACCCGGAGTTAGCTGAGAAAGATATTGTCTAGTGTACGAGGCCAAGTAACACGACAGCTAGAGGTAGAGCACCCAGAAACACAAGAATTGTGAGTAGTAGTCAAAAAGGGACAACACATACAGCTATGAGGTCTGAGGCCAGAGCACCTGCTTGAGCATACACTATTTGCGCTCGCGAAGAAGCATCGTCTCTAGGCGTCATTACTAGTACTTTCACTCTCTATGATAATATTGTAGTTGCATTGATTGATCCTGAATCGACTCATTCTTATGCATGTAACACTTTAGTATCCAGTAAGACTTTACCTGTAGAGTCTACTGAATTTGTGATTAGAGTATCGAACCCCTTAGGTAGGTGTGTTTTGGTTGATAAGGTATGCAAGAACTGTCCGTTGATGACACGATATTTTTGTTTTCCGGCTGATCTGATGTTGTTACCATTCGACGAATTCGATATAATTCTGGGTATGGATTGGTTAGCACTGCACGATGCTATTGTAAACTGCAAATAGAAGACGATTGATTTAAAATTTCAGAATAATAAGATTATCCAGATTGAGTCTGATGATTTGAATGGTTTACTGGCAGTGATTTCTTCGATGTTAGCTCGAAAATATGTGAGAAAGGGTTGTGAAGCTTACTTTGCCTATGTCCTCGACTCTAAAGTGACCGAAAAGAAGATTGAATCAATAACAGTTGTGTGTGAATACCCGGATGTGTTTCTTGAAGAGTTACTGGGTTTGCCACCGATAAGAGAAGTTGAATTTGGTATTGAGTTAGTGCCGGGGACAACTCCGATATCAATAGCTCCGTATAGAATGACACCGACTGAATTAAAAGAGTTAAAAGCTCAATTGCAAGATTTGACAGATAGAGGTTTCATACGACCGAGTTTTTCTCCCTAGGGTGCACCGATTTTGTTTGTGAAAAAGAAAAACTGAACTATGAGAATGTGCATCGATTATCGACAGCTTAGTAAAGTGACCATCAAGAATAAATATCGTCTGCCACGAATAGACGATTTGTTTGATCAGCTAAAAGGGGCTACAGTGTTTTCCAAGACAGATTTGAGATCGAGTTATTACCAGCTGCGAGTTAAAGACTTCAATGTGCCGAAAACTACTTTTTGAACGAGGTACAGCCATTATGAGTTTCTAGTTATGCCTTTCGGACTAACGAATGCACCTGCTATTTTTATGGACTTAATGAATCAGATCTTCAGACCGTATTTAGATAGATTCGTTGTTGTGTTTATAGATGACATCTTGATCTATTCCCATGATGAATCTGATCATGTTGAACATATGAAAATAGTGGTACAGACTTTGCGAGATAAACAACTATTTGCAAAATTCAATAAATGTGAGTTTTGGTTATGAGAAGTTGGTTTTCTGGGACATATTGTATCAGCATTGAGTATTCGAGTCGATCTGAGCAAGATTTTGGCAATATTGGATTTTTAGCCTCCGAAAAATGTGTCTAAAGTCCGAAGCTTTTTTGGACTTACCAGTTATTACAAACGATTCGTAAAAGGTTTTTCAAAGATGGAAACTCTATTGACGAGGCTAATTCAGAAAGATGTTAAGTTCGAGTGGTCGGACAAGTGCCAGAAAAGTTTTGTTTAGTTAAAATCTTTTTTGACTGAAGCTCCAGTGTTAGTACAGCCAGAATCGGGTAAAGAATTCATAATCTATAGTGATGCATCGTTGAATGGTTTAGGCTGTGTTTTTATGCAGAAAGGCAAAGTCATAGCTTATGCTTCGAGATAATTAAAGCAGCATGAAAAGAATTACTCGACGCACGATTTGGAATTAGAAGCTATCGTGTTCGCGTCGAAGATTTAGCGCCACTATTTGTTCAGTCAGAAATGTCATGTTTATTCTGATCACAAGAGCTTAAAATATTTGATGACTCAAAAAGATCTAAATATACGACAGCGAAGATGGTTGGAATTGTTAAAAAAAGATTATGAGCTAGTGATTGACTACCATCCAGGAAACGCCAATGTTGTTGCTGATGCTTTAAGTTGAAATTTTTGTTTGTTCTACAGGTAAT
Organism: Gossypium hirsutum; assembly: GCF_007990345.1. Taxonomy (NCBI): domain Eukaryota; kingdom Viridiplantae; phylum Streptophyta; class Magnoliopsida; order Malvales; family Malvaceae; genus Gossypium; species Gossypium hirsutum. The sequence goes on from NC_053444.1 coordinate 36,288,594, forward strand.
GAATACTCAGTTGGCTCTATCTGATGATGGCTCGATTATAGCTTAGTTGAAAGCAAGATCGTTATTTATGCAGCAGATTTGCAAAGCAAGAATTACTCGACGCACGATTTGGAATTAGCAGCTATCGTGTTCGCATTGAAGATTTAGCGCCACTATTTGTTCAGTCAGAAATGTCATGTTTATTCTGATCACAAGAGCTTAAAATATTTGATGACTCAGAAAGATCTAAATATACGACAGCGAAGATGGTTGGAATTGTTAAAAAAAGATTATGAGCTAGTGATTGACTACCATCCAGGAAACGCCAATGTTGTTGCTGATGCTTTAAGTTGAAATTTTTGTTTGTTCTACAGGTAATGAATACTCAGTTGGCTCTATCTGATGACGGCTCGATTATAGCTGAGTTGAAAGCAAGATCGTTATTTATGCAGCAGATTTGCAAAGCTCAAAAAAGTTGATAATGAATTGTTAGCAAAATGAGCTCAATATGATTTGAATTCTGATTCAAAGTTTCAATCTAGTATTAAAATGGCACCTTACGAAGCTTTATATGGTCACAAATGTCGAACACCTTTGTATTGGACTGAGCTCAGCATGAATAAGATTCACGGGGTTGATTTGATTAAAGTTACTGAACAGAAAGTAAAAGTGATTCGTGATAGTCTGAAAGCAGTGTCAAATCATCATAAATCATACACAGACTTGAACGAAAAGATGTTGAGTTTCATATTGGGGATCGAGTGTTTTTGAAATTATCTTTGTGGAAGAAAATACTTAGATTTGGCAGAAAAGGCAAGTTAAGTTCGAGATTCATTGAACTTGATGAGATTATCGAACGAGTTGGACCAGTGGCATATCGACTGTCTTTACCATTTGAGTTAGAAAAGATACATAATGTGTTTCATGTATCTATGCTCTAACGATATCGATCAGATCCATCACACGTTATTTCCCCTACCGAGATTGAAATTCAGTCAGACTTATTGTACAGTGAAGAACCGATCCGAATTCTAGCCCATGAGATCAAAAAGTTGAGAAATAAGAGAATTGCACTTATAAAAGTATTATGGCATCGACACAGGGTTGAAGAAGCTAACCCGAAGATCCTATGAGAAAGCAATATCTGAACTTATTCACTGATAAGATTTTCGGGGACGAAAATCACTAAGGGGGGGAGAGTTGTAATAGCCCAGTTTTAGCTAAATCAGAACAGTGGTTTCGGAACCATAAATTTGAGGTTGGAAAATTATTTTAATATTATTTTTGGTGTTTACAGCATGTGATTATATATGTGTGAAAGTTTCGAGATTTAATTTTATCGTTTAATAGCTCAATTTGAGAAAAATGACTTAATCGCGTAAAATGCAAAAGTGGCATTCTATATGTTAAATGTGTTTAATTGCTATGATTTAATAAACTGAAGGTCCTTATGATGATATTAGACCATTGGTTGTGTAAGTGGACATTTATGGACAACCATGATATATATTTATGTTATTTCATTAAGGTTAATTAAGTAATTTGTGATTTAAATTTAATTAAATTAAAACAAAACCAAAACTAGGCTTCATTTCATCTTTCTTTGGTCGAATATGGTGGAAGAAGAAAACATTTAGTTAATTTTAGGGTTCGGTCAATTGGGAGCTTAATTGGTAAATGTTTTGAGCTCGATTTTTTGATGATTTTTACGTTTTTGAGATTGTTGCTTTGTATTTTAGCTGGCTTATGCCTTAATTTTTGAAGTTGTCAATATTTTTGTGAAGTGACATTGATGAATGTTTAAGCTTTTAAATGTTTAATGATGAAAAATGGATATTTGTGGATAGATTATAATATTTTGTTAAGTGATTTTTGAAAAAAAATGTCAAATAGGGAATTATTTGTGAAAATGTGAAAATGTGTGGTTAAATGTGTGAATAAATGATAAATATGGGCTGATATGTGCACTAGGAAAATTCGGCTAGTTTAGGAAGGTATTAAATTGCATGAATTTTGTGTATTTGTGAAATAGGGACTAAAATGTAAAAATATAAAACTTTGGGGGTGAAAGTGTAAATGTGCCCAAATGTGTGTTTTGGATTAAATTGAATAAAGTAGTGATTGAATAAGCTGAATTTGATATTATATAGATCAAGAAAAGTGGAATTTGGACCTAGATCGGGGGAAAACTAAAGTTATCGACTAAACGACTCGATTCACCGTTTTAGCATCCCAAGTAAGTTCGTACGTGATAAACATTGTGACAATTATACTTTTAATACTTTGATATTGCATAAATTATATACACGAGAATACGGTCATGTTTGACGCTTAATCGACTATGTTTAGCACTTAGTGTGCGATTTGAGATAGCTTCCGCTATTTATGGCACTTAGCGTGCGATTGGGAATAGCTTCGGCTATATATGGCACTAAGTGTGCGAGACTGATACAGCTTCGGCTATGTAAGGTACTTAGTGTGCGGGATTATAATAGCTTCGGCTATGCGATGGCATTTAGTGTGCGAAACATTGAGTATTCTATAGTGTTACGAGAAGGTATGAATTCGTTAGGAATTTGTACAGGTATGTACATGTAAGTATGAAGTTTAAATAGAAAAGGTTAAAAATTTGCATATAAGTATATGAATAAGCTTATGGAACGTTTGATATTATCATGAATTATACATTAATTTGTTCAAATTGATTATTTGTGTTTTATGAATTGTTGAGTATATTTAGTACGAACTTACTAAGCTTTGTAGCTTACCTTGTTTGTTTTTCCTGTGTTTTATAGTGAACTCAAGGCTAGCTCAAATTCAGGAATTGTCAGAGACTACGTCACATTATCCAACCATCTACTTTGTACTTTTGAGTTGTGTATATATGGTATATGGCATGTATAAGCTAGTGTCAATAGGATATGTTTTGAGATATTAAATTAGCCACGTGAGTTGCCTTGTAAATGATGTATAAGCTATTTTCGATATGCTTTGTTTTGAATGGTATAAATATGGCCATGCAAAATGGCTTGAAAGTAATGTTAATTATGATGTATAAATCGACCATGTAATTAGCTTATTTTGGAAGTATGTTATATGGTATATCTTGTGTGGATGGTCATATAATTCGGCTTGAGTAATGAGGTAAATGATGGATGTATTTTTTTTTACTCATGGTGTATGTTCCTATAGGTTATATGACAAATATATATATTGATTGTGTATTGGTTATTTAGGTGTGGTTTATGATGGCGAAGAATGAATATGTTCTATGATTGATTGGTTGCTTATTTAGGTACGGTTTTAAATGGTAAATAATGATTATGTTTTAGGTATGTTTCATTGGCTATATATATAGTTATAGAGTGACATATTAATGTTTGTATTAGGTTATGAAATAGTATAATTAGCTTAATATTGAATTGTGGAATTGGTATGAATTTTGAGGCTAATTTTCTAGCCGAATAAATGAGAAATGAATTGTTTGTGTTTATGAAATTTGGCGTGATGCTTAGCATATGAATTTGGTATGTTTGGTTCGGTAATTGAGCTTAGAAATAGCTATTGTTATTCGGGAGAATTGCGCAGAAGTTAGTAGTATCAAAAGTATATTTGGCCATGTTGTAATGTTAACTATTGCCTTATATACTAATAAATAATATGCCGTGTGTTATGGGTGGATATGGTTTAATATACGAATTTGACTTGTAGGAATAAGAGGTTGGTTATTAATTGAGTTCGAAAAAAAATTGTAAAGAAGATTAAATTACTTTGTGCTTGTATTTTTAATAAATGACTGTGCTGAACTATGTTTTGTTCGGTAATGCCTTGTAACCCTAATCCGACAATGGATACGGGTTAGGGGTGTTATATCTCCCCACTAAATTAACCCCTATAAATTTAGCAAGTAAAACCACAACACAACAGGTTTTAGTATCACAATGCACTCATAAAATAAAGTTCCTTGCTTGAACAAATTAAAGGATATATCTCTCAGTATAATAACCTATACAATTTCCCAGTTATATGTATTGTTTTGAGAGTTGCTAACATGAAGATCTATCATAATCTTTATTAAACAATAATAAAATAAGTTGAATACAATATAATAATAAACAAGGTAAATATGGACTTTTGGCAGCTAATAATGTAATGCTCCAATCTAATCCAATATCAATGATCCAATGAATTAGATAAGGGTGATCTAATCAGATCCAATCTTCCATATATGTTTCCCTAAGTTATATAATCTTCATTGATGCACTAAATACAATCCACATAATCAACATAGCCCATAATTTTTGTTCAATAAATTGCCAACAACACAAATATGGAAATTGAATAAGTTGTCGTGGTTATTCATGGAGTGGGCACTTTCCTATGTAGTCCTTTTTACTTTCCATATTTTTCAAGAATTCCCCCTTGACAATTTGTTGAGCAAAACATATACAACACAAAAAGCTATATCATCAAGTAACCTTATCTCCTCTTTAGTATATTCTCATTAATTCAAGAAACTTTAACTTAGAAAATAATTAAGTAAATTAATCATCAATACCAAGTTGAATTTGTATCAGTAACCAGCCAACCATAACTATAACTAAGGAAGTTAATGAAGTAGGGAAATAATGCATCAAGGTAATAGAATTTCATTCAATAGAATTAAGTTCATCAGTAGTATCATTATCAACAACCAAAATAAAGTAGCAGAAGAATATTAATATAGTCATCCTAAACTAAGTTAAAAAGTTCAAAAATCAACAGTCGCCAAAAATAATAAACTCCCCCTCAACACTGTAAGCAAAGAAATCATCTCCTCCTCAATTGTAGCTTCATGCATCGTTTTTTTCTCCCCTTTTTGATAAAAGAATTCTAAAATACTCATCATTAGGACTGACAAGAAAGTCCGCTTGCAACATGTTTTGTTTGTCAATTAGCTTCTTTATTGCCTTGGCTTTAGCTCACAATATGTTGCAGTGTTTTTGGTTGAACTTGATGGAAAAAGTAAGCTCATCAATTGTTCATTGTCTAATGCCTTTTGGAATGGATGCAATGTCAACAACAGTGGCCACTTCCTGAAAGAGAGCATATTCTAATTAGCCTTTTCTAAGTCAGAGCCAGAAGCTTCTTCTATAGGTTCATTCACTACATGCTTACCCTCAATCCATTTATGATATAATTTTAGTTCAGCCACTAGTTTTTTATATTGTTCTATGATACAAAGAATTCAAGGATTTTAAGTGTAGAGGACACAAAGGATAAAAGAGGAAGAAGGCAGTAGGTGTTGGTTTAATACATTATCTATTAATTACATTAATACCATTTGTATATTGTCCTCAATATTTTTGCACACAAAGAAAAATTGAAGCAAATATTGGCTTATTGGTTTTCTAAAAATTAACTAGTACTAAGTGGTATTATGTGGTCAGATCATAATGCGGAAAGACAAATTGTATTAGTAGATAAACCTAAAAATGTCCTCAGTCTAATCAAAAATGAGAAAACTGATTGAAAGACAAATATATTATCTATCAAGTCCAATTGGGAAGATGTTTTGTCTTAAGCATCAGAGCAGATTACTCCCAAAAGATAAAGTCATAGAAGTAACTGACTAAGCTGTAAGTACATCGGACAAAATCCAAGTAAAATAGATCTTAAATCCGTTTATGGATTTATTCACTTGTGATGTTCAGAGTGTGGCATACCTTAGTCCTAAAGAGATGATGGACTATTTATGCGTGACTCATATACTTTTGTAAAATGGGTCTCCAGAATCGTTGTTGGTTCAAGCTTAGGTGCAGTCTACTAGTGGCACTCAACTTTACTTTGGATTGGGGTTCTGCTTTTTTCAAGAAACCCTTTTTGTCTTTCTCCGAATGGTCAATGGAAAGTGATGAATCTACCACCGATGGTTTAAAAATCATGTTTCAAAAACTAGCCCTCCCTGACTATAGCTCTAAGTTTATCTTTCGAGGTTGTTGCTCTTTTTTCAATTAATAGTATCTTGGGGGACGACCTGATTAAGCAACAAACAAGTAAAAATAGTGAAAGAAATTGAGAAATTGAACACACAAATTTAACGTGAAAAACCCCTCCAAAGAGGATAAAAACCACGGGTAAAGATAATTTTACTATAATGGAAAAAAATAAAGAGTACAAAAGATAGATATAAAAACTAAGCCCTAAAACCCAAAAATAAAGAACCCTCAAAACGTAAACACAAAATTCTCCAAAAGTGTTATGAGTTCTAATATTTTAATGGGTGTATTTTCTAAGGTTGTAAAAGAACCTATTTATAGACTAAAATCGTAGGTCAAATAATAAAAAATAATCTTGAACTATGCAACGAATTAACTGAGTCGAATCTGTGCTTAGAAGTTGGAAGACTTCTAGCCTTTGACTTATACACTACCTAATCAAAACTAACCCGAATCTAATTTACACGAACACAGTGCCCTAACTTTTCAAAATCTACATCCAAAAGAGAACCTTTCTTCAACAAAACGGTCATACATTTTTCCCTCCTATGACCAAGTTGCCTCCACTCCAAACGAGTTGACTTTGACTCTATAACGGATGAGGGATGTCTGGTTTCACTGGTCACTGTAGAACCTTCTAGAATATAAAGATTGTCGGTCCTTTTACCTTTTAACAAAATGAGAGCCCCACGAGACACCTTAATGTCACTCGATTCGATGTTGATTCTACAACCTTTCGAGTATAAAATACTTAGGAAGATGAGATTCTTTAGTAAATCAGGTACATACCTGACATCTGAGAGTGTCTTAATCGTCTCATCGTCCATCCTAATTTTAACAATACGAATACTAATTACCTTACTAGATAAATTGTTTCTCATGCGCACAACTCTACCTTCAACGAAATTGTATGTGGAGAACCATTCTATGTTGAAACACATGTGGTAATAACATCCCAAATCTAGGATCCATTCTGACGTAAGCTCGGAGCTATCTCTCGTTGACACTAACAAGAAATCATCATCGCTACTCTTAGCAACCCTTTTATTTCGTAGTTTATAACTATCTGCTTTGATGTGACCTAACTTCTTATAATAGCGACACATGTTTTCTTGCTTCTTTGATGTTACCAAAATGGAAGCTTGCCTATTTTCCTTGCTATCCAAACCAAACTTATTGTCAAGTTTGTCTTTACTCAACAAATAACCTTTCACGTCCTTGAACGAGAGTTTGTCTCTGCCATAAACTAGAGTCCCCCTGAAAAACTTGTATAAAGAAGGTAAAGAGAACAATAATAGCATAGCCTAATCTTTATCGTCAATCGTAACCTCAACCTTCTTTAAAACATTCAAAAGTGTAATAAATTGCCTAATGTGATCTCTAAGAAGCTCACATTCGTTCATGTGAAATGAAAGATGTTGTTTTAACATTAGACGGTTAGCTAGAGACTTAGCTACATAAAGAGTTTCTAACATTTTCCACAAGGTGGATGAGGTTTTCTCCATCAATACCTCCTACAATACCCTATTCGCGAGGCACAACTAGATTACAGGCAGGGCCTTTTCATCAAGCTCTTCTCATTCTGTTTGATCTAGGGTTTTTTCTCGGTAACAACCTATTTTAGGTCGGTCTGAACTAGATTTGCCATCATTCGAACTTGTCACAGATTGAAATATGTGATATCATCAAACTTCTCAATGTCAAACCTTGTTGCTGCCATCTCTTGTAACACCCCGAACCCGAGACCGACACCGGAGTCGAACACGAGGTGTTAACAGACTTTAAACCCCTTATAAAAATATTTCTCAGACACTGCCAATCTGCGTACTAGTCGCTTTAAAAATCATATCTTCAGTTTCACAACTCGAAAATCAGTTTCGTGATTTTTCCCTGAAACTAGACTCATATTTCCATCTACATATTTTTTTCTAGAATTTTTGGTTGGGCCAATTAGTACAGTTTATTAGTCAAAGTCTCCCATGTTACAGGGATCGACTACCCTGACCTTTGCGCATTACAACTTAGATATCTCCTTGTACAGGGCTCCAATACTGATGACGTTTGTTTCTATAGAAACTAGACTCAGAGAGGAATCTATCCATATATGGTATGACTCCTAATTATCTCTGGTTAATTTGTAATGAATTTCCAAAGTCGGAACAGGAAATCCAGAAACCGTTCTGGCCCTGTCTCACGAGAACCTGAATATCTCTTAAAATACTATCCGTATGATTGTTTCGTTACTTTCCTATGAAAGTAGATTCATCAAGGTTTGTTTACATAATTTATTCACTATTTAATTCCCTTCCTACTATTTTTAGTGATTTTCCAAATCTACATCACTGCTGCTGTCAGCATCTGCCTTTAAGGTAGACTTTACCTATTTCATGGTTTCCATGATTCAACTAGCCCTTTTTGCATAAATAGCACAATTTATGAAAGTGATTAACCATCCCCATGGCCAATCCTTGTCAAGCATATCCACACCAAATGATTATAACAATATACTCAAACACATATAAGCCATTTTCGCATGGCTATCCAAAATTTATACAAGTCCAAAGGGTCCACGACCCACAACAAACGGGTAGTCCTATACATGCCATTTCGAAGTTCAACCAAAATTGTACCAAAAGGGGGGCTTTGATAGTGTGGGCGACTTTGACTTCAAGATCCCGAGTCCGATAGCTGGAGAACCAAATCTATAAAACAGAGGAGCAATGAAACGGAGTAAGCAATTTATGCTTAGTAAGTTTTGAGCAAGGAATTCCAGCACAACAAAAGTATAGCATTCATATAGCTAAACGGATAATTTCATATGCACAAATTTACGATATCGTACTTGCTTCACATTATCAACCCTTATGTACATACACAAAAGATCAACTCAGCCAAAGGCCGGTAGCTCGTTTATCAACTGAGCGAATACTTATTTGTAAGGGCTCAACTAAATTCAAGCACATACGAAACATACCTCAATGTTGGGATGTTTCGAGAGTATTAACTGGAATTTTACAGCAAGTTCATTCATTCCCAAATCACGTACCTTCGGAATTTAACCGGATATAGCTCCTCGTTCAAATGCCTTCGGGACATAGCCCGGTTATAGTAATTCGCACAAATGCCTTCGGGACTTAACCCGGATTTAGTAACTCGCACAAATGCCTTCGGGACTTAACCCGGATTTAGTAACTCGCACAAATGCCTTCGGGACTTAACCCGGATTTAGTAACTCGCACAAATGCCTTCGGGCTTAGCCCGGAATTAGTATCTCGCACAAATGCCTTCGGATCTTAGTCCGGATATTGTCACTTAGCACAAGCCTTCGGGACTTAGCCCGGACATCATTCAAATAACCATGCACATTTAACAATAAATCATGGCCCATTCGTATTTCATTTTCGTTAGCAAAGCTCAAACACAAGACATTTATCATTCTTGCAAATTCGGCTCAATAGCCACACAAAGAGCATGATTTTAATTTGCTTAAAACATGATCTAATCACATCATAATTTAAGCTCTCTTACTCAAGAACTTACCTCGGGTGTTGTCGAACGATTCCGATAGCTATTCGACCACTTTTTCCTTCCCTTTATCGGATTTAGTTCCCCTTTGCTCTTGAGCTTAATTAAACAAATAAATTGATTTAATCATTTGAGCATCGAAAAGAGGAACACAAGGCATGTGACAGCCCAAAGTTGACCCTAGTCGGGAAGTGGTTTCGGGACCGCTAAACCGAGTCACCGAAATGTTTGAATGTGATACTTATTGTCTAGAATATGTAATTATGAATGTGTGAAAATTTCAAGCTTCAATTTGGTTGATTTCATGTGAATTTAGTCAATAGGACTTATGTGAGAAAATTCAAAAATGTGATAGGTCAATGTGTGAGGACCTATTAGTGATGTGGACAAAGGGGGGACTTGCATGTCAAATTTCCCCCCTAATGAGTAGTGGCCGGCCATGACAAAGAATGATGGGCAAAACATGTCATGAAACATGTTTTGTTAGTGGAAGAATAAAATAAGAAGTATGGGTAATAAAGAAATGGAAAACAAAAAAAAAATGTGTGTGTGTAGTGTTTGTCCCCCCCCATTGCCGTGAGCTCAAGAGAAGAAAGGAGAAAAGTTTGTGTTCATCCTTTCTCACCTCCATTTTAGCCTAAATTAGAAAGAAAAACAAAGAAAAAAAATTTCTCATCCTTTGGTTCATCCTTGGCCAAAAATTTTAAGGAGGAAAGAAGAAGAAAGGTGAAGAGATTCGGCCATGCATGTAGCTAGGCCAAGGTATGTTTAATGATGTTCCATGAGATGCATGCATGTTTTAGTTGTTAGCTTGAGTTCTACCTAGCCCATGGTCTAAATCTTGCTATGTGATGGAAATGGCACTTGACCATGGATGCATCATTCTTGGTTGGTGTTTGATGTTGTGGTGATGAGGCATGAGGATGAGTTAAGATTCGGCCTAGGTGGGGGTTGTGTTAATGCCATTGCATGCAAAATATGAAGCTTGTTAATGATGCATGTGATGATGGCTTGATGATTCTTGAACCTCCTTTTTAGCATTTTTGTGTGAGCACATATGTGCATTGGTTGCTAAAGGGAGAAGAATCGGCTAGCAAGATGTGTGCTAAGGCCGAATGTAACTTTGCATGTTGATGAGCAATGCATGTGTTAAATCGATGAAAAGGGGGAGGATGCTTTACTAGTGTGTATATGTGTGTATTAAGTGTTGAAATCGACCCCAAAAATGGACATGCATATTCGGCCAAGGGGAAAGAAATTAGCTAATATGTTGTGTTGATGCATGATTTTTGCATGTATGAGACTTTAATGTCTAATGTATGAATATGGGCTAAGTGCCTTGTGTTCATCTTTTGATGCCTAAATGATGAAATCAATTTATTTGTTTGATTAAGCTCAAGAGCAAAGGGGAAATAAATCCGATAAAGGGAAGGAAAAAGTGGTCGAATAGTTAGCGGGATCGTTCGACAACACCCGAGGTAAGTTCTTGAGTAAGAGAGCTTAAATTTCGATGTGATTAAATCATGCTCTATGTGTGGCTATTGAGCCGAATGTACAAGGACAATATGTGCCTTGTGTTTGAGTTTCTTAAACGAAAATGAAATATGAATGTGCCATGAATTATTGTTAGATGTGCATGATTAATTGAATGCTGTCCGGGCTAAGTCCCGAAGGCTTTGTGCTAAGTGAATATATCTGGACTAAGATCCGAAGGCCTTTGTGCGAGATACTAAATCCGGGTTAAGTCCCGAAGGCATTCGTGCGAGTTGTTAAATCCGGGTTAAGTCCCGAAGGCATTCGTGCGAGTTGTTAAATCCGGGTTAAGTCCCGAAGGCATTCGTGCGAGTTGTTAAATCCGGGTTAAGTCCCGAAGGCATTGTGTGAGTTACTAAAACCGGGCTATGTCCCGAAGGCATTTGAACGAGGAGCTATATCCGGTTAAATCCCGAAGGTACGTGATTTGGTAATGAATGAGCTTGCTGTAAAATTTCAGCGAATACTCGAAAAACATCCCAATATGGGGATATGTTACGTATGTGTTAAATATTAATCGAGCCCTTACAAATAAATGTTCGCTCAGTTGATAAACGAGCTACCGGCCTTCGGCCAAGTTAGTTTATTGTGTATGTACATAAGGGTTGTTAATGTTGTGAAGCAAGTTTGATATCGGTAAATTGCGTATTATGAAATATTCCGTTTAGCTAAATGTGTGCTATTATTTGTGCATGCTGGAATTCCTTGCTCAAACTTACTAAGCATAAATTGCTTACTCGTTACATTGCTCCTCTGTTTTATAGATTTTGGTTCTCCAGCTATCGGACTCGGGATCTTGAAGTCGAAGTCGCCCACACTATCAAAGGCTCTTTTGGGTACTATTTTGGTTGAATTTTGATATGGCATGTATAGGACTACCCATCGTTGTCTTTCGAGTACTTTATGAAATGTATAAGTGTACAGCCATGCGAAAATGGCTTGTAGAAGTGGAGTATGGCATTAGACCATGCGTATTTATGAATGTATAGATGGTTTCATGATGTAACTATAGTTGGAATGGAAGTGTTGAGCAAATGACCAGCCACTAGAATGGCTAAGTATGATCATATGTGGGCTTATGTATGACAAGGCCCTAGTTGGTCCATGAAACCCCAAATTAGGTAAGGTTTACTTTGAAAACAGAAGCTGATAGCAGCAGTGGTGTGGATTGGAAAAATCACAAGAATTCGTAGGAGTGGAATTAAATAGTGAATAAATTATGTAATCGAACCTTGATGAATCTACTTTCATATGGAAGTAACGAAACAATCATAGGAACAGTACAGTAAGAGATATTCGGGTTCTTGTGGAACAGGGCCAGAACAGTTTCTGGATTCCCTGTTCCGACTTTGGAAATTCACTATAAATTGACCAGAGATAATTAGGGGTCATACCATATATGTATGGATTCCTCTCTGAGTCTAGTTTCCATAGAAACAAACGGCATCAGTATTGAAGCTCTGTGCAGAGAGATATCCAAGTTGTAATGGGAAAAGGTCAGTGTAGTCGACCCCTGTAACATGGGAGACTTTGACTAATAAACTGTACTAATTGGCCCGACCAAAAATTCTAGAAAAAAATACATAGGTGGGGACATGAGTCTAGTTTCAGGGAAAAATCACAAAACTGATTTTTGAGTTGTGAAACTCAAGATATGATTTTTGAAGCGACTAGTACTCAGACTGGGCAGTGTCTGAAAAAAAAAAAAAAAAAAAATTTTTCAAAGTTTGTTAACATCTCGTGTCCGACTCCGGTGTCGGTCTCGGGTTCGGGGTGTTACATTTTATTGGTATCAGAGCTACGGTTTAGTCGATTCTAGGACTACCGTAATGTGTTGGGTCTAGCTATACATGCCATTTTATGTGATTACTTGATAGTGTGGTGACTTCTGACAATTGTAAATGTGTTTATAGTAATGGATCCCGATCGTGACCGAGAGGTAGCTGATGATCTTGAGAGTGTAGGGCCTGCTCCCGCGCAAGGGGCAGTGCCGGTAGACTCTCAACCTAATGCTAGTAATCCGAATGATGAAGCTAGACAAGCATTCTATAGCGTGATGAATGATTGGTTCAACCAATACATTCGAACTAATATGGCTGTTCCACAACCTCCATTCCCGACAAATACTACCCCCGCACCTACAATACCACCGGTAACTGACCAAATAAGGTCAAATAAGCCCCCAGTTGACAGAATCCGAAAACATGGGGCTACTGAATTTAAGGCTATGGATAGCGATGATGCCGAGCAAGCTGAATTTTGGCTGGACAACACTATCCGGGTACTCGATGAGCTATCTTGTACACCCGATGAATGTCTAAAGTGTGCTATCTCCTTGCTACGTGATTCTGCCTACTATTGGTGGAGTACTCTGACTTCTATTGTGCCCCGAGAGCAAGTAACTTGGGAGTTTTTCCAAACTGAGTTTCGGAAAAAGTATATCAATCAGAGATTTGTTGATCAAAAACGGAAGGAATTTCTTGAGCTTAAGCAAGGCTCCATGTCGGTTACTGATTACGAGCGAAAATTTGTTAGACTTAGCAAATACGCTCGGGAATGTGTTTCGTCCGAAGCTATTATGTGTAAACGCTTCGAGGATGGGCTGAATGAAGATATAAAAATGTTCGTTGGCGTTCTTGAAATACGAGAGTTCGTGGTACTTGTTGAACGAGCTTGTAAAGCCGAAGAGCTTAGAAAAGAAAAGCAAAGAGTTGATGAGGGAACTGGAGAGTTTCGTAAAAGATCCTCGGGAAGGTCTCTTCAACAGACATCGAAGAGATTTCGAGATGATGCGGGCCAGTTTAGAGGCACTTCGGGCCTTTTTGGACGAGATCGTGATCGACCCCCTGTGGGTACACGTGGCACTTCGGTCGCCAGTGTTGGGAATGAACGTCGAGACATGACGAAATGCCGATATTGCGGTAAATGGCATTCGGGGAGTTGTAGATTTCCTGACCGCTCCTGTTACAAATGCGGATCAGTGGACCACTTCATTAAAGATTGCCCGAGGTTGTCGGGACAGAATGCAAATCAGAGTGGGAGACCGGGTGCTACCACTGCTCGAGGTAGACCATCTGGAAATATGGGCAATGCTGGTGGTGGTCAGAGAGGATCTAGAGATGATATAACCAGATCCGAAGCCCGTGCGCCTGCTAGAGCTTATGCTATACGTGCCCGCGAGGATGCTTCTTTGCCTGATGTTATTACCGGTACATTCACCCTCTTTGATACTAATGTAATTGCTTTGATTGACCCCGGTTCTACCCATTCTTACATATGTGAAACCTTAGCATCCAGTAAGACTTTACCTATTGAGTCTACTGAGTTTGTAATTCGGGTGTCAAATCCCTTGGGTCGTTACGTGCTTGTCGACAAAGTGTGTAAGAAATGTCCCCTGGAAAATTCGAGGTTCCTGTTTTCCAGCGGACTTGATGCTTTTGCCGTTTGATGAATTTGATGTTATCCTTGGGTTGGATTGGTTGACCGCGCATGATGCGATTGTGAATTGCAAGAGCAAGACTATTGATTTGAGGTGCGCAAATAACGAAGTAGTCCGAATTGAGTCTGCGGACTTGGAGGGGATGCCAGCTGTAATATCAGCAATGTTGGCACAGAAATATGTAAGAAAATGGTGCGAAGCATACCTTGCATATGTGCTTGTTGACAAAGAATTAGAAAAGAAACCCGAATCTGTGCCGGTGGTTTGTGAATACCCGGATGTTTTTCCGGAAGAATTACCGGGTTTACCACATGTTCGGGAGGTAGAGTTTGGTATTGAGCTTGTACCTGGGACTACGCCGATTTCGATAGCTCCGTATCGTATGGCACCAACCGAGTTAAAGGAGTTGAAAGCTCAGTTGCAAGAACTGACGGAGAGAGGTTTCGCTCGACCAAGTTTCTCACCTTGGGGTGCACCAGTATTGTTCGTGAAAAAGAAGGACGGAACCATGAGGTTGTGCATTGACTATCGTCAGCTGAATAAAGTGACGATAAAGAACAAATATCCGTTGCCGCGCATCGATGATTTGTTCGACCAACTGAAGGGAGCCTCAGTGTTCTCAAAAATAGATTTGAGATCGGGCTATTATCAGTTGCGAATTCAAGATCCAGATATTCCCAAAACTGCCTTCAGAACGAGATATGGTCACTACGAATTCTTAGTGATGCCGTTTGGGCTCACTAATGCCCCTGCGGTATTTATGGATTTGATGAATCGGATCTTCAGACCGTATTCGGATCAGTTCGTAGTTGTGTTCATTGATGACATTTTGGTCTATTCAAGAGATGAGACCGAACATGCTGAGCATCTGAGGCTAGTGCTGCAAATTTTGCGGGATAAGCAGTTATATGCTAAGTTCAGTAAGTGTGAGCTCTGGTTAAGAGAGGTTAGCTACTTGGGTCATGTGGTATCCGCGTCGGGTATTCGAATTGACCCGAACAAAATTTCAGCCATACTGGACTGGAAACCTCCGAGAAATGTTACTGAAGTTCGGAGCTTTTTGGGGCTCGCCGGTTATTACCGACGATTTGTGAAAGGTTTCTCGATGATAGCCACACCAATGACGAAGCTACTTCAAAGGATGTTAAGTTCGAGTGGACGGAGAAATGTCAGAAAAGTTTCGACCAACTGAAAACTCGTTTGACTGAAGCTCCAATTTTGGTGCAACCCGAATCAGGTAAAGAGTTTGTCATCTATAGTGACGCATCCCTACTTGGGTTGGGTTGCGTATTGATGCAAGAAGGTCGAGTCGTGGCCTATGCGTCGAGACAATTGAAGCCACACGAGAGGAATTATCCGACCCATGATCTCGAACTAGCTGCCATCGTGTTTGCTTTAAAAATATGGCGACATTATCTGTTTGGTGAGAAGTGCCATGTATTTTCGGATCACAAAAGTCTCAAATATTTGATGACTCAACTAGACTTGAATCTGCGACAAAGACGTTGGCTTGAGTTGTTGAAAGATTACGAGCTTGTCATTGATTACCACCCGGGAAAGGCTAACGTGGTTGCGGACGCCTTAAGCCGGAAGTCATTGTTTGCTTTACGAGCGATGAACGTGCATTTGTCTGTTTTACCAGACAGTGTGTTAGTAGCTGAATTAAAAGCTAAACTATTATTGACTCACCAAATTCGTGAAGCTCAGAAAGTCGATGATGAATTGGTTGCAAAACGGTCTAAGTGTTTTCCGAACGAGGAATCAGAGTTTCAAATTGATGATGATGATTGTTTGAGGTTCAGAAATCATTTGTGTGTTCCAAGGAATTCGGAACTCATTTCGATGATTCTGAACGAAGCCCATTGTAGCCGAATGTCAATTCACCCGGGGAGTACGAAAATGTACAACGATTTGAAACGTCAATTTTGGTGGCATGGTATGAAACGGGACATCTCTGACTTTGTTTCGAGATGTTTAATATGTCAACAAGTGAACGCGGAACATCAAGTGTCTTCAGGATTACTCCAGCCGATCATGATACCCGAGTGGAAATGGGATCGAGTCACAATGGACTTTGTGTCCGGACTGCCTTTGTCAGCAAGTAAGAAGGATGCGATATGGGTTATTGTTGATAGACTGACTAAGTCGGCTCATTTCATCCCCGTACGTACGGATTTTTCATTGGATAAACTAGCTGAATTGTACGTTTATCAAATTGTGAGATTACACGGGGTACCTGTTTCTATCGTGTCGGATAGAGATCCGAGATTCACCTCACGATTTTGGAAGAAATTGCAAGAAGCTCTGGGTACCAAGTTGCATTTTAGCACTGCTTTTCACCCCCAAACCGATGGTCAATCCGAGCGGATAATTCAGATACTTGAGGATATGTTGAGATGTTGCATCCTCGAGTTCAGTAGTTCATGGGAACGGTATTTACCTTTGATTGAATTCGCTTACAACAATAGTTTTCAATCAAGTATTAAGATGACACCTTACGAGGCTTTGTACGGTCGTAAATGCCGTACACCATTGTTTTGGACCGAGCTCGGTGAAAGTAAAATTTTCGGAGTTGATTTGATTAAAGATGCTGAGCAGAAAGTAAAGGTAATCCGTGAAAGTCTGAAGGTAGCCACGGATCGTCAGAAGTCGTACGCAGATTTGAAACGAAAAGACATCGAGTATCAGGTGGGAGACAAAGTGTTCCTTAAGGTTTCACCTTGGAAAAAGATACTCAGGTTCGGCCGTAAGGGCAAGTTGAGCCCAAGATTCATTGGGCCGTACGAAATCTCCGAACGAGTTGGTCCGGTTGCGTATAGATTGATTTTGCCCCCGAAGCTTGAAAAGATTCATGATGTCTTTCATGTTTCGATGCTTCGACGCTATCGATCTGATCCATCGCATATAATTAGCCCATCAGAGGTTGAAATTCAAGTCGACATGAGCTATGAAGAAGAACCGATGCGTATCCTAGCTCGTGAAGTGAAGGAGTTGCGAAACAAAAGAGTTCCGCTAGTAAAGGTGTTATGGCTCAAACACGGGATCGAGGAAGCTACTTGGGAGACCGAGAGCTCGATGAAAGAACGATACCCAAACCTATTTACCGGTAAGATTTTCGGGGACGAAAATTTCTTAAGTGGGGGAGAGTTGTGACAGCCCAAAGTTGACCCTAGTCGGGAAGTGGTTTCGGGACCGCTAAACCGAGTCACCGAAATGTTTGAATGTGATACTTATTGTCTAGAATATGTAATTATGAATGTGTGAAAATTTCAAGCTTCAATTTGGTTGATTTCATGTGAATTTAGTCAATAGGACTTATGTGAGAAAATTCAAAAATGTGATAGGTCAATGTGTGAGGACCTATTAGTGATGTGGACAAAGGGGGGGACTTGCATGTCAAATTTCCCCCCCTAATGAGTAGTGGCCGGCCATGACAAAGAATGATGGGCAAAACATGTCATGAAACATGTTTTGTTAGTGGAAGAATAAAATAAGAAGTATGGGTAATAAAGAAATGGAAAACAAAAAAAAAATGTGTGTGTGTAGTGTTTGTCCCCCCCCCATTGCCGTGAGCTCAAGAGAAGAAAGGAGAAAAGTTTGTGTTCATCCTTTCTCACCTCCATTTTAGCCTAAATTAGAAAGAAAAACAAAGAAAAAAATTTCTCATCCTTTGGTTCATCCTTGGCCAAAAATTTTAAGGAGGAAAGAAGAAGAAAGGTGAAGAGATTCGGCCATGCATGTAGCTAGGCCAAGGTATGTTTAATGATGTTCCATGAGATGCATGCATGTTTTAGTTGTTAGCTTGAGTTCTACCTAGCCCATGGTCTAAATCTTGCTATGTGATGGAAATGGCACTTGACCATGGATGCATCATTCTTGGTTGGTGTTTGATGTTGTGGTGATGAGGCATGAGGATGAGTTAAGATTCGGCCTAGGTGGGGGTTGTGTTAATGCCATTGCATGCAAAATATGAAGCTTGTTAATGATGCATGTGATGATGGCTTGATGATTCTTGAACCTCCTTTTTAGCATTTTTGTGTGAGCACATATGTGCATTGGTTGCTAAAGGGAGAAGAATCGGCTAGCAAGATGTGTGCTAAGGCCGAATGTAACTTTGCATGTTGATGAGCAATGCATGTGTTAAATCGATGAAAAGGGGGAGGATGCTTTACTAGTGTGTATATGTGTGTATTAAGTGTTGAAATCGACCCCAAAAATGGACATGCATATTCGGCCAAGGGGAAAGAAATTAGCTAATATGTTGTGTTGATGCATGATTTTTGCATGTATGAGACTTTAATGTCTAATGTATGAATATGGGCTAAGTGCCTTGTGTTCATCTTTTGATGCCTAAATGATGAAATCAATTTATTTGTTTGATTAAGCTCAAGAGCAAAGGGGAAATAAATCCGATAAAGGGAAGGAAAAAGTGGTCGAATAGTTAGCGGGATCGTTCGACAACACCCGAGGTAAGTTCTTGAGTAAGAGAGCTTAAATTTCGATGTGATTAAATCATGCTCTATGTGTGGCTATTGAGCCGAATGTACAAGGACAATATGTGCCTTGTGTTTGAGTTTCTTAAACGAAAATGAAATATGAATGTGCCATGAATTATTGTTAGATGTGCATGATTAATTGAATGCTGTCCGGGCTAAGTCCCGAAGGCTTTGTGCTAAGTGAATATATCCGGACTAAGATCCGAAGGCCTTTGTGCGAGATACTAAATCCGGGTTAAGTCCCGAAGGCATTCGTGCGAGTTGTTAAATCCGGGTTAAGTCCCGAAGGCATTCGTGCGAGTTGTTAAATCCGGGTTAAGTCCCGAAGGCATTCGTGCGAGTTGTTAAATCCGGGTTAAGTCCCGAAGGCATTGTGTGAGTTACTAAAACCGGGCTATGTCCCGAAGGCATTTGAACGAGGAGCTATATCCGGTTAAATCCCGAAGGTACGTGATTTGGTAATGAATGAGCTTGCTGTAAAATTTCAGCGAATACTCGAAAAACATCCCAATATGGGGATATGTTACGTATGTGTTAAATATTAATCGAGCCCTTACAAATAAATGTTCGCTCAGTTGATAAACGAGCTACCGGCCTTCGGCCAAGTTAGTTTATTGTGTATGTACATAAGGGTTGTTAATGTTGTGAAGCAAGTTTGATATCGGTAAATTGCGTATTATGAAATATTCCGTTTAGCTAAATGTGTGCTATTATTTGTGCATGCTGGAATTCCTTGCTCAAACTTACTAAGCATAAATTGCTTACTCGTTACATTGCTCCTCTGTTTTATAGATTTTTGGTTCTCCAGCTATCGGACTCGGGATCTTGAAGTCGAAGTCGCCCACACTATCAAAGGCTCTTTTGGGTACTATTTTGGTTGAATTTTGATATGGCATGTATAGGACTACCCATCGTTGTCTTTCGAGTACTTTATGAAATGTATAAGTGTACAGCCATGCGAAAATGGCTTGTAGAAGTGGAGTATGGCATTAGACCATGCGTATTTATGAATGTATAGATGGTTTCATGATGTAACTATAGTTGGAATGGAAGTGTTGAGCAAATGACCAGCCACTAGAATGGCTAAGTATGATCATATGTGGGCTTATGTATGACAAGGCCCTAGTTGGTCCATGAAACCCCAAATTAGGTAAGGTTTACTTTGAAAACAGAAGCTGATAGCAGCAGTGGTGTGGATTGGAAAAATCACAAGAATTCGTAGGAGTGGAATTAAATAGTGAATAAATTATGTAATCGAACCTTGATGAATCTACTTTCATATGGAAGTAACGAAACAATCATAGGAACAGTACAGTAAGAGATATTCGGGTTCTTGTGGAACAGGGCCAGAACAGTTTCTGGATTCCCTGTTCCGACTTTGGAAATTCACTATAAATTGACCAGAGATAATTAGGGGTCATACCATATATGTATGGATTCCTCTCTGAGTCTAGTTTCCATAGAAACAAACGGCATCAGTATTGAAGCTCTGTGCAGAGAGATATCCAAGTTGTAATGGGAAAAGGTCAGTGTAGTCGACCCCTGTAACATGGGAGACTTTGACTAATAAACTGTACTAATTGGCCCGACCAAAAATTCTAGAAAAAAATACATAGGTGGGGACATGAGTCTAGTTTCAGGGAAAAATCACAAAACTGATTTTTGAGTTGTGAAACTCAAGATATGATTTTTGAAGCGACTAGTACTCAGACTGGGCAGTGTCTGAAAAAAAAAAAAAAAAAAATTTTTCAAAGTTTGTTAACATCTCGTGTCCGACTCCGGTGTCGGTCTCGGGTTCGGGGTGTTACAAGGCACTTAGCCCATATTTATACATTAGACATTAAAGTCACATATGTACGGAATCATGAATCAAACTCAACATTTTAGCTAATTTTTCCCCCTTGGCCGAATATGCATGTCTATTTTGGGGCCGATTTCAACACTTAATACATTCTACAAGTATGGTCACTTGTATTGACTAAACACCCTTTTGTTTCAAGTTCAAAACTTGGCTAATACACACATATACACACTAGTAAAGCATCCTCTCCTTTCCATCAATTTAACACATGCATTGCTCATTAACATGCAAAAGTTATATTCGGCCTTAGCACACAACTTGCTAGCCGATTCTTCTCCATTTAGCAACCAATGCACATATGTGCTCACTCAAAAATGCTAAAAAGGAGGTTCAAGAATCATCGAGCCACCAATCACATGCATCATTAACAAGCTTCATATTTAGCATGCAATGGCATTAACACAAACTCCACCTAGGCCGAATCTTAACTCATCCTCATGCCTCATCACCACAACATCAAACATCAACCAAGAATGATGCATCCATGGCCGAGTGTCATTTCCATCACATAGCAAGATTTAGACCATGGGCTAGGTAGAACTCAAGCTAACAACTAAAACATGCATGCATCTCATGGAACATCATCAAACATACCTTAGCCTAGCTACATGCATGGCCGAACCTCTTCAACCTTTCTTCTTCCTTCCTCCTTAAAATTTTTGGCCAAGGATGAACCAAAGGATGAGCATTTTTTTTTCTTTGTTTTTTTCTTTCTAGTTTCGGCTAAATGAAGATGAGAAAGGATGAACAAAAATTTTCTCCTTTCTTTTCTTTAGCTCACGGCAATGGGGGGGAGAAAACAACTACACACATTTTTTTTTGTATTCATCATACTCCTTTTCATTATTTTATGCCCATGCCCCTTATTTTATTTTTTTCCTACATACCTCACTAGGCCAACATGTTCCCAACATGTTTCCACCCATAGCATGGCCAACCACTAGCTCAAATTTTGGGTAATTTGACATGCAAACCCATCATTTTCACAACATGCATTAATAGACCATTTTAAATTAGCCTATCATATTTTCACCATGTCTCATATCAATCCCTATTTAATAATTTCTCATGCAATTGGCAAAATTGGAGAATGAAACTTCCACATACTCATGTACACACATAATAAGCATAGAATATGGAAATCAATTATTTTTATGACTCGGTTTTGTGGTCCCGAAACCACTTCCCGACTAGGGTCAATTTTGGGCTGTCACATCTCTGATTGGACTGATATATGAAAATTGAACTAGCTCTGATACCACTTGTTGGGAACCGACTCGATTAAGCAACAAATAAGTAAAAAATAGCGAAAAAAATTGAGAAATTGAACACACAAATTTAACGTGAAAAAACCCCTCAAAAAATGATAAAAATCCACGGGCAAAGATAAATTTACTATAATGGATAAAGAATGAAGTGTACAAAAGATGATAAAAAACAAAACCCCATAACCCGAAAACAAAGAACTCTCAAAACGTAAACACAAAATTTTCCAAAAGTATTATGAGTTCTAATCTTTTAATGAGTGCATTTTCTAAGGTTGTAAAAGAGTCAATTTATAGGCTAAATTCGTAGGTCAAATAATAATAAAACAACCTAGACTAATTAGAGTTCGATTGAAACAAATAAATAGAGTTTAATTGGGAGATTATCTCTCAAATTTGATTGAAATATGAGGCATAGTCAACGTGGTAAAATGTAAACAAAAATGATGGTACATTTTCATTTTCCATTACAAAGGTCTATAGAAGGAAAGTTTTCTTTAACTATGAGAAGCAATTAAAATTGCAGAGTCTACCGGAAAAGGTAAATGGTTGAATACTTTGTTGATTATATTTGGTTTACTTGCCTTTAGATTGTATAGATATTGCCTTTTGCATAGAGTTAGTAATTTGTATTTGGTTTTCGTAAGGTATCTTATGGATATTGTTGTTATTTACTCTTTGTTGGGTCTTCATGCATCTTAATGCTTATAGGTATTTGAGTATTTTGCCTCTTTTCAAACCCCAGAAGGGGAATTGTTCATGATACTAGTTGATCTAATGCGAGCTGTGGTTCTTGTTTTTCCTCCATCTGACTCCCACCTTGTTAGATATGGTTATTTGACAGGGGAAAGGAAATTTAAAGACAACATAAAAGAAAAACAATTAAATTACTCAAAACAAAAAAAAATATGGAGATCAATTGTATAATTTAACCTAAAATTTTTGCTTGAAATGATGATTTAACGTGTCATGTCAGTTTACCGTTACACTGTTAACGACAATTAATGACTCAATGACTAAAATGTTACAACATGATAACGTAAGTGATTAAAACGTAACATTTCAAACATAAGTGACTAAAATATAACTTGAGGTAAACAAAAATGACTATTTTAATACTTTACCCATATTTTTATATTATTTTTGTTTTTTTTTCACTCACATAATAGTTGTAGCATAAAACTAATAGTTTAAGAAATAATAACATAAAAATATTGAAATAAACAACCCTTTTGGTATGCTACGATTTCACCTTTTTACATACTCTTAGTTACAACCAACATTTGGTTTATTAATTAAAGGTGTTCACATTATACTCACAATGAGGATCAAATCGTAACAATTATCTGTTAATTTTGTATGTGTGTAACGCCCCGAATTTTGGGCCTAGAAAAAATAAGGTTTTGAAGGTAACAACTTTTCTTAAACAAACCTTGATTGAAAATAAACAAATGCAAACTGAGGTTTTGTACAAGTTTTAAATGGTAAAAAGTTTAAATTTTCAAGAAGGGTTTTCAATGAAAACATGGTTTCCGAAAAACATGTCAATGTGACACGCCAGATTCGGCCATAACTCCTAGGCTGGGTTTGAGGTGTTACATTTAGTGGTATCAGAGTCAAGTTACAAAACTCGACTGTGGAATGGGTTTTCAAAAGGTTTTTTTTGAATATGTGAAGTGTTTTGAGATACTTCTTCTGAAAAGTGTGGCACACCGAGTCTCCGGCGCCGAATCTGTAAGTTTCTGAAATTGTTGTTTGTTTTCGTTGAAAAGCAGTAGATAGAGATACTGTGATTTCTTAGACATTAGACCATTTTGCTACACTTAAACTTAGAGTTTGTATTTATTCTGTGTGTATTCTGGAAATGATATTCGTGTGATATCCATCCGCTCTGATGGATAGATGGTGTGGTGCGTGCTTGTATTATTAGGATCAGAGTGCGCAGCGAGAGCGTAGTGGTGAAGTCTGTGTGGGACGACTATCTTGTTAGTTGAAAATTTCGAGGACGAAATTTCTTTAAGGGGGTAGAATTGTAACGCCCCGAATTTTGGGCCTAGAAGAAATAGGGATTTGAAGGTAACAACTTTTCTTAAATAAACCTTGATTGAAAATAAACAAACGCAAACTGAGGTTTTGTACAAGTTTTAAATGGCAAAAAGTTTGAAATTTCAAGAAGGATTTTCAATGAAAACATGGTTTTCAAAAAACACTTCAATGTGACATGCCAAATTCGGCCATAACTCCTAGGTTGGGTTTCGGGTGTTACAATGTGAAAATAATTTATTTTTACCAATAATGTATGAACTGTAAAAGATTACAATAAAAATTATTACAAAAATATGAGATGAACAAAATATCAAAAAATAAATCAAAACAATACATTATATGAAAATAGTAATAAGAGCATGATAATAATACATCAATTATTAAAATTTATCAAAAAGTAAATTATTGATAGGTTAATGAATTATTTTGAACTTTAAAGGAGTTTATAATAAATAATTGATGTATTAATTTTTTAAGGAGTGTACGAGTAGAATTATATATACAGTACAAATCACAAATAATGCATGACTAATTAATTAAATTAGAATAAATTCAATATCAAACATAACAATTGAAAATTGAAATATATCAATATCTAGATCAAAATAAATTTAGAAAATGCTAACACATGGTAGGTCAAAATAACCTGAGGGTATAATGACTTATTTTAGCCCTCTACTTAATTTTTTTCTCTTTTAGCCTTGAACTTACGTTATTTGTGAAATCACCTTAAAATAAATGAAAAAATTAACGTCTATTAACTTTAATGAAGTGACATACACGTGGATGTCATGTCAATAATTAATTAATTTTTTTAATATTTAAAAATAAAAAATGTATATAAAAGTATTAAATAAATTATTAACATTATAAAAAAATATAAAAACTATTTTTTTTATTTTTATAAAATTAATTAATTACTAGCGTGACATACACGTGGATGCTATGTTAGCAAAGTTAACGGATGTTAACTTTTTCATCTATTTTGGGTAATTTAATAAATAATATAAGTTTAAAAATTAAAAAAGACAAAAATTAAATGGAAGATTAAAATAATTTTTTTATAAAGTTGGAGGGTCATATAAATCATTACACTTAATCGAAGAATAAACCCGCGCATAACATTTATGGATAATAAGACTTTAACCTCATCAATCAATTTTTAGCCTTTGTCAATGTTAGGAAAACCTTGTAATAAATTTTTTTTATATAAATATGTACTTTTTTTTGTTAAAAAATATATACCATTTAAAAATAATTATAACATAAGTGTATAACAAATATTAAACACCCTAAAAGTAGCATATCAATAAAAGAATGGGTATGCTTTTTATCTGTCTATTCGATGGAAAAGGCAAAAAAAAACTTACATTGTTGCCTTAGTTGATAGATTCTATGGGAGTTTTTTAAAATAAGGATTGTAATTAAAAGAGAAAAATAAAGAGATGGTAGCTGTTGGTTATTAAATATATTTTATCTGAAAATTAATCTCTTCTTCTTTAGTGTTAAAATTTTCAATACAAATAGTACATGACATGATGAATAATAAATTGGTGTTTGTTGATTGAAAGGAGTATCACAAAATCCCACCATAATAGAATTTTCGTATAAATTCCAGTGGGCTAAAAAACAAGCAAATTACAAACTCAGCTTCAAGTTTTCATTTTGTCTTCAATGAACCCAACATTTTAAAGTAGTAGAGCGATTTTTTGTCCTGATTCTGGATTTTTTTTTTTTATGCTTTTATGGCAATGGTCAGGATATTTGATTTCTCCAACGACAAAGGAGTAGCTTTCGAAAACTTTTATCCAGCTTTTCATGATAATGTGTTTTTATGTTAGGAAATTACAGTTTTATCCTAATTATATATATAAAGAGTTTAAGTATGCACAAACTCAAGTTAAAAGTTGAACAAACTTAACTAAGTTCCAATTCAAGTGGCTGGATTAAATCTTGAACCAAGATCAATTTTAAAAATCAATGTTCGATTGAGCTTGAGCTAAACATCAATCTTCAAATTTTAAGTTAAATTTAAGTTTATCATTATTTGAGTTCGGCTCGACTCAGTGACTCAGTCACACATCTTAAAATTAGTTTAAAAAGCAATGGCAGAACTTAGTAGAGACCCAGAGGTGAAGTCCCCTAAAATAATAAAATTTTAATTTAAACCATTTATAATTTATAAAATTTTAAATTAATAGTAGTAAAGTTACACTTTAACTCCCTCAAAAACGATAAAAATTTGATTTAACTCTTTAAAAACTATAAAGATATAGACTATTAAAATAATAAAATTATATTTTTACCATTGTAAAAGTATATAATTTAATTTCAAGGCTTCAAAAAAATTTTTTTTTAACTCGCGACTATTAAAGAGGAAATTAAATCGGGTAAAATAAGAAAACAAAAGGTAAAATATTGGAAGCAGCGGGGCATTGGCTGGAAAGATCAAATGTGGAAGATAAGGATGAGATTTATGTCCTCAGATTCTGTTGAGTGAGAATCATGGTGGTTGTGGAAACGGAATCTTTATGGGCCCAACGTGGGGAAATCCCTCACTTACAAATCTTTATAGATGTGGAGCATACCTCAACCAATAAGAGGACTGCGTGAAGCACACGCTCCTAAAAGGAGAATGAACACTTAGACTAATATAAAAATATAAAAATTTTGATCCCACCAAATATTGGGGATTAGGGTAAAGAAAGTATTCACTATGGAAATTCCCCATTGGTAGATGATGTCTCCTTTGTTGTTTTAATAATAGGAGATCTAAAATCTCACGGCAGAAGAAAATATGTTTGAATATCGAAAGGTATTTGTCGTCAGACTTTGATTTAATTAATAATAAAAAGGATGGTTTTCATTTTCCAAATACTACTTTAAAAACTTTAAAACTTGTACAATACAAGAAGTTATTTCTAGTATGAAGCTAAACAGCTCATACACGAAAGTGAAATGTAATATATCTCACATTATAATTTGCAAGCTACCACAATAAATAAAATATTCCCAAAAAATCTTGAATTTCCTCACTTTACAATCAACCCTCTTTTTAGTGAATGATTATACTATAATTAGGGTTCTAGATTTTCTTTTTTCTTTTTTTGGATCATTTAGAATTGATATTGAATGGAACAATATGAAGTCTTTCTATAAAAAAAATGGTTAAAAGTTACGAGTTTATTTAAGTACAAATTAAACAAGTTAAAAACGTATGCAAATGTACAAACATATTTAACTAACTTAAAACAATAATGAACACAAATTTGAGTTCACAAAAATGCTAAGTTTTTTAAAAAAAATTACCAAATTAATCCAATTTCTAGAAAAATTATGGGATTAGGACGAAAAAACAAAAACCTTCCAGCTGGAAGACTTTTCCTGCTAGTCTAGTTTTCTTAAGGTTTAGGGTTAGGGTTAAGGTTTGGTAGGTTTTATTGTTTTATTCTTTAAGTTTTCTGTATGTTATTTAGATTTTTAATAATATTTTGAGTTGTAAAGTTAATAATTATTTAATTTGATATTTACAACAATCGTATTTACACCAATCATATATTCAAAATATTCGAATTGTAAAATTTAATTCAATCACTGCAGCAAAATAGGCTTTTAGTGGCATTTTTTAGGCCTATAGCGGCACTTTTAGGCGTCGCTAAAAGTATTTGCGGTGCTTTCACAAGCGTCACAAAAAACACCGCTATAGACAATGTCGCTAAATTTTGCGGCGTTTTCTTCACATAAACGCTGTTATAGAGCATGACCTTTAGCGGCGATTTTATCTTAATCGCGCTAAAGAACATGACCTTTAGCGTCGCTAAAAGTATTTGCGGTGCTTTCACAAGCGCCGCAAAAAACGCCGCTATAAACAATGTCGCTAAATTTTGCGACATTTTCTTCACATAAACGATGCTATAGAGCATGACCTTTAGCGGCGCTTTTATCTTAATCGCGCTAAAGAACATGACCTTTAGCGGCACTTTTAGGCGTCACTAAAAGTATTTGCGGTGCTTTCACAAGCGCCGTAAAAAACGCCGCTATAAACAATGTCGCTAAATTTTGTGACTTTTTCTTCACATAAACGCTGCTATAGAGCATGACCTTTAGCGGCGCTTTTATCTTAATCGTGCTAAAGAACATGACCTTTAGCGGCGCTTCTTTCACAAACGTCAAAAAAGTACCGTTCTTTAGCGGTGTTTTAAAAAAAATGCCACTAACTTTGGCAGATTTGAAACATTCAATTTTCATCCATATACAACCCTTCCTATAGCATGGAATCCAACCAAAAACAGCAAATCTAAATGATACTTCAAATTCAACGAAAGATATATGATATAAAGTGATAACTGAAGTGTAATTCAAAATATTCTTACAATAATGTTAAAAGATACAATGTTAAAAATATTCTTACAATAAGGAAAAAAATGTCTAAGATGGCAGATTCTGCGACTGCTGAAACATTTTTATCATATTCTGAAGTTGTAGCTGGAGTGCGTCGTACTTTCTACTCTGCTCTACTTCCCTCGCTGCTGCCTCCGCTTTAAGTTGATCAAAGCTCGATTGCATCTGAGCCATCTGGTCTCTTAACCGTGAACTTTAGCTTGAGCCTGACTCCCCGAAGGCATGTATTGTTGCGAGCTGGATCCAAAATATTGGGTTGGGTTAACAAAAGATCCTTGAAATCGAACCCGACCATACCTTTCAGGACCCAAAACTTCAGTAATAATCCGGTTGTCAATGTCGTCAACATTAACAGAACTATCACTTGAAGCAACCGCTTCATACTCCGCCTTTTTATCCTTTAGTTTCTCCTAATAAATCAATCAAAGAGCTAGAAATGAAATATATAATAAAAACAAATACAACATAACTTAACATTATTTGCATTACAAATGACAAATTAAACCATTATAATTAAACACTATAAATATTTAAAATAATTTAAATTTTATTAAGTAAACATACCATAATTTCTGCAGCTTCAGAAGTCATAGGAGGATTCTTTCTTCCTATGTGTAATGTCAAAAAGCTGAAGGTGTCCAACTTTTTGACCAGACAACAATTCCTACAATATAGTAGTAAAAATATTATTTAATAGAAAGTAATAAATATTTGACACAATTAATAAATTCAAAATATTTCGGCCTCACCTACACAAGCAAAACTTTTCGACCTAGCTGTGTGAGTGAATTTCTATTTTTGCCTGTTGCTTGTTCCAACTCGTTCATGATCCTACATTATGAAATTATTATTATGTATATAGTAAATACTATAAACCAAAATAATTATAAGAGTTTGGAAGTACGTAATACCTCTCATTTCTTTGAATTCCAAAATCTAACCGCATCTTCCCATTGGTACCTCAACATTCCCGACGGGGCATTTCGCAATTTCTCTTCGAGGCTTATATGTTTCTTAAAATATTCTTTCTTTAAAGTACTTTTATGGTCTCTCCATCTTTTTCCCAATGCCTTCTTGACATAATTATCCGAGACCTCTAAAGCAAACATCTCCTACAAAAATTACAAGTTTAGAAAGTAAATATAAATGAAACTTAAACCAAAGTTTTATAAATTACATTCACATTTTGTTACCTTAATATTATCGAGAGCTTCATTTTTGTTACTATTAGGCATTTGATGCCATGACTCGTAGTTGATAGGCAACATATTGGCATTTCGTGCTATAATGCCTAAATATCCTGCTAAAAGTCGAGCTTCTGATCCAACAGGCTGAACAAGATTGTTTCTAGATGCTTTAACACTCTCAACCGGATTTAACTCGTATAAATCTTTAAGTAGCATATATCCTCAACCTCTGCGCGTCCCACCACTTTCAGCTGAAAAATGGTCTATTATAATATAAGAATTTGGAAAAGAAATCAATAATAAAAGTCAACACACATGTAAATTAAATTAACATTACTTTGAATTTCTGCAGGTTCATCAGGTGTATTCGGAACATTCAAAGATCCAATAGCAATCTGTTGTTCACTATTTGTTTCTTCCAAATTTGGAGTATTTTAAACAATAATTAGATTTCGCAATCTTCTTCTAGGCATTTTATCTGCAATAAACATAAAATAGTTGAAATTTTAGTAACTAATTACAACAATAATAGTACATATAAAATAGTTGAAATATTTAACAAGACCAAGATTTAAATTATGATATTACATATAATTAAAAAATCATAAAATCTTACTACATCATAATTCGTAAATATCTTCATCAACATATTGACGAACCCATTGAAATTGTGTACTAGTACTAGGGATATTTTCATTTAAGTTTTTTTCTAGAAAAGGCAAAGTTTCTAATCTTTCGTCGATGTCATCTTTACTTCCATTGCCCATGTCAAACAAGTCTCTAGGGGTGTTACGGAGTACAACGTACCAACCCTCATCAGTTGGATCTTTCGAGTAAAAAACTTATTTCACTTTAGAAGAAAATACATACGGTTCATCTATCAGCTGTTGTCTAGTGTGAATCAATCGAGAGAAGTTCACCATTGTAAAACCAAATTGATCTTTTTTAATTCTGAGAGCAGTATTAACATTAGGCCAATCACATCGAAATAAGACAACTTTCCATTTGCCATAGTAATCCAACTCAATAATGTCAGTAAGAAGTCCGTAATACTCCACATTTCCCTCAACAGGATTACTATCCCTAGCACTAGCATAACTTGTAATTGAAGAATTAACAACTATTCCACAATTTTGAGTCCTCATCAATCTCTCGCGATATTTTGTGTGAAATATGAATCCATTGATGAGGAAGGCCCTATATCTTTTTACTACTCTATTCGGACCTTGAGAAAGCCATTTAACTTCATCATTGACATCCTTCCCACTTTAAACCTATTGAATTGAACGTAAATTGAGTAGTTATAAATGTTATGATAAAACATTATTATTTGTCAATGACAGCTTCAATTGCATATCGTTTGGCTTAACCATTCATGAAAAGATTCTGTGAATAACTTATTAATCTCTCGATGTTGTAATCTTCGGGAGCGTGAATGAGATCTCAAGATTTGTTTGTACTCACTATGTTAAAAAGAGGTTTAATTTGTTAGAAGATAAACAAATTAAAAAGATGAATATTTATCAAATTCTAGAACTTACTTGCGTAATGGTTTCATTGAATCGTGGTGAAAAAGAACATATCGATGTGCTTGTACCCAAGATCTATCATCTAATTCTGCAATTTCAACTTTACCAATTGATTTTCCATAATTTTGAAATAAATATGTTTCTGCCAAGTTATGATCAGTGAGCCCAACATTTCTACTTGGTCTATTCAGTCTTGTTTCAACATCTTCTAAATATATAGAACAGAAAGTCATACACTCCTCTGCCAAGTAACCTTCTGCAATTGAACATTCTGGATAATGCTTATTACGACAATAAGACTTCAATTTGCATAGGAACCTAAACACGATATACAACATTATCAAAAGTTGTAACTAAAGGTATAGAAGTGAATTAATGAATACTTTACAAATAAATTAGCACATTTCTATAGGATGCATCCATCGATAAAAAATGGGTCCACCAAGTATTGCTTCATGAGGGAGATGGATTAGCAAGTGCACCATAATAGTGAAGAAGGGATGTGGGAAGATCTTCTCCAAATTACATAAAGTCAAAGCGACTCGATCTTGTACTTTCTCAAGTTCTTCAACATTCAAAACTTTGTCACAAATAACTTTCATTATATTGGATAGTTCAATTATACAAGACGTCAACTTTTTTGACATACAACATCGTAAAACAACTGGCAATAAATCTTGCATGAAGATGTGATAATCATGTGATTTTAAGGAATATAGTCTTCGATCTCTAAGACTTACACATTGAGATATATTTGATGCATATACATCTGGGACCTTTATATCCTTCAACACCATGCAGAACACTTCTCTTTCTTGACATACAACACCGTAAAGCAACTGGCAGTAAATCTTGCATGAAGATGTGATAATCATGTGATTTTAAGGAATATAGTCTTCGATCTCTAAGACTCACACATTGAGATATATTTGATGCATACGCATTTGGGACCTTTATATCCTTTAACACCATGCAGAACACTTCTCTTTCTTCGACATTGCAAAAATAGAATGCAAAAATCGATATTTCTCATTCAGAATGTAACAGCCTGATTTTTTACCCTGATCAGAATAGTGGTTTCAGGACCACAAATCTAAGTATGAAAAATATTTTAATATTATTTTCTATGTTGATTATGCGTGAATTAACATGGGTGAAAGTTTCATGAATTAATTTTATTATTTGTGTGCTTAATTTGAGAAAAAGGGCTTAATCGCGTAAAATGAAAATTTAATGATTAAATATGAAAGTGCCTAATTGTTGTTGTCTTTATAATTTGGAGATTTTATGATGCAATTAAGCCATTATATAAGTTAGTGGGCGGAAAAGGACTAATGTAACCTTAATATATATATGTTTTGTATATTAAATAAAAGGTTAAATAAGTAAATGAATAAATAATATATATTATAATAAAACAAAACATAAAACAAGCTATTATCATCTTTAGTTGGCCGAATTTTGCAAAGAAATAAAACATCCATGGCATTTAGGGTTTCGACACTTATCTAGCTTGATTAAGGTTAGTTTTTGTTTCGATTTTTTATAATTATTACATTTTTGTAATCGTTGCTTTGAGTACTACAAGACCCATACTTGAATTTTTTATTTTGATGAATATTTGTGTTTTGTGATGTTTGATGATGAATAATGAAAGATATGTTTTAGATTAATATGTTTTGTATTGGTATTTTTTGATGAAATTGAGTAATTAGGGCTAAATTGAAAAAATAATATTTTTAAGGACTAAAATGTGAAATAAATACAATGTGTGGACTTAGATGAACATGGGTAAGATTCGTCCAAGCTATAGTGTAGTTAAATTTTGTGAAAAGTGTAAAATGTTCGGGGCAAAATGGTAATTTGCCTATTTATGTGTTTTTAGACTAAATTGAATAAAATTATGCTTAAATAAGTTTAATTTGAATATGTTTAGATCAATAACCAAAGAAAATGGATTTAGATCGGGGAAAAACAAAAATAATCAGATAGTCGTTTATTTCTGTCCGTCGACATCCGAGGTAAGTTTATAAGCATTTTAAATGTTGTTAAATTTGATTATATGTGAATTATATATAGGTTGAATTGAATTCTTGATTATATAAGTGTTGGTCGAATGACTTTATGCTTGGGAGTAATGTTTTCGAGTTCGATTCGATCGAGATACGATGTCTGAAAGTCCTGTACGAACCTTAGGAATAGTTAGGATACATATGTCATGACATAGGATTCCGTTGTGTGTTATCGTGTAAGACCACGTCTGGGACATTGGCATCGATTTGTGATTTACGTGTAAGACCCTGTCTGGGACAGTGGCATCGATATGTAATTACATGTAAGACCACATCTGGGTCGTTGGCATTGAATGAGCTTTCCGACTATCCGCGTATCCTTTTTAATTCCGAACGATTCAACAGGTAATGTGAAGTAAAGACCGAATGTGAAATCAAATTACAGGTTCAGGTATGTGCTAGTTAAATATTTATAAGGAAACAAGGTAGGTTGATTACTTGAAATGATATAAAGTTATGTGAATATGGATTTTGTGTTAGTATAGTTGAATATATGAGTGATTTGGCCTATTGATATGTTTGCAGTAATAAATGTGAAAATATATATATGTATATGATTGATTATATTTGGCCATATGGTATATGTATGTGAGGTTAAAATATGATCTATTAGTAAATGATAACTTGAATTTGATATTATGCAAATTCGACCTTGTTAACAAAATGTTAATATGTAATTGTTGTTATAAATGTTTTTACTTAAGACTTACTAAGCTTAAATAGCTTATTGTGTGTGTGCTCTTGTTTACCTCTGTTTTATAGATTTTGGAGTCACGTTATGAGCTCAAGGATCGTCAGCAAAGCCTATCACACTATCGATTGTTTCTTTCGGTATTTTACTAAGTTGATTTGGGCATATGGCATGTATAGCATAGTTGAAATGTTTGATTTTTGGGCATGTATATATATATATAAAAGCCATACAAAAAATGCTTGATGACTTTATTTAGGTTCGATTATATGAGTTCTTGTTTAAATGTTTAATGTGTTTGGTTTTATCATTTGACCATGGCTTAATTATGCAGTATATGGTTGTTATGTTAGATAATATTGTGGTAAATGTTTTGATATATATGGATATAGTATTTAAATGAGCTTGGTTAGGTCTTATAAAATGAGCTATGTATTTAAAGGTTAGAAATTATTTCTATGTCTGAATGTGTACGGATTGGATGTTTATAAGTCTGAATGTGTATAGGTTATATTGAATAGGTTTGTATTAGTAATGTATTCATATATGTTATGCTTGAATGATTGGTTAAATAGGTACGGTTGGTAAATTTGGAATTGGTTGTATTTGTTATGTGAATGGATATAAAGAATGCGAATTTAGTGTTCTTTTAGTGTAGTTTATGCTCAAATGGTTCAAATGAATATGATTATTTACGCATGAACTTGTGTCAAGAAAAGAAATATAATTGGTCATTGAAATTACACTTGTTTAAATGATTATATGTGTATGTATGACTAGTATGCTGTGTGGTTAATTAATGGAATAGGTTAATATTGATTTGGTAATGGTGTAGTTATGGTTTAGACATTAGAAAATATGCGCATGATATTATAGTAAATAAAGTATGTTTGGTTATGGTTTATATTACCAATGCCGTATAAATGAATAAATGAAAGTTTTAATAGTAAAGTTTGGTTTGTTTGAAGTTTAAATTGTATATGTGCAAGAGTTTATATATATTTATCTTAATAAATTTAATATACGACTAAGGGAATAGTAGTTTTGTTATACGTTCTTTATATGATATGCTTAGATAGATGCCGGATTATGTTTTAACTATGCATGCTTTTGAATGTTATAATTGTTTTTATAAATTTGATATTTGATTAAGTTTCGAGCTTTGCTATGATTAAATTTTGAATTGTGAAATGTAATGAATATCTGTATGAACTATGATATGTCCGGTAATACCTGTACCCCAATCCGGCGATAGACACGGGTTAGGGGTGTTACACGGAAGTGCTTGGGAATGAAGATCACGCCAAATTCCCATGTGAACTAAATCAAGTTGACTTTGAAGATTGTCTTACGATTTTCCATCGACATTCAAAATTGTCCCAATAATGTTCTCGCAAACATTCTTCTCAATATGCATGACATCAAGATTGTGTCGTAAAATTTGATGCTCCCAATAAGGCAACTCAAAAAAAATACTTCTATTTTTTCCACAAGTCCGCCTCATTAGGATCATCCTCTTCATCAGATTCATCATCCAATTCATCCCTCGATATTCTCTTTGTTTTCCTGTTAGATGGTTGATTCATCTTCTCATAACTGAAACTGATATCTTTCAACATGAATAAGATTTCAGATCCAATGGTCTGCTTAGAAGCTTCTCTAAACTCTTCAGTCCCGTCAAATAGAGTACTCTAAAATCTAAATCTATGATTTCCATCTAATCACTGACGATGCCCCATATAAGAGAACTTCTTCCCATTATATAACCACTTCGAACATGTTTGCGCAGCACAACAAGGACAAGCATAACGTCACTTGGTACTCCAACCAGATAAATTGACACAAGCCGGGAAGTCATTAATAGTCCACAATAAAGCTGCATGTAAATTAAAGTTCTCCTTTCTCAATACATCATATGTCTCAATACCATCCCATAATTGTTTTAACTCTTCAATAAGTGGCTACAAATAAATGTCAATATCATTTCTGGGACATTTCTCTCCAGGGATAATCATAGATAAGATAAAAGAAGATTGTTTCATGCAAATCCATGGAGGCAAATTGTAAGGAACAAGCACTACAGGCCAAGTACTGTACAAAGTGCTCATGATTTTATAAGGATTAAATCCATTAGATGCTAGCCCAAGCCTCAAACTCCGGGGATCGTTGCAAAGCTTAGAAATTTACTGTCGAAAATTTTCAAGCTAAATAATCTACAGGATACCTTAATAATCCATCACCAGTTCGTTGATCATGATGCCACGTCATAGACTCGCCTGTCTGTGACGACATGAAAAGCCTTTGAAGCCTTGGTATTAGCAGAAAATATCGCAAAATCTTAATTGGCTTTTTTCTTGACTATCCATCATATTCATCCTCATTCACATCTTCTGTATTTCTATTCATCCAACGACATTTACTGCATACATGACAAGACTGTTAGTTTTTTCGATCACCCCAATACAACATACAATCATTTGGGCAACTATGAATTTTGTTGTACCCAAGGCCTAAATCTTTTATCAGTTTCTTCATATCTTTGCATGAATGAGGGATTTTTGAAAACGAAAACATATCTCTCAAAAACTCTAACAGCATTGCCAAAGAGTTTCTGGTCCACCCTCCCAAACATTTGAAGTGAAAAAGATGAATACAGAAGTACATTTTTGAAAATTTTGATCCCTCATAGTTCTTCTTTCATTTCATTAAGTAACGTGTAGAACTTCGTCGCTTTTCCATTCGGCTCTTCATCAGGTACACTTCTTCCTATTTCGGTAAAAGCATTTCCACCAAGATTACAGTCATCGGATGCAATAAAGCCGGGTAGAAACGATTGTAAACCATGACTGCACATATTAAATGCATCCCGTAACATACCTTCCATGTCATCTTCTCTAACAGAATGATGGTAAGCACTATGAGGATAAGTCGGATTAATCGTTGAAGAGGTTCTACTAGGTATGCACTCTCCATGGAAAATCTATTTTTTATACCCTCGAATAAACCCATCAACAATTAGATGTTCATAGACAACTTCACGAAAATGCCAATTGATGTTGCCACACTTCTTACACAGGCAAAGAATCATATTCTCTTGGCTTTCATTTTGAAATGCAAAATTTAGAAAAGTTTGTACTCCATTTCGATAGTCGTTGCTTACCCTTGACAAATTCATCAAAAACCAGTCCATTTCGTAGTTCTTGAAGTCTAAAGTTGACAATAAATTACACGGGTAAGTTGTTTATTTATAAGTATAATTAAGTTATGTAAGTTATGATATGATATATATTTATGTATTATGTAAGTTATGTAAGTTATGTGAGTTATGTAAGTTATGCTAATCTGTAGTAGCAGCACAAACCGTAACCACTAAAGACCTCAATAGCAGTGTGAACAAATTTCACATCAATAGCATCAGATTGATGCAGCAAATAGTAGTAAGACGCTCTTGTAAAAAAGTTAAAACAGTAAGACATAGAGCCACCATTTAGATTTCAGATGATACAAATCACATAACTAAGGAAGAAGTTTATTTCAACACTAAATTGATAGCTGCTATTTGGTTACGATCATTTCCGTCAGCATCAAGAAAACTGCAATCATGGGCACTACTAGTACTATACCTTAACTAGTACTATATATCTCACCTAGGTTACCGAATAACCAAAAACCGACATGAAAACCAGGAAAAGTTCAACTATCTTCACAAACATCATGCTTTGACATAACTCAAACTACATTATTCGATTAACTCTTAGTTTGTAATTTTTTTCGATTTTTTCGAATGCAACTAAGTTTTAATCACCCGTAGCTTATGGGAGGTTGAGGTCAATCAGATTTTCTCAAAAACTAATATCTCAAAAATCCCTAGATATTTGATGGGTGAGTGGGAAATTGTAGGAGTTGAAAGTGGTAGTGAGAAAATGCTTCACATACGACGCATTTTTAGTGCACTATCAGAACAAAAAACACTGAAAATACATCTAGCTGGACGCGTTTTCATGTCATGTCAGCTGTAAACGCATCCAACTGGATGAGCTTTTAGTGCTTTTTTCTGATAGTGCACTAAAAAAACATCTGGCTGGGCGCGTTTTCAATGAATATTTCTGACATGTCACTAACAACGCGTCCTACGTGGAGCCTTTTTCCTACCAAATTCAATGCATGCAAACTTCCCACTCACCCAGGAAAATTTTCTAGATTAATTGCCACTCACCTCGACTTTATAAAAGGATGGCTTTCAGCATTGAGTGACATAAGGTAATTTAGATCAAACAAAATTAAAAAAAGAATCGGAAGAAGAGTAAGTTCACAAGGAGTTTCACACGGCATAATTTGAGGCAACCACATAATTGCATCAAGTAAAGATCGATTTTTGTTGTTTATATATAATTGCAACACTATTTTTCTACAAAATGTTTTTGTTTCAAAAATATGGAACAAGTTATTTCGTTGAAAATGAGTAGATGAATTAATGTTATTGTTTATTACAATGATGAAGTCTATGACACCGAGAAGTGGTCTTTTTTTATTAAAGAACACAACGCAGTTGGCTTTAAACCCAAACATACAATTGTCGAAGCTGCGTGGAAGAATTAGGCGAAAAATAGTTGGATCCAACCAGATGAGATTATCATCACTGAAATATTGATTTTGTGCTTCGGTCGACCCCGTCAAATATGAGGTTTTCGATATCAGAGGTGCAAGGGGAATGGAGGAGATGGTGCAGAGACATATTGTTAGTGGATCACCAATACTCAAGTTATATGCAGAGTTTGCAAACATAGATGAAAGCACTCAAAGTTCTATATATGTTCCAGTTCGAGAGGTCAAAATAGAAGAACAAGCCGAAAGTCCAACAACACAGTTGTGCGATGGTTTCACAACTTTGTTAGAAAGTTCCCATTATGATATCCTGGAATCATCAATGGACACTTATCGATTTCAGCCCTAGATTTTAACCACGATAGGTAGAACGTCTAGCAGTTGGGGTTTGGCAGTAACGCATAATACTGGACTTGGCACGACACTCAGTTAGTGGTTTTGGTTTGAACTTCGGTTAGTTGGTGTTCAATACTAGAAACACTTATAAGGGAATGGCATAAAGTTCCAGGGGTTGGTACAATAGGTGATTTTGTTTGTTTCGACAACTATACAATAAGGGATGATGTACTCCCTATGACGACCATCGGCGAGGGGACATCCAACCCCGAGAGATGTTGATAGGGTTATGAATGAAGAGGGCATTAAATCTGATGCCAATCCAATCTAAGATCCCGAGGCTGATGGTTCAAAAATTGCATTATTTTCTGAACCAGAGTTGGTTTTAATTGAACCAGACGATAGAGGTTTAAAAAGTGAAGGTCCAAGAGAATATGCCGAAGAAGATCTGTGGTTCAAAGCATACTCACCTCCGACCCAAATGCATAATTTGGACACCTCAGCAAAAGATAGGTTGGAGTTTGCAGAACTCCCACACAAAAAACCAGGCTATGCGAGTTCCTCGTTGGATTTGGGTGATTTAAAAGTGTGAAAGGAGTTTTCCTCTAAAGATGGTTTTGTCATTGTAGTGAAACGATACAACATAAAGAACGAGGTAAACTTTTATGTTGTTAAATATCGATCTGCCAAGTTCAAGGCGAAATGTGCAATGTAAGACATCAGGTGTACATGGAAAATCATGGCTTTTGTTAAAAAGAAGACAAGGTTATGGATCATAAAGAAATATACCACTTCACATAAATGTGTTGTTGCTGTTATTGCGTCAAGACTATCCTATATTTCGGGTGTTGAATTCTTAATTTTAACGTATTCGTGTTGTTACAAGTATTGCACGAGATCATCCGAATTGGATTCGGAGATGATCGCGAACACAATACTACCTATGGAGAAAATGAGTCTTATGATTGTTTTAATTGCAAATATTTGTAGCCAATTCGATTACACATCGTAGTACCACAAGGTGTGGATTGCAAAACAAAAGGCCTTAAAGAAAATGCGTAATAGGTGGGACGAGTCATACAATTATTTGTGGCAGTGGTGTCAAGTACTAGAGAAATACATTCCAAGTTATGTAATTGATCTGAACATGATGTCTGCGTACTAAAACGATCGGTCACTCCATGGATGTCAAGTGTTCCATAATTTCTTTTGGACTTTCAAGCAATGTTGACAGACATTCCAGTACTGTAAGCTACTAGTACAAATTGACGGTACCTTTATGTACGGGAGATATACACATCGATTGTTGTTGGTTATGGCATAAGATGGCAATCAGAAAATCCTACCAATTGCCTTTGCAAAAACACCTCGGAGTCAACAGACGATTGGGCTTTCTTCTTGACTAGGTTAAGGAGGCATGTTTTCCCCCAACCCCATATATGTCTCATCTCCGATAGGAGACCTGGAATATTGGCCGCAATTAAACTGCAGGAAAGCCTTTAGGATTACACATACCATAGGTATTGTTTAAGACATGTTACGATGAATTACCACGGACAACACGAATCTAAAGCTCAGGGCGCACAACTGGTTAACATGGGTATGTATTCGTCACTATTTCAACTATTTGATATTTAACCAATCATCAAATGTTGGGCATTATGGATAAACTATTCACTTTTTTGACAGGGTACGAGCTTGTAAAACACTGTTTTCATGAAATATTGGAAAATTTATGGGCCATGAATAGTGTCAGGGCAAAGTAACTCTCTAACGTACCTTTTGATCAGTGAACACAATTGTACAAAGGGAGTCTACGATATGGACACATGACGACAAACCTAATGGAATGCATCAATTTCGTATTAAAGGGAACGCGTTATTTGCTGATAACCTCGATTGTCAAAAAAATATATTTCCGTTTGCCGAAACTTTTTTTAAAGTAAGCGAAAAAATATGTTGGATAGATACGGGGCGACCACTTTTAGAAGGAGAACATTATGAAATAAATTAAGGTTACAACATGAGCGAACTATATGCTAGAATCTAGTATGTAATTCGTGCGAAGACCTATTGCTTCAAGTTACGAAGTTTGATAGACCCAATCAAGGTATTGTCAGAGGAACGTACCGTCTACACCTGAGGCAATGAACCTGCGATTGTAGGAGATTTGATGCACTTCGTTTTCCATGCATTCATGCAATTACAACATGTAGTAATGTATGTTTGGATCACATGAGCTTTATGGACGAAGTGTACAAACTATAACACATGTATAACATGTGAAGAAATGTATTCCCACTGATTATAGATAAAAGCATGTGGCCTCCGGCATCTACACTCTATTCAAGTTGTTATCCAATAGATCATCATGTCGTAAACCAAAAGATTGATCAACATCTATTCAGATACGCGACGACATGGATATTTGGGAGAGACAAACCAATCGAGGTTATGCGAGTGGTGTAGGAACCTAGGACATACAATGACGTCATATCCATGCTGACGGGATAATATAAGGACAACATCTCATTAATCGACTTATTACTTTTTTAACTGAAATCTATTTGTTGATTTTTTTCATTCATACTCAATTTTTTTTTTTGTAATTTGTAAATACGTGTTTTTATTATACTATAGAGAGCAATACAATATACAATTTTGTTCCATTTTTCTCATGCAGACTTGATTTAATAATATAAAATGACAACGACAATCAGTTTTGATTCCAAAATGATATTTATTTAAAAACATTTCATATCCAATATCGGTAAAATCTTATCAACTATAACTTAGCTAAACAAGTAAAATTTACATGAGAAGTAGAAAAAAATCATTCATATCCTTGACCAGAATGTGTGCCACAATGGGATGGTCGTCAGTTGCGAGCCAGATTTCTTATTCATTCAAGTTATGTACCAAACTTCTTGTCTTCATCGTTACGTCTACCCTCTGGTACAGGTTGTGGTCTTGGCCCCTGGAACGACGAAAATGTGCAAGTGTACAAAACAGCAACAAGTAATAAAGTGACAAGTAAATGTCGAGTTATCATACCCACAAGGACTGTAATAGAATTATTTATGAAAGTAAGTTTAAAAACTTTAGTGAAAGAAAAATATTTGGATTTGGGATATGATTAAAAACTAGAAAACAAAGTAAAATAAAATATAGTTCTAATGCACGATTTCAAAAGTTGATTTTAATCAAGATGATATAATTGTGTTGGATTAATTACATTTCCTTACCTTAGAATCATTAAACTTATGCTTATACTTATTACTAATAAATCACGACAACTCGGTAATTTGCTAACTTATGAACATATTTACAAGTCAAAAATCCATTTATCTCTTGTACATATTCCTATGTCAATTTGATCGATAAAAAAAATTATAAAAATAAACATGTTATTGCACATACATACTTATTAGATTGAACAATCTCTCGCATATTCCTATGTCGATTCAAATGATTAATTGAACCTAATAAGCATATAAAAGACTATGTGAGGTAGCAAAGTATCCTTACCTTGAAACAATTTAATCACAATAATCTTGCAAGTTATGCAAGGCATATGTATCACCAAATACAATGCTAATCTAATCTTCAGCTACCTTAGAAGAATTAAACATGCACTGATTAAGTACCGTGTCCATTAATTACAATTTCAATGCATTTAAATAATTAATTCTTTAGCTATCTTACAATTGTAATGCACGAATAACTTAATCATGGTTTTATTTAACCAAACATTTTACCGAGGCCTATAACAGCATAAACACAAATTTAACAAATTAAGAGGACGGAATGAAATCAACCCAACACGAACTAAATTAAAGCTAAGATGATTAAATTAACCATTCCAATAGCATAAATATTCATAGATATGTTCATCATAAAAACAACAAAAATTAAAGAGATAAGGAACAAGAATCAAATCCGGTGGTTTTCCATGGCTTGACTAGGTTGCTCCGTTCTTCCTTCTTTGTTGTCCTCATCGGTAAAGGCTTCTATGAACACTCAATTGCTGCTCCAAAATGTCTTAAGAAGGCACAAGAGGAGAAAACGGCACAAGAGCAAGGAACTTTGAATGGGAAAATGAGAGAAAAAAGTGAGAGGTGAGAAGAGAGAATGAGAATGTGAGGGATGAGTTGAATGGTCAGCAAGGGGTAGCTTTTATTGCTGATTTTGGCTGATAAAAACAGAAAATTCCATCAGCCAAAGGACCCCCTTGGCTGGCCACACACATGGCAAAGTTGAGAGATTCAACTTTGCTAAAAATAGCCTGGGGCAAGTCCATAAAGCCACATTTTTTGGAGGGGTTTGAATGCAAGGTTGAAAGTTCTTCAAGGGCTTATTTGCAAGCTTATTTAGTCAGAAAAAATGCTGATTTGGGTCAGCATATGGATGGTTCTGGGCAGCCCAATTGGTGGCTAGTTCAGTTCACTAGATTCGATTCAACCAATGCGGTTCAACTGGACCCTTTTTTCCATATTTAATTAATAATAATTTATTTAGCTCAAATTAAAATGGGAATAAATTAAAATTAATTATATTATGAATTAACACACATTTTTGGACCATCTTAGGCTGGAAATAAATATGCCTCGATGCTTCAAATTACTTCTCGATTTTATTCTTCGAGCATTGTCTGTCGAGCCAATTTTTGCCCTTTATGCGAATCTGTCGAAAATAGTCAAAATTAATCAAAATTAAATATAAAATTAATTAAAATTCATCATGTACATATTTTAAACACAATTTAATTATTTTATAATATTTAATTATTTTTGACAAGAATTTAACCGAAATAGCATGATTTTAAGTTAAAAAAGGCATGTAAAAGCACATAAATTTTCGTGTTTCTAGCCTCTCATCTTCTTCACCTTCATCCATGGTTGATTGCAGAGTGTTTCTCGATTGCCATCGTGTATCCTCCGTTCTAAGAACAGATGGTCGCGAAGATGGTCCACCTTAGTAGAACAATGATCTCGGAGGTGTTTACGACACTATCAACGTAAACGTATAACCATATCGTATCCTATACATC
This sequence comes from Gossypium hirsutum, assembly GCF_007990345.1. NCBI lineage: Eukaryota > Viridiplantae > Streptophyta > Magnoliopsida > Malvales > Malvaceae > Gossypium > Gossypium hirsutum. The sequence goes on from NC_053444.1 coordinate 36,332,587, forward strand.
AATGGCAGAATAATGGAACTTCCAGTTGACAACTTAAACATAAACTGTTTAAATGTCATCATCAGATTCGTCGTCTGAAGCGTCGATGGCATCGATGTAGAAACAGATAAATGTGGTTTAAGTTGTGGTGCTTGTGTAAGAACGACAGGGTTAGTGAAGCACTAGAATAATTCGAGCCATACTAGCCAGGAGGTGGTGCGACCGTCGGTTTCCGTTCTTGCATTGGTGTAGATGATGGACCCTTCTCGGCAGCTGTTCTAGTCATTGGATGCGTAGGTTCCCTTCGTTGCCTCCTCGTATAATGTTGTCTACCCCTCGTCTCTTTTGCTAGTAGATATGGCTTATCATGGCGTCTAAACCATGGCATGTACTTCAGATCACAAGCTACTCCGGAGCGATAATGACCTCGGGAGTACGTAATAAGTCTTACCTTCAAAGGTTGATATATTCTGCATGGAATGTAGGCCAATTTTCATTCATTCTCCCCCACAAGTCGATATGGTGCAGATCTTCGATGTCTTGAGGTGTCAACGGAATTGTTTTCCTGAACTTCAATTGTCATATAACTCTATCCGATTCATGCATCTCCACCGTAACGTACACTACCAATGAAACCTTTACGTGCCAGATGTTGGGATTCACCAAGAATTCGAATGGGATGCATTCTTGAATTCTCGAATCAAAGTATGACATCCACTTAAACTATATTAAAATAATAAAAATTTTAATTATATATATAATATTAATTTTTAAATAAACTATGTTAATATTATATAATTTAAATTTAAAAAATACATACCTCTACTTTCGATCGTTGATATAATAATATGTGCGTCTTGGGTCTCCACCTTTCCACTAACGCGCTTACAAGTGTGGGGTCCAATATACACCCCCTACCCAAATGGCCCATGTACAAAAATCCCGTATCTCTCAAGTATGGTTCGATTAAGGATGATGAAGGAGCGGGTAGATTATGAATATATGTCTCCAAAATCCTATTTTCCAACTATATATAAAAAAACATACAAAATATTAAATTTGAGTATAACAAGAAATTATTTAAATTAAATTAGATTAGATTAAATATAATAGTAAAAATTCTTACCATTTGCAATTGATTGATTGAAATGTGCTTGCCATCTAAACGAATTAGAAATTTTGTCATTACTAGTTTAAAAAATACAAAATAAATTGTAATACAAAAATTAATTTTAAAAAAAAACCTAATACAATTTTAATTAAAAAATAGAGTTAAGAGAAGAATAAAAATTAAGTGAGAAATTAAGAGGGATTTGAGAATGTAAGAGAGAGATGAGCTAAGGTTGAATTAAAAAATTAATGGAATTAGAGGTTTATAAAAAAATAGTCGTTACTTAAGGGGTAAACGACTATTTAAATAGTAGAGTTGCATCATCCTTTCTTGAGCTCTCTTTAAATGGGAATGGAAGAACTTCCTTATTGACTCTATGTTCTGTAAACTTTGATCTACTAAGGCTAATTAGAAGAGCCAACTAGGTAGGTTAATGTAGTAGGGAATCCTGGTCGATAATTCTGCTAGAGGCAACCATTGCACCCATTCCCTATTCACCAATCATACATCTTAAATAGTCTTCTAAGCACATATTTAATACATCTGTTTGGCCATCTGTTTGGGAATGGTACGCTATGGATAGATGCAGCTTGGTCCCCAATCTTTTGAATAGCTCGTGCCAGAAGTTACTTACGAAAATTTATCCCTATCAAACACAATTATTTCAAGTATGCCATGCAGCTTGTAAATGTGCATCAGATACTCTTGGGCCACAGTGATTGTAGTGAATGGATGTGAGGGAGGTAAGAACTATCCACACTTGGTGAGTTTGTCTACTATCACTATATTAGTATTCTTACCTCGGGAATTGGCTAAGCCTTCCATAAAATCCATGCTAATTGCAGCCCAAGCTCGAGTAGGAATAGATAGAGGTTGTAGTAAACTAGGAGAAGCTAATAGATCAACTTTTCACTTCTGACATACATGACACTCTCAAACCCATTATTTTATATCCTTAGATAACCCTTCCAATACAACTACCCATATATTCTAACTCTAGTGGCATGTGCACCCGAGTGGCCTCCTAATGAGCCACTATGAAAATATTCAAAAAATTCCCTCTTAAGGTTGACATGGTCACCTACAACTACCTTCCCTTTTCTCCTTAATACCTGGCCATTCTAAGTGTATTTTGGGTGCCTTTGAGGTTGTTGCTGAAGATCAAGACATAATTTTTGTGGCTTTTGGTCAACCAAAACAGACTCTGTCACTCTCCCCCATAAATCTAACTACAAGATACTTTTAATACATTGCATCAACTATTCCTCAAGTTCTTAGGACTTCCTAGGTAAGGCATTAACAACCAAGCTTTGTGTACCATTATTGTATGTGATATAGTAATCATACCCCTAATATTTTAACTACCCATTTTTGCTGAAATGGAGTGTTTGCTTGTCAATCAGCTAAAAACTTCAAAACCTAATGGTCTATTCTTATCTAGAATCTCCTTCCAACTAGGTAAGTATGCCATTTCTGAACTGCCATTAGGACTATAAGCATTTCCTTGTCATAAATGGAAAGTGCTTGATGTCTAATTCCAAATGCCTTGCTAAAAAATGCCATTGGCCTGCCCTTTTGATGCAACACTGCCCCTAACCCTTAACCACAGGCATCAGTGTCGATACAAAATTCCTCATTTAAGTTTGGTAGACACAAGACTGGTGTCTGACAGACTAGTTGCTTCAACAATTCAAAAGCTATTTGTTCAGTTTCAGCCCAATTCCAATTAGTGTTCTTCTTAAGTAAATTGGTCAAAGATCTAACCATCATCCCATAGTTTCTTATAAATCTCATATAGTAACCAGATAAGCCAAGAAATCCCCTCATCTTTTTTATAAATTTAGGAGTGGGCCAGTTTGAAACTCCTACTTTTGCAGCATCTATAGTCACTGTTCCTGTAGATATAATGTGGCCAAGATACTCAATTTAGTGAGTGCCAAAGGTTCATTTGATTTGTTTAGCAAATAGATTATTGTCTCTCAAGAGCTATAACACCTCCCCCAAGTGAACTAAATGATCAGTCCAGCTGCTAGAGTATACTAATATATCATCAAAGAACACCATGATTGATTTCCTTAAAAGCCCTTTAAAGATAACATTCATCAAAGCTTTAAAACTTGATAGGGCATTGGTTAAGCCAAAAGGCATAACCAAATATTCATAATTCCCTTTGTGAGTTTTAAAAGTTTTTTTTTAAGATGTCACCTTTTCACATTCTTATTTGGTGATAGCCTGATCTTAAGTCCAACTTGGGAAAGAAGAGGGTCTAGCCCAATTCATCTAATAACTCTTCTATGTTAGGTATGGGAAACCTATCCTTAATTGTGAGTTGGTTAAGCTATTAATAGTCTATGCATAAATACCAACTCCTATCTTTCTTCTTGACCATTACAATAGGTGAAGATAAAGGGTTGTTATTGCCCCTTATAATTCCAGCTTGTAGCATATCTTGGGTGAGCCTCTCGATTTTTGTTTTCTAGGTTGAAAGGTGCTTATAGAGTCTCACATTTACTACCTTAGTTTCATCTTGAAAGGGTATTTTGTGATCTTGTACCTTGGTAGGAGGTAGACCATCTAGTACTCTGAACACATCATTGTACTCCTTTAGTAGTTGTTGTAAATCTTATTGAGCAAGTGTAGCTGACATTTCAACTTAGTCTATTGATCATAAGTCAGAACCGTAGGACATGGTCCATGTGCTACCATATGCAAACATTTGGGCAACTAATAACAAGTGAATATTTGCAAGCTACCTCGTTGAATACCCTAAAGTAAACAACTTTGACCCTCATACTCGAATCTTATGGTAAGAGACCCAAAATTCCAGACAATGGATCTTAAGGAAAGGAGCTACTGTATAGCACCAGATTGCATCCTTTAAGTAATAGAACCAATAAGTCAATCAAAAACTTGTAGCTTTGTGACTTCCCCTCAATAGCTCTACACAACCCTCTAATACATAGAATTTCCCCATTGGTTATCAAAATTTTCATTTGGTTTGCTTGCTCAACTGGTAAATTGTCCATTTTTACTATTCTGGAGTCCACAAAGTTATGTGTGCTGCCAAAATCTATGAAGATGATCACATCACCTGCCTAATCTTAGCTGACAGTCTCATTGTGTTGTGCCCCTGAGATCCTTGCAAAGCATGTAGAGAGAGAACTGAAGTATTAGTCTCATTGTCTAAGCCCATATTCTCCAGTAGTTCTGGGCAATCCTAAAATTCCTCCACTAGTTGAGTATTAGTTTCCTCCCTTAGGTCAACTTGAGGCTCTACAACAAGTTGATAAAGCTGAGACTTCACACATTTATGTCCTAGTGTATATTTTGAAGCACACTAGAAGCATAAACCTTTCTTTCTTTTTTCCTCCATTTTAGCTTGAGACAGTGACTTGGTGGGATTTTGCTAACCACTAAGAGAAATTTTCTAACCACTAGGAGCTAGTAAAGACCCTTCAGAGACTGGAACATTGCTAGAAGATTTAGTATTAGGAAATAGGGGTTTAGAGTACCCTCCACTTCCCTCAACTATCATAGGCTTCTTAACAATACTCAGCACAATGTCTTCTACTTGTCTAGCTAACAAGTATCCTTACACAAGTGACTGGGGCTTAAACAACCTTAGATACTAACCTATTTATGCATTAAGGTTGCTCATGAATAGGCTTAAGGCATAGGCGTCAGGTAAATGGAGTTGGTTCAAAATACTCACAAATTGGTCATGAAATTTGTAACAGCCTGTTTTTAATAAAATCAGAACTGTGATTTCGGGACCACAAATTTGAAGTCAAAAATTTTATTTTTATATTATTTTAATATCTACAGCATGGTAGTATTATAGTATAAAAATTTTGTTAAGAAATTTTACCGTTTGTATGCTTAATTTGTGAAAAATGACTAAATCGTGTAAAGTGCGAAAGTTGTGTTATATTAGCTAAAGGTGTTAAATACCTATAGAACTTTAAAGTGGAGGTCCTTATATGGTAATTAGACCATTAAAGGTGATATTGGATGTGCATGGCTTGGCAATTATGAAATTTTTAAAGTTAGTTTAGGGTAATTAGGTAAAAAGGCAATTATTGATATAATAAACAAAAGAAAATAAGACTATCATCTTTCTTGTTTATCTTTGACCGAAAATTACAGTAAAGAGGATAGCTTGGAGGGTTTGAAACTTTTGGCTAAGAAATCTCTTGCATATAAGTGATTTTGGTGTTCGTTTTTAATAATTTTTATGTTTTGGGGTCGTTATTGCTTAACCTAGCTAACTAGGGGACCAATTTGTGAAATGGCTGAAAGTCTAGGGTTTTGTCATGAGAGCATGTTAGTTGTTTTTGAAGTTTAATGGAAGAAAATGAATTTTTGTTGTTAAATAAACTACTTTTGTTAAGCGAGTTTTATTGAAATTATCAATTAGGGGTTAATTTGTGAAATATGAAAATTGTGTGGTAAATGTGTGAATTTGTAAAATGTATGGGCTGTATAAGCACATATATAATTCGACTAGGCTTAAGTGTGGATGAAATTGCATGAATTTCATTTTACAAGCCTAGGGACTAAATTGTAAAGAAGTTAAAATTATAAGGGCAAAATGGTAATTTTACCATAACATGAATTTTGGATTGAATTGAACAGAATGATGCTTAAATTAGTTAAATTTGATTATATAGATCAAGAAAAGCAACATTAGAAATTAAATCGGGGAAAGGATAAAGTCGTGGACTAAATGATTGTATTTCTCTATACGAGTTTGAGGTAAGTTTGTGTAATTAAATTGCGTATTTATATGCTTTAATTGAAATATGTGTATGTGAATGTTTTAATTATTACGTATAATTATCAAATGCATAACTGACTATGCACGAAGAATACCGAGCCCCGTTTGAACCTTAGGAATTCGTAGGATACTAATGACATGTCATTAGGGTTACGATTCCAGCACTTATGAGTTTACCGATACTCAGCTCATATGAGCTTACCATTATTTAGCTCGGAGGAGCTTACCGTTATTTTAGCTTAGAAAAGCTTACCGTTTATCGCTCGTATGAGCATACATGTACAATAATTAACGGATTACAGTTCAATACACCTCGTGTGTACTACCCACGTATCTCACGATATTATAAGTAGTTCAACGGGTATAGTGTTATTACGAGATTATACAAGTTTAATACGAACTAATACAAGTATTTACATGGAAATGATTTGTATATGATATACAAATACACGGTACTGATGTTATATTTACATGGAATTTAATAATTTTTGAATTCATACATGATTCTCGATTTTATATGAATACATGGCTAACTTGGTTATTGATTATATAAGAGGCTTTAGCCATATTGAATTGTGTTATGCTTTGAATTACTTACCTAACTTGTGGTTAAATGGTAAGTTTAATTCTGTGATATACGAACTTCCTTAGAAATCAAGTCAGTAGCTTCACACGGGCATGTGGCTTGGCCGTGTGGTACAAGTCAGTATACCCTCCAATTTTCATACAACCTAGCACACGGCCTGGCACACGGGCGTATGATCTGGCCGTGTGACCCAAGTCAGTATGCTCACTAGTTGGGACACGGGCATGTGGCCCCATTTTGAATGTCCATACAGCCTGAGACATGGGCATGTCTCTCGACCGTGTGAGACACATGGCCTGGCCACATGGGCGTCTGTCCCTTGTACCTTTGAAAATTTTGCATGTTTTTTTGAAAATTTCTTGAGTATTCGGTTTAGTCTCGAACTATTTTTAATGTCTATTTTGGGCCTCGAGGGTTCGTATTAGGGATTATACTAATGAATTTGAATGGTTTTTGTTTTGAATGAGAAATGAATACGAAATGTATGATTGTTTGATTTATAAGTCTGGTAATGTTCTGTAACCCTATTTTGACGTCGGATACGGGTTAGGGGTGCTACAAAATTGGTCCATCGGTCCCTAAAAAATATGAAAACTCAAACTTGAGGGTTCTCCTTACTGAATTCTGAGTATTAGACCTTGAAAAAAAGCTTGTATGCCCAGCGTCTGTCACAGGAGATAACACTAGTGAGTCATTTAGTGGAACTCCTGAAGGTGTACTTCCCATTATCCATTGGCCCTTATCTAATGTTGACCTAACAATAGCTACTGGCACCCACCCCATGTATTGTTAAAAAAGAGTTTGAAGCTCAGTTCAAATCTCTACCTTAATCTCTTCACGAAACTCTTTGACACGAGAATCAACTCGAGCATCAACTTGTGCTAGGTTTGTTTGTAGCTGAGAAAGTTCTGTTGTATCACCCCTACATCTTTCTATAACCTTGTTGTGACTCCATCACCGACCATCAGAATCATGGTGGCTCTGATACCTTTGTTACAGTGAAGAACTTAAGCAAAAAATGATAAGAACGACAGAAGGAAAAAAAGAAAGGAAGAGAGAAAGAAAGCATGGGAAAGAAAAAGACAAATTGAAGAGAAAAGTCAAATCCAAATTTCATAACCACCCTCTTTGCCTTATTGGTGGCTAAAAAGAAGAAAAAACGGATTATAGCAGTTGTCATAACAAGGCGAAACTCACCGTTTCATCAAACGGTCCTTGTACCCCTAACACCCCAACTCACTCCAAAATGCAATGTATTATTAAACAAAAGTAAAAACGCAGCGTTTACAAAGAAATTAAAAACACAATTGAAATAAACAGAAATTTAAATGGTGATTGTTTTTTGACCGAAGCTTGACTTTCATTTTGGTCCATAACATTGTATTATACTAAACTGTAATTTCTTATTCAAATATTTTCTTTTTCTTTTATGAGAGGAAAATTAACTTTATTTTTTAGTTGTTTTCATCCGTTCTTGGTATATTTAGAATTTAATCCATTTACTTTTATTTTTAAAATTTTAATTTCTCTTTTTTTAATATTAAAATTCAGATAAATTATTAACATCATTAAAAAATTCATTTAAATTTGTTTATATAATAATTTGAAATAAATACTCATTAGTAACATAATAGAGTAGTAGTAAAGGCAAGCATTTGTCTACGCTACGACATGATGGAAATGTCCATAATTTGTTATTGTGCACTTGTCGTGCGTACTGAAAGCTACATTATTCATTTATTTGTTAAAATAATGAATTCCGAGCATATGATTTACAGCTAAAGAAACCATAATTGGCAAAAATATTATTGTAAAGCCAAGTTGCCAATTGCCCAAAACTGAGTCGCGCTACCATCATAATTATAATAGACAAATTGATTCTACCAAATATATATGTAGGGTAGAATTTTTGTCATCAACCAATAACATTAATTTTCATCTTCTCGATGCAGGGCCAACATATCACATGATGGACAACATCATAGATTAGTTTTCACAATTTTAACCTATTGTAGGTCCATTTAGATTAAATAATGAAAGGATAAAAAAGAAATTCAAGTTTAATGAAGCATGCAATCTCTATTAGAATACGTGTTTGAGCTTAATGTGTTTCTTCTTTTCCATTCAAAATCTTATATTTATGTTATGAAATATATAAAGGTGCCCATAAGCATGTATGATTTTACAAATTTTTTATATTCATTATGGTTTGTTTGGTCATATAAATATAAACATGGGTTATGTGGTTGATGACGGTTCACAATGGATGAGTTGAAAGTCGTAGAAGGTGGCTTTGTAATGTGTTAGGGAAGGAACATGAAATCTTGGGGAAACTACGCTGAGTAACAGTAGTGGAAGTCTTTCCCATTTCTTGATTGGTGAGAAATATTTATAAGTTCCCAATGTAGTCCACAAGGATATAGATGTCAAGATGCTTCTAGTAAGCTGTTGAGTCATGGGATCTCCTACATGATACAGCCACGCCTCAAGTCCAACCTAGCTCGAGCAAGGACCCTTTGGAGTTGCCTCAAGGTCCAATCACCCGATCACGAGCTAAACAATTCAAGGAGGCTGTTTCGGCCTTAGTAGATCAAGTTTGGGGCGAGACTTTGGTTGGACGCATTGATGAAGCTTGGACAAACTCGATGAGCCTTCCTTGCACTTTGTTACGAGCTGAATTAAGCTCCACTTCAGCTCATTAAATTCGAACCAGCTCAAAATTAGCTCAAAATAACTTAGTCAATCATATAGTAGCTGAAATAATTAATTGAGTTAGTTAAATTAGTTATTTACAAGCTTAATTAATTTTCGTTATTAAAATTGGTCTTAAATCTGGTCAAACTTAATTATGCATGATATTTTAGTTATTATGACATGTTATTAATTTTGTCTTAATTTATACAGCTTATAAATATGTTTTTAAGCTTGTTTTTAATATGTTAACTTTATTACTTGTTTTAATTATGTCCTAAGGCTACCGAATTTAATGTGCAGCATTTTAGTGTTAATTTAATGTGTCTAAACATGAATTTGAATTATTTGATGAATGTTGCTGCAGGTACATCATCCATGAACGTTTTTGGAGCATGTAAGGTATTAAAAGAGGGTACATGAAGGGGACGGCACATGCATGAATGGGAGAATGAAGTTGGCTGCTGTTTGAAGTCTCCTAAGTGACCATTCATCCGAATTTATTACTTACACACTGTTGAATACATCATGGTTGTTCGGATCAAGGTGTTCACATTCAAAGACTCTTCAAAACTTGGTTTTCACACTCAAAGTGACTACTCAACATCTTCTTAATTGCTGGTAATTTTTCAGCAATAGTTGCCAATTAAATGAGCTCCTTTAAGCACATCAACCGAATGTAGCTGCTGCCATTTACTCCCTCAAGCTCCAAGTTCAATTGTCCATCTAGAAGGTGACCATTGGAGCTCCAAGTTCAGCCGAATCTAGCTAGCCCATTTAAGTAATTCATTTGCTTAATTTTTAAGGAATTTAAGTGACCATTCGGCTAGCCTAGTGGATTATTATAAATAGCTAAATTTTCACTTTGTAATGAACTTTTGACATTTTAATTAGCGAATTGCTGCCAAATTTGTGAGGCATTTTCTCTCAAATTTCGTTCGAGACCCGTAAGACTTATCTAAGCTTTTAGCGGCGTCTTTCCGAGTGTTTTCCGAACTTATCACTCCTTAACCCGAGTGTGGCGTTCACCTTTGATACCTTTGGTTCATACTTTCCTAAGTATCGGGTCAAGGTCCTTTTGAACCATTACCAATTCGTACCAAATACTATACCATTTCGTACCAATTCCATACTATTTCGAACCAATTCCCAAATACCAAAACGTACCAAAACCAAATACCATTTCTTAATTATCCTAAACCGAACTCGTCCATTCTATTCATACCTTTTCGACTTAAACCAAATCCACATCCAACTTTGCACGAACTTATCTTACTTCTTTGAACACAAATATATTCTATCTCCTTCTCATCTATTCTACTTCTTCGTTTACGATCGGGAACTAAACGACTCGGACTCAACTACTAAACCAAGATCGTATCATTTGGTATCAGAGCTGGTAAAAACGAGAAGTACGAGCACTCGAAGTCAATTTGAAATAGGTACGTAAAAAAAAAGAGTTTGAAAAAAATTTGAAAAAAAAAATTGCATACGGTTTATGTGCGGACGAAAAGAACGTGAAAGATCCGTAAAAAAAAAAGAGTCTGGAGACACTTCAACAAAAATTTTTCCAAAATCACATCTACACTCTTTTATATCCTTCTAAGTGAAATTTCACGCTATTAATTTTTTTTTGTGTGTTTCGAGTTTGTAAGTTCGATACCTCTTTCTACTCATCTTCTTTTCTTCTACGCTACACTTATCCTAAAAGCCTTTCCTATCTCTTTTAGCCTACCCATAACCTAACATCGATCCTTTGTTGAACCTTTTGAAGCCGACCCACTGAACTAAGACTAAGTCACTACGAGTCGCTTACGAAATCACGAGAGAAAAGTGAGTGGTAAAAGGCACGAGAGTTACATCAAGTTAAAAGCCGAAATTGAGTGAAACACGAGTGGAGTGTTTATTCTTTCTGTGAGAGATTTTGTGAGGTTTTTGCTATGAGGTTTTTATTTACATGTCTCAAAGTCCTGAACGAAATATGGCGGAAGGAGGTGGAAGGCAACCAATCCGAAACATTGCGCCTGGAGGAGGTGGAGTGCCGGATTTGGCTCAACAAGCCTTGTTACGAGAAATCCAACGCATGATCCGAGGTGAGTTAGAATCTATTAACGAACGGTTGGATCGAGTTGAATTGGGAAATCAACGAGAGCGTACACCCCAAGGGCCGCAAAGAGGGCGAGACCAATTGGAAATCAATCAAGACGACCTATATAATCCGAATGAAGCCGAAAGTGATCAAGGATCAAACATAAGTGAAGGACGAAGAGGTCAAAGGAACCGAGGTAATCAGAATCAAAGACGTATGGATGACGACTTAAGGAACATTAAACTATCCATTCCATCCTTTCAAGGAAAGTCTGATCCGAAAGCTTACTTGGAGTGGGAAAAGAAGATTGAATTGGTCTTCGATTGTCACAACTATTCCGAGATCAAAAAGGTGAAGTTGGCGGCCATAGAATTCTCCGATTATGCTATGATATGGTGGGATCAACTCACTACGAGCCGAAGAAGGAATGGGGAACGACCAATATCCACTTGGGCCGAGATGAAGGCCGTGATGCGACGTCGTTTCATTCCCTCCTACTATCATCGGGAACTCTATCAAAAGCTTCAAAATCTCACTCAAGGTTCAAAGAGTGTTGAGGATTATTTCAAAGAGATGGAGATCGCAATGATCCGAGCCGATGTCCAAGAAGATCGTGAAGCAACAATGGCGCAATTCCTTGCTGGTCTCAACCGAGATATCGCTAACATTGTGGAACTCCAACATTATGTTGAGATAGTGGACATGGTACACATGGCCATTAAGGTGGAGAAGCAACTCAAGCGAAAGAGTACCACTCGAAGTTTTCCTACCCCAAGCACAACTAGATGGGGGCAAAGTTCGAGTAAAACTAATCCACCAATCCGTGCCAAAGAGCCAATGGTGCCTACCAAAGCAAACAAACCTATGGGCGATACGAGCAAAGGAAAGGCAACCGATTCATTTGCTAATCGTTCAAGAGATATTAAGTGTTTTAAGTGCCTGGGAAGGGGCCATATTGCGAGTCAATGTCCCAACCGCAATGTCATGGTGGTTCAAGCAAATGGAGAAATCGAATCGGAGGAGGAAGAACTTGAAGACGAGCCCAAAATCGTTTCTAAAACGATGAAGAAGTTGAACACGCTCTTGATGGAGAACTCCTCGTTGTTAAAAGAAGTCTAAGCATCCAAAGCATCGACGATGAACAACAACGAGAGAACATCTTCCATACTCGTTGTCAAGTACAAGGAAAGCTATGTAGTGTCATCATCGATGGAGGAAGTTGTACGAACGTAGCGAGCACTCTCATGGTGGAAAAATTAAATCTACCAACCACCAAGCATCCAACTCCATACAAACTTCAATGGCTCAACGATGGAGGAGAGTTAAAGGTGACAAAGCAAGTTCTAGTCTCCTTTTCCATTGAAAATATTCCGATGAAGTGCTTTGCGATGTTGTTCCGATGCACGCGGGTCACTTGTTATTGGGCCGTCCATGGAAATTCGATCATCGAGTTATGCACGATGGTTACTCAAATCGATATTCTTTCAAGCATCTGGGGAGAAATGTAACCTTAGCACCATTGACGCCAAAGCAAGTTTATGAGGATCAACTTAAGTTGAAAAATTCTGTAGATCAAATGAGAGAAAAAGAAAAGAGCGAAAATACAAAAGAAAAGAAAAATGAAAAAAAAAAGAAAATTCAAAAAAAGAGAATGAAAAGAGAGCAATAAAAGAAAAAGAAGAAAAAAAAGTGAGTGAAAAATTGAATGTCTTTGCAAAAGCAAATGATGTTCGAAAAGCGTTTTTGGCAAAACAATCGATCCTTGTACTTATGTATAAGGAAAATTTGTTTAATACTAACGACTTATCCGGAGATCCCCCTTCTTCTGTTTTGTCTCTCTTGCAGGATTTCAAAGACGTTTTTCCGGATGAAGTGCCAAGTGGTTTGCCACCACTTCGTGGGATTGAGCACCAAATCGATTTTATGCCCGGAGCTGTTATTCCTAATCGGCCAGCATACCGAACCAATCCCGAAGAAACCAAAGAGCTTCAATGTCAAATCAACGAACTCATGGAAAAGGGCTATATTCGAGAGAGCCTTAGCCCATGCGCTGTACCGGTTTTGTTGGTACCAAAGAAGGACGGAACATGGCGCATGTGCGTCGATTGCCGTGCCGTAAATAAAATCACCATCAAGTATAGGCATCCCATACCGCGTTTAGATGATATGCTCGATGAGTTAAGTGGTGCCAAGTTATTCTCAAAAATTGATCTCAAAAGCGGATACCATCAGATTCGAATGCGCGAAGGTGACGAGTGGAAAACCGCTTTTAAAACAAAACATGGTTTGTATGAATGGTTGGTAATGCCATTCGGCTTAACCAACGCCCCTAGCACTTTTATGAGACTTATGAACTATGTTTTACGAAATTTCATTGGTAAGTTTTGCGTTGTGTATTTTGATGATATCCTCATTTATAGCAAATCGATGGATGAGCATGTAATTCATTTGCGAGCTATTTTGGAAGTTCTTAGAAAAGAGACTTTGTATGCTAATCTTAAAAAGTGTACATTTTGTTCTGACAAAGTTATCTTTTTAGGTTTCGTGGTTAGCTCGGAGGGCCTCGAAGTAGATAGCGAAAAGATTAAGGCGATTCAAGAATGGCCGAGACCGACGAGCATAAGCCAAGTGCGAAGCTTCCATGGCCTAGCAAGTTTCTATAGGCGATTTGTACCCAACTTTAGCACGTTGGCTGCACCGTTGACAAGCACTATCAAGAAGAATTCGACTTTTCATTGGGGCGAAGAGCAAGAAAATTCTTTTAATATTATTAAAGATTGTCTTACTAAAGCTCCGTTGTTAGCACTGCCTGATTTTTCTAAAACATTTGAAATTGAGTGTGATGCCTCAGGTGTTGGAATAGGTGCCGTGTTAACTCAAGACGGGAGGCCGATCGCTTACTTTAGTGAAAAGTTGAATGGTGCCGTGCTAAACTACCCCGTTTATGACAAGGAGATGTATGCACTTATCCGCGCTCTCGAGACTTGGCAACACTATTTGTGGCCGAAGGAGTTCGTGATCCATTCGGATCATGAAGCGTTAAAACACATTAAAGGACAACACAAATTAAACAAACGCCATGCTAAGTGGGTAGAGTATTTGGAGTCATTTCCCTATGTCATTAAGTATAAAAAGGGTAAGGAAAATATCGTAGCTGATGCTCTTTCAAGAAGGTATACCCTTTTGTCGTATTTGGACTCTAAACTGCTTGGTTTTGCATTGTTAAAAGATTTATATCCTGCTGATGATGATTTTGGAGAAATATTTGTTGCTTGTGAAAGTGTTGCTATTGATAAGTTTTATAGGAGCGACGGATTCCTTTTTAGAGAAGGAAAATTATGTGTGCCGCGGAGTTCCATACGAGACCTATTAGTACATGAGGCGCATAGCGGAGGCCTTATGGGCCATTTTGGCGTTGGAAAAACCTTAGCAACCCTCCAAGAGCATTTTTATTGGCCGAAAATGAAAAGGGACGTTGAACGAGTGTGTGCGCGATGTGTGACGTGCAAGAAGGCCAAATCCAACATTAAGCCGCACGGGTTGTATACGCCGCTCCCTATACCCGACGCACCTTGGGAGGACATTTCCATGGATTTTGTCCTTGGATTGCCTAGGACTAAAACGGGGAAGGACTCTATTTTTGTTGTTGTTGATCGCTTTTCCAAAATGTCTCATTTTATTTCTTGTTCAAAAACTGATGATGCCATTCACATTGCTAATCTTTTCTTTAAGGAAATTGTTCGTTTGCATGGCATCCCGAGGACGATTGTTTCTGATCGAGATGCGAAGTTTTTGAGCCATTTTTGGAGATCGCTTTGGGGAAAGCTTGGAACTAAGTTGTTGTTTTCAACCACTTGCCACCCCCAAACAGATGGACAAACGGAAGTGGTCAACCGAGTGCTATCAACTTCGTTACGAGCCATCATACGGAAAAATCTTAAGTCGTGGGAGGAGTGTTTGCCACATATAGAATTTGCGTATAATCGATCCGTTCACTCGGCAACCAAACACTCTCCTTTTGAAATTGTTTATGGATTTAATCCGTTAACTCCTTTAGATTTAGTATCTTTACCTAACGATCAACTTATTCATGCAGATGCTAAAAAGAAGGCCGAGTATGTAAAGGAGTTACATCGGAAAGTTCGAGCCAACATTGAAGCAAGAACCGAAAGTTATGCTAGGAAAGCGAACAAGGGTCGTAAGAGAATTATCTTCGAACCTGGTGATTGGGTTTGGGTTCACATGAGAAAGGAACGTTTTCCCGCCGAACGAAGGTCAAAGCTACTACCGCGTGGTGATGGCCCTTTTCAAGTCTTGGAACGAATCAACGAGAATTCTTATCGACTTGATCTACCAGGTGAGTATAACATAAGTGCAAGTTTTAATGTCTCTGACTTATCCCCTTTTGATGCAGATTCCGATTTGAGGGCAAATCGCTTTGAAGAGGGGGAGGATGATACAGCCACGCCTCAAGTCCAACCTAGCTCGAGCAAGGAGCCTTTGGAGCTACCTCAAGGTCCAATCACCCGATCACGAGCTAAACAATTCAAGGAGGCTGTTTCGGCCTTAGTAGATCAAGTTTGGGGCGAGACTTTGGTTGGACGCATTGATGAAGCTTGGACAAACTCGATGAGCCTTCCTTGCACTTTGTTACGAGCTGTATTAAGCTCCACTTCAGCTCATTAAATTCGAACCAGCTCAAAATTAGCTCAAAATAACTTAGTCAATCATATAGTAGCTGAAAATAATTAATTGAGATAGTTAAATTAGTTATTTACAAGCTTAATTAATTTTCGTTATTAAAATTGGTCTTAAATCTGGTCAAACTTAATTATGCATGATATTTTAGTTATTATGACATGTTATTAATTTTGTCTTAATTTATACAGCTTATAAATATGTTTTTAAGCTTGTTTTTAATATGTTAACTTTATTACTTGTTTTAATTATGTCCTAAGGCTACCGAATTTAATGTGCAGCATTTTAGTGTTAATTTAATGTGTCTAAACATGAATTTGAATTATTTGATGAATGTTGCTGCAGGTACATCATCCATGAACGTTTTTGGAGCATGTAAGGTATTAAAAGAGGGTACATGAAGGGGACGGCACATGCATGAATGGGAGAATGAAGTTGGCTGCTGTTTGAAGTCTCCTAAGTGACCATTCATCCGAATTTATTGCTTACACACTGTTGAATACATCATGGCTGTTCGGATCAAGGTGTTCACATTCAAAGACTCTTCAAAACTTGGTTTTCACACTCAAAGTGACTACTCAACATCTTCTTAATTGCTGGTAATTTTTCAGCAATAGTTGCCAATTAAATGAGCTCCTTTAAGCACATCAACCGAATGTAGCTGCTGCCATTTACTCCCTCAAGCTCCAAGTTCAATTGTCCATCTAGAAGGTGACCATTGGAGCTCCAAGTTCAGCCGAATCTAGCTAGCTCATTTAAGTAATTCATTTGCTTAATTTTTAAGGAATTTAAGTGACCATTCGGCTAGCCTAGTGGATTATTATAAATAGCTAAATTTTCACTTTGTAAAGAACTTTTGACATTTTAATTAGCGAATTGCTGCCAAATTTGTGAGGCATTTTCTCTCAAATTTCGTTCGAGACCCGTAAGACTTATCTAAGCTTTTAGTGGCGTCTTTTCGAGTCTTTTCCGAACTTATCACTCCTTAACCCGAGTGTGGCGTTCACCTTTGATACCTTTGGTTCATACTTTCCTAAGTATCGGGTCAAGGTCCTTTTGAACCATTACCAATTCGTACCAAATACTATACCATTTCGTACCAATTCCATACTATTTCGAACCAATTCCCAAATACCAAAACGTACCAAAACCAAATACCATTTCTTAATTATCCTAAACCGAACTCGTCCATTCTATTCATACCTTTTCGACTTAAACCAAATCCACATCCAACTTTGCACGAACTTATCTTACTTCTTTGAACACAAATATATTCTATCTCCTTCTCGTCTATTCTACTTCTTCGTTTACGATCGGGAACTAAACGACTCGGACTCAACTACTAAACCGAGATCGTATCGCTACATGTGTGGTTGAAGGCTACGCAGGGTTTTATTTTTATAGATTGTCTTCTAAGTAGGCCTTGCTGTGATCTGATAAGATCCATGTGTAGAGCATGGAAGAAACATTCCTTTGATAATACAAGGCAAGACATTCCTTTTTAACAAGGTGTTTTCAATATACAAACCTATGTCTTTAAGGGTAGTTGACTTAATGAGATCCACTGTTGATTTAACAAGGTTTTCTGGATGAGATAAGGACTCTAAATAAGTTCAATATCATGTTGCTTCATTGGTTGCTAGAGGAACACTAAGGGTGAGTTTGGATGGGCGGTGCGTTTACCTGCAGTTAGTGTAAAAACAGCAATGGCGGTGAGATTAGATATTGTAGCAACACTGTAGTGTGAGACAAAAAGTAGGTTAAACGCACCGCACCGCACCCAATCATCCATCTAAATCCACCCTAAGTTGTAGAATTTCGCTGCGATTGTAATGGACGATGGTAACAGTTTACCCTAAAAACAAAAATTATATTCAAAATATAGCTTTAGCATTGGATAAACCTGGGTAGTAGCATAGGCACAAACGGTCATGGCAAGCTAAATGTGGCAAACTTTGCAACCAAAGAAGTTTCCAAATTTATGCATAGCTATGGCAATGAGACTATGACATAGAACATGGCAAAAATGGGATCCCCCGCATTAAGTTTGAAAATGCACATGTCATCGTGGCCCGTTGTTTTTTAGTAGTGGCAACCTTGCATTCTAGTGCCTTATTTAGCGCGGCAAAACAACTCTTGTCAATTTATCATTTCAACAAACATTACATAATTAATTTTTTTTCTATTTTTTCTATTAATTATTTATTAAATTAATAAATAATGGTAAAATATATTGCCCTCCTAAAAATAGTTTAATTTTAAATTTTAAAGATATTATTGAGAACCGATCATGAAATACAAATTAGTCGTAAGAAAATTCTTGCTTTGAGTTAAAAGAGTACTTTCATTCATTTGGACTGATAGATTAAGGGTGAGTTTGAATGGACGGTGTGTTTACCTACTGTTAGTGTAAAAAAAGTAGTGACGATGAAATTAGATACTGTAACGATATTGTAGCATAAAACAAAAAGTAAACTAAATATATCGCACCGTATCTCACCGCCCATTCAAACCCGGTAAAACCAAAAATAGTAGTAATAAATAATTTGTGCTTTTGCAAATCGTTGATACTGTGAGTTCAAATTTTGTGCATTCATGGGTAAATAGACGGACAATCAGAATGAGAAATTCAAATTCTAGAAGACTTGATGCAGAAATATATCTATCCGGTCAGTTCTAATCAGGAAATGTTATTATGCGTTAAAGTCGTCCCGATTGTTGAAGTTATCGCACTTGTGTAAAATGATATTGCTTGATGCTTTCATGGAAAAAGGGGAACAAGTATCAGTTGAAAGTTATAGATGCAATCACGTCAGAAACATCAGTCATAGTTTGATAATTTGGGTTTCTCTGTTATGTTTCGACAAACGATTACTGGGAATTTCTCGGTAGTTATACTACTAGTGATAAAGTGATGACAGGAGAACATCAGAGCTACTCAGTTAAGTTCAGGTATAGTATCAAGTTCTAAAATGAGTTCTGATATGAGTTCGGAAATGATATGAGTTATGATTGGTTTTTATAGACTTCGATTAAAAAGGTGGAAGAAAGACTTAACTTAATAGCTTGTACCATGTAAGAAATTTCGAAGACGAAATTTTTGTAAGGGGGAAGAGTTGTACCAGCTCGTTTTTCATTGTTGTCAAAAACAGTAGTTTCAGGGCCACCAAATTCGACGAGTAAGTTCGTAAATATTATTATTTAATATTTACGAGTCAAATGTGATTTTTAAAAAGGTTTTTGATTTGATAATTTATGTTATATAAGTGATTTATTAAGTTCAAGTAGTTTTAGAAAATAAGTATCGGGATCTTGTTTTTATAAACTGGGCCGTAAATATTTTTTTAAATATTTTCGGAGTGTCATTAATGTGGTATTAAAGTTTCGTTAAGAAATTTTAACGTTTCGATGGCTAATTAATTAAAACGGATTAAATTTTTTAAAAAAAGTGCATTCCCGGGATTCCGTTCCCGTAAATCGGACTTGTAAATATTTTTAATAAATATTTACGGCTTAGTTTATAAAAACAAGGTCCTGATACCTTATTTTCTAAAACCACTTAAACTTAATAAATGACTTATATAACATAAATTATCAAATCAAAAACCTTTTTAAAAATCACATTTGACTCATAAATATTAAATAATAATATTTACGAACTTACTCATCGGATTGGTGGCCCTGAAACTACTGTTTTCGATACCACTGAAAAACGGGTTGTTACAATAAATCTAAACATGGCCTTAGTCTAATCGAAAATGAGCAAACTGATTTAAAGACTAATATTACGTCTATTTAACCATTATTAAACTAGGATTATCCTATCTCTCCCTATAAATAGATGACATTGGTGAAGTTATTTACATAAGTTTTAACATACAAGTTTTATCACACAAGTTTTTTATATTGTTATTATGCCAGAAAGTAGTAAGAATTTATTTTCTTAAAATCAATTATATTTTTGGGGAATTACAAATTCTATAAGTTTCTATTGAGAGAATTATTTTCCTATTGAAAGTAATTAAATCGTTTCTTGTTTTGTGTTTGGTGTGTGTTGCTTAAGCCCACACTCGATGCAATTCGAGGTACAAGGATAACGGAGAAGGCAATTAAGTTGAAAGGCGAGAATGATTCAAATTTGTTTTGCACAAAGCACGAGTACTTTTTAAGGAAATTTAATTGCAATAAATATCACAAACTAGATCAATTTTCAAAATTTTTAAACTTCCACTGTGATTGGAAACCGTTTTCTTAGCCAAATTTTTTCGAAAAGCCATACTCTTACAAGATTGATTGTTTCAAGATGGCTGCAAGTTATCAACATCCAAAATTCCAACTGTTTGATGGCAAATGAAATTCACACCGTGTGGCTAATTTTGTGGATACTTGCAATAATGTCAAAATTGATGGTAATCTTATGGTAAAGCAATTTGCCTGGTCACTAAAAGGAAATGCCTTTGATTGATACATAGACCTTAAACTTAGGAAAATTGATAACTAATTTCTCAACAGATTCTGTAGCACTCATCGCATTGTTAGTATGTTAAAGCTTTCAAGTAGTTGATAATGGAAAGATGAATCAATTATTGGAGGAATCAAAATTTAAATTACACAAAAAAGGAAATTCTCAAAATCTTAAGCTCGAGATAATTGCATTACATTCTTCAAGCCAAAAACATTGGAAGAATTCTTTGCATGGTTTATTATATTTCATTTGGAATCATGATGGATTTGTGAATACTCTCACCGTCAAAGCTCAACCTTCCAATCCAAAAACATCATCAATATAGTCCATCAGATCCAGATCTAACTTCATAATTCTACTTTCTAAAGTTCAACTATAAAACAATACCATAATCTCTCATTATATTCACAACTTGGGTCAATCTTTAGGTCCATATCAAAGAATTGAATTAAAGTGGTCAACTCATTTATATTCAACATTTTGTTGAATTGGTTTATTTAAATTTTAGTATTGAGTCTTTCTCTATTATTGTGCTTTTCAAATTAAATAAGCTTTTCAAGTTAAACAAAAAAGTTAAAAATTTTAATTTTGGGTTTTTTATAAGTTAATTTGAGTAGTAAATTATAAATTTGTGTTTCATTTATATTATCTGTAAAAGATAAATATGATTTATATATCAAATTTAAATCATACAAATAATTTATATTAATTATTTAAAAAGTATTCAAAATTTATATATCCAAAACAGGCTTTTAGCGACGTTTTTTTAGGCATTTAACGAGCTTTCACTAGCGCCACAAAAAATGCCGCTATTGACAACGTCGCTAACTTTTGTGGCATTTATGTGAAAAAACGCAGCTAAAGAACATGATCTTTAGTGGCCTTTACCCAGAAACGCCGCTAAAAAACATGACATTTAACGGCGCTTTACCTAGAAACGCTGCTAAAGAACATGACCTTTAGCGGCGCTTTATCCAAAAACGCCGCTAAAGAACATAACCTTTAGTGACGCTTTACCCAAAAATGCTGCTAAAGAACATGACCTTTAGCGGCGCTTTACCCACAAACGCCGCTAAAAAACATGACCTTAAGCGACGCTTTACTCACAAACGCCGTTAAAGAATATGACCTTTAGCAGTGCTTTACCAAAAAACGCCACTAAAGAACATGACCTTTAGCGGCGCTTTACCCACAAACGCCGCTAAAAAAATTACCTTTAATGGCGATTTACCCACAAACGCCGCTAAAGAACATGATCTTTAGCGGCGCTTTTATCACAAACGTCATTAAAAGTACGTTATTTAGACTAAAATGTTTACACAGTCACCTCCCAGAAATAGGTGCAGTAGTAACCACAATAAAAAAAGAAGAAAAATACACAAATCTAGAAACAACAGTTTTTGGAAATCACTTTTTCAGGAGTAATACCGAAAAAATAACCCCCTGGTTTCAACAAAAATGACACATTACTTAGAAGTCTTCTTGCTTTGTCTTCAGTTTCAAATCTTAACTGCAAATAGAAGAATAGAAATGCATTTCAGATTCATCATATTTGTTCACATGACAAATCAAAACCCAATGTTCACAACTTAAACTACACAAAATACCTGCAAATGCTGCAAGCAACAGACTAGATCAGCCTGAATGTCCTCTTGCAACAGGGTTTCCAAATTATCCTGTCAAATGAATGTGCTGTCAATCAAAATCTTGTTAGATGAAACATATTTCGATAGATCTTAATGGGAGAAATGAAGGCAGTTTGTAACTCATCATTTTTCAACAAGCCAGGCAGTTTGCCTTCAATAATGAATTCTTTTATGTGAAGTCTAATAGAAGGTTGTGCAGTGGACACCTAGCTAATTTCCATTTATCTAGCAAATTATAGTAGACTAATGCATGCTTCAGCCCTAACAAACTTTTAAGAAGACATTTATATAATGTATTAAACAGGTTTTTAAAAAGGCATAACCTTTATTTTCAGATAAGGTATATATCCCACATAGGTATGCTCAACTTTTTTAAGGATTTTCATATATTTGGAGGACCATGTTCATGTATCCATGTCCAAATATGCATCAAACACAAGTGTCAAACATGAGCACTTCAGAAAAAATGATGAGTTAGAGTAACATAGATATAGTAGCATAGATCCCCCATGTCAACACTCAATAATGATTAATGGCTAAGAAGGAAAAAAAAGAATTAGGTACCTTAATTTCAGATATTGTGCCTTTTGTCAGATTCAACTGTTCTAGAATGAATTCTTCAACAACCTCCATTGAGACCTTATCAGTCACAACTGAGTATCTGGCCATAGATGAAAAGCTAGAAGTAGGGAAGCTCAAAAAATCCAGTAGCAACTGCAAAATTAAGTTTACCAAGATAAACAGAACTTTTAAGATAATAAGAGATATTAAAGCAGTTTCAGAATTGAAGAAAATATCTTTACAAAATTAATGTTACTATAGGTGAAAATATATATATGAAACAATCATGATCATAATCATCAAAACTCCTAGTTGACAGCAAGCACTCTTCATTTTATTTAAATATTTGTTTTTCCATAATGAAAAGGAGCAAAACAATGTTCAAACTTCAAAGAAAATTATGTGAAAAAGACTTAACAAAGACAATATTAATAACATATTTTTTATTTCTTAGAAAATGGTAAGAAACACATACAAACTTTGAATCCAAAACTGGAATTTGGCAAATACATAACACAGGCAGAATCTATCTTATGTTCAAAAGCAAATGTGCTTACACGCCCCCTCCCCACACCTCCCCCAAAAAAATTATCAAAATAAATATTAAAAGTCAGTTAATAAAAAAATTTAAAAAAAAAAAGAAACTTTGAATCTAAATATGAAATTACAGGGGAAAAATTAGTTTAGAACTTTGAATGTGACGGGAAAAAGAAACACAAGCAAATATCTTTACCAAGGGGGAAAACAAAAATGTGAAATGAATATTAATGCAGACATTATAAGCAAAACCCAGAAAACATAACAAATTACAAATAAAAAAACACAGAAAAGTTAACCAAGAAAAATGGATCAAATTGAAATAAAATTACCTTTGATCTTTTGTGTTCTTCTTTGTCTCCAGAATGGATCTCCCTGCTAAGAAAGCAGAAAAAGAACACAAGGAACAATCCAGGTCAGGTCGGATCCAGGTACAAGGGGTTGAAGATCAATAAAAAAAAATCAGCAAGCATTGATTTTAAAAGAATGAAGAGATGAAAGAATATAAAGTGGTAACAAAGGAATTAGAGAAGAGAGTTTGATGGTTGAATAGAAAGAGGTTTAAATAAATAAAAGGAAAAATGGTGTTGGAGTTTTGTTCTTTGTCTCCTCGAATTTAGCTTTTGTTTTAAAGCTTCCGTCTTTTTTTACTGAATATTATAAAGTCATAATCATGAATAAAATCCTAGGAGATTGAAGCAGTCTAAAGGCAACCTTAGTCAACGAAAAAAAATATGTTAAAAAAAGGTAAAATTCCAAATCAAAGTAAGTTTTGCCGAAGTTCCTCCTAGCTCATATATGACTACTACCATACAACACCAACATGGTTGGTGACTAGTGAGTGACAATTAGCCATGAAAATCTTCAAAATGTTACCTAATATCACCAGCATAATCTGGGGTTTTTGAAGGAGGAGCACAAAAAATCACATAGGGGAACTTCTGCTCTGTTTTAGTCTCCTTCAAAAATGGATTAATCCCCAGTGAGCTTAATTCATTGTGGTGGTCTGTCGTCACAGTCTACCCGTAAATTTGAAATATAGGATGTTCCTGCTTCCACAAATCATGTAATTCACACATATGACTAAATGGTTAGACCCTACCGATTGAGTTTTAGTTCAGTTGGCACCATTGCTAGAAATAGACATTGTAAAAAAGAGCTAAACCCTATCAATTAGCTAATTCTTATCATTATTCAAGAAAACCCTTCAAATTTCAACCCCTGAAACTAAAATGAATGATGATGTTTAGGCAATCAAACAGTTGGTTTGGTTTTACCTCCCTCCATTTTTCAGCCACCAAGCAACCAAGAACACCTGGTCCCACAATTAGCAGATCATTCTCTCCCCATTTCTTTCCCTGCACATTCAAACAAAAAAAATGAAAATCCCAGATTAAATAAAAGGAAAGTCACCGCAATTTGTAAGAAGAAAGCAAAAGGGAAAATCAAATAGACCAAAGGTGGAGGAAGCTGAGACTTGAAGAGAAGAAGAAGAAGAGAAGTTGAAGCTTTGGAAAATTGGGATTGGTTTCTTGAAAAAGGGTAGGGATGAGGAAGAGATTGAGTTTTTCGAGAGAAATATGAAATTACTGACGCAAGAAATGGTTCCCATTTACTTAAAAGAAAAATGAAATTAAACAAGTATAAAACCTACCTATGTCTTTCAACAGATTCTAATTACTTCATCAGCATGTAATATATACTGTCAGCCATGAATATAGCTATCACTACCAAGAAACGGTACGCCTTAAACAAGATAAAAAAAAACCATGCAACGTGTGCTTAAATAGTTACCAAGGTTTACCAGATAAACAAGAAATTGTTACAAGAACTGTATTTATGAATATCAGTGAAACTTGAAAACCATTTCATCCTCAACATATAAACATCCTTGACTTTTTTTTTAAATACCAACTGTTAAAAGAGGAAAAAAGAAGTTCTAAAAGTTGGTACCTTAGTTTGAGACCCTTGAACTGCAGCGATTCCTTTCCTTTGTGTACTATCTGACATAGTATGCATCCCAAGTCCATTATCTATTGTCGCAGACTTCCCTACTTCCTGAGCTCCTTGCATAAACTTTTTTTATAACCCTTGATGCCTTCTGCAGAATTTCCTGGGATTGATAAATCAAAATATAAGCTATCCATAGTGCAGTTCAGATTCGACTAAATTGAACAAAGTTTTAAGAAATTTCAGACCCTAAAAAGCGAAAGTAAGAAGGGAAAAAAAGATAGATGAGTACTTGAAACGATTCTTCTTTGTTTTTTCAGTCGATATCGGAGTCATCAAAATCATCTTCGAAGTTGTTGAAGAAATCGGCATATGTGAGCTTGTTGTCGGAAGCGATGACGCCTTCGCCGAAGATCTCCGATGTGTCAACATCGTCGACTTCCATGGTTGAACTTTGGTCGTCTGTGTCCATCACGAATTCCATCGGCATCGGCCTCATCTTTCCCCCTTTTTCTTTAGGCTTCTAGGGATTTCTTTCGTTGATTTAAATTTAATTATTTTTGTTGAAATATCTTTCCCCCCTTTTCTTTACAATTGATTATGGATTTTGCGGCGTTTTTTGAAAAATGCCATTAAAAAATTATATTTCTATAGTGAAACGGCACGTTTTGAAAAAATTCAATACATATTTATGGCGTTTTTCGGTCAAACACCGCTATTACTTACTTTTTGCGACGTTTTTTTATTTTAAAAAAAATAAAAAATTTGACTTTTTTTACAATTTTATATTTAATTATTATATAATTCATATCAATTTTAAATAAATAAATTTTGAAAATTTAAGTAATATTTAAAAGAATTAGATAAATTTTAAAATTTTTATATAATTTTTTATGTAAGAAAACAAAAAAAACAAAAAAATTTAAAATATGAAAAAAAAACTTTAAAAAACTATATTAATGATAATTTTAATAAATTAAAATTCATATTATCTCTTTTACAATTATATAATAAATTATTTAATATATAAATTAAAAAACCTAATCAGTCATATACCCAAAACACTTTAAAATTATTTTAAATAATAGTATTTTATTTTTTTTCCCATTTTTAAATATATTTTTCTATGTTTTTACTTTCAAATATTTTCTACGTGTCATTTAACAAATCTCAAGTAAACCTTAAAACTTAAACCATTTAATATATATAAAGTTTATCTATTATCTCTGTAACACCCCTTACCCGAGACCGTCTCCGGAATCGAGTACGAGATGTCATCCAATTTAACTTACCGATTCAGAGCATAAAAATTTGCTTTTAAAATTAAATTCACTGTTCATAACAACACTGTCCACCTGCGCAACTGTCACTAATTTAATTATAACTTGAGTTACGAAACTCAAAATTTAAATCCGTAAATTTTTCGTGAAACTAGACTCATATTCCTACTTACCATAAAAGTTTCAGAATTTTTGACTTAGCACATTAGTACAGTTTATTCATTAAAGTATCCCCTGTTTCACAGCTCGACAGATCTGACCTCTTGGCGCTAAAAATCAAATATCTAATTGTACAGAATTCATATAAGGTTACCATTAATTTATTTTGAAAATAGACTCACTAAGGAATCTAAACATATAAATTATGACCTATAATTATTTCTGTACAATTTATAATGATTTTCTAAAGTTAGAACAGGGGACTTCAAAAACCATTCTGACCCTGTCTCACTAAAATTTAAATATCTCAAAATATAAATTCCTTTGCCTACACCGTTTCTTTCATGTAAAAATAGACTTGATAAGCTTTAATTCTATATATCATTCACCCTCTAATTCCATTTCTACTATTTATGGTGATTTTTCACATTCACGTCACTGCTGCTGTCAAAGAAACTGCTTCTTTGAATTAGTTACCATTTAAACATACATAACTCCAAAACATATTCTTTAATAACTACTTCAATAGCTAACATTAGCCATATCATTTGGACATGCTCAAAATGATTAAGACTCTATACATGCCATAGTTTAAACATTTTGAAAAGCACATAATACCGAGATGGCTATGATAGTGTGATACGAGCTCCGACGGTCCACTATTCGATCAAGTTCAAATCACTATAAAACAAAGGAAAGAAAGAGATGTGTAAGCTATAAATAGCTTAGTAAGTTACATGTAAACAATAATTACTCAATTAATAATTAACACTTTTAACATATAACTAATCAAAATATTTCTTAGCAATTTCAATCACTTACACATACACAATCTTACCAATTCACTTGCATATACATTTTCACACTTAACATTTCATATTCACTTTAATTCATTATTAATCCCGTTGAACACTTGGAATATACACGGATACGTAGAGATTTAGCACATAAGTGCCACACTGATATGTAGCCGAAGCTACCACTGATATGTAGCCGAAGCTACCACTGGATGTAGCCAAAGCTACCACTGAAATGTAGCCGAAGCTACCACTGATCAATAACACTGGAAATGTCCACGGGTCTGCTCACACAAGCTGTCAGGTGTCTGCAACACATGCTAGATCACCCAGCACCCGGGACTCACTGTAACACTGTAACACTGGTCTCTAGTGACATGTCACTTGTATCCAATTCTATTCCTAAGTTCAACCGGGAATTTACACTTAACACTTTATTTTCAACACTTTATCACTTGAATAATTCATGAACAACTTTCCTTCCACATTCAATATTAATTCACATATCAAATATAATTCACAATTTATACAAATATAACTATTATTTACATATAACTTACCTCGGATGCAAAACGACTATTTTTGTAATTTAGTCGATAACTTTCTCTTTTCCCCGATCACTTGCACTATTTCTTCTTTCTTGATCTATATTAACACAATTTAATACATTTTATCAATATTCCATTCAAATACAATTCATACACAACATTTTGACACATTTACATTTTTCCCCATAACTTTTCAAAAATTCCACTTTTGTCCCTAAGCTCGTAAAATAAAATTCTCTAAATTCTTAAATTTCAAACTTCACTAAATCATATTTCATGCTCATAACGGGCCTCAATTTCACAAAATCACAACTTTATGCACACTTTACCATCTTTCACAATTTAGCCCTTTTTCAACATTTTTCATTGAAATTCATCTAGTAAAACTTGTAATTAACACTTCAAACATTCATTATCTAACATCACTAATCAATTTACAATTATATCATGAATGGGTCAATTTTTAAACTTTAATTTCATTTAAATTAAATGGTAGAAACATGAAATTCAAGCTTCAATAAGCATAAAAATACGAAAATAATTAAAAACGAGGCAAGAAATCACTTACAATTGAGCTTAGGAAAATCAAAACCCTTAACTATGGTAACCTGAAACTTTCGGCAGCAAGCTTCTGATTTTTTGAAGAAGATGGACACTTATTTTCTCTTTATTTTGTCTTTTACCCAATTTGGACAAAATGCCCTTGACCCATTACTTAGATATTTTTCTAGAAATACCCTTTTGTGTCCATAACACTAATTTATGGTCTAATTGCCACATAAACACTTCCAATTTCATGCAATAATTCAATTAAGTCATTTAATCACTAATTAGACACACTTTGCATTTTTCTCAATTTAGTCCTAAAAATTCAATTAAGCACTAAAGTATTAAAATTTCCTATCCATATTTTCACACAATATTTCAATCAATCAGTAACTAATAAAAATTTATAAAATTAAACTATTTCACTTCGGATTTGTGGTTACGAAACCACTATTCCGATTAGGCCCTATTTCGGGCTATCACAATCTCTTAAATAATTTAAACTATAATCATAATTTTAATATATTAAAATTAATATTATCTCTTTTACAATTATATAAGAAATTATTCAATATATAAATTAAATAATACTAATTAATCTAAACCTTAAACCCCTCACCCCTATCTCTTAAACCTTAAATCATAAAACATAAACCCTAAATCCCTAACTCCTAATCTCTAACCCCTAAACCTTAAACCATAAACCATAATCCATAATCCCTAATTATTTAAATACTATAAGAATAAAATTTTAATTATTTAAAAAAAAAGAAAATCAAGAATTGTAGATTTAATGTTGATATTATAAATTACTGGTAAATTCAAATAAAAATCTATCTTATCTAAACATTTTAAATATATATTTTGAAATTGTTAAATTTCAGTCCTATAAAAATGAATCACCATCCTGTTTCAACATTCGGCTTTCGAAATTTCAATGGAGTTTATAGAAAATATTTTGTTAGTTTATTTAATAATTGGGTGTTTTTGTGAGATAATAAGTAAGAATGGCGTCGTTGAAGCATTTCATAAGGTTCATCCACATTTACAATCTAAAATTGCACTTACTGTAAAACAACTTCATCGAACCGGGTATCACTTTCAGCCTCCAATGAACTGGATTAACGGTAATTTTTTTTTATTTTTATTTTTTGGAGGAGATGGAATTAAATTGTATATTTTAGGATAGTTAAAAATGTAATTTTACCATTTTAATTATATTTTTATAAGGATTAAATAAAAATTTTATCATTTTTAGGGGATTAACATGTAATTTTACCATTATTAATTTAAAAGTGTATAAGTTATAAAAACGCTTAGGGCCCTTGGCTTCCATGTTTAGTAAAGTTAATAAAGAATAATTTTTCTCATCTATTTTGAGCTGATTTAATAAATAATATAAATTTAAGGGTTAAAAAGATAAAAATTAAATGAAGGGTTGTAATGATTTTTTTGTAAAGTTAGAAGGATAAATAAATCATTATGTCTGTTTTATTTATATAAATTTTTAAATAATAATTGGATTAGTTTAACACGTGATGCCGCCTTTTATTCCATATATAAGGTTATGCCATATATTCTATTTAAAAGAACTTATAGTATTTTAATTTTTCCATTTTTAACAAATATTTTAAATTATTTAAAATTCCTGAGCATTAGCGCCGGTTTTTAGAAAACGTCGTTAAAAATAGAGCGTTAGTGGCGCTACTTTAAAAACGCTGCTAAAGCCTTGAGCATTAGCGGCGCTTCCTCAAAAAACGCCGCTAAAGCCCTGATCATTAGCGGCGCTTCCTCAAAAACGCCTCTAAAGCCCTAAGCATTAGCGACGCTTTCTCAAAAACGCCGCTAAAACCTCAAAAGCTCAGCAAGTCTGGGCATAGGTTTTTTGCGGCACTTTTTGGAAAATGCCGCTAATGCTTATTTTTAGCGGCGTTTTTCAAAACGCGCCGCTAATGCTCGATCTTTAGCGGCGTTTTTATCCAAACGCCGCTAAAAATGCTGCTAAAAATAATAATGAATTTAAATAACATTTAAATGCATATTTTCTATTTTACAACTTCATGTCTAAAATAGACATTTTATCTTTCAAAAGCATTTTTTTGCAACATCGTCAAACCTTTTTAAAAACATTTTTTTCATGGCACTTTTCAAACTCAATAGTCAACCGACCTTAGTTCAATTGTATTGTTATTAGAGTTGTCCAAGGGTTGGGCTGCCTTCTCAAGCCCAAAGACTTTCTTAAAATATGAGAGAGCTTAGAAAGAATACAAAACTCGAAAAATAAACTTAAACAAAAGTTTAAGCTCATTTTCTATTCGAGCCAAGCTTTGGGCAAAAATTTTTAAACTCGAGCTCAGTCTGACCTGACCAAAATGTATATATTATATTTAAATATAATATTTATACTTATGAAATTTAAGCATATATAATTCAAGTATTTAACCCAACTCAAATCTAAATTCAAATTCAATCCTTAATAAATAAAACCCAGGCTTAAGCCCAAGCCCAAACCTAAACTAACTCTAAAAATTAATTTCTGCACAACCTAGTTTAACTATTCTGCCATTTTCTTTAGTTCCCAATCCAGAGCTCTACATGTCTCTAAGTTTGGCTGCATTTTTACTCCAACTCAAAGGTTTGTGTTTTTGTTATATTTTACTTGTTTATTTTTGTTTTTCAAACTTTTGGATATTTTAAGAAAATATTGATAGAGTAAACAGGAAGGGGAATGACAATATTAAAAAAATAAATATGCTATTATTTTATGCTTATTTGCCGTAGAAATTTTGCTTTGGAAAAGCTGAGTTTTTGAGAGAGATTCTCAAAATTTGCTTACTCGTAGTGTTAATACATACATAATCAACCAAGCTAACGGGTACACTTGCATCCAACTTATCAGTAACATGGACACATTGCTGCTGAAAACCCCCAAAACTGCATTTGAGCCATGTCTGTGTTGATGCACATTCACTATCTCCTACCCTACATTTCTAAATTGTTTTTTTTTCTCATTACATCTATGTATTGAGAAATAATTAACATATTACATTCATATTTCACTGGTACAAGTAACTAAATTATGGATTAAAGTAACAAATCTAAAAAAATTAAAACCTTCAATAATATGAATACGAAATTATAATTTCCTTTTTTTTAAGAAAACCATAAATAGCACCCTTGATTACAATGCCATGGAGAAAAGAAAGAATCATAGCACTGGTCCAATACATTGCCATTGCCAATATTATTGATTACTACACAATTTGATGTCTACAAATACCGATAATAATAGATCATACACCAGACATTCAGCAATACATAGGTACAGATATATTACATGAAATTATATAGCTGAATAGCTGTAGTCATCTTCCTGAGGACCCTGGGAGAGAACTGTAAATATGACGAAGGCTCCATACAATATTGTGACAATAGCTGTGAAGTTTACAAGGTATGCCTCGGCACCATATTTATCAAGCCCTGAGTTCTCAAGGAATGTAAGCTTCTCCAGGAACCCTAAGGTGGCATTGCCAACTGCCAAGATGTATACAAACAGCCCCAACAGTACATGCCATGGAAGTGATTCGCTTCTTAATCCGGTCGACCCTCCAGGGTAGAAGAATATGAGAAACCCATATATCCACTGCAAGTTATAATTTCCATTTCAAAACACAGTGCCTTTGGCAATTTTATGCTGCTACAACTTGGTTCACACTAATGTCCTTTTAGGATCTACTAATGAAGATATACCCAAGTTATCTAACTTTCAACTCTCTTCCGAAATTGCTATATCAGACTTAGATATGTATTCCATAAGGTATATATACTCAATTTTTTTGGTAAAAGTACCACGGAGGCCGCTGTATTAGGAGTTAGATTGTATTTTGTCTCCTCAACTGAAAAAATAGACAAATTACTCTCTGTACATTAGATCAAAGAGCAAATTAGTCTTTTCTCTTAAAAGTTTCATCCATTTATAATATTAAAAACTAGCATAATGATGTATAAGAACCAGTTTTTAACAATAAAAATGGATAAATTTTTTAAAATAAAGACCAATTTACTTTTTGATCCAACTTCTAGTATAGGGTATTTATGATACTTTTACCCAAATTTTCATGTTTTTCCACTTTCAGATACGTGAAAAATGAAAAATCCCACACTAGAAGTGAAAAGCAAAATAATTTGGAGAAAAGTTTGGAATCAAGTGATTTATATTATTATTACCTGAATGCCATAAAGGGTAATGATTCCAATCCCAAGCCAAGAATGCACGCTGTAGAGATTAGGTATTGAACTCTCATTATGATTCTTGAATGCCGTATAGATTCCAATAATGCCTAGAATCAGAGCAGTGGCATGGAGCACAAGATGTATGACTTTCTTAACTTCCTTCTTCAGTGGCAAAGACTTGTAGCTCATAATGGCTGCATTTTTTGCAATGTTGGGAAAATATTTTAGATTTGTTTTTGTCAATCAAACCAGAAAGCAAGCTGTTTGTTTGTATCAAGGAATGTTGGATTTGATTTACCTTCACCTCCTAAGATAATGAAGCCAATCAACATCAATACAGGATGGAGCTGCAGTAAAATTGTAAATGGCAGTAAGCAATTTAGAATTAGATGTCAAAATTCATGGAGCATTCAGCATGAAAGAGACATTATTAATCCAGACAAAAATGTCACGTTAAGACAATGAGATAAAACTTTGGAATGCAGTAATTATGATTTAAAACCACAATTATTCCATTAATATACAATTTGTTTTTCTTTCTTGGACACTACAAATGAGAGTGATTGCTTCGATAAGTCAAGAAAATGGATAACTAGTTGTGACAACGAAATTTGGGGTTCAATTAGTTGGTTAAATCCAAAGAAAGTTAATGGACACCATCTCCAACATATAGTAAGAAATATGTATATTGTTAGATACAAGTATGCTTCCTATGTTTCATATTTGAATATTTTATTGATCACCGATATCAGATACAATACTCTATAAAATAATTCAGTTAGCATGAATAGGTTCAAGTGCCTCATTCTCCTTCCTCCTAGAAACCTTAACCATGTTAGACAAGTTTTTGATACGGAAAATGGCAAAAGGAACAGGGGATAAAAATACTAACAAGGATGGGAAAAAACAATGTGGATGCTTGACCATATAATATATTATAATGAAGGGTAAGTAGGTAGGTTACTATATTCCATGGGACATGGCTAACTACCGCCACCATATGAAGGTTGACCAGCCACCATCAAAGTCTAATAATTGAGGGGCATCCAAACCAAAACTATAGCAAGGGGGAAAAAGGGATAATCGAACATGAAATTGTAATAAAATTCAAGGAATCAAACAACAGCGGAACCCCCAAAAGAAGTCTTCTTCATCATTAGTTTAGTGCCTGAGTTTAAGATTATACGAATAATTTGGTGATGGAAGGTATTAACACCATCCAAATTCAACCAAAAGGAACTGTTATGTGATAATAATCGGAGGGGAGAAACAGAAACCAAACAAAGTTGCAGTTGAAGCCATGAAAAGGAAACAAGATTTTGAGGAATCCCAAGAGCAGAAAGGAAAAAACTTACATTAAAGATGAGATTTTTGTTAGAAGATTCCCAAGCTAATCCACCCCTGAAGTGAATGCACCAAACCAATACCATAACAGCGCCGGCAATCGCGAGGGCATGAGGCACAAACGACAAGTGCAAGGCCTTAACTCCTATCGCCATGTTCGCTCTCTTCTTTCCAGCAAAATACTGCAGAGCAGAAGAAGTAAAGACTTTCTTATCATAATTGGCTCCTACCTAGATGTTCCGAGATTTATGAACCGTTGGATGGAGATCTTTGTTGCATCCTGATTTATGCGACGTGGATATCAAGATGTTTGGATTCTACATTTTACTCACAGTTTAGTCACTCTCCCCGCGGATGCCGTCGCGCCACGTGCTTCATTTCAGTCTCCATAGGATACCAGCCTACTTTTTTGCTTTTCTAATATGGTTCAAATAAGGGATTATCCATTTGAAAAAAAACAAAAATTTATCCAAACCCCCAATATCTATCCCACTTATTATTATTAATTAAATTTAAATTTGTATTTTCTATTAAAAATTTTATTTTAAACAATTAATATATACTATTAAAAGGAATTCCTATATTTTCATGCCTTTATATACAAATTAATAATAAAAAACAACTTTAACTCTCAAAATATAAAATATCTTAGACTTTTTTATCCAACCAAAATATTGGAATATTTTTCGCTCACTTTGTGTTCTATATATCTATATATACAATTATTTAAGTGTGTGATTAAGTTGATGTCACAAGCCAACTCAATATCAATTTAATCAAAAAAATTACTATATATATATATATTAATAATCAATATAGATCGCATTTACTAATATGATAACTTTTTTGATGTGCTAGAGAAAAATAATAAATAATTTGAGTGCATTCTTTTATTATTAATCTAATGCATTTACCTATTTAATTTCTTTTTACTCATAGTTTAAACTAAGTTTTCATTTTAATTTCGTTCATATTGCATACATGCTTTTATTATTAGCTGTAAATTACATGTTTTATTATTTATTGTATGTAATTTGTAAAAATATATATGTATTCTAAATACGTGGTTTTTTATGTGTATATATGTCTGATAAAATTATTAATATTAAATAATTATAAATTTTAAAATATTATCCCGCTAATATTAAGTATTATATATTTTTATTTGTATATGGGCATGTTCAATGAATTTTTTATAGTTAACAACAAAAATGTTACGAAATGACCTGTTAGAAATTTTAACATTTTATATTCAAGTTTTGTCATGTGTTTTTATCATGTTTTAAGTTTAGTGTGAACAAAATTCGATTTAATTTTTTTAGTCAATTCGATTATTGAATTTTATAATTTGAATAACTCGAATAATTCAAATAACATATTGGTGTAAATACCTTTTTAATCTTTGTTGATTTTGAAAATGAGCAAATTAGTCTCTCATTAAAAAAATCAAAATAATTTTAAAATTTTAAAATATTTATAAGAATTCTAAGATTTTTTTTTAAAAGTTAAAAAAATCTAAAGAATATGTAAAAAAATTAATTTTTTTAAATAATAATTTTGGGACTTAAATAAGTTAATTAATAATTTCAGTTTATCATACTAAAATATTTTTTTCTTCGAAAAAGTTTTTAAATATATATGATTTCAAATTTATGTGTTCTAACATGAATTTAATTATACAGTAACAAGATTTTAATTTAACTTGAATAATTTCACTAAATTCAACTCGACTTGAATTTTATTTCATTTGGCCTAATTTAACAAAATTAAACTAAATTAAGATGATAAAATAAAACTCATCAATACAAATAGCTTAAAAGTTTTTTTGGTTGAATTCGATAAAACGTTGACCCTACTTCTGAGTTCTGATGTATGTTAAAAATACAGATGGGCAATGTATCATTTGTTACGCTCTCTAATTGTCCTGACTAACGCGATGACAAAATATGAATATTGACAAGAAACCAAACAAAAAATAATAAAAAAAAGGAGTGGTGAAGTCATGCATGATATCACAAAAATACCAAACCAATCAGAGAAGGTTAAATGGCAATAAATTTTTGACAATTACAATATTATTGGATAAAGCCTATTTCTTCCACTTCCTTCATTTTTTTCCTTCAAATATGATCTCACATTCCTAACCCTTTTGTTTTCTTGTCATGTTTTATTTGTTTAAAAAACCATTTCCCAAATACAAAAAGAAACATCAAATTTATTTATTGAATTTGCTTGACCCAAAATAGTAATTTTCTTTTTTACAATTGAAGAGAAAAAGGAGGATAAAAATATAGGCTAATTTACCAAAAAAACCCTTTTTTTTCAAAATTTATCGAAATGGGCCGATTTTTTGATTATTTACCGGAATTGTCCATTTTTCGAGAAATTGCGTCCACGTCAGCGCGATATCAGGGTACGTGTCAGGACATCGCGTCCATGTCAGCGCGACCTGCTGACGTGGACGCGATGTCCCCCGCGCGTGAACAGTACCCCAACAGTCAAAAATTTGACCGTTGCCCCCCACCCCAACGGTAAAAAAAAAACTATAAAACCCCCCACCCCTTTTTTTTTCCACAAACAAATCCTATCTCAATTTACTTCCAAAATCCTCTCAATTTCCTTCCAAAATTCTCTCAAACTCTTAATTTCCTTCCAAAATCCTCTCAATTTCCTTCTAAAAATCTCTCAAATCCATATTAAATTTCAATTTCCCCTCAATTTCATTTTTTAAAATAATTTTAATTTTTTTTTAAATTTTCATCAATGGCCGGATCATTGATTCGTCTTGATAGCAATCACATATCGGTGGAGCAAATGAAAATGGTAAGTATTAAATTTAAATTTTAAATATTATTTAAGATATTTTTATTTATGTATTTTTACATAATTATTAATTTATTATTTGGTATAAAAGTCTGAAGATCGGGTATTGGAATGCAATATCCGGAATATGCATGCTCCTCCATCACCGTTAGTAGAGAACTACCTGCAGGAAACGGGTTTTTGGCACGTGGCGACGGTAGGCCGGGGATGCAAGTTGGAGCCGAAACTGATCAGTGCGTTGATCGAGAGGTGGAGACCCGAGACGCACACATTTCATCTTCCATATGGAGAGTGCACTATCACTCTAGAAGATCTCCATCTGCAATTGGGATTGCCAGTGGACGGGCACCCAGTCACCGGGTCTGCCCAATCTAGCAATTGGGAGGTGGTGTGCTACGAGCTTTTACGAAGTTCTATCAAATCTATGTTCTGGTTAAATGACAGTCGCACCGTATTCTCCGACAAAAAAACAACACCATTCTCGGTGTGGCAAACCTCACCATCGTAGTAAATAACAACACTAATACGTTCACTCATTTTGAAACTCTAACTTTCTTAGCCTCTCTAAAATGTTTCTGCTATGACTTATGCATTCTAAGAACATTTTCTGCCTAATTTATAGCCTCAGCCCAAACTTGCTACTGTAGCAAAATCGTGTCCACGAGGGCGCGATTTTATACTATTTGCTCAGAAACGTCAAAAAAATTTTATTTCTTACATGACCAACTGTAGCGAAATCGCATCCACGAGGGCACGATTTCACAATTTCTTCTCAAATAGCATCCTAGTAGAAGCGATTTTATACTATTTGCTCAGAAACGTCAAAAAAAATATTTCTTACATGACCAACTGTAGCGAAATCGCGTCCACGAGGGCACGATTTCACAATTTCTTCTAAAATCGCATCCTGGTAGAAGCGATTTTATACTATTTGACCAGAAACGTCAACTCGAAATAATTTATTCTGGGACCCCTAAACCCTAAAAGCCTGTACCCTAAACCCTAAAAGCCAGAAAACCCAAACGTGAAATCAACGTCAAAATCGCGTCCCCGGGAACGCGCTACGTGGCAGGACATCGCGTCCACTTCAGCAGGTCGCGCTGACGTGGACGCGATGTCCTGACACGTACCCTGACATCGCGCTAATATGGACACGATTTCCCGAAAAATGGACCATTTCGGTAAATAATAAAAAAATCGGCCCATTTCGGTAAATTTTTTAAAAAAGGGCTTTTTTGGTAAATTAGCCAAAAATATATAAACCAAAATCTGCTCCACACTCAGAAGCTGTATAGAGTTCCCAAAAGCTAGAAAATGTTTTCATGCTGAAATAAGTTGTAGAAGGCGGGCAAGATACTAATAAAAGCCATTTTTTAAAAAAATTATTGAAATGGGCTCAATAAATAAATAATTACCGGAATGGCCCAATTCCTCGAAAGCGCATCCACGTCAGTGCAATGTCAGGGGACGTGACAGGAAAACGCTTCCTTAAGGAAGCGCTTTGTCCATGTGGACAAAAAGCGCGCCCTCAAGAATGCGTTTTCCTGCCACGTCAGCACTCTCTTGGGGACTCGTTTTGCCGGAGCGTGAACAGTAGCAACGGCTACTTTTTTTACCGTTAGTGACCCCCCCAACAATAAAAAAATACTATAAAACCCCCTTAATTTTTTTTCACAACTAAATCCTTTCTCTCAATTTCTCTCTAATCTTCTCTCAAATTCCTCTCAAATTCTTATTTAAAAAAGCTTTAATTTTTTAATTATTTTTAAAAAAATTTAAATTTTATTTTTTTGAATTTTTTTTAAATCGTAAAAATTTGATCGTGTTAGCAATGGCCGGAGAATTAACTCGTCTTGATGACAAGCACATATCCATCGAACAAATGAAAATGGTAAGTGTTAAATTTAATTTTTAAATATTATTTAAGATATTTTTTATTTATGCAATTTTAAATAATTATTATTTTATTATTTGTTATAAAAGTCTGTAGATCGGATATTGAAATGCTATATCCGTAATATGCATGGTCCTCCATCACCGTTGATAGAGAATTACTTGCAGGAAGCGGGTTTTTGGCATGTGGCGACGGTAGGCCGGGGATGCAAGTTAGACCCGAAACTGATCAGTGCGTTGATTGAGAGGTGGAGACCCGAGACGTGCATATTCTATCTTCCATGTGGAGAGTGTACTATCACTTTGAAAGATGTTAATTTGCAATTGGGATTGCCGGTGAACAGGTATGTAGTCACCGGGTCTATTCAATCTGGTGATTGGGGAGCGACATGCTACGAGCTTTTGGGCGCTATTCTGAAGAATATTAACGGAGGTTAGATCGAGATGGGTTGGTTACGAGACACATTCCCGGAGCCGGATGATGATTCTATCGAACTAGAAAGAATTCGATATGCTCGGGCGTACATTCTTTAGATAATTGGAGGTTATCTCATGCAGGACTTGTCACGAAACCTTGTACATCTAAGATGGCTACTGAAACTCGTTGATTTTAGAGCAGCTGGTGAATTTAGTTGGGGGTCTGCCGTTTCGACCACATTGTACCGGGAGATGTGCGGGGTGACGCGACCGAATAAAGTGAAAACAGAGGTTGCCTGTCACTACTGCAGTCATAGGCACGGTTTCACTTTCCATTTTTACGTTATCGAGTGGACCACCCATATACATTCCCACTCATAACGAGGTAAATTTTATATTAGATTTTATAATTATTACGTAGATTTAAAATATAATAGTATGCTTCCATCACGAGCTAGTCGATTAGTATTTAGTATTTAGTATTATGTATTATGTATATAATTAATATTTTCATCATGTTCATATAGTTTCAATGGACACCATACGAGGATCCGATAATTCGGGCAGTAATTCCGGATGAGTACTTCCAAAATCCAAATGCTTGGCATGTGAAAGTCGCATTGGCCAACTATGCGACCATGGATATGCACCAGTCGGACAGAGTATTACGACAATTTAGATTCTGACAACTGATCCCCATGGCACCTGAAGTGTTGGATGATCATTACAAAATCAACCTACGGCAATTGCATACGGATTGGCCGAGATTCTGGTCATACTACATCTAAATGTGGGAAGATCGGTATGATTATATACCTACTCGGGAACCGATCATTGTTCTAGAGTTAGCGTGCGTGCCGGAATACATGCCATGATTTAGGATCCATGGCAAGTCATATTTACTGTCGGCAGAGGAGAGGCAGCAGCAATTGCGTGTCCAAAGGGAACGACGTGGCTCTTTAAATCCAATAAGAAGGGACGACGATGCAGGTTTATCAACGAGGCCCAGACAATCACCCGGCCCATCATCAGCACCCATACAATCACCAGGCTCAGCAACAGCACCGACATAGTCACCCGACCCAGCAGTTCAATCGACGATACCCACGATACAACCCTTTCAGATAATTCAAGGTGCGTATCCTAGCCCTTTTATGTATCCTAACCCTTATATGTTTCCTTTTTCTAGTCCTATGGCAGGTTGGAGTCCATGGCCCAGTTCATCTCCTTTTTTTTATTACGCCGAGTGGACCACAGATTTATAGGCCAGCGTCGCATGAGGGATCGCAAGAGGGGCCGTGGGGGAACTCTTATTTTTACCAATCCCCATCACCGTATGGGTTTCAAACAACTTCGCCGTTGGTGATCCAAACACCTCCACAATCACTATTCTATCAAGGTGGCTCATCGTCCCAACACAGACAACCAGATCCCTTACGGGAGGAACCATAATCCCCGCCGGAGCAACCACAACCCCCGCCGGAAGCTGGACAAAGGAGGAATCCAGCGCATAACCGTCGACGGCCACCATGTGGCAATGAATCCGGCAGGCACGGAGATTGATTTTTATTTTAATATATTTGTACAAACATTTTGAATATTTCGATATTATTTGATGTAATAAAATAGAAATTCTTCTGTATTATTTCATGTAATAAAATAGAAATTTACTTTTACATTTTCAATATAATAAAAATTCTTTTAAATAAGTTAATATGTTGAATATTTCTATATTATTTCATTTAATAAAATAAAACGTTATTTTCAATAAAGTAATTGTAATTTACTTTAATATTTTTAATGAAATAGATTTTCTTTTAAATAATCAATATTCTGAATATTTGTACCAATTTTTTATTTTAAAAAATATAAATAATACAAAGTTTTTTACAATAACGTTCAACTATTGCTATTTGGGCATGATCGGCTTGTATGGCTTGGGTTCTTACACCATCCGCACAACTTCTGTTGGCTGGCTGTTTCTCAGATATCCATATTGTTACGTATTCTAGTCGAGCAAGGTCGACCCTTTGGTTTGCGACGTAATTCTCTATCTGGTAATAGCTTAAAGGGAGCAAGCGATACAGACGACCACTTACGTTCATCTGGGACCGGTGGGAATACGTGCCTGTAGACGTTGTACATGTTTTCTAATTTGTACAGTTCATCGACATAGCTGATCAGATCCAGACGGAGATTCTGACAAGATGCAATTACGTGAGCGCATGGATAACGAAGTGCGTCAAACATCCCACAGTCGCAAGTCCTATTTCACAAGTGTACATGAAATTATTTTTTCAGAAACGTTTTTGACACTATTTGCTCAGAAACGTCTACTCGAAATTATTTTTTCAGGAGCTACTGTAGCAAAAGCGCATCCACGTGAAAGCTTCTTTAAATTAAAAATAATTTAATTAAGTAACCCTAAACCTCAAACCCTAATTTATTTGAGTTTTTACTTAAAACCATAAACCATAAACCCTAAACCCTAATCTAATTTTTTTAAAATTTATAATTAATTTACTCAAGTAACACTGAACCCTAATTTATTTGATTTTTTCATAAAAACCCTTAACTCTAAACCCTAATCTAATTTTTTAAAAAAATTTAATTAAATTACTCAAGTAACCCTAAATTTAAACCCTAATCTAATTTTTTAAAAAATTTTAATTAAATTACTCAAGTAACCCTAGACCCTAATTTAATTGATTTTTTCTTAAAAAAACAATAAACACGAAACCTAATCCAATTTTAAAAAAATTATAATTAATTTAATTGACAAACCCTAAACCATAATCCCTTATTTATTTAATTTTTTCTTTGAAACCCTAACCCTAACCCTAAACCAATAACCCAAAACCCTAACCGCAGGACACACGGGCAAAAAACGTCCTTGAGGAAGCATTTTGCCTACTTGGACATAAAGCGCGCCCTTAAGGGAGCAATTTTTGTCCACATAGGCAAAACGCTTCCTCAAGAACGCGTTTTCCTACTTTGTCAGCTGACAACACATTGACATGGACGCGCTTTCAGAGAAATAGGACCATTCCGATAAATAATTATTTGCTGGGCCCATTTCGGTAAATTTTTTAAAAAATGGACTTTTATATGTAATTTGCTCGTAGTGGGCACCCACCACAACAATAAAGCCAAACAGTCCAAATACCAAAGCCTACTAAAAATTTTAAATTTTTATGTATTTTTACTTATTCTAGAAAGGTTTTTTTAACAACTATTGCTATGATTTTCTTTAGGATAGGTTTAAAGTTTCATATCTTAAAAAGTAATTTCTTTTTTTTTTTTTACTTTGAAGAAGAAATAAATGGATATATTTATTTGGTATATATAATTTTTATAATTCTGTAAAATTTTTATATATTTCTTGAATTTTAGATTGTTTATAGATTTAATAATTTTTATCTTGTTTAGATTTTATATTAATTTACTTTTAATTATTAGGTTATAAGAAGGCACAATATTAAAGTCTCATTTCATCTCACTTAATATATCGTGACTTATCCCATGAAAAATTATAAAGTATAAAAAAAATAGGGGTTAAATTAATCGAAGTTGTAAAGATTGAGGCCAAATTTGTGATTATACCTAATTTTTAAATAGAGATAACAATGAAAAGTTAACCAAATGATGAAAATAAGAAATTTGAAAAAGTAAGGAAACTAATTTTGAACAAATAAAAGACCCAAGACTAAACTCCCAATTAATATATCACCATGAAAACTAACTAGTAAAGCTTTGTCTATAACACCCTACACCCAGAAGATGACCAAATATAAAGAGCTACATTCATAACCAGAGTGACTAAAACACTCAAATAAACATTTAATACAAGGTGAAAACAATCATTTAATAGTTTAGGCCAGCTTGGGTATTCATGATTAATACAGTTATATGAGCCTTAATATAATGATAGGGGGTCTAACATAATCAAACACAGTGCTAGTTACAAATCCTAGGTCAAA
This sequence comes from Gossypium hirsutum, assembly GCF_007990345.1. Lineage (NCBI taxonomy): Eukaryota > Viridiplantae > Streptophyta > Magnoliopsida > Malvales > Malvaceae > Gossypium > Gossypium hirsutum. The sequence goes on from NC_053444.1 coordinate 36,375,697, forward strand.
ATATCAAAACAAGACTGTAAGTGTGGAGTATGCGTTGCATTTCGGTCAAATTAAGACAGAGAGAGCAACATTGCGACAAGAAGCCATGTGACATCATGATGACACAACGATGAAACAAGAGAGAAGCAGAAACGACGTCGCAACAACACGATAGGGGGCGTTGCAACGTGTCATGCAATTTTCTCAATTTTCTTCTTCCAATCAAATTCTGATTATTTGTCTCAATCAAACTCTGATTAGTGTAGATTATTTTACCTACAAATTTAGTCTATAAATAGGTCATTTTTGTAACACCTTAAAATATGGCCTAGGTATTTTAGGGGTATTTTAGGAATTATGGCCTTAGAGTGCTTGGAATTATGCAAAACGGTATATCGGTGATGTTTTTTACTATAATTTTTAAAGAGTCAAATCAATTTTTGAAAAAGTGTTTTAGAAACCTTTAATTTTAGAAAAAGGATTGGTTTGTAACAATGTCAAAATTGTGAGCTTTTAAGAGGCAATTAGACCAAATTTTAAAATTGAACCTAAAAACCCCCATTCCCAGCTTATTTTCACGATAGTTTTCTCCTTTCTCTATAGTGTTGTCGTTTATTGCTTTCCCTTGCTCTCCCAATTGATTTTTTTATTTCCAAACTACATCACTTTGATTCCCATCATTCCCAAAGCCTTACACCTTCATAAATTTTCAAGAAAGCATCCTAAAACCTCCATCATCTTCCTCACATGTGGGTTTTCTCGGATTCACGCCAAAAGTCTGTTTTTCTTCCATCAAAGGTAACCAATCATCTATCCATTAGTTTTTAATGTTATTAGGCCTTTGAAACTGAATTTTCAGCCGCTAAATCGAATGTTTCGATTAAAAGCCAAAAATAGGGTCATTAATGGCAATTTTTGAATTTTTGAGTAAAAATGTGATTTCAAAGTGTTAATCAATAGGTTTCGACATGATTAAGAGGTTTCTAAACTTTTTTTAAAGTTTCGTTAAATATTTCTTGAGTTTTAATAAATTTTCATGAAAATAGTCAAAACTTGTCGAAAAATGTCAATACCATGAATTGTGTAGTTTAAAGGTTGGGAATTAGTCATAGGCGAATTATAAAATGAATGGAATTGGTTTTAAGTAAAAATATTGAGTATAGACTGAGACATTCAAATTTAGAGTTTTTATGTTAAAGGTTTCAGTTAAATAGGGTCATAGCTTAGGCTTATGTTTTTGTTACTTGTGGTGAGTCCTTAGCTAATTTCTGAATGTGTTGCTCTTGTGTGAATTGTTGTGTTGAAGTTTCGGATTTGCTAGGACCATCTACAAGATAGGAAAGACTAGTTTGAGCTTTCGGTATTTCAGCGAAAGCGAATTGGTGAGTGTTTAGATTAACTGCTTGTGGAAACGATTCAATGCGTTGTTAGGGAATTTAGTTGTAGCATAAATCCCTACTCTAAATTTCGAGTGTAAGTTCTCTTGTACTCATGTTTAACTTGTGTATTATGTACTCATTGAATTGTGAAAATGTGTATTAATATTATATGTCATTACATGTGTTATGTGTTCATGATTATTATTGTGGAATTATATATGTGAACATGTCAAACAAGCTAAGTGTTAGTGATAATATTGTGCTTATGATGCAAAATACAGTGGTAATGAGCAGAAAATCGGTAAGCAATATGCTTGGTGTGTTAATCTAAATTTAGAGTAGCATAAATCCCTACTCTAAATTTAGTTGTGCTTATGATTCAATGCGTTGTTAGGGAATTTAGTTAAGCTCCATTCAACGAGACATGTTTGGTGTGTTGGAGAGTGTTAGCTATATGCTTCACTTATTGGACATGTTTGACTCTATGAGTTTATGTGGTGTGTTGGAGATCCGTGTGTAATGGCCCAAATTTGAGGTTATCGGAACAGTGGTTTCGGGACCACAAATCCGATGAGAAAAATTTTATTTTTCTTATATTTTTATGGTCTACAATTTCACAAAATGATTTTTTGAAAATTTCGTTCGAAAATTTCGACGTTTGGGCACTCAATTTAGTCAAAAGGACTAAATTGTAAAAAGTGCAAAAGTTGAGTTCTACATGTTAGAGGTGTCCAATTGTTATGAAACTTTAAATTGGAGGTCCTTATATGGTAATTATACCATTGGTAACTTGGTAGACAAAAATGGACATGAGATAAGTGAAATAGAAAATTTTTAAGTTAGGGGCAATTTGGTAATCTAGTAATTAAAATGAATTAAAAGGGAAAAAGATGGCAAAAATCATCATCTTCTTCATATGAACGAAATCAGCAAGGGGGGAAGCCATAGTTAGGGTTTTCAAGCTTCCAAGCTCCATAGTAAGTGATCCCAAGCCCCGTTTTTAATGTTCTTTACGTTTTTGAGATCCCGGTAGCTTAATTTAGCTTATTTTAGCAATAATTTAACCTAGGGTTTATATTTGGAAAAATACCCATAGGTGAAAAGTGTTTATTTTGATGTTTTATGATAGAATATGAAGCTAGAAATTATGTTAAACAACTTTTGCTAAGCGATTTTAAGTGAAAACGAGTAAAACGACATAATCGGTAAAAATACCTAATGTTCATAAGTACATGTTAGAGTGGGAATTTGATGTTGCCATAGAAGGGAAAAATGTTCAGAATGTTATAAAACATAAGAATAAGAGATGAAGTTTAATTTCCAAGCCTTGGGGCAAAAATGTAATTATGTAAAAGTTTAGGGGCAAAATTGTAATTTTGAAAAAGTTAGAGTCGAGGGCTGTTTTGATGAATGTGATTATTAAATAAGTTAAATTTACTATTTTAGATCAAGAAGTACGAAACTCGAGGTTAGACAAAGGGAAGAATAAAGTTGAAGACTAAGTTGGTGAATTTGGCTATAATTGGTACCGAGGTAAGTTTACGGTAAATAAATGCAATATTTCAATATTTATTATTAATGCTGTTAATTTCCAGCAATTATGAATTTATTTTATGAATTTATTTGATGATGATCCAAGCATGAAATGATAGAAAATTAAAATTTAAAAGTCCCGTTGATACATAAGGATGGTACTGGATATGAATGTCATGACATTTGGATAAAGAGATCCCATGTAAGACCATGTCTGGGACATGACATTGGCATCCTTAAGATCATGAGAGGTCCCCTGTAAGACCATGTCTGGGACATGGCATGGGCACCGAGACAAGAGGTCCCATGTAAGACCATGTCTGGGACATGGCGTTGGCACCGAGATGAGAGGTCCCCTATAAGACCATGTCTAGGACATGGCATGGGCACCAACATGAGAACATCCCATGTAAGACCATGTCTGGGACATGGCTTTGGCATGTTATTATCAGAAGAGACCCGAGTATCCTTATTATTCCAATGTAGCTCAACGGGCTTGTAAACGAATCATGTTCATGAAAGTTCAGTTTAAAGCATAAATGGCAAGCTCAGGTAAGTTGTAAGACTTAAGAATTTATTATACTATCAATTGATGTTCAACGATGCAGCAAGAGTTGAGTAAGTTATGCACACAAGTATTCTAAGTAAACAAGTAAGAGAACTAGTATGAGATTAACTAAAGAGTAAACTAGAGATATAGACATTGAGTTTAATTATTTAAGTTAAATATTGTTATTTATTTGCTAGTAAACTTACTAAGCTTTATGCTTACGTCTTTTATTTCTCTTTCTCTTATAGTATTACAAGGCTACTTCAAGGATCCTAAAAAAGTCGGAGATCGTCCACTCTATCAACGACAACTGCTCGGTATTTTATGTCGAAACACGTTTGAGTTATGGCATGTATAGGGATTTAGTTATTTTAAATGTTTGTATTTATGATCTTGCTAAAGAATGATGTGTAAGTATTTGATGATGAATGGTTGCTAAAATGGTTAAGTATGGAAGTGTTTGTTGTTATAAAAGTTTAGGTGATAAACTATGCATGTAAATCATGAAAGGGGTAAAATTTTGCAAAGAAACAGAATTCAGGCAGCACAGTGACGTGACTTTGAAAAATCACCTAGGATGGTATAAAATGAATTAGAGGATGAATGATATATGTAATTAAGGCTTGTTGAGTTTATTTTCATGGAAAAATAACAGTGTAGCAAAAGAAAATTTATATTTTAAGATATGTGAATTTTAGTAAGATAGGGTCAGGACTGTTTTTGGAGTCCCCTGTTCTGAGTTTAGAAAATAATTACAAATTGTACAAAAATGGTTATGAGTTGAAATTTACATGATTAGATTTCTTAATGAGTCTATTTTCTGTAGAAACAAGTAAGAACTTCACATGAAAATCCTACAGTGAGAAAACTTATTTTTAGTGACTAGAGGTCAGGGCAGTCAGGTGGTGAAACAGGGGAGACTTTAACTAATAAAATGTACTAATTTGCTGAACCAAAAATTCTAAAAATTTTATGGTGAGTAGATATATGAGTCTAGTTTCAGGGAAAATTTACGGAATTAAATTTCGAGTTCTGTAGCTCAAGTTATAATTAATTTAGTAACTGCTGCGCGATTGGACAGATTTGCTGCGAATAATGAAATAAATTTTCAAACCTAGTTTTTATGCTCCGAATTGGTAAGATAAGCTAAGTAATGCCTTGTGCTCGACTCCGGAAACGGTCTCGGGTAAGGGGTGTTACACCGTGTATTTGATTAGTGGTGATAGTGCCCACTTTTATGTTTCATAGTTCAAGTGCCAAATTATCTTAAATTGTAAATATGTTTTTATGTATTGTGATGTATGCATGAATGTGTATGTGTTGACTCTATAAATAGGCTATTGAATATGCAAAAGACGTAAAATGTGTCAACTAAGTTGAGGTTGTTATAATTATGCTACTTATATATTTCACCAATACTTGATGAATTGTTTGCATGGTAGTTGTTTTAGGCATTCATTGAACTTATTAAGCTCACCAACTCCCTTCTCTACCCATTGTAGATTAGTTGTGTACTAGTGTGAGTGGTGTGGTTCTCAAGGAGTAACACAATCAAGTGTTTGTGTTACTTCATAGGTGTTTATTATCTATTAATTTATGTTTCGAGAATAAGGAAATATGGTAGACTGTATGCTGGTTTTTGTTATGACTTTTAAGTTGTTTACATTATTATTTTGCCTTAGGACTTATGGACTTTACGTTTGAATTATTGGTTTCTTGCTTAGTGATGATTATGAAGTTTTGGATTTTTATTTCGGTCACTTTGGTTCCCATTTGATTAAGTAAATGATGTATGACGATTAGACAGTAATTGGTATGAGTTATATGTTTGTAATTGCTGTATTTTTTATGTCTGGAGCAGAGGTATCAATATTCGGGTTTTAATATCAATACCTCCATAATTTTTGAAAGTGTAAGAAGTCAGTAGTGTAATTTGGTATCGATACCTTATCACGAGTATCGATACTCGGGGTAAAGTAATCGATACTTTTTGAAAAGTACCGATAATTTCTAGGACTTTGGCTTTTATACGAGAAACAGTAAGCAATTTTGGTATTGATTTTCCAAGCGGTATCGATACCACTTGAGAGAAATATCGATACCACACCTTAAGTATCAATACCTACGTGACAGTTTCAGAACTTTTGCTTAATGGTCCCAATGCATGATTAACTATTATTATAAGACTATTTGATGTACAAATAGCATGTAACAATGATAACTAAGTAGTAAGATTGACTTAAAACCTATACGAATACTAAAATGGAAGACGTTTCGTTATAATGAGCCTTTACTTGTTGTATACGGCATGAGACGGTGGTGTGGTATCCTGATATTCGGGCTTGGCGACTTGGCCAGGTATAGGGTGTTACAATTTAAGTATTAGCTTTTACAAGCTTTCAGGGAATTTTGTGTTTAAGTTTTAAGGGTTCTTATTTTCGGATTTTAAGGTTTAATTTTTATCTTCATATTTGTACTATTCATTTTTGCTGATTTAGTGAAATTATCTTTATCCGTAGTTTTTTATCGTCTTCGAAGGATTTTTTCCACATAAAGTTTGTGTGTTCGATCTTTTCAATTCCTTTGTTATTTTTCTTATTCGTTGCTTACACGGGTTTATCCTTAACAAACTGGTATCGGAGTTTGGTTTAGTTTATGCATTCAACCCGTTCAGAGATGGCAACAACAAGGTTTGACATTGAGAAATTTAGTGGCATCACAAATTTCAATATGTGGCAAGTTCAAATGATGACAATTTTGGTTCAGAACGGTCTAAAAATTTTCATTATAGGGAAAAAGCCTGCTAATATGGATCAGTCAAAATAGGAAGAGCTTGATAAAAATACCCTGTATGTAATTCAGTTGTGCCTCACGAATAGTGTATTACAAGAGGTGTTGATGGAGAAAACGACATTCGCCATGAAAAAAGGTTAGAAACCCTTTACACGACAAAGTCTTTGACTAATCGATTGGCGTTGAAACAACGACTATACACGTTTCTGTATGGACGAAGGTAAGCACCTTGGAGGTCACATCAGTCAATTTATTACTCTTTTGAGTAATTTAAAGAATGTTAAGGTTTAGATTGATGATGAAAATATTAGACTATGCTATTATTGTGCTCTTTACCCCCTTCATACAAGTCTTTTAGGGAGACCTTGATTTATGGCAGAGATAAACTCTCGTTCGAGGATGTGAAGGGTCACTTGTTGAGAAAAGACAAACTTGACAATGAGTTTGGTTCAGATAGCAAGTCAGATAGACAAGCCTCGATTTTGGTAGCATTAAGGAATCAAGACATTCTAATCACCAACTCATGCATACTAGATCCAGTTGCATTTTATTCAAATTGAGAGAATAACCAAAAAAAATTGACTTCACTTTTTTTTTGTTTTCGAAGTAACTCTCATCAACTAGGACTATTTTGATATGAACTTTTAGAAGGAATTCATCAAATTGCTTCGATCTAAAATCATCCCCTTATATGATCGCCTATACGGATCTACTAGATATATAGACTTTAATTTCATACATCCATTCGGTACTGATCCACTTGCTATAATTCATTTAACCATATACCATGTTTACATATGTATAAGAGGGCCTTTTTCATTTATGTTCGATTCGGGTAAGCCGGATGTTATACAATATTTTACTAAATAGGTATCCATGACATCTAAGTCTTGAAAAAAATAGATAAGATTTAGTCTTAGCCCCATCGAATCTAAAAAATATTAGTTTTTTTTTAACATACAAAGATAAAGAAGCCATTGCAATTGCCGGAACTACTAGGCCTACTAAAGGCACAAAAATAGAGGGAAAACTGCTGAAAGTTTTCATAAAATGGGTACCTCAATTTAATATTTGTACCTGTTATTGTTATATTGTTTAGTTAGAAATATATCTTATAACGGTTAGATTATAATTCGTATATTATACTAATTATATCTAAATATTAAGTATATCTAAGCGAGTCTATATATCTAATAGATATCTAATAAGTGCAAGGAATGTAGAATTAAATAAAAGGATTTGCCCATCTTTTTAAATCAAATAAAATAGGTGTATATGATAAGATAATCCACTTTCTTTATTATCTTACTTTATACTTAATTTTCTTATTATTCTATTGTTCTTGTCTTCTAATTTGAATTTTTGAATTTAATAAAGAAAGAGTTTATTACAAATTGTCGAAAGATTCGATTCGTTAGAATCCGATCCAAGAACAGGGATTATTAGTAAAAATAGTATTTTTCGGAGATATAGAAAGATGCAAAACTCTATATTTCTATTATATTTTTTCTCTATTTAAATTATATATACATATGCAATAGAGGAAGATAAAATTTATTTTATTTGTCTCTCCAAATTCGAATTTCATTTCGCAGAAGGAAAAATTCACTTTTTATCTTGTTGCTAGAGGTTTACTCATTAGTAATATCGGATAATGATAATAATAATTATCCACATAATTTGTTTTTCGACAATTCCTTTTTTTGTCACAAAGTCAAAGCCCATTACGCGGGCTTTGACTTTGATTCCGATAAACTAACTAACTACCTTTTCACTAAAAATAAAAACATTTCACTTAAGAATCTACTTATTGAATGATGTCGCTACTGTAAGAAGTTAGTTCACATTAAGGCAGATTGTTATAAACTACGACGGGGAAGAATTAGTTGATGCTAATCTGGCCAACGACAAGGGTGATTGTTGGTTATTGGTGTCCACGATTGAAAAGTCTAAGTTTACATTTGAATGGATCCTGGATTCGAGGTGTTCTTTCCATATGTGTCCCAACAAGGACTAGTTGTCCACATATAATTCAGTTGAAAGTGGAGTTATGTGTATGGGAAATGGTTCATCTAGTAAGGCAATCGGTGTAGGTACCGTTCAGATCAAGATGCACAACGAAACAATCAGGACATTGTCAGATGTCAGGAATGTACCTAATTTAAGGAAGAATATAATCTCATTGAGTATATTAGAGTCCAAGGGTTGTAGAATTAACATCAAGTCAAGCGTTATTAAAGTGTCTTGTGAGGCTCTCATTCTGATGAAAGGTTGAAAGACTAGCAGTCTTTATGTTATGCAAGGTTCAATGGTGACTGGTAAAACAACAAGTCCCTTGTCTATTAAGGAGTCGGAGTCGACTCGTTTGAAGCAGAGACAATTTGGTCACAGAAGGGAAAAATGCATGATTGTTTTGAATAAAAGAAGTTCTCTTTTAGGAGCAAGATTTGGAAAGATAGAGCATTGTGTTCGTGGAAAGCATACCCGAATCAGTTTTAATTTGGAAGTGCACAAGTCAAAGACTAGAAGTCTTTCGGTTTCAAATTTCAAGCACAACTTGGACTCAGTTAATATCCTGCAAGTTCAATATAGGTGTAACAACTCAATTTTCGGTGGTGTCGAAAACAATGGTTCGAGGCCACCAAATCTGGCGAGTAAGTTCGTAAATATTATTATTTAATATTTACGAGTCAAATATGATTTTAAAAATGAAAGATTTTTGAATGGGTAATTTCTGTTTTATAGTGAATTATTAGGTTCGACTAGTAAAATTCTAAGTAAAGTGGTTTTAGAAAGTGAGGTATAAGGACCTCGTTTCTATAAACCGAGCCGTAAATACTTTTATAAATATTTACGGAGTGGCACTAAGGTGGTATTAAATTTTTGTTGAAAAATTTTAACGTTTCGATAGTTTATTAATTAAAAACGACTAAATTGTAAAAGATGTAAAATTTAATCACTACTTGACTAAATGGGTAATTGATAAAGGAAAAGGGACTTAAATGGTAATTAAATCATGGTCAAAGTTTCCAAGCGGTGGTGTTATGATTGATTCCACTAGCTTTTGGATTAATTGTTCTTTTAGTCCTAATAAGTTTGGGATTAAATTGTAAATAAGTTTATTTAGTTAGAATATAATTAAATTGAATGATCAATTGTGAAATTACACATTTCTTTGATGGTAACTGTGCCATATATTTATGTGATGGACAAATATGGGCATAGATTTGGTGTTTTAAATTAATTATTAACTAAGGGTAATATGGTAATTTGATGGATTAAATTAAATTAAAATAAAAACATAAGAAAAAAAACGTGGTTATCATCTTCTTCCCCAAATTACACCTGAAAGCTTCCATGAAAATAGAGCTAGGGTTGGCCAAGTTTTAAAATCCAATCGGTAAGTGATTTTCGTTCCGTTTTTATTAATTTTTTATGTTTTTAAGATCATTGCAACTAGATCCAGCTAACTTGTACCTTCGATTTTGAAACTATTAAAGATTTTGAAAGTTTCCATTGATGAAACTTGTAATTTTTTTTATATTAAATGATTAATTTAAGATATTAATTTTTATTTAAAAGTATTTTATTATGTGATTTTTGATGAATTTTTCGATTAGGGATTAAATTGTTGAAATAGTAAAAATACAAAGGTTTGTTGTGAAATTATTGCAAAAATGGGCTGTATTGAATGCCATGAATATTCAGCTAGCTTGGTTTTGTATTAAAAATGGTTAATTTTCATGTTTTGAGCTCAATGACTAAATTGAATAAAAGTAAAACTTAAGGGGAAATTATTTAAAAATGTCAAAAATGACCAAATTACATGAATTGAATTTTTTTATTGTCTAAGTTAATACATTGAATGAAATTATTAAATTAGATCAAGATCGGGTGAAAAATCAAAGATGAAAAATTACCAAAATTCCCCTGAATCTTAATATTCCTGCAATTTAGCCAGGTAAGTTCGTGTAACTAAATTGTGTATGCGAAATGTGTAACTATATATATGGAATTGATTACATATCCGATAATGCCTGATAAATGTTAAGTCTCGTTTGAATCAATAAAACTCGATGGATATAGGGTCCCCGAATAGGTTGTGGTCCTGCATGTGTTGCGGATACACCATAGCTCAAAAGAGCATCCCGTTATTAGCTCTCATGAGTATCCCGATATTTGGCCCTATCGAGCTTCCTGTTACATGATTCTTGCGAGCTTCCCGTTAATAGCTCTTCAGAGTATCCTGATTGGTTGTGATGCTGAATGTGTTGTGGACATGTCGCAACTCTTATGAGCGTCCTGATATATGGTTCTTCGAAACTTCCCGATTAATGGCTTTCCGGAGCTTTCTGATATTGGCTCGCTTGAACTTCCCGATATATGCCTATCCGGAGCTTCCCGATTAATGGCTATCTGGAGCTTCCTGATATATTGGCTCGTATGAGCTTCCTGAATATGGCTCTTATGAGCTTCCCGTTATACAACCCGGATAAGCTTCCTGTTACATGGCTCACATGAGCCTCCCGTTATATGGCTCGAGAGAGAGCTTCCCGTTTATATGCTCGTATGAGCGTTCCTGAATATGAATTGATGAATTACATATTTGTACACTTTGTGTATACTACCTGTGTATCCATCGATATTTTAAATGATTCAACGGGCAAAATCCTAACATGAGAAAATATGATTATGAAATGAATTATTACCCGCATATGCCTGAAATACATGAAACTGATATTACATGACATGTAGAAATATGAGATAAAAGATATATGTGTATGAAACTTGCCTGATGACTAAGTACATTAGTAATTACGAACTATTATCGGAATATATATATATGAAATACATGGTATATTGAAATAAAGAAATGAATGGTATATATTTATGAAGAAACAGTAAGAGAATGATATGCATCATGATATGTACATATGTGAATATCTTTTAGATGTTGATACAAGAAAATTATGTAAATTGAGATCAGTAATAAACTCAAGTGTGGCATGTTGAGAAAATAAGTTTATCAATGTTGAATTTATATAAAATATGTTCAAGTACACTAATAAGTGTTGCTGTTGATGCTTAGGCAAGTGCCAAGCTATTGGTTGAATGGTAATTTGTTTGTTTACATGATGTATTGAAATGGTAAGCACTCAAGAGGAAATATGTAAGTGCTCATGAAAGAGTGGTAATGTTTAAATTGTGCAATTTCTTATGAAACGACTTATCATGAGATTAATTCAAGAAAGACTATGTTAAATGCACTAACTTGTGGCTATGGTTGAATATTATGCTTATGACTTGTGTGTTATGTACATGAAATGAGTGTGAAAAGTAAAGAAATGCAAACGAAGATAAAGAAATTTAGAAGAGTTTAAAGTTGTTTAAAATTCTACTATGCTAGGATAATATGTAAAAGTGATATTGTGGATTTATTCATCTTGTGAGTCGATAAATATAGCTTCATGAGTATCATGGTATCATTATTAGTTTATTCACAATATGAATAAATTTCATATTTGAAATGAATTGATATGATTAAAGTTTATACGAGCTTACTAAGCATTTATTGCTTACGAAATTGTTTTTCTTTATTTTTTAGATTATCGGAAGCTCGGTCAGGTTGGAAGCTTGTCAGAGCTATATCACACTATCCATCGGTTCTATCGGTACTTTCGAATCTTTTGATTATGGTTATAATGGCATTTATAGGTTATTTTGGCTAATCTTGGCTTATATATGTTTTGTTGAGATTAGCCACTCATTTGATTTGTGTTTTGGTACATTTTGGTTTGTGCACATTTGCTTTATGTGGTTTGGTTTACGGATGTTTAGTGAAAGGTAAAGTGTTAACTAAATGTGCATTTGTATACACATGTTTTGGTATACAATGAACTGGTTATGAATCAATACCTTGATATGTAAGGTATATATATAACTAAATATGTTAGTATTTGAAATACATTTTGGTATCAAATGGTAAGTTTTGTTAGTTAAGTAATTTGGTCTGAAATAATGCAAACTAGCTTAGTAAACCTTGGGTACAATTATGCATATAAGTTAGTTATATACATGAGTATATTGAATACTTGAACATACATGTTATAATATGTCATTTAAGGTGCTTAAAAGAATGTCAGTTGTATGTGAAGATATTATATACTTAATGCATGATTCTAGCTTGTTTTGAATGTCTTGTTATGACTTGTTGTTGGGTAAAAATGTTGGATTAGGTTGAAGAAAAGTTAGGTGAGAAATGTGGATTGGAAATTACCTATTTTTGTCCACACGAGTAGAGACATGGGCGTGTGTCTCAGTCGTGTGTGACACACAGCCAAGTGACATGGCCGTGTGTGACACACGGCCAGGTGCCCTGTATTTTTAAGGGAAAGTAAAAGAGAATGTTGACACGGCCTAGCACATGGGCTTGTGGCTTGGCCGTGTGACCCCTGCACCTTAATAATACAAGTCAGTATGCTCACACGGCCTGGCACACGGGTGTGTGGCTTGGCTGTGTGACCTAAGACAGAGAGCTCACATGTTTGGGCACGGGTTGAGACACGACTGTGTGTCCCTATTTCGAATGTCCACATGGCCTTAGACACGGGCGTGTCTCTTGATCATGTGAGACACACGGCCTGGCCACGCGGGAATGTATCCTCTGCACTTTTGAAAATTTTTCTGAGTACCCGGTTAAGTCCCGACCTGTTTCTAATGTATATTTTGGGCTTCGAGAGCTCGTATAAGAGACTTTAAGCCTGATTTTTATTGATTTCTAATATGAATGCTAAATGAAATGAAATTTCTGTTAATTGATTTGTAAATTATGGTAATACTCCGTAACTCTGTTCTGACGCCAACTACGGGTTAGGGGTGTTACAATAGGCCCGTGGCAGGCTCGATAAAGAAGGCATTATGGAAATCGAGTCAAGGTGAAGATTTGTGGAGTATGCCTCACATTTCAATCAAATTAAGACACAAATAGAGAGCAACGCCACGACGATGAAACCGGGGAGAAGTAAAAAGGACGACACGATAAGGGACGTCGCGACGTGTCATACAATTTTCTCAGTTTTCTTCTACCATTCAAATTCTATTTTTTTTCTAGTCAAACTTTGATTAGTATAGATATTTTAAGATTATTTGACCTATGAATTCAACCTATAAATAGACTCTTTTTTATCCTAGAAATATTAACCCATAACACATTTAAGTATTAGCTTTTACATGCTTTTAAGAAATTTTATGTTTAAGTTTTAAGGGTTTTTTTTCCGAGTTTCAGGGTTTAGTTTTATCTCCATCTTTGTACTCTTCATTTTTTCTGATTTAGTGAAATTATCTTTACCCGTAATTTTTTATCCTCTTCGAAGGGGTTTTTCCACGTAAAGTTTGTGTGTTCGATCTTTTCAATTTCTTTGTAATTTTTCTTATTCATTGCTTACACGACTTTATCTCCAATAGTAAGTCTTGAGACTTGGGGTCAAGTCTAGATACTGACAATCCTTGGAACATAAAATTTGAAATTATTATCATGCTCTCGAGACTTGGAGTGCAAGTCTCGATTGTAACAACCTAGTTTTCGATGGTACCAAAAAATGTGGTTTCAGAACCCCCTTTCCATAAATTGAGCTCGTAAATATTAAATATGAATATTTATAGGGTTAATATAAAAATATATTGAAGTTTGGCCTAACAATTTTGTCAATTAAATAGTTAATTTAGGCCCAATGACTAAATTGTAACAGTTCAATCACTATAGGTTTTTAATTAACCAAGGGTTTAGGGACCTAAATAGCAACTAACCAAAGGTACAAAATGGAAAATAAACCATTTTATATCATAAGATAGTGGATGATGATGTTGTTATCTACTAATAAGGTTAATAATAATTAAAGTAAACTAATTAAAAATTAAGTTAATTAATCAAGGTTAATTAAGGTATAATCAAAGTATAAAAGCTTAAATTAGTGGGAAAAGATGTCGTCTTCCTCATTTGCTTTCTTCTTGCTGTCTGTGGAAAGGAAAAACCTAAGGAAACTCTAAAACATTCTACCATCATTTGGTATGAAATTCAAGTTTTTTTCTTATAATTTTTATGGATTTGGAGTCATGGGAGCTTGATTTAGCTAGCCCATATACCAATTTGAAAAAATGTTAAAGTTTTAGAAATTTACCGTTGTTGATTTCTTGAAGAATTAGTCTTGAAATTGATAGATTTTAAGCTTAGAATATGAAAAGGACTAGATTGTGAAGTTAATTTAGCTTATTTGTTAACTTTGTTACATTAGTGACCAAATTGAATAAATATGAAACTTTTCATGGGATTGCTGGTGTAATTTACCCTAATAAAAATATAAAAATAAATTATATAATATTAAATTTTATTTTAAAATCGTTAATTATAAAAAAATTCAAAAATTTTCAAATACTTTTTCCAAAAATCAAATTTAACTTTAATAATTTTAATAAAAAATAAAAAATCATCTAAAATAAAAAGGAAAAAGAAAAATCTAAAACATAACTAAAAATTTCAATAAAAATATTAAAATAAATGTTAATAAATTAAAACTAAATAAAATGTTAAAACTTTCCAAATATTTAGTTTTAAAATTTATAAAATTAAAAAATTTTGTGTAAATCATTTATTATTTTTTAAAACTATGGAGATTTTATTTAAATGAATTATTATTTTTTTCGAAAACTTTATTTCTTTTTTAATCTTTCTAATTTGATTAAATTCTAAGGACAATTTATGCACTTATTAATTTATGTAGATTTAGTTCATCTATCTTGATTTATTTAAATTTGACCTCTTTATTTTTTTAAATTGCTCGGTCTTAATTTTTTCAATTATCTCTATCTGAAATATATATATAAGTTCAAATTCAACCATCAATTTTTACTATTTTTTTAATTTAGCCATTTTTTAATTTTTATAGAATAAGTCACGTTTTTTCTTCAACCTTCATTTCTTCTTCAATTCTATTTAGATTTTACCAGAAAACAATTTCATATAACTAACACTTTTTATTTTTATTCTTTCTTATTCTTATTCTTATTATTGTTGTGCTTTCACGGTCATTGACAGGTTTTATCTGCATTATTTTGTTGTGCACCCACAGCCAGAGCAGATTCCAATCGCGTCAGTTTGTTGTGTGTCCACAACCATTAGCAGTGAAAACTACAAATTAATGGTGGTTTATCCACATTGCAGAGTGATTAGAGAAGGGAGTTTTGGGGAACTCCCATTTTGGAGTGTAGTGGTGGGGTAGGATCTTTTTGATAAACTGAAATTGAATGACATTCATAAAAACATGAGCATACAAAATTGTGATTCTAAGATGATACACATATACACACTGTAACACCCTGAATAATTTATTACTATTTCTATAAATATCTAAGACAAATGTGTATTTGCTTCAGTGGTTAAGTGTTTTAGGTATGTGTATAAGGTCTTGGGTTCAAGTCTCACCTTTGCCAAATGTTGTTATTTTTCTAATCCTAGCCTTACCCTTGTTGAGTGGGCTTATAGAAGGTTCTCTGCTACTTTATATCAGAATGAGCCAGCTCGTTCGAGTGGTGAGGGGTTGTTGTGTTGGAGTATTCTTATGTTCGAATCCCTGTGCGAGCAAGGGTGTTAATTTTTGCTCGGTTGTGTGTTAGAGTTTTAGGAGAATTGGGATTCTAAGTAAGTGGTTTGTTAGTAGGTTAGTGGGGAGAAATTCGAAGGATTTGGGTATAATCAGATCATTTTTTTCTTTTTGATATATATTTTTCTCTCTTTGGAAACTCCCAAAATTTTTAACATTTATTTTTTTGTGTTCTGGAAAAAGTCTTTTTGTTTCCTTTCTTTTGAAATTCCATCACAATTTTGTCATTCAATTCTGGTTTTCAGTTCTTCGGTGTCCTTATATGGTTTGGTAAGTGTAAAGGGTGTTTTTGTGTAGGTTGGGGTAATCATTTTAACTGTTTAAATCAATGCTATTCTTTTCTTTCCGTTGTTGATTTTGAGTTTTGGCAATAGTGAATCGAGAAGAAAATGGCTCTCCTCTCGCAGAATTGTAATCAAAATTGTTCAGAGTGTTGGGGTAAGTGATGAAGGTTTGAATTGGACTATTGTCAATTTTGGTGGTTTCAGTTTAATCGTGAATTATGATTGATTTTGGACTTTGGTTTGTCAGTTTTAGGTGTTGGTGGTCTCGAAGTTGGTTTCGCATCAAAACCGTAACAGGTGTGTTCCCAAATCACGAAAAATGAGGTTTTGATGAAAGCCAAAATTACTTACTTTTGACTCCACATGGGCGTGTGACCGGCCGTGTGGGTGGCCGTGCGCAAGAGACGACCGTGTGGTAAGATGAGTGTGGCCGTGTGGGCCATACGGGCTAGGTCGAATTGGGTGTGTAATTTTTGGGCTAGGTTGTGTGAGCCACACGGGTAAGGCCAATTTGAGCGTGTAGGCCCACACGGGCAAACCAGATGGGAGTGTGGGCCCATATTTCTAAAATTTTCCCTAAGGTCACACGGGTCATTTTGATCGACTGTGGGCCTACCGTAGTGTCGGTATGGGCTAACCAAACCCTAAAACTATATGACCTGATAGTTGATATTCTACTCTGAGTATGTCACTGTTATGCATGTTTGACTATTCTGTTAAATTTATATATTTGATATCCGTATATGAGCATGTTAAGCATGATATTTCTGTATATGTAATCTGTAATTATGTTGGTGTGGGATTTGTATATGTGGATGAAGTGTTCTGTATGACGATCATCGTCTATATTCTGGCAGCATGACTACTATTACCTAATAGGTGTCATAACGACACAATGTGGTGTGTAGGGATGGGTGGGCATTTTTAACCTCACATGCTGTGATGGGATGGTCAGAGTTGGTGTGTAAAGAATGGGGGTAGGATTCTGTATATTTGTTCTATTATCTGTGTAAAGGACTTAAGTCCGAATCTGAATCTAGATCTGACTGTGTTTATGATATCTGTAGGATTAGCATGTCTAATTCTGTTGGGTTACACATTGAGTTTACGAAAACTCAAATTTGTTTGTCTGTTCTGTTCAGGTAATCCACAAACTTAGATGGGTCAGTACGGCAGAGGCTCAGCGATGACCACTTGATCGAGAACCATTTTACTTAGTAAATTATGGTTTTTATTTAAAAATCTAATTTTATTTGGGAGTTTTAATTTTTGGGACTCTCCGAACTGTTGATTTTTATTTTGGTTTTGGATGCGTTTTTGACTTTTTCATCACGTTGCATGACAGAAAACATGATTTTACGAAAACAAAGGTTTTTCTGAAAACACAAACTGGATTTTCCAAATTATGAAAGTTTTAAGACTTCTGCTTTGAATTATGTTTTGACTAATAATTGAATTAAATAACACTTTCGAATATGATTATAAATGATTATAAATTATAAAATTTGAATGATTTGACGAGATGACTCTTTTTTTAAAAAAACCCTACCTCGTGACATCTTCGGATTCAGCAATAACGTCTAGGCCAGGTTTGGGATGTTCCATTTAGTGGTATTAGAGCCAGGTTGCAAAACTCAGGCTATAAATTTTGGGTTCCAAAAATATGTTTCAAAAAGAATTGATTTTTAAATAGTTTGAATAATTTGAGAAAGTATGTAGTACACCGAGTCTCCGGTGTTGATCCTATAAGTATTTCTGAAACTATACTGAGATAGTTAGAGACTAAAATCTCTAAAACATTTCTGAACTTCTTATAATTTATGCATAAAATATCCGCTGATAATACTGGAACTGATGTAGAAAATTTCATAATGTAGATAAAATTAGAAATACACAATGAGTGCACGTAGAACTTGCAGACGTGGTATTCGTAGCCGTGGTAGAGGACGTAAGGGGGCTCGAGCTGAGTCTTCCTTTCTGGGCAGTATGCCAAATTTAGATATGAGTGAGACATCGATTTTTCCTGCTACTAAGGCTAGGTCTCCAGGCCATTCGACTGGGGACGACGCACTATCCCAAGCCATGTTAAGGATATTAGAGGGGGTCACTGGACCCAATTCTAGACCTGGGGATCGTGGGTCGGTAACTAAGCGACTCCGGTCTAATGATGCTGAGTTGTTTGGGGGTGTCACTAGAGTCGCCCCTACTGTGGCTGAGTATTGGTTGGAGGCCACTGAGAGGATTATGAATGATATAGACTGTACTCCCGAATAGAAACTTAAGGGTACAGTCTCGTTGCTTCGCGACGAAACATATCAATGGTGGTTATTGGTTGATGAGGGTACTCAGCCTGATCGTCTAAACTGGGACTTCTTTAAGATTACTTTTCAAGGGAAATATGTGGGTGTGAGCTATGTGGATGCTCGTAGGCGTGAGTTCATGAATCTCACGTAAGGTGATAGATCTGTGGCCGAGTATGAGGCCGAGTTTCTGAGGTTGAGCCGCTACGCTCGATGTATGGTGGCGTCTAAGTATGAGAAGTGCGTCCACTTTGAAGATAGCTTGAGGGATAATTTGAGAGTACTATTTCTCTACAGATGGAGCAGGAGTTTGCGATTTTGGTAGATAAGGCGAAGATCGCCGAGGAGGTTAAGCGCGTGGAGTGCCAGAATAGGGACCGAGAGAGAGGCAAGAATAAGAGGGATTCGGAGCCTTGTAGTTCTATTCAGAAGGCTAAGAAATAGGCCAGGCCTGATGAGCCAGTTAGAGTAGGGGTTCCTGTTGCTCCTATTGGGATTTAGTCGTGTGGAAATTGTGGTAGGCGCCATCCGGACGAGTATTGGAGGAGGTTAGAAGCTTGTTTGAGGTGTGGATCTTTGGAGCACCGTATTAAAGAGTGTCCACAGCGGGCTAATCAGATGCAAGCTTTCAGACCAGGTTTTGTACAGTCTCATAGGGCAGTTCAGCATCCACCTAGGGGCCGTGGACCGACTAGGGTTGGTAATGGTATAGGCCGTGGACAGAGAGCACCGAGTAGAGGTGCTAGTCAGATAGAGGCAAGGCAGCCTGCACTAGTTTATACTGCTCGACCCCGAGAGGATAGAGATGCACCTGATGTTATCACGGGTACGTTCTTTATTTTTGATGTACCTTATACTGCTCTAATAGACATAGGTTCTACACACTCCTATGTAGCTAGTTCTGTTTCTGAAAACATAGGAACTTTAGTTAAGAACACTTCTAGTGAAATTACTGTACTGAGTTTGTTGGGGTAGTTTGTTCTAGTTAGTAAATTTATAGGAGTGTTTTGTTAGTGGTGCAAGGGATTGTTTTTCTGGCAAATCTGATGGAGCTTTCGTTTGGGGAGTTTGACTTAATTCTGGGTATAGACTGGTTGGTTGAGCACTGAGTTAGTTTAGATTGCGTGACTAAGAGGGTCGTTCTGAGGACTAATGATGAAAAGGAAGTGGTTGTGATCGGTGAGCGTCGAGAGTAAATGTCCAATATGATCTCAGCTCTTATGGCCAAAAATTTGGTACGAAAAGAGTGTGGGGCTTATATGACTTCTGTCAGTATTTCAGTTTTTGGGGCTCTTCTATCGGGGATATCAGAATAGTGAAGGATTTTTTAGACGTCTTTCTTGAGGAGTTACCGTGTTTACCTCTGAATCAAGAAGTTGAGTTCGGTATTGAGCTTCTACCGGGTACAACTCTGGTGTCTATCACTCCATACTGTATGGCACCAAAGGAGATTGAAAAGGTTAAGGCTCAACTTCAAGAACTCCTGGATCGTGGGTTCATCCACCTTAGTGTGTCTCCGTTGGGGGCACCGGTTTTGTTTGTAAAGAAAAAGGATAGCACCATGAGGATATACATCGATTATTGACAATTAAATAAACTAACTGTGAAGAATAAGTATCCACTTCCAAGAATTGATAATTTGTTTGATCAGTTTCGAGGGGCTTTAGTGTTTTTAAATATTGATCTTTGTTATAGGTATCATCAGTTGAGAGTTAAGAAAATGGATGTTTATAAGATTACATTTAGGACTCGTTATGGAAATTACGAGTTCCTAGTTATACCTTTTGTTCTGACAAATGCTCCGGCTGCATTCATGGATCTGATGAACCGAGTTTTTTAGCCATACTTGGATCAGTTCATCGTGGTCTTCATCAAAAATATTCGGGTTTACCCTAAGACCAATGATGAGCATGATGAATATCTTAAAGTAGTGTTTCAAATACTTCAAGAGAAACAACTCTACGCTAAGTTGAGCAAGTGTGAGTTCTAGTTGCGTGAGGTAACTTTTCTGGGGCACGTAGTTTTTGCTGAGGGGATCTGAGTTGATCCTAGAAAGATTGAGGCTGTGCTTGATTGGAAACAGCCTAAGAACGTATTTGAAATCTGTCATTTTTTGGGTCTGGCGGGTTATTATCGGCTGTTTGTCAAGGGATTCTCTCTAATTGCAGCTTTTTTGACTATGCTTCTGCGTAAGGGTGTTTCTTTTGTTTGGGCTGATGCACAACAATCGAGCTTCGAGAAGCTCAAGTTTGTTCTAGCTCAGGCTCCTGTGCTGATATAGCTTGAATCTGGTAAAAAAATTGTGGTCTATAGTGATGCGTCGCATGTCCGTTTCTGACACATGATCTCGAGTTGACTGCTGTGGTTTTTGCGTTAAATATTTAGAGGCATTATCTGTACGGTGCAAGGTGCATCATCTACACTGATCACAAGAGCTTCAAGTACCTTCTTACTCAGAAGGAGTTGAAACTTAAACAACATCGATAGATTGAGCTGCTCAAAGATTATGACTGCACAATATAGTATCATCTTAGTAAGGCTAATGTGGTGGCCGGTGCTTTTAGTCATAGAGCGAAGACTGATTTGAGGGAGATGTTCGCTCGTTTTAGTCTGTTTGATGATGGGAGTCTGTTAGATGAGTTACAAGTTAAGCTGACTTGGATTAATCATATTCGGGATAATCAATTGGGGGATGAGTCTCTGGGTTTGCGGTTTCGTCAGATTGAGAGTGATAGTACTTCAGATTTTGGGCTGAATAAAGATGGAGTTCTGTGTTTTCAAGGTAGGATCTGTGTGCCGAACGATTCGAATTTGAGGCAGTCGATTCTGAGGGATGCGTATAGTAGCCCTTATGCTATACATCTCGGTGGTAATAAGATGTATTAAGATCTTCTTGAACTGTATTAGTGGCCGGGTTTAAAAGTGAGGTTACGAATTTTATTGCTCGATGTCTGACGTGCCAGCAAGTTAAGGCGGAGCACCAGTTACCTTCGGGTTTGTTATAACCTGTTAAGGTTCCTTTTTGGAAATGGGAACGAGTAATGATGGATTTCGTTAGTGGGTTACCCTTGACACCTACTAAGAAGGATTTTGTTTGGGTCATCGTGGATCAATTGATCAAGTCCACTCATTTTATTCCGGTTTAGACAGATTATTCTCTGCAGAAGTTAGCGAATCTCTATATCTCTAAGATTGTAAGACTGCATTGGGTTCCTGTATCGATAATTTTTGACAAAGATCCTCGCTTCACTTCTCAGTTCTAAAAGAAATTGCACGAGACTCTGGGTTCGAGACTAGACTTCAGTACTGCGTTCCATCCTCAGACCGATGGTCAATCTAAGAGAGTAATTCAGATACTGGAGGATATGCTTCGGAGTTGTGTAATAGATTTTCGAGGTAGTTGGGAGGATTATCTGCCGCTAGCTAAGTTCACCTACAATAACAGTTTTCAATCTAGCATCTAGATGACACCTTACAAGGCTTTGTATGGTTGTAAGTGTCGTACTTCGCTATGTTGGACTAAGTTGGGTGAGCATCGGGTTTTGGGTCCTAAGTTGGTTTCTGAGACCGAAGATAGGTTGGACTAATTTGGCATCGTCTGAAGGCGGCTTCTAATAGGCAAAAGTCTTATACCGATCTGAAAAAAAAGAAATATTAAGTACGTTGTCGATGATTTCGTGTTTCGTAAGGTTTCTCCGTGGAAGAAAGTTCTGAGGTTCGGTCGTAAGAGCAAGTTGAGCCTTAGGTTTATTAGGTCGTATCGGATTCTGAAGCATATGAGACCGGTCATTTATCAGTTGGAGCTACCTCTAGAGTTGGACCGTATCCATGATGTGTTTCATATCTCGATGTTGAGGCGGTACTGGTCTGATCCATCTCACGTTGTTTCTGTTGAGGAGATTGAGATTAAACCGGATTTGACTTTTGAGGAGGAGCCGGTTTAGATTCTAGATCGTGATATTAAGGTTCTGAGAAGGAAGGTCATTCCGTTAGTAAATGTTTTATGGCAGAATCATGACACTGAGAAAGCCATGTAGGAACTTGAAGGCTCGATGCGTCAGTAGTATCCTCATATATTTTGATCAGGAAAATTTTGAAGTCAAAATTTCTTTTAGAGGGTAGAGTTGTAACGCTTGAATAATTTATTTATATTTCTGTAAATATCTGACACAAATGTATATCTGCTTCAGGGGTTAAATACTCTGGGTGTGTATGTGAGGACTTAAGTTAAAGTCTCACCTTTGCCAAATGTTGTTATTTTTCTAATCCTAGCCTTACCCTTATTGAGTGGGCTTATAGAAGGTTCTTTGCTACTTTATATTAGAATGAGCATGCTGGTTCGAGTGGTAAGGGGTTGTTATGTTGGAGGTCTTGTGTTCGAATCTCTATAGGAACGAGGGTGTTAATTTTTCCTTGGTTGTGTGTTAGAGTTTTAGGGGAGTTCAGATTCTGAGTAAGTGGTTTGTTAGTGAGTTAGTGGGGAGAACTTCGAGGGATTTGGGTATAATCATATTATTTTTTTCTTTTTGATATTTTTTTCTCTCTTCGAAAACTCCCAAAATTTTTTACGTTCATTTTTTTGTGTTCTGGAAAATTTATTTTTGTTTCTTTACTTTTGAAATTCCATTACAATTTTGTAATTCAATTCTGATTTTTAGTTCTTCGATGTCTTTGCGCGGTTTGGTAAGTGTAAAGGGTGTTTTCGTGTGGGTTGGGGTAATCGTTTTAATTGTTCAAATCAATGCTATTCTTTTCTTTCCGTTGTTGATTTCGAGTTTTGGCAGTAGTGAATCGGGAAGAAAGGGGCTCTCCTCTCGTGGAATCGTAATTGAAATTATTGGGAGTGTTGGGGTAAGTGATGAAGGTTTAAATTGGACTGTTATCGATTTTGGTGGTTTCGGTTTAATCATGAATTATGATTCTTGTGTTCGAATCTCTACGGGAGCGAGGGTGTTAATTTTTGCTCGGTTGTGTGTTAGAGTTTTAGGGGAGTTCAGATTCTGAGTAAGTGGTTTGTTAGTGGGTTAGTTGGGAGAAATTCGAGGGATTTGGGTATAATCATATTATTTTTTTCTTTTTGATATATATTTTTCTCTCTAGAAACTCCCAAAATTTTTTACATTCATTTTTTTGTGTTCTGGCAAAATTCTTTTTGTTTCGTTACTTTTGAAATTCCATCGCAATTCTATCATTCAATTTCAGTTTTCAGTTCTTTGCTGTCCTTGCGCGGTTTGGTAAGTGTAAAGTGTGTTTTCGTGTGGGTTGGGGTAACCGTTTTAACAGTTCAAATCAATGCTATTCTTTTCTTTCCGTTGTTGATTTTGAGTTTTTGCAGCAGTGAATCGGGAAGAAAGGGGCTCTCCTCTCGTGGAATCGTAATCGAAATCGTTCGGAGTGTTGGGGTAAGTGATGAAAGTTTGAATTGGACTATTGTCGATTTTGGTGGTTTCGGTTTAATCATGAATTATGATTCTTGTGTTCGAATCTCTATGGGAGCGAGGGTGTTAATTTTTGCTCGGTTGTGTGTTAGAGTTTTAGGGGAGTTCAGATTCTGAGTAAGTGGTTTGTTAGTGTGTTAGTTGGGAGAAATTCGAGGGATTTGGGTATAATCATATTATTTTTTTCTTTTTGATATATATTTTTCTCTCTCTAGAAACTCCCAAAATTTTTTACATTCATTTTTTTGTGCTCTGGCAAAATTCTTTTTGTATCGTTACTTTTGAAATTCCATCGCAATTCTGTTATTCAATTTCAGTTTTCAGTTTTTCGCTGTCCTTTCGCAGTTTGGTAAGTGTAAAGGGTTTTTTCGTGTGGGTTGGGGTAACCATTTTAACTGTTCAAATCAATGCGATTCTTTTCTTTCCATTGTTGATTTTGAGTTTTGGCAGCAGTGAATCGGGAAGAAAGGGGCTCTCCTCTCGTGGAATCGTAATCGAAATCGTTCGGAGTGTTGGGGTAAGTGATGAAAGTTTGAATTGGACTATTGTCGGTTTTGGTGGTTTCGGTTTGATCATGAATTGTGATTCCTGTGTTCGAATCTCTACGGGAGCGAGGGCTTTAATTTTTTCTCGGTTGTGTGTTAGAGTTTTAAAGAAGTTGAGATTCTAAGTAAGTGGTCTGTTAGTGGGTTAGTTGGGAGAAATTCGATGGATTTGGGTATAATCATATTATTTTTTCTTTTTGATATATATTTTTCTCTCTCTAGAAACTCTCAAAATTTTTTACATTCATTTTTTTGTGTTCTGGCAAAATTCTTTTTGTTTTCTTACTTTTGAAATTCCATCGCAATTCTATCATTCAATTTTAGTTTTCAGTTCTTCGCTGTCCTTGCGCGGTTTGGCAAGTGTAAAAAGTGTTTTCGTGTGGGTTGGGGTAACTGTTTTAACTGATCAAAACAATGCTATTCTTTTCTTTCCATTGTTGATTTCGAGTTTTGGTAGCAGTGAATCGGGAAGAAAGGGGCTCTCCTCTCGTGGAATCGTAATCGAAATCGTTCGGAGTGTTGGGGTAAGTGATGAAAGTTTGAATAGGACTATTGTCGGTTTTGGTGGTTTCAGTTTGATCATGAATTATGATTCCTGTGTTCGAATCTCTACAGGAGCGAGGGTGTTAATTTTTGCTCGGTCGTGTGTTAGAACTTTAAAGAAGTTGAGATTCCGAGTAAGTGGTTTGTTAGTGGGTTAGTTGGGAGAAATTCGAGGGATTTGGGTATAATCATATTATTTATTTCTTTTTGATATTTTTTTCTCTCTCTAGAAACTCCCAAAATTTTTGGCATTCATTATTTTGTGTTCTGGCAAAATTCTTTTTGTTTCCTTACTTTTGAAATTCCATCTCAATTCTATCATTCAATTTCAGTTTTCAGTTCTTCGCTGTCTTTGCGCGGTTTGGTAAGTGTAAAGGGTGTTTTCGTGTGGGTTGGGGTAACCGTTTTAACTGGTCAAGTCAATGCTATTCTTTTCTTTCCATTGTTGATTTCAAGTTTTGGCAGCAGTGAATCGGGAAGAAAGGGGCTCTCCTCTCGTGGAATCGTAATTGAAATCATTCGGAGTGTTGGGGTATGTGATAAAGGTTTGAATCGGACTGTTGTCGATTTTGGTGGTGTCGGTTTAATCATGAATTATGATTCCTGTGTTCGAATCTCTATAGGAGCGAGGGTGTTAATTTTTGGTCGGTTGTGTGTTAGAGTTTTAAAGAAATTGAGATTCTGAGTAAGTGGTTTGTTAGTGGGTTAGTTGGGAGAAATTCGAGGGATTTGGGTATAATCATATTATTTTTTCTTTTTGATATTTATTTTTCTCTCTCTAGAAACTCCCAAAATTTATGACATTCATTTTTTTGTGTTCTGGCAAAATTCTTTTTGTTTCCTCACTTTTGAAATTCCATCGCAATTCTATCATTCAATTTTGGTTTTCAGTTCTTTACTTTTCTTGCGCGGTTTGGTAAGTGTAAAGGGTGTTTTCATGTGGGTTGAGGTAATCGTTTTAACTGTTCAAATCGATGCTATTCTTTTCTTTCCGTTGTTGATTTCGAGTTTTGGCAGCAGTGAATTGGGAAGAAAGGGGCTCTCTTATCATGGAATCGTAATCGAAATTGTTTGGAGTGTTGGGGTAAGTGATGAAGGTTTGAATTGGACTGTTTTCGATTTTGATGGCTTCAATTTAATCATGAATTATGATTGATTTTTGACTTTGGTTTGTCAGTTTTAGGTTCTAGTGGTCTCGGGGTTGGTTTCGCATCAAAATCGTAACAGGTGTGTTCCCAAATAGTGAAAAAAAGATGTTTCAGCGAAAGCTAAAATTGCCTACTGTCGATGCCACACGGGCGTGTGGTCGGTAGTGTGCGATACACGATAATGTGTTTGACGAGGGTATGGTTGTGCACAAGACACGGCCATGTGGTGAGGTGAGTGTCGTCGTGTGGGCTGCACAGGCTAGGCCAAATTGGACGTGTGGGTTTTGGGCTAGGCCGTGTGAGGCACACGGGTAAGGTCAATTTGAGCGTGTGGGCCCACATGGGCATGTGGGCCCATATTTCTGAAATTTTCCCTAGGGTCACACAAGTCATTTCGATCAACTGTGGGTCTACCGTAGGGTCGTTAAGGGCTAACCAAACCCTAAAATAATGTGATCTGGTAGTTGATATTCTGCTCTGAGTATGACACTGTTATGCATGTCTGATTATTTTGTTAAATTTATATATTTGATATCTGTATATGAGCATGTTAAGCATGACATTTCTGTATCTGTAATCTGTAATCTGTAATCTGTAATTATGTTGGGGTCCAATTTGTATATGTGGAGGAAGTGTTCTATATGGCGATCATCACCTATATTCTGGTAGCATGACTGCATATTATCTGATATGTGTCGTAACGACACAATGTGGTGTGTAGGGATGGGTGGGTGTTTTTAACCCCACATGGTGTGATGGGATGGTCAGAGTTGGTGTGTAGAGAATGGGGGTAGGATTCTGTATATTTGTTCTATTATCTGTGTAAAGGACTTAAGTCCGAATCTGAATCTAGATCTGATTGCGTTTATGATATCTGTAGGATTAGCATGTCTAATTTTGTTGGATTACACACTGAGTTTACGAAAACTTTACATCTGTTTGTCTATTCTATTCAGGTAATCCTCAAACTTAGACGGGTCAGTGCGACGGAGGCTCAACGGTGACCACTTGATCGAGAACCATTTTACTTAGTAAATTATGGTTTTTATTTATAAATCTGGTTTTATTTGGGAGTTCGTATTTTTTGGCACTCTCCGTACTGTTGGTTTTTATTTGGTTTTGGATGCGTTTTTGACTCTTTCATCGTTTTGCATGACAGAAAACACGGTTTTACGAAAATAATGGTTTTTCTGAAAACACGAATTGAATTTTCCAAATTATGACGGTTTGAAGACTTCCGCTGTAAATTATGTTTTGACTAATAATTGGATTAAATAACACTTTCGAATATGGTTATAAACGATTATAAATTATGAAATTTGAATGATTTAACGAGACGACTCTGTTTTTAAAAAACCCTACCTCGTGACATCTCCAGATTCGGCCATAACGTCTAGGCCGAGTTTGGGGTGTTACACACACATATTTACATTGTTGTGTACTATGAAATTTTGATATCTGTGAAATTACTACGGAGAATTGTTTGATGAATAATGTTTCTGTATGATTAACCGTTACACCGATTATTCTTGTGTTGAATTAATCTGAAATAACGACATTATGAATTAGTATTCAATTATGATTATTTTAAATCCAGAGAAATTTATAATGAAGTGTTTTATGTGAAAAACCGTTAATCTAAAGTGTGTTTGTGTTTATTCTTGGAATTGTTAAAGTGCTTCGTATACTGTTTTGTTTCGATTTCCTTGTGACAGAATCACATTGAGCTTTCATATCTCACTCCCTTTTATTTTCCTTCTTTTCAGATAACCCACAAGGTTAGGACGCGAGTCAGTATTCAGAGGGCTCGACTTGGAATATTGATTTCTATATAAAAATATTTTAGACTGATTATTTTATAATTCCTTTTATTTAAAACTGTATTATTATTGTGGTATGGGACTTAGTTTACGGTTTTTACTTAGGCATGCATGACATTTAAATCATTTAGGCTATTAGAATATGAATTTTTATTTAATTATGTATGAAACATGGTTTTTATTAAAATTATGTTAATATCAATTTTCCTCTGTTAAATTGTAAATGTGTTTTGTTAAGAAAGTAATTCGAATTTTCAACTAAGTTTTCAATAGAAAACATCATTATAATAAAGATATTAAACTTAATAGTTTTTCTTAAAACTCTCGAGTTTTTTCTGAAAAGAGACAAAACTTCTTTCTAGAATGAACAAATGGTTCTAAAGGACCGTTTTTCAAAAACTCCGATAATTTACCAGGCTGCTTTGGTGGCCGATGTAATCTCTCAATATGGGTCTAACGTCTAGGGTGGGTTGGGTTGTTTACAAGTTTTTCATTTTTAAAATAGGCCAAGTTTATGCAAAATTTTAAGCTCATTTTTCGGGTTGAGCCGGGTCCAGGACCTAGAAAATGGGTCTAAAATTTAGTACAGGCCTGACCCATGATTAGGTCTAATTCTATCATTGGACCAATATTTTTTTGAAAGCATTTTGATTTCTATTAGAAACTAATAATTTGTTTTATTTTTCAATATATATTACTTTTTACCTCTCATTTAAAATTTATACTTTTATCTTGATCTCTAATACTAGGAAATATAGTAAGGTAGTCAGTATCGTACCGATGAATATATCGTTTTTCTACCGGTATTGGTATATATTGGAAACAATTTATTTTGGTGTACCGTTTCAAATTTTTCAAAAGTTGGATTTAATTCAAATAAACATGAGCAGAATAAATAATAATTGCTTTATTGTTGGTTAATCTTAATCAATCGATTACCATGTCCTGCTAATACTATAGCTCCATATGATAGCTTGTAGAAGTAATACTATAGCTCCATATGTCTCATGTACCAAAATTCATACCCTATTTCATTTGGCAAACTCATAGCAATATACTAGACTATGTTTTCAATTGTTGCATCACATTCATTTATATTTCTTAGCATATTACTTGTTCACCTCGTTTTCTCATTTCTTTCTCAAATAAATTGATTCATTTCATATTCATATCGGTCTTTAAGGCTCGTTTTAAGCCGGTTCGTATGATCTTTCACATGCTATTAGTTGCCACATAGATGCAAGTTTCACTATTAACTATTTGCTTCACATATCATATATCATTAATCAAACTTTATGTTTTATCATCCCTATTAACCAAACACAAACTCAGGATGGATACATAGATTATCCAACCATCACAGCCATATATCTGGCACCTATTGCTTCATCGGAACATCTGAAGTATAAATTGCGCTCCACGCCTCATTGGTATAACCAAAGTAAAGTGTGCTCCGCACCTCATTAGACGTCCGAAGTATAATATGCGCTCCACTCCTTATCAGTATAAACCAAAGTATATCTTGTACACTAATCCCGTAACATACCAACAATAACCAACCTTGCTTGAGATAGTTAATAGGGTAACCAATGTTCCATATACACATTTATAAATATGATCACATATCATAGTTTCATATAATACTTACTTATACCATGCTCATCTCGATTTGATTCGTAACATATCATATCATTATATACTTACCGTATCATGAGACAAGTAGAGTCATTTCCTTAATCACGCCATTTCGCAATAAAGTATATATATAATGATATGATATGTTACTCGTCTACGAGTCTTGCCTTTCCTTTCTTTCGAGACAGTCCAACATCACCTTTAGTTATGCTTGATAATTCAATTATAATGACGATAGTAGTTCACATCCAAATCACATTAAAACACATAATTAACATATTTTACATTTTATTCATTTTAGTCCCTACATTCGAAACACTCATATTTTTCGATATTTAACTTCATATTAAAATCTGATTTCATACCCTTTCATTCACTACACCAGAACAGGTTTTTAGCGGCATTTTTTAGGCCTTTAGCGGCGCTTTTTAGCGCCACTAAAGGTATTTGCGGTGCTTCCACAAGCGCCGCAAAAAACACCGCTAACGACAACGTCGCTAACGTTTGCAGCGTTTACAAAAAAAACGCTGCTAAAGGTCATGTTCTTTAGCGGCACTTCGAAAAAAATGCCGCTAAAGGTCATGTTCTTTAGCGGCGCTTAAAAAAAAGACGTCACTAAAGATCATGTTCTTTAGCGGCGTTTAAAAAAAAGACGCCGCTAAAGATCTTGTTCTTTAGCGGCGCATGGAGAAAAACGCCGCTAAAGATCATGTTCTTTAGCGGCGCTTAGACTAAAATACCGCTAAAGATCATATTCTTTAGCGACGCTTGGTAAAAAATGCCACTATAGATCATGTTCTTTAGCTACGCTTTCTTCACAAACGCCGCAAAATGAAATGTTCTTTAGCGGCACTTTCTTAAAAAATGCCACTAATTTTGGGATTTTTGTAAAATAAAATTTTCCATTTTTTCAGCCCTCCTGTAACAACAAATCAAAAGCAACTAGATCTAAACCAGCCAAAAGCAATAAATTTATATAATATTTCAAATTAAACGAATAAAATAATATTAATATCAATAAGTAAAAGTGAATTCATACTTTTCTTTACAAAAATGTTAAAAGTTAAAATGATAAAAATATTAATGCAATACACTATAACGGCGGAAGTTGTGACTGCTGAAACATCTTCATCATAATCTGAAGCTGCTGTTGAAGTTCGTCGTACTTTTTGCTCTGCTCTGCTTCTCTCAATGCTGCATCTGCTTTAAGTTGTAGCTGGAGTTCTTCATATTTCTTTTGAACCTCTACTTCTCTTGCTGCTTCTCTCACTGCAGCCTCTGCTTCTCTCGCTGTAGCCTTTGCTTCCCTCGCTGCCGCCTCTGCTTTAAGTTGTAGCTGGAGTTCTTCATATTTCCTTTGAACCTCAAATGTGGTCGCTTGCATCTAAGCCATCTGGTCTTTTAACCTTTGAACTTCAGCTTGAGCCTGACTCCCCGAAGCCATGTATTGCTGCGGGCTGGATCTAAAATATTGGGTTGGGCTAACAAAAGATCTTTGAAATCAAACCCGACCATACCTTTCAGGACCCAAAAATTCAATAATAATCCGGTTATCAATGTCTTCAGGATGAACAGAACTATCAGCAGAAGCAATCGCTTCGTACTCCGCCTTTTTATCCTTTAGTTTTTCCTAATAAATAAATCACATAGTTAGGAACGCAATATATATTTAAAAAAACAAATGCAACATAACAATAGTCGCATTACAAGCAATGAATTAAACCATTAGAAAATAAACACTATAAATAACTAAAACAAGTCAAATCGTATTAAGTAAACGTACCATAATTTCACCAGCTTCAGGAGTCATAACAGATCCATCTTTCTTCTTATGTGTAATTTCAAAAAGTTGAAGGTGTCCAAATTTTTGACTGGACGACCGTTCTTACAATATAGTAGTAAAAATATTATTTAATGGAAGGTTATACATATTTGACAATATTAAAAAATTAAAAATACCTCCGCCTCAGCTACACATGCAAAACTTCTCGACCCGGCTGTGTGAGTGAATTTTTGTTTCTGCCTGCTGCTTTTTCCAACTCGTTCACGATCCTACGTTATGAAATTTTTAGTACGTAAATAGTAAATACTATAAACCAAAATAATTACAATAGTTTGGAAGTACGTCATACCTCGTCTTTCTTCGAATGCCAAAATCTAACCGCATCTTCCCATTGGTACCTCAGCATACCCGGCGGGACATTTTGCAATTTCTCATCAAGGGTTGTTTTTGTCTTATAATAATATTTCTTCAAAGTACTTTTATGGTCTCTCCATCTTTTTCCCAATGCCTTCTTTACATAAACATTCGAGACCCCTAAAGCAAACCTCGCCTATAAAAACACAAGTTAATAAAGTAAATATAAATGAAACTATTTCCCAAGCATTACAGATGACATTAACATTTTGATACCTTAATATTATCGAGGGCTCGGTTTTTGTTGCTATCGGGCATTTGATGCCATGACTCGTAATTGATAGGCAACATATTCGCATTTCGTGCTAAAATGTCCATGTATCCTGCTAAAAGTTGAGCTTCTGATCCAACAGGCTGACCAAAACTGTTTCTGTATACCTTGACACGCTTGACTGGATCTAACTCGTATAAATCTCTAAGTAGCGTACGTCCTCGACCTCTGCGCGTCCCACCATTTTCAGCTGCAAATGGTATATTATAATATAAGAATTTGAAAAATAAATCAATTATAAGTCAACACGCATGTAAATTAAATGTAAAATTACTTTGAACTTCTGTAGGATCCTCAGGTGTAATCGGAACATTCGAAGATCCAATTACTGTCTGTTGTTCAGTACTATTTGTTTCTGTCAAGTTTGGATCATTTTGAACAATGCTTCCCCTTGGAATTTTTCGTCTAGGCATTTTATCTTCAATACACATAAAATAGTTGAAAACTTAATAACTAATTACAACAATAACAACACATATAAAATAGTTGAAATATATAATAAGACCAAGATTTAAATTATGATATTACATATAATTAAACAATCGTAAAATCTTACTACGTTATTATTCGTAAATATCTTCATCCGTATGCTGACGAACCCATTGAAATTGTGTACTAGTACTAGGGATATTATCGTTTAAGTTTTGTTCTGGAAAGGGCAAAGTTTCTGATCTGTCGTCGATGTTATCTCTACTTCCACTGCCCATGTCAAACAAGTCTCTAGGGATGTTACGGAGTACAACGTACCAACCCTCATCAGTTGGAGCTTTTGAGTAAAAAACTTGTTTGACTTGAGATAAGAATACATACGGCTCATCTATCAGCTGTTGTCCTGTGTGAATCAATCAAGCGAAGTTCACTATTGTAAAACCAAATTGATCTTGCTTAATTCCACGAGCAGTCTTAACATCAGGCCAATCACCTCGAAACAAGACAACTTTCCATTTTCCGTAGTAATCCAACTCAATTATGTCAGTAAGAAGTCCGAAATATTCCACATTCCCTCGACAGGATTATTGTCCCTAGCACTAGCATAACTTGTAATTGAGGAATTAACAATTATTCCACAATTTTGCGTTCTCCTCAACCTCTCGCGATATTTTGTATGAAATCTGAATCCGTTGATGAGGAACGCACTATATCTTTTAACCACTCGATTTGGACCTTAAGAGAGCCATTTAACTTTGCCGTTTACGTTCTTCCCACTCCAAACCTATTGAATGGAAAGTAAAATGAGTAATTAAAAATGTTATAAGAAAAATGTTAAAAGTAAGCGAAAGCTCCAACTGCATACTGTTTAGCTTAACCATTCATGAAAAGGTTCTATAAACAACTTATTGACATCTCGATGTTGTGTTCTTCGGGAGTGCGAACGAGATCTCAATATTTGTTTGTACTCACTATGTTAAAAAATGTTCACTTTGTTAGAAGAAAAACAATTTTTAATTTGATAAATATTATCAAATTTGTAGAACTTACTTTCGTAAAGGTTCCATTGATTCGTGGTGAAACAGAACATATCGATGTGCTTGTACCCACGATAAATAATCTAATTCTACAATTTCAACTTTGCCGATTGGTTCTCCAAAACTTTGGAACAAATAAGTATCGGCGAAGTTATGGTCTGTGAGTCTAGCATTCCTATTTGGTCTGTTCAACCTTGTTTCAACATCTTCCAAATATCTTGAGCAAAAGGTCATACATTCCTCTGCCAAGTAGCCTTCAACAATCGATCATTCTGGATATCGCTCGTTGCAGCAGTAAGACTTTAATTTGGGTAGGAACCTAAATGCGATATACAACACTATCAAAAGTTGTAACTAAAGGCATAGAGGTGAATGAAGGAAAACTTTAAAAATTTTAATTAACACCTTTCTATGGGATACATCCTGTAACACCCCTAACCCATATCCGTTGCCGGATTAGGATTAAGGGGTGATACTAAATATTGAAACATTTCACTTAACAGAATGAACCAAATATCAAGCTGCATATAAATATGTGTCTTGAATATGTAAATATATATATTTAAAATCCTAATTTATTTCACCTAATTATCAAAAACAATTTATTCGCCAAAAATATAAGTCATTAACAATCCACACTAAATATCAATCATGCTTTACTAATTAAAAATTTTATATCATTCAAATACTTAAAACATTTTAAGAATTAACATTTACCATTACATATCATATGCCGAGCCAATATTAAAACTACTACTTGCATACATTTATTTCATTAATAAATGATTAACTATGTAACATACTACAGACATAAAGAACCAACTCTGTTTTGGACAGCAATTATTCAACAAATTGGACAGCAATAATATGCTCAAAATGGACAGCATTATACATCAAATTAGACAGCTTAAATATACCCAAAATTGGACAGCATTATACATCAAATTAGACAGCTTAAATACACTCACAATTGGACAGCATTATACATCAAATTAGACAGCTTAAATATACTCAAAATTGGACAGCATTACACATTAAAATGGACAGCATCAATACACTCAAAATTGGACAGCATTATACATTAAAATGGACAGCATCAATACACTCAAAATTGAACAGCATTATACATTAAAATTGACAGCATCAATACACTCAAAATTGGACAGCATTATACATTAAAATGGGCAGCATCAATACACTCAAAATTGGACTGCATTATACATTAAAATGGACAGCATCAATACACTCAAAATGGACATCAAATTTGGCAGCTTTAAATTGCTTTAATTGGATAGCATTATACATCAAATTATAACACAAAAATGCACCTACTTTCTCACTACCGTTATGTGCTCATATGACCTTGACAACTTGCACCATATTATACACTATTAACCTCTAATTTTGTACCTAATTTACATGCTTAATATGCATACACTAAATCAAACCTGTACCACACAATAGGTCATCACATCTTTAAAAAGAAAATAATTATTGAACTTATATCTAAGCCAAATATATACATTATCTAAATCTAATTAATCATGCACATGATACATAAGCATATACCCCAAATTGTCCATTAACTATATGTATCAAAATCAAATTCAAACAAAAAGAGATAAGCCATTTTCGCATGGCTTTTAATTAACAAACACATTGGTTTCAAAATCAACATTTTTAACTATGCTATACATGCCATATACTTGAAAACAATTTAGCAAAATACCAAAAGAAGACACCGATAGTGTGATGAGCTTAGCTGACGATCCCCGAACACGTAGCGATCACCAAAATCTATACATCAAAACAATAATCCAACACGTTGTAAGCTAATTTAGCTTAGTAAGTTACAAGCAAATAAACTCTACAATTTAACTTAACATCTAGAATAATATTTAACCAATTCATACTTCTAAATCATCTTACCTTTAGCTTACCATGGCATAATATAATTATTCACTTCATACTATGATTTAACAAAAATCAATATATTAACACAACTATAAGCATTTCTTCAAATTTAAGTACAAGGCTAAGTACATTATGCATTTTATTATCATAAAATATAAAGAATCATCTTAAATAAATATGATTCCAATTATAATCACCACCTAGGTTTAATACTTACAAAACTTAATCTTGAATACCACCAAAATAATTATTACTCACTTTATTACTCATAATTTCTCAATAAGTCAAATACTTGATATTAGTAATCTTTCGAAAATATTTAATAAGTACGCACACTTAGTGCTTAATAATCAAACTCGCACACTTAGTGCTTTACCCTTATACTCGCACACTTAGTGCATTTCAATTAAACTCGCACACTTAGTGCTAATCTCATTATCGTATATTTTTATACTCGCACACTTAGTGTTGGAAGTCGACAACTTAATTCGTCATATTTCAAAAATTTTTATCACTACATATATATCAATTCAATTCAGCATAATTAAGTAGATGTTAAGATAATTTAAAACGACACAAATATGTATGCTTAATAACTTACCTCGGATATCGTCGACTAATAAATCGACTACTCAACTACCTTTGAGTTCCCCCGATCTAAATCCGATTTCTTGGTTTCTTGATCTAAACATATTCAAATAAATCCCATTTAAACATGTTTTCATTCAATTTAGTCTAAGAACACATAAATGGGCAAATTACATTTTTACCCCTAATATTTCACATTTTCATAATTTAGTCCTTTTTGCTCAAAAGACAAAATACACAAAATTTGACTACACTCCTTAAAGGCCGAATATTCCTAGTGTCCATACAAACCCACACATTTCATTTATTTCACATTTTAGTCCCTTAAAAATTTTATTTTTACAACTTAACCCTAATTACTCAAATTCATCAAAAATTCAAAGACAAAGCATGTTAATCTTTCACATATCTTTCATATTTCATCATCAACTATCACAAGCTCAAGCATTCATCAATGGCATTTCTCAAATCATCAACAATTCACAAAATTAAGGCATGGGTTTTGAAGTATTCAAAGCAACGATCTCAAAAACGTAAAAATTATCAAAAAACCGAACAAAAACTAACCTTGAATTAAGCTTTCAAAAGGGCCGAATATTTCAAGCTCTCAAACCTAGTTTTTCTTTTCTATTTTCGGTGATACAAACAATGAAGAAAAAGTTTATTTCTTTTATGTTTTATGATATAATAACATAATATTATATTATTATTATAACTTTTATATTTAATATATAAAAACTATACATATTAACTATCATTGCCATCCACTATCCTTTAAAATGGGCTAATTGCCTTTTAAGAACCTTATATTTAAAAGCCACCATCAAATAAGCACTTTACACCTTAATAATCAAACTTCACATTTTATGCAATTTGATACTTTTGTCAATTAAACACATAAACAACAAAATTAATTCACGAAACTTTCACACATTTAAATTCACACATCATAAACACACAAAATAATATTAAAATATTTTTTAGACTCGGATTCGTGGTCCCGAAACCACTATTCCGATTAGGGTCAAAATTGGGCTGTTACAACTCTCCCCCCTTTAAAAATTTTCGTCCCCGAAAATCTTAGCAGTGAATATGTTCGGATAGCGTTCTTTCATTGCGCCTTCCAGCTCCCAAGTTGCCTCTTCAACTCCGTGTTTATGCCATAGTACTTTTACTAACGGAATTTTCTTATTTCGCAGTTCTTTAACTTCATGAGCCAGAACATGAATCGGTTCTTCTTCATATGACATATCAGAGTTAATTTCAATCTCGGTCGGACTAATCACGTGCGAAGGATCGGATCTGTATCTACGAAGCATCGAAACATGGAATACATTGTGAATCTTTTCTAACTCAGGTGACAACAACAATCTATAAGCAACCGGGCCGATGTGCTCTATAATCTCATACGGTCTAATGAATCTCGGACTTAATTTGCCTTTGCGACCAAATCTGAGTATTTTCTTCCACGGTGAGACTTTCAAAAACACTTTGTCCCTGATCTGAAATTCTATATCCTTTCTTTTCAAATCCGCATAGGATTTCTGACGATCCGATGTTGATTTCAGACTGTCCCGAATCACTTTCACTTTCTGTTCAGTCTCTTTAATCAAATCGACCCCGTGTATCTTATTTTCACTGAGCTCAGTCCAATACAATGGAGTACGACATTTACGACCGTACAAAGCCTCGTAAGGTGCCATTTTGATACTAGATTGAAAGCTATTATTATAAGCAAATTCAATCAAAGGTAAGTATCGTTCTTACGTACCTTCAAACTCAAGAATGCAACATCTCAACATATCCTCAAGTATCTGAATGATTCGCTTGGATTGACCATCTGTTTGCGGATGGAAAGCTGTGCTAAAATGTAGTTTCGTACCTAAAGCATCTTGTAATTTCCTCCAAAACCGCGATGTAAATCTCGGGTCTCTGTCTGAAACAATAGAAATAGGTACACCATGCAACCTCACAATTTGTGAAACATACAATTCCGCGAGTTTATCGAGCGAAAAATCTGTGCGAATCGGAATAAAGTGTGTCGATTTTGTCAATCTATCAATAATAACCCAGATTGCATCTTTCTTGATCGGTGTCAACGGTAAACCGGATACGAAATCCATCGTGACTCGATCCCATTTCCATTCAGGTATCATGATCGGCTGAAGCAACCCAGATGGTACCTGATGCTCGGCTTTAACTTGCTGACAAATTAAACATTTTGAAACAAAGTCAGAAATGTCTCGTTTCATACCATGCCACCAATAGTGCTGTTTCAGGTCGTTGTACATTTTCATACTACCCGGATGAACAGAAAATCGACTATTATGAGCTTCATTCAAAATCACCTGAATTAACTTTGAATTTCTCGGAACACATAATTGGTTTCTGAATCTCAAACAATCCTCAGCATCAATTAGAAACTCTGAATCAACATTTAAGTCACACTGAGCTCGTTTTGCGATTAAATCATCATCAGCTTTCTGAGCTTCACAAATCTGTTGAACAAGTAACGGTTTTGCTTTCAATTCAGCTATTATCGCACCATCATCAGATATAGCCATATGTGCATTCATTGCACGCAAAGTAAATAGTGTTTTTCGACTTAGGGCATCAGCAACAACATTAGCCTTTCCCGGATGATAGTCAATCACAAGCTCGTAATCTTTTAGCAATTCTAACCATTGACGCTGTCTCAAATTTAGATCTTTCTGAGTCATCAAGTACTTCAGGCTTTTGTGATCGGAATAAACATGACATTTTTCGCCAAACAGATAGTGGCGCCATATTTTCAATGCAAATACAATAGCGGCCAATTCCAAATCGTGCGTCGGATAGTTCTTTTCATGCGGCTTTAAC
Organism: Gossypium hirsutum; assembly: GCF_007990345.1. Taxonomy (NCBI): domain Eukaryota; kingdom Viridiplantae; phylum Streptophyta; class Magnoliopsida; order Malvales; family Malvaceae; genus Gossypium; species Gossypium hirsutum. The sequence continues at coordinate 36,414,595 of NC_053444.1, forward strand.
TGTCTCGAGGCATAGGCTACAACTTTGCCTTCCTGCATCAAAACACAGCCTAACCCATTTAAAGATGCATCACTATAGATAACAAACTCTTTACCCGATTCTAGCTGAACTAATACTGGAGCTTCGGTCAAAAGAGCTTTCAACTGATTGAAACTTTTCTGGCACTTTTCTGACCACTCAAACTTAACGTCTTTCTGTAGTAGCTTTGTCATCGGGGTCGCAATCATAGAGAATCCTTTTACGAACCGTCTATAATAACCCGCAAGTCCCAGAAAACTTCGAACTTCCGAAACATTTCTCGGAGGTTTCCAATCAAGTATAGCTGAAATCTTGCTCGAATCAACTCGAATACCTGATGCCGATATAACATGGCCCAAGAAACTAACTTCACGTAACCAAAACTCACATTTACTAAATTTTGCATACAACTGTTTATCTCGTAATGTCTGTAACACAAGTCTCAAATGTTCGACATGCTCTGTCTCATCACGGGAGTAGATCAGGATATCATCTATGAATACCACTACAAACTAATCTAGGTACTGTCTAAAGATCCGATTCATCAAGTCCATGAAAATAGCAGGTGCATTAGTAAGTCCAAAAGGCATAACCAGAAACTCATAATGTCCATACCTCGTTCGGAAAGTAGTCTTTGGCACATCAGAGTCTTTAACTCGCAACTGATAGTAGCCTGATCTCAGATCTATCTTCGAAAACACAGTAGCCCCTTTCAACTGATCGAACAAATCATCAATCCGTGGTAACGGATACTTATTCTTTATAGTCACCTTATTGAGCTGTCGATAATCAATCTACATTCTCATTGTTCCGTCTTTCTTTCTCACAAATAGAACTGGTGCACCCCAAGGAGAGAAACTCGGTCGTGCAAAACATTTATCAGTCAACTCTTGCAACTGTGCTTTTAGTTCTTTTAATTCGGTCGGTGTCATACGGTATGGAGCTATCGAAATTGGAGTCGTCCCCGGTACTAACTCAATACCAAACTCTACTTCTCGAATAGGTGGTAAACCCGGTAATTCTTCAGGAAACACATTTGGATACTCACATACAATAGGTACTGATTCAATCTTCTTTTCTATCACTTTACTATCAAGAACATATGCAAGATAAGCTTCACAACCTTTTCTCACATACTTCTGAGCCAACATAGAGGATATCACCGCCGATAAACCATTCAGATCATTAGATTCAATCCGAATAATCTCGTCATTCAGGCATCTTAAATAAATAGTCTTCCTTTTGTAGTTAACCACAGCATCGTGTGAAGTCAACCAGTCCATACCCAAAATTATATCGAACTCGTCAAATGGCAACAACATCAAATCGGCCGTAAAACACAAATCTCGAATCATCAACGGACAATTCTTACACACTTTGTCAACCAACACACCCCGGCCCAGGGGGTTTGATACTCTAATCACAAATTCAATAGACTCAATAGGCAAAGTCTTACTGAATGCTAAAGTTTCACACACATATGAATGAGTTGAACCAGGATCAATCAGTGCAATAACATTAGTATTATAGAGAGTGAAAGTACCAGTGATAACGTCTGGGGATGAAGCCTCCTCACGTGCGCGAATGGCATAAGCTCTGGCAGGTGCGCGAGCCTCAGATCTAACAGCTGTATCTTTAGTACCTCTCTGACTGGCACTCACATTACCCGTGTTTCTGGGTGGTCTACCTCGAGCTGCTGTGTTACCCGATCTCATATTCTGAGTCGAATTTTGATCCGCAAACTCTGGGCAGTCACGAATAAAATGATCTTTCGATCCACATTTATAGCAAACTCGATTGTTGTACTTGCCCCAACACTCACCAACATGTCTCCTACCACACTGCTGACACTCAGGTTTATTCAGTCGGGTATTACCAACACTAGCAACTGAGGTGGCTCTTGAACTCATTGGTGATCGTTCTTGTATAGAAAGCCCGGCAGTAGCCTTAGATCGGCTACTAACATCTCTGAACTTTTTTGTTGCCGTCTGGAAAGTTTTACTCGCTGATCTCTTGCGAAAATCACTAGCTTCAAACTCAGCTTTTCTTTTCTCTTTGCTGAGTTCTTCAGCCTTGCAAGCTCGCTCGACGAGTACTACGAACTCTTTTATTTCGAGTATGCCTACAAGCAATTTTATGTCTTCATTCAGCCCTTCCTCGAATCTTTTACACATAGCAGTCTCGGTCGCAACACACTCTCGGGCATATCGGCTGAGTCTCACAAACTCGCGCTCATAATCAGATACGGTCATACGACCCTGTTTTAGCTCGAGAAATTCTTTGCGTTTTTGATCAATGAATCACTGACTGATATACTTTTTACGAAATTCTGTCTGAAAGAAATCCCAAGTGACACGCTCTTTCGGAACAATCGAAACTAAAGTGTTCCACCAATAGTAAGCTGAATCCCGTAACAAAGATATTGCACATTTCAGGCACTCATCAGGCGTACAGGATAATTCATCGAAGACACGAATGGTATTATCAAGCCAAAATTCAGCCCGTTCAGCATCATCACTAGCGTGGCCCTAAATTCTTTAGCTCCATATTTTCTTATTTTATCAACAGGAGGTTTATTCAATCTCATAGGATCGATAGTCGGAGGTACCACAGGCATTGGAAATGGGTTAATCGGGGTCGGAGGTTGTTGAACAGCTAGATTTGTTCGGATATATTGAGTAAACCATTCATTCATCATAGTATAAAAGGCTTGTTTAGTCTCATCACCATGGTTACTCGTATTCGATCGAGAATCAACCGGCTCCGTCCATTGTACGGTAGCAGGGGCTACACTCTCGACATCATCCGCTACAGTTCGATCGGGATCCATTACTATACGAAAACACATTTGTAAATGTCAGAAGTCATCACACTATCTCAATATAAAATATGGCATGTATAGCTAGACCCATACGCGCTACATTAGTCCTAGAATCGACTAAATCGTAGCTCTGATACCAAAATAAAATGTAACACCCCTAACTCATATCCGTCGCCGGATTAGGATTAAGGGGTGATACTAAATATTGAAACATTTCACTTAACTGAATGAACCAAATATCAAGCTGCATATAAATATGTGTCTTGAATATGTAAATATATATATATTTAAAATCCTAATTTATTTCACCTAATTATCAAAAACAATTTATTCGCCAAAAATATAAGTCATTAACAATCCACACTAAATATCAATCATGCTTTACTAATTAAAAATTTTATATCATTCAAATACTTAAAACATTTTAAGAATTAAGATTTATCATTACATATCATATGCCGAGCCAATATTAAAACTACTATTTGCATACATTTATTTCATTAATAAATGATTAACTATGTAACATACTACAGACATAAAGAACCAACTCTGTTTTGGACAGCAATTATTCAACAAATTGGACAGCAATAATATGCTCAAAATGGACAGCATTATACATCAAATTAGACAGCTTAAATATACCCAAAATTGGACAGCATTATACATCAAATTAGACAGCTTAAATATACTCACAATTGGACAGCATTATACATCAAATTAGACAGCTTAAATATACTCACAATTGGACAACATTATATATTAAAATGGACAGCATCAATACACTCAAAATTGGACAGCATTATACATTAAAATGGACAGCATCAATACACTCAAAATTGAACAGCATTATACATTAAAATTGACAGCATCAATACACTCAAAATTGGACAGCATTATACATTAAAATGGGCAGCATCAATACACTCAAAATTGGACAGCATTATACATTAAAATGGACAGCATCAATACACTCAAAATGGACATCAAATTTGGCAGCTTTAAATTGCTTTAATTGGATAGCATTATACATCAAATTATAACACAAAAATGCACCTACTTTCTCACTACCGTTATGTGCTCATATGACCTTGACAACTTGCACCATATTATACACTATTAACCTCTAATTTTGTACCTAATTTACATGCTTAATATGCATACACTAAATCAAACCTGTACCACACAATAGGTCATCACATCTTTAAAAAGAAAATAATTATTGAACTTATATCTAAGCCAAATATATACATTATCTAAATCTAATTAATCATGCACATGATACATAAGCATATACCCCAAATTGTCCATTAACTATATGTATCAAAATCAAATTCAAACAAAAAGAGATAAGCCATTTTCGCATGGCTTTTAATTAACAAACACATTGGTTTCAAAATCAACATTTTTAACTATGCTATACATGCCATATACTTGAAAACAATTTAGCAAAATACCAAAAGAAGACACCGATAGTGTGACGAGCTTAGCTGACGATCCCCGAACACGTAGCGATCACCAAAATCTATACATCAAAACAATAATCCAACACGTTGTAAGCTAATTTAGCTTAGTAAGTTACAAGCAAATAAACTCTACAATTTAACTTAACATCTAGAATAATATTTAACCAATTCATACTTCTAAATCATCTTACCTTTAGCTTACCATGGCATAATATAATTATTCACTTCATACTATGATTTAACAAAAATCAATATATTAACACAACTATAAGCATTTCTTCAAATTTAAGTACAAGGCCAAGTACATTATGCATTTTATTATCATAAAATATAAAGAATCATCTTAAATAAATATGATTCCAATTATAATCACCACCTAGGTTTAATACTTACAAAACTTAATCTTGAATACCACCAAAATAATTATTACTCACTTTATTACTCATAATTTCTCAATAAGTCAAATACTTGATATTAGTAATCTTTCGAAAATATTTAATAAGTACGCACACTTAGTGCTTAATAATCAAACTCGCACACTTAGTGCTTTACCCTTATACTCGCACACTTAGTGCATTTCAATTAAACTCGCACACTTAGTGCTAATCTCATTATCGTATATTTTTATACTCGCACACTTAGTGTTGGAAGTCGACAACTTAATTCGTCATATTTCAAAAATTTTTATCACTACATATATATCAATTCAATTCAGCATAATTAAGTAGATGTTAAGATAATTTAAAACGACACAAATATGTATGCTTAATAACTTACCTCGGATATCGTCGACTAATAAATCAACTACTCAACTACCTTTGAGTTCCCCCGATCTAAATCCGATTTCTTGGTTTCTTGATCTAAACATATTCAAATAAATCTCATTTAAACATGTTTTCATTCAATTTAGTCTAAGAACACATAAATGGGCAAATTACATTTTTACCCCTAATATTTCACATTTTCACAATTTAGTCCTTTTTGCTCAAAAGACAAAATACACAAAATTTGACTACACTCCTTAAGGGCCGAATATTCCTAGTGTCCATACAAACCCACACATTTCATTTATTTCACATTTTAGTCCCTCAAAAATTTTATTTTTACAACTTAACCCTAATTACTCAAATTCATCAAAAATTCAAAGACAAAGCATGTTAATCTTTCACATATCTTTCATATTTCATCATCAACTATCACAAGCTCAAGCATTCATCAATAGCATTTCTCAAATCATCAACAATTCACAAAATTAAGGCATGGGTTTTGAAGTATTCAAAGCAACGATCTCAAAAACGTAAAAATTATCAAAAATCGAACAAAAACTAACATTGAATTAAGCTTTCAAAAGGGCTAAATATTTCAAGCTCTCAAACCTAGTTTTTCTTTTCTATTTTCGGTGATACAAACAATGAAGAAAAAGTTTATTTCTTTTATGTTTTATGATATAATAACATAATATTATATTATTATTATAACTTTTATATTTAATATATAAAAACTATACATATTAACTATCATTGCCGTCCACTATCCTTTAAAATGGGCTAATTGCCCTTTAAGAACCTCATATTTAAAAGCCACCATCAAATAAGCACTTTACACATTAATAATCAAACTTCACATTTTATGCAATTTGATACTTTTGTCAATTAAACACATAAACAACAAAATTAATTCACGAAACTTTCACACATTTAAATTCACACATCATAAACACACAAAATAATATTAAAATATTTTTCAGACTCGGATTTATGGTCTCGAAACCACTATTCCGATTAGGGTCAAAATTGGGCTGTTACACATCCATCGATAGAAAATGGGCCCACTAAGAATTGCTTCATACGTGAGATGGATTATCAAGTGAACCATAATGGTGAAGAAGGAAGGTGGGAAGATTTTCTCCATGTTGCATAAAGTCAAAGCGGCTCGATCCTGTACCTTCTGAAGTTCTTGAACATCCAAAATTTTGCCACAAATGGCTTTCATTATATTGGATAGTTCAATTATACAAGACGTCACCTTCTTGGACATACAACATCATAGAGAAACTGGCAGTAAATCTTGCATCAAGATGTGATAGTCATGTGATTTTAGCGAATATAATCTTCGATCTTTAACACTAACACATCAAGATATATTTGATGCATACGCATCTGGAACCTTTATATCCTTCAACACCGTGTAGAACACTTCTTTTCCGTCTTCGACATTGAAAAAATAGAAGGCAGCAACCGATATTTCCTATTCGGAAGTGGATTGGGATGAAGATCAGGTCGAATTCCCATTTGGACTAAATCAAGTCGACTCTAAAGATTGTCTTTTGATTTTCCGTCGACATTCAAAATTGTACCCACAATGTTCTCGTAGACATTTTTCTCAATGTGCATGACATCAAGATTGTGTCGTAAAAGGTGATGCTCCCAATAAGGCAACTCAAAAAAATAATTCTTTTTTTCCACAAGTCCGCCTTACTAGGATCGTCCTCTTCATCAAAGTCATCATCAGCTTCAACATTTGATCTTCTATTTCTTTGCGTGTTTGGCGGTTGGTTCATCTTCCCATAAATGAAATTCATATCTTCCAACATGAACAAGATTTCAGAGCCACTGGTCTGCGAAGGAGCTTCTCTGAACTCTTCAGTACCGTCAAATACAAAACTCTAAAATCTAAATCTATGATTTTTCGGTAACCACCGACGATGCCCCATGTAAGAGAACTTCTTCCCATTGTACAACCATTGCAACATGTTTGTGCAGCACAACAAGGACACGCATAACGACCTTTGGTACTCCAACCGGATAAATTAGCATAAGCGGGGAATTCATTAATGGTCCACATCAAAGTTGCACGTAAATTAAAGTTCTCTTTTCTCAGCACATCATATGTCTCGACCAGCCCATAATTGTTTTAACTCTTTAATAAGTGGCTGTAAATAAATGTCGATATCATTCCCGGGCCCTTTCTCTCTAGGGATAATCATAGATAAGATAAGGGAAGATTGCTTCATGCAAATCCATGGAGGCAGATTGTAAGGAATAAACACTACTGGCCAAGTACTGTATACAGTGCTCATGATCTTGAAAGGATTAAATCCATCAGATGCTAGCCCAAGCCTCACACTCCTAGGATCACTTGCAAAGCTTGGAAAATTATTGTCAAATGATTTCCAAGCTAAAGAATCTGCCGGATGCCTTAATAATCCATCATCAGTTCGTCCATCATGGTGCCACGTCATAGACTCCGCTGTCTTGGACGACATGAAAAGCCTTTGAAGCCTCGGTATCAGGGAAAATACCGTAAAATCTTGACTGGCTTCTTCCTCAACTGTGCATCATTTTCATCGTTTTTCTCATCCTCTGTGTTTTTATTTATCCAATGGGATTGGCCGCATACATGACAGCACTGTTGGTTTTTCCGATCGCCCCAATACAACATGCAGTCATTTGGGTAACTATGGATTTTGTTGTACCCCAGGCCTAAATCTTTTATCATTTTCTTCATATCTTTGCATGACTGAGGGATTTTTGCAAACGGAAACATTTCTCTCAAAAACTTTAACAGCATTGTCAACGAGTTTCCGGTCCACCCTCCTAAACATTTTAATTGAAAAAGACGAACACAGAAGGACATTTTTGAAAATTTTGATCCCTTATACAGTTCTTCGTTCATGTCATTAAGTAAAGCGTAGAACTTCGCCGCTTCTCCATTCGGCTCTTCATGAGGTACACTACTTCCCGGTTCGGTAAAAGCAGTTCCACCAATATTACAATCATCAGATGCTACAAAATTTGCTGGGAACGACTGCACACCATGATTGTGCATATTAAATGCATCCCGCAACATACCTTCCATGACATCCCCTCTATCAGACTGATGGTAAGCAGTACCAGGATAAGATACATCCATCGTTGAAGAGGAAGTACTAGGCGGGCATTCTCCATGAAATAACCATTTTTTATAACCCCGAACAAACCCATCAAAAATTAGATGCTCGTATACAACCTCACAATAATGCCAGTTTATGTTGACACACTTCTTACACGGGCAAAGAATCATGTTCTCTTGGCTTGCATATTGAAATGCAAAATTTAGAAAAGTCTGTACTCCATTTCGATAACCGTTGCTAACCCTTGACAAATTCATCCAAGACCGGTCCATTTCTTAATTCTTGAAGTCTGACGTTGACAATAATTTGCAGGGGTAATTTAAAACACTAGTTATAACCATAAATGAGTTATGTAAGTTATGTATTATGTATTATGTAAGTTATGTAAGTTATTTAAGTTATGTAAGTTATGTAAGTTATTTAATTTATGTAAGTTATGTAAGTTATTTAATTTATGTAAGTTATGTAAGTTATGTAAGTTATTTAATTTATGTAAGTTATGTAGGCAATGTATTATGTAAATAATGTAAGTTAGGTAGGTTATGTATTATGTAAGTTATTTAAGTTATGTAAGTTATGTAAGTTATTTAATTTATGTAAGTTATGTAGGTTATGTATTATGTTAGTTATTATGTTATTATATAAGTTATGCAAGTTTCTATATATGTTTATATATTGTATGTTAGTTATTATGTTATTATATAAGTTATGCAAGTTTCTATATATATATATTATGTAAGTTTATATATAAGTTATGATATATATTATTGATAAATTTGAGTTATGTAAGTTATGATATGATTGATAAATTTTGAAAAAAAATATAGATTTTAAAAATATATACATTAAAAAATGTATATAAATATGTAAGTTATTATATTGAATTTAATTGAAAAACAAATAAATATATGTTTTAATTTTTACATATTTAAGTCAATGTTTTTAACTTTTTTTATGTTTTATTTGTGTTGTGTAATTTACATATTAAAATTATGGTTCATACTAAATTAAAGAGGTGAGTAGAAATGATGAAAAAGAGAGGTTTATATATATATATATATATGATTTGCTTTATTTTTATTATTATTTTGATTTGATTTATAATGAAATGAAAAAGAAAATACATGAAAAAGAAAAATTATCAAAATTATGTGTCAAGGTCCAGGATTCAGGTTCGAGGTTCAGGGTTCAGGGTAAAAAAATTACCAAAATTATGTGTCAATGACGTGAAAAAAAATCATCGAATTGTCATTAAATAATTGAAAAGAGATCATAAATTATCATGAACAAAAAAAGAATGGGGCTTATTTCGAGGCTGTTTTGATTTAACAATTTTTACTGCAACATTCCGAAAAATTTAAAAATATATAACGAATGAAGAGCAGCTTACCTAAATACGAGCCGTAACAAATGCACCAAAAATTCCAAGCCATTCAAATGTTGATAAAAATAAAATCAGCAAACTTACCTAAATACGAGCAGTAACAAATGGTTAATCCACAATTTTCAATTCTCCTTTCTTTAACAGTTGGGCAAATGCAGTGTTACTCCTGGGGAACAAAACATGAACATAAGAACACTATAAATATTTTTGGGGGCCCTTCAACAATTAGAAGAACAAACTAGAAAACAAACACACAAGATCGGAACTTCTTCCCAAACCCTAGACACGCAAAAATTCCCAAATTCCCCAAATTCCCAAACAAACTGGTACAAGCTTGGTGATTGAACTTGAACCCTAAACCCCAAATTCCCAAATTACACTAAACCAAAACCTTAAATCAAGATACAGTGTTTCCAAAGAAAAAAAAGCTTACCTTTTAACCACAAATTCTGCAGCTTTGATAGTATCCTCTCAAGATTGACTCGTACGTTATGCTTCGTTTCTGATGATTTCTGAGTTCTCCTCTCCTTTTTTTCCTTCATTTTTTCTCTTTCGTTTTCTCCTCTGTCCTGTTTCTGTTTGTCTTCCTACCTGCTGAGATATAGAGAAAATTATAAGTTAAAACACGGTACAGAAACGACATAAAACACGGTATAGAAACGACGTCGTTTCACCGAAAGTTTAAGAAACATTTGCGGCGTTTTTCTGAAAAACGCCACTAAAAATTAAAGTTCAAACCAAAACGGCACCGTTTAATTAAGCTTTAATGCATAGTTCTGGCGTTTTCTGTAAAAACGCCAGTAAAAATTAATTTGCTTAAGCTATATGGGGTCGTTTAGACAATATTTTAAGTCATTTTGCGGCGTTTTGCGCAAAAACGCCACTATAAATTAAGAGAAACGGCGCCGTTGGATTAATTTAGAGAAAATGCTAAGTTAAAAAACTAGTACAGAAACGACGTCGTTTAGACAAAATTTGAAGACAATTTTGCGGCGCATCCTGAACAAACGCCGCTATTGCTTGTACATTTACGGCATTTTCTAAAAAGTGCCACTAAAATTTAAAGTTCTAATCCAAAACGGCGCCGTTTTATTAAGATGTAATGCACATTTCTGGCGTTTTCTGATTAAACGCTAGTAAAAATTAATTTGCTAAAGCTAAATGAAGCCGTTTAGGCAATATTTTATGTCACTTTTACGGCGTTTTATATAAAAACGCATATAAAATGCCACAAAAATTAACAAAAACGGCGCCGTTGAATTAATATAGAAAAAATACTAAGTATAAAAGCGTGTACAGGACGGCGCTAGAGGTGCTCATGGGCCAGGCGGCCCGGCCCGGCCCGACAGCCCGCCCAAAATATGGGAGGGTTTGGGTAAAAATATAGGCCCGAAATATGGGCTTGGGAAAAAACGAGGCCCGTTTAGAAAACGGGCCGGGCCTCGAGCACCACTTTTTCGGCCCAGGCCCGGCCCGGCCCGGCCCAATATAATAAATATATATTTTTTAATTTTAAAATATTTTTACATACTTTTTTAATTTTTTTAATTTTAAAATATTTTTAAAATACTTTTTTAAATTTTTTTAATTTTAAAATATTTTTAAAATACTTTTTTAAATTTTTTTAATTTTAAAATATTTTTAAAATATTTTTTTTAATTTTTTAAAATTTTTAAAATAAAAATGGGCCGGGCCGGGCTGGGCCTGGGCTTATGATTTTTTTCTTGGGCCGGGCCTGGGCAAAATCTTAGGCCCATATTTCGGGTCGGGCCCGGGCCTAGGACTCGGGCCGAAATTTTTTATGGGCACGGCCCGAACCCAGCCCGACCCGGCCCATGAGCACCTCTAGACGGCGCCGTTTAGCAAAAATTTTAAGACACTTTCGCGGCGTTTATTGAACAAACGCCGCTATAGCTTGTGTACTTGCGGCGTTTCTAGACAAGCGCCACAAAGAATGAAGGTTCTAATCCGAAACGGCGCCGTTTTGTTAATATTTAATGCACATTTCTGGCGTTTTCCTTTAAAGCGCCACTAAAAATTAATTTGCTTAAGTTAGACGTCGACGTTTAGCCAATAAACGGCGCCGTTCAACCAAAATTTTAAGTCACTTTTACGCCGCTATTGCTTAAGCATTAGCGGCGCTTTTAATAAAAACGCCACTAATTGTTAAAGTTCTAATCGAAAACTGCGCCATTTTATTAAGCTTCAATGCACAGTTCTGGTGTTTTTTTGAAAAACGCCACAAAATAATTATTTTACTTAAACCAAACGGTGACGTTTTAAATAATTAATTCTAAAATTTTTAAGTAATATTTATAAGAATTATATAAAATTATAAAGTTTAGGTTTTCTTGTCTTTTTTGTTTGTATTTTTATTTCATTTCTTATAATTTGGTCCTATATATATATCCAAAATAATTAATTATACCTATATATATATCCATCCATATATATATATCAATACTTTTTTTAACTTATTTATTAATTCTATTTAAACTAATATTAATTAAATACATCAATTGGTTTAGATTAAATTTTTAAAATATATTTTAAAAAAACTAATTACTCTAAACCCAAAACTCTGATCTGACCCCAAAATCCCTAAACCTTAAATCCCTAACTCTCAACTTCTAACCCCTAACCCCTAAACCTTAAATCTCAAACCCTAAATCCATACAAGTGTCCACCAAGCATTGTTATTTCATTAACATATGTAAGTGTGTCCACCAAGCTCTGTTTTTTATTCTATTTATTGATTTTTTTCTATTTCTTTAAGAATTATTGTTTTATCGTGCTTTAATGTGGTGTTTTATTAATTATTTCAGATTTGGTTGGTTAATAATTTTTATTTCTGTTCAAAAATATAAGAACATATTTAAAATATAAATTAAAAAAACTAATTAAGATCTAAACCCTAAGTCCCTAACTGTTAACTTCACCCCTAACCCTTAACCCTAACCCTAACCCCTAAACCTTAAATCTCAAACCCTAAATCCATACAAGTGTCCACCAAGCTTTGTTATTCCATTTACATATGTAAGATCTAAACCCAATACCCTAACCCGACCCGCCTAAATCCCTGGCTAAACCATAAATCCCTAACTCCTAACCCCTAACGTCTAACCCAACCCCTGACCCCTAAACATTAAATCTGATCAGCTCTTAAACCATAATCCCTAAATCCATATATATACACTCATGATCAATTATAATAACCTTAAAATAGTAACCCGACCCTAAATCTGACCTAACTAAAATCTTAAATTAATAATCATATATATATTATACCCTAAACCTAAAACCCTAAATTAACTATAGTGAGAATTAATTAATTTAATATTTTAAATTTAAATTAATACTATCTCTTTTATGATTATATAAGAAATTTTTTATGATTATAAATTAAAAAACAATCAGTAATCATGTACCTAAAAAACTTTAAAATTCTTTTAAAAAATAGCATTTTAATTTTTCCATGTGTTTTTATTTCAAATTATTTCTACGTGTTATTTTTTTTCTGAAGATTTTAAGTATTCAATTAGAAATAAGTTCAATTTTATTTAATAAATATAAATAATAAACAAATTAAGATAAAATGATTTTTGCGGCGCTTTGTCAAACACGCCGCTAAAAACCAGAACATTAGCGGACTTACCCATAAACGCCACTAAATCCCCCGAAAGCTCCGAAAATGGCGTTGTTGGGCTTAGGTATTTTTGCGGTGCTTTCTAAAAAACGCCACTAAATTGCCAAAAGCTCAAAAAACAGCATCGTTAGGCTTAAGTATTTTTACGGCGCTTAACTAAAAACGCCGCTAAATCCGCGAAAAGCTCAGAAAACGGCGTCGTTGGGCTTATGTTTCTTTGCGACGCTTTACCGTAAACACCGCTAAAGCCCTGAGCGTTAGCTGCGCTTACCCAAAAACGCTGCTAAATCCCCGAAAGCTCAGAAATGGCGTCGTTGGGCTTACGTTTTTTTGTGACGCTTTTTTAAAAACGCCGCTAAATCCCCGAAAGCTCGAAAAACGGCGTCGTTGGGATTAGGTATTTTGCGGCGCTTTATGGAAAACGCCGCTAATGCTTATTTTCAGCGGCGTTTCCATGACGCGCCGCTAATGATCGATCTTTAGCGGCGTTTTTTTATCCAAACGCCGCTAAAAACGCTACTAAAAGCCTGTTTTGGTGTAGTGATTAGGAACTTAGAACTTTCAATCTATAACATAATTTCATGATAGCTTTCAATTTATCCAATTTAGTCCCTAATGTCACAAAATTATCTATAAATCTTAACTTAATTTCTAACTTAATCCTTGACATAGCTCCCTATCTAACAATCTCTTCAATTTTAAGCTTAATTTCATCAATTATGCTTTTAATGACATAACAATTAAATAAATTAAAATATAAGTTAGCTAAATCAAACTCCCATATTTCAAAATTCATATATTCAAGAAAAAATATGAATACGTTAAGAATTTTAGACCAATTTGCAAAGAATATGAAAAGGAAAATTTTCTTTCTTTCTTCTTCACTTGGACAGCCGAAGAGAAGATGATGGCTTTTTGGTTCCATCCACTAACATCTAATATATATATTAGGATTAGTTTATTAATTAATCATGTTTTATTTGCTTAATTAAGATAATTATTTGCTTATTAATTATAATTATAAAACTAATGATTGTCATCATCATTTTCCACTATCACATAAGAAATAATTATTTAATAATTATTTTGGTCCCTTGGTTAATTACCAATTGGGTCCTCAAGCATTTTCTAATTTAAAACTCAATATAGATTGAACTTTTACAAATTAGTCTCTGAACTTTAATTAATGATTTTCTCGGTTAAATTACTTAACCGTTCTTCAATATATTTTCATACTAACCCGTAAATATTCTTATTTTATCCTTACCCTAAACCCTAAATTTTGACAGGAACCATCAAAAGCGATAATCATTGGTGTGCAATTTTGAAATTGGAAAAAGTAAGATTGTAGGGGCTAAATCTCAAAATATATAGAAGGTCAGCTAGGAATTGATATCAGTATTAAAGAAAATGATGTTCCATTGTTTTAGTGTGATGGAAATTATTTTATTATGATTGTTATAGTCTTCAGGGCAGGAAATTGGGTTAGAAGAATTTTAAGTCATTTTCTTGCGTCAAAATTAAAAGATGGAGGCATTGAATTGAATGTTGTGGGTTTTTCCCATAAATATAACAGCACAAATATAATCTTTACACTCAAGAAACCAATAAAGTAGGCATTCAAATTTACTTGAAAAAATGGATTAATTTTAAATTTGAATTTTTTCAACTTTTTTAAATCAAATCGAGTTTTACTCACCGTCTAGAATTCTATCTAAATGGGTAATTATTTCTTAACGGGTTTGTGGGGAAGATAAGAAGCTGTGGGAATCTACAGGAATGATTAATAAATTAGATTTTTAGTAATGCTTTTGGTAAATTAATAATTTAGTTGTTGACCCGATTGAAAGTGACATTAATCCAGTCATGATTTTAAAATATTAGTATTAGTATAAATATACAACTGATAGAGATAATAAAATGTGTATATTAAAACAAAATGTATAAAATTCATTAAAATTAAGTTTTGATTGAATGGTAAATTTAAGGTTTTAGTAATCTAATTAGGCGCAGGTTTAAATTCCTTTTGTTAAAATGAAAAGACTAAAATGCGCTCAAATAATAAAATGATAATAATTATAGAAAGATATTTCCTAATTTCCTAACTCAATTACGGGTTTAATAAACTGCTAATGAAAATTAAAATATTGAAACTTCCTATCTTTATAATAAAATATTTAAATATGAAAACTTTTAAAATTAATGAGGTAAATCTTTTTTATATCAAATTTGAAATTTGAAGTGGTTAATATTAAAAAAACAACATTTAGAATGAGATAAGCTGAATTATAAATGGACAAAAATGAAGATGATCCCGTTGCTGTCCCAATGCACATTAATGAGTGACGTTTCTGGTTCTAATGTCCGAGTTGAGGGGTCGTTCGTGCAATCTCTTCTACATAAATGTTTATGGTAAACTTCAGTTAATTATTCTACAATTTTAGTTAATTAGCTTTTAAAGTTCATCTTTCGTTAATTTGTTAATCAACCTCAATCCTTGGTTACTCATTCAATTATTAGAAAGTTTTCGACTTAATTATGTAAAGCTACACATTAATTACTAATATTATCGTTTTCTAACCATTTGTTTTCTCGTTCGTTAACTTTAAAAATATTTAATTTAGGTATTAATATTTGAATTCATTTATGTTTTGATTACTTGCTGTTAAATTAATAACGGAATTTTTTCTTTTAAACAAGTACAATAACACATTTAGTTCGCAATATTTGATATTCTATAAATTTAACCATTCATATTTACAAGTTCTATAAATTTACAAACTTACTAACCAAAGCTTCCAGTTTTTAATAGAGGAATTTCACATCTATAAATTTGTAAAACTCAAAAAAAAAAAAAAACCTTCTCTAAACTAACAAGCTGTTTTCTAAGTCAATTCCTAATACCAATGAGTTTATCTTTAATTTTTTTTTCCTTTTTTTTTCATTATTTTTCTTCTAAACAATATATTTTATAACCCTTTTGATTGATAAAATTAAGAAAATGGAAAATCCTTAAAAAAAAACAGTTTAGATTTACTCTTGTTGCTAATACTGTGATATTTTCTTCAAGGTATATAGAAATAATCCTCGAAGTTAGTTCTTAAAATTGGAAATTAAATCCAGAGTTAAAAATTATGGCTTCAAAAATCTAATTGTTCAATCAATAATTATATAAGAAGAATTTATGAAAACCTAATTTTTCATAAGAAAAAATGTGAAAGAATATATTCAATTTCCTTTTGTTACATTGATAATGATTTTTTTTAATTTTATAAACTAATGAAGAGATTATTATGTGTTCTATTTATTTTTAGTTATTTGTTTTAATTTTTAAATCCACAATAAGCAACACGTATCACTAATAATATGATGTAGTGTTAAATCATTTACCAAATTAATTAAAAACTAAAATTATACTAGTCAGGGTAAAAAATTATTTATATAATTTTATTATATATTGTATTTTTAAAATTTTTATTTTCTATTATTTTTAATGGTGTTTAGTTAATTTCTATCATTAACTTCTTAAAAATATAAACAAACATTGTTATGTACCGAATTGGATAATTTTAACCATAAATAAAACAATTAATAGATATAGAATGTCTTTATTTTAAAAGTTGAAAGCAAATTCATAAAATTTATAAATGTGAAGAGTTAAATTTATTTAGAATTAGAATCAAATTGATAGAATATGGAAGTATTGAAGACTAAATGTATTATCATATCAATTAGAAAAAAGCTTTCCATGACCAGAACATGAATGAATTCAAATGATAGTGCTTAAATTGAAAAATTTTAAAATTGAGTGACCAAAACAGAAACACGAGCATAATTGGATAACTATTTGTATAATTTACCCTTAAAACTTAAAAATTTAATGACTTAATTGTATGTTAACAACTATATTTCAATTAAATTAGTTAAAATTTTTTAACATTCTTATTAATTTGAAATTTAAATAAATAAATTAAAAATGATTAATTTTGAAGTAGATTAATATGATATAATATGATATAATATTTAAAATTACCCATAATCCCTCACCAACTCTTAAATAAAATGATAAAACACACTTGAGCACACTCGAATTCATGTCTTCCTACACTAACAACAATACCAATATCAACCAAGTTCAAGACTCAACCAGCACATCATCTCTATTCTTTAGTATTAATTAATTTAAGTTTAAATAAAATAATAAATTTACTATTTTGATGATGATGATGATGATGATATAACTTTTTATGTTTTTACATTTGTAAAAGAAAAAAAAAAGGAAAATTAAGGACCCACATAAATATAAAAAAATGGAACTCAAATAAACAAATTCACAAGATCATGATCCTTTCCAACACCAGACACAGAGGTTGTGATTGATTCAAACACCATCAACAGGTTATTTCTTTAGAGTGTTGAAACCTGTTAGGCCAATATCCAATCCCCCAACTACAGACTTCCACCTTCTTTATCACATTTAGGCAAACCCCTTAATTTACCCCCAAACTACATCAAATGTCAAATCCTCATCCAAACTTGAGTTTTCCCATCTGCCACCGAACACCTCATATCCACCATCTTGGGTAAAAGGACAATAGAGTGCCCCATGCTGATCGTGGTGTGTGAGGGTAGCTATACAGTGTAGGGGCAGTCCCCATAAACCAGATTTTGATAAGCAGAGAATTGCATTTTATCATTACAAACTATTTTGTTACAACAAAAAATTTATCCTCTGTGTTCAATTTTTTTTTTATATCGAACTGGAACTGGCAACTAACCAGGCTTTGAGCAATCTTAAAATAGGGGCAAGCTTGGAGGGAAGCGCACATGCATCCATTGTCTTTCGTATGTTGATAAATGGCTCCATCCAATTTCATCAAGCAAAGAGAGCTTCAATTCATAGAGTTTTTTCTTTGGAGGCTCTCCATCATCCTGAATCATCTCATTTACTACCTGCAACAGTCGATAATTGAATTGAGCTCAAGTGAAGCCACTTGTTTAGGCTTTCATTTGAAGAATTCTCTATCCGGTAACAGGGGAAATTACCACATTTACAGTCAACCAACGTATTAATGTGAAAACAAAACCTTATCAAAAGCCCAATGCACACTAATTAGCACATGCATAGGTTTTTATGGAATGGGACTGACAATCATGCTTTTCTTCAATCAAATATGTTTCATAAATTTTTTTATGCAGGCTGACATGCGAAATAAACCATCAGTAATATAACAATGACTAAGTGCTATTTTTTTTTCCAAATAGTAATAATTAGTTAATAACTACACCATGCCACTTAGATTATCCTGACAGAAAATACCTTTAGAGCGGTTCCAAGTCTTCCACATCGTCTCTCACGCAGTACAGAGAGAGTGCCGTATTTAGAGGATTTCAGATCTACCCATTTCGTTAGTTCTTTAAAGTTCTCCTCAAATAAATCTGACTGGACATCAGAGCCCACAGCAGATTGGCCTCCAGTTTGGTCCGAGTCTTTTGTGCCTTCAATAGCAGCCAAGACTGAAGCTTTCTCACCCTATAGCAGTAAAGACAATAAATTCTAATTCTTATGAAGATGATAAGCTACAATTACTGATTTTGTTGTTACAAGTCTTGTATATGAGCAGATATCATCTCATTTTACAGTAAAAGAATATAATCAACATCAGAATGAAGAATGCTATAAAACAATGAACTAAAAGATTCCCACTAAAGTTGTAGACTAATGTACAGAAAATTGTGCAGCAGGACTTACGACAGTAGAAAATCTTTGATTACATATATCAACCTGCCCCCTAAAACAATAAAGAGGAAGATCCAACAATGACATACTGCTGTTTTACATTCATGTTTCCATTAGTTCACAAGATGTGAAGAAAGCAAGCAAATCCTTGACTTATGTTGGTGACTATGGTCCTACGCAGGAGGGAGATAAGATAGAGATATTCAAGTCCTTAAGCCACACCAAAGATTTAACTTTCTGAGAGTGGTCATGGATTTTATTTACATGCCATTATTTCAGTCTCATCTGTGCATTCTCTTCCCCTCATTAAAGAAAACGAATTACTGGTAGTAGCCAATATTAGCTAGGATACAAGTTATTAGAACATAACCATGTGATACGTATACCAATGACTACCTTTAGAGTTTCAATCTCAGCCAATGCCAGTCCTTTTTGGTATAGTGCCTGTGCTAATTGGTTGCGAGAAGTCTCCATCTTCTTCTTATTTTTCTGAAGAAATAAAAATCATAAAATTAAAGATCAAAATCTTGTGAGTATACATAAAGAGATGAGATAGTAGCATGGATGACACACTAAAGAGCATCAAACTTCTTAAAAAAAGAAAGTAGCATGTTTAGTGACTTTAATTCTGATAATATACTTTCCTGAATTCCTAAATGGAATTGTACAGCATGGTTAAGGGAAGGGGAAGGGGAAAGGCAAACAGGCAATCTAAGTAGTACCTCAGCCTCCTCATCCTCTGGATCACTTTTGAGTGAAAAGAATTTTGCCAGTTCATCTCTGTCTATACTATCAATCACCTCATTTGCTGCATCTATAACCTGCATGGTCAAATTATATTAAGAAAATTTATTTTTAGTTTAGGTTTTCCCCCTTTTAGTTTTGGAGTATTGTGAAGTTGAACAGACAAAACCCTGACTATTTGTCTCAAAGCTTCTGCTTTTATATCTGTAAACTCCTAGCTAGAATTAATTATTAGCCAGTACGTCTTGCCAAGCACATAAACTTCAACGAAACAAGGGGCAACCTCAACAAGACACTTTCCCAAGCAGACATAAGAGAGGCATCAATGTTTACATACCAAACTCTGCTTCCCTAATACTCACCTCATCATAATGCTGGGTTTTGTCATCAATATTGTCACGAGAAAGCAAACTTTCCATGATCTTCACAAGCAATGGAGTGTATTCAGGGTATTCAGACTGCCAGATAGCACATAATAAATGTTAATTGATACAAAGCACAAATTACAGCCAATTGAGCAGTTCCAAATTACTAAAAGAAAGACACCATCTGTTCTTGCATTAAGAATCTATATCTAGATATAGATGTCATATAAAACAGATTCTACTTTCAGGAATTATATGCCAATTTAAACACAGATGAATTCAAGTAGTTACAATAGCAACCTTCTCACATTGAAAAATTGGCATGTGTAACACTGGCACAAAACTTTCTTCACCATGTTTGACAACAATTTAGACAGTTATAAAATAATATTCAGCTTGTATTTGAAGAGCTAACAAAATTTGGTGCTGGAAATCATTGTTTCAGGCGTAACTTGTATATAAATTTTCACATCTCTAATTCCTATATATGATTTTGCTACAAGTATACCTCAGTTTTCAACAGGAAAAAAACAGAAAATATGCTAGACTTGGATTGTGGTAGACACTAGCCCAGTGACTGCTTGATACAAAGTTTGAGAAAACTAACTCTTCAAACAATGCCTAGGGAGAGAGGATGCTTCCTCAGAAAGAGATGCACCTTTCTTCTAATCTTTGGAAAGAATATACCTAAACTAAAAAAAGGTTGACATAGAGTTCTAACCTTGAGCAATTGAGCTAACTTTTTCCATTCTGAGCGAACTTCATC
Source organism: Gossypium hirsutum (assembly GCF_007990345.1). NCBI lineage: Eukaryota > Viridiplantae > Streptophyta > Magnoliopsida > Malvales > Malvaceae > Gossypium > Gossypium hirsutum. The sequence continues at coordinate 36,435,434 of NC_053444.1, forward strand.
AGTATCTTGCTTCAGACTTCCAAAAACCTTTAGCTTTGCATCTCGAACCTAATTGAAGAGTTGAACAAGCATTATTCTATATCTTGACATCAAAGAAAATAGATGTTTTAAATTGAAAAGTATAAGGCCTTATCACAAGCAAAGAATTGATATGAGAGGATACAACAATAGAACATGCAATTTTAATTATTATTCAGCCATTCAACCATTGCAATTTATTACCAATGGTAATTGCTACAAGTTGGCAATTTAGAGTTGCCTTCAAAATCAGCCCCCATGACAACATTGCAAATGCTTAAATGGTGTTTGGTTTAAGGAATGTAAATATACCTTCAATAATAAGATTATGGTAATGTAAGATTACGGGGTGAAATGCGGATGTTACATTATCTTGTGTGGTTCATTTGGTTGGCATGCAAGAATTTGATGATTGGTTGGCAGAATATAAGATTACCTATAAGCACATTTTACTAAATTATTCTTGTTATAGAGTTTGTTATTTTAACAAATTTAGTTACTTTAATACTTTTTAGTCTTAATTTTCATATAATTATGATAAATTATAATAATTATTGTTTTTATTACAATTTATATATTAATAAGTAATTATATGATGTTGAAATAAATTTATAAATCATATTTATAATCATAATTAATATATTAATAAATAAATCTTTAGAGTAAATGTAATAATTATAGTTTTAAAATATGAAATTTACCGTTTTGCTGTTAAAGAAAAAAGAGAGATTCTTGTTTTTAGTTAGACTTGAACTTTATTTGGGAAAAAAGGAAAAAAGACGAAACTAATTAAAATAATAAAAATAAAGGGTAAATTGGTCCAAATTTAATATTATGCTCGTAATCTAAGATAACCTAAAGAATGGGTGGTATTGCGATTACACCCTATATTCCGAATCTTGACACTATTTGGAAATATCAGATTACGAGGTAACCAGAATGTTGAGAATCCAAACAAGATAATCTTATTCTAGAATGTAAGATTACAAGGTGTAATGTTACATTCGGCAAACCAAAGACACCCTTAATGTATCAAACACATTGACAACAGACACTTTACTATACAGTGATAGGATCCCACAGAAATGGAAGGACTCAAACAGAAACAGTGACCAGATTCCAAAGATGTTAAGATGTATTATGTCATTGATAGTAAGTTTGAAACTGTAAAGAATGGTGTAGCACAGCTATTTTCAGACTAAAGCATCACAATGAATGTCAGATATAAATTTTTAGCTATTAAGGGAACAACTTTTGTAGTTTGTTTGCCTTACCAAATTTCACACATAAGAAATAAATGAACAAAATTAACTTCCTGTAGTATCTAGAAACGAACAGCATTTATGTACTTCCTCTACAGCAGACAACCTGCTGCAAATTGGAACTAATATTGAAAATTTGCAAACCTGATGCTTGGAACCTCAATGGACAGTTGCGCAAAATATAATAGTTCTATAACCACAAAAGTAGAATCATCATAACACTCAGGTAAGAACATTAGACAACTTTCAAATTGCAGAAAAGCTAAGTATCCAGAGGAAATCTGTTCCAGTTTTCATAATTGATGCCATTCATAGTAAAAATCTTGAAAAAGGAATAAATAAAATAAATATTCAAAGCAATAACGCTAGAAGAAACCATGACTATATGGGTTTTTGACAACTATCCATTATATTAAAATGGTTAATAAGAACTTATTATAGTTTCATAACAAGAAAACAATGATGAAATAAAACTTTGCATCCATTAAATCCACAGGTACCAAGTTTAACGTATACCTCTTCTTCTAAACGCTCAGCTATAGGTTTAGAGCAAGCTGCCGAAGAACCTTTTCTTTTGTCTTCATCTGTCTGTCAATAAATACTATTAACCATGGCAGAATAAACAAGAAGGTAAATATCAGCAGTGCATCATTTTAACCATAGAAGCACTATTTAGGCCAGTCCAAACCAAACATGCTGAAATAAAAATATGTAGATACTCCATATGTAAAGGCAAATATATCACGACCTTGTTGGGTGGTATCACATAAGAGATCTGATAAGATACAGGATTCTTTCGTGGATCTTTTCCCTCTTCCTGACCAGCATATGATAGTTTCCCATGTGATATTGCTCCCAGCAATATAGATCCTTGTGAGGAGTTCTGAAGGAACAATCCAAGTGTTACTGTACATCTTCTATGCTATTAATAAAGTAAAAGAGACATCAATAAATGTAATACCTTTGGAAGCTTATCCTGGTTTGGTGGACTTAAATAAAATGCTTCTTTTTTCCTAGAAAATAATGCGTCAAGTCAACTACATTTACAAATAAGAAAAGATTGTACATAGAGTTGTTGAGTGTTTATATGAACTATAATTAAACATACCCTGGAACCAAAACAGATGATTTGAAGGTGCCATTTCCCATCACAGGGCCATCTGGTTCAGAGAAAAAGTTCAATCGAACAACATCCTAGTTTCAAAATAACCACAGGAACTGTAGTGAGCATACCTCATTGTTGACTGTTGACTAATCGTACAACAATATTGTAGGGATTATTATTTGATAGCTGATAATTAGGGATTGTAAATTATTTAGTTGCCCTTTTTCTTCCTTCTTGTGTGTGCATAAAAGTATTGTAATCCCCCACAAGGGAGATATGAGGAAAACCTAAAATTTCTTCATCAAAACTTCTTTTTCCGCTGCCAATTTCGTTTCTAACATGACATCAGAGCCTATATTCCGGATTTAGGGATTTATATTTTTTCTAAACCCTAGAATCTCAAAAATTAGGGTTTCCCTCTTTAGGCTTGGTTTTTGTTCTCACTGCCGGAAAAACCCTAAAGTCCGGTGACCAAAAATCTTTGCGCATGGTCTTTCACGTGCCGCTGTCAGTATCCTTTCTGTTCTTCACGTGCCGGCGCGTGTGCTTCACCCCACCAGAGTTTTGTCTTCCAGTTGCCTCCTTTGGCCTCGTAACGGTGTTAAAACCTTCCCTTTGCTGTTGAATGGTACGGGACTTTGAAGATTTTGGGTATTGTTTTTCCTCTTGAACGTTGGTATTTTTTCTGTTTTTATTGCTGTTATTTTTTTGGGGCTTGGAGTATGTTTTTCTAATGGCAATAACAGAACAGAGAAAAAGGCTGGTTCAATTAGTTCGACAATCCTTCCTTACTCATAAGTCTCGTTAAGCTTTATGAAAGGAAATATCCTGTATGGTCGCGCTTGTGTTTGGCCTTCATCAAAGCAAGAGGCTTACAAGGATATGTGACTAGAACGACAAAGAAACCAGCTGAAAATGATCCTACCTTTACCTTTGACAAATGGGACTCAGAGAATTCCCTTGTATGGCCTTGGCTTATTAATGCAATGGAGTCGCATATTTCAAAGACTTATTTATTACTCGATACTGCAGCAAAAAATGAGAGGCAGTTGCTCTTACCTATTCTAAGAACGGAAATGATGCTCGAGTCTTCGAATATGAGATAAAGTTCATAATACTAAGCAAGGTGAGATGCAGAAACTTGATTATATCAAGACTTTCAAGCAAATTGTACAGGAGATGCAGTTAAATTTAAAAATTTGATTGCAAAAGAGCGGGTCTATGATTTCCTTGTCGGGTTAAAGCATGAGTATGAACAAATAAGGGTTTAGGTGCTTGGCAAAACTCCCTTTCCTTTACTTGAGAAAACTGTTGCTCATGTTCAGCAAAAAGAGGGCCCTCGGAGTGCTATGCTCTATGTGACACCTATTGAAAATGCCGGATTGGTGGCTAGTGGCACACAAAAGCAGCCAAAAGCAAAGAATCCTGAAAAAGATCACTTACAGTGTGATTATTGTGGCAAGCCAAGGCATATAAAGGAGACTTGTGGGAAACTTCATGGTCGACCCACCAGAGGAAGAGGAGGAAAAAGAGCTAATCAAACTCGTGGTCAAGCAAACTTGTTCGAAAGCACAATGTCATCCAAAGAGGTAGCTTCTACTGAGACATTTTCTTCAGATGAAATTCAGCATCTTCGGCGTCTCTTGTCCCAATTTGGCTCTTCCTCTAATGCAACATCAGCTAATAAATGTCTTTTCTTGTTTCCAATCTTTTCATAAGATGATTAGTACTTAGTTTGATGCTAAGGTGAAAATTTTGAGAAATGATAATGGCATAGAGTACAACTTTGAGGATCATCTATAGTCTTATGGAATCATCCACCAAACTACTTGTCCCAGAACTAGTGCACAAAATGGAGTAGCTGAAAGAAAGAAAAGACATTTATTGCAAGTTGCTCAATCCTTGATGTTCACCATGAATCTTCCAAAAGCTTTATTGGGAGATGAGATTCTAGCAGCACCATATCTTATTAATAGAATGCCACTAAAACACTTGATTTTAAGAGACCTTTAGAAGTTCTACAAGGAAAAAGGGATTATGTTGTTCCTCTAAAGGTGTTTGGGTGTGTTTGCTTCATTCACACTCAAAATGTTGGAAAGCTGGACCCTTGGGCTCTTAAATGTGTTTTTGTTGGATACTCCCTTAAACAAAAAGGCTACAAATGTTATCATCCTCCATTCAGGAAATATTTCGTCAGCATGGATGTTACTTTCTGTGAGGATGAATCTTACTTTGACCAATCACCTCTTTAGGGGGAGCACGTGAAAGAAGAGATGATGCATGTGGTGTCTAGTTTTGTTACTTTAAAGATGTTACTCTAAGGGAAGAATCTGCTCAGGGGAAGACTATGGGGTGCTTGGATAGGCTAGATTTTAGGACTTACACAAGGAGGAATAAGGTAGAAGAAGCCATCAACGCCAAGAATCTTACTCTCTTGGTGAGTCATCCATAACTCCTAGTTCTACTAATGATTTAGATTTACTAATAGCTCATAGGAAAGGTGTTAGGTCTTGTACTAAACATCCTATGTCTAACTACATTTCCCATGACTCGTATCCTCTTCCTGTAGAGCTTTTGTTTTGTCCTTGTCCTTTGTGTTTGTTCCACATGATTGGCAAGAAGCTTTAAAAAACCCAAGGTGGAGGGAAGCTATGACCAAGGAAATGAAGACTTTGGACAAGAATAGTACTTGGGAATTAGTCATTTTGCCACCAAGAAAAAAACCGGTTGGGTGAAAATGGGTGTTCACTATGAAGCACAAAGGTAATGGTTCAATTGAGATATCCAAAGCTAGGTTGGTTGCTTAAGGGTTCACTTATGGAGTGGACTATCAGAAGACATTCGCCCCTGTTGCTAAGATGAATACTATCAAAATTTTGTTGTTTTGTGCGGTAAATCTTGATTGAGAACTACAACAATTTGATGTTAAAAATGTCTTTTTACATGGAAACTTAGAAGAGGAAGTGTACATGAAGATTCCTCCCGATTTGATAATAAATCACAAGGCAAAATGTGTGGATTAAAGAACACCTTTGTATGGTTTGAAACAGTCTCCTACAACGTGGCTTGACAAGTTCAAGAAAGCCATAATCTCTTCTGGCTATCTACAAAGCAATGCGAATTATACTCTTTTCATAAAACATCAAAAAGGTAAGATCATTCTCCTTATAGTATATATTGATGACATTGTAATAACAAGTGACGAAAGAGAAGAGATTGCTTGACTTAAAAATCTGTTGGCAGAGGAGTTTGAAAACAAGGGAAAATGGGTTACATTTTAAGGAAAATGTCTTACCCTTTCAATTTCCGTAAGACATTTTCCGTGCTCTCCTCTCTATCGCCTCCTTCATTCCTTCCTTCATTTCCGGTAGAAAATTGCTTCTGTTTATCGATCTTCCGATAACTTGTTTTTTTTAATTATTCAATACTTGTTTTTTTAACACAATTACAAATAATTTATTTGATATTAGTTTTTTTCAATTTATAACGATTAATATTGTAGCTTAATAATTGAGTATTATTATAAATAAATCATTGCAATATATGTAAAAATAATTTAAAATATAAAAATTTATTAATACATATTAATATATGCAAAAACAATTTTTCCGGAAAATATTTTCAGAAAATCTGCCAAATAGCAAAAAATATTTTACACAGATTCAATCAAACACCAGAAAATATTTTCCACTAAATCATTTTACAGAAAAGTAAAACATTTTCCAGAAATCATTTTACGGAAAATATTTTACTGGCAATCAAACAGACCCTAAAGATCTTAAAAAGCTAAAATACTTTTTGGGAATTGAAGTAGCCAGCTAAAAAAATAGATTCATTTCTCAAAGAAAGTATATTTTGGATCTTTTGACAGAAACATTAGTAAGTCAATTAATGCATGATCCTCGAGTCTGTTGCGAGCTGAAATGTTAGCAGAGGAATTTTCTAAGCTAAGTCAAAACAAGAAGTTTAAGATTAAGTGATACGGAGCGTTTAGTTATAACAGATTTTTGTCCACGTCATTTCTTTCATTGTAATTTCTTTAAAACCTGCATGTTTTGCATGGGGAGCATCATTCAAGGAATTATTCAACAAATTTCTCTCTCTTTTGCTCTCTTCTTCGACCTCTCTCTCTCTTTTCTCTATTCGTTTTCTCTCCCGTATCAAAGGTATCAGAGCCTTCACGATCCCTTTTCATGGCCGGCGAAGGTGTATCAACGAGGTTGCAAAAGAAGGTAGGCAGTATGCAGCAGGAACTTTTGAAAATGCAAGAGGAAATCGTGCAATTGGAGACCAGAATGGAGACCAAAATGGATACCCGACTACAAGATTTCAAAACCAAGATTAAGGGTGATCTTCAAGCTTTGCTGAGTCAGTATTTTGGACCACCGCCAACAGGGTCTTCAGCAAATGTTTCACAGGATAAGGGGAAGGGGGTTTTGGGAGCTCTTCCTGGGTTCTTACCTAAGAATGCCGAGCTACCTCAGATGCAAACGGATCCCTTGGGTTCTGATGGAGGTAATGTACAGTTGAAGAATTCATTTGTTTTGGGAACTTCAGCCCCATTTAGCCGTTTGGAATGTCCCAAGTTCGACGGCATCGACTTTCGGGGATGGTGGACCAAGTTGGAGCAATACTTTGAAGCGGAAGGTACCCTTGATGCTTGTAAGGTTCGCCTTGTAATGTTGAACTTGGAAGGCTGAGCGTTGGAGTGGCATCATTTCTACTCTTAGCGTCATGAAGGTTTGCACATGCTATCTTGGTCGGCGTATATAAAGAGCCTTCAGGATCGTTTTGGTTGCGGGATTTTTGGAGATCCGATGCGTGAGTTGGTCAACCTGAAACAACAAGGTACTGTTGAGCAATTTCAAGATCTTTTTGTCGGGTTACTTAATCAACTCCAATTGCCTGAATCATATGCTCTTAGCATCTTTCTGAGAAACTTGAAAGCTGAAATCGGTCATTATCTGGATCTATTTGCCCCATCAACGCTAATGGACGCTTTCCAGTTAGCTAAAAAAATTGAAGTTCTTGTTTCGAATCCGAGGAAAGGGTCAGCAACTTTTGGTGTTACTTTCCCCTAAAAATTTTAGCAATGCTTCTACTATACCAAGGCATTCCTCATTTCCAACGAAATCTGTAGCGAGTGGCCAGTCCGCTACTAGGGTCTCGTCCAACAACTCCGGATCTAAGAGCATATCTCCAGCTTTGATGGCCGAAAGAAAACAAAAAAGGCTTTGTTTCTGGTGTGGGGTTAAATATCATGCTGGACATAAATGCATGAAATCCCAATTGTATCAAGTTCTGTTGGAACCTCACTCCGATGGTGAGAATGAGGATTTTCAAGAATGCTCTGACAAGTTAGAAGCAAGTGAAATTGAGGAGGAAGGGACTCAATCGCCAACGATTTCCTTGAATGCCTTGACGGGGTTGCAAGGACACAATACCATGCGAATGGCTGCCACAGTGGGGACCAATGTGGCTATCATCTTGATCGATTCCGGGAGCACACATAATTTTGTTGACTTGAAACTGGTCAATCGATTGTCTCTGCCAGTGGTGCAACAAGAGCAGCTGCGAGTATCTATAGCGAATGGTAGTAGCCTGTTTACTCACGGGGTATGTAAAGGGGTTACGTGGGAGGTGCAAAACCATAAGTTTTCTACTGACTTTATGGTGTTATCTTTAAAGGGATGTGATATGGTATTAGGTGTGCAATGGCTTTTGACTCTTGGAGACATTATTTGGAATTTCAGTTCATTGACCATGCAGTTTTAGTTAGCAGGGGAATCTTGAGTTTTGCAGGATATTGTGCCTGGGTCCTTAGCAGCTGGTAATAAGGGCTCACATCCGCGATGTTTAGCAACTATGGGGCAACCAATGGGACTTTTCTCAGCTATTTTGAGCTCTCCTGAACAAATGACACTCTCCACCATGGAGGACAAAAGCCATGCGAACCAGCTTCAAGAGCTGTTGAGGGAGTTCGATGATATATTCCAGATCCCAAAGGGGTTACCACCTCACAGGCCGCATGACCATAAGATTCCATTACGGGATGAGGTAGCTGTAATCAAAACTCGACCTTATAAATATCCAGCATTTCAAAAGAATGAAATGGAGAAACTCATCCAAGAGATGCTGCAAGCTGGAGTTATTCGCGATAGCACAAGCTCGTTTGCCTCCCCTATTGTCATGATTAAGAAAAAAGATGGGAGTTGGCGATTATGTGTGGATTATAGACAACTGAACCAACAGACGATCAAGGACAAATTCCCTATCCCAGTGATCGAAGAGCTACTGGATGAACTAGGTGGAGCCAAGGTGTTTTCTAAATTGGATTTAAGATCAGGTTACCATCAAATTCCTATGTGGGAATCTGATGTACATAAGACTGCATTCTGCACACATGAGGGACACTATGAATTCTTAGTGATGCCCTTTGGCCTCACTAATGCACCATCAAGCTTCCAGGCCCTTATGAACTCAGTTTTTAAGGCTTTGTTACGAAATTTGTGTTGTTTTTTTTATGACATACTCGTTTATTCAAGTTCGTGGTCTGAACACTTGCAACACTTGAAGGCGGTTTTGCTAATTCTCAGGGAGCAGCAGTTGTATGCTAACAAGGCCAAATGTTGTTTTGGTTCTTCTCATGTCCAGCATTTGGGACACATTTCGCAGGAGGGTACAGTGTCCATGGATAGTTCAAAAATTGACTGTATTTCTGCGTGGCCTGTTCCTCGATCAGTAAAAGAACTGCGTAGTTTTCTTGGCCTCACAGGGTACTATAGACGGTTTATCAAGAATTATGGGGTGATTGCCCGATCGTTGACTGAATTGTTAAGAAAGAATGGGTGGGATTGGTCTGACAAATCAACTGAAGCTTTTCTAGCACTCAAGGAAGCTATGAGCTCAGCACCTGTTTTGGCATTACCAAATTTTCAGCTCGAATTTGTGGTAGACACGGATGCTAGTGGGGTGGGTGTTGGAGCAATCCTACAGCAACAAGGTCGACCCATTGCTTTCTTCAGTAAAGCCCTTGGGGTACGCCACCAAGCGTTGTCGATTTACGAGAAGGAAATGATGGCAGTTCTGCTGGCGGTGTGGAAGTGGCATCCTTATTTGGTGGGATGGCATTTCAAGATCCAGACAGATCATTAGAGCTTGCGTTTTCTATCTGAGCAAATGGCCGTTACTCTTTTCCAGCAGCGTTGGGTCGCGAAAATGCTAGGCTATGGTTTCGAAGTGTCCTACAAAAAAGGAAGCAATAATAAGGTCGCTGATGCCCTCTCTCGACATCCACAGTTTGACCACTGTCAGTACTTTCTGTTATCAACTAGTTCGGCGATTTCGGGACTTTTAGAGCAAGTACAACGATCTTACACGTTGGATGACCGCCTACAGAAAATTATTCAAAGTGTTTTGTAGACTCGAAATAATGATCAAAAGTATTCATGGGATGGCCATTTTCTGTACAGAAAAAGGGAAGATTGTGGTGGGGAAGGTTTCTAACTGCGTAGGGAGCTGTTTCGTCACTTCCATGCCAGTGCCATGGGGGGTCATTCGGGGGTGCACGTTACTAGGAAGCGGTTGTCGAGTCAACTTTATTGGAAGGGCCTTACTACGGACGTGAAGAGGTAGATCCGCGAATGTGAAATTTGCCAGAGATGCAAAGGTGAATCAGTAGCTTCTCCTGGCCTTCTCCAGCCTCTTCCAATACCTGACAGGGCTTGGTCCATAATCAATATGGACTTCATTGAAGGTCTACCTGCATCCAATCGGAAGATTGTCATCTTGGTAGTGGTTGATCAACTGACCAAATACGGTCATTTCCTAGTTTGAGTCATCCATTCACTACTAGAGACGTGGCCCAAGAATTTCTGACACAAATTTACAAGTTGCATGGCATGCCTGATTCTATAATATCAGACGGACAGAATTTTCGTTAGCAGTTTTTGGCAGGAGTTATTTAGGAAATCGGGTACTAAACTGTTGTTATCAACAGCCTATCACCCGCAAACGGATGGATAGACTGAAATCCTTAACCGTTGTTTGGAGAACTATTTGAGGTGCATGACTGGAGAAATGCCTGCACACTGGTTCACGTGGCTGCCTCTCGCAGAGTGGTGGTACAACTCTTCCTATCATTCCGCGATTCAACTCACACCATATAAGGCCTTGTATGGACAGCCTCCACCCACACACATGCCTTATTTGGCGGGTGCTTCCCTTGTGGATGTCGTGGATCGTAGTTTACAAGCTAGGGAAGCCGCTCGAAAACTACTACAATTTTGTCTCAAGAAGGCTCAATCTCGCATGAAGCATATGGCAGATAAGCACCGATCGGAAAGGAGTTTTCAGGTGAGTGACATGGTTTACTTACGCCTGCAACCATATAGACAACAGACAATTCGGAAGGTTATCAACCAGAAGTTGTCCCCAAAATACTATGGCCCTTTCCCTGTGATTAAGAGAGTGGGGGAAGTGGCTTATACTTTACAACTCCCGCCACACTCCCAGATTCACCTTACATTTCATGTTTCTCAACTGAAAAAGCATGTGGGAACGAGTCCAACCCAAGCTCACTTGCCATTGGTGGATGATCATGGGGCTTTACCTAAAGAACCAGTCCGAATTATCGACAGGAGGATAGTTAAGAAAGGCAGTCAGGCAGTAACGGAAGTTTTAGTGGAGTGGGCCAACTCATTTCCGGAGGATGCGACATGAGAAGCTTTCACAGTGATACAAGCTAAATTTCCAAATTTTCAACCTTGAGGACAAGGCTGTTTTCGAGGAAGGAAATACTGTTGCGAGCTGAAATGTTAGCAGAGGAATTTTCTAAGCTAAGTCAAAACGGGGAGTTTAAGATTAAGTGATACGGAGCGTTTAGTTATAACAGATTTTTGTCCACGTCATTTCTTTCATTGTAATTTCTTTAAAACTTGCATGTTTTGCATGGGGAGCATCATTCAAGGAATTATTCAACAGATTTCTCTCTTTTGCTCTCTTCTTCGACCTCTCTCTCTCTTTTCTCTATTCGTTTTCTCTCCCGTATCGGAGTCTCACATGTACACTGTTTTTCCGCACCAAGAAAAGGTCTTCATTTCTCGAAACATGATCATCTTTAGATAGAAGCCTTTACAGAAGCATATGGGGCAGGTTCTCTGGATGATAGGTGGCCTACATCTGGGTATTGATATTGGAGGAGCAAGAAACAAAGTGTGGTTGCTAGATTAAGTGCAGAGGCAAAATATAGAACCATGACTCATGGAGTTTGTGAGCTTCTGTGGTTACAAAGATTATTGAAGGAACTAAAATTATCATAAGAAAGCAAATTATCTTTGTATTGTGACAATAAAGTGGCCATCAATATTTCTCATAATTTAGTTTAACATGATCGAACAAAACACATTGAAATTGATTGAGACTTTGTCAAAGAACAATTAACTACTGGAGCTTTAAAACTAATCCATGTGAAATCTATCAATCAATTAGCATACGTCTTCACTAAAGGACTAAACAACAAAATTTATCATAATTTGTTCTGCAAGTTGGGCATATGTAATATCTATGCACCAACTTGAGGGGGAGTGTTGACTAATTGTACAGTAGTATTTTAGGGATTATTTTGATAGTTGATAATTAAAGATTGTAAATTATTTAGTTGCCTTTTTCTTCCTTTTTGTGTGCGTATAAAAGTATTGTAATCCTCTACAAGGGAGATATGAGAAAAACCTAAAATTTCTTTATCAAAACTTCTTTTTCCACTGCTAATTTTGTTTCTAACACTCATAAACCTTTTCCAAACAACCATGGAAGATGACAATAACTAAAGATAGAATATAACCATTAGACTTTGGAAATAGTTTATGGGATTGGTTAAGGTCAATGACAATTTAAATTTATTTTCATAATTAGAGCTCTTGATATTTTTTCTTTTTGTTGTAAACAATATCAATTTCAATCCCTATTTTTCAGGAATTATTATGTAAATTTGTTCTAGGATTCCATGTATATATTCAATAAACTTGTAACTTTTTTATTAAGATTCTGAATACAAATCTTTTTTATTAAGAAATGATCTTGACTTGCCCATAGCCCTTTGGAAAGGGACTCACACTTGTACTAAACATCCTTTATATTCTCTCCTATCCTACCAAAATTTTTCCCAATCATAAAGTTTTTTTGAGTACGCTCCATTTAGTTCTCATCCTTAAAAACTTGTTTGTAGCATTAGGAAACAAGTGGGAGGAGGCCATGAAAGTAGAAATGAAGGCACTTGAGAAGAATAAAATGGGAGATGGTAGAATTACCTAAGGGAACAAAGCTAGTAGGATGTAGATGGGTATTTACAATTAAATATAGATCTAATGGGTCCATTAAGAGATTCAAGGCAAGATTAGTGGTGGAGTATACACAAACATATGGCATTGACTACATGGAGATGTTTGCTCCTGTATAAAGAATGAACATGATAAAGGCGTTGTCTTTAGCGGCAATGTTTAGATAGAGTACAACAATTTGATGTTAAAAATGTGTTTTTCTATGATGATCTTGAAAAAGAAATTTATATGGAGGTTCCATGGGGTTTCAATCTATAAGTTGGAAAGTATGTAAACTGAAAGGCTCTTTATAAACTTAAATAGTCTCTAAGAGTGTGGTTGGGTAGATTTGCAAAAGTAATGAAGGAGTTAAGCTACAAGTAGAGCCAAGGAGATCTACATGATTTATCAAGCATTCTGGCTCTAGAAAATTAACAATCTTATTAGTCTATGTTGATGACATTATTGTTTCAAGAGATGATGAAACTGGAAAGAAAGAATTGTAGGAGTGTTTGCTCAAAGAATTTGACATTTGAAGTACTTCTTGGGTATTAAGGTAGCACATTTTGAACAAGAAATATTCATTTCACAACAAAAATACATTTATGATCTGCTCTAGGAGATGGGTAACTATGGAGCAAGCCAATGACAACTCCAATTGAATTTAATCATGGTTTATGTTGGGAAATTGATGTCTTTCCCACACTAGACCCAATATTGCCTTTGTTGTAAGTGTTGTCAGTCAATTTATGCATTATCATAAGGAAAGTCAGTAGAAAGCTGCAAAAGGAATATTACAATATGTCAAGGGAACAATTGACTGATGAATATTGTTCAAATGGGATGGAGATCTAACATAGGAAGCCTATACGGATGCTAACTATGCAGGTTCATCTATAGACAGCAGATCAACATTTGGGTATTGTAATTTATTGAGTGGAAACTTGGTGACATGGAGAAGCAAAAAGCAAAATGTAATAACAAGGTCTGGCACAGAATCTGAGCTTAGAAACATGGCTCTGGGAGTTTGTAAGCTATTGTGCCTGAAGATTATTCTTGATGACATAAAAATATAGCGGAAGAAACCTATGAAGTTATATTGTGATAACAAATCAGCAATAAGTAGTGCTCACAACCCAATGCAACATGATAAAACAAAGCATATTGAGGTGGATAGACATTTTATTAAAGAAAAATTGGATAGCGGACTGATTTGCACTCCTTTTGTCTCATCTAAGAATTACTTGGCAAATATGCTCACAAAAGGTCTACCAAGCAATGTGTTTCAAGAACTTGTCGGCAAATTGGGAATGGAAGACATCCAATTACCAACTGGAGGGGGAGTGTCAGAGTAGATAATTTTGTGGGAATATTTTATGGGATTGGTTAAGGTCAATGGAAATTTAAAATTATTTCTGTAGTTAGAGCCCCTGCTATTTTGTCTTTTTGTTGTAAACTGAATCAATTTAATCCCTATTTTTCAAGGATTCTTATGCTAATTAATTCTAGGATTCCATGTATATATTCAAATAGACTTGTAACATTTTGATTAAGATGTTGAATACAATTCTTTTTTATTTTTCGCAATGACAATAACTAAAGATAGTGTCACCAACTTAAAACAATTTGAGGTACATCTATTAGTATGCCCCTCTCTAATATCAAAATGCCAAATCCTTTCATAATTTATAAGCAGCATTACTAAGTGCTTCAAATATAAGAGCTATTTTTAACATAAATATCAAAACAAATGCATAATATACCTTTTCCTCCATATTCCTTTCCAGAAATAGAACTAATTGCTTCATTTTTTCCAAGTATTGTACATTGTCATGCCTGAATCATGATAGGTCACAGTAAGTGAAAGTAAACTAGGATTGAAGTGCCTTACTAGAAAAGATTGATAGAATGAATTTTCTTGTTTTACAACTATCCTACGAGAAAACATATTTCCTTAACCTCAATAAACAAGAGAATTATGGATCTTAAGAAAGGAGAACTCTAAGATACAAGATAAGTCATGCTATTCAGGAACTTCTTTAATTAGATAAAACAACAACAAAGGACCTGTGGATGAGTTGTAGTTTGGGGATAGGGAGGAGAGAATCCCACCGGCATCCAAAATTTCTCATTCAGATAGCAAAAGTAAGCCTAGAAAACATGGAATGTTTAGTAAAAAGCTTATTTGGGTGTACCTTAAATACAGTTGCAGAGTGTATTCGCCCTTTATAAGTTTTGAAGATTTTGGATAACAATCACCCATTGCATAGACACGCTATAATTGATGAGAGTGAAGCAATTTTGGTAAGTCAGCAGAATTGTGGCACAAAAATAAAGTAGATGCTCATTAAAAATCAATTTATGGTAGAATTCGTATTTTGATCAATGTCTAAAGCACTACACATGTAAAATATGGGTTCTACTTCACATGAAATAAAGCATAATTGTTTTAGTTCAAAGCTAATTCACCAGAACCAGTCTTTTTTATATGGATTATTTCCTAAGTGATTAAAGTAGCAAGAAAAATGTACCTTGTTTGTGTCAGAAATCATGAAAAATTGGGACTCAAATTTAGTGTCATATATACGATTGTTGAGCAACGGAATATGAGGTTTCACTTCTGCTCCATCTTCCAACTTAAACTTGTAGCTATAGAAGCAAAAAGAAAAGGAAGACACATATAAGCATTAAAACAAATTATTCCATATATAAGACTTATAAGCAGCTGAAAACAAACACACGTTAATGTTAATGCTAGTATTTGTTTCCCTGATGGTAATTTGTCACGATTGGATGGAAGAGTACAAAGTTTTGCCTCAATAGGTCGGTAGGGAACTCTTATCTGCATATTTATTTAAAGAATCAGAATTAGAAGAAAGATGACTTACTAAATATGAGCAAGCACATCAGCGGGAAAAAGTCACAAGTAACCTAAAGAAAAGAGAAATCATACATGGCCCACATTAGACTATAATAGCCTGCTTTACCTTGTTTAAAACAGCAGTAGGGGCAAGTTTTTCTAATGCCAATAGTGCTTCAGCCTCAATTCTGATGGGTGCTTCACTTCCATCAAGGACTACTTCAGTTCTGTTTACTCCAATTCCATGAAAGACAATCTAAATGATTTATAATCCACATGTCAGGTTACTAAATGCAAGAAAGAGTTCTAATTAGACTTAAAAACAGTATTCCCAATCTGTTTCATTGAGTAACCACAATCCAAAGAACACGCAACCGGAAATATATAACAAATAAGGTAGAATACACATTCTTGGCCCATGCTATACTGCTTTTCTCAATCTAGTACCTAGCGAATAAAACTTCTCAGTCAGGAACTTGTCTTTCATAAGTCAAATTACCACCATAAGCTAATTCTGCTACGACTTATGATTTGGCACGTTTGATAAATCAAAAAAGGCCAGCTGTCAAGTAAAGCCTAATCACCTATCATGTAAAACACCATGTCATTTGTGAGTCTTATGCCACTGCAGCCATTAACAGTCATGGTCTGAGACAGATCAACCCAGCTTGCCCCATACTGGCCAATCAGCTGTCAGCCCCTCCACTGGCTCTCTTCCCCATTCTCTCTCTCTAATACCCTCTCTCTCTTTATTTTTCTTATTTTCCTCTTTTGAATTCCAAAAAAAAAAAAAAATCCAAAAAGATTCTGAAATTTAAAAATTTGTATTTCAAAATTGCATCATGGATTTTTTTTTGCCACATATAAAGACTTTATTGTGCTTTTTACTAGATCTGTCCATCGTCTATTGGTGTTAGTCAAAAACATGTAGTGGAAGTGAAGTTCACTTACTTAATTGTGAATTTTTTATTCACTAGGTATCAAACTTAAAAGAAAAAAAAGATACACTATACAAGGCATATGTGTATTTAACCCTAACAAATACATGCTTGGTAACGTTACCAAAAGTCAAAGATAAACACAAAACTTATTAAAGATAAAATCTCCTTGACATAGGCATACCCTCGGGATGGGAAGAGAGGCTAGCAGAAGAAACAGAAAATCAATAAAATTGAAAAACAAAAGCAGATCATCCATGTGTCATTTCAACAAAATTGTTGGAATTTCGATACTAAGAAAGAAAGAATTGCAGAGAAGAAACAAGAAATTCAGCAACAAAATTGTCTGCTAAGGTTTTTATTGTTTTGCACTCATATATTTTGACCAATGTAACAAGGGTATTTATAACAAAAAAAACTTCTAAATATGGAAAGAAATAACAAAAAAATTTTATACTAATAAATGTTAAATATATTGTACTAATAAATACTAAATCTTCTAAAAAGAAAAAATATTTTGTTTAACTTAACTTGTAAGCAATCTCTTTAAATTCTGTTCATATTTCTAGTTCACCAAAGTTGAAGTGTTCGCCAACTTTGCATGAACGGTCATCTCGCAACACTCCTCCTTGACCTTCATGTTGCTAACACCAATTTTATCCCTCAACTCTTCAAACCTAGACCTTCCAAGTGGTTTGGTCAGGACGTCTGCAAGTTGATCCTCAATACTGCAATGGACCAGAGTCACTTCTTTACTCTGTTCGACTTCTCTCAAAAAGTAATAC
Source organism: Gossypium hirsutum (assembly GCF_007990345.1). Lineage (NCBI taxonomy): Eukaryota > Viridiplantae > Streptophyta > Magnoliopsida > Malvales > Malvaceae > Gossypium > Gossypium hirsutum. The sequence goes on from NC_053444.1 coordinate 36,452,718, forward strand.
TTGATTTTAAATTGCTTTGTCTTTCCATGAAATGTTAGGTTTTTTGCAATTACTATGATAAATTGGTTGTCGCAAAAAATTTGAGTTGCTTCAACCTGCACATGATTCAAATCAAATAAAATTGTTCTCAACCAAATTGCTTGATTAACTGCTGCTGCTGCAGCTACATACTCAGCCTTGGTTGTGGATTGAGCAACTGTTGATTGCTTCTTAGAACTCTAAGAGAGTACCCCAGATCCTAGTGAGAAGAAATATCCGAAGATACTTTGCATATCATCCACTGATCTAGCCCAGTCACTATCAATGTACCCAATAAGTTATAAGGAGTTCGCCATTGTCGTGTTCAACATTGTGAACCAAACACCAAAATCAATTGTTCCTTTGACGTATCTCAACACCCTCTTCGCCGCTTTGAAATGAGAAGTACCTCAGCAGTGCATAAATCTTGACAAGAAGTCAACTACGAACATAATATCTAGTCGTGTTGTTGTTAAGTACAACAAACAACCTACAAGACTTCGATAGTTCTTTTCATCAACTTTATGAAAGTTTTCACTACTATAGAGTTTTTCTCCAAGTGAATAGGCGTGCTGATTGGTTTACACTTGGCCATGCAGAACCTCTTCAAAATCTTCAATACAAAACCCAGTTGACTTATGAAAATTCCTTCTTCAACTTGTCGAACTACCATCCCAATGAAATATCTCATTTCCCTAAGATCTGACATTTCAAACATGTTCTTCATTTGTTGTTTAAACTCCTTTACGAAGACTTCGCTGCTTCCAATCGCAAGTAGATCATCTACATATAGCGAAACAATTAGCGAAGTGAGTTCGTCAGTTTTCTTCACATATAAGGTAAGCTCACTAAGACCCTTTTCAAATCCTAAGCTCGCGAAGTGCTCATCTATCCTTGCGTACCAAGCTTGTAGAGCTTGTTTCAAACCATATAAGGCTTTTTTAAGCCTATATACCTTTTCCTCTTTTCCTTTAACTGCGAACCCAAGAGGTTGCTTTACATAGATTTTTTCTTGCAAATAGTCATTCAGAAATGCTGATTTAACATCCAGCTGATGAATTTTCCAACCCATCTGTGCTGCTAAGGCCAATAATAATCTGATTGTGTCCAGCCTTGCTATTGGTGCAAAAGTCACCCAGTAATCAATGTCATACTGTTGACTGAAACCTTTCACAACCAACCTCGCCTTCAGCTTGTTAAACGAACCATCAACATTTAATATGATTTTGAACACTCACTTGACGCCAATGACCTTTTTGTGCAATGGTTTGTCAATGAGCTCCAAAGTTTGGTTCTTATGAATCATGCTCATTTCCTCTCGCATGGCTTCTTTCCACCCTTCTATAGTTTTAGCCTCTTTAAAGCTCATAGGTTCAAATAGTGCTATGTCAGCTTCTGATAGATCTCATCAATGGATCACGTGCCTCTTACTGGAGTGTCGTTGAAGTCTACTTCAATTAGCTCATCGCTAGACTGTGACCTCAGCTCACCATCATCATAGTGGTTTTGCGAACATAGTTCGACCAACCTTTGCTCAGCCTTAGTAGCATCCCAATTCCATGTTTTACTTTCATCGAACACATCCTTGCTCGCCAAAATTTTCTTGGAGGAAGGATCATAAATTTTATAACCCTTCATATTGTTTCTATCTAGGAAAGATACCTGACTACGACTTCCTTTCTAACTTGCTCCTTTTCACCTGTGGAACATGAACAAAACAGACATTCAAAAACTTTAAAGTGAGAAACAAAAGGTTTGTTTCCAAACCAAATTTCGAATGGAGTTTTTCCTTCTACAACCTTGGTTGGTAATCTGTTCAGCAAATAGATTGATGTGTTCACTGCCTCAACCCAAAATTCTTTTGACAGCTTTCTTTTCAAACAATAGACACCTCGCCATGTCCATTACTGTCCTGTTCTTTCTCTCGCACACTCCATTCTGTTGTGGAGTGTAGTTGCTTGTGAGCTGGTGATGGATTCTTGCTTCTTCATAATACCTTTGGAATTTATCTGAAGAGTACTCAATTCCATTATCAGACCTAACTTTCTTCAGTTTGCAATCTGTCTGGTTTTCAACCTGTACTTTAAACTTTCAAAACACATCAGCTACATTAGATTTCTATTTCAAAAAATGTACCCAACAAAACCTGGTATAGTTGTCAATGAACAAGACAAAATATCTACATCCATTCAATGAGGGTGTTTTCATGGGTTTGCACACGTTAGAGTGCACCAACTGTAGCTTTTCTTAAGCTCGTCAAGCTTTGTTCGCTGGGAATGGTAACCTCACTTGCTTTCCAAGTTGACAAGCTTCGCACTTGCCACTTTGCTTCTCTACACTTATTGTTTCTTTAACTAAACCTGCTTCACACATTCGACTAGTAGACTCATAGTTCACATGTCCCAGTCTTTTGTGCCAAAGGTTCGCATCATCAACCATACTGGTATAGGCCCTTGAGTTCGCCAAATTCCAATCAAACATAAAAATTTTATGTTTCATTAAAACTGTTACAACTTCATGTCCCAATAAATCAAATATTATGCAGCCATAATGAATGTAGTTTTTCTCAAGCAGTTGACCAATGGTAAGAAGATTCTGATCTATCACAGGTACAAAGAGAACATCAAAAATTACTTTAGTACCTAATGACGAATTAATCACAACTTCGCCCTTACCCTTAGCTTTTAAGAGTTCACCATTATCAATCCTCACTTTAAGATCGCAACTCCGGTCAATCTTCCAGAAGATGCTTTCATTTGAGGTCATATGGTTGGTGCATCCACTATCGATCAACCAACCTCTCACGACTTTTTCCTTTGATATAGAACTTGTGGCTGCGAACACTTGCTCCTCCTAAATGCGATCTTCCTCAAATGCCTGAGCCTGCACATTTTGTTGAGGGGTTCACCCTTTGTTCTTGCATACCTTCTCTGTGTGGCCTAACTGCTTGCATGATCATATTTGGTTTGTACCAGCAATATTTCTTAGGGTGAGTGTTTTTCTTACAATGCGAGCATAGTGAATATTTCTTCTTTTCACCATCTTGCATTGACTTTTCCTTCCTCTCTGACCAACATTTCTTTCCCTTATGTTTCTAAGGGTTCACATCTTTAACACTCGGGGCTCGTAAAACTTCTTCTGCGTGCTCCTTATGCCTTGATGCTCTTCTTTGTTCTTGAGCATATAGGGCATTTATCAATTTTGAAAGAGAGATCGCCGAAAGATCCCTTGAGTCTTCGAGTTAGGAAATCTTTGATTCATAATTCTCAAGAAGTGTTGTTATGACCTTTTCAATAACCCTACTATCAACGAACTCTTCCCCAAGAATCCTGATGTTATTTACAACCACCATAATCCTATCAGTGTACTGCTTCATTGTTTCAGCCTCCATCTTCAAATTCTTAAAATCTCTTCTGAGATTAATAAGTTGTCATCTAGTCTTATCAAAACCTTGAAACTCTTCCTTTAGCTTATCCCAAGCTTTTTTTGGAGTCTCACATCACAAGCCATAATACATGTAAATATGACATCCGAGACGTCATTCTGTATACAATACATTGACTTGTATTTTTTAGCTCGCTTGTCACTATGATGTTTAATTTGAGCGACTGTAGCGTTGTCCCTCAATGGTGCTAGCTCGACATTAGTATTTACAACCTCCCACAAGTCATAAGCTTGTAGGTAGGTCTTCATCTGGACAACCCATATATTATAGTTTTCTCCATTGAAAACAAATGGTGGTGAGAAACTTGCGGAAGCCATGTATAACTCAGAAAGAACAGTAATGGCCTGTAAGAAGACAGCTCTAATACCAATTGTTGGAATTTTATACTAAGAAAGAATTGCAGAGAAAAAACGAGAAATTTAGCAACAAAATTGTCTGGTAAGGTTTTTTATTGTTTTTCACTCATATATTTTGAACAATGTAACAGGGGTATTTTTATACTAATAACAAAAAAACTCCTAAATATGGAAAGAAATAATAAAGATTTTTTAAACTAATAAATACTAAATCTTCTAGAAAGAAAATATATTTTGTTTAACTTGACTTGCAAGCAATCTCTTTAAATCTTGTTCACATTTTTAGTTCACCAAAGTTGAAGTGTTTGCCAACTTTGCATGAACGGTCACCTTGCCACAAAAAATGTTTTAGAGCAACAAATATTCACTAAACAAGAAATTAAAGCAGCATTGATAAAAAAAATTAATCAAAGAAGTATATCATGGCTGGAAAATTATAAATTGAATAAAGTTTCCAAATATTATGACAGAAATTAACCTCAAAATCTACAATGGTTGTCTCATGACTTCCCATGCCACTTGACCAGAACTGAGCTATTGCTAGTTCCATTGTTTGACCACCTACGACACTAAAGGCGAAACTTTTGGCTGTGGGGGATGAAAATGTTATGACTCTCTCCAACTTGATAGGCCTTCTTAGTGGACAAATCTGCATGTTACACACATCAAGCAAGGCTTAGGTCAATTCTAGTATTGGTTCTCACTGCATGCTATACCTGGATGGTGTCGATAAAAAATCGTCTCGTAGTATCAAACCCAGATGTCCGTATTGTTGCCTCAACCCAACTAGCACCAAGTGGCACCTCTATATACCTTCGTTCTATGTGGCCTATTTAAACAAGACCATCACAAAAGGTGAATCAAATCATGGAAAAATCATAACATTGAAAGATTCTAGAATGCACAAAGGGTGCAGAAAACATAAATGAGATTGCATTCTGTGCCAAACAGACCTGGAAGGAATGACATTCTTGAGAATGAAACTAGTGGTGGCCGATTCATTACAGCCTTTGGCTTTGTTATAGTAATCGGGATTCTGAAAAGAGGACCACGCCATGGGGCTTTGCAGTCAATTCCATAGACTTCATAATAATGAAGACCATCACGAAGATTCATAGGATCAACAATTATGCTGAAAAGGTGAGAAAATAATTCCCATATCAAACACATAATCTTCTAGGATCACAAGCTTAATTTGGAAAATATAGAAAGTTCGATTCAACTACTTTACAAGTGAAAAAAAGGTTGGAAATGATAAATTTTAGTAAATAGAGGTTAACATAAAAGAGAGAAAATAAAATAAGAAAAAGGAATTTATAACCAAAAAGCATAATTATTAAATTAAGCACTTTCGTATGAATATTGCAGCAGTGTTAACTAACTTGAAGGGGCGCCCATTATGTGTAAGGAGAAGATACTCAGGAACTCTCAAAACTGCATTATCGCTAGAATGTAGCTCAATACACTCCTCAAAGGGAACCAATTCGTCTAATTTACTTGCACCTTCGTGAAACTTTGGTTCAATTTGCACTGCCCACTATTTAACATAAAACTTTAGCAGTTGTAAAACTCATGGATAAGCTGAAAACATGAAGTGAAAGGGGAAAATATTTAAAACTTTCTTTATTTTGAATCTAAATGAACAGTGTGGGAAGTAATATATATTACTTTTCGAAAATGAAATCTTGATTGAATTTCATGCAAGTAATCTTATAAGTTAGTAATAAATGGAAAGCAAAGAACTAAAAAAATATACCGTTTTAAACAGTTACGAGGAAAATAGCCATGAAAATAGTAATCTTCAAAACAGTTTCTTTATTTTGAATCTGAAATGAACAGTGTGTGAGGAAAGTAATATATATATTACTTTATGAAAATGAACACTAGATAGAATTTCATGCAAGTAATCTCATAAGTTGGTAATAAATCCACTTGATAGAATTTCTCGCAAGAAATCTCATAAGTTAGTAATAAATGAAAAGCAAAGAACCCAAAAAAATACTGTTTTAATGAATTAAAATTTATAAGTAATAAAAGTGCACCTCAGTAGAATGTTGGCAAGCGGTAGACTCTCTTAGGTAGATACCTCGTGATGTAGGTGCTGCAAGTGAAATAGATTCAGTTAAGTTTCAATGCCTAATGTGGTAATCAATGAAAAGCATATAGATTTTTTTAAATGAAGGATAGGACGCTGGGTCAGCAACCCATGATACAATCCCTGACCTAACCAACCCGTGGTTGATCTGTGAAGAACAATACGGTCTGACCGGTGCTGAAATTTTTTCCAGCCAACCCAATCCATAGTACTCAGGCTAGGTTGGCTCTCAGATTTACCCAACCCAAGTTGCACCCCTAGAACCATGTAGATATTATCTTCTTCTTCTTTTTTTTTTCTTTTTCTTTTTTTAATTTGTTTTATAAATGGCTTGAGGCTTTCCATTAATCTTCAATAAACATACACAAGTTTGTTGGGCATAAGTTAATACTACCAAACACTTGGAAAACTGGATGGTACTTGTCTGCCTATCAATCTAAACTTGATTTTCTAGATCAATTGACCTTTATTTGATACCAAACACACTGAATAGTATTTTTCTGCATATCAACCTAAACTTACTTGATTTTCCAGATTGATTGATCTTAATTTGATACCAAACACACGGAAAATCTTGAGACTTCTGTATATATTCATATGCTCTGCCAGACATAAGGGTCAAGATGAGATTCAAATATGAAATAAATATAAAAAAGAAGCCAAGGATAGGGGCAGATTTCTTACTTGTCAACTTGCATAAGCCCTTGTCCAGTGGTTAGTTTATCTTCTGGCAAACCACCTACAGGAATAGATGTATTCTCAAGAGCTTTCCTTACACTGTATGGGCTTACAGTAATTCCCTCTGCCTGCAGGCAACATTAAATTATCTGCCTTTAGATGCACACAGAATAGCACCAACATGTGAAGACAAAATGAGAGGGGAAAGGAACAATCAAAAACTAAAAAATTTTGAAAAATTCATAGGAAGACCTTCATGGCACTAATAAGCAATGCAATTCCCCCACAAGCAGATGGAGAGGCCATTGATGTTCCATTCATGAGCATTCTCCCTTGGAGAGTCCAAGTAGGAACAGGGGCAACAGCCCCTCCAGGAGCGCTTATACAGACTCCAAGGTCTCCATCAGCTGTAGGTCCTCGGCTGGACCTGCATCCATTGTGACCAATCTTTCAATGAGTTGGATGCAAACAAGGACAATGATCTACAAGTGGAAGGCTGGTAGCCTGGTACATCATGTTTCAAGGCCAAACACTGAAAATTAGAACTTACCAAGTGTACTCAAGCCCTTCAGCTGGAGGTTCAACTACAGAATGAGCACCAGCAGCCATTGCAGGAGAGACATAAGCACCGACTCCTATGATGCTTGAAGAGGTACCACCCGGAGCACCAACAGTGCTCAATGCTGGTCCACTATTACCAGCACTACTCACAAATATCAGGCGGTGTTCATTCACCACCTAAATTAAACCCAAAGTTGACACTCTTAGCATATTAGAGATATGAAAATTAAGGAGGCAACCTACATAATAGATTTATGCCTATAGGGAAAGGTCCAGAATTGTTACTTCATTAACAAGATCGACAAAGCGTCCATAGTCTGGTAATAATGTAGGTTCTCCATAGCTCATGTTGATCAGATCACATTTATGCTGTCAAAGGAAAAGGAGGTAGAAAAGCCATATGGTTATATTATGAAAATGCAACATATTGAAGTCCAAAGATATGATACACTGACATACAAAATGACAACCTGGTATCATTTGCAGTACCTGAGACAACCTGCTAGTTACCCATTGACACTAAATGCATAAATACATCAAAAAGATAAATGCATCTGTTCTGAGTTTATAATGAACATGATCTGGATATGTGTAAGAAGGTGATATTTACGCAAGCACACGAGATGATAAATACCTAAGGATGACAGCAACACAGAAGTTAATAATCATCGGAGAAAAAATGCACATTGACCCACCTCCACAGCAGCTATTAGTGCCCGTGTCAAGCCAGTTCCTGTCTCCATCGAACCCAAACGCGAGTCTCCAATTTTACATGAAATTAACTGTGCTCCAGGTGCAACACCATTTAACAAGGGCTCCTGTCAGCCATGATGCAAATCAGAGACAAATTTTATTCCAACTTCAAAAAGGAAAATGCCACAAACTGATTAATTAAGCTTAAATAGCAATACCTGTGGGTGGAAAGCAGCAGCAATACCAGCAACATGAGTACCATGAGGAGAGCTATCTGTAACAATACTTACACTCATCATACACATTAACAACAAATGTACAAGCATCTAATTTGCTAAAAATGCCATATTTTCGTTCAATCCTGCAAGGATTCGGCAGAGTTAGCTAACAATTCCAGGACATTTGTTACATAAACTCAGAGCAGAAAATCAATGACGAAAATTACTGCTATGAGAAGTTCTTAACAATACGAAACAATATTCAAATAGAATGTCACATGTCAAACATCCAAAACCAAATTTACTGTGGTACTGCATTAATAATAACATTCTTCCGTCATTAATAAACCATTTTGTTGCCTTTGTATATATGTCCAAGAAAGATTAGTTAACAGGGTGATAATATAAATGCCAAACATGCAGACCTGTAATTAGTTAAGGGCACAAAATCAGCCAGTTTCCCAGATTTAGTATCATCCTCAAGACTCTGTGTATCAAGAGCAACCCTCCATACTTCTCCATCATGCCATACAACAGCATCTATAACAGGTCCTTTGTCATCATAGGTCTAACACATGAACAAGTAGAAAGCTTAGAGTAATAAAAACTTAGATTAAAAAAGGTAATTCGATAAAATCCTTAGCACTTACATCAGCCTGATTTCTTAAGATGTCTATTCTATTCTGGAGATCACCGCGAACCCTTTTCAATTTTGGATCCTCCACTTTCGTATGTTTCTATAAATGAACATATAACATATTATACACAGAAATATCAATAAAATGAATGCTGCACAAGTATGATCTTATCAGACTAGCAGCAGCTAGAATGCTATCAGTAACACAGAAACCATAAAAAAGCGTGGGGCTTTTCTGTTTGTCCCAATAGAATTTTCTTTATCATGGAAAAAACGTCATATTTTGAAGCATATGCATAAGGAAAGCACTAAGCACATTAAACGGAGGCTAAAATGCATGGCACTTGTCACCAAAAAGAATGACAAGAGTATACAAGCGTGTAATCTTTTTGTTGTTAGCTAAAGGAACAGTAGTATACACACAACACGGTCAGACTGCAACGCATAAATAAAATTGAAGAACAAGTTTTACTTTCACATAATGGATGCACAAATAAATGCAAAAGATATATTAATAATTAACAATTATACTATGTTTATTAAAGAAATTTTACTGTGAAAATCTATGCCTATGATCATACAATAAAAGGTCACCAAATAGAATTTTCAACAACCTGCTCGAACTTGTCAAGATGCATTACAGCCTTTGCAATCTCCTCCTGGGTTTTTTCATCCCATTTTTTCTTCCTTTCTTTCTGCATTGTTAATAATAAAGTGAATGACCATAAAATAGTTAGCCTTCGGTTCATTTAACAGGGGCCAATATCAAAAGTTGAAATTTCTTAATGGATTAAACAGAAAATATTTCTTACCTTTAGACGTGAAGTTAAAGAGTCTGTAAAGAGCTCATAAACCAATTTATAGCCTACATGCCACTCGCCAGAAGGGTTTTTCCATGAAGAACTGACAACCAGTGAAGCCCCTATAATTTATTTTTTAACAAAATATAGAAGATGGGATTAGAAAATAGAAGTCAACTCAGAATTAAAATAGATGCTGATGCTGATGGTTCTACATGGAAAATATAGGAGGGCCAAAAAAGAACAACACAGAACATTATCAAGAAGTTAAATACTATTCCCCATACATTTGAAGATTCATACATTTTCTTAACAAAGTGAAAGTTACAGAAAGAACGGAAATGTCCAAGAACTACACGAAAATGGAGACAATTAATCAGTCGAAACCATATTACAGAAATAGCCAATTACTTATCATTTAATGCAGGTAAACTTTTAGCTACCAGTTCAAGGCAACATCGAAGAAGCCTTGAGGAACAAGAAAAAACCCCACAATGTTTCTACCATTTAAGGCAAGGAACTTAGGAATTCGAAATCCTATGACCATGAAAAATGAAAAATAAAAAGAAGCGCAATAATACAACCAGAAGCCCCGCGAATCCGACCGTCTCCATCAGCCTTCACCACTTTTGAGGTATCAACATCTCCACTCCCAGTACTAAAAAAATAAATAAACAAATACTTCTCAAGTAACTTGAGAAAATAATAAAAAATGAAAAGAACCAATTTAGCGGTCAGATAGTGTGGCAGGCTAAGGAGTAAGTACCAGTCAATAACATCTAAGATCTTTGGCTTCCCATCTGAAGTTAGTTGCAAACCAGCGGCAGCCGGATCAACACCAGAATCTTTGAAAAAAAAAGTTTAATTAAATGAAAAAATTTCAAAATATTGCTCCCCCCCCCCATTTAAATAACAATGTCAAAAAAGTACCAAAGATCGCGATGAGGGCACCGCGACCGTCGTAAAAAGGATGAGCTTCAATGAAGCGATCGGCGCCAATCTCCTTCTTCGGCATCAGAGAGGCTAAGAATGTGGAATGATTAAGTTTAAATTTGCGAAAACGCCCATTCTCTTCACCCCCGCCACCAACATCAGCACAAGTATTATCAGTAGTCACTATTGAAGAACAAGGCATGGCTCTACATATACCACCGCGACTCCCGCTTCGGCTTCGATGATAATTCCCCTCCTTTTTGGTTCTTCCCTTGAAATTATTATTATATTTAAGCTTTCTTCTGGGTGCAATGATTAGTAGAGAAGGGAAAGTGTGAAATGGTGGAGCTAATAATGTCACCGGGGGTTTGGCCCAGGTCAGAACATTAAATATCGAGGTTTGCATTCTAAGTTTACAGGTGTTTCATGGGACTGGGGATGAGAGGGTGTTTTGGGAATTGCGGTGGGTGTTGCGGCGGAGGAAAGGCGTTATGGAATAGCGCGCCTCCTGTATAGGGGGATAAGGTTAGTTTGTATTTGTAGGTGGGCTTTGATGATTGGATGTGGTTTGGGTGGCGCGGGAGCTGAGATGTAATTAAGTTACCTATTTTGTCCTTCTATTCTAAAGTAAACGACATCTAACTCTAAATTTCCAGTGCATGTGAAAATGATCGTTAGATTCAATAGGTTGCCAATTGACATCCTTACTATCGTGAGTTTGAGAATATTTAAATACATCATATAAGTGATAAAAGTTTGAATCATTGGTATATTTGGTTGATAATGCTTTTATCACCTTATTTATCTCAAGTATATATAGATTGTTTACTTGTTGGTAATGGTAAAAGGTGATCATTGGACGATAAAAAGTCTATAGTTAATTTATTTCTTTAGCGCAACTTGATCTCATTTTCTAGCTTTTATAGCTTATATGTAGCTAATATGTGGGATTCATGGTATTAATCGAGTGTATAGTTCTATTCATTTTGAGGCGAACTTTAATGTGCTTTTTTACTCGCCTTTGAGCGATTTACTTACTACTTTTTGTAGGCAAAGTGATTGAGGAGTGAATTCACTTATTTGTACACATGTAAGTTGCAACATATTTCAAGGAGATTAGGCTTAAATGATTTATTGTATATTAGAGAGTATAGTAGAGTCGTTTCTAAGCAAGGCTCATTTACGCAAGTTAAGTTTGAATTGCATTAAATTTTGGTCTTTTGTTCTTCCATTATCTTTGCCTTTATTAGTTGGTGTTCTAAAGTTTGTGCCCACACAACTTACCACATCTCACTACCCAACTCGAATTTTCCATCAAAATCAGAGCATCCTATCTAAAGATTTGCATTTGGTAGTTGTGTAATGGCAGGAATGAAGGAAGTTCAACACGAGACTTGCTATGCTCAAAAGCTTGTTTTAATTTACATCCACCATTATTGGATGGTTCCAGTTATGCATATTAAAAAGCTCAAATTAGGGTTTTCATCAAATAACTCGATGAGAAAGCATGAAGATTAATTCGAACTAGATATGAGCCTCTATATACTAAAATATGGTTATAAACCCTAAAGCCTAAAGCTACTTAGACCTTTAAAGAAGATAAAATAGTGAATTTAAATTCAAAGCATTGAATAGTATTTCCAATGGGGTAAATCCATAAAAATTCAAAAAGGATTTAAAGTGTATCTTAGCATGTAAAGCGTGGAATACCCTTGAAGCCATCTATGAGGGAACTCTTAAAGTCAAGCTATCAAAGCTTCAAATGCTTACCACCAAGTTTGAATCCTTACGAATGTTTAATAACAAGAGCACTTCTAAATTTTATGTTAAACTTTATCACATAACTAATGAGCTTCTACTCTTGATGAGGAATATCCTGACAAGAAATTAACCCACAAGATACTACAATCACTCCCTGAAAAGTTTGTTATCAAATTCAAAACTATTGAAGAAGTCAAGAATATTAGCACAATATGTGTTATGAGCTGATAGGCTCCCTAAAAACATTTGAGATTAATATAATAGAAGATTGAAAAGACAGAGTTAAATGTAATAAAAGTATTACCTTGAATGTGACTACTCTAGTGGATAAACTTAATAACCCAATTTTATCTCTTAAAGAGTTGTAAGAACAGCTAGCCCTTTCAGATGCGCTAGGATGTGCTTCATGCTCCAGTATGCATTATATGTGCCAGTTTCCCCACTTCGGTTTATTCGATGATGCACTTTGGTGCTAGTTGGTGTGTTGGTTGGACGATCTATGTATCTATTCGATTACGAGTTAGGTTAGTAGGGGTTATAAATTGTAAGCTTGATAAATGATACCGAAATAAAATTATATGATGTTATGGAATCAAATATGTTCATATGTGAATTGTGATAAAGAAAGCATGTAATTTATTGTGCAAATCAATTGAAAACAAGCCCTAGGGGACGAAACGAATACTAATGAGTTGATAGACTCTAGAAAAGGATTGAATGGTAAGTTAAAAGGTAAATGGTATAGATTGATTATGAAATTCGGATGACTTAATGTTAATTACATGTATGTATAGATGTTGAATTCATGATTGAATATGAATGTTAAATGGCTTATTGAAAGGAAAGTGGTAAATGAATTGAATTGGTTAAAAATGATAAATGTTGAGTAGACTTGTTTGCCATTGTTATAAGAATGCTTATATGTACATGATATAATGACTTTTGTTGCATTATGTTAAATTGTTAATGTTATGCTATAATATCTTAAATCATGAAAATACCACTGAGTTTTATCGCTTAGCGTACGATTTTTTTATTCTGTGCACAGGTATAGGTATTTCTCGAAGCCTAGGAAGTGAAGTTAGTATCCAGATCAAAGTTTTCAACTCAATTAAATTTGTATAGCTCTTTTTTATTTTGGTCAAATGACATGTACCTAGGATTATCTAGACTTAAGTTGGAAATGGTCAAATTGTTGTAAATGAGTTGTGAATATATGGAAATGGTTTTGATCATGCATGAAAATGGTACTAATAGTTTGGTAATTGTAAATTGAGTATCTTGTTTGTGTTGGATGGTTAATTAAGGCCATCTATTGTTGACATATGTTAGTTTGGGAATGTATGAAATTGAGAGTTAATGGGCTATCAAGGATGTCGCGACTATACACCCTGAATGTGTGCCACTAACCCTATTTGTTGCGACGTTGACCCTATAATATTTTGAAAATTTTATAATTTGGTCCTCAAGTTGGGAAGTTTGCTTAGTATCTTTAAAGTTGCGACACCGAACCCTAGAAGTTGCAACACCAACCTAGGATGTTTTGAAAATGTTGTAGTTTAGTCATCGTTCAACTTCGAGATGGCATTGAGCTTTTGTAAGCTCGTATATGACCCAAAAATGATTATATATCATATTTCAAACATGTGATTCTCTTATCTAAGTGTATAATGATGGAATTTGATTATAGTTTATCGTAGTTGCTTTAGCAAAAGATGTGACATCCCGTAACTCAGACCCGACGATAGGTTCGGTATGCAGTGTTATATTTATTGGTATCAGAGCTATAGGTTTAGCTTATTTTTGAACTAAATCAAGCTTAAATATAAGTTTATAGGTACATGCCAAAGTTGAGTCAAATATGAGTCGCTATTTGGATGTCGATTAAAAATTCCTTTATTTTTTAGTTAAAAATGTTTGGGGAATCAAGAAACGTTGCTGATGATGATAATTATAGAACCGATCACTTTGTTGAGGGTAAAAATATAATTGGGATTGATGCACCTTGCATAGATGTAACACCCCGATACTCGACCTGATCGTTGGATCTGAGTTACAAGGTGTAACATTCGTTACCGAAGTAACTATGATCAACTAAATTCAATTTATACTATTAAATGATTAAATTTATCTCAGTCATGTATACCATACAAAATATTACAGTTTTTGGGTCTCATCCGAGTTTACGAAAAATCTAAAACTAACCCGAGATCGAAATAGAACTAAACTGTAAGAATTTCAAAATAAAATGTTCACTTCATGACGTCAAGGAGTTCTTCATCATGATGCAACATAATGAGTAGGACTCGTTGAAGCAACCAAAGCTAGCATTGCTCTGTAGCATGGTAGCCTAGTCTTGTGATCTACCGTAAGTTGATATGGCAAATTAGGCTTTCACGATACACTTAAGGAGTTTATTCTCAAGCAATATAGTGTCTTCTTCGTAGTTTTTCTTAAGTTTTAGGTTTTAAGTTAATAAGTGTAAATGCCTTGTTTTTACTCATTTTGAGATCCAAATTGGCCAATAGTGTCATTGGGGGCCCTAACTTATGGTTGAGTGATGTAGGGACATGTTGGAGGCTAAAATTGAGTAATAACGACACAAAAGGAAGGCAAGATTCAAACCTTGGAATCGCGATACCTCCAACAACTCCAAGACTGAAGACCACCCTTTAGTGGTATCGCGATATCCACTTTGAGTATCGTGATATCCACTTGCCAAGAGTCCTCCAAGTTTGAAACTATCTGAGGTGTCACGATATCATTTTCCTTAGTATCATGATACCGATATCGTGATACCGATATTGTGAGAGGGTAAAAATGGACAAAATGGTAGTCTTTATTCACCCGAAACACTAATCATTGAAGGCCCATTCAAAGGTATTTTGGGCACAAGAATTGGGTCAGAATAGTTGCTATATCATCCAAAATTTGGCTGAAAGAGAAAAAAACCACATTAGCTTAGTTTAGGTTTTCTGTTAGCTTTTCTTTCTCTTCTTCTAGGGTTTCTTATTTTCATTTCCTTAACTATAGATTTAACATTTCTGTACAACTTTTCTTCTTGTTTTAGTTTTTCTTAGTGTTAGTTAAGTTAGTTACCATTATAGCTTAGAGTTGTTTGCACTTTTAGTCTCTGTACCTTGGTTGTAAGACATTTTCAGATTTAGTTTAAAGTATTTCAATTTCTTTTTCATTGCACTTGTTAAAGTTTGTTCCTTTTATATTTATTGTTTTAGATTTTCTTGTTGAATGTTTCCCTTTACATGTCTTTTAATTTTTCTTGCATAAAAATCCCAACTTTTATATTTTTCTCAAGCTTTCTTTAATGACTTCCATGTTTTTCATTCCCATGTTCATGAGTTTTATTTCCAGTATGAGTAGCTAAACCTTTAAGGGGTTGGTTGATGGAGATGTGGTGAGTTGATTTTTGGATGAGAGACCAAATCGTAATAAATTAGACTAATTTGAATGAACCTAAAAACTTAGCATTGATGACCCTAAGGGAACATATAAGAAAGTGAGATTGAGAGGATATCTTTTTGGGCACCAATTCATTAGTCCTAAGTTAACCAGTATGATTGAAAGATAATCCAAATCAATTTGTCTAACTTGGTAAAATTGAAATAGAGAGGTAAAATGGAGCAATTTTGGGAGTTTAAGTTAAATGGATCCCTAATTCGAGGATTAGTGACCACATCAAGATCAACCAACCATCTTTTGTTATTTAATTGTTAATTTTGTAACTTTACATGTTTTACAATTTAGTCCTTGTTAGCTAGATAGTAAATTAGGTTAATCTCTCTTGATTTTATGATTTGTCGTAATATAATTCTTTTGCAATTAGTTAATTAGACTCAGTATTTTACACGCACGTTACTTAAAAATTGTTCAATCCACAATTCTCTTTGGTTAGATCCTTGGAATACTTCAGTATTCCATTGTAACACTACAAATATTACAATTGACCTATCATACTTGCAATAAAGTCGTGATTTTTATATTTAATTTTAATCCCCGAATATTGATTCATACCTTTCTCTCTTTTCGTTCGAAGAGGACAAATAGAGAGAAAAAAGGCAGTCAAGTTGTTGGCACCATTGCTGGGGAATCGGCATTTGATTGAACTACTTTTTTCCCCATTGCATTATTTAGAGAGATAATCGACAAAAGTCAAAGTTATAAATACGACATTTTATCCCTATTTTAACAATGTTCTTAATCTTGTTTTGTTGATATTTGATTGAGAATCATGTTTAATAATAGCTATAGGTGGCACAAAGAATTGTTCGTGTCTGATGCGGATGGTACTTCAACAACTAGCTGGGATGATTACAGCCCCTATGGGAGGCAATAATTGTTGGATCTAGTGCCCTAAGTGTAGTATATTCTTCAATATACACTTGTAATTTTTTCAAACAGATTGGTTAATAAAACAAATTCATTGATTACATTAATATACTTTGTATAATTGTCCTTACATGGTTTTTGTAGGCAAAGAAAAATGGAAGCAAATGTTGCTCATCGGTTGTCTAAATGTTTAACTAATACTAAGCGGTATTACGTGGTCGAATCGTAATACAGAAAGACAACTTGTACTAGTAGACGAACCTAAACATGTCCTTAGTCTAATCAGAAATAAGCAAACCGATTGAAAGACTAATATGTCATCTATCAAGCCCAACTGGGGAGATGTCTTGTAATACCTCAAACCCATCTTTGTCACCAGATTAGGGTTTCGAAGTAGTACGACACAAAACAAAACAAATGATAACATAAAACCTTTCAAATTGTAATTTAAATACCAAAAATTCAAATGACATATCATTCATAGTATAATTACATTTACGAACCTGAAACTGAGCTTACGGGGCCTTAAAAATAGTTTAGGAACAATCAGGGACCAATTTGAATCAAATAAAAAAATATGGAAAAATTTGAAAATTTTGGAAACAAGGGTCACACGATTGTGTGGCTCAAAACATGGCCGTGTGGCCAAACCATGTACCATTCGAAGTATGGGTCACATGACTGTGTCGTAGCCCGTATGCCTACTTGTTTACAAATCAAAATAAGGTCACACGACCGTGTCGCAAGTCGTGTCCTAAACCATGTGAGTATTCAAAATGAGATCGCACAACTGTGTCGCCAGGCCGTGTAACTCTCTATGACTGTGTGGACAAACCTGCACCTAAAATCAAAATCACACATTGCCATATGGTGTGATCGTGTATGGCACACCGCCGTGTGACAACCCGTGTCTGAGGCTATGTGCACCTAAAATACCTACCAAAATTAGCCAAAACAAAGCCCCTTCCTTATGTGCAAAGCCAAACCAAATTCACATATATACATGCCTTCAAAACACATCCAAACAAGCCTAAAATATACCAAAACATTCAACCTAAGTGCCAACCAATATGCCATCATTTGGCAACGCAATTCATACACCAATTTAACTCAAGTTCAATGCTACAAGTTCATACCCTAAACATATATGAAACATACTAATTTAACTATTCCAATCACATTCCATTCCACCATATCCTATTTACTTTCAAAAGGCATAAACAAAGTGACCAAAAATACATATACATAGACATTTACAAGTCAAAAACCAAAGTCATATATATATAAGTAAGTTAGATGTGAGTTCAAACCACATTATAATAGTAAAATAGCATAAAAGATCCTAGTACATGCCATTTATAACCATCAACAAAATAACCAAAACATCTACCAAAATTATGGACGGATAGTGTGTATTTGCTCCGACTAGGTTTCAATCGTTCGAGCTTTCCGATGATCTACAAGAAAAGAAAAACAACTAACATAAGCAACTAATGCTTAGTAAGCTTATATAAAACTTAAACGTAAACTTACCAAATAGGCTCAATTTATCTAGTTCATACATAGTTCCATTAACATTCTCATGATTTCATTCAAATCCTATATACATCACAAGTCCCACAAGTTAGTGAGCTCAATAACGTAACATATAATCTTATTATTATATAAAACATGTCAATATACATTTCATTCATCAAATTTCAATTTGCATTACTCATTCCAATCAAGCATTTATGCCAACATTTTCCATTTCATCTATCATGATCTCATAACATTTCACATAATTAAATTCACTCGTTTAAACCTTTATTGCCCGTTGAACCAAAGGAAACAACATCGGATACACGAGAACCATGCTCACACAAAGTGTGCCTGTATCTATAACTGTAACTATATCTGTAATGCTCACACGAGCTGTGAAATAGGCTTGCTCACACCAGCTATGGTTCGGGATGTAAAGCTATACGATGCTGCTCACACGGGCTGTAGAGAGGCCGTAACAAATGCAAGATCTCAACCATCAGTAGGACATCTAAGACTAACACTTGAAACTGTATAACCCCTAATGGCATGTCATTTTTATCCTAAGTATTCACTAGGTTCAAACGGAACACATTACGTACTCAAATCCTTTATCTTTATTCCATTATATCTTGTCCAATGTACATCATGAAACTCATAATTCAAACATAATTATCAATTTGATTAACATTATAATTTAATCCAAGTCACAATTTAACATTTAACAATCAACTAAAGCTATATAAAGCACAAAATTAATCAACAATTCAACCAAAAAATAATAATTAACCAACTTAATCAATATACGAACTTACTGAAACAAAAATAGTTATAAGTGCAAAGCCGACGACTAATCCACTACTATAGTTTTTCCACGATTCAAGTTCGATTTATTCGTTTCTTGATCTAGATAATAATTTTCTCTCAATTAAATAATTCAAATAGATTAAATAATCAAATTTATACTTATAGGCCATTTTAATATCAATTTACAAAGAATACCCTAACATTCTACCCTTTATGCAATTTAGCCCCTAAACTCGAAACTTGCAAATTAACCATTTTTAACTATGATTCATGCTAGTCGAATTTCCTAAAGATCCTCTACAGCCATATTTATCATGTTTTTACAAAGTTTTCATGAAGTTTTACCATTTAATCAATTAAATCCTTAAACATTAATATTACTAAAAACCACTTAAAATATACTTCTATTTAACTATCAACCTTTTTTATCTAACAAATAAGTTCAAAACACATTCAATCCATTCATGGTAGGTCCTTAGAATTTTAACAATTTCACAAATTAACTCTCGGGTTAACTAAACTAAGCTTAAACGATCTCAAAAACATAAAAATCACTAAAAATGAACCTCAAAATCAAAACCATGCAAAGGGAAAAGCTTTGTTGAACCACCTTGACTCAACAATGGTGTTTTTTTAGCTTGGAGAAGAAGAACATAAAGAAAATAAAATGCTTTTACTTTTGTTTATTATAATTTAACTTAACCTTACTTTATAATTTTTAATTATAACATATAAATTAACTTAATTAAAACACTAATCGTGTATATGATCTACTGTAATTCGGTGTAGCAGATTAAACTAGTTTTCACACTTTAGGAGCTTGAAGCAAGCATTTTGGTTTTATTTTAATTACATTTTCGCAGTTTTAGTTACATTCAATAAAGTGTGTAATTTGAGTCTTTTATTGATCTTAGGGGTCGAATGAGGCCTAAGGGTGAGCTAATATACTTTGTGAATGTGCATAAGACCATTAGAAGGAATACTAACTCGATATTGGTCGTTGGGTTGCAACACGCAGAGCTGGAGGTTGCAACAAAGGGAGCAGAATAGAAGAATTTCAAGTCTGCCTCTAGTATCGTGACACAGCTTGATGATATTGTGACACATCCCTGAAGATACCTTGAAGATGTAGCATACTGCCCTCGATGTCAGACACAGGACCTGGTGTGCGCGACATCACCTCTATACGGGAAATAATTACGAGTTAGGGCATTTTGGTCTGCACAATCAAACATTAAGCATGAGGACAATAGCTGGCCTAGGGTTAAGGACGACGACTACTCTAAAGTCGATAAATAGCCTTATTTAACACATGTTATGGACAACTTGGATTTATATGATTTTCTTCTTAGATTTAGTCTTTAGTTATTTCTCTTTTCTTAGGCTTTAGGTTTGTTTCAGTTTTTGTTATTTGCTTTTGTGGAAGAAATCAGATTTGGGAAACATAATCAAACTCTATGAGGATTCAACATTCAATATAATAAAAACCAAGCTTCTTCTAAACTTTATACTCTTGAATTATTATTCATGTCTACTTTTCTATCAAGTTTATATTGTTTATGAGATTCATGAGAAACTAATCCTCTTGTAGGGCATTAGCGAGTGGAGGTATGATTAATTAACTATTTTCTAGGGTTCTCTTAGTGGATCAACTATTCAGGAAATGAAGAACCTAAACCATAGGCCTGACAACCTTAGGAAGTCATTAAGGTGAGAATTAGCCCAAATTTGGTATGGCCTATCTGTGAACACCTTAATCCTGAACTGGTTTGGATTGTGAGGTTGAGAGATAAGTAATTCTTACCGACTCGTTATTTTAGTGGTAGATCGGAAGACCCTGCTGGGATATCGACTAGTTGATTGAATAAGAAAACCCAAAGCAATAGTTGGTTATGACTACTGAAGCAAGCTAATTACCCATATTCAAATTTGATACATTCTATTATTTGATTTCTCGTGATTTATTTTTTTAATTTTCTTTTATTATTATTAGTATAGATCATAAAAACCTTTCTTTTTATTTCATCGTAATGTAATTAATTTAATGTACTAATTAGTTCTATTTATGTTTTGGCTAGAATTAATTTAGTGCTTGCCCTTCTTGGGTACGATCCTTGAAGTACTCGTCCACTCCGTTGTAACTATATTACAACCTGACCCGTATACTTGCGAATGTCGCCTTTTCATATATTTTGTACAAGATTTCTACTCCTGGTAGTGGCCAAGTGAATGACACACATATGGCTAGAGATCATCTATAGTAAAGACTGTTCATGAGGATGACATATATTAACAGCTAGTGGATAGAATCAACCGTAGAGTCTGAGAATAGTGCATCATCTATATATGAATGGGACAAACCCCTCTTTCGTTATATAAATAATCCAACTGAGGATATAAATTACATCAAGAATAGGGCTAGAAAACCTTATTCAAATACTTATAATCCCAGATGGAGAAAGAACTCAAATTTGATATTAGTAGGAAATAAAGTAGGCAATAGTTCTAATCAAGTCAAAAACGCTAATTATTAACCTTTTTATTTACAAAAACCTCAAGAAAGGGTCAAGGCAAATGGCCATATTGTATGTGGTCAACGTTTGGATTGGATCGAGGGTGAAATGCAGTCAATGAGGATGGACGTGAAGCAGGTGCAATTTGAGTGCACTAATCCAGCAAAAACATTAACTAAGCTAAAAGATTAGATGATCCAATTGATGAGTATGATGAGAGATATTAAAAAGAAAATTGGCACTGACATTCCAAGCAATACTAAAAATAATCCTCAAAAGGAAGGGAAGGAGCATGTGAAAGCAATCGAGCTTGAAAGAGAATATAAAAGAGAGGATATAAAAGAGAGGGTAACTGAATCGGTAGTTGAGTGGAGAAAGAGGCGACAAAAAAACCTACCAATACACAGGTACCATTTAATTCAAGATTGAAAGAGAGTAAAAAAAGGGATGAATATGAGTTTGTAAGCTTTTTGAACTTGTTTAAAACATTAAATGTTAACATGCTGTTAATTTAACTGCTCGAAAAAGTCCCTAAGTACACAAAATTTTTAAAGGAAATTATGTCTAGGCGTAAAAAAATTAAGGTAAGTGAACAAGTTAATATGAATGCTTCTTGTAGTACTATTATATCTAGACAGGTTTCCCAAAAGCTGAAAGACCCGAGAAGTTTTACAATCCCCATAGAAATAGGGAGCCTCTATTTTAATAAACCTCTATGTGACTTAGGAGATATCATCAATTTAATGGCTTTATCTATATATGAAAAACTTGGGCTAGGGGACCTTAAAAACTCTCAAATTACACTACAATTGGCCGACAGATCTTCAATAGAGCCAAAAGGAGTATTGGAATATGTGTTAGTAGTGTGCAATTTCATCATCCGGACAGATTTTTTAATATTAGATTTCAAAGAAAACCGTGAGATACCTATCCTATTAGGAAGATCCTTCTTAACAATGTCGAAATCCACCATTGATTTGGAAAAGAACGAGTTAACAATAAGAATCAATAGAGAGACTAACATTTTTAAATGCGGTTACCAACAAAATGAAGTAAAGAGGGATAGATTAGGGAGATCATGTTACAAAATATTTACATCTATCCTTAACAACCCTGAGCAATGGGAAGTGTTTTATGTAATTAGTGCAGGTCGGAAGTATAGGTACAATGAGCAAGACAAGTAGAACAAGGTGGAGTGGCACAACTGGCGATGGACTAACACTGAAGGAACCAAATAATCGTCCTTATATGCCTTAATGGTGTTCTCTGATGAATTCGACAATAAAACTTGATAATTGAAATTGATATTTAATTATATGTAAATTATTGTGTATCTAACTAACTGTTTAGTCTAGATTTTAATTTTTATCAAAATTATATTTTATAGGAACCGTGACACTTTAGAAATTGGAAGTTTGGGAAGAAACAGAGCCAATGTGAAACACGGCAACCATGTGTTGCAACACCAAGGCCAGAATCAAAAGAATTGAGAAAACCAACTCGATGTCGAGACAAAGACTCTGTGGCGTTACACCAAAGACAGTATAAACAGAATTTCAAAATTCCAGAGTGTGTTGTGACATTGAACCCCAATGTCGCAACAACGACATATTGCTAAAGATGTCGCGACACGGAACCCTTGTGTCATGACATCATTGCAATTTTCTGTAGGATTGACCCGACTTGATTGCGTAACCCAGTTACTTAACCCTTATTTTAACCGGTGTTTTAAACACCAAAAACCCTTATTTTTCATATTAACACACTTAAACATCACCTAAACCCTTTTTAACCTCTAATATTCTCTAAAACCCTTAATTTTTTAAAACCTAAAACTCTTAAAACCGTAAAATTTTCTTAGTCTTTTCACAATTTCTTTGTGCAACTCTTCTTCTCAAAGTAATATTCTTTGGTGCAAGATTGGCATAATAGACTAGAGACGATACAACAAGCTCTCTCAAGGAATCCAATGAATCTTCTCTCCAGGTTAAGGGTTCTTAATTTAATTTTACTATTTCATTAAAATTGTTTCTTGATAGCTCATTAGTTTTTAACATTCAATAGTATTGAGTATGCCTCCAAGGAAGGTTAGAAGAACTAATGAAATAGAACCATCGACTATTCCAAATCTTTCTAATTTCTCGGATCCAAATTTTGAGAAATACTTCATAAAACGTTAGGGAAACATGTTTTTTCAAGAGAGGGGATTTGAACCACTGATGGTTCTCTGTTAGGAGATATGGCCTTTAGTTAGATATCATAGATGAGAACATTTTTGTACGATCCCCAAAGACTTTGCTGTAGTCCTTATAGTTCAGGAATTTTATGCATTTTTATGGGACCAAAAGTTTAAAAAGCTGGAAGTCGTACATGGAAAACGATACCTATGTGAGGGAAAGAAGTACGAATTACCCTTCGGGTTATTTGTGAATTTTATATTGCTATATTTTATAGAAAATATTTTATAGAAGAAACTTATTTGGAATATTTCTAAGATATAAACATGGATAACATTATAAATTTCCTAACAGATAGGAGGGGTAAATGGAAATGCCGCCCAAGTATTGATATTCCAACCTCCTTTAATCAAGCAATAATGTTTCCTGAAGCAAAAATATGGATTCAATTTTTGAGCACTAGAATAGCTTCTACTTTGAATGTTTCTAATGTTAATACTTTTCGAGCGGTTTTGCTTTATGCTATTTTGTAGAGAAAACAGGTATGCATCAAAACATGGATATATCAAAATATGAAACGGTGCATCGGCAACCAAAAGGTGGGAGTCTTCTTTCCCCACTTAGTGACAACCTTATGCAAAAGAGCAGGCGTTCCGATGGTGTCTACGGAGCAGTCAATGAAGCCATCCCGAAGCATAATTAGTGACACTTTGTAAACATAGTACACTAAGCTTCTGGCTAAATAGATTAATGAGTGGAATAAATGACAACAAGAGATGATGGCTACTTCGACTTCATCTCAAAGGAAAGTAAAATCGACCACTAGACAAGAAATTGGAGAGAGCAGTTATTCCAAGCTGGACTGAATAATACACTGGATGTAGGAGTCGGGCTCGATTTTTTAAGAATTCACACGAAAAAAAATATTAGGGTACCTAATTACACGCCGGATATGTTTGGACCAACGCATCTAGAGCAAGAAGAAGAAGAGCAAGAGAGCGAAGAGGAAGAAGGAACTGAGGAGGGGGAGGAAGATTATGAGATGGATTTTTAGGAGGATGACTGGACTTCTAATTTTTGTTTTTAAAGATTGTATTAAATTTGGGTTGATTTTTAATTGTTAGGAATAGGAGTAATAGTCAATTATTTGTTGTTTAATGTTTTATTTAAATTTTCTATGTAGGAACCCTACATGGTAGATGCACAACAATTTTGAGCTTTCAACGATCGAAGGAGAAAGCACCAACTAATAGCTCACGAAACCATCATGATCAATCAAGTAACTTCTTTCCTTATCTTTTTAGGGGCTACACATTGAGGACAATGTGTTTTCTAAACTGTAGGGGGTAACAAAGAAAATTTGTTTAATTTTTACAATTTTCTTTGATTTTTCTTGTCAATTGTGTGCTTGAGCTAGTAGAAATACAAGTTATTGGTTAGGAGCATGTATATAGGTTGATTGTATTTGCAGTAAATTTGGCATGAGGATAGGTAATTTTAAATTTTTTATTATTAGACTATGAAGTTCTATATATTACACTGTAAATAGGTATTAAGCAATTGAATGTGCCAAATGATAGAGAATACAAGGAAACGAGTATGCTAGTATGAATGATAAATTGTTGAATTTTTGATTGTTTGGTTGACTAAATTTTTTAATATTGAGATGCTTAGGGATGACCTAAGGCACTGTTTGGTATACACCTAGAGCAAAAAAGCTAACCCTATTTATTCATTCTTTGTAATTTTGAGCCAGAAAACGCTTCTTGATGAACCTCTATACAAAACCCGAGCTAAAAATGATAATTTGTGCTTACTCTTTTATTTGGTCCTAAACTGCATGATTATAGACGTCTAGCCATACATATTGATGGTAAGTAGATACATTACGGTGGTTTTGTAAAAATAGAGTGATAGGAAACATCAGTGGAGTATAGTGATTACAAATGAGCTTAAAAGTGTGAAAAGAAAAATTCAAAAAATGGAAATTAGACGAGTAGAAAAAGTACGTGAAAAATAAAGGCATATGTGGGTAAGGTACTGCGAAAAAGAAAGAAAAGTGACAAAGTCATAAAAATATAAAAACTCATTCATTAATGCACAAAAACCCGTGAGCTAGCCATAGTTACTATATGATGTTGAGAATTCCTGTAAGAAGAAATAAGAAAGGTGAGAGAAGGAGAAATAAGGCAATGAGTAGGAAAAAGTCATTAAGGGAGAGAGTAGGGGACAATATTATGTGCTAAACTCTTTTCATATTTACACATTTATTGATGGATTCCTACATTTGAGACCCTTAATGCTTGTATGATTTGTAATATACTAAACTTAGGTGTTTAATATCAGAAGTGGTAAGTCAGCTATATATCATGCCAAGATTATGAGTAAATATGAAATGTTTATTCATGTGCTCAAAAACCAACATTTTTACCATACTTGATCAAGTTTCATCTTTTCATTTACTATTTTTGTTTGCTTTTCTTAAGGATAAGCAATAACTTAAGTGTGGGAGAGTTTGATCTACTGTAATTCGGTGTAGATGATTAAACTAGTTTTCACACTTTAGGAGCTTCAACACAAGCATTTTGGTTTCATTTTAATTATGGTTTCACAATTTTAGTTACATTCAATAAAGTGTGTAATTTGAGTCTTTTATTGACCTTAGGGGCCGAATAAGGTCTAAGGGTGAGCTAGTATACTTTGTGAGTGTGCAAGAGACCATTAGAAGGCATACTAACTCGATACTAGTCGCTGTGTTGCAATATAAAGAGTTGGAGGTCGCAACATAGGAAGAAGAATAGAAAAATTTCAAGAATGCCTTCAATGTCATGACACAACCTAATGGTGTCGCGACACACCCTTGAAGACACCTTGAAGATGGAACATACTACCCTCGACGTCACAAGACCTAGTGTGTCGCGACATCACCTCTTTACGAGAAAAATTACGAGTTAGGGGCAGTTTGGTTCGTACAATCAAACATTAAGCTTGAGGACAGTAGCTGACCTAGGGTTAAGGACGAAGACCACTCTAAATTCTATAAATAGACTCATTTAACACATGTTATGGAAAACTTGGATTTGTATAATTTTCTTCTTGGATTTAGTATTTAGTTTTTTTTTCTCTTTTTTTAGGCTTTAGGTTTTTTCTTTTTTTTTTAGACAGTAGCCTATCTGTGAACACCTTAATCCTGAACTGGTTTGGATTGTGAGGTCGAGAGATAAGTAATTCTTACCGACTCATGATTTTAGTGGTAGATCGAAAGACCCTGCTGGGATATCGACTAGTTGATTGAATAAGAAAACCCAAAGCAATAGTTGGTTATGACTACTTAAGTAAGCTAGTTACCCATATTCAGATTTGATACATTCTATTATTTGATTTCTCGTGATTTATTTATTTTCTTTCATTATTATTAGTATAGATCACAAAAACCTTTCTTTTTATTTCATCGTAATATAATTAATTTAAAGTACTAATTAGTTCTATTTATGCTTAGGTTAGAATTAATTTAGTGCTCGCCTTCATAGGGTATGATACTCAAAGTACTCATCCACTCCATTGTAACTATATTACAACATGACCCGTATACTTGCGGATACCGCCTTTTCATATATTTTGTGCAAGATTTCTACCCTGGATGTTGGTACATCCGGAGGTGGTCAGTATACCATTTGATTATGGTATAATTGCCACATAAAACCTTTTGACTTTATTAATTTAAGTATCTAACACCATTAAGTAATAGAGACTATCTGTTGTAGGTTTTACGATTTAATCCTCTTTTTTTCTAAATTAACTATTTAAACATTATAATTTCTAAACCAAATTTTAATATGACTCTAATAAATACTCGTAAATCTTAAATAAATAATATTTACTATCTCACTTGTTGGAATTGTGGTCCCGAAACCACCATTTTCGACACCATTGAAAACGTGTTATTACATGCCTTGTCTTGGGCATTAGAGCAGATGACTTCTAGAAGATAGAGACATAGATGTGACTAAATAAAACCCAAGCAGAATAGATCCTGAATTTGTTTATGGGTTTATTCACTTGTGACATTGTAACGTGTAGGTTTGTGCAAGTGTAAACAGTTGTTATTAAGTAATAAGTATGTAAAAGAGTTATTGTCTCCGTAGGTACTATTTATGTGAATCAATGTTTTGCAAAATTAAAGTTTTACAAATTAGTTAGAAAAGCATAGATTTCGAGTGATTGATGTAAAAATAAATAACTAGATGCAAAATTATCCTAAATGCAAATTAACCTAAGTGTGATGAATAATTAAAATTTATGGTGTGAGTTTAGCAGAAAATTCAAAAGCTTCAACAACAATAACATGAATAGGCTAAAATAGTTACAACATTTGACTTGGTTCATTTTCATCATGTTCAGAATGTTCAGGAAAATATCCCATGGAAACTCGATCTTTCATTAACTTTGAAACTAGAATTAAGTCCTTTCGAAATCTTTTATTCAAAAAAAATGCATACTACCATGATCATATTTAACTAAGGGTTTCTTAGAGTTTATATGAAGTAACAAGGATGGATCAGGTTTAAAGAAATTTAATCTTACATCCCTAAAGTTATGCAAGGTAATAGAGCTCTCGCAAGTTTTTACGAACCTTTAATTTAATCGGACCAGGACCTAAATTAAGCATGCACCTTCCAATATTGCATCCATTAATATTCATCTGGTCAGGATTGATCAACTAATTCTATTGCATTCAATCACATTTTAATGAATGAAATACATTCATGATTTTAATTGAAAACATGAACGATTAGGGAACAGAACATCATGAACATAAATCAAATAAACTTCATCAAATTTATGTAATCATTCTAGCTAAACAAAATTAAGCTATCATCGCTAATGAAAAATTACAAAGCAAATTGCAAACATGTTGAATAACAAGAACAACAATAAAGATTAAGGAAAAAGAAACTCTGAATAATTTTGGCAATCCTTTAGAAATTGATCGCGGTGGCTTCCTTTGATCCTCATAATTACTCCTTTGCAAAATGCTCATCAAGGTGGCCGGCCAAGAAAGAATTTTCTCAAGGAATTTCTAGCTAAATGGTAGGGGAATATGGATGGTTTATGCGTGAGAGGGAGAGGAAATGAGATGAGAGAAAAGATGATAGAATGTGAAGTGAGGGATGCTTGATGTTGTGAAATGGAAGGCCTATTTATACTTGAAGGGATGCTTAGAGATTTTCTTAAAATATCTAAACCACCCATTGAATATCCCTTTCACTTGGCAGATCATGAAATATGGAGAGGAAGGTTGATTGTTTCTTGATTCATGCACGAATCAAGCAAGGGTTGGATGGTTTCTTGGGTGTTTGTTAGGAGCTGATTTTTAATTGTTTTACTAGTGTAAGGACCTCTGAATAAATCTTCCAAAAGCTAATTTTGGGCTACTCATATGCCCTTTCCAAATTGGGCTTCTTTGCCCCTTACTTGGATGGTTTTGTGACCTAAATAATTGTCAGACTTGCTATTCAATTAAATATACTTTAACTGGATCAAAGTGACTTTCTCTTGACTCAATATGGTTGCCCGTGCCATACAACTAAGGTGAAATAGAGATCATGTCCCTGTATAATTAATAATCAGCTTTTCAACTTATTAATTCTGTGGTCCCACTGCAACAATTAAATAAAGTAAGTTATTATGTCACATGAAATAATTAAATTATGTAAAAATTTAATACATAAAAGCATAAAATTGCATACGTTACTAAACCATGCCCATTGTCTTAATGTAAACAAAATTCACCCAATTAAATATCAAATATTTGGGATTAACATAATTTTTTAAGGAAAAAGATGCCATAAATAACTATAAAAAATTTATATAATTTAGAGTTTACACACCTCAAACTTAATCCATTGCTTGTCCTGAGTAATGCAAAGCAAAATTGAGATAAGACAATCTTGCAATAAGTTTAAGTAGAATAATCTTTTACACATAATCATACATCAACAAAGTTATGCTCACAAACTCTTTCTATTGATAAATCACTCATATGTAAACATTATTTCAAAATTTTTTACTAAGTGCGGAAAAATGCTAACATAAGTCATAGAGTGCATGCTTTTCAAGGTCATAAATAACATTCACCATTCAACAAAGTTTCCTTATCAATTGAGACAAAATTCACCCCATGAATGTGAACTAAACACCAGGTAGGCTTGTAAGAAAAGAGAGGTGAGTCATGAAGACTACTTAAGTATCAAGTCTTTCTTAACAATCCAATCCTAGACATGTTCATTCACATTACCACATTACTTGGATTTCTATTAGAGAAGAAACATTGAGCTTAATTTATTCATGTTTGTAATTTCCTACTTATTTTGTGAAAGAAAAATACTAACTACGAAAAGAAAAATATAAATGCCTAAAAATAAGTACTAAGAAAAAGAAATTTCCCCTTTTTAATTTGTTTCATCTTCTATGTCTTTCTCCTTTGCCTTCTTAGTCTCACTTGATCCCAAAATTTCTTCTTTCATGTCTCGAAGATATGATCTGGAAACTCAGGAACAAAATACTTAGATACATTCTTAAAAGTATTTCGTATGAAATCATCTCTAATTTTTGTATATCTTCAATAAGCTTGCTATTGGTTATGCATGAATTTTCACATATCCATCATAATTAAAAATTCTAATTTTTTCATAGTGTTTGAAGAAGTGGACATTGGAATGACCAACTTAGGATTAACACTTGGCTCCATTAGTTTAGCAACATTTTGTTCCATCCTTGGTTCAGGACTGTTTGGTTCCCCTTCAGATTCTGCCTCTTCTATTTCATTTACTGAGTCAACTTTCGGTTAAGATTTGGTTGACGACTCATCAAATTATGGTTCGTTCGGTTCATTTGGCTCAATCTGGTTCAGTATGTAACATCCCGATTTTAGGCCTAGTCGATACAGTGGTTTTGGGACCATAAATTCGATGAGGAAAATTTTATTTTTACTATATTTTTATGGCCTACAATTTCACGAAATGATTTTGTGAAAATTTCGTTCAAAATTTTTGACGTTTGGGCACTCAATTTAGTCAAAAGGACTAAATTGTAAAAAGTGTAAAAGTTGAGTTCTACATGTTAGAGGTGTCCAATTGTTATGAAATTTTTAATTGGAGGTCTTTATATAGTAATTAGACCATTGGTTAAGTTATGGACAAAAGTGGACATGAGATAAGTGAAACAGGAAAATTTTAAATTAGGGGCATTTTGGTAATTTAGTAATTAAAATGAATTAAAAGGGAAAAAGATGGCAAATTGTGCTCATCTTCTTCATTTGGCTGAAATTAGCAAGGGGGGAAGCCATAGTTAGGATTTTCAAGCTTCCAAGCTCCATAGTAAGTGATTCCAAGCCCCGTTTTTAATGTTCTTTACGTTTTTAGAGTCCCGTTAACTTGATTTAGCTTATCCTAGCAATAATTTAACCTAGGGTTTATATTTGGAAAAATACCCATAGGTGAAATGTGTTTATTTTGATGTTTTATGATAGAATATGAAGCTTGAAATTATGTTAAACAACTATTTCTAAGAGATTTTAAGTGAAAACGAGTAAAACGACATAATCGATAAAAATACCTAATGTTCATAAGTAAGTGTTAGAGTGGGAAGTCGATGTTGCCATAGAAGTGAAAAATTTTCAGCATGTTATAAAACATAAGAATATGAGATGAATTTTAATTTCCGAGCTTTGGGGCAAAAGTGTAAATATGTAAAAGTTTAGGGGCAAAATCATAATTTTGCCAAAGTTAGAGTCGAGGGCTGTTTTGATAAATGTGAGTATTAAATAAACTAAATTTTCTATTTTAGATTAAGAAGAATAAAATTTGGGGTTAGACCGAGGAAAGAAAAAGGTTAAAGACTAAGTTGATAGATTTGACCATATTTTGTATCGAGGTAAGTTTACAGTAAATAAATATAATATTTCAATAATTATTATTAATGCTGCTATTTTCCAGCAATTATGTATTTATTTCATGAAATTATTTAATTTTGACTCAAGTATAAGATGATAGAGAATCAGTGTTAAAAAGTCCCGTTGAAACATAAGGAATGTATTGGATACAAATGTCATGACATTTTGATAAAGAGATCCCATGTAAGACCATGTCTGGGACATGATATTAGCACCGAGATAAGAGGTACCATGTAAGACCATGTCTGGGACATGACGTTGGCACCGAGATGAGAGGTCCCCCGTAAGACCATGTTTGGGACATGACATGGGCACTGATATGAGAACTCTCATGTAAGACCATATCTGGGATATGACCTTGACAGTACAAGAAAAATCCCATGTAAGACCATGTCTGGGACATGTATTTGGCATGTTATTATCAGAAAAGAGGCCCAAGTATCCTTATTATTCCAATGTGACTCAACGGGCTAGTAAACAAATTATATTCCATGAAAGTTCAGGTAAAAGCATAAATAACAAATTCAGGTGAGTTATAAGAGTTAAGAACATATTATGTTATCAATTGAGAACCAACATTTTAGCAAGAGAAAAGTAAGTTATAATCATGAGTTATCTAAGTAAACAAGTAAGTGAACGAGTAAGAGATTAAGTAAAGAGGAAATTAGAGATCATAACACTTGAGTATATTTATTTGTGTTAAATGTTGTTATTTATTTGCTTGTAAACTTACTAAGCTTTATGATTACTTCCTTTATTTTTCTTCTTTTATATTATTACAAGCAAAGTCGAGAATCTTAAAGACGTCGAAGAGTGCTCACACTATCAACAACAACAACTCGGTATTTTATGATGATCAATGTTTGAGCTATGGCATGTATAGCGACTTAGTCATTTTGAATGTATGTCCTTATGATATTGCTAAAGGATGATGTGTAAATATGTGATAACGTTTAGCTATTAAAATGACTAAGTAAGAATATGTTTGGTATTATGAATTCCTAAGTGATAGTTTATACCTAGAAATTATGAAAGAGTAAAAATTTGCAATGAAACAGTTTTGGGACAACACCAGTGACGTGAATTTGAAAAATCACCAAGGATAGTATAAAATTAATTAGAGAGTGAATGATATATAGAATTAAATCTTATCGAGTCTATTTTCATATAAAAATAACGGTGTGGGTAAAGAAATTTTATATTCTGATATATTTGAATTTTGGTTAGACAGGGTCAGAATGGTTTTTGGAGTCCCCGGTTCTGACTTTATATGTCTAGATTCCTTAGTGAGTCTATTTTCTGTAGAAACAACTGAGAATAGCATATGAAAATCATACGATGAGAAAATTGATTTTTAGTGAATAAAGGTCAGAACCATTAGGCAGTGAAATAGGGGAGACTTTAATGACTAAACTGTACTAATTGACTAAGCCAAAAATTCTGAAAATTTTATGGTAAGGTAATATATGAGTCTAGTTTCAGGTAAAATTTACAAATCTAAATTTTGAGTTTTTTAACACGAGTTATAATTAAATTAGTGACTATTGTGCAGGTGCACAGCATTATGGTGAACAATGAAATAAATTTTAAAAGAAAATTTTTATGCCCCGAACTAATAAGTTAAGTCAAGTAATGCCCCATGCTCAACTCTGAAAACGGTCTCGGGTAAGGGGTGTTACATTTGTTGGTAGTATCCGAGCAGGTTTAGTCTGTTCTCGGAACATTCAGTGTGAATAAGAGTCTAGCTATACATGCCATACTTATATTTTGATAGTGTGACGACTCCTGACGATTTTAAAATGTTTTCTTTTATAGTTATGGATCTCGAATGAGCTGGTGTAGATGATGTAGAGAGGAATGTGCCCGCTTCCACAGAAGGGATGGTGACACCCGATAGTAGTGAAAGGCCCGTATCAGTTAGTCAGGGAGGAGGGGTTCGAGAAGCCTTCTTCCAAGCTATGAATGATTGGTTTACCGAGTTCGTTCGTACGAATCCGACTATTAGACCTCCACCCCTCATGATTTTCAGGTTCCCCATGTAGCTTTCCCAGTTGCAGGTATAGTTATAAGAGAAAGACCACCAGTTTATAAGATCAGAAAACAAGTGGCTGAAGAGTTTTGGGCTACTAAAGATGATGATGCAGAGAAAGCTGAATTTTGGCTCGAGAATACTATCAGAGTTTTTGATGAATTATCTGTACACCTGAAGAATGCATGAAGTGTGTTGTCTCACTTCTCAGAAATTTGACCTATCATTGGTGGAAGACTCTTGTGTCAGTGGTACCGAGTGAGAGAATTACTTGGGATTTCTTCCAGGAGGAGTTCCGTAAAAAAGTATATCAGTGAGAGGTTTATAGATCAAAAAAGAAAAGATTTTCTTGAGTTAAAACAAGGTAAGATGACTGTGACTGAATATGAACGTGAATTTGTTAGACTTAGTAAATATGCTCAGGAATTTGTGTCCACCGAAGCCAATATGTGCAAGAGATTTGAAGATGGGCCCAATCATGATATCTGACTGTCAGTGCGTGTTTTAGAAATTAGAGAGTTTTTGGTCTGGTTGAAAGAGCCTGTAAGGCAGAAGATTTGTTAAAAGAAAAAGAGAAGGGAAAATTTGAAATTGTAGGCCATAAAAATATAGAAAAAATAAATTTTCCCTCATCGGATTTGTGGTCCCAAAACCACTGTTCCAACTAGGCCCAAAATCTGGATATTACACAGTAGTTCAACATTCGCCACTAACCTTTGAAGATCATGTCTTGTTATGCAACATTAAATATAACAGCCCTTTAGGTTTGCTTTTGATTTCACTTAGGCACTCAAGCAAAGTGAAGTAATCAGTGATGGAAAATAAGCATTTCTTGCCTTTTTCCTAGCAAAATCTTTAATTTCCTTGAGAATAATTTTCCCAACATTAATAGACCTCTCTATCAGAATTGCATATAAAAAACATTCGTTCCATCGAGATGGTGGAACTATGTGAGATTGCATGAAGCTATACCGAAAAAAGTAGAACCATACCTTAGCCACTAGGTTTAAATACTCCATTCAGCAAGAATGAATGTCGTACTTCATTATAATCCATTAGGATCCTGGATTTGTAACAATATTAAGCACTTATTGAAGAAATATTAGTCATCATGGCAGAGTACTCATCTTCTTCAATATCAGGTAAGTTAAACAAATTATTAATGGACTTAGAAGTAAGAGGTACCTTCTTTTTTACGAACAAGACCCTCATTAGCATTTGGCGTGGCCAAATTGACATAGAACTCTTGCGTTAATTCCTCTTAAGGCATGGATCATGCATCACATAATTTATTCCAATTTAAAGCATCAATTGTTTTTCGAGTTGACAAAGGCATAATCATATTGCCATTGCTCTCCAAATTGAAACCTTTTTATGGCATCATGGGTTGATTTTTGAAGATGGAAACAAAATTTTCCCTTGCTTCCTCATCTTGAATCACAATTGGATTTTTAGCAGAAGTTTTGGAAGATCTAGTTCTTTTACGAGACATGGCAACTTTTCCCAAGTGAAACGAAGACTTTTAGCTTTTTAAGATGGACATTGCAGTGGAAAAGAGATTGAGACGATGATAAAGTTGCGGTGGCAAGAGGATTGTGTTAGTGATAGGATATGTCATGGTGGTTGTTACGGCAGAAAGGGTGCTGCAGCGAAAGGCTTGCAACGATGCGAGTAGGGGCATGCGACAAGAAAGAAATATTAGGGAGAAGTTTTTGGGACCTAAAGCCGATGGCTAGGAGAAGCAAAATATGTAGGTTTATGATGAAGGCTAATTGTTTAGGTGATGTGAAAATTATGATCGTGTTAAGGGGTTTATATAGTGATGGGTTAGGGAAAATTTTAGATAAAATTTAGCTAAATTAGTGACTTCGGTGGCGAGGTATGGAGGGAAAAAGTGGCGACAAAAATTTAGGGTTTTGGAGGGTTCATGGATGACAATGAGGGGGTATTTTCTTCCTCTTCACTGTTTTGGGCACTTAGGCCACACTGTAATTATTTTTTGTACTGAAGAATTAAACTAAACCAGAAAAATGAACTGATTAGAACTGGGGTCAACTTGACCCTCTTATTAAATAAAAAATAATAAAATTATAATTGTAAATTATAATTATAATTAAAATGAAAATGAAAATTTCCTTTTGGGGTACTTAGGAAATTTCTTCTCAAAAAATTACATCAAATTAAATTCCCAGGAAAGGTTGGAGGGCTCATAAATGGTCCAGCTTAAGTTCCAATCTCCTTAGACAAAATTAATTTAAGTACTAATTCAAGAAAAATAATTTCTAAGCATGCCATTTATTCAAATGAGAGAAAAACTGAAAATAAATTAACGATAGAGAAAGTAAACTCCCTCAATGTTATTGGTGATCGTCATTTACTAAGGCGATGTCAGACGACCATTTGTCATACCAATCATATCCATCTAGAAAGAAAAGATAATGTTGCCCAACAATTATATTCAACATTTGATCAAAGAATAGCAGAGAGAGATGGTCTTTCTGTGTTGCTTTGCTCAACTTTCTATCATTCACAAAAATTTGTCTCCTTGTGGTTATCCTTAATAGACTCAGCTCATTATTTGTAATACCTTCTTTCTTTGGTACAGGTTCCACTCACGGAATGTCATTGGTGGGATAAATGATCCTTGTTTTTCCCCATTGAGAATCAAGTTTCCTAAGATCAAATACTCGAGATTGATCAAACTCTTTTGTCCATCGATAGATCATTTTTTAGTATAAAAACATATGGGTACAAGAAGAAGGATTATTACTTCGAATATTTTCAATAGTCCACTCGCTACCTTTCTCATGCTTTTTCAACACTGTTAAGTCTAACTCGGGTGGTTCTTTTCTTGATGGTTTGGGTTGCTTGTACTCATATAATGATAGCTCTAATGATTCAAATGTACTTTTGAATTGAAATCCTTTTGAGTTGGCTTTCAACGATGCCAAACATGTATTTTCCTCATCTTAATGTAGAGAGTCAGATGAAATACCTTCCAACGAATCATTGAATTCTAATTTTGTAGGAACTAACAGATCTATCTTGGAGACAGCAAAATAATCTTTATCCTCATCAGGAAATTTTATGGCCTTGGGTACATTAAAGGTCACGTGTTCATCTTGAACTCACATGGTGAGTTCACCTTTTTGTACATCGATTATAATCTTGCTGATTGCCAATAAAGGCCTTTCTAGAATAATTGGTACTTCTTTATCTGCTTCTAAATTTAAGATAATAAAGCCATCATTGGGTATGCCAAAGATCGATCCGCTAGTTGGAGTGTAACTTAGTTGGTTTGACCTTATCAATACATAATCATTTAAACACAGACGTAGGCATCAAGTTGATATTTGATTCCAAATCACACAAAGCCTTACCACAATAGGATTTTCCAATATTGTAAGGTATGGTGAAACTTCCTGGATCTTTCAACTTAGGAGGCAACATGTTCTAAAAAAATAAGCTACATTCTGTAGTCAGGGCTACATTTTCAAATTGTCCAAACCTTTTCTTCTTAGACAAAAATTCCTTCATAGCTTTTGCACAGTTCGACATTTGCTCAAAAGCTTCCACCAATAGAATGTTGATACGTAGCTATTTTAACACATCCAAAATTCTCCTAAATTGAGTATCCTTATGTTGCTAGAGTCTTTGAGGATATGAAGTTTGTGGAAATTTGGCTTAGACTGGAAAACTCTTTCGAGGTAGTGTCTCTGTATCTAACATAGATGTTAGATTATTAGAATTTACAAATTTAGATTTTACCTCTTTAGAATCTGCAGCATCTGGTTTTTCTAGTGTAGTAATTTCAACTGTTGGTTGATTTTCCTTTTCCTTGGCAGGCTCTTCCTCAACCTCAACTTCCTTAGGTTCCAAAGTCCTTTTGTTTCGCAAAACAATTGCCTTGCAGTGTTCCTTACTCACTCTCCTTGGATTTTTCGTGTTACTTGGAAAGGCTCCTTGTGGTCTATTACGAAGTTCCGTAGCTAACTAACCCATTTGGGTTTCTAAATTTTTTGGTGTTGCTGCTTGACTTTGGATTAAGGCGTCATTCTTCACCATGTACGCTTTGAAAAATTCTCTAAACTATTAGATGATTCAACCTAAGAGGTTGATTTGCTCTATACTGCATGTAGTTGTTGTTCAGTGTAGCTCCTTGGTTACTTTAAGAAAAGTTTGGTTGGTTTCACCATGAAGGATTATAGAATTTGGATTGTAGTCCTTGTCAATTTCTATTTTGGTGTTGATTCTCTACATAATAAATAGACTTGAGATTTGATGGACAATTATTGAAAGAACGATCATCCCCATAATATACGCATAAAACAACATCGAATTGAATCAGTGGCTGAGCTACAACTGATTAAAACCATTACTATCAAACTGTTTCAACATTGAAGAGATAGAAGATACCTAAGCTGAGAGTGAAGTGAGAGCGTCTAGTTCATACACTCCGACTACTCGTCTTTCTAAAGGTGCTCGATTTTTTGGCCACTGGTAATTATTATTAGCTATCCTCTTGATGATCTCGTAAGCCTCCTTATAAGACTTCGATAAGAGAGCAAAATTTGTAGAAGCATCTACCAACAACCTTTGTGTGTGTTGAAACCATTATAAAACGTTTCCAATTGGATAAATGCAAAATCCCGTGGTGAGGGCATATAAAGAGTGACTCATTGAGTCTTTCACATGCCTTATATAAGGATTCATCATCCAATTGTTGAATAGTGGTGATCTCATTCCGCAACTTAACATTTTTGCTAGGTGGGAAATACCTTCCCATGAAGCGTTTAGCTAATTCTTGCCAAGTAGATATTGAATTGGGTGGCAATGAATTAAGCCATGCTCATGCTCGATCTCACAATGAGTATGAAAACAACTTCAGCCTCAATGTGTCTTCAATCATACCAACTATCTTAAAGGAATCACTCACCTCCATGAATAGTCAAAAGTGAAGGTGTGGATCTTCTATGAGCATTCCACTAAATTGGCCCATTGTTTGAAGCATCTGGAACATGATAGGCTTCAATTAAAATTACGGTGCCTTGATCTCTAGTATCCTAATTCCAAGATTTAGTTTGTTAAAAAGTGGCACAATGTATTGTCTTATGGCTCAATCCCTATCATCAGCAATAAGGATTGGATTATGAACATTAGCGGATCTATTCTCTTGAACATCATTTTGATTTTTAAGGACCATTTC
The DNA here is from genome assembly GCF_007990345.1 of Gossypium hirsutum. Lineage (NCBI taxonomy): Eukaryota > Viridiplantae > Streptophyta > Magnoliopsida > Malvales > Malvaceae > Gossypium > Gossypium hirsutum. The sequence continues at coordinate 36,491,467 of NC_053444.1, forward strand.
TACGGCTTGTCTTTGTGCTATTCTTTCTCATCTTCTTTGTCTAAATGTCCATTCGATTTTAAGGTCTACAGAAAGTAGATCGATGATACAATCTATGCTCATAAACACCTAAAAAATAAACCAAAAAAATAAAGAATAAAGAATAAAAAAATTTAGAAAATAAACCAAATTGCAAAAAATAATTTCACAAATAATGATTAAATTAACCATCCCCAGCAACGGTGTCAAAAACTTGTAACGCGTAGGTTTGGGCAAATGTACACAGTTGTTATCAAGTAGTAAGTAAGTAAAAGAGTTATCGTCTCCGCAAGGATTGTATATGTTAATCAAGATTTTGCAAAATTAAAGTTTTACAGATTGGTGAGAAAAAACACAATGATTTCGAGTGATTGATCTAAAAATAAATAACTAGATGCAAAATTATCCTAAATGCAAATTAACTTAAGTGTAATGAATAATTAAAATTTATGAGGTGAGTTTAGCAGTAAATTCACAAGCTTCAACAACAATAACATGAATAAGCTAAAATAATTACAACATTTGATTTGGTTCATTTTCATCATGTTCACAATGTTTCGGAAAATATTCCATGGCAACACGATCTTTCATTAACTTTGAAACCAAGATTAAGTCCTTTAGGAATCTTTTATTTAGAAAAGCATGCATACTACCATGATCATATTTAAATAAGGGTTTCTTAGAGATTATGTGAAGTAACAAGGACGGATTAGGTTTGAAACAATTTAATCACACGCCCCTAAAGTTATGCAAGGTAATAGAGCTCTCCCGAGTTATTATGAACCTTTAATTTAATCAGATCGGGATCTAAATTAAGCATGTACTTTTCAATTATTGTGTCCATTAATTTTCATCTGGTCAGGATCGATCAACAATTCTAATGCATTCAATCATATTTTAGTGAATGAAATACATTCATGATTTTAATTGGAAGCATGAACAATTGAGGAACAAAACATCATGAACATAAATCAAATGAACTTCATCAAATTTATGTAATCATTCTAGCTAAACAAAATTAAGCTATCATCGTTAATGAAAAAACAATAAAGCAAATTGCAAACATGTTGAATAACAAGAACAACAATAAAGATTAAGGAAGAAGAAACTCTAAATAATTTTGGCAATCTTCTAAAAATTGATCGCGATGGCTTCCTCTAATCCTTGTAATTGCTCCTTCGTAAAATGCTTCTCAAGGTGGTCAGCCAATAGAGATTTTTCTCAAGAAATTGCTAGCTAAATGGAAGGGGAAAATGGATGGTTTATGCGTGAGAGAAAGAGGAAAAAAGATGAGAGAAAAGATGAAAAAATGTGAAGTGAAGGATGTTTGAAGTTGTGCAATGGAAGGCCTATTTATACTTGAAGGGATGGTTAGCGGTTTGCTAAAAATAGCTGAACCACCCCTTGAATATCTCTATACAAGCAAGGGTTGGACGGTTTCTTGGATGTTTTTTAGGAGCTAATTTTTAATTGTTTTACAACGGTAAGGACCTCTGAATTAATCTTCCAAAAGCTTATTTTGGACTACTCATATGCCCTTGCCGAATTGGGCTTCTTTCCCCGTTACTTAGACGGTTTTGTGACCCAAATAATTTTCAGACTTGCTCTTCAATTAAATCAACTTTAACTGGATCAAAGTGACTTTCTTGACTCAATTTGCTTGCCCTTGTTGTCCAACTAAGGTGAAATAGAGCTCATGTCCATGTATAGTTAATAGATAAGCTTTTCAACTTATTAATTCCATGGTTCCACTGCAACAATTAAATAAAGTAAGTTATTATGTCACATTAAATAATTAAATTATGCAAAACTTTAATACATAAAAGCATAAAATTGCATACTTTACTAAATAATGTCCACTGTCTCAATGTAAACAAAATTCAACCAATTAAATATCAAATATTCAGGATTAACATAATTTTTTAAGGAAAAAGGTGTCATAAACAACTATAAAAAAATCTATATAATTTAGAATTTATAGATGTTCATATTGTGGCATACCTAAATCCTAAGTGGATGGTGGACTATATATGCGTGACTCGTACACTTTGATGTAAGTAAAAGCTTGAGTTCAAATAGATAAAGAACCGAAAGCTGGTGCGTTGGGTGTACAACTTTTGTAGTATGTAGCGTCATTCACCGTAGTGGAATTAATAGCCTAAAACATGGTTCAATGATATGCTTTCATTGGCATTACATGGTTGATGAAAAGTAAACGTGGCCACAGTCGTCTGTCTTTGTGATGTATGACTTGATCACTATTTAATAGTGGTTGACTTTTCATGAAAGAAAATGTAATGGTTACCGTGAGATAAAATTGGATCACATTGGGAGAACTGATATGATCCTAAAGAGATCAAGGATATCCTATGAGGGTAACACACTTATGACGAGGTCTGTGGATGAGCAGTGAATAGCTGTTTTCGTAATGGTATATCTTTGAGGAGAGCTCAGTCACGATACTATAGTGGAATGTCTTCATGACTAAATGAGTTTATAATTAATAGGCAAAAATCTGAAACTTAATTTTAAATCATTTGAGCCTCAACTACATATGTCCAACCGGTCCCTCCGCTAGCTCATTGAAACCAGAAATGAATTCCATGTTTGAATAGAAATGAATAGAATGAATAAAAAAAGAAATGAGAAACATTCAAGAATGATTATGTTTTCTCCGAAATGGAAAAATGGAATCATTTGGAAATGAATGTAGGTTTCCAAAAATGGAAATGGAAATGGAAATGGAAATGGAAATGGAAATGGAAATGAAAATGAAAATGAAAATGAAAATGGAAACTTGCAATCCTGTATAGGATTACTTAAAAAATGATGGAAGAATGATTTTATGTTTTTGGACTGGTTTGAAACCCAAAAATAAAAATAAATCATTGGAATGATGGAAATTTGAAAGTGTACACAATCACAACAAGTAATAAAGTGACAAGTAAATATAGAGTTATCGTACCCACAGGGACTGCTTAAGAAAATTATTTATGAAATGAAATCCAAACTCTTTGGTGATTAAAAATATTTTGATTTTGAAGGAGTGGTTAAAAACTAAATTTTAACTAAGTAAAATAAAATAAAATAAAATAAAATAAAAGTTCCAATGCACGATTTCAAAACACGATTTTAATTAAGATGACATAATTTTGTTAGATTAATTACATTTCTTAACTTAGAATTACTAAACTTATGTTCATGTTGTCACCAATAAATCCATGGCAACTTGGTAATTTGCTAACTACTGCTCATACATACTTATTAAATTAACTAATCTCTTGAACATTTTTCAATGTCAATTCAAACAATTAATCAATCTTCATAAGCACATAAAAGATTAAGTGAGGTAACAATATATACCTACATCGAAACAGTTTAATCACAATAATCTTGCAAGTTATGCAAGGCTGATGTACCATTTAATACCGTCTCTAATTTAACCCTTAGCTACCTTAGAAGATTAAACATGCAATGATTAAGTATTGTGTCAATTAATTACAATTTCAACACGATCTAATAATTAATTCATTAGTTACCTTACAACGATAATGTAATATCCTGTTTTTTAGTGGTGTCAGAAATAGTTATTTTAGGGCCACAAATCTGACAAGTAAGTTCGTAAACCTCGTTTCTATAAACCGAGCCGTAAATATTTTTATAAATATTTTTATAGTGTCGTTAAGGTGGTATTAAAGTTTCATTGAAAAATTTTAAAGTTTTGATAGCTAATTAATTAAAAAGGACTAAACTGTAAAAGTTGAAAAAAATCAATCTCTATTAGTTTAAAAGTGTTAATTGATTAAAGAATTATAATTGGATGACCTTATTGAGTAAATTACCCATCCTAAAAATAGTGGGACGAGAATGGAACTTTAAAGTTTTGGTTTTATTTATGTATAAAGGTTAAAATAATTATAAATAAGTATTATAAATAAAATAAAGATGAAAATTATGATTTGTTTCTTCATTCTTCTTTAAATACTGAATGTCACCATGGATAAAGAAAGGGAGAAGCTGTAAGCTTCATCCAAACAAAAATGGGTGCATATAAGTGATTTATTTATCGGTTTTTAATAATTTTTATGTTTTTGATATCATTGCAACTAGGTCTAGTTAGCCCGTACCTTCGATTTTGAAACTATTAAAGATTTTGATTGTTGCCACTGATGAATCTAGTGATTTTTTATGTTAAATGATGAATTTGAAATATTAGTTTTTATTTAAAAGTATTTTGTTAAGTAATTTTTGATGAATTTATTGATTAGGGACTAAATTGCTAAAATAAGAAAAGCAAAAGGATTCGATGTGAAATTGTTGAAAAATGGCTGAAATGAAGGCCATGAATATTCGGCTAGTGTAAAATTTCAATAAAAATGGTTAATTTGCATGTTTTAGGCTTAGGGACGAAATTGAATAAAAGTAAAATGTTAGGGGCAATTTTGTAAAAATGTCAAAATGACTAAATTGCATAAAATACATTTTTTACTATCTAAATTAATAGATTGAATGAAATTATTAATTTAGATCAAGATTGGGTAGAAAATCGAGGAGAATAGAAAATTACCAAAATGCACTTGTACTTTGACATTTCTGCAATTTAGGTAAGTTCATATGTTTAAATAATATTTTAAAATATGTTTTAAATTCTATCATTTTATAATATCAAATTATGTCTCAATGGAAAAATCCAACGATGTATCGACGATCATCGAATACGAAAAGGGATAGCTTCAGCTATTGATTATGAAAAGGGATGGTGACGACCATCTATTAAGGAAAATGCATGGTTTTGACCATCGAATATGAAAAGGGACGATTACGACCATCATTTAGTGCACTTTTTGTAAGAGCCGGTAAGGGTTCCAATTGATTTCACTACGACAAATATGGAAAGGTATGATGTACCAATGATCAAAGTATGAATATTCATGTTTATGAAAGGTATGATATAAATGATGCTATGTTATGTACCCATATCTTTACCATGTAATGATATTGCTAAGTTATGTGTTTAATCACTAGCCTGTGGCTATGGTTAATGTTATATTTATGTCTTCTGTGTATGCAACTGAAATGGTAAGTGTTTGATAAGAACTAAGACATGTTTATATAAAACTCATTGGAATAGTGATACATGGAAAAACATGATATGTTGTGATGGATGATAAATCCAGTTGAATCATACTCAAGTATAATTGTTATCCATGTCAAATTCATATGAATCATGTTTAAATGAACTAACATGTGTTGTTGATGTGCTAGGTCTTATGCCAAGCTTGTGGATATGATTGATGTTTATAATTATGCTTGTACTATGCATACAAAATGAGTAAGAAAAAGAAATGAAACAGTAAGTACGTAATTGGGATATATTATAATGTATTATATGTAAGCAAATTTCTTATGCTATCAATAAATACACTGAATCAAGAGTTAATAATGTTGTTTAGGCTTATGATAAGCATTGGGGACAGAATGGAAAGTAAGTAAATAGAAAGATATATAATCTTCTAAAAGGGTTTGATGATATATATTTATGTCTCATGAAATCCTATCATGTTATGAATGGTCAATAAATATGCGACATTAATAAACTTACTCATTTGTGAGTTGATGATCATATCGATTTATGAATCTTATAGCATTGGCATAGATTTATGTTTAGTCTATAAATTTTAATATTGAAATGGAATATTATGCTTAAAGTTTATACGAGATTACTAAGCATTCATTGCTTACGGAGATCCATCACACTATCCATCGATTTTATTGATAGATTTTTATGCTTTAGTCGTGGTTATAATGGCATGTTTATGTGTTTTGTGCTTGATGATATGGCCACTATGTTTGGCTTGTAAATATGGTTTTATGATTGATGACATTTTGACATTTTTGGACTTGATGGCTAATGTTGAAATGGTTTAGTGATGATATTTTTTGAATGGACTAATTGACATGCTTGTGTGTGATATTAGCATGTAATGTTGTTTTGAATTTGTGAAACTTATGTTATTTTGATGCCTTAATGGTTGGTGTGATTTTGGCACTTTGATGCTTAATGGTTGGTGTTATATGATCAAATTGATACATGATTTTATGGCCAAAGTGGTATGTGTTGGCATGTTTGCAAAGTGATCATTTAGAGCATGTTATGATATAGGATTTAATCAAATATGTTTGGTTGAATTATGACCATTTGAACCTAAATTTGGTATGTATATATATTGGATGTTGGAACCATTTGGTAATGGTTAGTTTTGTGTCATTTATATGGTTTTGATGCATAAGAGAAGTGGTTCAAATGGTAAATTTATTTTGTTATGGTATGAATGTAAATTGGTAAAGTTGGTATGTGTCAAAAGTGATATGTTTTAGTATGGAAACAAGTTAGTTGCTAAATGGTTAAATATGCACATGTTTAAGTATGTTTAATGTGTGTGTTTGAGGTGCCTTTACGACATATTGGTTGATTGGAAATTGGTCATTTTATACATAGTTGAACATGTTTCGATACCTTGGTCATATGTGCAAATGGCTTATTTAGGTATGCTTTAATTGGGTGAAAGAAATGACTTGAATTTGACCTATTTCTTGTCCACATGGCCTACGACACGGGCGTGTGTGACCATGGCCACGCGACACGGTCGTATGTACCGTACAGGTTTTTAAAAGTTGCATTCTGGGAGTAACACAGCCCAGCACACTGGCCTGTGGCTTGGCCGTGTGACCCAAGTCAGAGAGTTACACGGGCATGGGAACAGGTTGGAACACAGCTGTGTGTCCCTATTATGAATCTCCACACGACCTGAGACACGGGCGTGTGTCTCAATCGTGTGAGTCACATAGCCTGACCACACTATAACAACCCGGTTTAGACTCTAGTCGAATAGTTGTTTCGAGACCACAAATCTGAGTCAAAAAAATATCTTAATATTATTTTGGTGTCTACAGCATGTTAGTTTATATGTGTGAAAATTTCATGTGAAAATTTTATCGTTTGTGCGCTCGATTTTATAAAAGGACTTAATCGCGTAAAATGCAAAAGTGGCTAGCTATTTGTTAAAGTGCTATATTGCTATGGCTTTTATAATGTGGGGTACTTATGTTGATATTTGACCATTGAAATTATGCATGGACAGTAATGGGCTTATATTATAAGTTTTATCATTAAAATCATAAAGGTTAATTTTGTAAATTGGTTAAATATGTTAATATAATAAAACATAAAATAAAAGCCATGCATTAGTTCATCTTTCTTTCACCGAAATAAGAAAAGAAAAAGGGGTTTTAAAGCTTTTGTACATTCGGCCCTTGAAGGTGTTGATTGAGGTATGTTTTTTATTTGGTTTTTGATAATTTTTATGTTTTTGAGATCGTTACTTTGAACTCTAGCTAGCCCATTTATAATTTTTGAAATTATTAGTGATTTTGAGATATGTCATGGATGAATACTTGAGTTTTGTGTTGATAGCTGGTGAAAATGAAAGATATATGTTGGGTTCATATGTTTTGTATTGAGATTTTTGATGAATTTGCTTAGTATGGACTAACTTGTGAAAATAAGGAATGAAAGGGTTAAAATGTGAAATAAATGAAAAATATGTACTTATATGAACTATATGAATATTCGACCAAGCATGGGAAATATGAAATTTTGTGTATTTTGTGATTTTATGAAATAAGGACTAAAATGTTAAAAATGTGAATTTTAGGGGCTAAAGTGCAAAATGCCCTAATTATGTGTTTTTGGTTTGAATTGAATGAAATGTGTTATTAAATAGCCAAAATTGAATTTATATGGATCAAGAACAAAAGTAAACGGAATTAGATTGGGGGAAGTCGAAAGTGGTCGAATAGTGGATTCCATTCGTTCGTTTATGTACGAGGTAAGTTCACAAGTAAATAAATGTTGTTAAATTTGACTGCATATGTATTATAAATGCCAAATTGAATTTTAATGTATATATTTGTAAATGCCGAATTTTTTAAGCATGGGAGAATTGTTTACGAGCTTGATTCTATTGAATTACAACATCTGAAAGCCCCGTACGAACCATAGGAATAGTTAGGATACATATGTCATGACATAGGGTTTCGATATGTGATTTTGTGTAAGACCACGTCTGGGACATTGACATCGATTTGAGATTTACTTGTAGACCCTGTCTGGGATAATGGCATCGATATTTGATTACATGTAAGACCTCTTCTGGAACGTAGGCATTGTATGAGCTTTTCGAGTTATCCGACTATCCTTATTGATTCCGAATGGTTTAACGGGCAACATTGAGTTAAGATTGAATGTGAAATCGAGCTAAATGGTTCAGGTACGTGTGAAATTAAATGTTCATGAAAATAGGGTAAGTATAATACTTGAGATGATGATATGAATTATACATGTTAAAGGTGTGACCATTATGTGCATGAGATTGTTCATGTTCAACCATATTGAAATAATTATGCTAATGTTCATTTGAAAATTTATTTGCTTATGACTTACTAGGCAAATTAAGCTTACTGTGTGTGTATTTTTTCGTTGTTTTTTTTAGATTTTCGGAAAGCTAGTTACGAGCTCGAGGACCGTCAAGGAAGTCTGTCACACTATCGATCTCTATTTCGGTATTTTAAAAGCTTAAAACTTTGAACATATGCAATGTATAGGTTAGTATTTGTTTTGGTTAGCCTTGAAATTTGTATATATTTAGCCATGTGAAAATGGATTGATCTTAATGTTAATGTTCAAATGTTTAAGTAATTTTGGTCATGATATATGCGTGTGGTAATCTTGATCTATGGATGTGTTTTGGTTGTGGATTCTTAATAATGTTAATGGTAGTGATTTTCGGTCATGTATTAGTTTAATTTGTAAATATAGATGATGGATTTAATCTAATTTTGTGGTTCGGCAATGATGATTTAATCATGTAGTTAATTGTTTAGTTATGTGTTAATATTGAAATTGGTTGTATTTGTTCTGTGTGAACTATGCTATACTTTGGATATTTGAAAATTTGAAATGGTATGCTTGCATTATTGAAATGGTTTAGAAATGGTGAACAATGTGTATAAGTATATTCGGCTAAAATATTAGACTCATATTAAAGAGTATGTGATATAGCTATATTATGTATTGAAGTTATCTTGGATGACCTAATATGCGGTTAAGTGATTGGTTATGTGTATGTATTTTAAGCATGCGAATTAGGTGTACTTTTGGTGTTATATATGCTCAAAATGGTTCAAATTAATAAGGTCACATGCGCACAAACTTGTAGTGAGAAAATAGGTATGTTTTGATATTATAAATTGATGTATATTTGTCTTGGAAATAGGTTGAGGGTTAGTATAAGATGTACATGCAAAATCGGCTAAAGTTAGGTAAATTGAATGTATATATATATGCATATATGTCATGGTTGCTAATGTTTGGATTGTTGGCTAATATTAGTTAAATGAGTTGTGCATGAATTAGGTATAGTTGTTTTATGGTAATTGCTAGCCGATTAAAGGATAGAATAAATAGCAATGAGTGCACATGATTTTGCTTGAATGGTTCATTTCGATGCGGTCAAAGGTGTATAAGATTTATTTTATGGTTAATGAAATGTATTTGATCATATTATGGTGTTGTTAATGCCGCAATTTGCTAATGGACATTAAGCCATGTATAAGCATGTATTGAATTATGAAATAAAGTATTTAACTTGTGTTAGGTGTTCGAACATTACTAAGGTAATGTGCTAAGAATTTGGGTTATTTATTGGTAAAGTAGGTATACATGTGATATAGTTGTGAGGCATATTTATTTGTTTAAAAATGTATACATATACGGTACGGATTAGGTTAATTTTTTAGGTATCATTCTTATGTAATATGAGTAAAAACGTAAGTTTAAAATTTAATTAGTCATATTCTTTAATTATATAATTACGATTTATGTGAATGTTCGGATCTGTATTTATTTTTCGTAATGCCTCGTGACCCTAATCTGGTGACGGATATGAGTTAGGGGTGTTACACACACGGCCGTGTGACCCCTATAGTGTGAATTTTTCCATCTTTTCCATGAAGTTGAAATGTTTCCGATTTAGTTTCGAATCATTTCTAAAGTGTTTCTAAGGCCTCGAAGGCTCGATTAAGGGACGATATGCATGTGTTTGAATGGACTATGATGTGATTCATGAAATGATTTCGAATGAATGTTTTGTTGTTACGGTTTTACGTTAATGCTTCGCAACCCTATTCTTGTGATGGATACAGGTTAGGGGTACTACAGATAATGCAAGATTAACTTAATCATGGTTTTTGTAGCGTGAGAAAAAAAGTAAGCTAAACGCACCGCACCGCACGGCACCCAATCGCCCATCCAAACCCACCCTTAGTCACCGTTGTTACAACTTTTATCATTTTAGTCACTTGTCATTAATTTGTCATTACATATACTCATTTCAGTCACCCAACTTTAGTAAATTTTCATTTTGAGAACTCAGTTTAATTTATAAAATTATACCAAAAAGTATTTCTTTTATAGAATTAATTTTAATTTTTAAAAAATATGGGTTTTTACAAAGAATTAAGCTATTCAAATACTAAGATTAAAGTCACATTTTTCACAAATAACTCAATTCCATTTAAAAACTCAGGTTTTCACTATTTAAAAAAAACCTATCTAATTTTTGTAAAACCCTATTTTTCTCTTTGACTAAAAAGGTAAAAGAAATAAAAAAGATAAATTTATTTTTAATTGTAAAAATTTAAGTTTTTCTTATAAAACTATAAGTTTTGTCCTTTTTATTAAAAAAATTAAAATTAATTCGGAAAAAATAAAGCAAATGAAAACGATAAGTTGGAATTTGTTGTAAAAACTCAAAATTCTTTTCCATAAAAACGCACGTAATTCCATATAAAATTCTTAAAAAGATTAAAGAAAGTTAAAAATAATGAGTGTATATAACAAAAATGATTAAAATGAAAATAACATATAATGATGGTTTTTTATTTTCGGTATCATGTTTATTTATTTATTTTTAGTATATTTAATTAAAGAAAAGACAAGAGGGAGACTCAAAGTGAAGCAACATCCCTTTGTACTCGTAGAGAAGTAGATAAAGATTCACACAGTTTCCGTTTGTCTCTTTATCTGCACGAAAAGAAGGAATCAACACAACACCAACCAACCATAAACCCTAGCTAGAACAAATCACCTTTTTCACCTTCTATCTTCTTCTCCATCCTCTATCTGTCTCAATTCATTTCCGTTTGTGATGGCTTCTACATCTGCCTCGTGGTCTCCAAGCTCTCCTCAGCTCTGCTTGGCTTTCCGTTTTATGGTATGATTTACACACTTTATTAATAGTACATTTGTGTCATAATTTAGCTAACATGAAAATTATTGAAATAATAGAACTTTATTCATACTGAAGTTTAGCATACTTAACAAAATTTCAAATTTTTGAACAAAATATAACCTAACCATAATTAAAAAAAATTATTCTGAGAGGAAATAATTTCAATTTTTCGGTCCCCCTACTTAAGATGAACAATGTCCTCATTGTTAGAAGTGAATAGATACTATACATCAGGTAGGATTCTAGAAAAGATGAGGTGAGTCAATTTGACTGCTGAAGTACCAAGCTCTCTCTAGATTCAATCCTAGACATGTACATATCTATTTCCACACTTCTTATTTTAAAACTTCTTCATTTTTATTTATGATTTCCACCTCTTGTTTTATTATGCGAGAAATAAAAAATTCTAATAGAACCTAATCCTAAAATAACCTAGGAAAGAAAATAACATAAGGTAAAGATCCCTCTTTCTTATTTATTTGCAGATCCCTCAGAATCTGACTCGTCTTTTTCTCCATCATCTTTTTTTTTGCATGAATCGCTTCGTTCCCTCTTTGATAGTAGACTCCATGTTTCAAATATAAAATCTGGAAACTTAGGCATAAAAATAAATGGGTCATTGAATATTTTCGTAAGAGCACTTCTCATTGAGTCATCCCATATTTTTGAATATCTCCAGTAAGGTTGTTGTTGTCATTGCATATGTTGCATTATGTCCATCAACTTTGATAGCTCATCTTGAAGATGTTGGTGAGGCACTTGAGTTCTGAACATTGAGGTTGCCATGGCAGGTTCGATTACTAGTTCCATTGGTTCTGCATTATTAGGGATTTCAGCTGACTACATTGGTTCGATCTCTGTGGGATCTTCTTCTCCTTCTTCTTTTTCTTCTTCTTCGAGATCCCCGCTCTCTTCAACTCATTACTGTAGAACAGAATCTCCAGTTATTCGGTAGAGGTCCCAATCTTTGCTAGTGGTTTCAAATATTCTCTGCGACATGTGCGAATTCCTTGCTTTGACACAGTCCACTTAGAACCTAGAACTGTAAATTCCTCGAGAATTTAATGTAGATTTTCAGTCTCAATATTTCTCATCAAGGAAGAATATTTGTCGTCTTTGATATCAAGTAATTCAAAGAATTCATTAATAACGTTTTACCTTATTGGTACCTGGATTCCTCGGATAGGGACTTCCGTTAATTCGCTTGACGTCAAATTTGCATAAAATTCACAAACTAATTCCTTATTTGCACTAGGTCTTTTCTCACAAAAAAACTCTCAATTGAAAGCTTCAGCAATTTGTCAAATGTGCACCATGAAATCGATATAGTTGCTTTCTTTTAGTGTAAAGCCTTTTTCAGGGTGCACTTGTTGATTCTTGAAAAAACTATCGTATCTTGCTTTGGCTTATTCATAGTGAAATTTGTTCTGTGATTCATCAATTTGGACAGATACACGAGTTCTTTTGCGAGGCATGATTAACATGAACATAAGATGGAAATAATTTTTTCCCAAAAATTTAATTTGCATAAAATATTAACAATTCAATAAATTGAAAAATTAAATAAAATTGAAATTTAGGAGAAAAAATGATAGCGTCGTGCGGGAGCAGCAGGCTGGTGCGCGGGAGTAGCAGGCCTGGCATGAGTGGCAGTAGCAACGTGCAGGGTGAGTTGCTGGGCGCAAGTGTGCGAGCAGGTGTAGCAATAATGAGCAAGTTGCTGGGCTATTGGCGTGCGCGGGTTGGAGCTGGAAGCAGCAATTGGTGTGCGTTGGGGCTGCTGGTATACCGATGGTGAGTTTTGGTGCGGTTTGGTTAAGGTGATGTGAAAAAGTTGAGAAGGGTGGTGGAATTTATAGTGAAGAGGGTAGGAGTTCAATTAGAATTCTTAAAACAAATTAATAACTAAAATATTCTAAGTTCTAATTCCATACAAAGTAAATAACAATTAATAATTAATATAATGCAAATTAAAATATTATTTGCTATTTAATTTATTGAATTAAAAACTATTAAATAAAATTTGATCAAATTGAAACTAATCGTAATTCTATGCAAAGTTGGTAATAATTAATATATATTATAATAAATATAAATATATATTAATTATTATCACCTTATTTATTGAAAACTAAACAAAAAAAGCTTTTATTTTAGCTACCTTTTAAAAATATTTACAAAAAGAGATAACTAATTTCAATATTTACAAAATGAGCAATCAAATTTTGTAATTAATTCAATTGAGTACCTAGACTTAAAGAAAATTTGAAAATTGAGTTACAATTAAAACTTGGATCAAAATTGACCCTTTTATTCAAAAAACTAAAAATTTATTTAGCCATTTAGGGAATGATTTCTTGGAAGGTTATGTTAAAATCATTTCCTAGGAAAGATTAGAGGGGTCACAAGCGGTCGCGCTTAAGTTCCAATCTCCTAAACAAAATTTATTTTAACATACTAATCCCAAAAATATACCCTAAATCATTTATTTAAGAGAAACAAGACAAATTAAGTATCCGATAAAATAAACGAGACTTTATCTCGCTCAATTTTATCTCCCCAATAATGTTTTAAGCGTTGAGCATTAACTCGAAATTACCTCACTTACCTTGAAGTTCTTCAACTCCATATGGAAAAACTTGGTTAATCGTAAATGGACCAGACCAACGTGATTTTAATTTACTTGGAAAGAACCTTAATCTGGAATTGAATAACAAGACTTGCTGACCTATTTCAAATTCTCGAACTCGAATGTGCTTGTCATGCCATCTTTTAAGTCTTTCCTTGAATAGTTTGGCATTCTCGTATGAGAACATTCAAAAATCTTCTAACTCGTTGAGTTGAAACATCTATTTTTCTTTAGCAAGCTTAAGGTCCAAGTTGAGTTGTTGGAGAGCCTAGTAAGCTTTGTGTTCTAACTCCAACGGCAGATGACAAGCTTTCCCAAAAACCAACCTATAGGGTGATATCCCTCAAGATGTTTTGTAGGTTGTCCTGTAGGTCCATAAAGCATCGTCCAGTCTTTTGAACCAATCTTGTTAGTTCGAGCAAACTACCTTATCAAGTATGCCTTTTATTTATTTGTTTGCCAGTTTAGCTTGCCCATTTGTCTACAGATGGTAAGTTGTGGCAACCCTTTGTTTCACTCCATGTTTGTCAAGTAATCATTTTAACCATTTGTTCACAAAGTGGGACCCCTCATCATTGATAATGGCCCCAGGAGTTCCAAACCTTGTGAACACATATTTCTACAAAAACTTTATCACAACTTTGGCATCGTTTTTTAGATATGCCTCGGCCTCAACCCACTTAGACACATAGTCTACTACTATCAATATGTACTTGTGACCAAAAGATGGAGGGAAAGGGCCAAGGAAGTCAATACCCCAAACATCGAATAATTCTACTTCAATGATGTATTTTTGGTGACGTTTCCAGCCCTTTGGCATCGATCACAACTCTTTACGTAAGCATACGCGTCTTTGAATAGCGTTGGCCAAAAGAATCCTGCTTGCAATACCTTGGTCGTAGTACGTGTACCTCTAAAGTGTCCCCCACTCAGAGTTGTGTGGCAATGATATAAAATCTTATGTACATTATCTTCTGCTATGCATCTCCTGATCATTTGATCTGTACATTTTTTGAACAAGTATGGTTCTTCCCAGAAATAGTACTTCACATCGTGAAGAAACTTTTTCTTTTTATGATACATGTTATCAATCAGCATCAAACCACAAGCTAAATAGTTAGCAAAATCAACAAACCAAGGGGTATTATGGACATGATTTACCTTTAGTATGTGTTCATCTGATGTCTCCTAAATGGGTATAAATGGATAATTCCCTTATTGTGGCTCCAATTTGGACAAGTGGTCTGCTACTTGGTTTTCTACTCCCTTTCGATCTTGAATTTCTAAATCGAACACTTGGAGTAGAAGTACCCATCGGATTAGTCGAACTCTTGAATGGGTATAAATGGATAATTCCTATAGTAACACCTTTTACAGATGTTGGAGGTAGGAGTTTCTCAATAACATCTACCTTTGCTTTATCCACCTCGATTCCATGTCTCGTTATTCGATGCCCTAGAACAATACCTTCTCGTACCATGAAATGACACTTTTCCCAGTTAAGTACGAGGTTTGTTTCTTCGTATCACCTTAGTACCTTGGCTAGAGTAGCCAGGCAATCATCATAAGTGTCTCCAAACACTGAAAAATCATCCATAAACACTTCCAAAGACTTCTCAACCATGTCAGTAAAAATAGACATCATACATCTTTGAGATGTAGTAGGTGCATTACATAAACCAAATGGCATGAGTCTAAATGCAAATGTACCATACGGGCATGTGAACATTGTTTTGTGTTGATCCTCCGAGTATCCATCGAAAAAATAGTAATAATCTCACCCCGCGAGTCAATCCAGCATTTGATCCAAAAACAGTAAAGGAAAGTGGTCTTTCCTAGTCACCTTGTTCAACTTCCGATAATCGATGCAAATTCTCTATCCCGTAATCATTGTAGTTGGTATCAACTCGTTGTTTTTATTTTCTACGACCGTGATACCTCCTTCTTTGGTATGCACTGGATCAGACTTACCCACGAACTGTCTGAGATAGGGTAAATTATACTCGCATCTAACCACTTAATGATTTCTATCTTTACCACATCCTTCATGATGAGGTTCAGTCTTCACTATCCATTAATCGTCCCTTTCTCGCAATCTTCCTGTAATAGCCCATTTTTAGTAAAATCAGAATAGTGGATTTAGGACCACAAATTCGACATGAAAATATTTATTTTATTATATTTTTAGAGTTTACAACATGTTAGAAATATCGTATAAAAATTTCGTTAAGAAATTTCACCGTTTGCATGCTTAATTAAGTAAAAAAGGACTAAATTGAAAAAGGTACAAAAGTTGGTTCTATTAGCTAAAGGTATTAAAAGTCTATAGAACTTAAATGTAAAAGTACTTATATGGTAATTAAACCATTTAAGTGATAGTGGACATTTATGGTTTGGTATTATTGAAATTTTGGTGTTAATTAAAGGTTAAATAAGTAAATTGGTAAGTAAAGTTAAGTAAACAAAATCAATTTTCCTATTCATTCATCTTCTTTGCTGACTTTGGAAGGGAAAATAAAAACTATTTAGGGTTCTTGAGCTTTCGGCAAGCTTTGGTGTGCATGTAAGTATTATTTTGTTCCGTTTCTAATTAATTTTTTTGTTTTTGAAGTCGTTGTAGCTTAATCTAACTAGCCCAGGGACTAATTTGCAAAAATGTTAAAGGATTAGGGTTTTAACATAATGTGTTTATGTGATTCTTAAAAATTTATGAAAGATTATGAGTATTTGTTGTTAAATAAACCACTGTTGTTTTAACATAATGTGTTTATGTAAGGATTGCTATAAGTTCTTAGTGAATTCGTTTGGCATGAGATGTGGATGGAACTGATTAAATTTCATTTTATAAGTTTATGGACTAAATTGTAAAAATTTAAAATGTTAGGGGTAAAATTTTAATTATGCATGAATATGAATTATGGAGTAAATTAAATGTTTGAAATTTTTTGAAATATTTAATTGAATATGATTATTTATTCAGATCAAAATAAATCTCAGCTGGATTTAAATTGAGGAAAGCCGAAAGTCACAAATTAGCTTGATCGTACTTTTACGTTTTAGATACTAAGGTAAGTTCATAGTATTTAAGTGTATAATTGAATTTCCATATGTATTTTTATCTTATAAATATGTAATTAACTGTTTATGTAAATTATACCCTGTTTTACTTTAGTACCCCTGATTGCACTTATGTGCCCCTATTTGTACTTCGGTATCCTTGATTGCACTTACGTGTCCCTATTTGTACTTCGGTACCCCTAATTGTATTTACGTGCCCTATTTACATTTTGCTAACTTTAATCAAGTAAACTAAGAGTTTCATTCATTTGATGTTAAGTTATTAGATTTGTTATGTTCTTACTAAGCTCTGTAAGCTTATACGTTTTTGTGTATCATTTTGTAGATCACTTTTGCTAACCTTTGGACGGATCGAATCTTCGGCTCACACTATCCATCATTTTTGGTAGCTCTTGAAATTTTTAGGGTTGTGGCATGTATATATGTGGCTATATATATGTAGTTGTTTTGGTATAATATGGTGAATTACTAAACTAGTTGATTAGGTACTTTTCTAAGTTGTTAATAGATATCTTTTGGTACAATAGAATGTTATAAAAGTAAAAACTTATGGATTATTTTAGTTTATTGATGAATTAAGTGTGGTGTTTGGTTTTTAAATATGGTATGGATATGATCAATTTAATACTTTTAGAATTGGTATGTATTTGATCAATTTGGTATGTTTTAAATTATGGGTAATTATGAAATTTTTAGATATATTTTATGTATGTGATTGAGGTGTCTATATGGCATACTGGTTGTATAGAATATTAGTTTAGTGTGTGGATTTTTTATGCAGGTTTTGAGCATATTTTTGAGTCTTGAGTATGTGTGCAAAACGGCCTAATTGTATGCTTGTGAAGGGTGAAAGAAATGGCTTGATTTTAGCCATTTTCTTATCCACACGACCAAAGACAAGGGCGTGTGCCTCAGTTGTGTATAACACACGGCCATGTGGCATAGCCATGTGTCCCCTGTAGGTTTCAAAGGGTGGAAAGTCAGGGAGTTACACGGCCTAGCACATAGCCTGGCACACGGGCGTGTAAGGCCATTTTAAGAGATACACAGCCTGGCACACAGGCATGTGGCTTAGCCGTGTTGCCCAAGTCAGAGAGTTACATGGGCATAGACAAGGTTAGGACACGGTCGTGTGTCCCTACTTTAAATGTTCACACAACATGAGACACGGGCATGTGTCTCAGCCGTGTGACCCCTATAGCATGAAATTTTCTAACTTTTTCTTTATTATTTCAAATGTTCCTGATTTAGTCCCGAATCATTTTTAAAGTGTTCTTTTAGCCTCAAGGACTCAAATAAGGGACGATATGTATGTGTTTGAACGAGCTTTGATATGATTTATGAAATGTTTAAAAATGAATGATTTAAGTTGTGTAATTACGTTAATGTTCGGTAACCCTATTATGGTGACAGATATGGGTTAGGGGTGTTACACTTCTAGGATGATCTTGTGCATGCATATAGATGGACTAGTGCCACGAATATCGACTATAGTCCATCTGATAGCCTTCTTGAATTATTTCAATACTAGGATGAGTTTCTTTTCTTGTTTTATGGTCAACTCTACTAAAACAGTCACATGCAAAGTAGAAGCGTTACCTAAATAAACATATTTTAAATGTGAGGGGAAGTACCTTTAGTTCTAATTTAGGTGGCTCTTCAATTAACGCTTTCGGTTGGACAAAATCTTTGTTTCCTAACTCTAAAACTCAAAGTGAAATTGCGGACTAAATCCCCTTTGATTAGCTTCTAGCAAAGCTAAGTATTCCTCTCCCTCTTCATCACTTGGATGGTCTGATGTTAAAATTTGCTCAAACGGGTCCTCAACATAGTCGAGTTCCCTTTCCATGACTAAGTCCTCTAAATCGGATACTGCAGAACAATTATCAACTGTGTCAGGAAATCGTATAGACTTAAAAACATTAAATGTTACCTAATCATCCTAAACAGGCATAGTAAGCTTGCCCTTCTGCATATCAATAAGGGTCCTTCTAGTTGCTAGGAAAGGCCTTCCTGGGATGATTGAGACCTCTTTATCTGCTTCAAAGTTTAGAATAACAAATTAAATAAGAAAAATAAGTTTTTCTACACGTACCAATACATCCTCAATTTTTCCTTCTGGATGTGCTAAGGATCAATTTGGTAATTGAAGTGTAACCGTAGTAGCTCTAACTTCACCTATCTCCAACTTCCTAAATATGGACATGGGCATCAAGTTGATGCTTGCACCCAAATCACATAGTGCCTTACCATAATAAGTTGCTCCAATGTTGAAAGGAATGGTAAAACATCCAAGATCCTTCAACTTTAGGGGTAGTTTGTCTTGAAGATATGCACTACATTCCTTCGTCAGGGCTATTGTCTCAAATTCTTCAGGTCTTCATTTCTTAGAAAAGATATCCTTCATGAATTTGACGTAATTCAGCATTTGTTCAAGTGCTTCCACCAATGAAATGTTGATATGAAGTTACTTGAGTACATCTAGAAAATTTTTTGAACAGGACTTCCTACTTCTACTTCTAAAGTCTTTGTGGGTAGGGCGGTGGAGGATTCTTTACTGGAACTAGTTGATTCATCTTCTGTGGCAATTCTACATCTAGTGAAGTTATTAGTTTATCAGAATTGACTGGTTTGGGAGTTACCTTATTGGGTTTTACAGATTTTGGTTCGGTGAGATTGGAGTTTCAACACTTGGTTTAACTTCTACTGAGTCTTGAGCATCGGTTGGCTCTTCTTCAATTTTGACAGTGTTGGGTTCTAATGTCTTTCTGCTTCTCAATGTCAATATTTTACAATGCTCTTTCCCTAGATTTCTTGGGTTCTCCATATCACTAAACAAAGCACCTTGTGGTTGGTTCCTAAGTTCAATAGCAAGTTGACCCACTTGATTCTCCAAATTCCTTAAAGTGGCATCATTTTTTTTGCCATATATGCCTTTAATAGGTTCTCTAAGTTATTAGAAGGTATAGCTTGAGTTGATTTCTGAACTTGTTGGGTAAAAATAGGTGGCTGGGTCGGTCTAGGTTGTGCATAAGTGTTACTGGTTCCAGCCCCTTGGTTACTCTAGGAAAGGTTAGGGTGGTTTCGCCAAGATGGGTTATGAAAAATTGGATTACAGTCCTTGCCTTCTCAGTTCTGGGTTTGATGGGCATTCTTCGAACAAATGTCCTTCCCCACAATAAACACAGGCTACATTTTCAAATTGGTTCAATGGTTGTGTTGCAAAACTATTAAACCCATTAGTGGTAAAAATTTTAAGCATCGATGATATTGAGGATACTTGAGATGCAAGTGAAGTGAGAGCGTCCACTTCATATACTCCAGCGACTCATCTTCCTGACACTGCTTGATTGGTTGGCCATTGATAATTTTTGCTGGCAATCCTCACAATGATTTCATAAGCCTCGTTATAAAACTTAGAAAAGAGAGCACCATTAGCAAAAGTGTCCAATACCATCCTCGTGTGAGCATTGAGGTCATTATAGAATGTCTCAAGTTGGATGAAATATGGGATTCCATGATGAAGGCACTTCCGTAATAATTCTTTGTACCTTTCCCATGCCTCATACAAGGACTCTACATCCATTTGTTGGAAAGTAGTGATCTCATTCCTTAACTTAGCAGTCTTGCTAGGTGGGAAATACTTCATGAGGAGTCTTTCTGCTAACTCTTGCCATGTGGTAATGGAATGTGGTGGCAATGAGTTCAACCAGACTTGAGCTCTGTCCTTTATTAAGTATAAGAATAACTTTAAACGGACTGCATCTTTGTGTACTCCGGCTACCTTGAAAGAATCGCTCACCTCCATAAAAAATCGTAAGTGAAGGTGAGTATAATGCCCTAAAATTTCTAATTTCGTTATTGTGAAAATATGATAAAAAAATCTGTCAGCTTTAGGGGTTATGAGTTCTGAGAGTGTTTGGGAGGTCCCAAGTTCAAGCCTTCGCTTGGGAAAATTTTGTTATTTTGAATGAATTAGGCCTTACTCTTGTTCAATAGGCTTTTATTTGATTGTTGGGTAAATTACATCAGAATGGGCCTGCTGGTCTGGTGGTTAAATGGTGTCTTATTATGGTGGAGGTATTGATTTCGAATCCCTATGCATGCAAGTGTTTTATTTTTTTTTCAGATTTTGAGATAGAGTTGTGTAATAAGGGGATTCTGAGTAGTGGATGTGTAGTGGGAATTAGGGGAGAAGATTAAGGGATTTTGGGGGTTATCGGGATTTTATTTTTTTTTCCATAACCAAATTTTGACTCACTTTTCCAAAAAAATTCTGTCATCTATTCTTCTCCCTCTCCTCTTGCCAAAATTTTCTGAGTTTTTCCATCTTTCTCTTCTTTTTCTTCTTCTTGATTTTTCCCTAATCCATTTATTTTCCTTCGTTTTCGAACGCAGTTAGTGCTCGCTTAGTTTCAGTAAGTGTTTCTCTTCATTTTTATCAAGAATCTCTTAGCAATTGAAGTGGTAATGTTTTTTCTCTGCAATTTGGGAGAAGGGAGAGGCTCGGATTGGTGAATTCAGTGTTCTCGTCTTAACAATAGTTAAACAGAGGGCTATCGTTGGTGGTAAGTTGGGTTTCTGTTCGTTCTTGGTTGTCAATTCACTTGTAAATCCGTTAAATTGATGTTGAGTATCTTGATTATAGGCTTTGGAGTGCTCGAGGACTGTTTTAGCATCAAACAAAACTAGGTGTGTACCCGAAACGCAGAAAATGGGATTCGGCGAAAAGCTGAAATTGCATGCTGTTTGGACAACAATAGTAGGCTAACTTTGAAAAATCACCATAAATTGTGAAAATTGAATTATAGGATGAATAAAATATGTAATTAAATATTCTTGAGTCTAGTTCCTCATAGAAGAAACGGTGTAAGTAATGGAATTGTAAATGGTGAGATATAATAAATTTTGTGAGACAAGGTCAGAATGAATTCAAGTTCCCTTGTTCTGAATTTGGAAAATTATCAAAAATTGGAGAAAAATTAATTAAGGGTTAAAATTTATATGTTTAAATTATTAATGAGTCTATTTTCAATAGAAGCAAATGGAAACATCATCCAAAATTTTTACTAAAATATAATTAATTTTTAGCAAAGAAAGATCAAAGCTGTTAGACAGCAGAATAGGGGTAAGATTGAAGAATTTACTGTACTTATTGGCTAAACCAAAAATTCTAAAAATTTTATGGTAGAAAGGTATTTGAGTCTAGTTTCAAATACATCAAGTGAATCTTAATTTGGAATTCTATAGCTCAATATATAAATAATTTAGTAACAGTGACTCAAGTAGAAAACTTTGATGAAACATATAAGTAAATAGTGAAAACATATATAAATATTTAACTAGCACGAGTTACATTAAAAATGGATCACGTGGCCAAGGCCAATTTGGGCCGAGTGAGCCACATGGGCGTGTGAACCCATTTTTCTGAAAAGTTCTGTAAGGTTGCACGGGTCACCCAAGTCTATTATGGACCTACTGTAGGGTCGGTAAGCTTTACGTAGACCCCTATATGTGTGATCTGTTTTTCTGATTTCTATACCGAGCATGACTTATGATATCTTAATGTATTTACTATTAATTGCATAATTCCATGACATATTTTGTATGTTACATTGCATCGGGGTGGGTTGATGATATTTGGAGGAAGTGTTTGAAAGGCTATTAAGCCTGTTATCTGGCAGCTCAGCTACAACCTTCTGATTATGTGCCGCATTTCAGTACAGCATAGTGTGTAGGGATGGGTGGGTTGATTTAATCCCCACATGGCATGTAGGGTTGGACGGAGACGGTGTGTAGAGGCTAGTGGGTAGGATTCTGATTTACTGTATTTGCATTCTGTATCTGATATGGGCCAAATCCCTAATGTATTTTTGAGACTATATCTGAACGAGCTCAGGCCCAAACTGATTCTGTGATGGGCCCAGGCCCCAGACTGTATCTAACTGAATGCTGTTGAATATCTGTGCGCATGTTTTCTATGGGGATTACACACTGAGTTTGCGAAAACTCATCCTTTTTCTGTTTAATCTGTACAGGTAATCCCCAGACTTGACGGGTCGGTGCAACGGAGGACTCGACGGTGGCCACACGTAAATTTTAGACTGTTTTCTGTTAATGTCTAGAATTTATTACTTATTTGGGGTTTTTGATGTAACTTTTGAACTATGGACTGGTTGGCTTTAGATTTGGGACTTTATATTATTTTATAGATTTTTTTTAACTGCAACTCAACAAAATGCGATTTTTCTAAAAAGTAAGGTTTGCGTAAATAGAAACAATTTTCACTAAACTAATTAGTTACAAAAGCTTCCGCCAAGAGATAAGTTTTAAAGCAAATCAACTAGTACTTTTTTTTTTCAAATTAAATTAAAGCTAACTAACTGTAACGGTTTTAAACTCGACAATCTTGTCTTCAAATCCTATTCCATGTGACATCGCCAGATTTGGCCATAACGTCTAGGCCGGGTTTGGGGTGTTACAGTAGGATCTTCGGTAGGCATTCCACTGAATTGACCCATTGTCTGAAGTATCTGGAAGACGACTGGCTTCAACCCGAATTATTGTGCCTCAATTTCGAGTCTCCTAATACCCGGATTAAGATCATGAAATACTGGTATGGCAAACAACCTTAGAGTTCTATCCCTATCATTAGCAATAAGGATAGGATTTTGAGTAGGGTTTGCTCTGTTTCCTTGATTCGGATTTTTAGAGTTGATCTCTTCGGTCCTTCTCTGAACTTTTTTTCTCCTTTATTGTCGAAAAGTTCTTTCAGTCCCAAGGTCTACGAGACCTAAATCTATAATTCGATTAATACTCATAAACACCTAAAACAACACCAAAAAAATTAACTAAGTTAAAATTGAACAGGAAAATAAACCAAAATGCAAAATTAACAAATCCACAAATAATGACTTTTAAAACAATCCCCGGCAACGGCGCCAAAAACTTGGAACGATGGAAATGTGCAAGTGTACACAATCCCAAAAAGTAATAAAGTGACAAGTAAATGTCGAGTTATCGTACCCACAGGGACTGTTTAAGAAAATTATTTATGAAACGAAATCCAAACACTTTGGTGATTAAAAATATTTTGATTTTGAGGGAGTGGTTAAAAACTAAATTTTAACTAAGTAAAAAAAGGTTCCAATGCACGATTTCAAAAGATGATTTTAATCAAGATGAAATAATTGTGTTTGATTAATACATTTCTTAACTTAGAATTATTAAACTTATGTCCATGTTGTTACGAATAAATTCATGGCAACCTGGTAATTTCCTAACTACTGCTCATACGTACTTATTAAATTAACTAATCTCTTGAACATTTTTCAATGCCAATTCAAACAATTAATCAATCTTCTTAAGCACATAAAAGATTAAGTGAGGTAACAATATATACCTACATTGAAACAGTTTAATCATAATAATCTCGCAAGTTATGCAAGGCTGATGTACGTTTAATACCGTCGCTAATTTAACCCTCAGCTAACTTATAAGATTAAACATGCATTAATTAATTATTGTGTCAATTAATTAAAATTTCAACACGATTTAATAATTAATTCATTAGTTACCAAGACCTATAACAATACAAACATAATTTTAATAACTTAAGTGGACGAAATGCAATCAACCTAACACAAATTAAATTTAAGCCATATTAATTAAATTAAACATATCAACATAACAAGTATTCATATACATGTTCATAACAACAACATAAAAAATTAAAGGATAGAGAACTAGAATCAATTTCGGTGTTTCTCCGAAGCTTGACTACTTTGCTTTGCTCCTCCTTCTTCTTTTGTTCTTGTTGAACCGAGGCTTCTACAAGCACTTGAATGCTGCTACCAATGGTGGTTGAAGGGCTATTTTCCAAGATGGGAAATCGGCAAGGGAATGGAAAGGAAAAATGGAGAACAAAGGAAGAGTTTTGAAGAGAGAAAGGGAGAGAGAAGTGTGAAGAATGAAGGTGTGAGAGGTGTGTTTAAATGAGCAGTAATGGGGGTATTTATAGGTTGGATAGGTTGCTAAAAATAGCAAAAATCAGCAGCCATTAAATCCTCCCCATGGCCAGCCACACATGTGGCAAGTTTGAAGCTTTCAAACTTGCTAAATTTAGCCAGGGGCAAATCTACAAAAGCTTGATAAGTGGAGGGGTTTGAATGCAATTTCAAGGAAACTTCAAGGACTGATTTGCAAGCCAAATAATCAGCCACACGGATTTGGGTAGCCCATTTGCTTGGTTGGATCGGTCTTCTCAGTTCAGCACAATTGGGCCTTCTTTCATAATTTAATTAATAATAATTATTTAACCCAAAATAAATTGGATTAAAATTAAAATTAAAATTAATCATATTATGAATTAATATTCATAATTTGGACTGTCTTAGGTTGAAAAATTAATTCGCCCCAATGCTTCAAAAATCGCTTCTCAATTTTGCGCTTCAAGTAGTGTCTACCGAGCCAAGTTTCGTCATTTGTGCAAATCTGTCAAAAATAAATCAAAATAAATCAAAATTATTATAAAATTAATTAAAATTCAATATGTTAATAATTTAAGTGCAATTTAATCATTTTATAATTATTATATGTTTTTCAACAAGAATTACACCAAAACTGCATGAATTTGAGTTTAAAATGGCATGAAAAAGTCTATATATTTTCATGTTTCCAATCATTCATTCATAGTGAACATGTTGAGTTGTGACATATTGGACGAATTTTCTTGAAATTTTACCTGGATAAAATTTTCAAAAATTTTACTAGGTAAATTTAGGATGAGAAAATTATTTAATATGTAAATATTAAAGTTTATTTTGGGAAATAGAAAACTAAATTTAGTTGGATCATATTACAAAGTATTGAGTAAAAAAAGCCTAAGAAGTACTTGAAATTGGACCCTATGTGAGAGAGACCCAAAACCCCTCATATAACATAAAGGGGGCGACAACCCTAGTAGATATACAAGGGTGAGTTGTTCACCACTCTCCTACTCTAAGTAGGATGTCGTTTTTCTATTTAAAATAAACCTTTACAACTCTACAATGTTTCTACCTTCTTTTCCTATAAATAGATGGCATCGATAGAGCTATAAAAACAACTTTTGAGAGATTGTTATTCTGTCGAAAAATAGAGAAAATTTATTCTCAACTTAATAACATATTTTTCAGAATAACAATTTTACCGATTTCTATTAAAAAAGAGAGAATTTTTGTTTTCACCCCAAAAGGAAAACTTTTTCTAGTTATGTTTTTTGATTCAATTGGTTCGATCCCACACTCGAAGTAGTTCGTGGTGTGAGAATAGCAGAGAAGATCGTTTGGTTGAAAGTTGGAAAACAACAAGGATTCACTTATCCAAAAACATAGGTGTGAATTCGGTTAAGGTTTATTGCTATAAATATCATAAATCTAGCCGATTTTCAAATTTTTACTTTTTCGCTGCGCAAGAAAACTGTTTTCAAACCAGGTTTTTTCCCAACAATGATATGATCCTTCTCATGATTCATATAGTTATGCATGTCTTGTGGATAGCGACAACTAAGGATGGGAAGGTAGTCATCTAATATATGACCCGTACAACACATATTCCTCGTATTCTTACGAGAATGGGGGTGCGCATTGGGAAGAGCCTAATGAAAATCACCACCAAACCACTTGGAGTAGTGCATTTAGGGATGGTATGTCTGAATCCAAGAAAACATGAAAGCCATACGGAATCAGTTGAAACTTGTTTTAGAAGCCGTCAAACATTGAGTTAAGGAAAATGTTTCAGTGGACAAGTGTGTTGATTCGGATGATGTTGAAGTGGAGGAGGATATCCTCTACACCATTGTTGAACATGAAGATTTGAAAGTCGAGTCTCAACAAGAAATGAAGAGCAGACAATTGAGTGAAGTATTGGGCGATCTCGAGGAAATATCTGACTCTAGCAAGGTGAATGTGGAGGAGCTGCCACACTTTTCGGGTATCGCAGAAGAAATCTCACACCAAGAACTGGTCAAGGATGTGCCCCAATAAAGGAATATTCAAATAGAGGTGGATAACTCAAAAGAAGTTGAGTTTGTGATCCCGATATTGATGATCCCTTGGAAGGTGTGATGGAGTGACTTTGATTTCAGCGAGAAATGGCTCCAAACGTACATATCGAAATGGCCTAAGTCAAGACGGAATGTAACAGGCCATTTTTCAATAGTGTTGAAAATAGTGATTTCGAGGCCATAAATCTGACGAGAGAATCCGTAAATATTATTATTTAATATTTACAAGTCAAATATTGTGTTTTAATAAATTTTTATTTGATAATTTATGTTATTTGAACGAATACTTAGGTTCAAGTGGTATATCCCTAAAGTTAAGTGGGTTTAGAAAAAGAGGTATCGAGACCTCGTTTCTAAAAAGTGAGATTGTAAATATTTTATTAAATATTTTTAGAGTGTTAATAGGGTCATATTAAATTTTGGTTAAGAAATTTTAACATTTAAATGGTTAATTAATTGAAAAGGACTAAATTATAAAATATATAAATGTTAAACTCTATTAGCTAAAAAGTGTTAAATGGCTAAGGAATCTTAAATTAATGGGTTAATGTGGTAATTATACCAAATTAGTTTGTAATGGACTGTAGTGGCATTGTTTTTAATGAATTTTTAAGTATAATTAAAGGGCAAACTTATAGTTATAAAATTAAATTAAATTAAAACATAAAACAAAAGATGAAAAGAACAAAAAAAAATGGCTTCATCTTTTTAGTTGGAGAACCGAAACACCATGGGAACTTGAAATAAGCTTTCGGCCAAGCTTGTATCATCTTGCATGGTATGTGTTTTAAGCCCATTTCTTATCATTTTTATATTTTTTAGATCGTTGCAACTAGGTCCAGCTAACTCATATCTCCGTTTTTGAAACTGTTAATGATTTTTGGATTTTGCCATTGATGAATCTTAGTTATTTTTTTATGTTAAATGATGATTTTCTTATTTTGATTTTTTTAGGACTATTTTGTAAAGTGGTTTTATTTAATTTTTAGTTAAATGATTAATTTGATAAAATATTAAAATTTACATGAAATTTTTGTTAATTGTGAATAATTATAGATTGTATCAAAATAGAAATAAGTTAGGCTAGCATTGGGTATTTAAAAAATTTTGATAAATTTGGAAATTTGAATTTAGGGACTAAATTGTACAAAAGTTAAAATATTAGGGGTAATTTTGTAATTTTTCAATAATTTGGGTTATAAGTTATAATTAATGGTATTAAGTTAATTGGACTATTAATTGAATGAAAATTTTTATTCGATCAAGAAACGAATCAAATGGATTTAAACCAAGAAAAAGCTAAGGTGCCAGATTAGTCATCGGCTTCGTTTTTACAACTGTTTTTGTCGAGGTAAGTTCGTATATGGATAGAAACTATTATTTTCCATTTTGGATAAATGTAAATAGTTATTTATGTTATGGTTAAATTAACTATAAAGATGTGATAAATTATTATTATGGATCAATTAGAGGAATTAATCAAATTAAAGGATATGGGAACTATTGCTAATGTTTTGGTGATTATGAATTATAGATTGTCTATTTAAATGTTACTTGGATTAAGGTAAATTCATAATGTTTGATGTGTAAATTGTAAGTTTCTTGAAAATAAGTTATTGTTGCTGGTAAATTGTATTTTAAATATTGAAATTAAATTCATATGAAAGTGATTAATGGATGGTGGCAATCCTTGTGATGGCACATTGACAGTATGAATATATGTTGATATCATATTATGTGTACGGAAATGATGAAGTGCCCTTGATTGATAAATATGTATAAAGGTAATGGATTACATAAAATGCTCGGTTGAACGTAGTAATCACTAGGAAACGATTGGCATGCCAATAGGATTAGTATGTGCGCTTGTATGGGATTTTCACTTCGGTGCCTCTGTTTGCACTTCAGCGCCTCTGTATACACTTCGATGTCCTGTTCGCACTACGGTGCCCCTTTTTGCACATTTGTGCCTCTGTCTACACTTCGGTGCTCCTGTTATGCATCTATGATGCCTCTGGTGTGGTGTAGTTACTTGAGTATCTGAGTCAAGTTATTAGTTTATCGGGCTAAATGTTAATGGAATTTACAAAATTATTTATGTGCTTAAAGGCTAATGTATAGTCAAGATATTAGTAAATGTTAAATGTTCAATGAACTACTTGATCATATGTGAGTATAATTATATTGATGATTATACGGTTACAGATAGAAATTTATGCAGAAATATGAATGAGTTTGGATTGAATTATTATAGTACAGGAAGCATACGATGAACCATTTTCAGTACTAATCCTGTAAGTGCTTCGTAAATGAATAACAGGTATGATTAACCTATTTATTTAGTTTTCACATTGTTTAGTGAAAGTAAGTGATTCTGGGATGATATGTTTATATGAAACTTTGAAATTAAAGATGAATTACAGAATGATTATATGTTAAATGTGTAAGTGTTATGGTAAGAAGAAATGTTTAAGTGAAATGGTTATATGAAATGCTTATAAGGAAAAATATATATATGTATATGCAAGGCTACACCAATTATCCATGAGAGGTGTAGTGAATAGAAAACGAAAGTTAGCTTAATATATAATGAAAATTATGCTTAGTTGTTTATTCTAATATGTTCAGTAGTTAAGTTTCCTTTATACGAACTTACTAAGGATTATTGTTTACATTAGTTGTTTTCTTTTCCTGTAGATCATCAGAAGGCTCGATCGGTTCTAATCTCGTCGGAGCTCCATAAAACTATTCATTCGTTATATTGGTAGTTTTTTATTACTTTGGTTATGGTTCTAAGTGGCATGTATAAGGTTGAATATCTATTTGGTATGTTGTTGGTTGTGCCAAGCCTTGGTGTGCCTTACTGCTTTTATTAATCGTTGTGCATGGTTCTTTTGAATTTAGGAAGGAAATGAATAAACTTATGATGTTAAATTGATTTTATGATTAGTGTTTGAAATGTGGTGCCTAGGAATGGTACATTGGTTAGAAGCTTTAGGTTGATTGTTTAACATGTTTAAGAGTGTATTAAGAGTGTTTTGATCATAGGAATGTATGTGTTATTGGTGTACTTTGTTGGGAAATATTTGGTATTGAATTGAATTGAATTAGGGTTTAAATGGTGAGTACATGAATTGGGACACGAGCTGTCACATGACCGTGTGTCACACATGGCCACACCACACGGTCGTGTGTCTCAAGTTAGTGGGTTACACGGGCTAACACACAGTGTAACACTCTTAACCCGTATTCGTCACTAGAATAGGGTTACGTATCATTACCGTAAAAATAGAACATTAAATTATTCGATTCATTCATCAATGCAAACATAATCTAATTACATTCAATCACATTCATAACGTCCCTTAATCGAGCACTTGAGGCTCTAAAAATACTTTAAAAACAATCCGAGACTAAATTGGAAACATTTGGAAAGTTTAAGAAAAAGTCAAAAAATTTGGACTGCAAGTGTCACACGGCCGTATGGCCAGGCCGTGTAACAATCAAAATAAGGACACACAGTCGTGTCCCAGCCCATGTCCTTACCGTGTAACTTTCTAAGTTGGGTCACAGGGCCAAGCCACACGCTCGTGTGCCAGGTCGTGTAACTCTCGAAACAAACACGCACGCCTATGTGCTAGGCTGTGTAACATTCTATCTTGCATGTAATGGAACCTACAAGGGACACATGACCATGTCGCCAGGCCATGTGTCACACACAGCTGAGTCACACACTTGTGTCTCAGTCCGTGTGGACATGAATTTGCCCAAAATTAAGTCATTCTCAACACCAAATCATGCAACCACCTAAAGACCTTTTGTACATATAATCAAGGCATTAAAACATGACCAAAACCTACATGAAATGACCAATTCAATAGTTTAAGATCATTCAACCAATATGTCATACAAGGCACTTCAATTGCAAATGTAACACCCCAAACCCAGCCTGGACGTTATGGCCGAATCTGGAGATGTCACATAGTAGTGTGTTTGAAATCCGTAGCTTGTGTTGGGAAACCATAACTTTGCTAAATACATTTTCCGTTTAGAGTTCTTTCATTATTAGTTATTAATTTTAATATCGTGTTAATTAATCATTCGAAAGCTTTCGAAATGTTTAATCTATGCGGAAGCTTTTTAAAACAGATTTCTTAATCGTGAGTATTTTGTTAAAACGTTTGGTTCTTTTGAAAACTCGAGTTTTCCTAAAACTAGTAGTTATAAATTGAAAATCCCAAATTTAAGAAAAAATTCCTTAGAGGCCATATTTACAATAAAATTCCCAAATAAAATTTAAAATCATAATTAAGTACGAAACAGAGTCCAATAAGGTTGTGTGGCCACCGTTAAGTCCTACGCCGCACCGATCTGCCTAAGCCTAGGGATTACCTGTACAGCCCCACTTTTCGGCTTTTCGCCGTTTTCCATTTACAGTGTTACGGTTACACACTTGCTTCAATTTTGACGTCCAAAAACTCCCAAGCACACCTATACCTAAAATCGAAAATAAATACTAGGTTAATCATTTAAACCATCGAATTTATCTAAATCTCGAAGCAAAGTGATCATCTTTTGAATGATAAGCCATTACCTTATATTGAGTAGCAGGAATTCCCCGTCTTCAGAATGTTGGCGAGCGATAAAAAGCCCTTCGATAAACCCCTAAAACCAAAAGAATCCATATTAACACTTGCCCAAATCCTAGTTTAAAGTTAATCAAAATTAAAATTACTGGAAATGCGAAGAGAACGATGCACAGAAGTGAGTAGAAATAAAAAGGACCGGAAAAGGGAAAGGTAGCAAGGCGAAGGTTCGGCTAGGGAAAGAATAGGGAAACGTTAAGAGACTCTCAGCAAGAAGGGAAGAAATCGAAAGTTGAGAAGAAAACCAATACCACCTTATTTCACTTACTAAACAGACGGAAACGAAGGTTGCCACAAATGAATCGGTGCGGGGAGGAATTGAGGAATGAAAACGGTAGAGATGGGAAAAGAAATCTTTAGGAAGATGGAGAGAAAACTGACTCTCTTTTTTTCAAAAAGAAAAGAAATGATCAGATTTTGGATATTTTCCCCATAACCTCTAATTTCCTCAAACTTACCCCTAAATTCGCTCCCACACTTCCCTAGACCCCTCAAACACTCCTTAACCATCCACTACTTCCCCACACACCTCAAACACTTAGCATTTTACCACACCTAAAACTCCTACACTACACAAGCAGCAGAAATAAATCCCATTTGCACAAGCAGGGGTTGAAACTTCAGACCTCTTGCTCTTTAGCTCTCCACTTAACCACCGGACCAGCAGACCCATTCTGACATATTTTACCAACATTTAATTATAAGCCTACTGACTGGTGATAGGGCTTTTTTCAGAAGAATACAAAAAATTTCCCAAGATAAGGCTTGAACATAAGACCCCTCACACACACCCAGAGCACTTAACCACTGAAGAAGATACACAATTGTGTCATAAATATATGGAAACAAATATACAAAATTTAGGGCATTACAGCAAACATTCAAACATACCTAAACGTGTATACTTTACTACATTTTAGTCATACACATCTAGTTCAATATCATCTCAAAAACATACCATTTCTTGGTCATATCTAAACCAATTCATCACATACCATTATGGCCATTCAAACAAGCATTATAACATAGGCACATTAACACATACAAATATGACACCAAAAGTACCAAAAGGGGTATCAACCAAAACAACTAATACATTCAAGATCATACTTAACTATTTAAATATCCCAAAACATTATTATCAACATTCAAGCCTATTACATGCCATATAATCTGAAATAAATGTTCCGAAAACTACCGAATTATGTTGGATAGTGTGACTTGAGTGCCGATCCGATCGTCCAACCTTTTGAGTATCTACAAGAACATTAAATAACATAAGTAAGCTCAATGAATCTTAGTAAGTTCGACGTATTAAAATGATTAATCTTACCAAAGTAAACACAACAATTCAAAAAATGACAATTCAACCATGAAGGTTCCCTATCATCCACAATCTCAACCGATAAATCACAAACGTTCAATTCAATACTCAAATATATAACAAATCCATCAAATTCATTAAACAAATTACCTTAATGAGATTTTCAATTTTAAGAATGACTTACGGATAGGAGTACATTTTCAATCCAACCAAAACACATCAGATGCTCACACGAGCCAATCTCTCCGAAACACACCAATACTCATAAGAGCTAGTCCTTTCGAAACGCACCAATGCTCATCAGAGCTAGTCCAACCGAGACACACTAAACAGAGAGTATAACACGAGAGTTCGCAACAAATTTTGAACCTTGGTTTACTTGGGAAATATATATACATCACTCCATAACCATTTCCACTCCAATCCCCTATAACACACCATATCACGACTGTACTCTATCCCGTGTTCAATCCAATCCAAACATAAAATTTAATAACATTTCTCAAATAATCATTCATTATCAACAATTCAATATATATATTTTACCATTTTATACTATTCAACAATTCATATAGATGTTAAATTTTAAAACGTACGAACTTACCAAGACTGAATTGTAACAGTTGCAGAAGTTCAAGGACTATTCTGTAATTTTTTTCCTTTTCTACGAGGATCTACTGGATCTTGATCCAAAATGTGAAATTCTAAATTATCAACTTCCATTTCACATTCCAATCTATTTTACAATTAATACCCTTTTATTTTTTGAATTTACACAATTACCTCAAAATTTTATAATTTTTGCAATTTAGTCTCCTAACTCAAAATTCATCAAATTAACCATTTTTCTCAAGTCAAAGTTATAGCCAAATGTACTAGGCCCTTATATAGTCCCTAATAAACATCCAATTCACTATAAAACCCTAAAATTTTGACATTTTTACAATGTAATCCCTAACTCAAAATCTCACAATAATCATTTTAAAAATCATCAAACAACATAAAGAAAGCTCCAAATACATGATATTCATAAAAAAATTAACATTCATCAATGGAAACTTTAAAAAAATTTAACAGAATAAAAAACGAAGATATGGACTAGCTGGACCTAGTTGCAACGATCTTAAAAACATAAAAATTACAAGAAATGTAAGAGAATCACTCACATGCAAATAAATTAGCTTAAACAATTCTCTAAGATTGGTTTTTGATAGATTCGACTATGGAGGAAACAAAAATGAAGAAGAAAGTCTTTTTTCTTTACTTAATTTTGTTTTAATTTTATTATAATTACAAAATTACCATCAAATGTTTAACATTTCTATCATTTTTAATGTTAGTGTTGTCCAAACAAATTAATTAAGGTTAAATTACCTCTTAGGTTCTTCCTCATTTAAATTTCAAGCTATTTAATCAACTATATGTTATAATTACTATGTTTTTCACATTTTATAATTTAATCCTTTTTACTCAATTAGCTAACTAAACGTCAATATTTCCAAACCAAATTTTAATACCACTCTAATGACTCCATAAATATTCTAAAAATAATATTTATGAGTCAATGCAATAGAAATTTATGGTCCCAAAACTACTATTCTGTCACCACTGAAAATCGGGTTGTTACATATGGCCTGCGACACGACCGTGTATGCCAAGTTAGTGAGTTACATGGTTAGACACACGGGTTGGGGCACGGCCGTGTGTTCTTACTTCCAATGTTCACACGGTCTGAGCTATGTCACACGGCCTGGCCACACGACCATGTGACCCCTGCTTTTCAACATTTCAAATTTTTCTAAAATTGTTTATTTTGTTTCGATTTAATCTTAGATTATTCCTAAACTATTTTTGGGGCCCCGTAAGCCCGATTCAAGGCCCATAATTGTATTCATACCATGAATAGATATTGTTTGTTATATGTTTGTAAATTAATTGTTTAACTGTTCTGAAATAAAGTAAAATGTTTTGTTTTCATCGGTAACACCCTATAACCTTAATCCGGCAACAAAGACAGGATAAAGGTGTTACATGGAATCTATATATGCATTCGCTAAAGGATGCCCTAATCAACTCAAGGATGAAAAAATGGAAAATTAAAGTTTTAAGGACCTCATGGAAGTTTCATTTTAGGGGCATAACGACTCACCCTAAGCTAACTCTTAAAATTTGTCTCTAAAAAGAAATTAGTTATATATGAATAAGTGGCCTATTGTATTAAAACTTGTACTAATTTTCTTGTTTAGACTAGACCTTAGTTCCTAAAAATTATTTTATTTTATTTCATTCTATTTTGTTTTATCTACTTGATTTCATTTCTTTCTTTAGTAAGTAACTTTAACTTTGAATTTTTAAAGAAGGCGAAAGGTGAAAATTGTTTGAAGTTGGAGACAACACAACGGTGTCGCGACACCATCGACAATTTTAAAATTTAGGGGTTAACAATTACATGGGTATCGTGATACCCACTTAGGGTATAACAATATCCTAGTCGGGTCAAAACAAAAATCAAATCTCATGCATGTGACTCGTGTGTTTTAAATATTTTAAACTTTAAAACACCCAAAGAACCCCCAAAACCATAAGTTTTCTTGCCCTAGTTGTTTTCCCTTTCACTCCCTCACCTATTTCCCTTAAAGAAATCTTACTCATCTTTTCCAAAATCTTTTTCAAGTTTGCTTCTTGTCACACTTTTGCTGAGTTTTGTCTTTGTTGGACTGCAACAACGGTGCTGAACATCATCGCATAACTTGTAACTTTCAAACTTGGCCTAAACGTTATAGCCAAATTTCGAAAGCTACAACCGTCATAAGTAAAAGGTTTTCAAATCGCTAAATTCATTTTTCAAAAAACATGGTTTAGTTTAAATAAAAATATCGTCATAAAAATCTTTATTAAAACATGTTTAAAATAAATAAATGCTCTTAATAATTCAGAATATTACTTACTTGCTGATAGAATTTGATAAGAAAACTTGTCTTACTTATTTTCAAAAGTTATTTTGAAAAAAAAATCTATATCCAAAAATTTGCAGCGTATTAAATAAAATATTAGACTATTTTATTTCACAAATTATTTTTGTTTGATAAATCATGTTATGTATTAAAACCCAGTGATAAAAACATTTTAAATTCAAAGCTCATGCTTGCACCATAGTTAACATGTCAAAGTACTTAAAACATAATTTAAACAATCCAAAGTCCAAAACAGTCCCAAAAAAGTTTCAAAATACTTTATTTTAAATTAATTCGAGAATTTCCTTCAATTGTTGCATCCAAGTCCTATCCTTGAGTGTTATTTGAAAGTTTTAAGAAAACCAAAGGAGTGAGCTAATAAGCTCAGTGTAAGTTTTATATCAAGCTAAATAACAAAAACCACTTTAAATAGAACAAAATTATTTCCATTCATATATTAATCAAATATGCATACTTTTATGCACATGATTATGTCAATGCAAAGTTCTATAAAAATAAATATGCAAAATTTTCAAAACATCCTACCCATCACTGCTACACACTAAAAGAAGTTCCCCAAAACTTATCCATCCAAAACACGCCAGCACATATGTAGACAAATCCACCAAATTTGCAGACGTTGCCAAAACACATAATTGTGGTCAAGCCACCAAAATCGCAGTTAAGCTGCCAAATCACATGCATGGATAAACCACTAAAAATTGTAGATAATTAAACTATCACTTCTTCCTCCTTACAAAATAATCCCAACCCCATGAAATGCGACATAGCATGCAAACTCACTATCAATTCATTAGGCATGTTAAACGTGCAATCATATACAAATCAAATATCAATAGTCATGGTAAACCATGCTTTACAAAATGAACACATATAGGCCATGATGTCACATACCATGAGCTCAGAATAAAATCACATTTTAGCAATAAATAACATAACACATCAAAGATTTAAGTTTAAAACACATACCTTAAATCCACACAATCACATAACATGTTATTTTTGCTTCTAGATAGTATTTTAATAATATTTACTTTGTCATATAAATAACTTGATCAAAACCATTATTTCCACACATAACACTTGAATAAAACACATATCTTAATCTTGTCCAAAACGCGAATCCTAAACTAAATTGGAATATTTCAGTTCCAAATGAGTGGAAACTAAATTAGCACCTAACAAAATCAAATTGAAAATTAGAATCACTTATGTCAACTTGAAAGATATTGTCCAACAACCAATATTAACCAATTTACGCTACATACTTGAAAACAACACTTACCCTTAAACCTCTACCACCAAAACTCCAACTTGGATTCCCAAAAATATTATAATTCTCGAATTAAACCTTTTATCCAAAATGATCACTTGATTAAAGAATATTCAATTTTACTCCAAAAGCAATATAAAAAATAGAGCTTACTTCACCTTGTTACTTACACATTTATTTCCAAAGATCAGAAAGAATTGCTACTATTGTTGATGATCAAGGTTGTTATGAGGATCTAAGTATTGAAGAAAAAGAAAGAATAAATCAAATGGAATTATCATGAAAAACAAAATAAGATGAGTAGAATTGAAAATAAAAGAAATAGGAATAAAAAATACTTTTATTTGCCAATAGTTGGAAAAGATGGAAAATGATGAAGAACACTCCAAAAATGAATATAAAATTCGACAATATGAAGAAGAAAAGAGTCTATTAAATCTATGAGTAATGAGAATTATGTTATTTAGAAAAAAAAGAAAGAAAAATAAAGTATAGATGATATTCAAATGAGGAAAAAAGAAAGGAGAAGAGCTATAAAAGAAAACAGTTTTGAGGTGGTGCAGGGGTGGTGATACGGTGGTGTTATGGTGGAAAAGTGGTGGTTGGAAGTGATGGTATCAAATTGTTTAAACAAAAATAAAGTAAAGCAAAGAAAATAACAAGGAGGAGCAATCAATATGGGTGGCATAAGGTGGTGATCAAGGAGGAGAAAAGAGAGAAAAGATGAGTGA
Organism: Gossypium hirsutum; assembly: GCF_007990345.1. Classification (NCBI taxonomy): domain Eukaryota; kingdom Viridiplantae; phylum Streptophyta; class Magnoliopsida; order Malvales; family Malvaceae; genus Gossypium; species Gossypium hirsutum. The sequence continues at coordinate 36,529,537 of NC_053444.1, forward strand.
AAATTTCAAAGAAAATAAAAGATTGAGAGAAAGATGGGACGACACAAGCATAACCTTCCAACAAGGCATTCAAGTTGGAGACAAAAGATGTTAGAAAATTAACATCACTTAATTATGAAAGTTACACCATTGAAATTTGAATTATGGAGTTACAAAAAAATTAAAGTGGAAGTTACCATGCACATGAATGGACGGTTTTGCATGGAGAGAAAAGCTATTTTTGTTCAAAAAAAAGATGATAGCATGGAGACTTGAACTTCGTTCACTAAGGAGTTACTTAAGGTGCTTAACCACTAGGCCTCTACATAAGCTTGTTAATGATTTAACAAAAACAATTAGAATTTTGGGATGTGACAACCCATCACCATGCTCCCTAAATGTTACGATTTGTTTACTTCTATCTAGTAGTGTGCTAAATCTCTATTTCGTTCTTGGTATTTTGTGTACTTGTCCTTGTCACTTGTACAATGCCTTCTAGAAGACTAAGCTCAAAGGGTTCTCGTGATATATCAACGGAGTCCACAGAATGAAGCGATTGAAAGTTCGATCTCCTGAAAAAAATGAATTATTTTGAGAACTTCATGGGCAACCATTTATACAAGAATGTGGGTCCAACTCTGAGGATTATTTCAAAGAGGAGTTTTGAGGGCTTGTAAGATTCCAAAAATGGTGCAAATTTTGTCTCTAGCCTTAAGGGTTTGTGGACTCTTCGGTGGTGTTGGAATTTTACGCCAATCTAATTTTTTCTAGACCACACATAGTCATTGTAAGGGGTCATATGGTTGAAATTTCACCTTCAATAATTTCTGAGCTTTATAATGTCCCGCATTATGAGAATGATGATATCAAATTGCTTGAATTAAGAAACTTTCATAATTTTTATTTAGATGATATAATGATATATTTAACTGAAAGTGAAGGTGAATGGACATGGGACGAAGACACGAATCTACCACTCATGTTCGATATGACCCTATTAACTCATCTAGCTAAACTTTGGATACAATTCATTTGTACGAGAATTTATCCTTCTCTCAAGTCAAAAAATTTTGATCCTTTCCGTGCCATTTTATTAAATGATATTTAGCAGGAGAAATGTGTCTGTGTAGAGACTTGGATTTACAGATATATAATGCGTTGCATGGTACAATACGAGGCTGGGATATTTTTTCCATATTCAATCATTGATTTGTATCGACTTACTGAAGTCCCAATGGCACCACCTGAACATATTAATTGTCAAACTAAAAATCTAATAGGCAATCTGATGCGGTCCCAGCCGCATCATGTTACGACACAACTCAACGATATCGAGATTGGCCTAAACTCGAGGGGCCCAAGTTCAAAATGAAGCTTTTAATTTTATTTTGTTAATTTGGTTGCTAGAATAAGGACTTTAATTCATTTACTTTTGTGTCTTTAATTATGTTTTAGTTTTAATATCATTAATATGCATCTTTAATTAATGTCCTACATTATTAATTTACATCTCTTAACTATGACATGCATTATGTAACTCCCATGTTAGTTTAAGTCTGCATCATTAAATTAAGTCATGCATTAAGTAGCTCATTTGTTCATTTAGTCTGTATCCTAAACCTTGCATTTAAGCATCTTAGTTTTTTAATATGTTTGAGTTTGTTTATATAAGTATGTTATTTAATTGGCTGTTACATTTTAATACATAAATTAAAGTGTGTTTATTTTCATTTTAAATAAGGTGATTTAAGTTGCATGTTCAATTAATTTGTGTGAATGACTGTTATTAAATATGTTGTTTTTTAGTGTTTTAAGTTACTATTTAATCTTAAATATCTATTTTACAGGTGACTTTTCATATGATTAAATACTCTTCAAAGTGGGACAGTTTCAAAGCTTTTAAAAGAACATTAAGGAGGATGTTTAATGGACCAAAAGAGACTATTCAAGTATAAACGTTTTTGGAGTCTTAAGTCTTCATCATAGTGTCATTTAAGAGGATGTTACACAAGCTTTTATCATGTGGTTACAAGGGAGCTTAAGGGACATCAATCAAAGACATTAAGGATGCTTAAAGTCTTCATTAAGGAGAATTGACATGCCTTTTCAACTACTTCAAGTTCCAATGAAGAGACATGACTCATTGGCTTCTTTACATGAGTTTAATATGAAATTAAAGCTTGTAACTTTATTTAATTGTTGAAGGTGAAAGGTCACAAATAGGCATTTGAACAGTTAAAATAATGCCTATAAATAGTTTGTAAGAAGACATTGTTTGAGGTTAGATAACTTTTGCCAATTTGATTTATGAACATTATGTTCTTGAGTTAGTTTGTCTCCTCTCAAATTTTGTACAAGTCTCGTTGACTTATCTAGCATGCTAGTGGCGTCTTCCAACTTGTTTCTGAACTTATCACCATAAACTGGTATGGTGTTCACCAATCCACCATTCTGTAAATCCACCTTAACGACATAAGAAACAAGGTGACACTACGATATAGTGTTGAATCTTTCTTCCGTTAAGTTTGTTTTCCATCTCCACCAATTATCCCAAATTATCTATCATTTATTTCTTTTATTAAATCGAAACTACATCTTTCTAATCTTTCCATCCATTTCAAAAATCACTTCGTAAGCTTCCGTAAACCTTAAACAAATTTACACCTTTTTTACTACTAGAACTTCTCCTCGTCGACGATCGGGCAAACTTTATGAAACGACTCGACTTCCCGGGCTGGATCACATCACAATCCATTGTATAGGCAAATATAAGAGCTTCAGAAAGAATTAAATGGTGAAAGGGCCCAGAAGTATAGAGAAGAGGAAGAGTCACCGCGATCATCACTTAAAGAATCATGGATAAAGAAAAAGCTCTATCACCTCCTAATAAAGGTGGATGAGATAGTAGAATGGCGAAAGTACGGTTCCAAGATGATAGAGGCAATGAAACCATACGTCAAATGTTATGCGGGTAACTACAGGTTAGATGTCCCAACTTGGCCAGAAAAGCCACGGTTATGCAATGTTCAAGAAAGGTGTGGAAAAGAAAACCAAAAGAGCAATGGGAAGAAAATGAATAAAAAAATAAGAAAGAATGATTCAACCTCAAGCCAGGATGATATGGAGATAAAGTACACACTTGCGCATCTAACTAGAGGAGGAGTAGTGTTGAAAGGCTTAGGAGAGCAGTTGAGACGAGTTCTCAGGTGCACAGCGATAAAAAGCAAGGGGAAGCAACCATTGATCGAGGAGTCCAATTCTGACTCAAAATAGTTACATGTTTTCACATTTTATTTTTATTTATTTGTGTGACATGCAAACTCTTAAACTACACTATTTTTGGGACTTATTTTTTGTTTTATATTTCGTATTTTGGCTCTTTTAACCAATTTACATGATCCTTTACGTGCTATCAATAATTATATGTCATAAGTATGTACCTATAGTACAATTTCATAATGTCAAATACACTTTTGAATATCAATCAACAAATCTTCAATTTATACTCCCAATTAGCATGACTCAAACTTGAAGATTGCGCGTTCATATTGTGCAAATCAAATATGTTCATATGTGAATTATGATAAAGAAATATGTTCATATGTGAAAGATTTGGACGTTATGTTCACATGAATCAAATATGTTCATATGTGAATTATGATAAAGAAAGCCTATAACTTATTTGTGCAAATCAATTGAAAATGAGCCTTGGGGGCGAAAGGAATACGAGTGAGACGATAGACTCCAAAAAGGAATTGAATGGTAAATTAAAAGGTAAATGAGATGACTTAATGTCATTGACATGTGTGTATAGATGTTGAATTCATGATTGAATATGAATGATAAATGGCTTATTGAAAGGTAAATGGCAAAGGAATTGAATTGGTTAAAAATGATAAATGTTGAGTAGATTAGTTTTTCATTGCTATAAGAATGCTCATATGTACATAATATAATGAATTGTGTTGAATTATAAGATATGTATTGGTAGATATTGAGATTATGCATATTATGCTAAATTGCAAATGTTATGTTATAATATATTGAATCATGAAAGTACCACTAAGCTTTAACGCTTAGCACACAGTTTTGTTTATTCTGTGCGCAAGTATAGGTATTCTCGAAGCCCCGAGAAGTGCAGTCAGCATTTAGATCATAGCTTTCAACTCAACTGAATTTGTATAGCTCTTTTTCTATTTTGGTCAAATGGCATGTACCTAGGATTATCTAGTCCTAAGTTGGAAATGGTCAAATTTTTTGTAAATAAGTTGTGAATATATGGATATGGTTTTGATCATGCATGGAAATGGTACAAATCATTTGGTAATTGAAAATTGAGCATGTCTTGTTTGTGTTGGATGATCAATTGGGTCCTTAAGGCCAATTATTGTTGATATATGTTAGCTTCAGAATATCTGAAATTGGGAGTTAGTAGATTGTCGAGGATGTCGTAACTTCACACCTTGAATGTCACGACACTAGCTCTCTTTGTCGCGACTCTCTTGTTTGATATCGTGACATTGAGCCTGTAATATTTTGATAACTTTACAATTTGGTCCTTAGGTTGGGAAGTTTGCTCACTGTCTTCAAAGTCACGACGTCAAACCCTGGATGTCGTGAAATCAACTTGGGATGTTTGGATAATGTTGTAGTTTAGTCCTCGTTCGACCTTAGGATAGCATTGAGCTTTCATAAGCTCATATATGACCTAGAAATGATTATATATCGTATATCACACATGTGATACTCGTATCTAAGTGTTTAATGATGGAATTTGAATATAGTTGATCATAGTTGCTTCAACAACGAATATGATATCCTGTAACTTGAACCCGATTATCGGGTTAGGTATGGAGTGTTGCAATTTAAAATAATAAAAATAAAATATTAATATTATTTTTTAATTAAATTATAAAATCATTTGTTATTATTAAAAGTTAAATGGCCCATTTAGGCGAAATGAACTCAAAGCTAAAAAAGTTTTGTGAAATCGGGCCTTGGCATGGCCTCACCCATAAACACCTCTAATGGCAATAAGGTCTCTCCAAAGTTTTAGCTATTTATTCAGTCGATATTAAATCATATTTGAACAAATAATTTTTTAATTTAATTCAAATAATTTATATATCAAAATTTTTTTAATTAAATTTAATTATAAAGCATATTAAATATTAGTGTAAAATAATTTTTAAATAATGAAACAAACTCTAAACCGATTCAAATTAAAATTTAAAAATTATTGTAATTTTTTTTTCAAAATAAACTATATAAAAATTTGATGACTTAATTTATTACATTTTTATTTTGTCAACATGGGATCCATTTTTATATAAAAACCTTTTAATATAGTGTATTTTAAAATATATATATAAATTTAATTTGAACCGATTTAGAATTTGTATCATTGTTTAAAAATTATTTTACACTAATATTTTATATACTTTATAATTGAATTTATATAAAAATATTTTTGATGGATAATTAATTTAATTTAAAATAAAACACTTGTTCAAATTTGATTTAATATAGACCGGACGAATAGCTTAAAGTTTAAAAAGACATTATCACCTTTCATGGAGTAAATACCACTTTTTTTAATTTTTAGAATTTTTTATATTTTTCATATTTCTAAAATTATTTTAAAAATTTAAAGAGTTTTTAATTTTTCACAATTTTTTGCAATTTTTTATTACAAGTATGGAAAAAAAAACTTTTGAATTTTAAAACTTTTTTTTGTAATTGTTTAAGTGCTTTTAAAGAGTAAGGACCAATTTAACAAAAAACTATAAATGTTGAAGGCTAAAGAAGTAGTTTTACCTATTTTTTTATAACAATCATATCAACAATTCTTACAATAAAATTAAATTATAGGGAATAAGTTTTAAATTTCAAAAGAGTACATAGACCTTTGGCATATTTAAACCACTAATCAATCAAAAAATTTATTTGCTTAGTAAATTTGTTTTAGTAGGTATTTTATACATATACGCATAAGCATGTTTTATCTTAAATGCATGCATAAAGTCTTTTTAAAGTCTTAGATTTTATTGAAATTGTTCAATGCTTCATTGGTATATCTCTTATTGAAATTCAATATGTTTATGTCTTGTTTAAGTGTTTATGCTTAATTTTTTCAAGGACTATTTTATTAAGGGAGAGTTCTATTTTGAAAATGACTAAACGGTTTAGAAGGAACTTTTTCAAAATGCAAATTTCTCTTAAATTTTTGTTATATAAAAAAGGGGATATTGTTAACTTTGATGTCTCAAGCTTTTGATATAACAACATTTAAAATAAATTTTATATGTATTGTATTTCCCAAGTCGTTTGGTGAAAATATGGTTGAAAATTTTATCAAACATTTTTAAAGCATTTTCAAATACTTGCAATGTATTCAAAAATGTGTTTTAAATGTGTTTTAACTTATTTAAATATTTTTGGGTTACTACCAAAATGTTCTAAGGTGTTTAAAATGTTTTTAAGGGACTTTGGTATGCAAATCTTGAGACATACGACTATATGTCTCGAGACATAAAAACTTTGAAGCAAAACTCTGGTTCAAGGGCTGCATATTTATTAGAGACATTGGTTAGTATGTCTAGAGACATGTCTCGAAACATAGCCTGCCAACGGTTATTTTACAGCCATATCTCGAGACATCTTGCCAAATCTCAAGACATACATTGCAAGAACAATTTTTAAGCCGGAAATTAATGCTTCCAATGGCTAAAATTCATCCGCAATGCCCATATTATTGAGAGACATATCCAAGCATCCTTAAGAGAGACATATCCAAGCATCAAACACAAAAGAATCAACTTAAAAAAAAATTTCTTCACTTCTCTTGTACATATTATTGAGAGTTTATTATAAAATCTCTTCTTACTCTCAAATCTTTGTATTTAGAGCTTCAATTTGCAAACACACACCTACTAGGGGTTCAGTGCTAGTTTGCTCATCTTCTCTTTGTTGTAAAGAACATATTTAAGGTTTTTGTGGTATAAAATATTAAGTAGATTGTAAAGGGTTTCTAGTTGAGCCAAAAAAGTTATAGGGATTTAGTTGAGCCATAAAAACTAAGAGAATGTTCTATCTTAGCCTTGTGAAAAAAATAAGGATTGTAAAGGCTATACCTTTTCCTTGAAATGTAACAATTCAAGTATAGTGAAATGAAAAATCATTGGTTGAGGTATACCAAGGTAGTGGAGGTAGGCAATTGGAGTTGAAGCACTAGAAATTGAATTGTCCAAGCTTTTCTTCCCTTTCCCCATCATTTAGAATAATTTTGCAAAGAATTTTAAAAAACTAATTCATCCCTTCTTGATATTTTGGACCTAATAATGGTCAACAATCTCCACCTTACCACGGCCTGAATAGTATGAGTCAGTGTTACACCCTTTCTCCAACAAATGGGCTTTATATGGAATAAAATTCTTTAAACAAAGCCATACAAAATCTTTCACTTTAGGAGGAAGGTAGGCGTTCCAAATATGCGACCAACTAGCAACAACAAGGTTTTGCTCAATATTCATAAAAGAATTCACAACAAGCACATAATCGGATTTGACCGTATAACTACCTTGGTGAAATGCCATACAAGATCAGGTAACTGAAGACTAAAGGGAATGATCATGACTCGAGCTACGTCAAATGGAACCAGAATGCCTTTAAGAAAAGATTTATCTCAAGCCCCTCATCACTTTGTAACAAATCTTTCACACTTATATCTTTTATGCCTAGTAGCGGGGAGGACATAACATAAAAATCTCGATCATCCATGAGCTAAGGGTTGTGAAACACTCTTGTACCATCGCCACCAAAGTGCCAACGTATACCCTTTAAGAGCAACCGTTTGGCAGCATGCAAGCTTCTTCAAATGAAGGAAGGATTATGCCTTTCAAACAACTCTAGAAAATTGCAACGAGGGGAAGTATTTTGCTTTGAACACCCTAGTCAATAGAGACTTCAGAGAAAACTTAATTGATTCCTAACCTTCAATTAAGACATTAATTATATGTAATTTTCTATTCAAACCTTAATTAAGTATGATTTTTCTACTAAGATATTAATTAAATTTTATTTATTTTACTAGTTTTTTTTGTATTTAAGCTTTATTTTTATGTTTTTTTTCCTAGCACTTAACTTGGGTAAGAAAAACTTGCTAAGCAATTTATTTAGGAGTAAACTATACGGTTGGTCACTCAACTCTCATAAGCTTTTATTTTCTTTTATTTTGGGCATCAAAAATAAAAGTTTGCAAAATTAGGCTCTGTTGTTAGATGCTTTTATCATTTTAGGGTGGGTTTGGATGGGTGGTGTGTTTACCTGCGATTAGTGTAAAAACAGCGGTGGCGGTGAGATTAGATACTGTAGCGATATTTTAGCGTGAGACAACAAATAAGCTAAATACACTGCACCGCACGGCACCCAATCGCCCATCCAAACCCACCCTTAGTCACCGTTGTCACAACTTTTATCATTTTAGTCACTTGTCATAAATTTGTCATTACATATACTCATTTCAGTCACCCAATTTTAGTAAATTTTCATTTTGATAACTCATTTTAATTTATAAAATTATACCAAAAAATATTTTTTTATAGAATTAATTTAAATTTTTAAAAAAATTATGGATTTTTACAAAGAATTAAGCTATTCAAATACTAAGATTAAAGTCACATTTTTCACCAATAACTCAATTCCATTTAAAAACTCATGTTTTCACGGTTTAAAAAAAAAACCTAACTAATTTTTGTAAAACCCTATTTTTCTCTTTGACTAAAAAGGTAAAAGAAATAAAAAAGATAAAATTATTTTTAATTGTAAAAATTTAAGTTTTTCTTATAAAACTCAAAAAAAAAATCTATAAAAACGCACGTAATTCCATATAAAATTCTTAAAAAGATTAAAGAAAGTTAAAAATAATGAGTGTATATAACAAAAATGATTAAAATGAAAATAACATATAATGATGGTTTTTTATTTTCGGTATCATGTTTATTTATTTATTTTTAGTATATTTAATTAAAGAAAAGACAAGAGGGAGACTCAAAGTGAAGCAGCGTCCCTTTGTACTCGTAGAGAAGTAGATAAAGGTTCACACAGTTTCCGTTTGTCTCTTTGTCTGCACGAAAAGAAGGAATCAACACAACACCAACCAACCATAAACCCTAGCTAGAACAAATCACCTTTTTCACCTTCTATCTTCTTCTCCATCCTCTCTCTGTCTCAATTCATTTCCGTTTGTGATGGCTTCTACATCTGCCTCGTGGTCTCCAAGCTCTCCTCAGCTCCGCTTGGCTTTCCGTTGCAGGAATTGCAGGGAACCACGTCCGCTTCTCCTGCTTGATTATCGTCGTCCTCGTCTGCTCTCGGTTTCACTAAGCCGGACTAAGGAACTGGAACGACGTCGTAATGTTGCTTCGCGGATTGTGTCGGACTCCACTGCTGGGGCGGATACTTTTTCCGGCTGGTCCGATTCGGATACTGTTGAAGATTCCATTGGCTCGGGAGGGAGAAGAAGGTTTGGAGGTATTTATCTATTATACCTTGCACAAACAAATGTTCTCACTACTTCTCTTGGCTGAATTTCGGCTGTCTATTTTGTTTTCAAGAGTTGAGTAGAAGAGAATAAGAAAATGTTAAAGCATTTCTTGCTTGCTATTTGGCTTCTTAATTATGTTTTCTGATTAAGTTTTTAATTATGTTTCCTTACACTAAATGCTAGTTTACTGTCTGTCAATCAAAGCTTTTTCATAGCAATGAAGCATATATGAATCATATGATATTTAGGCATTGAATTTGAGGCATAATCCCGAAAATAGCTTTCGGGGTTGTTTGGACTAATTAAAATAGTTGGTTCCATATGATGGACTAATAACAATTCGTAAGTAGTTTGCTTTTAGGAATTATGGGAGCTGGATCAGCTGGACTTGTGCTGGTAGCAGGGCTTTCCTTTGCAGCAATGTCCCTAAGTAATCGAAGCACTTCCAGTAAGTGGTCTCTTTCAATTTCACTTGGTTCTATTTTACCATGCTCTTCTATCTATTTATATTCTGTTAATTTTTTTGGTTTCTGTGTTTATTGGACTTAATTTAGATGAATTGACAACAATCCCCGAGAACTGGTGTTGAAAGATTATACCATTTGTTGACTGCAGGACCCAAACAGCAGTTGGAACCCTTAACAGCTCAACAGGAAGTTTCATTTGATAACGAGAGTGAACAAGCCAAAGAAAATGGAATTGAAACAGGAACACATAAGGATCTTTCGGCACCTACAGAATCCAATGGCACTTCTACTGAAAATAATCTTGATAATGACAATGGGACCTACTTAGTAAACAGTTCGACATCCAATGGCGATAGTGCCCGTAACACCAGTCCTATTCAAGAAGGCAGGCAAAATGTTTCATCTTTGGATGGGGAGTCAGTTTTCCTGGACACAACTCCAATATCACCTAATTTGCCTGAATCTGATGCTGTGGGTGTCTCTTCTGTTGCATCAAGCCTAAGAGAGTCAGATAGCAACCTTGACATTGGTTCACCTGAAGCAACTTCAGAGGTTGAAGACAAATTGATTAGTGTTCAAGAAACTATTGATACTAACTTGTCTGACCCAATAAACCTAGACAATGATCTCAACGAGGGAAAACTTGAAGGAAAAGAGAATTCCAGTATCTCAGTGGATTCTTCTTCTAGTTCCAATTCAATCAGTGATCCTTCAATTGTGGGTTTCTCAGTTAGTTCAGAGTTGGAACCAATTTTAGAACCTCAGGCTATACCTGAAGACAATCTGGAAACCATAGATTCCTCTCAAACTGAAGAAAACCTTGAGAGTCTCAAAATGTCACTGCCCTCGGTTGAAATAAAGAATGCATCTCTGGAAGATAATAAGTTAAATGAGAGTGAGTCATCTCAAACAACCCCTGTGTTGGCACCTGCTCATTCATTAACAATAGAGCAAAGCAAAATTGATTATGATGGGATGAAAGATGGCATACCAGATTTTGAATCACCAACTCATAGGAGTTCCTTCTCCCCAGTTGGTATACCTGCTCCATCTGCAGTTTCTGCAGATCTACAGGTTCACCCGGGAGAGGTTCTAGTTCCTGCAGTTGTTGATCAGTTTCAGGGGCAGGCACTTGCAGCTCTACAAGTTTTGAAGGTATTTAATTCTTACTGAGATATAGAATTATTAAAGTATTCGCCCTTGCAGATAATATGAGAACTCGTGACCTATTACTCATATATATGTATCTTTTCCAGGTTATTGAGGCTGAAGCTCTACCTGGTGATCTCTGTACACGTCGTGAGTATGCTCGGTGGTTAGTGGCAGCAAGCAATGCTCTTTCAAGGTATATATGCCTTCTTGTTACTCCCATGTATGGCAGTGTGAAGCCATCAGGAATTAGCATGTAATAGATACCTTTATGCTTGTAAATTTAATCCTTTTTGCTGCTTGCAGGAATGTAGTATCAAAAGTTTATCCTGCAATGTACGTTGAGAATGTTACTGAACTTGCATTTGATGACATCATACCTGAAGACCCTGATTTTTCATCGATTCAAGGTTAAGAAGTGGACTTTATATTCTTGGTCATATTGGTAGAGTAACTTTCTTTTTTGTTATAACTATTCTTGCTAATTGAGTTGCATGATTCAGGCTTGGCAGAGGCTGGACTTATCTCAAGCAAGCTTTCAAATCAAGAACTGCTCAATTACAATCGAGGCCCAGTTTACTTCTCTCCTGAAAGGTATTACTGTTCAGACTAAACTCATTTTGCAATATAAGCCTTGATATTTAGCTTGGTTAATGCTCAGAGGAGGATCCTCGTAGACCCCTCAAAAATTTTGGAAAATTGGTATTAGGCCCACCAAAATTTTGTAATTCTTATTAGGCATTTTAAAATTTTTGAAAATTTTAACTAAGTCTCAAAATTTTTAAAAATTCTTATTAAGCCTCTCAAAAATTCTTAAATTTTTTTATTTAAACCACAAATTTTTTGGAAATTCTGATTAAGCCCTTTAAAATGAAACCCCTAAATTTTTTAAAATTATAGCCACTATTAATGCTTTCTCCAATGTTAATTTCCCACTATTTTATTGCCCATCTGCAAGGCCTTTTTCCATCTGTATTCTCGATTACTTTCCCACTGTTTTCTTAACCCATTCTCATTATAACTTATTTGTAAAATGTTAATAGAATATATGCTTAGCCTGACTAAAACCTAAAATCATGAGTAAAATTGCATTGCAGTTTTACATTCATTATTAATTGCTTTATTTTAGATGCAAGGGTACTTTACTTCCTTTTTGTGGTTTGCTTCTTATTTTCTCTTTTTTTTTCTAGCCCTCTATCACGCCAGGATCTTGTAAGCTGGAAAATGGCTCTAGAGAAAAGACAACTCCCAGAAGCTGACCAAGAGGTCGCTTATATTTTGAGTTTGTTTATATGTTCATTTCATCTCTTTCTTGCATGTTATAGTGGGTATGTTATTAATTTTACTGTTTTGTTCATGTATAGATCCTCTACCAACTTTCTGGTTTTATAGACATTGATAAGATAAATCCAGATGCATGGCCTGCACTTGTAGCTGACTTGTCTACTGGAGAACCAGGAATAATAGCACTTGCTTTTGGTAAGTCATCTCAATGGTAATTACTTTCTCTAAGTTTCATCATATTTTTAATGATTATATGCCTTTGTTATTGTCATTATCCTGACAGGTTGTACAAGATTGTTCCAGCCAAATAAGCCTGTGACAAAGGCCCAAGCAGCTGTTGCTATTGCAACTGGTGAAGCTTCTGACCTAGTAAGTGAGGAGCTAGCACGTATTGAAGCTGAATCAGTGGCAGAAAATGCAGTATCTGCTCACAATGCTTTAGTAGCTGAAGTTGAGAAAGATGTTAATGCTAATTTTGAGAAAGAACTTTCGATGGAACGTGAAAAGATTGATGCTTTGGAAAAAATGGCTGAAGAGGCAAAGCGCGAGCTGGAAAGGTTAAGAACTGAGAGAGAGGAAGAGAATATGGTCTTAATGAAGGACCGTGCTGCTATTAGTGCTGAAACGGAAATTCTTTCAAGGTTAAGGCGTGAAGTGGAGGAGCAGTTGGAAAGCATGATAAATGACAAAGTAGAGATATCATATGAGAAGGAAAGAATTAGCAAACTACGAAAAGAAACAGAGGATGAAACCCAAGAGATTGTCAGGTTACAGCATGAGTTGGAGGTGGAAAGAAAAGCCTTATCAATGGCCAGGTAAGGAAATAAACTTTATTATCACATAGTTTTGAAACAGTACTTCAACAACTTAATCTGGAGGAATGACAAATGATTCTTCAAATATATATATTAGATGCTTCATTTCATGGAATAATATTTTCAAGGATACAGAGTGATAGGATATTTTTGTTCTCTTGTATCTTTGCAGCTAAATAAAATGTAAGATGAAACTTTGGTTAATTCTCATTTCCTGAGAATTTGCATTTATCAGATTTCAAATAGTCATGCACATCTGCTCAATCGATAAATGTCCCCTTTGTTACTAGGCAGAACTGGAAAAGATGCACCAGGCAAGATGATCAATGTTGAATGATTCCTGACATTGTATAAATTTGAAATCTCTGTTAAAGCTGTAAAAGTTTGACCTGTGCTAACTGCTAAATGATTCTATTAGGTAAAGTTCTAGAGTCGAGAAATACATTTGGCTTCTATATGGTGGTCAAATTAATGTTTCTGCGGCATTCCTTATATATCATGAATAGCTTTGGCTTTTCTTCTTTAGGGGTCACTGTAATATTCAGTAGGAGTTTCAGTTATTGCCTCTTGTTTGTCTTTTTCTTTCGTTTGCCCCTTTAGTTTTTCTTCTAGATGTATGCCTGTGCTTGTTCTCATTCAATTATTAAACTGATTACTCAATTATGGTACAAAACTTCCTATAATTCAGGGCATGGGCTGAGGATGAGGCGAAACGAGCAAGAGAACAGGCAAAAGCCCTGGAGGAGGCTAGGGAACAGTGGGAAAGACGGGGAGTCAAAGTGGTGGTTGACAATGACCTCCATGAAGAGAGTGTTGCAGGAGATACGTGGGTAAATGTAGGGAAGCAAGTTGCAGTTGAAGGAACTATTAGCAGGGGTGAAACGTTGGTGGGGAAGCTCAAGACATTGGCAAGTGAAGTAGAAGGCAAATCTAGAGAGTTCATCGATAAGATTGTCCAGAGGATCCAGTATTTGATTTCAGTGTTGCGAAAATGGGCCTCCGAGGCAGGTGCAAAGGCTGAAGAATTGAAAGATGGGGCTGTGTTGAAGGCAAGGGGATCAGTACAGGAGATGCAGCAAACCACAGCAGGATTTAGTTCGGCTGTTAAAGAAGGTGCAAAACGAGTGGCAGGAGATTGTCGGGAAGGAGTTGAGAAACTCACTCAGAGGTTCAGAACATAGCCTCCCCAAGAGGTTCGTCCCCTTCCTTTCTTTCTTGGACACCAATAAGTAAATTTTGCAGCAGAGAAGCATGTAATTCTTCTTCCGATCTCTGGTCATTAGATGGTACCTAGTTATCAATCCAATGATGTTTGTAAAATGTGTACTAATAATTTAAATCTATTTGTTGCTGCTGCCGCTTCCTGTTAAGGAATTCAACTTGGAAATGTCCTAGTGAAGCTCATAAAATAAGCTAGACGGATGAACTCGTATTTTTTATTTGGATAAGCTACACCAGACAATATCGATTTTAACAGTTCAATCATTAGTGACTTAAAAGATAACTTTATCATTCAGTGAGATTTTGTAGGTTTTTTATGTTAATGACCAAAACATAAATTTACAAATGGTTTAGTGATCAAAAGTGTGGTTTATCTTTCTTATAGGATATTATAACATTTTTGCCCAACTCCCAACTAAGTCTGTTTAGACCCAATGATGGGCAGCTTCTAAAGCGTTTGATTGATGTCTCATCCCCCCTCAACGGGGCTCATTAAGCTAAATGCAACACAAGACAATAAAATTTGAGACCACTAATCGATTTGGTTTAAATAAACGACGAAAGATGCTCTCTTGACTCAATGATGAACTTCCAAATCCATACGGCTAAGAAAACAAGGCAATACCCAACATGTCAAGGACATGCAACTAAACACAAAAATTTAGCATACATTATAAAATTAAACAAACGAGATTCAGTGCATAGTTTTCAGTCTCAAACCAATACGTTAAAACATATGCTAAACAAAGTTCTCTAATGAAATCATCAAGGTGACTTGTCACCAGAGAGCTTCACTTCTTCTTTTCTCCACCTCCAGGGTGAGCCCTGCAAGGAAAGGACCGAGTTTACTACCATTTTCAGAATGCAAATGCCCCCTCAAAACATAAGACAAGGAATACTTGCTTGTCCTCGGATATAAGATATTACCTCATCTTGCGGAGCACACTAGACATCTCCTCACGCTTCTTCTTTGCCCTTTTGTGAGTTCCCAACTTTCTTTTAGCAACCTTGAGCGCTCGTTTGTCCTTACCAACTTTCAGAAGCTCAGTAATCCTCTTCTCATATGGTGCAAAACCAGCAACTTCCCTAATCAAGTTCCTCACAAAATGGACTCTTTTGCTAGTTTTCTGAATTAATTAGATAAATCAGGGCCACGACTTCAAGCTAAGAAAACACCAACTATGAAACAGACTTCTCAAAAGAGAAATACAAAGAACAACAGCAGATCTAACTTGACAACCTAAAAGTATTGCTACTTCTTCCCTATGCGGTTTTCTCAACTTCTCTTTCAATTGCTTCATATTCGATAACTATTATTCTACATAAAACTTAATCAATATATGACGTACTTACTCCTTTCCGATTAGAGGGACGTTGAGCCAACTCCTTCTTGGTTACAACATGTCCCTTGTTCAGTCCCACAAAGAGGCCAGTATTTGGCTGCTTGGTAGCCATTCCTGCTCAATTGAAAACAAATCCATATAAAGAAAACGGAAAACATAACACTGGAGTGGCATTGCAATCAATTCCAAATCCAAAACACAGATCATTCTGATTTCAGCTCCTGCTTCAGACATGGTTGATAAATAAAAGAATAAAAGACTTAACTCAGGACTCAAACCCTCAATTTATCGTTCTTTCCTTTATAAGCCTCTCAATCAAATATGTATAATCAACACACATGAAATGAAAAATGGGCTTCAAAACCTAAAAGCATAAACTTGCAAAATGGAACTAAAACACATGTATATATATACCCAAACATTTAATTTACAGAATAACAACTAGAAACCAAAGCTTGTAAACAGAAATAAAATAAAAAAAATCTATATAGTATCATATCATCCAAAAAACCCACCAACCGAAGCACAGCAGTTGATAAATCGCAACTTAAATCGTCTACAGTCGAGGAAACCAGCTAAAGCAGCTCAATATTTGAGTTGAGTCTATCATATTTATATTTCTACAGAAGTTGTGGTTTTAAGTTAAACTTGGTTCCCCGAGAAATCGAACAGAAGAAAACATTCAGAAAGAGTAAAGTAGAAGTGAAGAGAGAAGGATAGAGACGTACATGTGGAGACGGAGATCTGAGGCGGACTAAAATTCCTGATTTTAGGTTTATGGGATTGGGTTTTGGGCTTTTAAAGTATTAAAAAAGAAAAGAAAATTAAACATTTTCTAAATGAGACCTTCGCTTATTTGCAAAGGTAGACGCCTTCAATTTTTGAGATTATCCTTCATCATATTCTGATATTACGAGTTTTCCTCTCACTTTGTGCCTATCTGATGTGATTGTTTGTGATTTTAAATTATTCACAATATATGTTTGTAATTTACGAGTCTTGTTTTATCTAATCTTTTTCAGTTTGATTTAATTGTTTTTTATTCTTCGTTTGTTGTGTTTTATATTGAGTTGATTCTACATTGTACTTAATCGGACATATCTTTATAATTGTACTATATTTGTAACTGGATTAGAATTGAATTGATTCAAATTGAAACATAGACTTTAAATTTTTACCTTTAATCTATTTGTAAAAGATTAATCTAAATTTACCTAGATCCATTAATATAAGTTTTTTAAAATGTAAATTGTTGGTGAAGTTTTTAAATTCCAAAAGTAAAGTTAAGAGGTTGACAAGTGCCATATAGGGGTATAGTAAAATAGTTATAAAATAAATATTTAAAAATTTACATGGCAATTTTTTTAAGTTGTTTATGAAATAAAAAAGTACACTGCTACTGTACCAAATACTAACTTTATTAAATAATTTTTTTTATTTTATTCAACTTTTCTTTGTTGCAAACAAAAGCTACTGTTGCATTTATTAAGGTGAAAATTGAACAGATTCCTAAAACCCCTATTCTGTCGTGGGCTACATGTGTCTATCCACTATTTCACGTCTTTGCGATGCCTCGGGCACAACTTAAAAACAGATGAACGTTTAATGAAAGCTTAATACCTCAGTAAATTAGACAAACATACACAACTATCAATGTTAAAAAATCGAAACCCTAAATAGTCTCTTAAAAAAACAACCCTTCAATTTTCTTCAGAGAACTTATCCCCTTTCATGCATCAGAGCCAGATCCGAGCTTAGCTGGAATTCAACTCAATCTTCGGCTATTTCCCACTTTTTGTCCCTCAACCTCTCTATATTCCTTGAGTTCATTGGAAGACAACCCACATTAGAACCATTTTCGAACTCAGACCCTTCAACTTCGATTTACTCATTTCCAAACCCCCTCCTATCTCCAGCGATGAAAATTTCCACTTTCATTGAGACTTCTTCTATCCAATAAAATGAGCCATCGTACTAGCAACCTTTCACCGCCAATACATGTGTTCATTCATTAGCCCTTTGTGGAACATATCGAAAAGTAAGCCTTTTGAAACTCGATACTCTATTTTTTTTATCTCATTTATCAATTTTTTTATGGTTGAATTTTCATTGTCTGCAGTCTTTAGCTTCCTTATCACGATTAAGACGTCCCCTTCCATACACACCTCTCTGAAACCTAGGTCATTTACAAATGTCATTGCCTGTAGACATGCTCATGCTTTTACCATGGTAAGATCTAGTACATTTTCCACCGGATAAATACATGATGCCATAACTAAACCTTCGTTATTTCTAACTATAACTCCTGATATAGATCTGTTTAGATGTTGTTGGTAGGATGCGCCAAAGTTTTCTTTAACTAATTCCCCATCTGGTGGCTCCTAACTCACCTTTCTGTTAGATTATGCCTAGAGACCAATCATGAGATGATTGTAATAACATACTTGTTTTACCTCGTTTATTAATATCAGGCATTGCCATTATTATTTTAGTTTCTTTTCTATGTATATAAATAAACTGTTTTATAATAATGTCCTAAGAATAAAGGTTCTTAGTCGAGTATTATTGTGGGCTTGGACAACAATAATGCATTAAGACTAACGTGTATTTTATTGATGACAAAGTGTTATTATCGACATGAGATGTCAAAATCAATACATGAGTATGTGTGTTAGAGAACAGCATATTGGACTGGCCTGGTCTAAGTATGTATGTTTTTTGGATTATTATGTAACAGCCACAACATTACTCATAGTGATTACTATGTATATGATCCTCAGACTTGAGATCATCATTATCCCAACATCGTGAGTCATATATTTTGATACAGTCAAACGTCCACTGTAATTGATTGTTCTATAAAGGTTGATGTTGGATATACCACAATCTATGTAGTGGGATATGATTGATCAATATAGGATTCGTCCCTCTTACATATTGGGAGCAATATCTTAGGCCATTTGATTGAGTGAGACTAGAAATGCATGGCCATGCTCGAATAAGTTGATATGAGATATCATACTTATTTGTTTATCATAGTCTACTTAGGATATCAAGAAACATTAGATGGACTATACAAGTGTGACTATTCCATGACTTGTGTCCATTCTAGATATAAATGACAAAAGGATTTAATACATGAAGGGTTAATCATAGAGAGGTTATGTTAAATCATGACTTCTTGTAACTTAGGTAGCAATGATTCATTGCTAGATACCACTCATTGTTTGTAATATTAGAATTGTTCTAGTATTACTGCTAACATTACAAGAACCTACAGGGTCACACCCTATGGTTGAAACGAACAGAATCCAAACATAGTTGGTATTGTTTTTTAGTTGTCACGTGAATTAAACTAATTATAGAATTAATTTAATTGGGAAGTTAAATTTCAAACGAATTATATGTACAAGTATGTTGTACACATAATGAGAACATAGTTAAATTAATATATATGAATTTAATTCGCATAAAATTTAATTAAAAATAATTTACTGAAACCCTTGTTATAATTATTGTAATTATAATTTATGATCGAATATTATTATAATTATTGTAATTGTAATTTTTTGGTCAAACATTATTATAATTATGGTAATTATAATAATTATATTTAGTTAATTATTATAATGAATTTTGATTCATATTAAAATATCAACTATTCCCGAATTAGGAAATATAGGGTTTTTAAGAAAAACCTAATATACTCGAAATAAATAGAATGAGGTCTAGTATCAGTCAAATAGAATTTTCTCGCTGAAAAAGTTTAAAAGAGTTCTTGTCGTTTGTTGTTGATGCGATCTCAGCCGCATCATGTCACGACACAACTCGGCGACATCGGAATTGGCCCAAGCACGAGGGGCCCAAGTGCAAAATGAATATTTTAATTTCAGTTTATTAATTTAATTGCTGGAAATACAGAATTAATTCGGTCATAGTTAGTTAATTAAATTAGTCTAAGGTTCATAATTTTGTCATGGTTTAAACATTAATAATTTGATTTTTAATGTGTCAAAAATCTGGACATTTTAAATGTGTTTTAAACTTATTAATTCTGTCCAAATCTATACAACTTTATTACTTGTTTTAATTGGGACAGAATTAATACATGTTAAGAAGACAAATTTATTAAATGTGTATTAGTCTATTACATCTTTTAATTGTGTGTTTAATCATGTGTTTATTGTGTTTCCTACAGATTGTCTCAAGGTTCGGCTGGCATTCATGTTGTCTTAAATTCGGCTGGACATTCATGCATGTTCAGGTTCATTGGAGTTATTTAATTGGAAGCATGCACCCGCATGTGCATGAACAAAGGGAGCTAGTTTTCACCTGGAAATTCATGTATCTAGCTGATACATTGAAGCTAGTTAATGAATGACCATGCACTCGACTGTGCATGTAACTTAGGAGCTATTTTGTGCAACATTTAACTAACTTCCAAGTTCAATTCACCTGATCATGAATCGTGGCAAGGAAAGAAGTATGTGGCTGATCAATTACTTCATGCATGAGAGAATTCATGTACAATATTCAAGGGAGTTAAGCCTCATTAATTCAGCCAATGTACCAGCACATACATGCATCGAAATTGGGGGATGAATCAGTTGGATACAAACTTCCCATTTATGTATTTCAGACACATTAAAGCTTCAATTAAAAGAGATGCGTGATCCATGCATCTATCATTCGGCTAATACATGAACAAATCAAGGGGGAATGTGCTTCATAAATTCAACCATTGAATTGTGTTCTACATGTACCGAATAGGGGAATGAACTATCAAGGTCCATGACAACAATTCATGCACTCAAAGCTATTAATGCGTCTCATAAATTGGAGGTGCATGGTTCATGCAAGAGACATTCGGCCAAGGGGGATGGATATGAATTAAATATGCACAATTCATGGAACCAGGAGCTTTCTTATTGGTTAAGCATACATGAACGGGTTTTTGGGAAAAAAACATGTTTATTCAGCCATACATGAACTCACAATATTCATGAACAGAATTTTAATGCTTTTGTGTGAACATGTTTAAAGCTAGTGTGAACTACTTTAGTGCCGAATCTGATTAGTCATCTTAGGGTCTATATAAAGATTGTAATTGGAAATTTGTAAGGTTACTTAACTTTGATTATATATGAAATATATCCAACTTTGTGAGTTGTTCACTCTCATAATTCTTGGTGATTCGATCTGACTTATCTAGCTTGCTAGTGGCGTCATCCTATCTCTATTCTTGAACTTATCACTTTTGAGTGTGGCATTCATCCCTTATACCGTTGGTTCCTTTCTTGCTAGATAACGGGTCTCAGTTCTATCCAACTTTCCGCCAATCACCTTAAAACATTTAAGAATTGTATAACACCTCTAACCTGTATCCGTCGTCGGATTAGGGTTACGAGACATTACCGAACAAAACATAGTTCATATGTATAAAGAACATAACCAATTAATTCAAACTTGCATTATTAATCATATTACAAACACGACCCATGCTTCAAATTCATCCAAATCAATATCCTCCGTTCAATCAAATTTTCGAACCAACTAACATGCATCAAAGTCATACAATACGTGCTTTATAAATATAATTTTCGAACCATATGAATATCACATTCATAGTATTCAACTACC
The DNA here is from genome assembly GCF_007990345.1 of Gossypium hirsutum. Lineage (NCBI taxonomy): Eukaryota > Viridiplantae > Streptophyta > Magnoliopsida > Malvales > Malvaceae > Gossypium > Gossypium hirsutum. Next base: position 36,550,979 of record NC_053444.1, read on the forward strand.
TAAATTAAAACCAAGCATGTATCATTTCATATGTGGTACCTAGCACATATATTATGATCTTCAATTTTATAAATCTATTTCATTAGCAAATTGTCAAATGTACATTTTACATACCTATGCACATTCGAATTATTAAGTCAAAACAAGACACACCATACGAGTTAAATAACATCCAAACATGAGATATTATCAAATATTACCAAACAATTAAATATGATCTTGTACTTTACCAATTCATGCATAATTTACCGTAATATCATTAACCATTTTCGGACACAAAAGACAATTTATAGTATATCCAAATCATATGCTCAATAACCAATCCAAACTACCTATACCAAGCCATTTAACTTCATCTATTCAGTCATCAATACAACCTCCAATAATCAAACCAATTTCACAACTCAAATCAAAGCTAATTATACCATTTCATAGCCTAATACAAACATCAAAATGTCACTTTATAAGTATCCATATAAATAACTAAACATACCTAAATCATATACTTTATTTACCATTTATGTCTGCACCTAGATAACCATCCAATAAATTATAAAACATATTCATACTTTGCCATCACAAACCTTACCTAAACAACCAATATGCAAGCAATCACTTATACATAACTTAGCTTATGGGAACGTATGCATTATAGTAAAAACACATCCATCAACTAAATCGTTACTCAACCAAAACATATAACCAATACACCATACACATATACCATGAAAGATACTTCTCAAAATAAGCTTATACCATGACCAAATATACACAAACATTAGCATCATTATCAAGCCATTTTTGCATGGCTATATATATATAGATCAAAATGAACCATATCGAAACTAGCCTATACATGCCATATATCACAAATACAAACTTTTAAAGTATCAAAATAGCGCTCGATAGTGTGACGATGTTCCTTGACAATCCCCGAACTCGAGCTAGCTTTATATAACTATAAAATAGAATAAAGAATAAAAAAATGCACAAAATAAGCTTTGAAAGCTTAGTAAATCATAAGCAAATAAATAGTCGTAAAAACATACATAATATATTTCAACTAAGCTGAATATAACTAGTCTCAAACACATATAGAAACACTTTTCTCATGTATTTCACTTTGTCTCATTAAACAACATCACTTACCTTTTTCTTTCAAAGTACATATCAATTTCACACATACTTAAATCATTTATCTCTTATAACCATTCCGTATTGTATCGACTTTTCCCATTGAACCATTCGAAATTTTTAAGGATACTCGGAAACACATATATCACATACAATGCCATATCCCAAATATGGTCTTACATGTTATCACATATCAATGCCACCGTCCCAGATAGGGTCTTACACGTAATCGCATATTGATGCCAATGTCCTAGACATGGTCTTACACGAAATCACACCTCGGGAGTCCTAATGCCATGACATTTGTATCCTATACTATTCCTAAGGTTTGTACGGGAGTTTTGGACTTCGTGACTCTGTCAATTATGGCTTGTTTTTATCTTTTCAACATTTGATACAATTCAATGATAATCAAACATAATTAACACAATTTAAATGCATTTATTTGCAAATGAACTTACCTCGAATACGAAACGAACGGGTCAAAACGACTATTCAACAACTTTTGACTTCTCCCGATCCAAATTCGATTTCTTCCTTTCTTGATCTAAATAAATTCAAATTTAACTTATTTAAAGACATATTCGTTCAATTTCATCCAAAAACACATAAATGGACATTTTGCACTTTAGCCCCTAACATTTCACATTTTTATAATTTAGTCCCTATTTCAAAACAACACAAAATACACAAAATTTCAATAGACTCATGCTTGGCCGAATCTTCCCTATGTCCCTACCAGCCAATTAATTCCATTCATTTCACATTTCAACCCCTCAATTTACAATATTCACAAATAAATCCTTAATTTAGATTTTTATAAAAAATTACTTTATAAAATATAATAATCTATCAACAAATATTTAATTTTCATCATAAAAAACATAGAAATTATCAAAAACAGGACATAAATCACATACTAATTGAAGCTTCAAGTAGAGGTGATCACGGACCGGGCGGCCCAGCCTGGCCCGACGGCCTACCCAAAATTTGGGAGGGTTCGGGTAAAAATATAGGCCTGAAATATGGGCTTGGGCAAAAAACGAGGTCCGTCCCCCCACTCCCCAGGCCATTTCCCCAATTTCCCCTTTTCCGCAAATCCCTAGTTTGACTGCCCTCCATTTTTTTCTCAACCTTCACCTTCACCTCCGGCAGCAGTCCTCCACCGATCCACCTCCAGTCCTCCACAGACCACGGCTCTACCCATTTCTCCCATTTCCTGTTTCCCCTCTTCCACAAATCCCTAACCCCGTGCCCGATCCACCTCCAGTCCTCCACGACTCCACCCATTTCCAAAATCAAAGGTTAGTTTTCTTTAATTTTTCTTTCTCTGATATTTACTGTAAATATAAGTTTGATCTATTGTAGTGGCTGTAAATATAAGTTTGATCTTTACTGTAAAAATAAGTTATTATCTACTCCTAAAAGTTAGGTTACAGATTAAGAGGATAATGTGTACACAGTTATATTCCTCCACTGATTGAAATTTTTATTGTTTCTTATCTAATCATATAATAAATTTTGAAAAAAATTAAACATGCGAGACTTACTGTAGAGCGTGGGTGTGGACTGTGGAGTCCCGTAGTAGTCATTTTCTCACCGAAAGCCCTGGTCGACACGCAAGCGTAGCACTAGCAGTAGCAGTAGCTGATGCTGGTTTCTCTTTGGAGTTTGGACTAACCCAACATCATTTCTTATTTATCCTATATTTCAAAGAAGCTTATTAGATTGTGATTATATGTACTCTCAAACCTAATCCAATGTTTTCTAAAACTTAGGACATGTCCAATTGGGTTTGCCAAATAAAATCCCCATTACCATAATTCAGTCAAATGGCCATATTTTCAACGTCAAGATTAACGCTAGCAACAACCTGTACGTACCTTAAGTATAGGCTTCAAAAGTTATTGAAAGAATAGTTGAATCTGTAACCTAACTATTAGGAGTAGATAATAAAATTACCGGATTGAAAGGGAAATGGAAAAGACTGTATGTAATTTGCATTTTGCAGTATATTTTTTCTGAGATCACATACAAGTATATTTTTTCTGCTTCTTTCATGCATGCTGGTTCACGGGTTCATTATTTCTTTGCTCTACTACATGCAAACAAAACACTACATTTTCTTCTTTCATGCATACTGCCACGGGTTCTATATTTTCCTTTCTTTCTTACATTTTTCCTTCATGAATACTCATGGGTTCCTTCTTCTGATACGTTGATAATGCTCTTTATATTATCTGCATAGCCATTGAAATTTGTTTCTGTAGCAATGTTCTCTGCATTTATATTATCTGCATATAATTCATGTAATGTAATATTATGCATAGCCATTCTTTCTTACATTTGTTTCTGTAGCAATGTTCTCTGCATAGCTATTGAAATTTACTGATTGGAATCAAACAATGTTGAGCTCCCGGCCCTTTCAACTGCCAAATTTTAATCTCATCTTTTTTGTTTTTGCTTTGTTTTATTGCAGAAACAAGCTATTGAGGCAGAAAAACAGCAGGCCTAGGCAGGTTGCTATCACACCCTTTCCTTCGAAACAATCAACCTTAGCTACTTTTCGTAAATGATGTGTGTTTTTTTAGCATTACTTAAAGACATGTGACAAGTTTGATCTTGTATCACAAGGCTAGAATAGTTAAATAACTAGTTTATTATCTCGTGCAATATAAGAGTTCGGTATTATACTATTATGTAATATGTATTAATTAAAATAACTATTATAAAATTTGTAACTTTTTGAAAAAGTAAAATAATATAATTCTTCACTTTTATATTTGCAAAGTAAAAATAATATAAATATATTACATTCACATATAGAACATTTTTTTTGGAGGTTGAAATAATCTTACAAACTAACACATGATTTTTTTTCTTCTAGGTTTGCTATGTCTTACCCTTTTTTTGTAATTTTGGAAAAAAATGAATAAATTTTAATAACAATTAGTTTTAAGTAAGTAAAAAAAAAAGGGGCCGGGCCCGGGCTTCCTATTTTTTCCACGGGCCGGGCCTGGGTAAAATCTTATGCCCATATTTCGGGCCGGGCTAGGCCCGGGCCTAGGAAGTGGGCTGAAATTTTTTTTGGGCCCGGCCCGGCCCGACCCATGAGCACCTCTAGCTCCAAGTGACTGAACCGTAAATAGCCATGGATGAATTCTTTCTTTCTCAATTTTCGGCAAAAACAAAGATGAACCTCCACTAATCTTTTGTTTTGTTTTAATTTATTAACATTAATTCAAAAATTACTATATTAACCTTTATTAATACATTGAAAATCCACTAACATATGTCCATCCATGTGCATTTACTAAAATTATGGTCTAATTACATAATAAGGGCTTTACATTTAATAAGCCATAGCAATTTAACACCTTTAACCATTAATAGGCAACTTTTACATTTTACGCGATTAGGTCCTTTTATCAAATTAAACACTCGATCGATAAAATTAAATCACGAAAATTTACTACCATCAAATTCACATGTTGAAAATGCCAAAAATAATATTAAAATAATTTTACGACCTCAAATTTGTGGTTCCAAAACCACTGTTCTGATTTAGCTAAAACCGGGCTATTACAAATCGGGTCCTTAATTTCTATTAAGGGTTTATTCTTGTTTTGAGTCCGTTTTAACCATCCTTTTATCTTTCTATTTTATTTTTATTCGTTTTTTAAGCTATCTTTTTAAAAACATAACCTTTGTTAAACCGAAACGAGAACTACTTAATTTACGATTGGGCAAACAAACGATTCAATTAGATCCCGTAAGCGAGTTCGTATCAGTTGTCACACTGGGTGGATTACGTAGAGGCCGAAACTTTTCGCAGCGGCTTGGAATCGACATACAATTGCGTAATCAGTTTCACAGCAGTTATCTTTGGTTTTCCAGACGATTAAAGGTAATCATTCATACCCTTTTCACCCTGATTTGTTCCTCACACATGGATCCTTGGATGTGATCACCAGATTTATTTTTTTCCACTACGCCATGGGGTGTACTAGTGTTCTAACACTTTCTTGCTTCCTGTGCAAATTTGGGTAAGCCTTCTATTTGCTCGATTTTCAATTTATATGAATTTATAAATCCTACGACATTCTATATATTGTCTTTTATCCCTTTATGATAAAGCTTTATTTCTATCGAACCATAACACCTAAAAAATAATGGGTAGCATTGTACATTCTTGTGAACTCTTACTTCCAAATTCTACTACTAACCATTGCTTCCAACTTTGCTCCTTACCTGTGGTCAATGGGGTTATTATCCCTAATCTTTGTAGGACCAATTTTGTGAAGGCACAATCTCTGAACAGATGGGTCATGGTCTTCTCTTCCTCCTTGCAAACTGGGCACAGTGCATTCTTTATGAGCCTTCTTGCTTTTAGATTACCCAGTGTGGGCATGTATTCGCTTCTAACTTTCCATAGATTTATTCGGATTTTACTGGGAAAGACTCGATATTTTTGTAAAATAATTGCTTGTATTAATGGCTTGTATTGTACTATTATTTCCCGACATATTTAGGTATTTTGTAATTAGCCATTTGTACCCACTCTTAGCTGTATAGACCCCATTATTATCACCCCTCCAAATCACTTCATCTGTCTGCACGCTGCTCACTAGTGGGATTGATAAAATCCTCTCCACTGGCTCTTCACTGAATAGCATCCTAATTACTTCACTTTTCTAGGTAACCGTTACACTATTAATCAAGTTAGCAACAATAGTATAATTAACATTAATAGTCTAAAACTTTACTCTACCATCACCAGGACCTGGTAGCCACGCATTGTTCCAAATGTTTACCGACGCCCCATTCATGATTTTCCAGCATGTGCCTTTCTCCAACAGAATACGAGCACTCAAATGCTTTGCCAGGTAAATGAAGGGTAAGACCCCAAATTTTCACTCATAAAATCCCCTTGAGGATAATAACTTGCCTTCATAACTCATGAAAATAGACTATTAGGATTATCGATTAGTTTCCATCCTTGTTTCGGCAACAGAGCTATGTGAAACTTTGATAGCTCCCTAAACCCAATCCACCATCGTGCTTTTGGTATGCACATAACACTCTAATTACACCAGTGTATGACTTTATTGGACTTCAAATTACGCCACCAAAATCTGCACAGTAAGCTTTCCGACTCCTGTCATAAAGATATAGACAACTTAAAACACTGCACTGTGTAAATCGATATGGCTTGCAAAAAAGATTTAATAAAGATCTCATTTCCCCTATCAACAGATTGCGCACACTCTAATTTTTCATTTTTTAATGAAATTTTCTTTAATATCAACGAAAGCATTCTTTTTTTGTCTTCCCGTCATAGTTGGCAATCCAAGATACCTTTTTGGGTTATTAGAGATTCACACTCCCAACACACTTCCTACCTGGTTTCCTACACCATCATCCACATTGCCATTAAAGTATATAAGTGATTTATCAAAATTAACAAGCTGACCCGAAACCTCCTTGTACTCAATCACCACTGATTTTATTACACTAACACCTTCCAATGTTGCTTCCCCAAATAAAATACTATCATCCAAAAAAAAAAACAAGTGTGTTACCGACAAGCTACTTCTTCCCACTCTCGCTCCACCAATCTCCCCTCCTTTTTGGCTACATTTAGTAAAGTAGAGAAACCTTCTGCACAAATTATCAATAAATATGGACTTAGAAGGTCCCCTTGCCTTAGCCCTCGTGTTGGCTTGAATTCTGCTCCTTGAATTCCATTAAGCGTTACCGTATAGGAGACACCCCTTACACATCTCATTATTAGAAATATCCATTCATTACAAAAACCTAATCTGCTCATCATATTTTCCACAAAATACCATTCCACCCTATCATAAGCCTTGCTCATATCCACTTTTAATGCAAAACAATCCAATTCCACTCCCTTTCTTCATTTTAGAAGAATGTATAATTTCGTATGCCACTAGGATATAGTCCATTATCTACCTACCTGGTACAAATGCTCCTTGTGTTTCCTCAATACAGAGATTAATTACTCTCCAGAATCTATTTACCATAATTTTTTAAATGATTTTGTAGAGTACGTTACAAATTCTAATTGGCCTGAATTGCCCTATATTCTTCGGTGTAGTTACTTTAGGGATTAGCACTATATTCGTTCTGCTTATCTCTTCTATATCCCTTTTCCCATTCAACACATCCAAACAATTTTTAGTAACCTCATTCCCCATAATATGCCAATTGTTTTTATAGAACAAGGTCGGGTAACCATCATTCCCTAATGCTTTAAGTGGGGCCATCGATTTCAGAGCTTCCACCACCTCATAATCCTTGAACTCAAAAATGAGTTCTTCATTCAGACTTTCTAATATGCATGGATGTATTTCAGCTAGTAATCTTTCACAATTTTACACCATTTTTTTATGAGAAAATCTCTTTGAAATAATTAGTTGCCAACCCAACCATCTCCTCATCCCCCTTGATCCATACTCCATTACCATCTTTCAAGTCTTTCACTATGTTTTCTTTTCCAATACAAGGTAAAACTGTGAAAAAAGATGTGTTGCGATCTCCCATTCGAAGCCAATTCGGTCTCGCCCTTTGTTCCCAAAACAGTTCTTCCTTATCCGCTTCCATATTTAATGCTAGCTTTACCTTAGTAATTTCTGCCAAATTCTCCTCCTCTTGGCCTTCTTCAATCAGCTTTCTTAGCCTTGAATTCAAGTCCTCCCTTCTTCTGTTCTAGATTCCTCTTTTTAATTTAGCCTACTCTTTTAAAAATTTACCCAAACTGGCAAGTTTTGTTGATAGTTCTTCCTCGTATGAATCCCACCCCTTCTTAACTTGATCCTCAAAATCCTCCTCCAATATCCAATCCGTGTCAAACCTGAACAAGGATTCTCCTCGTATTGAATTACCCCTCTTTCCTTCCCCCGTATCTACTAATACTGGACAGTGATTCGAAATACTATGATTTAGGTTAACCACCAAAAACCTTAGACAAAACTCCCACCATGCTGAATTTGTAACCCCTTATCTAACCTTTCTCTAATATTGTTCTCTGGTAACCTCCCAATTTCCCATATAAACCATTGACCTGAACAACTTAAGTTATTTAGGTCGCAATCTTCCCGCAGTTTTCTAAAGGCAGACATCTATGTATCTTCTTGTATACATCCCCCATTTTCTCAAAAGAAAACATCACTTCATTAAATTTTCCCATTACCATCCATGACAAACGACTATTCTCCCTTAACTGTCTTAGTAAATTCCACGAGTCTTTTCTCAAATGCTCCATAGAGGATCCATGAAAGCTTGTAAACCTCTAACACAAGCTTCCACTCTCTTCAATCACTTCAACATCTATATGTGGTTTAGAGAAACTTTTTAAACTAATGTTTATGTTATCCTTCCAGCCTAATGACAAACCTCCTCTCGATCTTTCAACACCCACATCAATCTCATTCACATAGCCACACTTCCTTCTTATTTTTTCCATACTTTTCATACTAACTTTTGTTTATATAAGAAACAATAGCTGAGGCTAAATTTGTCTCAATTTATGTTTGAGACGTTTAACTGTCTGTGGTTTCCCCAGGCCACAGACATTCTAGCTTAAGGTTTTCATTGTGACCAGTCGGTCTGCTTATTAGCGACCGCCGATATTTCATTATCCAACTTTGTATCTATTGAGACATTGTTATTTGTGTAATCCATTTGTTGCACCCTTTGTCTTTTCTTTCCTTCCACTAACCCCATCAGTCTATATTCCAGCTCTTGATTCACCTCTTTTAATTTAATATGATCTAGTCCTCCTCATTGCCTTCGACTCAGTTTTTTGCTTGTTTGATCTCCTTTTTTGATCGCCCTACTTGGATTAAACTCATCCCTCATTCTCTAAACTTAAAAGGCATTCTTACTTGAATATTTCCAAAATTCCTTTTCTCGTTCATTCCATCCATATCTATTCCTGTCTTGCCTCATTCTCTCAGTTTATGTAATAGCTCGTTTTTAGTTGTGTAAGAAACAATGGTCTCGAGACCATAATTTTGATGAGGGATTAATTATTTTAATGTTTATTTAATGTTTATAAGGTTATTTTAAGGTTGTATTAAATTTTTCGTTAGGAAATTTTAGTGTTTAAATAGTTAATTAAATAAAAAGGGCTAAATTGTAAAAGATATAAAACTTGGTTTCTATTAGTTAAAGTGGTTAGACGACTATCGAAAGGAAAGTTTGTGGACTTAGGTGGTAAATATACCATATTACATGTTAGTGGATGTTTATGGATAGGTTTTAGTGAAATTTCAATAGATTTAAAGGTTAATTATGTAAATTAATAATAAAATCGAATGTTAAACAAAACAAAAGGTAAAAATTTTATCATCTTCCTCATTTTTCCATTTCAAAACTGAAACACCATTGAAAAAGAAGATAAAGCTTCGGACAACCTATATTTCCATGCATGATCAAGATACGCAACAACCAGACTTAAATCGGGGAAAAGCTAAAGCTTTAGACTAGCATTCAGCTCTATTTTTGCAACCATAGTTACCAAGGTAAGCTCGTATTATACATATTATTATATTAAATTCCTTGCCATTTGTTCTACCTTATTAGTCAATGTGTTTGTGATTACATTTTGTTGATTGATGGAAATTAAGTTGTATTGGAGACATTGTATAGGGTTTTGAACCTAGCAGACTTCGTGCCTGTGTATGTAATCAGGCCTTGAGCCTAGTAAACTTCGTGCTCGTGTAGTGAATCAGGTAACTTTAACATGTTTTGGAAATATTATTACAAGTAACCATTGTGGCTATTAAGTTCAACGGGTAAGTAACAGTTGAAGAAATGCATGTATACAATTGATTGTTGTTCATGACCTTATAAAATGTTAATGATGAGAATTTATCATGTGATGGAAAAATGAATTCATTTCCTAGTATATGCTATGTTACATAGATGTTATGTTTACATGTTGGTTATTAACCATGTGGATTATGGTGGATAGGAAAGTATAATGTTTTTAATGTTGAAATGAACTTGGTTGAATGGTTTATCAATAGATGTTTGGTAAGTTGAAGTTAATCTTATGAGAGCTTACTAAGCAAATAATGCTAACGTAGTTGTGTTTCTTTTGTTTTGTAGTTTACCAGAAGCTCGACCGATTGAAACCTTGTCGAAGTCTTATCACACTATCTAGAAGTCATTTTGGTAGCTTTTGAATATTTTGGCTTTGGTTATAAATGGCATGTATAAGGCTTAATGTATAGGATTATATATGATAGATGTTGTGAGTATGTTATGTGGCTCACTTGGTTTGATCATGTCATTTGAGTTTAAGATGATGAAGTTGTAATGCCTATTAAGAATGTGCTTTTGGTCATTTTTTGATGGTATGGAAATGCATACCTTATGATATGTCTTTAAGTGTATGAAATGTTAAATGCTTGGTAGTTGTGGAAATGAGAATTTAGGTTATAATGTGATGTTAATTTGTCTTGAATTGAGGTGCCTTTGAATGACATATTGGTTAGAATTCATAGGTTAATTGATTTAGCATGTTTGGAGTATGTTTAGTAAGTGTTTTGGCCATGTGAATGTGTGTGTATGGTGTTTCTTGTTTTAGTAAGTGTTTTGGCCATGTGAATGTGTGTGTATGGTGTTTCTTGTTGGGCAAGATTAGACATGGAAATGGCTTGTTTTAAGGGTTAATTTTGGTGCACATGGCCTGGGACACGAGCTGTCACATGGCCGTGTGTCATTTATATTTTTAGGTGCATGCTTCACACAGCCTGAGACACGACCTGCGACACGGTCATGTCTCCCAAAACATTTTCGAGCAAAGTCTGGCACATAGCCTGCGACATGGCCGTGTGACCCAACATCGAATACCTACATGGTCAGGCACACGGCTTGCGACATGACCATGTGACCCTATCTCGAATACTCACATGAGTGAACACACAGGCTGGGACAGGGCTGTGTGTCCCTACTTCGAATGTTCACAAGGTTTGGACTATGTCACACGGTTGTGTGACCCCTGTTTCCCAAATTTTGCATTTATTCCAAATTTTTCTGTTTTGTTTTGAAATGATCCTCGAATGTTCCCAAACTATTTTTAGGGTCATGAAAGCTCGATTTAATGCCCAAATGTGTATGTTTGCTATGATTTTATTAAGATATTAAAAATATTACTTAATTTGAAATACTTATTCTGTTTTGAAGTTTAAAGTACTATTTTGTTCAGTAATGCTCCGTAACCCTAGTCCGACAACGACGATGAAAACGGGTTCGAGGTGTTACAGTTCATCCCTCAGCCATCTACTCGCTTTCGGCACCGCCCTCCTTGGTGGAGCCCTTAATGAAATATCCCACCCAAATTCTGCCTCCTGTGATCTCAAGGTTAATCTTATTGGGCAAAAATTCCGTTTATGCCCCAATATTCCACATAAGAAACAAAATAAAGGTAATTTTTGGTATTGAAAAATTGCATTTGTAGAATTATCCTTTCCATAAATATATGATTTTTCCTTTTCAATGGGAGACGAACATCCAATCTCACCCTTATGCGCATGAATTTTCTAATCCCCCTAGTTACTGCCACAACATCATAATCTATGAAATCACCAATAAAATTTCTAAGCTGTTGTGCCATCCCTGCTGACATGAATCCCAACGACAAACCATGGATTTGCACCTAAAAATTTGTATGATAAAGGGGAACTTGTACTGAATCCTCTCCCTTCATTAATTGGTAAAAAATAATTAGATGCATATTGAAAAACCAAGGTATGCCATCCAAAACCCTTTTTAGATCTAGCTCATTATAGAAATGAAATAACACTCTTTTGTCTTCATTTTCTGTGATTCAAACCCCGTTTAACGGATGGCATAACTCTGCTAGGATGTTCTTTATGGAGGGAAACTATACGATGCTATCTATTAATACTCTTCCCACTAGACAAAAATTGTATTCTTCTTCACTTTCATTGTCCTCTTCTTACCCTTGAACTAGTTCTTCCTCCTCATCGGTGATATTGAGTCTTGCTAGATCCTCTTCCATTGTCTTTGTTTTGATAAATCCTTCCTTCTGATATGATTTGAAACCTAAAATTTTTTAAACAAAAACCTTCTTTTATTCATTTTTTTAAACAGATCGATAGAGAAAAGAAAAAAACCCTAAAATGTGCTTAGACAAAAGAATTTATTCAACTTTTTAAACATAAACAAGTTAATATTTTTTTTAATATTCACATTATAATGTTATATATATAATTTTATACAATATAAATTACATAATATATAAAAATAAAAAATAACATATTATAAAATAAAATAAAATAAAGGTAGTGTCGAGCTCAGACCTTGTGGTTAAAGTCCAAGCCCAACTTACATTTTAAAGATACTAAATTTTTGTCCAAACCTTATTTTAAGCTAAATATTTGTGTGCAAGCCCCCTCAAATATTAAGTAAGTCGGTTAGGTAAATAATTCGACCATTGAATAACTTTAATAATATTTAAATATTAAAATGTTACTTTTTAAATTAATTTGTTGATGTCCTTCTAATAATGAATTCTAGTTGAAGATAACTCTAATGGTAAATGAATTAAGCTTTGAGGCTAAAGGTGGCATCCAAGTTTGTAGTTAAAGTAAAGGAGCAAAATAGCTTAAGCTAGTAAGAAAGTTGAAAGTGTAGAGAACCAAGAAGGAAATTGTACCAGGGTATTTATCAAAGTAGTCAATTTCTAATCGATTTCGGTTATCTCAATCGGTGCGTATCATTCAAGTAATAAATTAAAAAAGTTAATTCTATTTTTTGCATTAGCGAAAATTGTAGCTATACATGTTGCATCATCTCATTCCACCCAATTTTGATCGCATCGGTCAAAATATTATGCATTAGTTGGTGCATAATTAATGTTAAAGAAAATATAAAATTACTTTTTTTTTACCATTTGTAGTCATAAATAATAAAAACTTGTTAAAGTTTACTAACTTTAAACTATGATTAATGTAAAGTTAGCAACTTAAATTTAAAGTAGAAAAAATAATAAATAATAAAAAAGTAAAGAATATATATAGCAAACAAGCGAAAGGGATAATAAGAAAAGACAAAATCTAAAAACTTCACGAAAACAACTTCTTATGTATGCTTGTATTAAACTTCCATTTTATATACTTCGTATGAGATAATTTTGTTGTGAAATTTATTTTTGAAGAATTTTTTTTTGTTTAATGTATGAGATGTTTTTTTTTAGTTTATTTTGAATTTGTTGAAAGATTGAATTTTATTTGTGAAATTTATTGATGTGAAAAAATAGAATGTCGATAATGATAATGTATTGCAAAGAAAAGAGAAAGAAAAATAAAGAAAACACAAATTTTTACATGGAAATCTTTTTAGAAAAAAATCACAGACATATGAGAAGATATTCACTATGTTGAATTCGAATGACTACAAGAGGAGTAAACTATGTCTATTTATAAGTGTGTAAAACCATATTCTAATCAAAATAAAATAGAAGTAATACAGTAAGATTAAAACACCTCATTCAAATCAACATTAAACAAAGGAAGTATACTTCCATTCGAACTTCTCTTGAACACTTGTATTTTACCACTTGTATTTTATTTTATCATGAATTTGTCTCACATTTCTAACAATTGATGAATATTTTATATAGTTGACTAATATTTTTATATTTAAATTTTACTTAATCTCATTCAATTGATATTATTATTATTATTATTATTATTATTATTATTATTATTATTATATATTGGTGACATCTATAACGAAAACTTGTAAAATAAAAACCATGAGAATTAAAATGTTTTTAGCCTTTATATTATATAGAATAAATTTAAGCCTTAACTTTATGATTTAACCTACCTCACTAAAATAAAAAATACAACACCCAAACTTTATTTCTTTCCTTTTTTTTTCTTTTTACCATGCAATTATAAGGAATGGTGAAAAAAATTGGATAATATTTTCTTCCTAATTTAAGTTTCTTTTTTTTTTAAATAAAAAATTAGAAGTAAATTTGCAAATTTTTTAAAATAACTATTAAAACTAAAAAAATATATATTTATAGTAATTTCTCAATCAATACATTCTATAAAATGACTAAAGATATCATTTTCAGTTTTTTTTATTTAATTGGAGTATGTTTTATCCCACAATTTTTTTATTTTTTCTTTCTTTTAAATTTTTGTTGCTTTTCTTCTTCTTTTTTTCCTTTATGAAATTTCATTGATTTTTTTTTATTTTGATGAGATTGTTGTAGCTTAATAAATCAGCTAATTTATATGAAATTGCTGAAAAAATATTTAAAAAATTAGGCTATTTTTCTTAAAATTTAGCGATTTATGTTAAGTTTAGAGAGAAAAAAAAACGCATTCTACAGGGCAAGTTTTCACCTCCACATCAGTGAAAATGAGCCACATAGGACGTGTCTTGAGGAGAAAAAACAAAATCACGTCCAACAAGGCACATTTTCACTGCCACATCCGTGAAAACGCGCCTTATAGGACGTGCTTTCCTTTAACTATACCATTAAGAACGATAACTTTTCCAACGGCTAGTAGGGGTCCAACAGCCATAATAATTCCTATATAAATCCCTCAAGCATTCATTCTTTTCACCCAAATACTCCATACTCATTCTTCAATCCCCAATTTCCAATTTTATATTTTAAATCTTCAAATTTTCAATCCTCAAATATTTTTTAAATTCTTTTTTTTAAATTTTATTCTCTTAGATTTTATTCTTTTCTTATAAAATTTTAAATGGCAAATAAATTTATTCATTTGGATGACAAGCATATCTATGGTGCTCAATTAAAAATGCTAAGTAAATTTATTAAATTATTTAAATTTAAATTGTTAATTATTATGTTGTTTAGATTATTAATTTTTTATGTTTATATACTGCAATAGACCATTTTTCAGTGAAGCCGGAACAGTGATTTCGGGGCCACAAATTTGACAAGTGAGTTCGTAAATATTACTATTTAATATTTACAAGTTAAATATAGTATTATAATAAAATTTGATATGATAATTTATGTTGTTTGAATGAGTAGTTAAGTTCAAGTGGTATGTCCCTAAAGTCAAGTGGTTTTAGAAAATGAGGTATTGGGACCTCGTTTTTTATAAACCGATCCTGAAAATATTTTATTAGATATTTACGAAGTGTTATTAGGGTCATATTAAAAATTAGTTAAGAAATTTTAATGTTTATATAGTTAATTAATTGAAAAGGACAAAATCGTAAACAATTATAAAAGTTGAATTCTATAAGCTAAAGGATAAAATGGTTAAGAAATTTTAAAGCCATGGACTTAAATGGTAATTATACCAATTAGGGACATAATGGACAGTTTTGGATGATTAAAAGCATGAAATTTGGCTAATTTTAAAAAAGGGCAGATTTGTAATTTATTAATTAAATGATATTAAACAAACAAAAAGGATATAAGTGTTATCATCTTCTTCCTTTCCATAAAACCCAGCCGAGCACCATTAGAGAAGAGAAAAACCTTCGGCCAAGCTTGTTTTGAATGCATGGTATGTATTTGATGCCTGTTTTTAGTGATTTTTGTAACACCCTAAAATAGGGCTAGAAGTTTTAGGGGTATTTTAGAAATTTTAACCTTAGAGTGTTCAGAATTTTTGTTACATGATATATCGATAATGTTTTCAATTATGAGTTTTAGAAAAATCAAGTCAATTCTCGAAAAAAGGTGTTTAAAAGATTATCAATTTTGAAATAAGGACTGTTTTGTAAAAGGGTTAAAATTAGGAGTAGTTATAAAGCAATAATACTAAAGTTTTAAAATTAACATATTCTCCCCCTTCATCTTTATAAAACACACGTTAGATTTCTCCCATCCTTTGTGGTTGTCGTCCCTTGCTTTCCCAAACTTTTCTCGTTCAAGTTTTGATTCCCAAACTCTATTCCTTTGGTTTCTATTATCCTCCTACTCATAAACCGCATAGAAGTTAAGAGAAACACCCAAAAATACCACAGCTTTCTCCATTGTCAAGCTTTCAGGTTTTTTGGGTTTTTGATCAAACGCTTGGATTTTCATCGTCTAAGGTAACGATTTAACTTCTAATTAGTTTTTAAGGTTATCAAGTCTTTAAAACTGAAATACTAGCCATTAAATTGTATGTTTTGAATAAAAGTAAAAAATTGGGTTGTTGGTTTCGGTAACAACCCATTTTTCAGTGGTGTCAGAAATAGTGGATTCGGGATCACAAATTCGACGAGTAAATTCATATAGTATTTAAATTATATGAGTCAATAATAATTTTATAATGAATTTTGATTTGAGGAATTTTGACCAATTGAATTAAAAGTTAGTATAAGTAGTTCGGTTCAAAAGTCAAGTGGTTATTGAAAATGAGGTATTAGGACCTCGTTTCCATAATTTGAAATCGTAAATATTTTTATTAAATAATTAAAAAGTCGTATTATAGGTGACTTGAAGTTTGGTCCAATAATTTTGATGATTGATTACTTAATTTATGAAAAAGTACTAAATTGTAAAAGAGGTAAAAGTTAAACGCTATAGATTTAAAATGCTAAAGGGACCAAAATGGTGATTAGAACATGGTCAAAAATTCCAAGCGGTGGTGACATGATTAAATCCACTAAATTTTGGACTATTTTTTCATTTAGTCCTAATTAGTTTAGGATTAAATTGAAATAAAGTTTAATTAATCAATAATTAAAAATAATTGAAGGACCAATTGCGTAATTAAACTCTCATTAGATGATAATTATACTATAATCTCATTTGATTGACAAATATAAACATGATTTAGTAATTTCATAAGTTATATTTAATGGTTAATTTAGTAAATAATTAAAAAAGTAAGTTAAATTACAGAAATTAAAAGATAAAATTAGCAATTCCTTTCTTCTTCATGGGGAGAGAACTGAAACACCATAGCTAGGGCACAGAAGCTTCAACCAAGCTTGAGTTTTTCAATAAGGTGAGTAAACCTCGCCCGTTTTTAGTAATTTTTATGTTTTTGAGCTCGTATTAGCTCGATTTAGCTAATCCAGTGACTAATTTGTAAAATTGTTAAATGTTGTGGATTATGCGATTGATATTTTTGTATATTCTTGGAATTTTATGATGAATTATTAAGTTTGGTTTTTAAATAGGATAATTTTGTAAAGTAGTTTTTGATTATTTTAACGTTTAAGGACCAAAATGTTAAAATGAAAAAGTTACTTGTACTTGATGTGAAATAATTACAAAATTGAGTTGTAGAAAGGCACTTGAGTATTCGACTAAGCTGAAAATTTGAATAAAAATGGTTAAATTGCATGTTTTGAGTTAGGGGCTAAATTGTAAAAAAGTAAAATATTGGGGGTAATTTTGTAAAAATATTAAAAATAACTTAATTGAATAGAATGATTTAATTTTACTGTTGAAATTAGTTTATTGAATGAAATTATTATTCTAAATCAAGTATTGGTTGAAAATCGAGGCATAAAGAAGTTACAGAATAGTCCCTATACCTTATCGTACTACAGTTTAGCCAGGTAAGTTCGTAATATTTCTTTTATGTCAAAATGATTCCATATATATTACATGTTTATTATAATTAGATCCAACGTTAAACTTAACTATTGAATGATTTGAGAATAAATAATAAATGAATATGGTGAACACGTGATGTTTCTAAATAGCAGGCCTCGAGCCAGTGTTATCTATCAGGCCTTGAATCGGTGATTATTTAGCAGGTACTATGTACTGGTGATATAGACTGTAGCAATGGCTTAAGATCCTGCATGTGTTGTGGATTCTCTACAGCTTGTGTGAGTAGAATCGTGAGTCGGTCAAAGTTATGAAGTTAACTTGAATGAGTGATACCCTGAAATGAGATCTTACTAAACGATGACTCTAAAATATGATTTGGATTAATGTACTGTACAATACTCACCTGCTATGAGCTGTGATAGATAGGAACCCTGTTATTTAATTTTATAATTTGATTTGTTATGTTAAATTTGGTAAGATTTATCGTTTAATTTAACAAACTTACTAAGCTTCAAGTAAGCTTACTTGTGCTTTGTCATTGTTTTGTAGATTACATTTTATGGTCAGGAGATCGGATCAACTCGTAGAATCACACTATTTCGATGACTCTTTTGGTAGATTTTGTAAATTTTGGTTTATATGGCATGTCGTAGGGCAAATGATTATTATGTTATAATTCAAGGTTATGTGTGATGTTTTCTACTTGATGAATGAATGGTAGTATTTGTGGTATGATTATTAACCTTAAGTAAACTTGAGTAGGAGGTCAAGATGTTAAGTGTCATATTACGTTGGAATAAGGTGTTTGGAATGTATTAGTTGGTGTATATCATGGCTTATAGATAGTTGTTTGATAATGAGTAGAATGAGAATTATAATGTGTTTGGTACATGATACATTGGTTGGTTTTATATGAATGGAAATGGCATGTTTTGGTTTATTTAAAGTGTGTTTATAGAATTTTGAAATTGTGAAATAAGTTGGTATAGATACCTATACATTTGCATGAAGAATAGGCTTGGATTTGGTCACTTTTACACACACATGGCTAGGGAGACGGGCTGTCACAGGGTTGTGTGTCACACACGGGTAGCCTACACGGGCGTGTGCCTTGAGTGTGTTAGGTGCAGGGTTCACACGAGCTGGCACAAGGGCTGAGACTGTAACACCCCGAATTTTGGGCCTAAAAGAAATAGGTTTTGAGCAAGGGAACAGTTAGGAGCTGCACATAAATAGTTAGTTATGCAGGGAAATGACATAAAGGAATGTCTGCTTTAGTGGTTAAGTGATTTAAGAGTGTTTGGAAGTGTCTAAGAAGTTAGGGGTTCAAGCCTTGGCTTATGTAAAATTTTTATTTTAAGTAAATAAAATCCTTGGATCTAGATAGTAGGTTGTTAAATTATTGTGGTTAAAGTATGATACAAAGGAGTTGTTGGTCTAGTGGTAAGGCGTGTGTGGAGTGTACATGGGGTCTAAGGTTCGAGTGGTGGCGCATCAAAAAGGGAGTATTTTTTTGGCTACCTAATTCGTGTGGGTGGTAGAGTTGGATTGAAATACTGCTAAATGGAGTTTGAACTGGTCATAGAGAGAATTGATGAGGGATAGTTGGAGAGATTTGAGGAGAGAATGGAGTGTGGGTGGTATGTTTTCACGGTTTTCATCGCTTTCTCCAAACTGCATTGCTTCCATTCCTAACTGGTGGTGGTTGAGGTTGATTGGCACATTGCTTGGGAACCAAGGGTGAGATGATCATTGATTTTTGGGATAAGAGTGTTCGGAACAAAGGGAATCTACAAATTGCATCAGGTGTGTAACAACACTCTATAAACGATATCGGTGAAATGCCGAGAAGTGTGTGTAATCACACCCCCTTAACTGCAAATCGACAAAAATCAAAAAGTCAAAAATGACGGCATTTGAGGCCACATGAGCGTATGAACGCTCGTGGGCTAATCCTAGCCCACGAAACATGGTGCTTGACTGTAGAGGCCGCCATGAGCATTCTCATGGGCTTAGGTCGAAATGGGCTGTGTGGGCCCCACACGGATGAAATTCACGAATTGTGACAAATACTGGACTGGGCTATGTAGGTCTCATAGTCGTGGCAAAATCTGGGCTAAACGAGCTGCACGAGAGTGTGGGCCCACTTGGGACGAGTAATGGGTTTTGGGCCCATTTACACTATTATGACCATTGAAGTTACTTGAGTCGCTTGAGGCGACTGCGGACCTCTCGAGAGGTCGATATCTGCACCGAGACCCCAAAATAGGGTAAAATAACCGAAATATCCCTATAGGGTAAAATGATTGAATACCCTCATAGGGTAAAATGACTGGAACACCCCTAGAGGGTAAAATGATCGAAATACCCCCATAGGGTAAAATGACCAAAATATCCCTATAGGGTAAAATGACCGAAATACCCTCATAAGGTAAAATGACTGAAATACCCCATAGGATAAAATAACCGAAATACCCCTATAGGGTAAAATGATCGAAATACCCCCATAAGGTAAAATAACTAAAATACCCCTATAGAGTAAAATGACTGAAATATCCCATAGGGTAAAATGACTGAAATACCCCCATAGGGTAAAATGACCGAAATACCCTTATAAGGTAAAATGAATGTTATACTCTTAGGAGATAAAATGACTATTATGGCCTTATGTTATGTATGACTGATTTGCTCTATGATATTTGTGACTGTGATTGAGCATGACATTTTGCATACACGTATGATATTATGTCATGACATGTTGCATGGGTTGGGTTGTTATATTTGGAGGAAGTGTACTGTACTGTTAAGGTCACATGGGTCACCCAAAACGACTATGGACCTACTGGTGGCTTTGCCACATATACTGTTACTGGCAAATTTGCTACGATACTGATACTGGCAGCTCTGCTGAGATGTTATTACTAGCAGCTTTGCTGCGATATTGGCGTGTTGGCTGGGTGGGTCGATTTTATCCCCACATGGTGTGTTGGTGGTACGGAGTGGTGTGTTGGCTGGATTGGGATAGGTTGCATTATTGCACTATACTATTTCTGTATTGGGCTAAGGCCCACACTGATTCTATATTGGGTTAAGGCCCACATTGTTACTGTATTGGGGTAAGGCCCACACTGTTACTATATTAGGGTAAGGCCCACACTATACTGTCACTGAATAGGGCTCAGGCCCAGACTGTTACTGCATGTTGTTTACTGAATGACTGATAGGGGATTACACATTGAGTTTTCGCACACTCACCCTCTCTTTTTACTGTGTAGGTAATCCTCAGCCTTAGGCGGTTCGGTGCTGCGAGGGACTTGAAGGAGGCCACACAATCAATGTTGTTCACTTTAGCTTTTATTTTTATTTTAATTAATAAGTTGGGTTTTGTTTTTGTAATAAGATCTTTTACATGGTTTTAATTTTTAATTGGGTTTTTACTTTCATATTTTATACTGCTAGTTATTTGAAAATGGTTTTTCAAAACAATTACTGTTTTCAAAGACACGAGCTTTAACGTTAGAGTTTTCAAAATACTTCCGCGTTTTAAATCACTTAATATAACAAAAAACAGTTAACAAGGCAAACATATGAATAGGTGCTCCGTTAGATATTAATAAGAGGTTTCCAAAAATAAGAAACGAGTTTGTCAACAAGCTAAATTTTTGAGAGACACTTCAATGTGACACACAAGATACGGCCATAACGTCTGGGCCGGGTTTGGGGTGTTATAGAGACATGAGCATGTCGCCTAAGTTAGTGAGTTACACGGGTGAGCACACGGTTGAGCACAAGGGCATGTAGGGTAGACACACGGGCATGTGGGATAGCCACATGGCCATCTGTCCCTTATAGTGAAAATTTTCAATTTTTCTTGAATGTTTTGATTTATTCCAATTTGGTACATGAATGTTTCTAACCTATTTTTAGGGCTACAAAGGCTCGATTTAATGCCATAAATGTATGTTCTATTTCATTCTAAATCATATATGTATTTATGAATTTTATTTGATAATTGGATGCGAATTGATAAGAAAAGTTCTAAGATGTATAGTAATACTCTGTAACCCTATTCTAGTGACAGAAACGGGTTATGGGTGTTACAGTTTCAAAGTATTTTTCAATTATTTTTTACATGATTAAGAGGTTTTTAAACTTGTTTTGAAGTTTCGAGAAAGACTTCTTGAGTTGTAATGAATTTTCGAAAAATAGCCATAAAACATGTCGAAAAACTAGATACCATGAATTAAGTATTTTATTGCAGTTTAAAGGTTGAAAATTAGTCGTAGGTGAATTATAAGATGGAAGGAACTGGTTTTAGGCGAAAAAACTGAGTATAGACTGAGATATTTGAATTTAAAGTTTGTTATGTTAAAGATTTTGATTTCATGAGAACTTAGTTTAGCCTTATGTATTTGATTGCTTGTGGTGAGTCCTTGGCTGATTTTTGAGTGTATTGTGTGTAATTTATTGTGTTGAAGTTCTGGATTCGCTAGGACCATCTATGAGCTAGAAAAGTATAAATTGAGCTTTTGGCTTCTTAGTGAAAGAGTATTGGTGAGTGTTTGGAATCGTTGCTCGTAGATGAGAGTCATGTGTATTTGGGAATTTAGTAGTACCCTAAACCCCTACTCTAAATTCTGAGTGTAAGCTTTCTCATACCTATGTTATCTTGTGAACTATGTGCTTATGTGTTTGTGAGTATGTGAACTGAGTTGAGATGCTATAATATGTGACATATAGTTATGATAACTATTTTGGAAGTGCAAATTTGTACATGTTATGTATATGTTAAATGTTAGTGGCAGTGTTTTCCTAAAAATACAAATATGCAGTGATAGTGCACGGATAATCGGTAAGTGATATGTGTTTGATTTCAGATATTTTGGCCTTGTGATCTTGAAACCATTGAATATAGTTGGCATGCCATAGGATTATGAATACTCACCTATATGTACAGTGATTTTGGGTGTTGAGGCTCTAGGACATGTTGGAGGGATAAAGGAATATGAACTAAGCTCTATTCAACAGGACAAGTGAGGGGAAATAAGGAGAGTTTTAGCTGTATGCTTCACTTATGGGATATGTTCAACTCTATGAGTCATTTGGTGTGAATAGAGATCCGTGTATCCGATGTGTGGTGATAGTGCCCACTTTATGTTTCATACCTTAAGATCCAAGTTATCATTATACGTGATCGTGTGAAATGTGATACATGTTTAATGGATTGTGTTATATGACATATGCTTGATTGAGTATGTAAATGTTATGTAGATGAACTAATAGATAATGCATGAATAGGAATTATATGACACTAGACATAAGAATATTGAAATTGTATATATATATGGTCGTGTTGTGGATGTATGATGACATATTTGCGTAGTGGTTATTCTAATAATTCATTAAGCTTGTTTCAGCTCACCTACTTTTTTCTACATATGTAGATTAGTGATGTTTCAGTGTGGGCAGTGTGGTTTTTCCGAAAGAATTACCTAAGGAAGACTTGTTAATATTTTGTAGGTTTTCATTATTTCTTTATGTTTTGGGGAATAAGGCAATGTGGTAGAACTATTTACAGCCATGTTTGTTCTGTACATTTTGTAGGTTATTGCTTTTGTTTATGAGATCTATGAACTACAAATATTCTTAGGTTTATGAACACTGATGATGGCATGATGTTCTTGCTTGGATACGTTTTTGACGTTTTGAACTATTAAATTTAGTCGTTTGGATGATTATTTATCGAAGTATTTGATGCATGATGTTTAAGAACTAATTTGGAATGGACTAAATACTTTTGTATGTTGTCTTTTTTGGTTTGAGGCAGAGGTATCAATATTTATGTTTTAAAAACTATACCTCTGTGTTTTGGAATGTGCAGGAAAGTCAAAATGGAGATTTGGTACTGATAATTTTTGACACTATGATTTTTGTATGAGAAATAGAATGCAAGTTTTGTATCGATTTTCGAGGTGGTATTGATACCACTAAAAGAAAATATCGATACCCTAGGATCAGTATCGATACCTACGTGATTATTTTGGAAATTTTTCTTAGTGGTCCAAAAGCTTGAATTTTTAACACGGTTAGTTACATTGATGTATGTCCAACATGATTTAATGTTGATTAATGTATGCATGTCTTAAAACCTGTGCAAATGCGAAGAATAATGTGTGTCAGCTTTAATAAAATGACAATTGTAATGTGCAAGTAGTGAGGCGGTGGTGTGGCATCTTTATATTCGGGCTCGACAACAGGGTCAGGTATAGGATGTTACAATTTTTATGTTTTTGAACTTATATTAGCTTAATCTAGCTAACCCGGGGATCAATTTGTAAAATTGTTGAATGTTATAGATTATTCCATGGATGAATTTGATGTGTTTTTGAAGTTATGTGATAATTTGTTAATCTTGGTTTTTAAATAAACATATTTTGTTAGGTAATTTTTGATGATTTTAAGGTTTAGTGACTTATTTGTGAAAGTAGTAAAATTCAAGGAAAATATTATAATTTTTTTTATAAATATGGGTTGTTATAAGATTAGGAAAATATTGGCTAGCATGATTTATTGTTAAAAATGGTGAAATTGCAAGTTTTGAGTTTAGGGACTAAATTGTATAAAAGGTAAACTTTGAGGGTAATTTTATAAATTTTCATAATTAGGGTTATATGCTAAATTGATATTTTGCTGGAATGGGGTTAATTGAATAAAAATATTTATCTAGATCAAGAAATAACTCGAACAGACACAAATTGCGAAAAAGTCAAAGTAGCAAAATAGTGGTCAGTTCGTGTTAGAAGTCGTTATGAGTTCAGGTAAGTTCGTAGTCCTTGAACTCGAACTCTATTTATTTACTTTAATTAATTTAATTGTTACTTGATATATTATTATATCATATATATGTAATCAATTGAGTAGTTAAAGTGAAGAATTATGGAGTTATAAATATATGGTTATGGATTAGATCAAAGAATTAATCATAGTCATTTGATGCAAATGGTTGATTTATGAAATAGGAGATTGTGGAGATATATTAATTACATATGTATTTGTCGATTTTACCGACTAGTGCTGGGCACACTAAAATATTTGTAATGTTGGTATAACCAACCAATGCAGGGCACAATTATTATGGTTTATTCGACCAGTGCTAGGTGCAAAACATCGTCGATTTATCCGACCAGTGCAGGGCACAAAACATCGTTGGTTTATCTGACCAGTGCAAGGCACAATTATTTTCGATTTATTGACCAATGCTAGGTGCAAAACATTATCGGTTTAACCAAGCAGTGTAGGTCCCAATTATTGTCGGTATATCTGACTAGTGCTGGCTGTAAATCTTTACTACGTTATATTTGTCAGGCATTGGGTGCCAATAATGGTATGATTGTTGAATATGTAAAAAAATTTTATTGAATGATTTTGGCAAAAGAGCTATAATGGGAAAAGTTTAGAGGTGTTACACATATTTCTTGTAATAAAGCTTTAATAAGTAAATGGATACATAAAATGAACCATGATTTGGATTAATGATATGAATTATAAAGTTATGTGAATTTGCAAGGAAAAGATGAATCATGATATATGTAAGAGCAATAATTTTGAAATTGAAATGCTTGATATGTTATATGCCTTGTTTGGTTGGATATATATAAGCATTGCTTCAACTACTAACCTTGTGAGGTGTTGTGTATAGGAAAAAGGAAATTTGGCCTATGACTAAATGGAAATTTTCATGGTTGTTTAATTTAATACGTTGGTAAGTTTCATTTAATACAATAGTAAGTTTAAGTTCTTTATACGAGTTAATAAACATTAGGTTCTTATGTAGTTGATTTTCTCTGTTTCTGTACGTCATCAGAAAACTTGAACAGTTGGAATCAATGTCGAAGCACGACACACTATTCATCGATCTATTTTGGTGGATTTTGATTATTCTGGCAAATGGTTATAATTGGCATGTAATAGGGTTACAAGTGTTGTCTTGGTGATTGGTTTGTTTTCAAATGGTGCCAAGTTCATTTGTGTTCATGCCTTTTGATGAAGGCTTGCAAATGATATGTATTCATATGAGATGATAGTAATTATGTATGCCCTCATCAGAGCAAGAAGAAGATGGTAGTGTGATATGGTTATTTGGTATGTGTAAGTCTAGTTGTTGATTTGGTAGTGTTTGAGTTGAGCCCAGCTTATGCATGTTAGAAATCCTTATGGTTTGATTTGTAAATGCATAAGTAAGCGTTTGCTTGTAAGATATATTATATGACATATAATTAGGTGACTTATGACTACCTATAGCAATGAGTAAAATCAATAATGTTTATGTTTATATGGTGAATGACTCAAGTATGTGAGTGGCTTAACATGTATTGAATTGATGATTGATTTGGGGTGCCTTTGAATGAAATATTGGTTAGAACATATAAGATGATTGAAATGGTATCTTTTACATGTGTTTGAAGTATGTTTTGGTCATGTAAATATGTGGAAGAAAGATGTATTTTTGTATGCATGCATAGGTATTTAAATAGCTTGTTTTAGGGGCTCAATTTGGAGCATACGACTTGAGACACAAAGTGTCACACGGCCGTGTGCCACACACGATTGCTCCAAACGGGTATGTGTCTTTTTATTTGCAGGTGCAGGTTTCGCACGGTCGGGCACATGGCTTGCATCATAGCCATGTAACCCAAGTCAAGGAGTTATACGGTGGCCAATAGTGCGAATGCCCACATAGTCGTGTGATCCCTGTTTCACAATTTTTCATGTATTGCCTAAACTTTCTGATTTGTTTCAAATTGGTCCTTGATTATTTCAAAACTATTTTTTAGGGCCAATCAAGCTCGATTTAAGGGTGGTAAAAGTATTTATATCATAATTAAATTATGTTATCGAATATGAATATGTGAATTGCATGTTGATCCATGTGTCGATGTTTAAGGTTTTTTTTTGCACTATAATGCTCCGTAAGCCCAATCCGGTGTCAGTGACAGGTTAAGGGTGTTACATATACTTGGGCTGAAGATCATATTTTGGAGACAGACATAAACAACTTAGGTGAAGGTGCACTAGAGGTCGTTGATAAACACTTGTGGGATGTAGGCTTTTTATACCCAGGTCGCATGCTTGGGGGGCTAACTTGGATCTCCCACTCATTAGTGCTTTGATCGAGAGATGGAGACTGGAGACACACACGATCTATCTCCCTTGCGACGAGTGTACAATTACACTCGAGGATGTCAGTTTAGAATTCGGTCTACTGGTAGTTGGGGATGTCATTATGGGGCCAGTTATTAGTGTCGATCGGAGTGCAATTTGCAAGCAACTGCTAGGGAAGGTGCCGAACAAGTTTATGGGTAGACGGATCAAGATGAGATTATTGAAGGACAACTTTCAAACTATCGAGGCTTTAGCGAGCAATGTCCAAAAAGGAACAATTCGCGTGCACATTCATTTGAGGTTGATCGGGGGTATGCTAATGCCAGAGAAATCTCGCAATCTGGTGCATTTGAGGTGGCTACTACTACTAGCCGACTTGAAGGAATCGGGACGACTTAGTTGGGGATTAACGGTGCTGGCGATATTGTACTAAGAAATGTGTCGAGCCACGATATCAGATAAATCCAAAATTGGTGGTTGCATTCTCCTTCTCCAATCGTGGTCATGGTATCGACTGCCATTTTTATGCCCCGAGTGGAACTCCCTTACGAATTCCCACTCATCATAGGGTAAAATTCATTCCACAATATCCTTACCAATTTTTTTCATTGTTGTAATTTTGAAATAACATATTATTTGAATAGGTGGAACAACCCCATGAGATACAGCAGTATACTGACCGAGCTCGAGGGTATTCTACTAGTTTTAGATCAAGAGACCGAAGAGGAGGTTAGTTTATGAATTTCAAAGTTCTATAATATGTATTCTAGCACTTGAAATTAAATATTACGCACACAGTAAAAGTTATAAATCTGTAGTACAGTTTGTATGGATGCCATATGTGGATCCAAGGGTTCAAGACTGTGTCTCGGGTGAATTTTTGGCCAATGATAACATCTGACACATCAAATTGCAATTGGTCTTTTTTACAACGGTTGAGATGCACGAATCGGAATTAGTCATGTGGCAATTCGGGTGTACACAATGTATTCCACTGCCACCCCAAGAGCTCGATGACCCGTACAAAACCGACTTGTGGGGGAGACTCAAGGAAGATTGGTCGTCCTTCCACAAGAACTATATCGAGATATGGGAGTGTAGGAACGATTTCTTGCCAACGCATGAACCATTTCTCACACCAGAGTTGGTGATGTCTCTAGATTACATGGGTTAGTTTAGACAAAACGACAAGTTGTATCTACTGCTAGATTCAGAGAGGAGTAGGCAATGTCACCGTAGGAGGCCAAGACGAGGCCCATCAATCCTAGGTTAGGAGATGGAGATGTGGCGGGATCGACATTTACTCCATCTACATCGGAGGACATGATCAGGTTCAACCATGGAGGAAGGAGACGAAGTCAGCGATAAACTTCGATGTCCACGTCAAGGTGAAGCCGAAGTCGACGAGCAGTCACCAAACCAAAAAGTGTGACAGAACCCTAGATGTGTCCGATGCCCATCAGGTTGTGGCACACATTTGAGATGCCCATGATTAAGTTATTTTGTAATTTTTTATATACTTTGTTTTAAATCCAAAATGTACACTTGTTTTCAATGTACGAAACAACTTTATTAATTTTTTTTTATTTGTATGCAATCAAGTTGTGAGTTTAAAATTTACTATTTGAGTTAAATTTTACAATTCAAATAACCTAAATAACTCGAATAATTTGAATAACATATTTTATAAGTGAAATTATAAAAATTTCAACAAAAAATTCTAAAAAATTCTAAAAAAATACAAAGAAAGTTAAAACAGTTTTAAACTTGATAGAATAATAATTTTGGGGACCTAACTAAGTTAATTATCACTTGACTTGATTCGAAATAATTTCAAGTCAAGTTAGGATGATAAAATAGGACTCATCAACTAGATTTGTTTCAAATTTTTTCCACTCAATTCAATCGAGTTGGGATGATAAAATAGAACACGTACAATTTCTACATTTTCCTCGATCAAGTTTATCCTAGGAATCCTAGGTTGCAGGGGCTCAAAAGCAATCAAGATGAAATGGCCAAAGAGAAAACAACCCATGCAGGGGGCGTTTTCATCTGACATGGTAGTGAAAAAACTTCCAATAGGACGCATTTTCAAGCCACGTGTCTGATATGTCAAAGGAAAACAACCACTACAGAAAGTGTTTACATTGGCTTGTCAGATGAAATGCCCCATGTAGAGATTATTTTCTCTCTAGCCATTTCAACAACCCCAACTTGATTGCTACTGAACCTTGTAGCTCAAGATTCCCAAGATAATTTTTTTCCTTTATACCCCGCCCCTTCTTCATCCCCCTATCCACCACATGTCAATCTCCTTTAAATTATTTTTTTCTTTTTCTTGCATGTTGAAATTTTCGGGTTTAAAGATTTATTTCTCTCGCTTTGAGGGAGACGTAGTATAACACCCCTTACTCGGTTCAGTTGTTAGACCCAAGTAAAAAGATGCTATTGAAAAAAAAATCAACAATTGATAAATACTTTACTAAACAAAAACTAAATTATTTATCAATTAAATCACATATAATCAAACATATTAAAAATTTGACCTCTATAAGGACCTAATTGTGAAATCCAATCATGTATTAAGATCGAATTATAAAATTTTAAAGCTTTAAGGTCATTAATGAAAGTTCATAGTTGGTATCGATACTGACTCAATACCTTAATGAAAATCGATACCAAAAGTCAATTATGTTTCCTTTGCAAAACAAGGGTATCAATAATTATTTTATGGTATCAATATTTTGTGAAAAGTATCAATACTCAAATAAAAATTGATACCATTTGGCATTCTATTTGTTTTAAAATATGTTCATATGGTCAAGTATCGATACCAGATGCTAAAATATCGATACTAATTCCAAAAATGGTAAAATCTCATCTTTTAAAAGTTCATTTCATACCAAATTTACATACCAAACAAAAAAAAATAGTATCACCTATTCAAACATTTAAATTTCTAACAAATATGCCATCAATTGGCATTACAATTCACATACCAAAAAAATTCAACTCAATGTCACAAATCCACATCTTAAACATACATCACACACACCATTTAACCACTTCATCACATTCCATTATACTATAAGCCATCTATATTCACAAGGCATTCACAAGTGACCAAAATCACATATTTACATGTACATTTACAAGCCAAACCAAAACCATAGATACAAATAGGGTATAAGTAAGTTCAAACCACACCATATAGGCAAAATAACATAAAACATCTATTACATGCCATTTATAACCATCAACATAATAACCAAAATCTACCAAAAAGATGGATGGATAGTGTGTATGTGCTCTGACGAGATTCCAACCGATCAAGATTTTCGATGATCTACAAGACAAAGAAAACAACTACATAAGCAACTAGTGCTTAGTAAGCTCTCATAATCTTAAATGTAAACTTACCTTTTAAACTCAATTTATATAAAGTTGATGCATAATATTATTATCACAAGTTCTGTAACATCCCAAATTTTAAATTAATGAGAGTGCAAAATTATTTCAAAAATAAGGAAATATCCTAGTGGTTAGTTGATAAATGGAAAAGCATGGTATTAAATTAAGGTCTCAAGTTTGAATATTTTCTCTTACAAAATAATTAAATTTTACGAAATCCCTTGTTTTTTACTGTGTGTGCCATTCATGCCCTTTTAGATCTAAGTATAAATATTATTTTTCAAAAAAATTGATCAGCTTTAATCTCATTCTCCCCACCCTATCTTTCCCTATCTTCCTCCTCTACTCCTCTCTTTTCAAATTTTTTCTTTCTTCCCCATTGTTTCTATCGCCCATAGCTTCTAGATCTACCATCTTTTTCTTTTCTTTTTTTCCATAAGATCTTGCACGATTTCTCCTCCTCAATATTTCTTCCATTTTACCTTAACTTTCTAGGCCCAAATCTAAAATTTTGGATCTCTAAGCATGATTCCCATTGTTTCCAAGAAGTACCATTGCTGCCTCTATCACCTAGTTTGTGTAAGTTCTTTTTTCTCAATTTCTTGATGAATCTTGTGAGTTAAAAACCCAAGATTCTAGATATGGAATTCAGGTTATTTTTAAAGTTTTAAAGGTTATTTTTCCAGCCTTTTAAGTGTTTTTAAAAGTGCTTTTAAATCAGCCCCAATTTGGTCACCGTTGGTAGTGGTGCGCGCACCTAAAGGCTCAAAAAATGGGGTTGTTGTTTCTTTTTCTTCTTCCATTTATTTCCAGAAATGTCTTGGGTTCTTGAACCTTTCCTAATCAGACATTGATCATGTATAATTAGGAAAAAATCAATCTTGATCAATCGACGACTCAGATCTGACGATTCGGGAAGCGTATGTGTGGTTAATTAGAAACTAGTTTATAGTTTCGGTTTAGATATTGGGGAAAGATTAATTGATTAAATAAAGAATTTTATTCATGTATTAGCTACTGATTTTAAATTATTTAAATGTGTTAGGTTCCAAATTAAATACCCAAAATCAATAGTGAGGCCGAAAGACGTTCGTGCGTACGATTCGCATCAAATCATTGTAAGAAACCTAACTAGTTTAGATCTAAAAAATAGTTATAATTGTAATGGTTGGATTGAACCCATAAGTGGGTGTTTGGGGGCTATTTAAGAGTCATATTAATTGAGTTTAAAACTAATTTTTAATTTAGGTTAATTTTAAAGCTTAATAGAGAAATTGCAAGATTTACAAGTGTGTTGCGGAAGAGCGTAAAATAAGGTGTAGGCCCTAACTTAGAAACTAGAATGTTAATAATGATTTCAATGATATAATTGATGATTTAGCTTGTTTATCAGGCATGGCTAAATAGCTAAGTAATTAAATTTGTAAGTGGTCAAACCAGATACGTTTCAAGTCCTAACTATTTGGCATGTTAGCAAAGTTGCTAATTTAGATTGAAATAATTTTATTCTTTGTTTCGAAGGGTTTTTCTTGTGGGGCTTCGGGTTTTTCTTTTGATTCTCTCCATCTTTTTTACTTTCCTTTATCATAGTGAAATCTCCTTTTGCCCGTGTTTTTTTATCCTCTTTTGAGGAGATTTTTCATATAAAATTTGTGTGTTCGATCTTTTTGGTTCTTACTTTCTTCACTTTGTTCCTTGTTTAATCCGGTTTATCCCTTACAAACTGTTACCTGAGCTAGTTTGATTTCCATAGTCAACCAGTTTAGAGATGGCAGCGTTAAGGTTTGATATTGAGAAGTTTGACGGAATTACAAATTTTAGTTTATGGCAAGTTGAGATGATGGCAATACTGGTTCAAAACAGTCTGAAAAAGTTCATTACAAGAAAGAATCTTGTAGATATAGATTGTAACACCCCTCACCCGGTCCAGTCACCGAACCCGAGTTATAGGATGCTACATCAACCAATGGAATTTAAATCACATGCATATACATTTAAAGAAAATTTCGTGGCTAATTTAAACATTTAAACGACAATAGAAATAGTTTTAACCATAATTAAGGTTCATTTTTAATAAATCTCAAAAAACCACGTAGGTATTGATACCGAATGAGAAGGTATCGATATTTTTATCAAGAGTATCGATACTCATTTATGGGTATCGATACCAAAGCTAGATTCTGTCAAATTTTGAAAATGCCCTAACTTCGAGGTATCAATATTCGTATCCCGAGTACCGATACATTTACCAAAAATACCAAAAATTCACAAGTTAAAATGTTATCCACGCTCAAAACAATGTTCTACTCAACACACAATTATAGTCTAATTTAACTGAAGTTATTAACATCCTTTAAACATTTATCATGTCACGTCCATACATTTAAATAAGCATATCTAACATGTGTTATCAACCTTAATCTCAAACATCAATTTAGTCGCAAACGAAGTCCAAAACAACATCTATATTCTATCAATCCAATACCAAGATAAAATTAATAAAATAATGTTAATAATCAAAACAAAGACTCTAACCCACATTGCCTTTATTCAGTGAGTTCAAAAGAATTGCAAAAACCCACCTACTAAAAAATATTGACTTGCTTAAATCACTTCCTTCGCCGCTCCACTCACATAAAAAAAACTACTTATCTACAAGGTTTTAATGTAGAATATGTGAGCTTAAACAAGCTCAATGAATGTCGAAATAACCATAAAGCATACACAACATCAAAGGTTAAGCAAGAGCATACTACAAACATTACAACCATATTCTAATCGAGTCAAAATTACATGTTAATGGTTTATAATTCATAAAATAGCACATACTCTCACATACAATTACACACAATATATCTCATATATAAGTCATTTAATGATAATTTGGCACCTTGAGATTATGAAACATAAAAATAGGCTCTATCACCACACATTGGATAAACAAATCTCCATCACACTAATGAATCAAAGAGTTTAACATATCCCATAAGTGTAGCATAAAGCTAACTCTCCAACTCAACAACATATCCCAGTGAATGGAGCTTAGCTAGACATTTCCTTATCCCTCCAATTTGTCCCAGGGCCTCAATGCCCAAATCACAAAGCACAAGGGTGAGTACTCACAATCCTAAGGAATGTCAACTATATCCAATGGTTTCAATAGACCACAAGGAAAAAATATCCACAATTACAGATTTTTAATTACTGCTTTAATGCACATCATCATTGTTCATATTCATCCATTTGCATCTAAAACTTATACACAATGTATACTTATCAAATTCACATTTAATTACATTTTGAGTGTCACAACTATGTTCTTTGAGTTGTCACATATTCATTCACATATGAGTGCATTAAAATCATATTATCACATACCACATACCAGTATTCACTTACTTTACCTATCACGTTAGCACACGTTCCACAAATCGACATACAATATGCATATTTTCATAACAAGACAAAAAGTATAAGAAAGGCTTACACTCGAAACTTAGGATAGGGGTTTAGGCTTTCCCTAAGCTCTCGATTAATGCTATGAATTGCGCATACCAACAGCGACTCCGGACACTCAACAATCACGCTTCTGCTTATAAGTCGAAACCTCAAACAAGCTTTTCCTTGCCTTTAGACTTGCTCGTAATGGCTTCCGATTGATCTGACACTTTACACACATAACAAACACATTCTAAACTCATCAAAACAACATTGAAAAAAATCAAACAATAAGAAATACACAATTCAAGCCTTTCCTATTTCACTTCCAAAAACTAGCTAGTTTTGTAAAAAAAATTAAAGTTTCAACATCCTAATCTCAATTCCAAACATCCTAAATATCATTTACTTTCATAACCAAACCATTAATTTCACCTAAATCCATGATCCTAATTTTTTGAAAAATTTAAGCTTCCATGAACATGTAAAAGGGAAAAATGCTTGATTCTTAAAAATTTAGTTATGAACTATCAAATTAAAGTGAAATACCTTCTAATTAGGTTAGAATGAATCAAAAATCACTTTGAAATCATGAGTTTACTAGGGATTATAAGATTTTCCATTTTTTAATCCAAACATACTTTAAAAACACCAAATCTAAATATAATTGTTTAAAACTTGATTTGAATTAACAATGTTTTTTATTTAACCATAGAAAGTCAAAATATTACCTTGATTTGATGAAAACAATGATCTATAACTCTAATTTGATATTTCAACTCAAGAAGAACAATGATGAATTTGGGGAAGAAAACATGTTTTTCGCTTGAAATTAGGGGTTGTTTTGGTGTTTGAGGAGTTAATAAATTTGAAGGAATAAATTGATTTCAATAAAACTTTCTGATTTTAGGTTTTAGAAAAATTTTGAATGATTTGGGTTTTTGAGAAGACGGGAAAGACGAGGATTTCCCCTTGTAGGAGACTAATTTTAAAAATTGGGCAATTTGCCCTTTTAGTCACTTCATGTTCTCCCCTTTTTCAAAAAGGTCCTAAATCAATTAAAATCTATTTTGTTCAAATTAGACCTCAAAATTAAATTTCATTTTAAGCTAGTTAGTAAAATAAAAAACCAGAATATGCCACTCTAATTCTTTAACTACTAACTTACGACCCTAATTTCGATACCTAACTTAACCCACAGTTTAATGACCCGATTCTACTAACCCAAAACTACTAGGCTGGGTTTTGGGACGTGACATGGATCAATCAAAATGGGAAGAGCTAAATGAAAAGACTCTATCCACTATTCAATTATGCCTCACGAATAATGTGTTATAAGAGGTTTTGAAGGAGAAAACACTGTCCTTGTTATGGAAGAAATTGGAAGCCTTATATATGACAAAATCTTTGGCCAACAAGTTAGCATTAAAACAATGTCTCTACATGCTCAGAATGGCCAAAAGTGAGTATATTATAACTCATACTAGTAATTTTGTTACCTTCTTAATCACTTAAAGAATCTCAAAGAAAAGATTAACGACGAGGATCAAACTATGTTGTTTTTATGTTATTTTCCCTCTTCTTATAAAACTTTCATGCAAACTCTAATTTATGGGAGAGATCATATCTCGTTCGAGGATCTAAAGGAGAATCTTCTGAGCAAGGATAAACTCGATAACGAGTTAGGCCCAAACAAAAAATCAGACGGGCAAGCCTCAATTCTAGTTGCAAGAGGCAGACAAAAAACCAAAAAGACAGATCGAAACAGGTCTAAACCAAGGTCCAAATCTAGAAATCATGAC
The DNA here is from genome assembly GCF_007990345.1 of Gossypium hirsutum. NCBI lineage: Eukaryota > Viridiplantae > Streptophyta > Magnoliopsida > Malvales > Malvaceae > Gossypium > Gossypium hirsutum. The sequence goes on from NC_053444.1 coordinate 36,586,484, forward strand.
AAATATTGTGGCTATTGTAAAAATGTGGCCCACGTTAAGGTAGAATGTTGGAAACTTCAAAATAAAATAAAAAGGGATGCCGAAAATGACGAGAAAGATAAGTAGAAAGCCAAAGTTGCTGATGCTAGTGTAGCCGAGGATAGAGGTTATGATTTCTTATTTGTGTCAACAAGCGAAAGCTCTCATCTCAGTTTCGAATGAATCTTAGATTCAAGGCACTCCTATAACATGTGTCCCAATAGGGACTGATTCTCCACGTATTGTTCAGTTGAAGGTGGAGTTGTGCTGATAAGGAACAACTCCCCATTAAAATATTCGAAATTGGAACAGTACAAATTAGGATACATGACAGAATTATTTGGACATTGTCAAATGCTAGGTATGTTCCCAATTTAAAGAAAAATCTTATCTCATTAGGAATTTTGGTTTCTAACAGTTGCAGGATAGTTATTGAGTCAAAGGATTAAAAGTTTCTTGTGGGGCTCTTATTATTATGAGAGGCCAAAAAAAGGGCATCCAATACATTCTGCAAGGGTCAACTATTACTAGTGCGGCTGTGATTACCGAAGAAAAGTCAAAATTGCCACCACGTCTTGATGAGAATAAACATGATGTCGCGACGAAACGACGTGACTCTTTCTCCACCAATTCCGATTCAACCAAACTTTGGCACATGTGACTAGGTCATATGAGTCAGAAAGATAGGACAGTCTTGTGTAATAAAGGTATTCTCAAAGACACTAGAGTTGGTAAGTTAGGTTTCGGCAAGCATTACGCTTTCTGGAAACAAACCCGAGTCAGTTTTGATTCAGCAGTGCACAGAGCAAAAGAGAATCTAGATTACATTCATTTCTATTTATGGGGTCCATCTTCAGACATCTAAAAAGGAGGTAATAAATATTTCCTAACTTATATTGATGATCACTCTAGAAAATTTTGGGTTTATTTCTTGAAATAGAAAAACTAAGTCTTCGAAATCTTCAAACAGTGGAAGACACTGTTAGAAAAACAAATCAAAAAATCTGTGAAACGGTTGAGAATAGATAATGGTTTTGAGTTCTGTTCGTCAAAGTTTAATGATTTCTGCAAACGAGAATGAATTGAAAGACATCAAACCATTGTTGGAACTTCGCAGCAAAACGAAGTTGCAAAAAGAATGAACAAAACCTTGCTGAAAAAGGCTCGATGCATTCTTTCTAATGCAGGCTTAGGGAAGGAATTTCGGGCTGAAGCCGTAAACCTGACACATTATTTGGTAAATCGATCTTCTTATCAGCATTGAACGGTAAATTTCCAAAGGAGATATGGTCAGGTAATCCTCCCAGTTATTCTAATCTTAGAATTTTCGGTTGTCCTGATAATGCTAAATATAGCCAGGGAAAGCTCGAACTAAGGGCTGTTAAATGCATCTTTCTAGGATACTCTACTGGTACTGAAGTTTTTAAGTAGTGGTGTTCAAAATCTGAAAAAATAATCATTAGAAAAGATGTTATGTTTGATGAATCTGCCATGTTTCAATAAAAAAAGGGGGACTTTTACTTTTAAAGACATAACAAATCAGAGTGTCTTGAGTAAGGTGGAGTAAAAATCTAAAATTGGGGGCGACGTCTTGACGAGCAAATGCCCAACGTTGCAATGACGCGACGAGAGATTTCATCTTGATGAAAAGCCACACGATGTCGCTACAACACGACAAAATTCTAATTCTTAAAAGTTTGAAGTTATTTCAAATCTATTTGGGGTTCCATTCAACCATCAGGTACCCTTACAATCTTAGTTAACTAATTATAAGTTGGTTTGAGATAGGAAAAGACAAGATATACGACAACTAAAAAAAATATTATGAAGAAAACCTAGTAGCTTCTGCTCTAAGGGTTGCTGAAAGCTTTAATTCAATCGATCCTTCGTGTTATTATGAGGTAGTTCAAGTCTCCTATTCTAGAAAATGGCTCATTGCAATGGTAGAAGAGATGGAATCACTTTAAAAGAACGAGACTTGGAGGCTAGTTGAACCACTTATCAATAAAAGAATCATTGGTTGCAAATGATTGTTTAAAAAGAAGGAAGGTTCGGGTCCTAACGACACTAGGTACAATGTAACAGCCCGATTTAGGCCTAGTCGGAACAGTGGTTTCGGGACAACAAATATGACGAAGAACAATTTATTTTTTATTATATTTTTATGGTCTACAATTTCATGGAATGATTTCATGAAAATTCCGTTCAAAAATTTCGACTTTTGGGCACTCAATTTAGCCAAAAGGACTAAATTGTAAAAAGTGCAAAAGTGAGTTTTACATGTTAGAAGTGTCCAATTGTTATGAAATTTTAAATTGGAGGTCCTTAAATGGTAATTAGACCATTGGTTAACTTTTTGGACAAAAATGGACAAGAGATAAGTGAAATAGAAAATTTTTAAGTTGGGGGCATTTTGGTCATTTACTAATTAAAAGAATTAAAAATGCCAAAATAGCCAAAAATTTGTCCATCTTCTCCATGGTGAACGAATCAGCAAGGGGGAAGCCATATTTAGGGTTTTCAAGCTTCCAAGCTCCATAGTAAGTGATTCCAAGCAGCGTTTTTAATGTTCTTTACGTTTTTAGAGTCCCGGTAACTTGATTTAGCTTATTCTAGCAATAATTTAACCTAGGGTTCATATTTGGAAAAATACCCATAAGTGAAATGTGTCTATTTTGATGTTTTATGGTAGAATATGAAGCTTAAAATTATGTTAAATAACTTTTGCTAGCCGATTTTAAGTGAAAACGAGTAAATTGACATAATCGGTAAAAATAGCTAATGTTCATAAGTAAGTGTTAGAGTGAGAATTTGATGTTGCCATACAAGGGAAAAATGTTCAGCATGTCATAAAACATAAGAAAAATGAATAAATTTTAATTTTCGAGCATAGGGGAAAAATCATAATTTTGTGAAACTTTAGGGCAAAAATGTCATTTTTCCAAAATGTGATTTTTGGATTGGATTGAATAATGTGAGTGTTAAATAAGTTAAATGTGTTATTATAATTCAAGAAAGACAAGGAATTGACTTTGATTAGTGAAAAAGAAAAAATGAGAAAAAGTGAGAAATTTCCCGATTGAACATTCAGAATAAAAAGGGATAAGAATGAAGTGACAGAAATGATCACATGTGTGGCATGGACTGTGTGTAGGCCACTATGTGAAAGTGAAAGTGATGGTCACGTGTGTAGTACTATGTGCAAGCTACTACGTGTACCAGAATGATAGGTCGCATGTGTTGTACTATGTGCAGGCTACTATGCGTACCGGATAGCTTCGATCACATGTGTAGTACTATGTGCAGGCTACTACGTGTATCGGATAGTAATGGTCACATGTGTAGTACTATGTGTAGGCTACTACGTGAACCAGCATCATTAATTATAAGGTGGTTGTTATGTGCTGATCCCACCGGATATCATTAATTACAAAGGGTGGTTGCTGTGTGTTGAATCCACCGTGTATCTATTATTATTCCAAAGTATTTATTGAGAAATTGACTAAGTAAAAATACATGAGATCATGTAACGATTAATTGTGATTGAATGATGAATATATGTGTGGAATTGAATTGAATAATGATTGAAAGTGAAAAAGTGAAATTATGAAAAAATAAAATTAGCAACAAAACAGTTTTGGACATTAACAATAGTGTGACTTTGAAAAATCACCAAAAATGGTGGAAATTGAATTAGAGAGTGAATAAGATATGAAATTAAATATTAATGAGTCTATTTTTACATAAAAGAAACAGAGCAAGCAAAACAGTTATAAATTTTGAGATATTTTAATTTTAGTGAGGCAGGGTAGATTGATTTCGGAATCCCCTGTTCTATCTTTGGAAAATAATTAAAAATTTTTTAAAAATAATTATGAGCTATAATTTATATTCTTATAATCTTTAATGAGTCTATTTTCAAAGGAAATAAACAGAAATATGATTTGAATTCTGTACAATGAGATAATTCATTTTTAGTGAAGAGAGGTCAGAGATGTTGAGCAGTTAAACAGGGGTGACTTTAAAGAATAAACTGTACTAATTGGCTATGCCAAAAATTCTAAAAAGTTTATGGGAGAAGATATGTGAGTCTAGTTTCGGGTAAAATTAGTGGAACTTAATTTGGAGCTTTGTAGCTCCAGATAAAAATAATTTAGTGACTGTAACTCGACTAGACAACTTTGAATTTAAATATAAGTGAATAGTGAAATTATGTATAATGCTATTTAAGCATGTTATATACATAAAGGATGTGGGATGGAGAGGAGGAGGAGGACAATAAAGTATATGAATGAATTGTGTATAATTGGTTAAATGTCTGATTATAATCGATAAATGTTGAAATAGGAGTGATGCTTATATTGTTGCATTACTCGTCATGGTAAGCTCATGAGAGAAAATAAAGTTTCATAGCATATGCGTGTGGTATATTTGGCATGAAATGATGCCATGAGTGGCTCATGAATTAACTCATATTTATAAGTTGATGCATAATTATAGTATTCAAATATATACATATTTGTAATATTTTGCTATGTGATTTGGAAAAAGGGAATAAATAGCATACTGAAAATTCGGCCATGGTGCTAGTTTATGTTAAAGGAGTGTTCTATGGCATATCTTAAGTAACGGAATGTTATGAATTTTGAGATTAATTTGCTAGTCAAATAAATGACAAATGAATTGATTGCGTATTCGTAATTTTGACATATGCTTGGTATATGAAACGTAATAATATATGCTTGAATAAACTTTAAGTATTCGAATGACATGGATTTGATGGTGATAAGATTCGAACATTGAATTAATGAAGTACAGGTGATGTATTATTGTTGTGTGATAGCTTGGTTCGAGAAATTGGTTAGGCAAATGGTAAGTGAAAGCATTTATGTGACACCCCTAATGTTACCCTAGTCGGAAAGTGATTTCGGGACCACAAGACTGAGTCATAAAAATAATTAACCGTCATACTTGATGCTTATTATATGTATATATGCATGTGTGAAAATTTCATGTTTGAACTTTGTTAATTGAAAGTGAATTTTAGTAATAGGACTTATGTGTGACACTTTGAAATGTGATGGGTTAATCTATAAGGATCTATTAGTGCATGTTATGAAAATAATGGGTTTGCATGTCAAATTTCCACCTATGACAAGTAGTGGCCGGCCATGCTATGGGATGAAATGTATTATAAACATTTTATGTTAGTGTTTTATGTTAGAAATAATAAAATAAAGAACATGGGTAATAAAATAATAGTGGTTAGTAGGGGAGAAACAAAAAAATTAGCTAGGTTGCTCCTCCATTGCGGTGACTTGAGGGAGGAAGAAGAAAGTTTGGTTGCTTTAATTTTTGGCTTAGAAGATGGCTAGAAGGAGGAAAAACTATGATTTTAGCTAGTTAGGTAGCTGAAATTTCAAGTAACTCGGTAATCCATCGAAGAAGAGGAAGAGGGCTGCAACAAAAAGAAAAATGGAGACAGTTTGCATGTTGAAGGAAACTAAGGATTTAGCTTGTTTAAGAGTTGTATCCTAAGTTGGAAAGTTTTCTACGCTCCCCTCTATCTTTAACTTTGTTGTAAAGAAAAATGATGATGGATTGTGGTTGGAAGGCATGGATGCGGGTTGTAGAAAAGAAAAGCTCTTTGATTAGTTGTAAAAGTTACTACTGTCCAATTTTGTGCCTTCGTTATGCTGTCCAAAATTTGAACAAATTAATGGTTCTATTTTCATGCCGATTAGGGGTTGATAAATTGAGTCTAATAGCTAAAATATTATGTTATTCTTACTAAGTTTCAGTTGTTAGTAGTGACGTAACAATGTGACAATTAAATGCATAAATGACTGCTGGAAACTCCAGCTTGAAAACAAATTGTTCCAGCATGTAAATGCTGATTTGAATGTGCTGTAATATGTGGAGGAATTGGTCTGCTGCATGTTTGAAATAAAAGAAAACAATGGTTGTTAAATATTAGTTTTTGTTGCTAGTCGTATGGGTTTAATTCATTGTTCAAGGGGCTATAAATTGGTGTTAATTAAGCTATTAGGATGGTCTAATAAAACAGCCTGAATGTTAAATAATGCTTGCTGTCCAGATTGAAATTATGCTAGAAGGTTGAACAATTGTTGTTCAAATGGAATTTTGGAGTGTTTAATGGACTCTATGTTGCTAAAATTTACATGAATAGAAATTTCTAAGCTTAAATTGTAAGAATTTGAGTTGTGTGGTTTAAATTGTCAAAGATGCATTTGGCAATTGATTATAATTTGTTAAAGGGTGTAAAGTATTGATAGTTCTAAATGGTACATAGTTAAATGAAGATGGAAGCTTGATAAACTTTTATTTAGAATGTGAATTAGATATAAATTAAATAAGCATGAAATCGAATCATGGCATGTTTTATTAAATATGATACATATTGAAATCTATTGTTTTAGATGTAGATTAAATGATATGTGATTGCCAAATGTGATTGTTAAGTGAATAATATTAGTTAAGTACTTAAGCAAATCTATTGTTTTACTTAAGCTTAAGAGCAAAGAGGATCAAAGTCGGATAGGGGAAAAGAGAAAGTAAACGAATAGCCGTGGATATCTAGTCGTCGACCACTTCCGAGGTAAGTTTTAAGTGATTAAACGTTGAGTAAATTCAATCATAATAGGACATAATGAGTTGATTTAATAAGATATGATGTGGCCATGATATGTCTTAAACTCAAATGGTAAGTTCATAAGTGTTTGGACTTGGAAATTTAAGAGCAAATTGCAATAATTTGCTTAGGACAGCAGCCGTAACGTGATTTTAGAAAATCACTATAAATTTTTGGTGTGGAATTATAGGCTGAATAAAATATGTAATCAAAGCTTAATTAGTCTAGTTTCTTATAAAAGAGACCGTGTAAGCAAAGAAATTTCCTATAAAGAGATATTTAAAGTTGTGTGAGACAGTGTCAGAATGACTCCGAAATCCCCTGTCCTGTATTTAGAAAATCACTATAATTTTTACAAAAATGGTTACAAGATAAAATTTATATGCTTAGACTCCTTAATGAGTCTAGTTTCAAATGAAATCAAATAGAACATATTTTGAATTCTGTACAATGAGAAATTTGATTCGTAGTGAAGAGTGGTCAGATTAGTCAAACAGTGAAATAGGGGAAACTTTAAGAAAAATCTGGTATTGATTGGCCAAACCTAAAATTCTGGAAATTTTATGGATGGAAGATATACGAGTCTATATTCAGGAAAAATTAACGTAAAGTGATTTGGAGTTTTGTAGCTCCAGTTATAAATAATTTAGTGACTATTTCTCAGGAAAAACAGCTTGTGCTGAATTTGAGATTATGTTGTAAACCTTGATAAACTTGTTTTAGTTGCTCATAAGCTATTGATTAAACCCATACGTGAATTCTAAATTGTGATATTGGAAAATGATAGATGTAGATTCAGCCAAGACAGTGTGTATACGTGAAAGTATATGTGGTATGTGAAGTATATTTGGATAATTGTGATGTGAATACATGAAAATTTATATTTTGATTTAGGATTTTATGTGATGGATGTGAACATGCGTATGTGTGATAAGGCCGAATGGCCAATGTGATGAATGTGAACCCGTATATATATGTGTGATAAGGCCGAATGGCCAATGTGATGAATGTGAACATGCGTATGTGTGATAAGGCCGAATGGCCAATGTGATGAATGTGAACCTGTATATATATATGCGTGATAAGGTCGAATGGCCAATGTGATGAATGTGAACATGCGTATGTGTGATAAGGCCGAATGGCCAATGTGATGAATGTGAACATGCATATATGAGATAAGGCCGAATGGCCAATGTGATGAATGTGAACATGAATATATGTGATAAGGCCGAATGGCCAATGTGATGAATGTGAACCCGTATATATATGTGTGATAAGGCCGAATGGCCAATGTGATGAATGTGAACATGCGTATGTGTGATAAGGCCGAATGGCCAATGTGATGAATGTGAACCTGTATATATATATGCGTGATAAGGCCGAATGGCCAATGTGATGAATGTGAACATGCGTATGTGTGATAAGGCCGAATGGCCAATGTGATGAATGTGAACATGCATATATGAGATAAGGCCGAATGGCCAATGTGATGAATGTGAACATGAATATATGTGGTAAGGCCGAATGGCTAATGCGAAACATGTATGAGATGGATATGTGGTAAAGCCAAATGGCTAATGTGAGATATGTACGAGATGTGTATATATATATTGTGGCCAAATGACAAACGGTGAAAGGTGTGTATTATTAGATTTTTGGATGAGGCAAATGAATTACAAATATGACAGTCGATGTGAATGTTGTAACATGTGATTAAATGTACATGAAACTTGGAAATATATTCCGGGTAAGACCCGATGACTACGTGTGGAGATTATGTCCGGGTAAGACCCGATGACTACGTGTGGAGATTTTGTCCGGGTAAGACCCGATAACTTCATGTGGAGATTTCGTCTGAGCTAAAGGTCTCGCTGATAATCCGAGTAGAGGTTACAGCTATAAGACTTCGTAATAAGAATTGCATATAAATATATTCAATGCGAAAGGTTAAATAGGTATGTACTCCAAGTTTATATGTGAGCTTGATTTGAACTAAATCATAAGGTAGTTATGTGATGCATATGAGAGCAATCTATGAGACTATTCCTATGATTATGTGACTTCGGATCAGTGTGAGAGGATATGTGAAATCATACAATATATCTATGTCACATGAGCTCACTTTTATGTGAAAGTTTATCTGCCTATTGTATATGATGAGATGTGCATATTCGGTAAAGGGATGGTATGCCTGAAGGAAGAGTGAAATAAAAATATGAACAACTATGTTATAATTTGATTGTTATCTGTTGTCATTGCTTAAAACTTACTAAGCATTGTAATGCTTACTCCGTTTACTTTGTTTTCTCTATTTTATAGATCTCATTGCGAAGCTATAGGCTCGGGGATCGTCAGCAACTAGTCACACTATCACTATCCACTGCTTGTTACTGTTATGTATAGAATAGACTAGTAGCGGAAGAATATTTTTGGCTAATGTATATAAGCCATGCGAAAATGGCATCTTTTGAATGTTTACTTAGAGAAGTTTAAATTTTATCCCTGGCTGTGCTTAGTACTTATTTAAATGAATGATCTTTATTTCAAGAAAAAGTTCAAAATTTTACTGTTCTGACATGAGTTACAAGTCCGGTAATGCCCCTTACCTATTCCAGCGACGGTTACGGGATAGGGGTGTTACAATTTATGGATATAGAAGAAAATTTGGAATGAATATGAAATTTAGCTCAATTAAATGATTTCATCAATTAAACATTGTGTATACCAGAATGTGTTAGTGAATTACATATTCATAAATTGACATTCAAAGTTCAGTTAGTGATATATGAAAATAACATGAAAAGATTTATGATTGTGATTAATATTGATTCTGACTTAAAGTGGATTCTTCAATATTGGATTGATTTAACAGATATATTGAGCATATGAATGGGTATGTATTCGGCCTCGTAAACCCTAATTAGCGACTCGAAGATAATAATTTGAAAGTTTTTAATTTGGATGAAATTTTATAACTCGGTTTAATATGTTTATAAGTGTATTTATTCTGGTAATGCCTCGTACCCTATTCCAGCGTAGAATACGGGTAAGGGGTGTTACATACAAGGTAAGACTGGTTGCAAAGAGCTACAGTCAAGTGGAGGAAGTTGATTTTCATGATGTTTTCTCTCCCGTTGTGAAACATATGTCCATTCGGACACTTTTTGCCCTTGTTGCATCAAATAATCTTGAGTCAGAGTAGTTAGATATAAAGACTGTTTTCCTTCATGGTGACCTTGAGGAGGACATTTACATGCAACAACTGGAAGACTTCAAATTTGAAGGTAAAGACTCTTACAGATGTTTTTGTATGGTTTAAAGCAGTCTCCTCAGCCGTGGTATAAAAAGTTTAACTCCTTCATGTTGAGTATTGGTTTTTCTCGAAGTAAGTATGACAATTGTGTTTATCTATAATGTGTTGATGATGGTTCTTTATATATTTGCTGCTTTATGTTGATGATATGTTAATTGCGACTAAGAATCCATTTGAAATTGATCGACTTAAAACCATGCTTAAATCTAAGTTTAAGATGAAGGATTTAGGTGTAGCAAAAAAAATTACGAGGATGGAAATTTTGAGGGAGACATTCTGGGAAATTGATTTTTTCACAATAAAGGTACATCAAGAAGATTCTTGAGCAGTTGGAGATGCAAGGTGCAAAACCAATAGGTACTCCTTTACCTGCACACTTTAAACTCTCAATTTCAGATTCCCCACAAAATGAAGAAGATGAAAGGTACATGTCAAAAGTACCTTATTCAAGAGCAGTTGGAAGTTTGATGTATGCAATGGTATGCACCCATCCTGATATTTCACATGTTGTTAGTGTTGTTAGTCGATATATGGCCAATCCTAGTAAGTTGCATTGACATGCGGTTAGGTGGATTTTTAGATATTTACGGGGTACCTCTAACATGTGCTTAGAGTTTGGAATAACTCAAAAGGGTTTAGTTGGATATGTTGATTATGATTATGTAGGAGACTTAGATTGAAGAAGTTCTCTCACAGGTTACCTATTTGCTTTTGGGAATTATGTCGTTAGTTGGAAAACGACACTTCAAGCTACATGGGCTTTGTCGACTACTGAAGCAGAATACATGGCAATTGCAAAAGCAATAAAAGAAGCAATTTGGTTAATGGGTCTGTTCAGTGAACTGGTAAGTAAAAAAGGGGAAATTGTCGTATATTGTGATAGTCAAAGTGTCATACATCTCACTAAAGATCAAATGCATCACGAGATAATGAAGCACATAGACATTCGTTATTATTTTGTTCGAGAGGTGATCATTCAAGGGGATATCCATATTCTTAAAATTGGCACAAAACATAATCTGATCGATATGTTCACAAAGAGCCTTCCAATTTCAAATTTTGAGCATTTGGTAAGTATCTAATGAAGAATCAGTTAAGCCCGTAATAAGGCTTGGCAAGGGAGTTGGTCCAAATACGAGTCAAGGTGGAGATTTATGAGAGAATGTCTCTTATTTTGGCTTTTCTTCTCCTAGCTAAACTCTATATTTTAGTTTCCCACTTAAAATCTAATTAACTTAAAGTTGTTGTAGCCATATATGTTATGAATTTCAGCCTATAAATAGGCCTTAGTTACTCTAGGTTTTACACAACAAAAAATATTTAGATTGAGAGAATTTTATTCTTAGTTTCGAAGGGTTTTCTTGTTGGGCTTCAGATTTTTCTTTTAATTCTCTCCATCTTTTGTACTCTCCTTTATTATAGTGAAATATCCTTTTGCTCGTGGTTTTTTATCCTCTTTTGAGGAGTTTTTCCACGTAAAATTTTTCCACGTAAAATATAGTACAAATTCTGTGTCCTAGAGGGTTGAGCTTTAAAGTGCACAATGAGGGGCAATTTGATTGAGTGTTTTTTTCGAAGATATCAGCCAAGCAAAAGGCGTCAGCGACAAAACCGTAATAAACTTCAAGAAATGATAATTCTTGAAAAATGACATTCTGCATTCATTCAAATGTCATTCACACATGTCTAGTTAGGAGCATTTGATGCATTTTATGCCATCCTAATCATTAGGCATAATTAGGTTCACTATACAGGTCATGTTCCCCAGAGAGCAGATCAGTGAAGATAACAGATCGAGTCTTATCGCCCTGAAGTTGCAGTGGAGCAGACTAAGTAGGCAAGTCTTATCCTCCTGAAGTTGCGGTGAGGCAGACTGAAGATGGGAAATCTTATCTCCCTAAAGTTGAGTAGAGCAGATTAAAGTCGATAATCCTATCTCGCTGAAGTTTCAGAGAGCAGATCGCATCTAGTCTTATCTCCCTGAAGTTGCAGCGGAGCAGACTAAGTAGGCAAGTCTTATCCTCCTGAAGTTGCAGTGAGACAGACTGAAGAGGGAAAATCTTATCTCCCTGAAGTTGCAGTGGAGCAGATTAAAGCCGGTAATCCTATCTCGCTGAAGTTGCAGTGAGCGGATTAAAACCTTAGATCTCATCTCTCTAAAGTTGCAGAGAGCATATCGTATTTAGTCTTATCTTGCTGAAGTTGTAGTGAGCAGATTAAAACCTTAGATCTTATCTCTCTGAAGTTGCAGAGAGCAAATCGCATCTAGTCTTATCTCCCTGAAGTTGCAGTGGAGCAGACTAAGTAGGCAAGTCTTATCCTCCTGAAGTTGCAGTGAGGCAGACTGAAGATGGAAAATCTTATCTCACTAAAGTTGCAGTGGAGCGGATTAAAGCCGATAATCCTATCTTCCTGAAGTTGCGGTGGAGTGGATTAAAACCTTGGATCTTATCTCCCTGAAGTTGCAGAGAGCAGATCATATTTAGTCTTATCTCCTTGAAGTTGCACCAGGAGTGGACTAAATCAAGTTGAAGCTATAAAAGTTGCAGTAAAGTAGATTGAAGCATTAGTTCCTATACCTCTGAGGATGCAGTAGGAGGGAATGAGGCTACTTGAAGAAGAAGAGTACCAAGATCCGACAAGACCGGGCAAAATTGGGCATTTTAAAGTCTTTGCTCCATTTTCGTTACACGACAATGAGCAAAGAGGGACAGCTGTAATGACCAATTTATGCTCGGCCCGTACCAGGTAAAAAATATAACAATAACAGTCCGGTTACAAAATGGGCCACAAGGCCCAAACCAAAACAAATTGGGGCCCAAATACGGACGCCCAAGACAGAGGATAAAACCCTAGGGTTTCTAATCTTCAACAGCACCGCAACCGAGCCAAGTCGAATCTACGTAATCTTCACCTGCAAACACAAAAATGGAAAGTCAAAGAATAGAAAATCAAATCGGAAGGAAATCTGTTCCTTTATTTATTTTATTATTATGGCTATAAGTAGCCTTTGAACATACTGTAACGAGGATCCCGATTTTCGAAATTAAAAATGAAAAACTACTACTTTCGCAATATAGAGAGCAGAAATCAAATCAAAGGCTGTTATTTATTTTCTATTGTTATATTTATTTTTTTACCATTATATACGTACGAATAAAATAACTAGGGGAAAAGAGAGAAATCACCTATGTTTTGAACCCTAGATCTTCGTGGATGGCCGAGGGTGTCGTCTCCGATGACAGACGACCGGAAGCCGAAAGGTTTCCCTACTTTTAGAGGCACTTTCATTGATATTTTTTGGGATTTGAGCCCAGATTTAGGCTCATGGGGACTAGAAGTCAAACCAGGGGTTTTTTTCCCTTTTCAGCCACCGCAGATGGTGGTGCCGGCACCGGAGATCGGTGGTCGGTGACCGGCCGATGACCGACTGATGGCGGGAGGACAGAGGGGCTGAGAGAGTTTTAAAAGGTTTTTTTTTGTTTTTCTTTTTTTGAAAATGTTTTAAAATGAAGTTTTTGAAAGAATGGGGGCTTTTATACGGTACCAAAACGGTACCATTTTTGGAGGGCCTCCAGACGCCCAAAACGGCATCATTTCGGGGAGGCCAACCCGAATCCGACTTGACCCGGCCTAGGATCCGCGTGTTTTTGAGCGGAGGGGTAAATTGCGCTTTTAGCCCCTCTCGCCTTTTAATGTTTTTACAATTAAGTTTTTTATTTTCTTAATTTACCCTTTCACTTATTATTGTTTTCAATTTCATCCAAATGTGAACGCTGTCGTTTTGAGAAGGGAAAATTGCCCTTTCAGCCCCTCTGTGTAATTCTCGCGTTCAATTTAGTCCTCCAGACTTGATTTATTTGCGGATTTACCCCAGTTTTTTTTACTTGCAGTCCAATTTAATCTTTTTTTAATTTTTCTTAAAATCAATTAAAATTGATAATATAATTGTATTTTTTTAATTTTCATATGTAATTATATTTATTATATATATATGTATACTTATTTTTATGTACATATTTATGCCTTAAAAAACTAATATTTTTTCGCATATTTATACATATACTTGTTTTATTTATTTAATCAATTTTGATATCATTTCAAACCTATATATTTTCATGTGTACATGTATGCATCTTCTTTGTTTATTTCAATTATTTGCTTATCAATTGATGTTGGCATATTTTTTTTATTTGATATTTTGTATGTGATTATTTTTATTATGTATATTGATTTTATTTATTCATTTATTTATATTATTTCTATGACGCTGTAATATTTATTATTGCATTGTATATTTAATGTAGCATCACATCATTTTTACTCGATTTCAAACTTTTCAAAATTGAGAGAATGCTCGTATTTAGGGTTTTCAAGGAAATTGAGCCTTAACGTATTGGGTTCCGATTTTTTTCGTTAAATCTAACAATCGAGCATTCCTCTTTAATCAAAAAAGTAAGAACTCATTATTGGGAATTCAACACGTTGTGTCCTAACGTATTGGATGTGACGCATTGATTATTCGAAATGAAGATTTTTTCTAAAAAATAATAGAGGAAATATTCCGAGTTTGGGATTTTGGAGGAATTGTGCCCTAACGTATTAGGCCGCGATTTCTTAAATCTTGAATAAATGGATATTCTTTTAAGTTTTCATTGTACGAGTATTTTGGCCTAATTCATTTTCGAGGACATTAGAATGTCGTGCCCTAACGCATTGGGTGTGGTATTTTCTTTCTCTGAAATGATAAGGGTTTTAATACATAACGTTTTTAAGTTTTTTCTAAGGATTATATTTTTTTTCAAATTTTCGACATTGAGACATTAATTAATTAACTAGGTACCAATTTTTTGGGCGTTATGAGGGTGCTAATCCTTCCTCATACGTAACCGACTCCCGAACCCGTTTTCTAAAATTCGTAGACCAAAGTCATTTTTAGGTGATCCAATCACACCTTAATAAAAGATTGGTGGCGACTCCCAATTTTTCATTTTTTTAAGTCGACATCTAAAATTTTTGTTTTTCAAAAAAAGGGTTTCGACAGCTTGGCGACTCCACTGGGGACATTTTAAAAAAAAGAGAGTCGAGCCACAAAGTTGATTAATTTTTGTCTTATGACCGAGAAAAATATTTTTTTTAAAAAAAGCTCGTGACATCCTTTCGTATTCATTATCTTATTACTTAAATATTGTTTGCATTATACATTTCATGGGTTGAACAATTTGACCCTTTTAAGTGGGAGTGAGAAGCTATGCCTTCGTGAGGTTTTCACCTCCGTGTAGGGTAGTGGATTGCTTCCGGGATACATCCGTACCTATGTCTTCGTGAGATTTTCATCTCCGTGCAGCCATAGGGAAATGTATTCCCCTGAACCGAACTCGATCCATATGAGCCTATAATGGGTGCGGATTGAGGAATCTGCTGGTTCGAGTACCTTTACTCTAGAAGCCGAACTTCATATAATGAACCTCAGGAATTCACCCTAGGTAGAACTATACTAAACCCTAGTAGATATCCAATTAGGGATTTTTACTATTTATTGATTATATCTTATGTTCCTATGTGATACTAACTTTTGGTGTTTTATTTGCATGACATGGCATTTCATTTCATCATAAAAGGCGTCAGTCCATATTCAGTTGCTAGATAGAAGGCTTATCATGGAAAGAGAGTTTCTTGATAAAGTGGAGGACAATGCGGCTGTCTGAACTTGGTCTGAAACAACGCAGCAAGAAAAGGGTGATAGTTTGGCTGATGGGCATGTATCGGAGTTATGGGACTTTACACATATCAGTGTAGCTCAAAACAATTTGCAAGAATTGAAGGAAATCTGGCGGTCAGTGGAGTGATGAGGTTAGACAGTTATTTTATAATAATATGGGGATTTGCCTTATTTGCTTGATGTAAAGGTAGACAAGCATTTGTTTCAAGCTCTCGCCCAGTTCTGGAATCCTGCTTACAGCTGCTTTACGTTTGGGAAGGTCGATTTGGTGCCTACAATAGAGGAATATATGGCTTTACTCTGATGTTCAAAGTTTCAAGTGGACAGGGTCTATTCGAGAGCGGTAAATGTGCCAACCTTTTCAAAGAAGCTGATGAGTGTAATAGGAATGAGTGAGCAGTAGGTTGTCGCACGAATTAAGTAAAAGGGGGATAGTAAGTGCGTTCCTTGGAGAAGCTTGAAAGATGCAATTCTCACACACCCAGATGTAAGGAAAAGGTTAGATGTTTTTGCTTTAAGTATATACTGCTTGGTTGTCTTCCCTAAACCCTTGGAGTATGTGGATGAAGCAATCATTGATTTATTCAACCGGCTCAATAAGAAGGTTACACCGATTCCAGCAATTTTGGCAGAAACTTTTAGGTCATTGAGTGCATGCCGGAAGACGGGTGAAGGTAGATTTATTGGATGTGCACAGCTTCTACTCACATGGTTTCACAGTCACTTTTGGAAGCTGGATAAAGTTTCGTATCAAGTTTTCTCTGAAAATTATTCACCACTAAAGGAGATAGTCGCTACGCCGAGGAGAGACGACATTTCGAAGGAGAAGTGGATGGAAATTCTTCAAAATCTTCAAGAGGAGGATGTTGAGTGGAGAGCTTATTGGTTACTTCCAGATGAGATCCTGTATAAGTGTCGTAGTTTTGATTGGGTTCTTTTGCTGGGTATTTGGGGAGCTGCTATATATGCCCTATTATTGGTACTAAGGCAATATAGGTCAAGGAAATTTATACCTGCGACCCAAGGGATAGCTGATTGTGAATTTTCGTACAAGGATGATGGTTATAGAAAGAAGATTCAAGAGATGTCTAGTGCGTGGAAACAGACTCACCGAATGAAGAGGCTAGCTGTGGGTCCAATGACAACTCCTGAGTATCATGAATGGTGGCCTAGAAGGATTAATGATAATACACCTAAGTTAAATCAGGAAGACAGTCAGTCAATAGAATAGCATTTGCGAGTCATTCCTTCTGAATTGGAAATCATAAGGCAAGATTTTGAGAGGAGAAATGCGGATTCGGAGAAAAAGATAGAGCAAATGGAGGTGAAAAAGACGAACTTAAGATTGGATATAGATGTTCAGAAGCTTGAAAATGAGAAGTTAAAGAAAGAGAAAAACAAGGCTGAAAAGGAGCTGAGTAGTCTGAAGACGGATTATAAAAAAATGCGTTTGTCAATGAGAACTGCTGGGCTGGGAAAGACTTCAGAACAGTGGCGAGTAGAAATCCGAGAAGAAAAGGACAAAGCTGATAAATGGGAACAGAAATTTCAGGAGATGCAGAGACGAAACGAAGTTTTAGAAAAGAGTTTTTCAGAAAGCCAAAAGGAAAAAGGCAAGCTAAAGGATAGGGTGGTTGTGTTGGAAGGATGTCTTCGTCAATATCGAAATTGAAATTTGGCAAAAGAGTGGAAAGCTAGCTTGAGCAAGATTGAAGAAATGAAGAAAAGAATCGAAGAGCTAGAAACGGAGCTACAAAATTGTGAGATCCAGATCAAGCACTTGAAAGCAAACGGGAGTCGTAATAATGAACAGCTTCATCATTTTCAGAGTCAAGTTAGAAGCAGAGATCATCTTATCGAGGAAGCTGTGGTCCAGATTCCAGAAGTAGCTGATCATATACAGACTTTAGCAGTACAGGCTGACACGCTGAGTGTGAAGTATGAATTAGAATTGGATCGGGGACAAGAATTAGCTTTGTTACTTAGAAAGATTAGAGTTCTGGGTATTAGGGCAAAGTCTTATTTGTAATTCACTTTATGTAAAGGAATTTAATTTCTAGTAAAGTTTTCTTATATGGAATTGAATCAAAATTGAAGCATTTCTGCATTCATTTCATGCATTGCATTGTTTCATATGCATTAAGAAATACATCAAGGGATTCTAATTAATTTAAATCACTCCTTAGTTAATCTGGAAATCAACCAGCCTACTAAACACCGCTACGGTACTCGATTGAAAACTAAGGATATGGATCAAAGGATGGAAAGGCTAGAACAATCCCAAAGGGAAATGCAGGAGCAGCTTTAAAAGCAAATGAATGAGCAGCAAAAGATGATAGACAAAATGATAGAATCTCAAGGGAGTATGATGGCTCAGTTAACTCAATGGTTCAACAAAGGAACTGATAAAGGAAAAGGCTCTATGCTCAATATTGAAGAAGGAGACAATGAGGGACCTGTCTATCCTCCAGACTTTACTCCCCAACAAGTTGAGATATACCCGCGTAGGTCCTCTGTTACCATTAATCCTCCGGGTGACGCTACAACGCTAATGAATCTCCAGGCAGGATCAGGCTCTAACCCTAGAGCCAACTTTGTTAATCCTGTTATTCCTAATTTCGATGAGACGACTGGAAAGGAGAAAATGAATGATGAATTGCCAAAATAACTAGAGGAAAAGTACAAATGGCTGGAAGAGAAATTTAGAGTGACGGAATGTGCAGAAGGCTACTATGGGATGGATGCTAAAGAATTGAGTCTAGTTCGGATTTAGTGCTCCCTTACAAATTCAAAATGTCAGAGTTTGAAAAATATAATGGAACCAGTAGCCCAGAAGCTCATATTACCATGTTCTGAAGACGAATGACCGGTTATGTCAATAATGACCAACTCTTGATTCATTGCTTCCAGGATAGCCTCACAGGGGCAGCATCCAAGTGGTACAATCGATTGAACCGTACCCAGATTAAGTCATGGAGAGATTTGGCACAGGCGTTCATAAAGTAGTACAACCATGTGACTGACATGGTACCTGTTAGGATCACTCTGCAGAATATGGAAAAGAAACCAAGCGAAAGCTTTAGGCAATACGCGCAGAGATGGAGGGAGGTTGCTGTACAAGTTCAGCGTCTCTTCTAGAAAGAGAGATGACGATGCTTTTCTTCAACACATTGAAGGCACCATTTATTACACATATGTTAGGAAGTGCTACTAAAAGTTTTTCCGACATAGTTATGAATAGCGAGATGATAGAAAATACTATCAGAAGCGGGAAAATAGATGCTGGAGAAAGTAGCAGAAGGGTGGCCTCGAAGAAGAAAGAGAATGAAGTCAACAACACAAGTTCATATTCGAAGACAGTTACAGTGAATCTACCGAGAAAAGTGGCTATTAACCAGCAAGGATCATCAAAGCAGAGATCTGATACAAGATAAAATACAGAGAATATTCAATTTACGCCAATTCCAATGACGTATAGGGAGCTATATCAGAATCTATTCAATGCACACGTGGTTTCCCCTTTCCACTTGAAACCTCTGCAGCCTCCATACCCCAAGTGGTACGATACAAATGCACAGTGCGACTATCACGCGGGAATTGAGGGGCATTCTATAGACCATTGTACGACATTCAAGAAGCTAGTGGAAAGACTTATAAGCATAGGTGTGGTTAAATTGGATGATTTGCCCAGTACAGAAAATCCGTTACCTAATCATAACGGAGTGAACATGATAGGTGGGAGCATGGGTAGAAAAATCAAGGAAGACATAGCTGAAGTGAAAATTCCTTTGAGGTGGGTCTAGAGAAATATGGTAAAAAGGGGATTGATTGTTCCGAATTCAGAGAGAAGCTTCGAAAGGATGGAAAATTACTGTGAGTTCCATCACGATGAGGGACATGAAATCTAGGAATGCACTGAATTCAGAGCCCTGGTTTAAGGCCTGATGGATAATAAAGAAATGGAACTTTATGAGGAAGTTAGGGAGGAAGAGAGTATTTGCACATCTGAATCCTCAAAGGTTCCAAGAGTAGCGCAGCCTGTGGTCATCATCTCGCGACCAAAGAAGGATGAAGTGAGAACGCCAGTGATGCTAAGAATCATAACAAAGAAACCTGCAACCTTTACTTACCAGGACAGTACGAAGGTTCCATGGAGCTACGAGTGAATACAACTGTCCCTGGAAAAGAGACTACAAAGGACCAGTGTGTGAGTGTCAAACCAGAACCTATGAAATGGGTCATAATAGGGGAGCAGAAAGGGAAAATAGTTGAGCCAGTGAAGGAGGAAGAAGTTGTGGAATTCCTCAAATTTCTGAAGCATAGTGAGTATAATGTCGTCGAGCAATTGCATAAACAACCGGCTCACATATCTGTACTAGCCTTACTCTTGAATTCAGAAGTACATCGAAATGCACTAATGAAGATGCTAAATGAAACTTATGTGTCCAAGGATATTTCTGTCAGCAAACTAGATCGGTTGGTCAATAATATCAGTGTTGATAATTTCATATTTTTCAATGATGATGAAATACCTCCTGGGGCATGGGATCTACCAAAGCTTTGCATATCACTGCACGATGCAAGGGGCATATTTTTTCAGGAGTACTGATTGACAATGGATCAGCTTTGAACGTATTGTCATTATTCACACTTAACAGGCTACCCATAGACAGTTCGCACATGAAAACATGTCAAAATGTAGTGAGGGCGTTTGACGGTACAGAAAGGAAGGTCATGGGAAGAATTGAGATACCCCTACTGATTGGCTCAACAGTTTATGAGGTAGATTTTATTGTAATGGACATCAAACCTTCCTATAATTTTTTATTAGGAAGACAATGGATACATTCGGCAGGGGCAGTACCGTTATCATTACATCAGATGTTGAAGTTAGTGTCAGATGGTCGGCTAGTGACAATAAAAGCCGAAGAGGATATAATAGCAGCTGTATCCAATGAGACACCATACGTGGAGACCAATGACGAGTCAATAGAATGCTCATTTCGATCTTTGGAGTTTGTAAATGCGGCATTTGTTTCTAAAGGGAGCAAAATTTTGGTGCCAAAATTATTCAAAACTACAGAGATGAGTTTACAATTGTTGGCGGGAAAATGAGCTTTACCCGGAAGAGGGCTAGGGAGATATCTTCAAGGGAGGACTGAGGTTCCAATGCTGAAAGAAAAGCAGGATCACTTTGGCTTAGGATACAAGCCAGATAGAGGACAGAGAAGGAAGGAGATAGAAAAATGGAAAGAAGGAAAAGGTGATTTACTATCTCAGCAAGAAATTCACTGATTGTGAGATGAGATATTCGCCTATCGAAAAATTGTGTTGCGCCCTGATTTGGACGACCAAGAGGTTGAGGCAATACTTACTCTATCATACGACTTGGCTAATTTCAAAATTAGACCCTTTGAAGTATATGATGGAGTCAACAACATTGAATGGAAGAATGGCTAGATGGCAAATCTTGCTCTCTGAGTTTGATATCGTATATATAAGTCAGAAGGCCATCAAGGGGAGAGCGATAGCAGATTTCTTGGCTAGCAGAGCTCTGGAAGATTATGAGCCTCTAGACTTTGATTTCCCGAATGAAGATTTGATGTATGTGGCAAATGCTGAAGAGGATCCCCAAGAAAATCATTCTTGGAGATTAAACTTTGACGGAGCATCGAATGCATTAGGCAATGGGATTGGGGCAGTCCTGGTGTCTCTGAATGGAGATTATCATCCTTTCACCAGTAAGTTGGACTTCGATTGCACTAATAATATGGCCGAGTATGAAGCTTGCATCATGGGGATTCGAGTAGCTATAGAGCGGAAGATTAAGATACTAGAAGTATATGGAGACTCAGCATTGGTTCTGGAATTAATTGAAGAGTTTGACAGCATTACCTTTTGTTATCTCCCACGGGAAGAAAATCAGATGGCTGATGCTCTTGCTACTTTAGCTTCCATGATTAAAGTGAATCAGTTAGAGGACATGAAGCCCATTCAAATTAGTATTTATGAGATCCCAGCCCACTGTTACAGCATTGAAGAAGTGGAGAATGATAATTGTCCCTGGTACCAAGATATATTGTTATATGTGAAGAATCGCGAATATCCTGATCAGGCAATGGAGAATGATAAGAGGACATTGAGGAGACTAGCTATTGACTATGTCTTAGATGGGGAGATCCTATACAAAAGGGGAAAGGATTGAGTATTGTTGAGGTGCGTGGATGTTGTAGAGGCTAAGAAAATTTTAAAAGAAGTCCATGAGGGTGTTTGTGGAACGCACGCTAATGGATTTATCATGGCTAGACAGATTATGAGATTTGGATATTACTGGACCACTATGGAAAGAGATTGCATCAATTATGCTAAAAAATTCCATAAATGCCAAATTTATGGGGATAAAATGCACGCGCCTCCTTCTCCTCTTCATGTGATGACTTCTCCGTGGCCTTTCTCCATGTGGGGTATGGATGTCATTGGACCAATATCACCGAAGGCTTCTAATGGACATCGTTTCACTTTTGTGGTTATTGACTACTTCACTAAGTGGGTGGAAGCAGCATCATATGCTAATGTCACGAAGTCAGCAGTCAATAAGTTTTTGAAGAAGGAGATCATATGTCGATATGGAATGCTTGAAAGTATTATATCTGATAATGCATTGAATTTGAACAACAGCACAATAGCAGAAGTCTGTAATCAATTCAATATCAGACACCATAATTCGTCACCGTATCGTCCAAAAATGAATGGTGCAGTGAGGCGGCCAACAAAACCATTAAGAAGATTGTGGCGAAAATGGCTGAAACTTACAATGATTGGCATGAGAAGTTACCATTCGCTCTTTTGGCCTACCGAACATCTGTCAGGACTTTTACTGGGGCAACACATTTTTCTTTGGTTTATGGAATGGAAGCAGTTTTACCTATTGAGGTTGAAATTCCTTCTCTCTGGGTATTGGCTGAGTTAAAATTGGACGAGGCCGAATGGATCCAATCTCGGTATGATCAGTTGAACCTGATTGAAGAGAAAAGATTAAAAGCTATTCGTCATGGTCAAATGTATTAGAAGCGAATGATGCGAGTTTATAATAAGAAGGTTTGTCCCAGAGAATTTCATAAAAGGGATTTGGTTTTGAAAAAGATCCTCCTTTTACAAAAGGATTTTAGAGGGAAATGGATGCCAAACTGGGAAGGACCTTATGTTGTGAAAAAGTCTTTTTCTGGAGGCGCTTTGATTTTGAGTGAAATGGATGGCAAAAATCTTCCAAATCCTGTAAATTTAGATTCGGTCAAGAAATATTTCACTTGAAGGAAGAGATGAGTCAAAGTGAAAACCCGCAAAGGGCGCTCTGATCTCCTAAAAAAACAAAAAAAGGGGAGAGACCAAGGTGAAAACCCGAAAAGGGTGCCTTGAGACCAAAGGGGGTTTGAGTTGAAAACCCAAAAAAGACGGCTCAAACATTGTCAGATTGGGGCATATGGTGATCTCGCTTCACTGAAGTCAACAAGAAAGGATATATGAGTCTTGGGGCATCGAAAAAGTACTGTAGATCCCCTAAACACATATTAAATTCAGAAGGGTTCTTGGCTTGCACGGAGAAGTTCAAGCGGCGATATCCAAAACACCTAGTCTTCATGTTATTTGTACCAAATTTGTTGGTTCTTGTAAATACTTCATTCTTTGCTGTTCTTGAGTACTTTTTCTTTTCAGGACACTTACTATCAATAAACTCTTGAATTAATTCATCTCTTACTCAGTATTTTTTATCTTTGCGCAAGCATGTCGCATTAGAATAATGATTGATGGACTAATAAACTTTCACAAAAGAAGTTTGGTATATTACTCTGGGAATTTCTAAATAATTTAGTAACCTGAAACAGGACTATTGTTTAAAACACCCCGAGTTCAAAAGATAAAGAACCTAAGAAGGAAAAAATCTAAATTAAGACTGCTTTTTCAGATTTGGTTGATGGGGTAGGAAGAAGTCCCCTATGGAAGGAAAGCTCCTCATTTGGGCATAAGCATTTGATAAGACACCCTGAGAGTGGTCTAAACAAATTTCATAATCTGTATCCTTGAATTACGATAGGAGAAGACTAAGACAAGTCAAATTTTCCTACTCTTAAGTCACGGTGGAAGAAATATAGTACAAATTCTGTGTCCTAGAGGGTTGAGCTTTAAAGTGCACAATGAGGGGCAATTTGATTGAGTGTTTTTTTCGAAGATATCAGCCAAGAAAAAGCCGTCAGCGACAAAACCTTAATAAACTTCAAGAAATGATAATTCTTGAAAATGACATTCTGCATTCATTCAAATGTCATTCACACATGTCTAGTTAGGAGCATTTGATGCATTTTATGCCATCCTAATAATTAGGCATAATTAGGTTCACTATACAGGTCATGTTCCCCAGAGAGCAGATCAGTGAAGATAACAGATCGAGTCTTATCGCCCTGAAGTTGCAGTGGAGCAGACTAAGTACGCAAGTCTTATCCTCCTGAAGTTGCGGTGAGGTAGACTGAAGATGGGAAATCTTATCTCCCTGAAGTTGAGTGGAGCAGATTAAAGTCGATAATCCTATCTCGCTGAAGTTTCAGAGAGCAAATCGCATCTAGTCTTATCTCCCTGAAGTTGCAGTGGAGCAGACTAAGTAGGCAAGTCTTATCCTCCTGAAGTTGCAGTGAGACGGACTGAAGAGGGCAAATCTTATCTCCCTGAAGTTGCAGTGGAGCAGATTAAAGCTGGTAATCCTATCTCGCTGAAGTTGCAGTGAGCGGATTAAAACCATAGATCTCATCTCTCTGAAGTTGCAGAGAGCAGATCATATTTAGTCTTATCTTGCTGAAGTTGTAGTGAGCGGATTAAAACCTTAGATCTTATCTCTCTAAAGTTGCAGAGAGCAAATCGCATCTAGTCTTATCTCCCTGAAGTTGCAGTGGAGCAAACTAAGTAGGCAAGTCTTATCCTCCTGAAGTTGCAGTGAGGCAGACTGAAGATGGAAAATCTTATCTCACTGAAGTTGCAGTGGAGCAGATTAAAGCCGATAATCCTATCTTCCTGAAGTTGCAGAGGAGTGGATTAAAACCTTGGATCTTATCTCCCTGAAGCTACAGAGAGCAGATCATATTTAGTCTTATCTCCTTGAAGTTGCACCAGGAGTGGACTAAATTAAGTTGAAGCTATAAAAGTTGCAGTAAAGTAGATTGAAGCATTAGTTCCTATACCTCTGAGGATGCAGTAGGAGGGAATGAGGCTACTTGAAGAAGAAGAGTACCAAGATCCGACAAGACCGGGCAAAATTGGGCATTTTAAAGTCTTTGCTCCGTTTCCATTACACGACAACGAGCAAAGAGGGACAGCTGTAATGACCAATTTATGCCCGGCCCGTACCAGGTAAAAAATATAACAATAACAGTCCGGTTACAAAATGGGCCACAAGGCCCAAACCAAAACAAATTGAGGCCCAAATACGAAGGCCCAAGACAGAGGATGAAACCCTAGGGTTTCTAATCTTCAACAGCGCCGCAACCGAGCCAAGTCGAATCTACGTAATCTTCACCTGCAAACACAAAAATGGAAAGGGAATCAAAGAATAGAAAATCAAATCGGAAGGAAATCTGTTCCTTTATTTATTTTATTATTATGGCTATAAGTAGCCTTTGAACATACTGTAACGAGGATCCCGATTTTCGAAATCAGAAATAAAAAACTACTACTTTCGCGATATAGAGAGCAAAAATCAAATCAAAGGCTGTTATTTATTTTCTATTGTTATATTTAATTTTTTTACCATTATATACGTACGAATAAAATAACTAGGGGAAAAGAGAGAAATCACCTGTGTTTTGAACCCCAAATCGCCGTGGATGACCGAGGGTGTCGTCTCTGATGAAAGACGACCGAAAGCCGAAAGGTTTCCCTACTTTTAGAGGCACTTTCATTGATATTTTGTGGGATTTGAGCCCGGATTTAGGCTCAGGGGGACTAGAAGGTCAAACCAGGGGTTTTTTTCCCTTTTCGGCCACCGCAGACGGTGGTGTCGGTGCCGGAGATCGGTGGCCGGTGACCGGCCGATGACCGACCGATGGCCGGAGGACAGAGGGGCTGAGAGAGTTTTAAAAGGGTTTTTTTGGTTTTTTTTTTTTGAAAATGTTTTAAAATAAAGTTTTTGAAAGAATGGGGGGCTTTTATACGATATCAAAACGGTACCGTTTTTGGAGGGCCTCCAGACGCCCAAAACGGCATCGTTTCGGGGAGGCCGACCCGAATCCGACCTGACCCGCCTAGGATCCGCATGTTTTTGAGCGGAGGGGTAAATTGCGCTTTTAGCCCCTCCGCCTTTTAATGTTTTTACAATTAAGTTTTTTATTTTCTTAATTTACCCTTTCACTTATTATTGTTTTCAATTTCATCCAAATGTGAATGCTGTCGTTTTGAGGAGAAGGGAAAATTGCCCTTCCAGCCCCTCTGTGTAATTCTCGCGTTCAATTTAGTCCTCCAGACTTGATTTATTTGCGGATTTACCCCAGTTTTTTTTACTTGCAGTCCAATTTAATCTTTTTTTATATTTTTCTTAAAATCAATTAAAATTGATAATATAATTGTATTTTTTTAATTTTTATATGTAATTATATTTATTTTATATATATGTATACTTATTTTTATGTACATATTTATGCCTTAAAAAACTAATATTTTTTCGCATATTTATACATATACTTGTTTTATTTATTTAATCAATTTTGATATCATTTCAAACCTATATATTTTCATGTGTACATGTATGCATCTTCTTTGTTTATTTCAATTATTTGCTTATCAATTGATGTTGGCATATTTTTTTATTTGATATTTTGTATGTGATTATTTTTATTATGTATATTGATTTTATTTATTCATTTATTTATATTATTTCTATGACGCTGTAATATTTATTATTGCATTGTATATTTAATATAGCATCACATCATTTTTACTCGATTTCAAACTTTTCAAAATTGAGAGAATGCTCGTATTTAGGGTTTTCAAGGAAATTGAGCCCTAACGTATTGGGTTCCGATTTTCTTCGTTAAATCTAACAATCTAGCATTCCTCTTTAATCAAAAAAGTAAGAACTCATTATTGGGAATTCAACACGTTGTGTCCTAACGTATTGGATGTGACGCATTGATTATTCGAAATGAAGATTTTTTCTAAAAAATAATAAAGGAAATATTCCGAGTTTGGGATTTTGGAGGAATTGTGCCCTAACGTATTGGGCCGCGATTTCTTAAATCTTGAATAAATGGATATTCTTTTAAGTTTTCATTGTACGAGTATTTTGGCCTAATTCATTTTCGAGGACATTAGAATGTCGTGCCCTAACGCATTGGGTGTGGTATTTTCTTTCTCTGAAATGATAAGGGTTTTAATACGTAACGTTTTTAAGTTTTTGCTAAGTATTATATTTTTTTTCAAATTTTCGACATTAAGACATTAATTAATTAACTAGGTACCAAGTTTTTGGGCGTTATGAGGGTGCTAATCCTTCCTCATACGTAACCGACTCCCGAACCCGTTTTCTAAAATTCGTAGACCAAAGTCGTTTTTAGGTGATCCAATCACACCTTAATAAAAGATTGGTGGCGACTCCCAATTTTTCATTTTTTTAAGTCGACATATAAAATTTTTGTTCTTCAAAAAAAAGGGTTTCGACACTTATGATTGCTTTGATTAACTTGTTTTATTTCTATATTTTCGAGGATGGGAAAGATTTTATCTGAACATTGATTTTAGTTCTCGATCTTGGATTTATTGAGCAAAATTTAGATTGGTAAAGAGATTTAGCATATTTTTTAGGTATAATTGTGATTATTTTTATGTTTTAAATCTGATTGAATTATTAAATTAGATTATTAAATATTGATGGTTTCATAAGGTTTACTAATGAACCTTTGTAACATATTATTTTTAAAGGATTATCGAATCTCTATAATATTTGAGCAAAAAAAGTTGTTATATATTGTTTTCTTATTTAATATTTTAAAGGCTTAGGTTTTGGTAGAAATATATTAATATCATGTTATTTTATATTTGAGAACATATAGTACTTTTTGTTTAGATTATCTTAAATGTTTTTTATTGTTTAAAAATATATATTGATTGTCGAATCAAACATAAACTTTTGTGATATTGGTCCCCTTTAAAGAAAGAATCTATGGAGATGTTTAAAAAGCCCATCCTATTAGATCTATTGCATCCTCCGAAGTAAATGCAAGCATAAAAAAAATTAAAGATATAATCATGGACGTGATAAATGACATAACAATAACCATTAGAAGTGGAAACATAGTAATAAATAAGAGAACAAAAAGAGATTCCAAGATAACTCTTCAAATGATAGAGATAATTTATATTATCAATGTGATACAAGAGATTATTAACCATGTACTTATCATACATGCAAATATTTTGTTCAACTATATTAATATTTTTTAAGAACAAAATATGTCTCGTTAACAATGTGATAATGAATACTATCTTTATAGATAGAAAATATTTATCTTATTTGGTACTAAAACAAACTAATATTATTATAATATTTAGTTGTACAAAATTAGTTGAAAGAAGAGCTAATATATCAATATTTGAAGGAACAAAATATTGTAAATCTTAAAGAATAAGATTTGTATAGAGTTTAAATCCCTTAAGACTCTCATCTTGTATATGATCTTTAATCTTGATCGTGGATGTAATTTAAATTACCGTTGGATCTGGGGAGGTTAACTGATGAAATGAGACTATTTGACCTATTTAAACTGGCCCAATTCATGGAACACATGGAAAAGGTCATCTACTTAAAGCTTTGGTGGAACACTTCAATAAAACTCGAATTACCATGGTTAATTATTGTAAATCCTAAGGGATAATATTGTATAGAGTTTAAATCTCTTAATACTCTCATCTTGTAGATAGCTTTAATCTTGATCGCGATATAATTTAAATTGTACTGTTGGATTTGGAGAGCTCAACTATAAATAGAGGCATGTTGGATCTAGTGTCCTAATTATAGTATTTTCGTCTAATTACATTTGAATTTTTTCAAATAGATTGATTAATAAAACAAATTCATTTATTACATTAATATACTTTTTATAATTTTCATCATATGGGTTTTGCATGCAAAGAAAAAAGGAAACAAATGTTGCTCATTGGTTGTCTAACATTTAATTGATACTAAGTGGTATTACATGGTCGGATTGTAATACAAAAAGACAACTTATATTAGTAGGTGAACCTAAACATGTCCTTAGTCTAATCAGAAATGAGAAACCCTATTAAAAGACTAATATGTCATCTATCAAGTCCAATTGGGGAGATGTTTTATCTTGGGCATCAGAGCGGATAACTCCCAGATGATTAAAACATAGATGTGATTGACTGGACTGACAATACATCGGACCGGACCCAAGAAGAATAGATCTTGAATATGTTTTTGAGTTTATTAATTTGTGACATTCATAATGTGGCATATCTAAATCCTGAGTGGATGACAAACTATGTATGTGTGACTCATACACTTTAATGTAAGTAATAGTCTGAGTTCGAATAGATAAGGAACCGAAAGCTTGTGCATTGGGTGTATGACTTCTGTAGTATGTAGCTTCATTTACAAAATTGAAATTCATAGACTGAGACCTGGGTAAATGATATCCTCTCATTAGAATTACATGGTTGATGAAAAGTAAATGTGGACATAGGTCATTCGTCTTTGTGATAAATGACTTAATTACTATTTGTTAATAACTGATTTTTCAAGAAAGAAGATGAAATTATTATAATGAGATAACATAGGATCATATTGAGAGAATATATATTATCCCAAAGAGATTAAGGATGTCTTATGAGGATAGCACACTTAAGACAAGGTCATTGGACGAGCACTGATCAAGTTGCTTTCATAATGGTATGTTGTTAGGTAGAGCTCAATCATGATACTTAGGGGTGAGCAAAACTGGATTTGACTCAAAAAAATCGAAAAAAAATTTAAATTTCGAGTTAAACAAATCGAGGTATTCGAGTTAATCAAGTTATTCAAATCAACTCGAATTTTTTTTTTAAATTTCGAGTTTGAATCGAGTTGAATTTTCGAATTCGAATAACTCGAATAATTCGAATAATTCGAATATCAAACATAATATTTTACATTTTTACCCCAAACTCCCAAACCTTTTTACTTTTCCCTCAAAACTTTTACTCATTCCCACTTTCCCCCCAAAACTTTTACTCCCCTCCCCTCCCAACCCTCCAATCTACCCAAAATCTATTTCCAACCAAAATTTTACTCCCATTTACTTTTTCTCAAAATTTTACTCCCAAAAACCCTCAAAACATTTCATTTTCCCCCAAAAGTTTTACTCCCTCCCACTTTTCCCCTAAAACTTTTATTCCCTTCCTATCTCACCTCTCATCTACCCCAAACCCTCCCCCTTCAATTTTTTTTAATATTTTCCCTCTAAAATTTTACTCCCCCTATTTACTTTTCCTCAAACTTTTATTCCCCAAAACTTTTTATTTTCCCCTAAACTTTTACTTCTCACCCTTTACTCTCAAATAAAAAATCAAAATTATCCAAAAAAATCACTAAACATAAATAGTAATAATTTTATTTTATCTACTATTTATATTATTAAATTAAACTTCACATTTTATATTATTTATATTATTGAATTGTTTAGTCATATTGAATATTTATATTAAAATTGAATTATTAATTATGCCATAAAATATTCGTGTTAAAATTTTATATTGGTATCAATTTCACATTTTATTTTAAAATAACTTTTATTAAAAAAATCATATTTTTACATTTAATATATTTTTTAATTCCAAAATGCATAGTGACAAGAATCTAAAGATAATTGAAACAACTAAGCAAGCAAAGAAGCTAACCAGTATATAAAAAATTAATAAATAAATTATGAGGTGATGAAAGTTAATAAAAATTTTGATTAAGGTGGACAAATTTTATTACGATGGGTGACAATGGTTACAAGGACCCAAAATTATTTTTTTAAAATTTAACTCGAACAAATATAATCGATTCGATTCGAATTCCATCTCACTCGTCTCGATTCGTGAAAATTTCGAATCAAATTAGGATGATAAAATATGATTCGTCAACTCGATTAACTCAAAAATTTTTTATTCGATTTGATTCAATTCGATCGAACACTCACCCCTAATGATACTATAGTGAAATGACGTATTGACTAAACGAGTTTATAATTAATAGACAAAAAGCTGGAACTTAAATATAAATAATTTAAGCCTCAATTGTATATTTCAATTGGTCCCTCTGCTAGCTCGTTAAAACCAAAAATAAATTGAATGATGGATCAAATGAACAAAAATGGATAGAAATGATAATGTTAGAGAAATTAGTTACATTCAGAAACGAATGTGATTTTCTTACTAAGTATGAAAATGACCTGAGAATTAATTTATGATTTTCCTAATTATTAATTAATTAATTAATTAATTAAAATTCGAAAATGAATTTAAATTAATTGGTCATTATGAATTCAATTGAATGTAAAAAAATTAAATATATTTTCTCATAGATTCTTTTACAGTAAAGTTGTCATGATTTTAATAGAATTAAAATTGAATTGAAAATTACTTAATTGAGAAATTAATCTATTTAAATTAATTGAGCAAATAATATTTAATTCTGGAAATAAAAAAGCATGTACTGTGTTGGAATAAATTATAAAGTGCTGGGTTAAAGTCCAGTAAACACATATAATTAGACCCAATATAGGAGAGGCCCAACTCCCCTTATATGGAATACAGGGGACGACAAACCCTAGTATTCCCATCCAGGGTTGTCGCCCCTCTCCCTAAATAATAGGGAGTTGGAGATTTTTTCTATCAAAACAAAATTATTTGTATTCTACCACTTTAACCAAGATTTTACCAACTCTCCTTATAAATAGATGGCACTGGTAGGCTTCAAGTCACACTAGCAGAAAGAGAAAAACACAAGTTTCTCTGAAGTTTTCAATATTGCTATTTCGACAAAAAAGTACTAGAAATTTATTTTAAGAATAAATTCTATTTTCTAGTAATTGCAATTCTAGTGGTTTCTATTTAAGAGAGATTTACTTTCCCACTAAAAGTAAATAAAATATTTCTGATTCTGTGTTTGATTCGATAATAGGGGAGAAGATTGTTTGGTTGAAAGACGAGAACGATAAAGATCCATTTATCTGAAAACACGGGTACAATTTTGGTGTAGGGTTTATTGTTATAAATATCACAAACTAGGTCTGTTTTCAAATTTTTTATTTTTTGCTGTACAAGAAAACCATTTTTGCTGTACCAGATTGTTTTCCAACAAGGCCTTCTCCTCATTTGTAATCATCCCATTCAAAATTATTAAATATATTTTAAGAACATTTACTCAAAAACTTGGTGTGCTTAGTTTTCTTGTGGCTTTATTGTTCACTTTTTGCTTCTTTGTTTGAGAGTTTGTTTCCACTTTTTTTAATGCCTTAGACACTTTCTCTCAAGAATTCTCATCTTTCGAGAGTTAGGCCGACTTAGGCAAATTTGAAGCAAAAGAATCACCTAAGACCGCGTAGTTTGCAAAACTAAAGTTTTAGCCTCGTGATAGCTGGTATTAGACCCAATGCTTAAAGGCATTGGTTGAGATGACGAAAGAAGTAGACGAGCAGAATGTCCCGATGGAAACTCATAGGAGGGGTAGAAAAAATAACAAATCGAAGGATGTGATGTCGACTTTGAAAAATTGAGTGGTCAATATAAAGGAATCCATGGGTGGTGTGAAGGAAACACTTGAGGTAGTTAAGGGGCGTACCGATGAGTTGGACTCAAAGAAAGAGTAGCTAAGGGACTATATGGCAGGGACTCCCAATTCTAATTTGAATGTGATGAATGGGGTCTTTAATGTCACTATGGATGATTAGATCGAGAAGCTGACTAAGAGGAATGATGCTCTCAATGTTATGATCATGACTTTGAAGAAGGATACTAAAGCCATGATGTCAACAATTGAGGAGCTCAAGAGAGAGCTCATTGTGTGCAGAGTTGTTGTGGGAAAAAGGGATGCTAGCTTTGGCCTCTAAGTAGCGTAAAATGAAAGTTCCCAAGCTGGAAGAGTTTAAGGG
The DNA here is from genome assembly GCF_007990345.1 of Gossypium hirsutum. Lineage (NCBI taxonomy): Eukaryota > Viridiplantae > Streptophyta > Magnoliopsida > Malvales > Malvaceae > Gossypium > Gossypium hirsutum. The sequence goes on from NC_053444.1 coordinate 36,619,363, forward strand.
GATCAGATCCACGATGAACTTGGATAATTTTCTTTGAGGGATAGAATAATACTTCCGTGAGATTGGCATTAAGGATGATGCCACTAAGGTAAATACTGTTGTAATTTATTATATTGATGTCACTCTCTTATGTTGGTGTCGTAGGCCCATAGATGAGAAACGAGGTGGGACAACAATTGGGACTTGGGAAGAGTTCTAAAAGGAGTTGAAAAAGTATTTTTTACCCATACTATGTCAAGAAGGAGGCTCGAGCCAAGTTACACCTACTTATGCCAAAAAGGCACTGTTCGGGAGTATGCTAAAGACTTCAGTGAATTGATGCTTCAAATCTCTTACTTGAGCGAGAAAGAAGAATTCTACTGGTTCGAAAATGGGTTGAAGTCGTGGGAAAAAATGAGTTGTGTCGACAGGTCATCATTGAACTTACAATAGTCATGGCCAAGCCAGAGTCCTTTGTCGAGCTTGGTTCGAGGAAAGACAAGTTCAAGTCTTCCAAGCCCAAAGAGACGGGAAATGGTAGGAGAGACCATGATGAAGAACAAGATAAAAATGGAAATGGTGATAATAGTAAGAATAATGGTAATGAGAAACCACATAATTGGAAATGGAAGCCCAACAACAAACTGAAGAGGCCAATGAAATGCTTCCTTTGTGACAATCTACATATAATGAGGGATTGTCCAAAAAAACTATGATTTTTACCATTGAAGGGGATGATGAGCCAACCAAAGCACCGATGAAGCTTGGTTCAATCTTGAGTTCTATTGAAGCCAAAAGGGTCAAAGAGAATGCAAAGAAGCTAGTGAAGTGTTTCTTATGTTGTGATCCGTATAGGATGTGAAGCTGTCCAAAGCGATCCAAGATATCCACGATTAGAAAAGAGAAAGCAGATCCAAAGAGTGAGGCTTTAAAGCTTAGGTCAGTGATACTCAATTATGCAAATTCAATGACGGATTGCAAGCAAAAAAGGTTGATGTTTGTAGACATTAACATCACAAGTCGAAGGAGGAGTGCTCTTGTTGATACAAGGTTATTAGGCTTGTTCGTATCAAAGAATGCGACGAGTAAACTTGGCCTCTCTGTTAGAAAATTGAATTAAAAGATCAAGAAGGGAAATTTCAAAGAGGTTCCAACTATGGAAGTGGCACAAGGTGTAACACCCATATCCTATTCCGTTATCGAAATAGGGTTACTGAGTGTTACCGTACAAGTTAGGACATTTCATTTCAATTAGCATCCAATCATAAAAATAATTTCATAAATTTAGATAAGATTCAACATAAAATAAATCAAACATTTACGGGCCTTAAATCGAGCCTTCGAAGTCCTAAAAATAAGTTACGAACATTCATGGATCAAATCAAAACAAATCAAAATATTCAGGGAAATTTAAAAAAATTCAAAATAGGGGTCACATGGCTGTGTGGCACTACTCAAGCCGTGTGGTGCAAGGACATGGTCATATGGCCAACCATATCCCAGACCGTGTATCATTTGAAATGAATCCACACAGTCGTGTTGTAGGTCGTGTCTTAGACCATGTAGATACTGCACTTAAACACGCTCAGGGCACACACCCGTGTATGACATACGGCCGTGTGACAACCTATGTCTCAGGCCGTGTGTATCCAAAATTAACCCAAAACATGCTATTTTCTTCTCCCATATGCATACATACCTAAACATACTCAAACATACAATCAAATAGGTCATTTGACACCTTCAATATCAATCTACTCATGTAATATAATCAATCCTAAACCTAACCAATATGTCATCATAGACACCTCAATATTTCATTTCACTTCTATATTTTCATATACAAAGCACATCTAACACATCAAAATCTTACATCTATATCATTTCATATCATTAGTCATCATAGTGTCATTGTAGTTCATTTTGATTAACAAATTCTACCAAAGTAAAACATGTATACCTACAAAGGTTATCCAAACACAAAAACACAAGTTAAAGGTATAATTTTCACAAACCAAGTACTTATTCATTATATCCAAAAGGAGTCCTATTACATGCCATATATACCAAACCAAAATCTAAGTCTACCAAAAATTTCCAGATAGTATGATTCTTCGAACTGATCCAATCTCCAGATCCACAAAACGTATGTATAAGAAATAAAACAAATAATACGAGTAAGCTTTCATAAAGCTTAGTAAGTTCGTCGATTGAACGGTAAAGCTTATCGAATCAACATAATTATAATTCAACTAAAAATTAATGAATAGATTTCTTGTCAACGAGGTTATTATCAAAATTCCTATCAACCACAGCTCCCAACAGGTGAGTAATGCACAAACATTAATTCAAATCAATTTCCATATTTCAATAACATTCGTATTTCTTACTATCACAATACATAATCTTTTTAACATATCATAATACAACATTTACCACTTTTACACATATATACTATTACAAACCACTTACCGTTTCACACATCACATTTAGATCCTCATTTGTTTCCATCCGATGAATACTGTAAAGACGATTGAAACCTTGGTACATGTTTCCTATTGTGTCATAATCTAACTATGGTCTTACATATGCATTGTCATGGCCCTACCATGGTCTTACGTTCATAGTGCCATAACCCAATTATGGTCTTATCATCAGAATGCCATAACCCAACTATGGTCTTACATATAAACGCTGCCATGGTCTAACCATGGTCTTACGTCCATAGTGCCATAACCCAGTTATGGTCTTATCATCAGAATTCCATATCCCAGCTATGGTCTTACATATATACACTGCCATGGTCCCAACCATGGTCTTACATTTGAATAATTGACAATTCATAACTTTTTACAAATCATGTTCTATCAACAAATCAATTTAATGTTAGTAATTTTAATCAATTAAGCTCTAACATTCATAAACAATTAGAAATATAATTGAGTTCATATTAAATGAACTTATAGGACTAATTTGCAATAATGACTTAGAGTATCTCAATCAATGATCAACATAATATCAATTCATTATTTTCATTTTCAATTAAACACATCAATATAATCTAGAATTATGCAATTAGGTTCATATATTACATTTAAAATGTACTAAAATTAAATTCAACTAACTTACCTGACTGAATTGCAATAATGAAAAAGGTACAGGGACTATTCGATAATTTTCTCTTTTCCTCGGTTTTCTACTCGTTCTTGATCTAAAATAGTATTTTTATTCAATTACTAATTCCAACAGTAAAATTAAATCATTTTATGTAATTAAGTCCTTTTTAATATTTTACAAAATTTCCCCCAATATTTCACTTTTATTCAACTTTGTCTCTAAGCCACAAACACACAATTTAACCATTTTTTTCTTAAAACCCAATTCAGCCGAATCATCTATGACCTTTCAACAGTCCATATTTGCAATTATTTCACCTAAGTACATGCTATTTTACCACTTTAGCAATATAGTCCTTAAACGTTAAAATCATCAAAAATCACTTTACAAAATAGTCTTATCTGCCAAACCAGCTTAATAATCTAACATAAAACTTCATAAACATCTTAATTTCATCAATGGCATAATCCTCAACATTTGACAGTTATACAAATTAGTCATCGGGTTAGCTAAGTTAAGCTAATACGAGCTCAAAAATATAAAAATTACTAAAAGCGGATGAGGTTTGCTTACCCAATATGAGAACCAAACCTAACTAAACTCCCTCCTATGGATTCTTAGGGTTTCAATTCAAAATTATTAAGAAGATGACAAGTTAATTTTTAACTTGTTTTCTTTATTATATTTCATTTAATTACCAATTTACTAATTTACCCTTCCTAATTACTCATAATTTTCAAAATTTATAAGCCTAATATTGTCCACTATCCCTTCTAATGGTATATTTACCAGTCAAGGAGAGTTTAATTGCACAATTGCTCCTTCAATTTTATTAAATTCCAACTAAACAAACTTAATTTTCAATTTAATCCTAACTAATTAGGACTAAATGAGCAAATAGCCCAAAAGTTAGTGAATTTAATCATATCCACCACTGCTTGGACTTTTTACCATGTTTAATTACCATTTTGGCCCCTTTACTATTTTAAGTCAAAAGCAATTAACTTTTACCTCTTTTACAATTTAATCTTTTTACCGCAATTAAGCAATAAATCATCAAAATTACCGGACCAAACCTTAATTCATATATAATACGACTCTGTAAATAATTAATAAAATATTTACGGCCTTAAATTATGGAAGCAAGGTCCTAAGACCTCGTTTTCAATAACCACTTAACTTTTGAACCAAACCACTTATACTAACTTTTAATTCTATTGGTTAAAATTCATCATATTAAAATTCATTATAAAATTACTATTGACTCGTATAATTTAAATACTAATTATACGAACTTACTTGTCAGACTTGTGGCCTTGAAACTATTGTTTCTGACACCACCGAAAAGCGGGCTATTACACAAGGAGTTAAGCTACAATTCGGTAAGTGGAAAGGCAAGGAAGATTTCAAGGTAATTCATGTAGATGATTACGACTTTGTTCTTGGCTTGAATTTCTTTGACCAAATTAATGCTCTGTCGATTCCTTTTGCGGATTGTATTTGTATCTTGGATACTCGTCAACAACAATGCATTGTGTTAGTGAGTCATGATGAGAAAGGTAAAACCAAGGTATTCTTAATAATCGAGCTGGTCGAGAATGTTCATTGTGGTAAAAACATTGACTTGGTAGATTGGAGTGCTAAGGAGACCCCCTTGGAAATGCTAGAGGTGCAACAAACTGATGTGAAGCCTACTAAGTTATTAGTGAGGCTACAACCTATAAGAGATGTGGGTTGTGCATCAAATTTTGTGGGAAAAGTAGTGATGCAAACTGGGTAGTTAAATCGAGTAAATGCTATGAGTGAGGTATATTTCAAACACTTTCCTAGTATTTTACATTATAACTTATCATTGGCTTGGCAAAGACATAAAGACCCTTTCAAAATTCTAAAGTGGGTAAATCGAGGGGCTTATAAACCAAAGTTAGTGACAAACTAAATGTTAACTTGGTGTTCAATGTAGGTGTGTCGAAGCCTATTTGTGATGATCAAGGGGATCCTAGTCAAGGCAAGTCACATTGGGGGAAAATAAGAGTAGAGGGCTCTTGCAAACGAGATGTACAAAAGAGATAAACAATTCAATTTAGATGACAATAGAGATATAAACTGAAGCAAATGTTTCGAGGGGCGGAACTACCCGATAGAGAGACTAGTTGAGAATTGGCCGATGCATTGAGGCAGTTCCAAGACAAGTCAAACCAATGTTATTCCGAGGATGCAACGACGACATCGCATGAATGGGTGAGGGAGAATGTCACAGGCCGCGCATTAAAGCCCATGACGAATGTACACAGAGCGTCCCATGAAGGTTAACTGATGAAATGAGGCTCATTTGACCCACTTGAACTGGCCCGATTTGTGGAACACATGGTGAAGTCCATCTACTTGAAGAATTGGTGGTTTAGTATAACACTCCAATAAAACTAGAGTTATCATGATTAATTATTGTAAATCCTAAAGGATAAAATTATATAGAGTTTAAATCCCTTAGGACTCTCATTTTGTAGATAGACTCTAATCTTGATCAACGATATAATTTAAATTGTATTGTTGGATATGGGGGAGTTCAACTATAAATAGAGGCCTTCCCCTCATTTGTAGTCATCTTATTTTGAGTTATTAAATATACTTTGAAAGCATTTACTCAAACACTTGGTGTGCTTGGTTTTCTTGTGGCTTTTTCGTTTACTTTTTGCTTCTTCGTTTAAGAGTTTGTTTCCACTTTATTTCGATGCCTTAGAGAATTTCTCTTGAGAATTCTTAACTTTCGAGTGTTAGACCAACTTAGACAGATTTGAAGCAAATGAATCACCTAAGATCACGTGATTTACTAGACTAAAATTTTAATTTCGTGACACTAGTATCTTTATAAATCATAAGGCCAAAAAATGGAGGTTAATGAGGATTTCTGTTTTTGGTTTGGATGGGGTGAATTGATGGAAAATAATTAAATTTGGGAGAGAAAGAGAAGTTTAAAGCCCAATTGTTACAAGGGTGTAGAATTGGGTTTGTTTGGAAGAAGGTAAAAGGGAAGTGTTTGGGATTTGGGACATTGAAATGGACTGCTTCATTTCTCAAGTTCCACGTCCGTCATGGAGTCTAAAACATCACGTTGCCACCAAAATCTTCCACCTCAATATCATGTACGTTTTCGTTTTCATTTTCATTTTTTTTTAAATAATTTTCTTGCTAAGGAGGGTTCCCCTCTCCACCTTCATATATATATATAGCCTGTATATATATATTTCTCTTACAATTCGCTCCCTCGGAACTCTCTTTTTTTCTTCCGCAACAGTTTTCTCGGCCGATCACTTCCTTGTTTTTTCTCGGTTATTTTCCCTTCCACCAAACACTCTCCAATCCCCTGCTCTTTCACTGTAACTCCTTGCGATCGCTTAAGATTCTGTCTCTCCTCTAATCGATCTCTCTCGCTCTCTCCCTCATATACTGGTACGTTAACCGATCGCTTCACTTTCCTTTCTTTTCTATCATTTTTTTGTTTTGTTTTTACATTCAACCTTTTATCTCAGATCACGTGAATAGAAGCCCTACTCACTTCTGTTGTTTTTAAATTTGTTTTAATTATTTATTATGTTGATATGGAGTTTAGTTTTTACAAGCTCTGAAAATTGGTACTAGTTGGAATTTGAATTTTACGTTATTTGAAGAATGGAATTCGGCCAAAACTGAGTTCAATAGTTATATTGTGGCTCAATAAAGGAAAGGTTTAGAAAAGGCCTCCCCCTTTTTGCTGCTAATGGGCAAATGAAGGTTCGGGAAGTTATTTATTTGTAAATGTAGACGGAGTTTATTGGACTCTGTCCTTCTGCAATCTTTGGTTATCTTTTTTTATTGAGTTTTGGTTTGGGAATTTTTTTTCTTGAAATTAGAATTTAAATATTTGCTGCCTGCTGATGGATTTTAATATTAATTCTTAGGTTAATTATTTAGTTGTTTTGCTGCGAAAGAAATTCCTAGCGGACAAGTTGGTTTCATTAATGATTTTTGTTATAAATCCCTAGTGGTTGTGACTCTGTTTGTGTGCTATGCCTGTTGCAAAACTCAAGGCTACCAGTTCTGCAGATGTAATGAAATCAGAGGAGCCAAATGATTCTTTGGACACTTTCATCAGACAAGCTATTGGAAAAGAGCCTCTCCTTTCTTTCTCTAGGGCTGGGGACAGCTCAGTCCAATGGATTCAATTACTGCATGCCTTAGATCAACAAGGTACTTAAAACTTAGTTGATGGTTCAAATCATTGTGTGTGAAAATACAATATAATTGATGCTATACTATAACTTGATTTATTGCCTATATGTCTGACAGAAATCCCTGGATGGCCTTTACTCACTCCTCTGAAGGTGCAGATGCAAAAGTGTGATAAGTGTTCGCGAGAATTTTGTTCGCCCATTAACTATAGAAGGCATATACGTGTGCATCATAGGTTGAAAAAACTTGATAAGGTTTTCTCACCATCTTTGAAACATGATTAGTCCATTATGTTGATTCTTCTTCAGATTTTCTCCTGCAATTTCTTCTCTTCCAATGCTTCTTTAAGATGCTAGCCTCTTGGACAATTGAGATCTGTGGATTTATATTTTTAACCCTTTAGGACTCCTCTAAACAATGTTGTTTTACACACTGTAGGATTCTGCTAAAAATAGGGACTTACTAGCGGCATTTTGGGGCAAGGTGTTTCTCTCCCCACTCCCTCTCTTGCTTATTCGTTTTAGGTTAACCTCTTTCTCATTTCTTGTGGTTCTTATTTATATCATTTACAGCTGTCGGAGGATGAGGCAAAGGAAGTTGTATCATTCAAGGATGCGGCATTGGAGGTAATTGTTTAATTTTTCTCTCCTGCTTAATCCTTGGTTCAACATTTAATACTATTCAAGTGACATCCAGATCTGGTTTACAATTGTATTTGTTATTTTTATACCATTATCTTGTATCCAAATGATTATTTCTTGCTAGAATATACGTGCACATATTGTATGATTATTGATTTTGTTTGTTTTTGTCTCCTAAACAATTGCCTGCTTGCTAACTATGCCTTCTAGGAAGTTCCAGGATCTTCAGTTATAAAATCATTGACAACACTTGTAAAGAGACCAGGGTTTTCGGCTTTGCCACAAGTTTGCTTGAGGGCAGGTTCTGCTCTACTGGTAAGGAACATAGTGTCATAGATCTGAAAGCATGCTAACGCATTCTTATCCTATAGATGTCATATATTCTAATTCTATGCAGGACCTTGTCCAAGCTAGACCATCAAGGTTTCCAATATCTTCCCAAGAATTATTTAGTATCCTTGATGATGCAAGTGAAGGGACTTTCCTTTGTGGTGCAGCTGTGTCGATGCAAAAGTATATTTTTGATGGGGAAGCGGGAAAGATTGGTCTCGACACCAAAAACTTGGTTGCTTGTACCAGCTTCTTGGTAGAACAGAAATTGGTACCTTTTTTTCTTTTTCTGTCCTTTCAAAGTTGATTTACTTAAAAGCTTTCATGCACACACTTATGAATAATTTGGTTGGCAAGTATTATGCTATCCCTAACCTTTGGGACAAGCAGTACGATGGTGTGCACATGAATCTGTCATCTTTTGTACATTTTGCCCTCGACATATTTCCTGATCAAAATTATCTTTGTTTTTGTTCAGGTTAAAGCATGGCTTGCAGATAAGGATGCCGAAGCATTGAGGTGTCAGAAGTTGCTAGTGGAAGAGGAAGAAGCTGCCCATAAGAGGTGCATATTGCTAATTCTCCTCATCAAATAAAGTTATTTTTAAGTTTGTCGTATTTGACATGTGCAAAAAGGTTGGACCGTTTTCAAATCCTATCCTTCCCCCTTTTCTCTCAAAATTTTCCTCTTAGCATGAAGAAAGTAATTCTTTAAATTGTCTTTGAGAATGTCTGGGAGAAAGAAGATATCAGTAAAGTATTTTTAGTAATTTATTCTTTTCCATGAGTTAGTAAACCCTGCATATGGCGTAATTACTAATTTACTTCCAAAAGATGTAATGTAGACAACCTTTTTCCCCACCAGATATAAATGGTAAAAAAGGGGAAGAAGATACAGGTATAAGAACTTTTTTTTGATTTCTGGAAAAGAAAATAAAATTGTGGAAATCTTTTTTCTGTCAACAATCAACTTTCTTAGAGCACATGCATTGAAGAGGAAAATTGTTAGAATTTGGTTTATCAGTTCTAGTCTACTAAAGTTCAGTCTGGGGCTTTTTAGTTCCTTGATACAGGTGGTAACAGAACAGGTAGGTCCCCTAAGTTCAGTGTTATAGATTAATGACATAATTCTTCAGGAATAGCTCTTCAACATCTTACGAAAAGCAAAATGGAAGACGTTTGATTAGCTGATTTATTTCCTGATTCTTCACTAGGCAAGTCGAGCTTCTTGAGAGAAAGAGACAGAAAAAACTTAGGCAGAAGGAGCAGAAAGCAAAGGAACTAAGACCCTGGGAGATGGAAGAAGGTAAGCAGAACATGGATGATTCATTGGAGGATAACACCCCCGCTGAAACATCCAGCCCTAAAGCTGTTTTTGATATTGATGGACAAAATGCAATCATATCAACAGATCAAGTTCTTCCAGCCCTAGAACCCATTCCTTTCCCCAACCCTGAGGAGGGTGTAGATTACAGAGTTCAGACGGAGTTTTACAATCAATATTGTGAGCCAGGAACTAGTCAGAATGGAGAAAGACGAGTAGAGCAAGTTGATGGATGTCAGCGAATAGTTGTTGCTCGATGGAAGACTCCACCCAAATCACAGCGAGTGGTGCTTAATGGTTTCCATGCTAACCAGAATTCTCATGGATTTAAATCTGGAGGCACGAATAAACATGGAACAAACAGGGAAAGGATTGCTGCAATGGGTAATAGTAATAAAATGTGGAGCCGAAAATCTAAAGCAATAGATGATGGGGATAGTTTGCAAATTAAAGCAGGGAAACAAGCTACAAATCAACCGGATCAGAATAAGAACCCAGAACTTGTAATTGGTTCTATATCTGTCCCACTTGGAAAGAATCTGGCTGAAACCCATGATAGGTGCCCTGCGGAGTGTCAAACACCAAAGAACAATGTTCAGGAGAGTTTCAGCAAACATGATCATGTTCAGATTGTTGCAAACCGATCAACCATTAAATTTTGGAGGCCAGTGAGTCGACAAGAACGAAAAAGTTCACTGCCAGTCCAAAATGGTATTAAAGAAGTTGAAGTGATTGCTGAAAATGATGGAGTCCAGATTTCATCCAATGAAAGCTATCGAAGGTCATCTGCAGTAGATGGTAGCGATGGTGTAGTAAGAATGAATCTTTCTTCAACACTCAAGGAAAGCGTGCAACCAGGTGGCTTGCAGTTTGACGGCAATGCTGCCAAGGCTTTTCTTGCTGAGAGTAAGTTGGGATGTTTGATATATATATATATGCGTGTGTGTATTGGCTTTATCACTGAGTCCATTTTTACTGAATGTCTTTGATAAACATCTGATAGGGTGGAAGGAGGCTGTTGCAGGAGAACATGTGACATTGGTTCTCTCCTCGAACCCTAAGCCTCCAGGGTGCTCAGGGGTTGAAATTGATTCATCAGAGAAGTGGATGGTCAAGGCAGGGGCCTGTGAGGCTTCTACTGTTGGGGCTGCAATAGCCAAGTACAGAAAGAAGCCTGAAAGGGGTGCTAAAACAAAGTACATTCCAAAACAAAGGTCGGCAACCTAGGAGGAGGAGGAGAGATAAGGGAATATTTATTAATGAGATATGAACAGAGATTAGTAGGTCATGACTATATATTTTTTGCAGAGGTTCCAGTTTTACCAGTGGTCTTCTGTTGGAAAATTGAAGAAAGGTAAAAGGTTTTACCAGAAATGTTTTATGGTTTCTTTCTTTTTACTCTAAATTTTGGGTGTAATAAATTGGGGCTGATGCTATTGCAGAGGTCTTTTTTGGGGTCGAAGTGGAAGTTCATTTTTGTTGTTGTTTTTCTTTTACTTCTGTCCTGTGGGTAACTTTTTTGCTGGAGAGAAATTGGGCCTTTGGAGGACATCAAAACCAATCGTAATAAGACTAATATAATTCGTTTACTAATTATTATTCCATTTAACGATTTTAATAATTTCATTTAGCATCTAAACAAAAATAAAAAAGGCGCTCTTGGATTATGTAGTCACAAATTCCATTTTGGAAAGATTGATACAATGGGAATAAATTGAAAGGAATGTAGGACTGGAACACTCTTCTACTCTTTTATTACCTTTAACTGTGTGTTTGTAAATTGTAAACAACGCATTTCATTTATTTGGTTTTTTTTAATTTTTTTTATTTAAATTTTCCGTTTTTGACAAATATTTTAAATTCAAAGGTTAAAGAAAAGCTTAAAATTAAATTGAAAATTAAAATGATTTTTTAATTATAAAATGTTAAAATAAAATAAAATTTAGATTATTTTGTCTTATTGTCCCGTCGGCAATATATTTCAGAAAAAAACTTTGAAATGACTTGAAAGACTCAGAAAGAAAAAGAAAGGGTAACAAAGTTTATAGAAACTCAATGGGTCGGTTAGGGTGTAAATGAAGCTTCTCAAACTAATGTTACCATATTTATGTTGCTCAGTTGGTTTATTTAAGATAACTATTTGGATTTAGTTCAAGTATCATTTAGATTTGATTTAATTAATTCTTTACGGACAATAAATAAACTTATTTGCAGACACCAAACAAACATATCATCAAACATTTTCTCCACTATGCTTACAACAAACAAACAAAAAGTAATTAAATAAGCAATCTAATCAATTATTATTAAATTACACTCACATTGAGCGTTCAACTGTTTGATCACAAAACCTTTCAAAATAAGTGTTACAAAGATAGAAACAAAACCATGAAAAATCTTTGGGACAAAAGCATTGACAAGACTCGCAATTTCAGGCCACACTCCGGGATTAGGATTAATGATAATAGAAGCTGGAATTTAAAAATCAGAGCATGACTAGCTGCATTCAAGCAACAAACAAAAACTTTGAACATGAAGAAGCCCTAGTGTTGGGAAAACATTTGCAAAGCCAAGCTTCTGCCTAAGATAAAATTCTTACTTTAGAACCCTCCCCCACAAGAGCTAGAGGAATGGAGGTCCCGACTAATTATCCATTATGCCTCAACCATGCTGAAATGATTGAACATGGATTGCGACGTAGCAAAAGGATGGTGGGCTGACATCAGTTGCAGCATACTTATTAACAGTGCCAACAATGACAGATGGGAAGAGTGGTTAGCTAAAACTCTGTCTTCGAAAAGCTGGCTTAACTCACCAAAAATTCACTTCGCCCCCAACCTTTGGAATATGGCTGATTAGGAATGCCACAATACATGGGAAAACACCGGACTTGAAAATAACCATGTCCACCTTGCAATCTCCCACTCCTCACGCATCATTCCTTTGGTAGGAGTGTCATGGAGTAAACCACGACAAGGTTGGATTTCCCTATTAAATTTGATTCTATTCCGGTAAATTTATGTTGTCTTATTTTTAAGATTGCATGCAACTCTACTCAATTACGCAAGATAAGATCTAATCTTAATCAGGGTCTATTCAACCACCATTTAAACACATCAATCATGTATCAATAATATAGAAATATTTAACCAAGAATTAAGCACACATAATTGAGAATAAGAAACTAAGTATTTATTGCATAAAATAAAAATCAAACGACAAAATCTATCATAGGATTCATCTCCCTAAGCATTTAGAAAATTAGTTCGTGCTTGAAAATAAAAACATCCAAGAAATAGTATAACTAAAAGAAATAAAATAAAAAAAAACTCATGATAATTCCATAAGAAACCAACTGCGAATCTTTAATCTTGTCGGAGATTTGCTTCAGAATCGACTTCAATAGTGCTTTTCGAGTTGTTTTCTTAAATATTCTATGGCGGCTCACTCCTATCTTCTTATATTTGTCATATATATGTCTTAAAATGCATAGAAAACCTAAAAATCATGATTTTCTGTTGTTTGGTGCGTAATTCTGTGAAATCGACGTGGTCTACCACATGCTCGTATGGGTCACACGACCATGTGATCTAATTGCATGGCTCCTGTAACTTACTCCAACGCTTCAAATTTCACTCGTTTTTCACTCATTTTGCTCCCAAGTGCTCTATTAAGCATTAAAACATGGATTTATAGGATTAAAAGCATAAAATTCACAATTAATATCAAATAATCACCCAAAAACACATTAAAAATGAGGTTAAAACATATTACTTTTAGCAGCTTTATATTACAATTAGTTTAAAAATTTTGAAAGATAAAATTATTATGATAATATTAATTATTATATGTTACATATAATTTTAATTTTAGTTTTTTTAACATACTATTACTTATTACATTTCATCTATTGCAATTAATCAATGCACGGGTTTATGATTGCGACAATTATAATATATTAATGCACGTTGATCGTGATTTTATAACACATCCCAACAATTCGAACATCGAAACTATATACAATAATAATTTAAGGCATTATTTTTTATTAAATAAAATATATAAAAAGTTATAAATTTATTTGTAATATCAATTATAAAATTAAAATTACATAAAATCATAAATTAATAATAATATTATTAATGCATGAATATAAGATACACTATCAATCTGCACATTACTATATTTGTCACAATCATAATATATTTATGCACGAGTTAATACAACTCTAAATTAATTGTAAACTACTTCCTAGAAAAGAAATTGTAATTTAATATGACATTAAAGAACAAAAGCAATCTAAGCAGAGAATTTTAAAACATAAAAACATAAACATCTTCCCTATCTCAATAATTACCTGAAATTCAATCTCAACAAGAATTAACATCATTACTAAAGTTCACTCAAAGCACTCAAGGTGTTTAATGTTCAAGTAACGTGCACTCAACAGTCAAACAAGAAATACTATTACCATAGGCTTGGTTGAAAGTCAAATCTCCACCACTATATAACGAGATGATACACCAATCAAGAGGTCTTTTACGAGGTTGTAACGGAGCTTACGTTAAGGGTACAAAAAATGTCAAAAGAGGTGGTTACAATCGAGAGTCGAGTTGATAAGTTACCAAACCAAAAAATCAGTTGTTGAATTAAAAGAATTTACATCAACAAGAAATAAAGAGTGGATATGAGCTTTTATACAAAATATGAGACTAACTATTCAAGCTCAACAATTTTTTTATTTTGCTTTATTTTTTTTAAACAAAGAGTAATGCAAATGATGAAACATAGTCAGACAACTAACCAAATCGAATATTGGTATTAAGGAAGTCAATAAAAAAATTACAACATTAATGTAGGTTTTCAGGTTAACATGAATGATTGTTAAGTACAAAAATGTGTTAGGATCAACGGGGTTTACTAGGGGTTAATTCAACAGGTAAGCTGTTTCAAGGTTAGGTGGGTTAAATCCTAAGTGTCTCTATCATTTCAATATATCAAATCAACAATTTGGTCTCAACATATATAACTGAAGCAAGTTTTAGAATAACAAATCAAGTTGACATACTCACAACCAAGAATAAGTGAGCACAAAGAAAATTTGCTCTATAGGCTCAAAAACTCACAAAAAAATATGGTTTTGATGTTAAACTTGTAAATTTAAAATTTCAGAAAAAATCTTCAGTGCAAGGAGACAACCTAAAATAATAATTTTTGAAAAATGGTTTATCATGCTTGACTCTCTCGTGTCTTAAAGTATAAATCACACAACGCATAAAAATCCACAAATTAAAAAAAACTTTAATGTTAGGTTTGAGAAAATTACTTAATCACAAACAACAATTCAGGGACTATATCACACAAACATATAAAATCCTCCCTACACTTAAGATGTACATTGTCCTCAATGTACAAACAAATATAATCACAGTAAGCAAAGTATCATAAGAAAGGGAGAAAAAGAACTAAAACTGCCTTAAATTTGAATGATTTTGCCGAAATAGAGAAATCCAGAATCATAGGAGTTCTTAAATTAATTACATAGTTCCAAGCACACTAATAAGAAAATAAACAAAACAAAATAAGATAAATGTGACGAAACAAATAGAAAAACAATTGAAAAAATAACAAGAAAGTGCATAATAAAATAAAACATATAAATTCGAAAAAAAATAACAATAAAAATGAAAGTAAAACTAAAAATAAAAATAAATAAAAACATAAAACTAAATAAAGTCACTGATCGACATCATGGGAGATGTTACGATCGAAAGGCGTAGGTACAATGGGGGGATCGGGTGAAAAAATATGAAAATTCTGAAAAAATATGAAAATTCTGGCACATCTGTTGTAGATAGGTCTCAATGCGATCTTGCTAGCGCTAAAGCTGGTCGAAGTGCTTTAAATGTCGTTGCTCAAAGCGATCGATCCAATCTGAGTACTACTGCTAAATGCGATAGATGTCATAAAGCGTGACCGTATATGCAGGCGCAACAGTGGAGTGACTAGCCGGAGGACTGGGAATGGGTCGCGGTGGTGGTGGGAGGTCATCATCTAGATGCTCATCATCCTCAGTCTACTGAGTCGAATGTAGTAACACGTTCTAATCACCGAAAGCCCCTAGCTAACGGGTGACCATCCTAATATGTTTCATTATACTAAAGCCTTGTGGTGCCAAGCCCCCAATCAGATTGAGAGTGCCGATCTGCTCAGGGGTCTCGAGGAGGTCGAAGTAACGGGCTAGACATGTCACATATGGACCCATACAGATAGGTTCTTTCTATAGACGTTCACTCTGATGCCAACAACACTGAGCCACGAAGTGGGCTATATCAATCGGGTATTGCTCGTGTATGCTCCATAAAAAAGTACACATATAAAGTGCCCACGATGCTCATACTCTTTTTCTGACCAGTCAAAGTGTGGGCCAAAATAGCATAAATGTAGCGCAGAGTTGGGGTAGGTAGCAAGTCTTGGACTGGCTCGGATTGTACAAAGTAGCAATCTCAGAAATGTCAGACCAGTAGAGAGGGTTCAGTCGATGGATGTGCCGTGGGAGGGTAGAGAACTCAGCCATAGCCAAGAAATCATCAGAATATATGCCGAGAGCAACTCCGAATCCCATAATACTCAAATGCCAAATGATGCCCCAAGACAAAATGAGATTGCTCGAGATTCATCCCCTGATGATAGCACAGTCTATAGGAATAATGTGGAGCAAAACTTGAAAGTAAGCTCAGTATACGTCGGATCCACAATCGCAAAGAACTGTTCTCATGGTATCGCGTCCAATAAAGTATGAACATGTGCGGATAGACCCACAGTCTGAAGGGATTCACAGTCGATACACCGTCCCAAACCCAATGATTTGTCCTTCAAGTGCTAGTACCTCTCTTCATGGGGTGGATGGTTGAATGTGAGGTATCAGTGTCAAGTGATTAAAGTCTGAGATGAGGAAGATGTGGTCCCAACAAACTTTCGTTTCTTAGACTGAGGTACCTTACTTTTCCCCCGTGTATTTGGCATTATGTACCTAAAATAAGATTTAACAATAAGATGTATCAAACTATTGTCGGTAAGCATCACAAACCATGAAAAACAATACACTATAGGGTCCTAACTACGTGCTCAAAATGATTCATATTCAACAATAACAAAGGGCACTAGTATTCAATAAAACACCAAGATCAGCTAAAACAGAGCACCAGCATTAAAATAAACTAAACTAAATTCAAACAACGAATTAAGCAAAGCTAATCTAAAATTTATGAAAAACTAAACAATCAAAAGATAAAAAATAGAAAAATGAAAATGAAATTACTAATAATAATCATAACCTATCATAATAATAATAATAATAAACAATAATAAAATAAACAAAAGACATGGATGTTTGGGTGTGTTGGTATCGAAGGCAGCGTGGGGGTGGCATCCGGTGGTGGCAGGAAAGAAAATGGAGGGATAGCTGGTAGGGTACAGCAGAGTTAGGGTCGATGGTGGAAATGTGTTTGAAGGTCGGCAATTTACAATGAGAAGAGTGGACGGTTGAGGGGTGAACGACGGCGTGGGTAGAGGGGGAAATTAGTGAAGAGAGGTTACAATGTGATAGAACGGTGAGTTACAGTCGGTGGTTGCGTGACAAAGACGGCGGCGGATAGGTGGAGAAAAAAAACCAAATGACGGGTTTTTTTATGAAAATAATATATATTATATATAATTAATTATGTAAATGGTATGGGTTGAAGATTGTAATACCCAATTTTAGCCCGGGCTCACATATGGAAACATAATCTTCAAGGATATATAATCTTAGATATGATATGCAATCTTAGATATGATATGTAATCTTAGATATGATATGCAATCTTAGAAGATATGATTTTGTAATCTTAGAGATTTAATTTGTAGATACCTTTTAATCTTAGCCGTTGATGTGATTAATCTGTACCGTTGGATTTGGGGAGGCTCAACTATAAATAGATGCCTCTCCCTTCATTGTAAAGGATTGAAGTTAGGAGTAATAATAATTCTTAAGAGTATTCCCTCAAATTTCTCTTTCTCTTGCGTTTTTATTTTCTTTGGCGTGTTTAATAGGGTCTTTTTGACTTCATTTATTTGCGGATTTAGGCCCAGAATTTATGTCAAAGCTCGATTTAGTCTTTTTTTTTATTTTTTAATTTTTATTTATTTTTATTAAATTTGATTTTCTTGTTATTAAGTTATTATTATTACTATATATATACATACGCATATTTTTTTACAATAATATATATACATACATTTGTTTAAAAAAAACTTTTATAAACACATGCACATATTATATATATATATATTATTCTATTTGCATAACTTTTATATACATATATATACATTTACATTTTATAGACATATGCATTTTTTATTTCCTAACTTTTATATGCATATATATACACTTTTATATTTTTTTACTTTGATAAATATGTATATACGTATGTTTTCTTATATTATTCTTCATAATTTTTTATATATATTTTTTTCTAAATTAATTAATTTCAATATATGTAATTATTATTATTTGTTTTTATATATATGTAATTATCTTTTTTATAATCTATATATATGTAGATAATTATTTTTTTATATATGTACATGTATATATTTATATATTTTTTCTAATGAATATTTTTTTATATTTATATATATATACATATATATCTATGTTTTTTTATTTTCAAAAATGCTTAAATACATACTTATATTTTTAATGCATATTTTATAATTTATATGTATATGTTTATATATTTTTCTTTATTGTATTATGTATTTTGTTTGTACAAATTTATAATCCAAAATTTTATATGTAAATCATATGTATGTCTTTTATTCTTCATAATTTCAATGTATATATTTTGTATTTTTGTATTTTTTATTTCCTTCATTTGTTTATTGATTTATGTTTTCATTTATATTTTGTTCATTTATTTGATACTTTGCATGTCATGGATTTTTTTTTGTATATTAATTTCGTTTATTTATTTGTTTATATTATTTCGATGCCATTGTTGTATTTGTTATTGTGACATTTATACATACTTTCAATATAACATTACGTCATCTTTTTACTCGAATTTAAAAATGGAAAATTTTCAAAATAGAGATAATACTCGTATTTAGGATTTTCAAGAAAATTGAGCCCTAACGTATTGGGTTCCAATTTTCTTCGTTAAATCTAATAATCGAGAATTGCTCTTTAATCAAACAAAATAAAACTTGTCATCGGGAATTTAATATGTTGTGTCCTAACGTATTGGATGTGACACGTTGATTTCTCGAGATAAAGATTTTTTTTTAAAATAAAGGAAATATTGAATGTTTGGGATTTTAAGAAATCGTGCCCTAACGTATTGGGCTACGATTTCTTCATAAATTTTTGAACAATTAAATATTTTCTTAAATTTTATTACACGAGTTTTTTTGGACTAACTCATCTTGAAGAAAATAAAATGCTGTGCCCTAACGCATTGGGTGTGATATTTTTCTCTTTTTTTTTTCAAAATGAGAAAGTCTTAATAAATAATTTAATTTAACTAAGGATAGTATTTATTAACTCTCGACATTAAGACACGAATTAATCAACTTGGTACCAAATTTTGGGCGTTACGAGGGTGCTAATTCTTCCTCGTACGTAACTGACTCCCGAACCTGCTTTTCTAAAACTCGTAGACCAAAGTTATTTTAGGTGATCCAATCACACCTCAATAAAAGATTGGTGGTGACTCCCGCTTTCATCGACAACTAATTTTTATTTTTTTCCAAAAATAAAAATGGTTTCGATAAATATTATTTACAAAAAATGATAAGTTTGCTACAGTAACTCATAGTGTCGCGACACTACCTCAAAAAATTCTGCAATCATGACCAAATTATTATACCAAAAAAAAATAATATTTTATGTGGTGTCGCGCCAAGCTAAAGAGACACCAAAATTATATAATATTTTATTGTATTTTTTTAAATCATATATGATCAAAACGATAATGTGGTGTCAATGTATAGTAACTTGACATATATGATCAAAACAATAAAGTATTGTCAGGAATTGAGAGAGAAAATATGGAGAATTGAGAAGATACAATGGTTAATGAGAGAAGGGAAAAAAAGAAAAGAGAAATCTGAAGAAAAAAAAATACAAAAGTGACCCTTGTGTGATTGGTCATGTCAATGATTGGTGCGACACCAGTTCCCGATGCCACCCCAACCATTGACATGATGAATCACACAAGGGTAATGGGTTTGAAAAAAATCTAAATTTTGTTTACCCCTGTAAGGTCCTTTAGATCCCAACAAAGATTTTTTTTTTTTCATTTTGTGCAACAAGTTGGTAGCAAGATATGTATGTTTTTATTTAGTGATAAATTATAATATAAATAAATTTGTTGAAATATGTTGTGGTGGGGCATTGGTTTAGGTCAACATAAAACTTGTGTGAGGAGTTTAGCTTTTCGAAAAAGGTCTGTGATTTCTGTTTATTTTTGTTTTTAGAATTATTTTTAATATAATACAGCCAATTTTATATATGTTACAATATTTAGTTATAGTGTTTGTATGTGTTGGTAGCATTGAAATTTTATATTTGTTAAAATATAAAGAGTGATTGTTATATTTATTTTTTTGGTTGAAAAAATAACAATTATACGATTACATTCACTGGTTTCATTACAATACTAAGATTTTATTACAATCCTCTAATAAAATGTCCTTTATTGCCTCTAAATGAGCAATAAACAATTGTAAACTAGCAAGTCAAGTGGTTACTTTGGCCATGCAATCTGTAGCTTCATTTTGAGATCTCAGCACATGACGTAATCATATTTTCCATTCTTGGTGCATTATTCCATGAATCAACAATAATTCCACCATTTATTTTTTATTTGTAATATAAATACAACTATACATTTGATAAAATTTAGTTATTTATAAAGTTAATAATATTATTAAAAGTGAATCATTTATATACAAATGTATGGGGTATTAAGAATATTTTATATATTTATTTCAGTTTTTTATATTGATTTTTAACCATGCAAGTTTATCGAAATGGAATCTTTATTAAAATTTACCCATCACACTGTGTTAAGGATTTTTGAATGGGTAAAAACAATTTAAAAATCAATCTTATTTATTTATGTAGATGGCACAATATGTCTAAACGTTCATGCATGAAAGGATTAATTAGTAATTGCAAATATTGCATGTCACTTGTAAATAATATTTTTTCAAGTTTTTTTTGTTTGTTTGGTTATTAGATATTTTAATTGGTGATTGGATAGGTGTAACACCCCTAACCCATACTCGTCGCCGGATTAGGGTTACAGAGCGTTACCGTACAAGCAAAACATTACAACATACATTTCATACATTAATATAAACATAACATAAATCATTCATTCACATACATATCATCCCTAAATCGGGCCCTCGAGGCCCTAGAAACACCTTAGAAACAATTCAGCACCAAATTGAAAACATTTGGAAAGTATAAGAAAAAGTTAGAAAAATTTGACTGCAGAGGTCACACGGCCATGTGCCTCACACGGCTGAGGCACACGTCCGTGTCTCAGGCCGTGCAACAATCGAAATAGAGACACACGGCTGTGTCCCAGCCCCTGTCCTCACTCGTGTAACTTTATGAGTAGGGTTACATGGCCAAGTCACACGCCCGTGTGCTAGGTCGTGTAGCTGTCGAAAAAGCCCCACACGACTGTGTACCAGGCCGTGTGCTAGGCTGTGTAACTACTTGACTTGCACGCAATATAACCTATAGGCGGACACACAGTCGTGTCACTAGGCTGTGTGTCACACACGGCTAATTCACACACCCATGTCGCTAGGTCGTGTGGACATGAATTTGCCCAAAATTCAAGCCAATTCCATCACCAATTCATGCATATGCCTAAAAACCTTTTGTACATATAATCAAGGCGTCAAAACATGACCAAAACCTATGTGAAATGACTAATTCAATAATCCAAGATCATTCAACCAATATACCATACAAGGCACCTCAAATGCATTCATCTATAACTTACCTAAACATGCAAATATTTGATCACATTTTCATCATCAAACAAAATTCAACTTCTAACAAATCATGTCACAAATATGATCATTAACATTTCATCACAAACATGCTATTTGAGCCATACCATTCATGCATCACAAGTACCCAAAATGACATAGTTTGGCAAGTATCAAAAGGTACCAAATCCAAACAACTTATACATGCCAAAAATAATCAACTAACATTCAACTAACTACCAAAACAAATCCACCTATGCATGCCATTATAACCTTGGCCAAAACATAAAAAAAAACTACCGAAATTTATGTTGGATAGTGTGATAGATCTCCGACAAGCTTCCAAACCGATTGAGCTTCCCATTATCTAAAAAACATATGAAAGATAACTTAATGCTTAGTAAGTTCGTAGAACATGAAACATGACTTACCATTTCATTAAATAACATTAAGTACAAGCATAATGTAATCCAACCACAAGCTTGGCATAAGCCTAAGCACCATCATCAACACACAAGTTAGTGCATTCATACATAATTCATTTGAATTAAACATATGATGTTTCATTTCCATGTGAACATATATCATTTAACCTTTCCATGAACATATGCATATTACTATATGAGCACATACCTTTACAATCCTTTTCATTGCCCTTTGAACCATATAGAATAACATCGGATACTCGAGAAAGCTCACACGAAGTGTGCTTAAACATATAATCATAATCTTTCCTTTACATTGTTGCTCACACAAGTTGTGAAATGGGTCTGCTCACATGAGCTGTGGGTCGGAATGTAGGCTACACGATGCTGCTCACACGAGTTGTGGAGTATCCGTAACAAATGCAGGACCTCAACCATCAGTAGGACATTCAAGACCAGCACCCGAAACATGAAATCCCTAATGACATGTTATTTGTATCCTATGAATTCCTGATGTTCAACTGGGATTCAATAACCGTCATTAGGGGTGAGCATTTGACCGAATCGAATCGAATTGAATCAAAAATTTTTGAATTAATCGAGTTTTCAAATCTCATTTTATCATCCTAACTTTATTTGAAGTTTTATCGAATCGAATCAAGTGAGATAGAATTCGAATCGAATCGAATGGAATATTTTTTTCGAGTTAAATTTAAAAATAAAATAAAATTAGTGTTGTTTATTTTTATGTAATTTTTCAAAAAAAAATTCTTTAAAGTTTTTAAACATGATCATACAACAAAAAATTGAAGTAAATAAGTGAATAAATAAAAGCAACACAACATCAACCCAAATAAACAACATGATTCCAAATAAACAACAAAAATAATACAAAAAGATTATAATAAAAAACATAAGCAAAATTACAAAATGCAATAGAAACCTACACCAAAAGAACACAACAAAAGTCCAATTAACCAACAGCAATAACAAACCAAACCAAACTAATAACAATAACACATCAGTTCAAAAACCATTATAGAAATATTTAACTTTTTTCTTGTGCTTCAAACACCGTTGATAATCTTGAAACATCTAGTAAAAGTATTGAATGAGTTAGTTAAATAATAAAAAAAATTGCAAAAATAAATTAAATAAACATTTAACTTTATAAACTAATGCTAAGTATGTTACCTTCTTGATCTTCGGGTATTTTGGATAAGTCTAGCAAATGTAAAAACAAAGTTGTTAGTTAAATTATGGGAATGCTTACTAATATAAAGAATACAAAAGCTTATTTTATAAATTAAAATTTATATATTACCATCTTCCATTGTTTGAAGTTCATCAAAATAATCTTCAAGATTGATGGCATCATTAGATTTCCGAAGCCAATCTTGTGTGCAAACCAAAGCTTTGACCATGAGAGGAGTTAGAGAACTTCTAAAACTATCGAGAACACGTCCACCCGTGCTAAATGCACTTTCCGAGGCAACTGTTGAGATAGGAATAGTAAGAATATCTCGAGCCATTTGTGCAAGAAGAGGGAATCTAGGACTGTTCATTTTCCACCACAATAGTAAATCAAATGAACTTGAATTGTTTACTTCTTCATCCTCACCAAATATCTATCCAAATCAGATTTGCTTTCTAATCCAACTTGTTTCTTCTTCTTAAGGGATTTTTGTTTGGCCAAGCCCGTTTTCATTTCTGACTGATCTATTTCCATTGAACTGCAAAGATTTGTCGAAGAGCTAGATCTACCTTCAAACAATTCAATTCTCCCGGCATTAGAAGAATACTCATTAAACAAGCAATGCAAATCTTTATCAATCATTTTCATAATGTCATTAGCAACATTAGGAAAAAGCAAGTTGACCCCAAAGTCCAAAAAACTCATTTTACATCACAGATCAAAGATGACGCCAAGTAAACTAGCATGTTGATCTTGTTTCCTTCACCCCAATACTTATTATATTTCTCTCTCATTTTTTGAAGTCATAGAAATTATGTCTAGATCTCCACAATCTTGCCACCCATCAAAAAGACAATGCACATCTGTCAATACTTCAAAAAGTGAATGAGAGGTAACATGCAAAGATCCGGACACCTTCAATGTAAGATGATAAAAAGGCTCTAATACTTTTATAATTCTTCGAACAATTATCCAATCATCAAATGTAGGAACTCCATCTCCAGCAGTAAGGTCAAGAAAAAAATTATGGTCATTACGTACATATGATTCAAATGCACGCTCATATTTTTCAGCCACCTTTAACATCATATATGTTGAGTTCCATCTAGTAGGCACATCTAAACACAATTGAGCCTTACTATCTATCATTTCTTCTTTTACCCGTTGGTTGAATTTTGTCAACCTCGATGGTGATGCTCTTATATACCTCATAGCACCTCTAACTCGATCCA
Source organism: Gossypium hirsutum (assembly GCF_007990345.1). Taxonomy (NCBI): domain Eukaryota; kingdom Viridiplantae; phylum Streptophyta; class Magnoliopsida; order Malvales; family Malvaceae; genus Gossypium; species Gossypium hirsutum. Next base: position 36,643,871 of record NC_053444.1, read on the forward strand.
CAGACACAGAAGCATCCTTAATACCGTATTGCACAATGAGATTAAGAATGTGTGCAACACATCTCATATGAATAAATCTTCCATTTGCAACAGAAGCATTTTGATGATTCAATTTATTTCTCAATTATTCAATGCCAACACCATTGGCGGATGCATTATCAATTGTAATAGTGAAGACCCTCTCAGTCCCCCAATCTCGAAGACATTTTTCAATGGCTTGACCTATGCTTTCACCTCTATGAGCAGATATTGGGCAAAAATTTATAATCCTTTTTTGCAACCTCTACTCATCATCCACCCAGTGTGCTGTTAAAGCCATATAAGATATCCTCTGAAATGAAGTCCAAGTGTCTGTCGTCAAACAAACTCTACTTATATCTTTTTCAAAATAATTCTTCATCACACTCTTCATGGAGTTAAATAAATCAAGACAATCCCTTCTAATTGCCCAACGAGATGGAAGACTAAACCGTGGGCATGCTATAGAAAGAAAGTATTTAAAACCCTCTCCCTCTACAATTTTAAAATTTAGTTCATCCATAATTATCATACGAACCAATGCTTTTCTAACAGCATCTTTATCAAACACCCAAGTTGATAAATCCGTTGTTTCTTGGCTAACCTTCACAAATGTTAATTCTGATTGCTTCGGATTAGAAGTATTACCTCGAGGTCTTTTTAGGCATGCTTTCAAATGGTTATTCAAATTTGTTGTAGAACCCAAAGTTGATTCCATTGTGTAAGTAACATCACATGCATTGCACCTTGCTCTCTTCTCCCCCTCTTCAGTCACAAATTTGGTGAAATGGTTCCAACAAGCTACCCTTGGAGTAATCTTTTTTTCAAACATTTTCCTTGGTTGTTGTTTGATCATCTCTACTTAGAGAAGAATTTTGTGAACTTTGAGTTGAACCATCTCGCTTTGGATCACTCATCTACAAGTAAACATTTGTTGCAATCCGTAACCATGACCAAAAATTGGTTTAAAATCAAACTTAATAAATCGATTAAATTAAAAATTAATTAATATAATAGTACAACAGTGCAAATTAAACAAAAAAAGTATGTTAAACTACATTTATAAAAAATGGTTGAATTGTTTTATTTTTATAATTATAAGTTTTTGAATATATAAAATAATAACTAAATTGGAAATTTTTTTAAAAGCATAATAATACAATACAAAAGCATGGTAGGATGAGCAAATCGCTTGTGATGTTCTGGTATTCATTGAAAATACGAGATGTGGCCAGTAAACAAATTAAAATATGAGATTGAATTTTACAGCTATTATTTTTACTTAAACTACATAAATATATGCAATTTTATATTAAAATAAATTTGAATATAGCTCACGTTATTGAATTTAAACCTATGATATTTATGCAAAAAAATTGTTAATTGAGTTTATCTATAGTCACTTAAAAAACTTCAACTGTTGCATTTAATTGAGTTTTCTCATTTTAAAATTACAAGAATCAAAATGCATTTCGTGGTATAATACAAGGAGTTGTATAGTATTTTTACCATAAATTAAGAAGGAACAAAAACAAATACAATCTCTTAAGAGTAAAAAATGAGCAACCAAAACTGGTTATAAAAACAGGAACAATGACATTTCTGATTTGAATATGTAAGTCAGGAATATATGGAAATTGCAAGGAAAACCCACTATCCAACCCCAAAAACCTCTACACATCGTGCATGTACAATTCCGAAATGAATCGGTACATAAATGAGAAACCAAAATATATAAGCACTATCATGATTCATGTCATCTAAAAGACTTGTGTCCGCCATAAATCACAATAAATCACAAGAAAATAAAAGGGGGTTCTCGTGAATGGAAATGGCAGTAGAACATAGGACACAAGCTCTGTTTGCAGCCAGCCCTTTGTTTGCAGCACTCTAAAAGGCCTAAAATCTATCCTTTCAATTGATGGTCCCGCTAGAAGCCTTAGATTTAGGAATTAGGACCATATATTGCCTCACATACAAAGACAAAATTTTAAACACACAAAGAGCAACAATTTCTGACTTTCTGCTGTTTACCAAGACTAGGATCAAGTGTGGAGCAGTATAGGTAATTGGGAGACTCCATTTATTAATGTACGAACAAATAAAAAATAGAAGACTATCAAACCCTAAACCTATTTTGTATGTTTTTTTTTCTAAAGGTACCAAATAAATAAAAGCATCAATTAAAATGAAAGGCATGCTTGTGCAATACAGGTTTTACAACTTTAGCTTGAGAGTAGTCTTACCTAGTTGCTAAAAACTTTTTGGATGAATGTTTAAAAATAAATTATCAACTTTACAGACTCCATAAAATAAGCTTTTGGAAGGGGAGAAAAACAACAACAACAAAAAAAGATTTTGAAATCTGCTAGAAAAATAATAACAATAAACAATTTTTATATTGTGATTTTAACAACAGCCCACTCAATAGGACATGTCTTGGAACTTTAGAAAGTGTGAAATTAATCTCAGGTGACTAAATATCCACTTAGGTACTGAAAGAAAAGGGGTTGAAAGAAAGATCAAGAACAATCAGTGATTTTGAAGAATTAATACTATTGAAAGATGGATCATCTTCTAAACCACAAGCTGACAAGTGCAACTCTAACAAAGAAGGAAGTTTGAATGTTACCTGTACCCAATCAGTTGCTTTAGAAAGATTCGCAGAGCTCAAATCAAGGTACTGCAATGAAGAAAGTCCAGAAACCCATTGAAGACTTTTGAGATCGTATATAAATACAGTGTAAGGAAAGGAATAAAAGTTAACATACCTTTGAAATTCAAACGTAGAAGACGTAGAAGCACCGCTCTAAGCCTCTAACCTCTAATTCTGGAATTGGGTGGAGCCGTCAGCCGTGGAGGATCGGAGGTGGATCGGTGGAGGTGAAGATTTTCGAATTGGGAAAAAAAGGGAGGAGGGAGGGCACAGACTTAGTTAGGGATTTTGGAAGTGGTTTTGTTTTAAATGTAGTGTATTTTAAAAATAAAAAAAATATAGTTTATATTTGGTTTATTCGAATTATTCGAGTTATTCAAAATCGAAAATTCAACTCGACTCGAACTCGAAATTCGAAAAAATATTTGAGTTGATTCGATTAACTCGATTCGAATAATTCAAAATTCAATTTTTTTTTTTATTTTTTCGAATCGAATCGAATTTTGCTCACCTCTAACCGTCATAGCATGATTTTGGATATACATTGTTCAATAGCACTTTAAATACATATTAACATATAATTAAACAACATAAACATAATAATCCATACATACGAACTTACCTCGACAACTAGGGCGTAAAAACGAGATTGACTAATCCGAGGCTTTAGCTTTTCCCCGATCTAGATCCGTACGTGACCTGTCTTTATCTAAATAGACAAATTTAATCCATTTAATACTTCTATTATTCAATTCGGTCCACATTTCATATTTTTGCAAAATTACTATTTTTCCATGAACATTTTAACTTTTCACAATTTAGTCCTTAAGCTCATAAATTGAAATTTAAGCATTTTAATCCTCCATTTAAGCTAGTCGATTTCATTAGGGACCTATATCAACTCATACAAACCATCATTTCATAAATTTAACTTGATCTTTTACTAATTTTACAAACAAGTCCCTAAATGCCATTTTTATCAAAAATCACTTTACAAAACTTGTTTATTTATCAACAAGGACTCATAATCTTTCATTAAACATCAAGAATCACACAAGAGCATTCATAGCACAACCCTAAATCTTTAACAGTTTTGCAAATTGATCCTCGGGCTAGCTAGATTAAGTTAAAACGACTTCAAAAACATAAATATCATTAAAAACAGGATAAAAAATCATACCATGCAAGAGATATGAGTGACCGAATGCTCCAAGCTATTTATCTAACGGTGGTTTCAGTTAAAGCATGAAAATAATGAAAAAGATGATAACTTTTACTAAGTAATTATAAGTTTATTTACTTAATTACTTTTTTAACCTTTGTTTTTAACTTAAAAATCACTTAATTTGTATCCATAAAAGTCCACTAATTATTTGAATGATCTAATTACCATCTAAGTCCTCTGACTTTTAAGTTTCATAGTCATTTGGCCCTTTTAACAAATAGAATTCTATTTTTGCACCTTTTACTATTTAGTTCTTTTCACTTAATTAAACATGCAAACGTCAAAATTTCTTAACAAAATTTTAATACGACCTTACTAATGTCCCATAGACATTAAAATAATATTAAAATAATAATTTACTTATCATATTTGTGGTCTCAAAACTACTATTCTGATTTCACTAAAAGCAAGTTGTTACAACAGGGATATTATTGCATTCTGAATACAAGGGTGAATGCACCAGGATACGAGTCAGACTCGCGTATTTTGACTTATTTAACTATTGTGGGTTTTAGCACAGCATCACTAATTAGGCCTTGGATTGAGGTTGGATTTAATATTAGCCTTGGTTAAAAGGTAGCGACCGGAGATGTAATAACCCTATACCCGACTTGATTATCAAATTAAGTATAAGAATGCCACATTGATTACCAGATTAAAAGACTATTATATCCTAACGATAGAAAAAATATTGTATATTTAATATTTTGATTTAACCATCATAACTTTTTTGGTACTACAGTACGGGACGAGCCCGGATGAATCTTTCGAGCATTCATGCAATTAAAATAACTTATGAAAAATAGGTTCCAAGTATCGATATTGGGCATGAAGTATCGATATCGTTGTTGTAGGTATCTGTTCCCCTGTCAAGTATCGATAATGTTTTGACCTTTGAAGTTTCAAAAAATCAGATTAAATCCATTAGTATCGATACCTAGGTTTAAGTGTCGATAATTGCCACTAAATATTAGTACCTTGACTATGGTATCGATACCAAAATAGGTTTCTGTCATTTGGAATGCAGGGTAATTGCTAACTTCTAGACTTTATATATTTAAGTCCCTACGCACCAATTTCTTCAACATATCTAAACCAATCCACAATTTCAAGCACATAAATCAATTATAACATCAACAATTTAAACTTAACTTAAGCATGTTATGAATTTGGATTAAATTCTCAAAATAGATCAATTTTATATAGTTTATATATTAGTCCTTCATATCCATATCCTGTGCCAAAATACCTCTGTACATGCCAGACTATACCAAAAGTTAGTATCATACTCTTCTCCAATCTTGGCGATGTGATGAGATGAGTAGCTCACTATCTTTGTCCTAGCTTGTCTGATTTAGTTTCTATAACAACCCGATTTAGACCCTATTCAGACATAGCATTTCGGGACCACAAATCTGAGTCAAAAAAATATTTTAATATTATTTTGTGGGTTTATTATGTGTGAATTTATATCCATGAAATTTTCGTGTTTTAATTTTGTTGTTTGAGTGCCGATTTAATAAAAAGGGTTTAATCGCGTAAAATGAAAATTTAGAGGTTAAATCCAAAAGGGCTGAATAGTGGTTGTTCTTTTAATATGGAGTCTTTATTTTTGTAATTTAGCCATTTATAAGATAGTGGGTGGCAATGGACTAAAATGACCTTAGTGTATATGTTTTATATTTTAATTAGTAAAGGTTAATTTTGTAATTGAATAATAATATATATGTTATAATAAATAAAATAAAAAAGAGCTATTATGTTCATCTTCTTCACCGAATGTTGAAAAGAAAAAGAGGGTTTGAAAGCTTGAAACATTCGGCCATTGTTGGAGCTTAAATTAAGGTTAGTTTTTGATCGGGTTTTGATAATTTTTACGTTTTTAAGATCGTTGCTTCGTGTTCTTCAAAACCCATGCTTTAATTTTTGGAATTTATGATGATTTTGTGATGTTCCATTGATGATAGTTTGTGATTTTTGTTGGTTGATAGTAGAAAATAAAAGATATGTTATAGATTATAATGTTTGTTTTTGAATTTTTGATGAATTTGATTATTTTGAGTTAAATTGTAAGAAATATTAAATTGAGGGACTAAAATGTGAAATAAACGACATGCAAGGACTTATATGAGACTAGGGAATATTCGGCCAAACTACATTGTGATTAATTTGGAATATTTTGTGTTTTGTGCAATTTGGACTGAATTGTAAAAATGTTAAATATTAGGGGCAAAATGGTAAATTACCCATTTATGTGTTTTTGGATGAAATTGAATGAAATTATGTTTGAATGAGTTAAATTTGAATGTGTTTAGATCAATAAATAAAGAAATCGAACTTGGATCGGGGGAAAAATAAAGTCGTCGATTAATCGTTTTGTTCCGGTTTATCGCTATCCGAGGTAAGTTTATAATCAAATAGATGTTATAATTTCTGAATAAATATTAGTTACATATGCCGAAATGAAAGTATGCAAATATATATATAGCTGAATATGTTTTAGTCGGAAAGTAGAAATAGACGTGAATGTGATTTATCAATATTTAGCACTAAGTGTGCGAGTATGGGATAGCTACAGCTATATGAACGACACTAAGTGTGTGAAACTAAAATGATGATGTTGAATAATAGGCACTAAGTGTGCGAAATTAAAATGATGATGTTGAATAACGGGCACTAAGTGTGCGATACCGAGAGCAATTTGGTTAGATGAGAAAGAGCACTAATTGTGCAACTTTATTATGGCATCGACCAATTATTTAGTACATGATAGGTCAAGTATGAAATGGTTGAATAATACATGATGTCAAGGTAATTTGGTTATTTCAATTGTGATAAGAAAATTTATATGAGGTAAATGAAAGTATATGAGTATATGAAGGTCTATATTCGGCCAAATGGTAAGTATATGTGATATTGTAATTGTGAATTATATGCATCTATATATGAATGAGTACATTTGGTAAAGAGTGGGTATATGATTTGAAAGTAAAAAAAAAATAGGTACGTTTTTATTTACACGTATATTCGGCCGAGTTGAAATTGATTCATAGTTACATATTAGATAATTAAATTTTGCAAGCTCAAATGTATATATATATGAATATGATTGCATTATTCGGTTTTGTTATTGAATTATTAATATTATTGAATTGTCTAATTGATTATGACTTACTAAGCTGTCATAGCTTATGGTATATGTGTGTTTCCTTCGGTTTTATAGATTTTGGAAGCTAGTTACGGGCTCGGGGATCGTCAGCAATGTCAATCACACTATCGTCCGTCCATCCGTATTTATAAAAGTTAAATATAAAATCTATGGCATGTATAGGCTAAACTACCCTTTTGAATATATATTTTGAATGAAATGTGTATATATAATAAGCCATGCGAAAATGGCTTGTTTATTTTGTTATGAATGGTTTCATGTTTTGATTAAATATTATGGTTGATGATTTGGCTATGTTTCGTAAATGGTTGAGATTAATATAAAATTCTTTGACTTGATTTATTATATATATGAGAATAAGATGCTAATTTAATATCTTTATATTCGGTAATTGAAATTGAATTTGGATTATCATTCACTATGTGAAAGTTGTATATTGATTTACTGTGATTATAGGGTAGTTGAAATTGGTTATTTGCATAATGAACCTGGTTTATGAAATTGGTATTATAAATGACCTTTGATTCATTGGGAGAATAATTATTACTAATATATATATAGGATCGGCGTTGGTATGTTTGGCATGAAAATGTTAGATGTTGTTGAATTTGACATTGGTTAAAATAAAATTATATTTGGCTAAAGCTTGAAAAGTTTACCATATGAATAGTAACTTTATTTATTTGATGAACAAATATTTATATGCAATTTGATCAACAGTTTTGTGTATTTGAATAATAATATGTGAATATACTATGAAATTATATAAAGGCTCATGGTATATTCGACCCAATGTTTATAAATGTTTGTATTTATAAGGTTTGGTATAGGTACATATGTTAAAATAAGTAAATTTTAAATGTGAGTTTTATATACATAATTGTGTCGTTGTTGTTTATAATTGATTTGTTAGTCAAGTAGGCGAAATGAGGTATGACCAAAAGTGGTGTTTGAAATATTTTGCATAATTTTTAATTATGAGTTATGTGTTTACGAATATGTTCGATGCATGATATGAAATGACTCGTAATAAGTTGATATTACCTTTTTGATTTAAGACTTGGTTGGTTTAGTAGGTTGAACATGTGTACATCTATGATTATTCGAATTTGAATTTGGTTTGGTAATACCTCGTAACCCTATTCCGGCGACGGTTATGGGTTAGGGGTGTTACAGTTTCTACCAACGCATTGAAAATAAACACTTTAAGCCGGTGAAGGCTTAGTAAGTATAACAAGAATTTAGATCTTTTAATTAATAATGACTAGTATATTCTTAATAAACATAAACTTACTTCATTTCAAACCTAGTCCCTAATGTTCAAAATTTTACCCTTGCAAAGCTTACCATGACTTGCCATCACATTTTATCAATTTCTTAATTTATATTTCATAATGTAGCCCAATCTAGATTAAACTGAACACTTAGAATATACGGAACAAATACAAAGGTGCATCGAGGTACATTTGCGTAGCAGTGAGCATCGTAATTTTTAATAGAACAGTAAGCGTACTAAACTTCCTTTATGACATGCCTCTACATCCCAATATCTCTTATCTCATCTACATGGGCTTCATTTTTTATCGAACCATAGCATTTATTCAGTCAAGAAATATAATATAACTTTTTAGTTCTCACAATTTGGCCCTTTTTTTCACAATACAACATGACTTGTAAATTTACTTCGTATTTAATGGACAAAACATAACCACTTTATCATTTTTCCATTTAAGTCCTCTTTTAACAGTTTCCAGTTTGATGACATATTTTGTCTATTTGACTATTTAGTCCCTTTTTCAATTGTCAACATAAAATATTACATATTCACAACATAAAATAGAATTTAAATATTTTACATAAATTTTCACTAAGGTTTATTATACATATCAAAATAATACTAATAATTAAATTATTCAATTAACATAATTTATGATTAAAATTTATGCCAAACAAGGTAAAATTCTTGAAGTACTTACAACAAAGGCTTGGATAATGAATTTTTCTTTTTCTTACTCATTGATCACTTCTTTTCCTTTGTCTTCAATTTGAGTCTTACATTTCTTCTCTTTTTCTTCAATTCCATATCAAAACATATAATATTTACATGTTAAAACCATAATCAAATATCATTTCTATACTATCTTATTGAAATAAATATGTATTTCATAAGGATTTCATTATCTTTTACCTTAATAACTTGAAATCAAAACCTAATTCTTATTTTCTCTCTCATTCAACACATCTATGGATTTTCTTCTCATGGAATTAATATGACTACTAGTCTTCTCTATTGCATTTACTAAGAAAACATCAAAACAATTAAAGGATTTGAGCTTGAAATGGCTTAAAAATGGTGGAAGGACCTATTTGGAATAAAGGAAAAAGTTTGGATTGAGGGTTTTAGAAAGTGACTGTTTGCATTCTATGGAGAAGGATGATGGCTTTTCATCTTTTCTTCAATTTTCTACACAATTCTACAAAAAAATCTTAATTTAATAATTAAATATTAGTTTTACAATTTGACCCTCCAATCATCATTGAACACAATTCAATCATTAGTCATTAAGTTTCCATAATCATCTTATTTAACTAATAAATTTTTTATCCTTTATTTTTTTATAATACCATATATGAATCATACTCTATTTTGGCAAAATTTCATCTTTAATTCTTCCTACTTTTTCACCAATTCCATGGATTCTTTTCTAACTTTTAACTTGCTACTTTTGCCACAACACTTTCTATTCTTCTATAATTTAGTCAATATCTCAAATTAATTTTCCTAATCTAAAAGCATTTTCTAATTTTCTATCGGCTCTAACTACTTTCTATATTAACACTAAAATTTCCTATATTATTCGTTTCTAAAAATTCTCTAATATTCCTAACTCGGCATAGCACTGTACCTAGCTTCCCATTTTTCGTATGGAAAGTGTACCATCATGTCAAAGGGTGTTGCATTGCAACTGGGTCTCCTAATAGATGCCATTGCTTTTATGGGTTCTAGTTCAATCCTCTATTTACAAAGTCATTGCCAGAGATTACTTGGGTGAGTACCAATTGGTGGTTCCTGATTTAACTGGATTATCCATCTAATTGGGAGATGAGTTGTGGTGCTTGGGCATACATTCTGGAAATGATAAGGGGTAATCATGTCAGACTCATCTAGTAATAGAGTCCACTTGATGTATTTTCCCCTATTGGAAGATTTTAACATTGCCAATACTTATAGTTGGGGCTTCGTGGTTTTGTTGACATTATACTATGAACTTTTTCACACAACAAATCATGATACCCAAGACATAGTTGGGTGCTTGATATTGTAGTCTTGGGTGTTCTATAGGGTCCATTCATGACCCAACTAAGTACTCAAGTCATTGTTTTCCCACTTGAAAATAGGTAAAAAAAATTAAACAGTAATTAGGGTATTTTTTTCAGAAGGTTTAATCATTCTCCAGGGATTAGAGTTGGGGATAAGCTTGGTGTATATAGGCAAATTATCAAAGTACATGTCGAAGATAAGGTAAACTTTATCAAGATTAATATCTAATCATGTTATGAAATTTAGTACGGTTTAGGGTTTAAATAGTCAATAATTTTATAAATAATAAATATAATTATGTTATTAATTATGCAGTTGGTTTGGAGGCTATATATTGTTAATAATGTTTCAAGTGTAATTCCATAGTCGGCTTTCCTCCAGTCGTATGTGTGGTGTATTAACACGCTCATAATTAATTTTATAACCGTTGAGTGGTACAATGGGGACCAGGTGTTGTGACAATTCGATTGTATCCAATCTGTTCTAGATGATCTACTTAATTTTGACAATGTCCACGATTTGAATAAACGGGGTAAAGATTCAAAAAATTGGGCCTTGGAGCATCAGTGTTGGATCTCAATTTGGAACAACCGAATAAATAGGAGGCCTACAATGACCATCTCTGTATGGGGGATTTTCGAGCCTGTCTTTCACCAATGGCATGATGCACTTACAAATTAATTTTGCAACTAGTTTCTAATGATCCTAAGCCATCCGTGCAGTAGCACGTGTATGAGGCCCTACAATATATACTGTCAGTTTAGATACAATGACTTTGTAGTCTACCAACACTTCATGTTATACTTCTTGATGGCAGCTACACTCGCCTCCTTATTTAGGAATTGTAGACCTACAATCAACTCTTGAGATTTTGACCAGCACCAGCCTATAGAAAGGTATTATATCTAGGTATTCTAGGAACTCAGATGTATGCGCTGTATTGGGATCTCTGCTTAACATGCGGGCTGAAGGTTCGTTCCGGATAACAATTCCATGAGTCGAATTCCCAAGCAGAGAGGCATTTGCCTTATCATCATCACCATTGCCTTTGTCATTAATATCATTCGAAACCTCATTGAGATTAGGGTCACTAAATTCCTCCATCTACTAATCGGGATCATCATCACCATCATCATCATCGGGTGCTTGTTCACTATTTACATGAATACTAGATACCAATGAATGTATCTCAAAATTAGGACCTGAATTAAGGTTCCTATACAAAGTAGACATATTTTATATTGCCGTCCGATATCGATGTCACTCCATGATCACATGAATCTACCCAACAAACATTCAAATTAAAGTCAAACCCGTGTACAAAAGATCACCTATCCACAGATGTTCTCAATACCTCTATATATGGAGCTATTGAAGTTGTAGGAATATTAGCTGTAAAATTTCCCAGCTCAACATCTACCAACTCAGCAAACAACTCCACTAGTTCAATGCTACTAGTTGAGAAATGCAATACAATCATTGTCTCCACATCATCATTATCTACAAGTTTCATCTCCCTATATATATATATTTTTTCCGTTTACAACTTGACCCATATTCCTAATTTTTTCCGTTTACAACTTGACCCATATTCCTATATATATATCATCTTCCCACTTTGGAAAAAATCTGGTTCGGAAATAATTTTCTTATAAGTGGAAAATAAAAATTTTGAAAATCTACCCAGTTTGTAATATTATAGCTATAAACCCTAGACTGAATTCGCACCTATGTTTTCAAATAGACAAATTCTTTTCATTCTCGGCTTTCAACCAAACAATCTTATCTGCTATTCTCGTACTTGGAACTACTTCGAGTGCGGGCTTGAACGATTTGAATCAAACATAGAACTAGAAGTAGTTTTCTTTTCTTTAATTTGAAAACAAAAATTCTCTTCTCAAATAGAAAATGAAAGAATCATTATTCCAGAAAATATATTTAATTCTTAGAGAGAGAAAATCCATCTATTTTCGGGTAGAATAACAATATTTGAAAGTTGTTTAAACAGTCCTACCGGTGCCATCTATTTATAGGGAGAAAAGGTAAAACCCTTGTTGAATTGTAGAAGTTTATTTCAACTAGAAAAATGAACCCCTGGTCTAACTAGGAGTATAGGGGGCGGCAACCCTATTTAATAATACTAGGGTTTGCCGTCTCACCCTTTTACATAAAGGGCTTTTGGACCTCTTCCATATATGGTCCAATTAATGTTGAAAAAATGGGTTTCAAAAACGCAGCGGAAAATAAAATTAGGGAAAAATCAGAGTTTTAAATTCTTTTCCAAAACAAGATCTTGGTTGTGATATCTAAAGTTATAAACACTTAATCAAAATTGTACCTTCTCGACTCCTCTAGGATGAACACTTCGACCAAGTAGTCTTCTCCACTATCCTCAAGCTCACATCTGTCGAGTGTGGGCTTGCTTCGAATCAGAAATTCTTCACAACAATTACCAGTGGGATAATTTTGTAATTTCTCTAAACTTTTGGGTCAAGTTGTAAACGGAAAAAATATCTCTAGAAATTTTCTGGAATAATCTCTTTAGAAAATTTTCTCTTTACAACCTTCTCTTGAAATAAAGTGTATACAAATAATGACCCAAGGCCCTCTTTATATAGGGAGAGTTTAGAGAGTTCAACTATTATTAAACTTAATCACTTTAATATTAAATTAATATAATATTTATCAATATAAATATTAGATTAAATTTAATATTAAATCTTATTAAAATAATAGAATGTTTATCTACAAGATAAATATTAAATTAATTTTAATATTAAGATAACCACATTAATATTAAATTAATAAAATACTATTAAGATAAGTATTTAATTTAATTTAATTTAATATTAAACTATTAAAATATTATTATTTTTAGAATAATAAATCTGAAATCAAATTCTCTAGTGGAATTCCAGTAGGAATATAACTCTTCCACTGCTCAACCACCGACGACCAACCGCCCCCAGCTATTGGCACCGCTATGTTCGGTGATCTAGGTGTGACACTTTTACGAAACCCCAAGCTGATTTGGCTGCTGTCGGTTAGGTCCGGGTCAGTGACGACCCGACCAGTCCAATCTACCCACTAGTTGGACCGTCAGCTCGGTTTTACATATCGGGCCTGGTTTGACCAGTTTTTAGGTTTTGGTCTTAGTTTTGGGCTCCCAAGTCCAATTTACGATCTTAGGTCTAATTTTCAAGTTCAATTACCCATTGGGCCAATTGTCTGACTTGAAAATTAACTTTTAAAAATCATATTAATTTTAATTGATTTGATTAATTTAATTTCACTTGGTCAAAATTAATTCTTTCAAAAATCACTTAGATTTTCCAAATTAATTTTTCAAGAAAATTATTTAATCAAATTTTCTAGTTGAACAATTCCTACGACCACCTAATTTAATTCCACATTAAATAAATCAACTTAATTAAATTATTCCCAAAGTCATAGAATTTTCTTCTGATTCAAATGCAGTTCGATCGAGCCTTTGTTAACCTGGCGAAGGGACCAATCGAACATATACAATTAGGCTCTAGTGATTGCAATTATGTCCAGAAGCATCGTTCTAATAATTTGCAATTACTTAATCATGGAGTTTGTCCACAAGAAGTACCATGATTGAAAACTCTTTATTGTATACTCTTTAGGAAAGTAATTCATCCAACCGCTTTGTCCAATGACCTCGTCATGTGTTTGTTACCCTCATATAACATCCTCGATTCCTTTGAGTTAAATTTGTTCACTCAATACAATCCTATTTTATCTCATTGACACAATTGTGTCTTCTTAATGATAAACATGATCATCGTCAACAAATGGCTGTGATAAATTGCTCGTTCAAGAACAAGCAACCCGAGGGCACGTTCCATATTTATCAATCCACACAATGCTAATGAGAAGATATCATTAACTCTTTAATTAAACTATGAATTCCACTTCTGCTAGTAAAGTTATGCCATACACAAGTCATGTACCCAACATACCGACTATGGGCTCTATCATCTTTAGAGTATAAGCCTCCACTTATATCAAAGCACATGAGTTGCATACGCATGGTTAGTGACTAACTTTGGATTTAGGTAAATTGCACCATGAACATCACAAGTGAATTAATTCATAAATGGATTCAAAATTAATTCATCTTAGGTCCAGTCCAATTTATCATTCTACCAATGAATACATCTATGTCTCTACTCGTGGAGTCAACTGCTCCAATAGCCAAGACTAGCCATCTCTCCAATTGAAATTGTAACGACATAATAATCCTTCTCAATATTTGAATCAAATGCTCAATTTGATTATTTTACGGGATTACGAACTCATTTAGATTATCTAGTGAAGTAAGTTGTCTTTCTCGCAGTGTAAACGATTTTTACAATGCCACTTATCTTCAGTTTAAAGTTTAGACAATCAATGAACTAATATTTGATTGCCTCAATTTCGCTATACATGCAAAATATAAAAGCCATAAATACAAAAGGAATAATATTAAAATGTGAAATTAACTTTATTTATTTTTTCATCATTCAAATGAATAGAAAACAGTTATATGTTTACTACAATATGGGCACATATGGGTACATCTCCCAACAATTACAAGTAATTCACGGGCTTTTAACCCAATACTTTATAATTTGATCTAACCCAATATTTGTTTTTCTATTTCCCAAAATAAACTTCAATATTTCCAATTAAATCATTTTCTCAACCCAATTCTAATTCCGTTAAAATCATGACGATTTTACCGTAAAAGAATCTGAGAAAATTTATTTAATATTTCTTCATTCAGTGGTTCACTATGACAAATGATTTATTTTCATTTTCGAACTTCATTTAATTTGAAAAACATAAATTTATTTTTCAGGTAAATTTCATTTTTCATTTTTCTTTTTCATTTTCATTTTCATTTTCATTTTGGAGAAAACCATAATCATTTCCAAATGTTTCCATTTATCCATTTATCCATTTTTACCATTTCTATTAAGTTCTGTTTATTTGATTCAACATGAAATTTATTTCCAGTTTCAACGAGCTAGAGGAGGGATCAATTAGACATATGCAATTGAGACTCAAATGATTTATAATTAAGTTCTAGCTTTTCATCTATTAATTATAAACTCATTTAGTTACTAAGTCATTCCACCATAGTAATGTGACTAAGCTCTCCCCAACGGTATACCATTACAAAAGAAACTCGATAAAAGCTCTCCCAATGACATTGTCATAAGTGTGCTACCCTCATAGAATATCCTTAATCTGTTTGAGATAAATCTGATTTCCCAATATGATCCTATTTTATTATATGGTAACTATGATACATTCCTTCATGAAAAGTCAATTACTAACAAATAGTAATCAAGTCATTCATCACAAGGACGAATAACCCATGCCCATGTTTACTTTTCATCTACCATGTAATCCCAATGAGAGGATTTCATTTACCCATATCTCGAGCTAAGAATTCTACTGTTGTGAATAACTCTACATACTATAGAAATTTTATACCCAATGTACCAACTTTCGATTCCTTATCTATTCAAAATCATACTTTTACTTACATCAAAGTATATAAGTCACGCTTACATAGTTCATCATTCACTGATGATTAAAGTATGCTACACTATGAATGTCACAAGTGAATAAATCCATAAACAGTTTCAGGATCTATTCTTCTTGGGTCTAGTCCGATGTAATGTTAGTCCAATTGATCGGAGGCGCATGTGCGCATTAAAATACTTAATTTATATAATAATTTTTAAAGTTTAGTTTGATGGTAAGCGTATAGGTCAATTGTTATATTTATAGTGTTACAATAAAAAATCGAAATATTCGAACGATAGAACCCAAAGGAAGAGGCGATTGAACAATAACTAGCATACACAATAGAGTCTAAGTGTCTACTAATATGATTTTATAGTACTCCAGTCCATAAAAGATGATTTTTGCAAGAAAATTAAATATTCTACCCTAAGGGCTAAATTGCAAGAAATGTAAACTAGAGGGACTATCTAGCAAATAACTAATGGGGGTTGGTTGACTTCGATGTGGTTCACCAAATTTCTGACTTTGGACATAAATCGCTTCAATTACTAAGTGGCTCCATTTTATCTTCCAATCTCAATTTTATCGATGTAGACGAATTAGGTCCAACTTATCTTCCAGCCTCACCGGTCTCACTTTATCTTAATATTCCCTTAGAGGCGTCACTACCTAAGTTCGTAGTTCTATTCAAATTAGTCCTATTTGTTATGATTTAGTCCTTTTTACAAGGAATGTTAGTTTACCCACATCTCCATCAACCAACCTCCTTTTAGGTTTAGCTACTTATGCTCAAAGTAAAGAAAATAAACATAAACATGGAAAACAAGGCAACCATTAAACTAAAGCTTGAGAAAAATATAAAAGTTGAGGGTTTTATGCAATAAATCTTAAATAGCATGGAACCGAAAGCATTTAACAGAGAAATTTCAGGCAATAAACATAAAAGGATCAAGTTTTAACATATTAAAAGTAAAATAAACCGAAATACATTAAACTAAAACTTAGATAGTCTTGAAAGCAAAATACAATGACTAGAAATGTAAATAAACCTTAGCTACAGTGTTAACCAACTTAACTAACATAAAGAACAAGAAGAACAAGAAGTAAATGCAGAAAAATAAACTCTAATCTAAGGTAGAAGAAGAGAAAAATAAGAACCCTAGAAAAAGTTGAAAGAAAACTAAAGAAAACCTAGAGAAAACTAAACCTAAACTAAGCTAATGTGTGTGTGTGTCTCCTCGTCAGCAAATTTTGGATGTTTTGAAGTGTATTCTGATAACTTTTTTATGCAAAAAATGCCCCTACATAGGCCTTGTGTGATTGATAGGTCGGGTAGACATAGGTTGCCCTTTTTGTCCAAGTTTTTCCCCCTAACGAAGGTGATATCGTGATACCCCAAAGAGGATATTGCGATATCTTGAGCAGTGTTGAAACTTAGGGTCTTCCTTGGGAGGTGGATATTGTGATACCCAAAAGGATATCGTGATACCACTGAAAGAAATCCTTGGTCTTCTATACTGTCTGGGGTGTTACGATTTCAAGTGTTGGATATCGCGATACCCTTTCCCTCGATGTCATTCTCGCTCGTTTTCAACCTCTGACACATCCCTACAGCACTCAAACACATATTAGGCTTCCAAATGGCACTAGCGGCCAATTTGGGTCAAAAAATAGACAAAATTGAGAAATTTTCACTTATTATAATAAAATATGAAAATAAAAAAAATATACTAAAAACTTTATTTTTCTCGAGAAAAATCTCCTGAAGTGTGTTGAAAATGCCTAATTTTCCACGTCGATTTTTGGTAGATCACCAGTTAATCACAACTATGTTTGTATCTTCTGGAAGTCATCCGCTCCGATGCCCGAGACAAAGCATCTCCCTAATTTGTAACACTCATTACCTGTCTCCATCACCGGGAATAAGTTACGGTGTGCTACAATACGGAACAGAACTATAATAAATAATTCACAGTCCAACATAGATATTTTGAAGGCTACATTAGCCACCAAAATGGATAAGCTAACTTACATTACTTTTGAAGACTTTAGATAAACTTATTTTAGAGAAAATTGTAGTTGTACTTTGAATTAGTTTAAAACATTCATTTATTAGGTCATGTATACTTAGTATTTACCTTATTATTGATAGTGTTGTTTTATAAAAAAAATGTTTGTTCATCGCTTTACTTCGTAAAACCTTAACATTAACTAATGCAATGGAAAAACCATTATTCATGTCATTTTGGAAATTTAGTCACCTTATTGATTTTTTTTCAAAAACGATTTCTTTGTAGTGCAGTGGAAATTAGGGAACAATGTCAAGTTTTACTTAACCCCGATATCATGCATTTCCTGGTTATTATGCTTGAGTAATTCATGCGTGCAAAAATTCCCAAATGAAAAGTTACCAAGCCACAAACTAGAAATAATTAAAAATTACAAACCAAAACTAATAGATACTGATTAATACTTATTAAAAATAGTTCAAGGTCAAAGGTGATTCTTCGTATGCTGAGTCCGGTCCTAGTTTCAAGGTTTACCTGAAAAGTTAAACACTATGGGGGTGAGGTTATGAAAGCTTACTGTGAGTCGAAAAATTATTTAAACAAACACAAATATCAAATACAGTGAAACATATTAGCATTACAGAGGAATACAGAACCATCATAGGAATTTCATATCATTACATAGTCATTATCAAATCGATGTCAAACGGTGTATGAGCATGACCATTTATTCGAGTAACAATCATTAATTTCGATACCATTCAATACAACACAACACAATACGTAGCATAAATCAATAATATTCAAGTATGTCGTGAGCAGGATGCAATGCAAAAAGGTTCTTACCCATACCATCCGTTACACAGCACGAGTTCCCCAGAACCCGTCATTCAAACTCCAACGAATGCAAGCATAGGTCGATGTGGAAAAACCACCGAATGAAAATAATGCAGTAAAACTGTCAAATAACAAATAATGCGATATAATCTCCAATACCCTCGGTACTCCAAATGCAGTGCACTGACTACGAATAAATGCAGACTTAATATGTCGTCGGTACTCGACGAAACTCCTCCGTCAACCACAAAATATCTCATCTCATCTCAATGCACATGCAATATGTCATACAATCTCATACATAGCCATAATTTAATATTTTTCAAATTTAATTGACATGCTCAACATGCCCTCAATAATCGAATACTTTCAGTGAATGAAATAAATGTTCCATCTTTCAAATTACCATTAAGATGGTATCATTCAACATTACACAATTTCACATCTTTTACAAATTTCCAATGCGCATGTATAGCAACCTTTCCAATATAACATAGCAAGTTTTTCATACAATTATATCATGCATAAACACATATTTCATCAAATCATGCTATACATACAACCAATCTCATGCTAAATAACACAATCATACATCACAATATCAATCATGTAATTACACTATCAAACTAGCAACTTTGCTAACACATCAATGTTTTAAGGCTCGAAACATACCTGATTCGACCACTTGTAAAATTAATTATTTGGCTATTAAGTCAATCCAATCAGCAACATAAATCATCAAGTATAACATGATAATTATCATTATCAAACAAGATTATGAGTTTAGGACCCATACCTTATTTTACGCTTTTTTTAGCACATTAGCGAATCTTCCAATTTCCTTAATAAACCTTAAAATGAACGTAAATTAAAAATAATTATAAATTAAATTAATTCACCTCTTAAATATCCCCCTAAAAACCTACTTATGGGTTCAAACCAATCGTCACAATTACAAAAATTTTACGAATCCAAACAAGTTAGATATCTTACACTGTTTTGATGCGAATCGTACGCACGAACGTCTTTCGACCTTTACGGTTGACTTGGTGCATTCATTTCAGCACCTAACACGTTTACATACTAGAAAATCCAAAGTCAATATTGATTAAAATCCTCCATTTAATCAATCTATAACATTTACCTAATAACTATGTCGAAACAACAAACTAGCTTGCATTTAATCGAACTTACGCTTCTCGATTTTTGAGATCTAAATGGCCAATTGATCAAGAACATTTTTCCCACATTTATATGTGATTAGAGGCTGATTAGAAGGGTTTAAGAACTCAAATTAATCTTAGAAATAGATGGACAAGAATTTAGAAACAAAATAGCCCCATTTCTTGCACCTAGGCGCACGCACTACCACCCATGGTGGCCAAAATTGGGGATGATTTTAGAATGATTTTGAGATCCTTTTAAAATATAGAAAAATACCTTTAAAATCTTTAAAATTTTTTGCATAAATGTTAGTAAAATAACAGTAATATAAAATATTTATTTAAATCACAAGATTGAACCAAAACAATATATAGGCATATATATATATAAATTGGAAAACAGAAAATAAAATTAGATTGAAATATTATATTGGTAGTTGAGGCCTATTTTTGGTGTTAGAAAAATGTTGGTTGACTATCTCTTAGGATACAACAACAAGATGATCAAATTAGTAGCACGGCTACAGTGATCAACGAACAGTAACCTTGCCTTCGTCTATCATCGAGAACAGTTTGGAAAACAAGTAGGGAAAAGATCTCAAAATTTTGGAAAATTTCAGTGTGTATCTTTTGCTATCAGATTATTTGTTTTAAAAAAATCAAGAACTTTTGGAAATCTTTGACAAATGGAGCAAAAACATGTCTGTGAATTAAGGAGCCATTTAAACATAAATTGACGTTTGAATTAAAGGCATTAACTCCTTTTAATTCCAAAAAGATAAGCTCTTCTGATCCTAGAAGGCTCGACCGGTCTAGACATTTCGTGTCGCCCACGTCGTGCGAGTGCCCAACCCCGACGGGTTTGGATTTTTACCCCCTTGCACACGATGGAGAGTATTAGTTTATTCATTCAATAACCACCAAGTTGGTTCACATGTATAAACATATTCCACACTTGATATCTAACCAATGTGGGACTAAGCTTTCCATTTTCCTCAACATAATTCACAAGTAGCTTACATTGAGTATCAATTTCTCATTCATCACTCAACCATTTTGAGCATATGATATACCGTTGTAAAGATCTCATGGAGTAGAATATAAAACCATAGTTTTATGATTCAAATCTCCACCTTTACTAATTGAGAATATGCCTTAAATCTTCCAAAGAATCTATTTTTCCAACAGTTCCCCATATGAATGAAAATTGATAGTTTTCATGAAAACATTGACTCGATGTGGTGATAGAATCTATGTTCGATAGTTGCATAGGATAGGTAGGCATCAACCCTTGATCCTTCCCTTGTGAAAATATATTCACTTTACTAGCCAACCAGTAGATGTGATGTCCTTGAACTGTTTTGTCTTTTGTGTAAACGATGATATACCTCACACAACTACCTCTCTAGCAAGGTTTCAGTTCTCATGGGTATGTTCATATGGCTGTGAACATCTCCTGGTTCTGCAAGAGTTTGAGAGAACTATGCCTCAATAGTCTCCTTGAAGCAGCCCCACTTCACTCTCACATAGGTGACTTATGTTGCTTGGCTCATCGAAATGCATAACGATCATTAAAAGTATTGCTTAACCTATCCCACTTTTAATCATTGTTTATATCATAGGAACAGACTTAGGATAAAACCCCACAGTGACCTCACAAGGTCTATGCAAGTAGGTTGTCCCTTTGAACCTAGATCTTGGGATCTCCAGTCAACTAGGTTGGGTTTTCCTTCACATAGCACCTTTAATTTTCATTGGCTTTAGTCTCATTCCTTTCGATGTTTTATCAACCTAATCTCAATTTAAGCCTTTAGTTAATGGATCTGCAATGTTATCTTTTGATTTTAAAAAATCAAAAAAGATAACTCCATTTAAGATTAGTTGTCTAACGGTATTGTGACGACGACGCATATGTCTCGACTTACCATTATACATTACGTTCTATGCTCTACCAATTACTTCTTGCTTATCACAATATATGCATATTAGGGGCATAGGCTTTGGCCAGTCAAGAATATCTTCCAAAAAGTTTTGAAGTAATTCATCCTCTTCTCCATATTTGTCTAGAGCTACAAACTCAGATTCCATTGTGAATCTGGTTATAATTGTTTATCTTGAGGATTTCCATGAAACAGCTCCTCCTTCCTATGTAAAAACATATCCACTTATGCCTTTGGTATCTTGAATATCAAGTATCCAACTGGCATCAGAGAATCCTTCTAAAATAGCAAGATATCTAGAATAATACAGTCTGTAGTCCCAAGTATATCTGAGATATCTAAGTATCCTCACAATTACTTTCTAATGGTTTTCCCCTAGTTTTCTTGTGAATCTGCTTAAACTGCTCACAGTGAAAGCAATATCTGGTCTAGTATAGCTCATAAGGTACATTAGGTTTCCAATGACCCTTGCATATTCCACTTGGTTAACACTTTCACTTTTTTTTGGACAGATTTTGGCTCGTATCTATTGGAGTTCTTGCTATACCAGAATCATCCTTGCTAAATTTCTCATGAATCTTGTCCATATAGTGTGACTAAGTCAATATGAGACCTTTAGATGACCTCTTGATTTGGATGCCGAAAATCACATCAGCTGGTCCCATATCCTTCATGTTAAATTTTGAATTTAACATGTCTTTGGGACGTTTTACCATTTCATTGTTACTTCCAACAATGAGTATGTCATCAACATAAAAGCATAGGATTATATATCCAAGATCGGTAGTTTTGACATACACACATTTGTCACACTCATTATTCTTAAAGTCATTTTTCATTATGACATTATCGAACTTCTCACGCCACTACTTTGGTGCTTGCTTAAGTCCATAAAAAGACTTCATCAATTTACAAACTTTTCTTTCTTATCCTGGAACTGCATGACCCTTATGTTATTCTATGTAAATCTCTTTATCAAGATCTCTATTTAGGAAAGTTGTTTTAACATCCATTTGATGTACTTCTAGATTCCGCAAGGTGGCAATTGTAAGTATCATCCTTATAGAAGTTATCCTGGATACTGGAGAAAAAGTATCAAAGTAGTCAAGATCTTCCTTTTGTCTATAATCTTTTATAACCAATCTAGCACTGTACTTCTCAATTGTCCCATCTGCTTTCATTTTCCGTTTGAAAATCCACTTAGAATTTAATGGTTTAATTTCCGGAGGAAGATCCAATAATTCTCACGTATGATTTTGCATGATGGAATCAATTTCACTTTTAGTAGCATCTTTCCATAAGGTGCTTTCGGATAACCGTATAGCATCATGATACGTTTTTGGTTCAACCTCTAGTATAAAGGTTAGAAAATCTTATCCAAAATATTTTTCCACCCTTGCTCATTTACTCCTTCTTGGCTCTATCTCAGTTTCAACCTCTTGTTGAACGACTTGACCATTTTCATCTATAGTCTCTGAAGTTCGTTTCGTTGAACTTGAATCAACTTCCTTAGCTTTACAAGGGAAGATATTTTCAAAAAATAAAACATTATTTGATTCCAATGTAGTATTCTTATGAATGTCAAGATTTTTTTATTCATTCACAAGAAACTAATATACATTGCTATGATCTGCATAGCCAATGAAAATACAATCCACCGTTTGGGACCTATTTTCATTTGCTTTGGTAAAAGAGCCATAGACACCCCCACACTTTCAAGTAGTTGTAGGAAGGTTTTCTACCTTTCCATGATTCATGCGGTTTCTTGTCCTTTTTCTTGTGGGGAACCTTATTTAAAAGGTAATTAGCTAATAGAATAGCTTCCCCCCACATGTTCTGTGATAACCCAGAGCTTCCTAGCAATGCGTTCATCATTTCCTTTAGAGTTTGATTTTTCCGCTTGGTACTCCATTTGATTAAGGAGAGTATGGTGGTGTCACTTCATGAATAATACCATGTTGTGCACAATATTCAACAAACGGTCCAACATATTCGCCACCACGATCACTTCTCACCATCTTAATCTTTTTATTAAGTTAGGTTTCAACTTTATCTTTATAAAGAATAAATTTCTCTATAGCTTCATTTTTGCACTTAAGCAAATATACAAAACAATGTTTTGTGCTATCATCAATGAAGGTAATAAAATTTTTATGTCCTCCTCTGGTTTGAACAAAATTTATGTCACAAACATCGCTATGTATTAGATCAAGTGATTCTGTATTTCTTTGAACAATTTGAAATAAAGACCTTTTTAATTTTGCCTCAACACAAGTTTCACATTTATGTTTATAATTAATGTGAAATGAAAGAATGTGCTCTAATTTAATTAATCTATGTAAAGTATCATAATTAACATGTTCGAGCCTACCATGTCATAAATTAAATGACTCATGATACGACCCTGGCCAAGGATGCCCTTGATTTCAGCTTGAATTCAGCTCCTCAAGCTCCATTTAGCTTGGTTCAGCTCACCGAATTTTATTTTAGCTCACATGAGCTTAATTCAGCTCGTTTGAGCTTTAAATTCAATTCAGCTCATTATTAGCTCTTTAGCTAAATTAATTTTATTTGCTGGAATAAATTAATTATTTAAGTTAATTAGTTAATTTAGTTACAGCTCTTAATTACTTGTCAGCTTATTACATGTTATAATTATGTTGTGTTAGCCGAATTTAATTAGGTGGCTGGATTATATTTAATTTGTCTTAATACCATTTAGTTCAGCCGAATATACATTTGCACTTAATTTAGTTCATGTTTTTTTCTTGTAGGATGGTTGAATGCATGAAGGAGCATTAAAGTCCAAGTGCATGAATGGTTCAATACAACGTATGGGATTATACATGAATGGCTGAATACATGAATGGTTGGATTCATGGATATGGCTCATTTTATGATAATTCAAGGTGTTAATTCAGCCAAGAAGAGCAACTAAATTCATTCTCCAAAAGCTGGCCGATGCACTTCCCAAAACAGCACCAATGCATTCACATTTGGAGTTCACACCAAGGACCATTTGGCTGATCATTGTTCACACTTCCAAAGACTTTTCCAACTCCTTTTTCACACCTTCAAGGCTGTTCACGTTCACCTTTAATGCTGGTCTCTTTTCAGCCAAGAATTACATTTTAATGAGCTCATTTAAGCTCAATTGGCTGAACCTAGCTGCTGCCATTTCTCCAAGTGCATTTGCTCTTCTAGAAATCGTCCCTTGAGCTTCAAATTCAGCTGAATTTAGCTCCAGCAATTTAGTTTTTTATTTCCAAAATTTTCTAGCATTTTTCTATCCTAATTAATTCCTTAGACATTAAGTCTTTGTTTTGGCTATTCGGCTACCTAGCTGAACACTATAAATAGTTGTTCATTTTCATTGTAAAAGGACTTTTGACTTTTGATCATTTGAATGAACTTTGTTCAAAGAGTGAGTTTTCTCCTCTCTAAATTCGTATGAGTTTCGATCTGACTTATCTAGCGTGCTAGTGGCGTCTATCGTTCTCTTTTGAACTTATCACCTTGCTTTGGTGTGGCGTTCAACCCTTCTACAATTCCGTAATCCCACCTTGAACCGAATAGAAATTGGGGTGACACTTTTTAGTGTTGAATCGTTTCTGGTGTTTAAGCTCATTTATCCATTCCACCGACTATCCTAGATTTTACCCAACTATAATATCTTTTTACAAAACCGAGCCTTCATTTATCAACTTCCATTTTTTTCTTATTTTTATCCTTAAATCGAGCCTACTACCCTTATAAATTTACCATCACCTTAGCCAACCTTTTAAAACCATTTGAAAGCTTCCGCATCTTTAGCCTTATTTCATCCTATTTTCGATAACTCAACTATTCCTCGTCGACGATCGGGCAATTACGTGAAACGACTCAATTAATCTGGGCCGGATCACATCAACTCATGTATATAAACAGAAGAAGAAGCGACATTCTTATTCATTTTCTTTGCTTTTACAAAGATTGCATTAAGTTTCCACATGTCATTTAATACATATCCCCTTTTTACAAACATCCCCCCTTAGACATAACTAGCTTTTGGGATTCAAACACCATCCTAAAGTCGTGTACACTGAGGAGTGTCCCAAAAACAAGGTTCTTGCATATGTCAGGCACATACAACACATTTTAAAGCTTGAGTTCTTTTCCAGAAGTCATCTTCAAGACCACAGTACCCTTCCCCTTGATCTTGGAAGTCGTAGCATTGCTCATATAGAGCTTCTCCCCTTTCTTGCAAGGCACCAACTCAAAAAAGGAGTTTTTTTCGCAGCAAACATGACGTGTGGCACCAGTATCAAGCCAACATTCTCTTTGATTTGAGTCAACCATGTTGACTTCAGAAATCACAGCATATAAATCCATAACAAACACTTCTTTGGAAATTTCTTCCACAGCATTGGCCTTATTATTTCTGACTTTCTTTAAAAGCCTACAGTCAAAAGACTTGTGCCCTATCTTGTTACAATTGAAACATTTCCATTGAAATTTTTTCTTCTTAGAAACACCACCTTTTGGTCCCAATTTAAACCCATTTTGAGGTTGTTTTCCCTTCTTTAAGTCCTTTTTGTTTGCCTTAACACCTTGACATTTGCTGCTCTATTGAGGTTTTTTTCCAGCACCTCTATTTTATTCTTCAATCCGAAGTCTGACAATTAAGTCTTCCACTGACATTTCCTTTCTTTTGTGCTTTAGGTAGTTCTTGAAGCCATTGCAAGCATGGGGTAGCTTCTCAATAATGGCTGGCACCTAGAAGGATTCACTTATGACCATCCCTTTAGCAAGAATTTCGTGACTGATTAGTTGAAGTTCTTACACTTGATTCACAACTAGTTTAGAATCAACCATTACAAAATTCAAAAATTTAGCAACTAAAAACTTTTTAGCTTCAGCATCTTAGATTTTGTATTTATGGTCTAATGATGTCCATAATTCCTTAGTCATCTTCTTGACACTACATACTTCATACAATGCATCTGAAAACCAATTCAGAATGTAATTTTGGCACAAGAAATCAGAATGCTCCGAAGCTTCAACAGCAGTGAAGGTGGTAATATTATCCACCTCACCCTCTTTAATAGTAAGAGGGTTATCCTTCAAAAATTTGGTCAAGTTCAACATGGTCAAATAAAACAGAATCTTTTGTTTTCATGTCTTGAAATCTGTCCAGAGAATTTCGTAGGCTTCTCATTGTGGCTTACACCCACCGGCAACATTGAGTTTTGATATGAAGCCAGAATTTGAACCAACCCTCCAGATTGCAAATCGGGTGAATTGATGGAAGTTTCCATTTCTTCTGTTAAGATTTCAGAAATGAAATCAAAATTAGTAAAAATATAAAATTTAATTTCTCATTTATACAACCCTTTGATTCTGTTAAATGGTAGAATTTAAAAATTTTGACATTGCACAATAACCAATTTCTAGTAAAAAAATTGTTAGTCTCAAATGATTACTATTAACAACAAAAATTGAATAAATTCTGTTGAACGGCAAGAATAGAATCCTGAAATAGAATTGTGGAACAAATCCTATTGAATAAAAGGAATAAAAATCCTGAACAGAATTGTTCAATAAGTTTTCTGTTTAAAACAAAAATAAAAAAAATCTTGTTAAAAGGCAAGAATAAAATCCTAAAACAGGATTATTCAATTGATTTTCAATTTGAAACAAAAATCAAACAAATCCTTTTAAACGACAAGAATAAATTCCTAAAACAAGATTGTTCAATTAAATTTCTATTTGAAACAGAATACAATTTCTCTTTGGTGTCAAGTTTGCCTCGGATTAGAAAGATTTAAACGAATCTGTCGTAAGTTTTTTGCATAAACGTTAGTAAAATAACAGTAATATAAAATATTTATTTAAAACACAAGATCGAACCAGAACAATATATAGGCATATATATAAACCAAAAAATAAAAAATAAAATTAGATTGAAATATTATACTGGTAGTTAAGGCATGTTTTTGACAGTCTCCTTAAGATAGATTCGGCCACTCCTTTGGTGCTAGAGAAATGTTGGACGACTATCTCCTAGGATACAACAACAAGATGAGCACAGCAGTAGCACGGCTGCAGTGATCAACGAACAGTAGCCTTGCCTTCGTTTATAACCGAAAAATAGTTTGAAAAATAAGCAGGGAAAGGTTCTCTCGAAATTTTGGAAAATTTCAGTGTGTATCTTTCCCTGTCAGATTATTTGGTTTTTAAAAAAATTTTAAAGGGAAGAAATTTTGGAAATCTTTGACTAATAGAGCCTTTTAATTCCAAAAAGATAAGCTCTTCTGAGGAAAATTAAGATTACATATCGGGATAAAATATTCCCAGGCCTAGAAGGCTCGATCGGTCTGGACATTTCGCGTTGCCCACATCGTACAAGTGCCTAATCCCGGCGGGTTTGGATTTGTACCCCGCTTACACCCGAGGGAGAGTATTAGCTTATTCATTCAATAACCACCAAGTTGGTTCACATATATAAACATATTCCACACTTGATATCTAACCAATGTGGGACTAAGCTTTCCATTTTCCTCAACATAATTCACAAGTGGCTTGCTTTGAGCATCAATTTCTCATTCATCTCTCAACAATTTTGAGCATATGATATACCATTGTAAAGATCTCATGGCATAAATATAAAACCATAGTTTTATGATTCAAATCTCCACCTTTACTAATCAAGAATATGCCTCAAAGCTTCCAAAAAATCCATTTTTTCCAACAAAATTCTCCCAAATTCTAGATCTAGAAATTTAGGTTTTTAATTGACAAGATTAATCAAGCAATTAAACGAAAAAGAGACCTTACACAAGCTAATTGAAAGGGGCAGGAATGGCACTTTCTTGGAAATATTGGAATTGATCTTGGAGGTTCAAGATTTCTGATTTGGGGCCAATTCAATTGTGGAAAAATGGCAGCAATATGATGGAAGAGATGATGCAAAATCTTGTGGCAAAAATAAAATATAAATATAAATAAAATAGGTGTTATGGGCGACGACAACAATGGAGGAAGAAAGAAAAATTAAAGATCAAAGAAGAGAAGAGAGGGGAGGAACGGCTAGGGTGAGTAAAAATAAAATAAAATCTAATTATTTTGTGTAAAATTAACATTTATACTTAGGGTTACAAGGGTATGGATGGCACACACATTAAACCTAAGAGATTTTGTAAAAATTTTAATTATTTTATATGGAAAGGATTTGAACTTGGGACCTTAGTTTAATTTTCATGCTTCCACACTTATCAATTAACAATTGGGTTATTACCTTATTTTTGAAATAATTTTGCAATATTTATTTAAAAAAACAATGTGTGTCACATTCTAGGGTTTGATGCAAAATTTGCAAAATAATAAAACTGGTGCAAGAGAAGGGATTTGAACTTGGGTTACAAGGAACATTTCACTAACACTTATCCAACAAATCAATACCTCATTTATTTCCTAAAAACGCATACATAATCTCAAATTTTAAGGCATGACCGCTCTTTCTCGATTCGCAAACCCGATTCTACTAACCCCCGATTTTTGAGAAGTTATACAAACATGGATATTTTTTATCATATCAATCATTCAATATAATATAGAGCTATATCCGAGCCTAAATTGAGCTTACGTCAACTCAAAAATGAACCCAAGATCAAACAGGAATCAAATTTAAATATTTTTCAAAAGTTAAAGACAAACATGCAGAACAGGGGTCACATGGTCGTGTCCCTCAACCGTGTAACTCTCTATGACCATGTGGACCAAAAGGTTACTATTTTACAAAACACACATGATCTGCCTTAATTTGATATGGTAAATTAGGCTTTCCCGATACACTTGAGGAGCTTATTCTCAAGCAAAGTAGAGTCTTTTCCCTCGTTTTTTTTTTGTAGTTTTTTAGATTTTAAGTTAATAAGTGTAAATGTCTTATTTTTGCTCGTTTTAAGACCCAAATTGGCCAATAGTGTCATTGGATTCCTAACGTAGTTTGAATGATGTAAGGACATGTTAGAGGCTAAAATCGAGCGGAAACAACACCAAAGGAGAGGCTATTGCGATATTCAAACCCTGGAATCGTGATACCTCCAACAAACCCCAGATTGAAGATCACCCTTCAGTGCTATCTCAATATCAATTTTTGTGTATCGCGATATCCACTTACCAAGAAGCACCCCAAGTTCAAGATTGTTTAAGGTATTACGATATCACACTCCTTGTATCGCGATACCGATGTCGTGTAGGGATAAAAATTGACAAAAAAAGGTAGTCTTTGTCCACCCGAAGCACAAACCATTGAAGGCTCATTCAAGGTATTTTGGGCACAAGAATTGGGTCAGAATTGCTACTATATTAGCTTATACGAACCGGCTCAGTGATGTGAGTCGAGTCGTTGATGTGCCCGATCATAAAATAGAGAAGTATCGCTCGATTCTGAAATGTAGTTTGAAAGTTGGCTAAATATGGAGTAAGGTTTCAAAAATTGGTTCAAGAGAGTTAAGTTTGAAATGATATAGGTTTCGGCAAACAAGAAAATAATAAGAATGGAACGATGTGGAGGAAATAGATCAAAATGGACTTAAGGTCAAGAAGGAATCAGTACTAAAATGGAGTACTAACCCGATTCTTATAAGGCACTTAAAGTTGATGAAAAAGGAGCTTGACCCACTAACTATAAGAGTTAGGAACCAGAGGTATCAAATGGTTGAACGCCACACTCGGGATTGAGTGATAAGTTCGAAGAAGCAAGGAAGACGCCACTAGCAAGCTAGATAAGTCTACTTGAGTCTAAAACGAAATAAGAGAGTTGAAAAACTCACAAAAGGTATAAACATTAATCAAAGGTTCAAAAGTCCTTACAAACAGCAACTAGCTAAGTATTTATAGTAAAATGGCTAGGCTAGCCGAATAGGCACTTTGGATATCCTAATGGACAGCATGCAGCAAATAAATGAACTTGAAACTTCTTGGCACCTTCCTAGAACGTCACTTGTAGGTTCTTTGAAGCTTCCTAGCTTGGGATACATCAATGGGCAGATTCTAGAAGCCTTCAATCAGCTGGGCATGAATGAAATTAAGTAGGAGCTAAATTGAGCTGAAATGACATTGTAGATTCGGTTCAGGTGCTTGAATGGCTTTAATTGAAACTCCTTGTTCAGCTGAATAGTTTAGGAGCTTTAATTGGTAGCTTGAGTATAGTAATGGTCATCCAAGTATGAAACTGAATGCAAACAGCCTTGTGTGTGTGAAAGCAAAAATCTGGAAAGCCTTGTGATGTGAACAGAATGTGCAGCAGGTGTGAAAGCTTTCAAGGTAACTTTGGGGAGCTAGCCGGCCACTTTGGGAAGAATAAGCATCAGCTACTTATGGTTGTTGCAATGACCGAATGGTCACTTGGAGGAGAGCAATCAGCAGCTCACTCTTTTAAATGCCATCCATGCATGGTGCCTGCATCCAATAAATTCAGTCATTAAATCATTATACATGCATGGGTTTCATCCAAGGTATATACTTGAAACAATTAAATAAACAAATTAAAAACAAGTTAGGACATATTAAAAATCGGCAGGAACTAGACACATTAAATTGCTCTTTAAATTTCGGCTGGACTAGAATTCAACAACAAGACACATTAATATTCTGCAGCAGCAGGACGCATTAGATTAAAGAAGTAAAACACATTAATTAACAATTAGACACATTTATTTAATTTAAGACACAATTAATTCGGCCAGACACATTAAACAATAGCAGCCAATAAATTAAATTCAGCTGGACAAATTAAATAGCAACAGCTAATAAATTTGTCCTAGGCTTAACACATTAAAATTAGCTAATAACTATGTATGAACTAAGACACATTTAAACTCAATTAACATGTCCAGAATTTGACACATTAAAATCATAAAATAAAACATATTTAAAACTCCTAATTAAAATTTCCAAATTTAACAAATTTATTAACTTAAACTAATTAACTAATTTAACTAGCAGTAATTTATTTGTTTTATTCCAGCAAATTAAAAGCATAAAATTAAATAAATTGAAGTTCAAGCTCAATGAGCTAGAATCAGCTCCATTGAGCTCCATTGAGCTGGAACAAGCTAGTTCAGCTTGCAAGAGTTTACGAATGGCACCTGATGAACTGAACCAAGGACGTTTTCGAGGCAGGGTCGTATCATTAGCCAAATTTTGGCTGAGAGAAAAAAAAAGCCACATTAGCTTAGTTTAGGTTTAGTTTTCTCTAGGTTTTCTCTTAGCTTTACTTTAGCCTTTTCTAGGTTTCTTATTTTCATTTCCTTAGCTATAGATTTAACATTTCTTTGCAAATTTTCTTCTTGTTTTTGTTGTTCTTAGTGTTAGTTAAGTTAGTTATCATTGTAGCTTAGGTTTATTTTCACTTTTAGTCCCTATACCTTGGTTGTAAGACATTGTCAAATTTAGTTTAATATATTTCAATTTCTTTTACTTTGCACTTGTTAAAGTTTGTTCCTTGTATGTTTACTGCTTTAGATTTCTTATTGAATGCTTCTCTTTATTTTTAAGTTTTCTATAATAAATATCCCAACTTTTAACTTTTTCTTAACTTTTTCTTTAATGGCTTCATTACTTTTCATTTTCATGTTTATTAGCTTTCTTTTCAGCATGACTAGCTAAACCTTTAGGGGAGTTAGTTGATGAAGATATGGTAAGCTGATTTTTCGATAAAGGACCTAATCATAATAAATTGGACTAATTTGAATGAACCTAAAAATTAGGATTGAGGACCCTAAAAGAACATCTAGGCAAGTGAGATCGAGAGGAGATCTTGTTGGGCACCAATTCATTAGTCTCAGGTTAGCCGGTGAGATAGAGAGATAATTTGGATTAATTTGTCTGACTTGGTAAAATGGAGACTGAGAAGTAAAATGGAGCCATTTTGGGAGTTTAAGCGATTTGGATCCCTAATTTTAATATTAGTGAACGACTTCAAGATCAACCAACCAATGTTTGTTATTCAATTGTTAATTTCTTAGTTTCGCACGTTTTACAATTAATCCCTTGTTAGGTAGGTAGTAAATTAGTTTAGTTTCTCTTGAATTTATGAATTGCCATAATATAATCTTTTGCGATTAGTTTGTTAGACTCTTTATTTAGCACGCACGTTATTTAGAAATTATTCAATTGACAATCCTCTTCAGTTTGATTCTTGGATACTCTAGTATTCCATTGTAACACTACAAATATTACAATTTTCTTGTCACACTTGCAGTAAAGCCGTACTTTTTACATTTTATTTTAATCCCCCACTGTCAATTCATATCTCTCTTTTTGTTCACAAGAACAAAGAGAGAAATAGGTGGTCAATACACGCCCGTGCCTACGGCCCATGTCTCTCACATGACCATGTGGCCGCCCGTGTGGTAAAAATTTGGCCGCTTTAGTCCCTTTTTAAAGTCATTCAAACTTGAAGATTTTAGTGCATATTTAAACACACTTTTACCTACATTAATACAAGCCAAAACATGTACAATTCATTCACCTAAACCTGTTCTTGAAACAACTAACCAATATGCCTCAATGGCACCATTTCACAGCAAAAGTTTTTGAATCATTGCAAACCATTCACACATGAGTTTCAATAAAAAAATTATCATCTAAAATCAACCATGATGCAATCAAATACTAACCATTCAATACCATTTTCATATACCAAAACTTATACTACCATTTCACATTCAAATCCAAACAAACTCATTAATCCAAACATATTATGTCAACCTACGAGACATTAAAACTTACCCATTTACTAGTCTCAAACATGGATTACAACAATTCCAATTCCATTATGCCTTTCATAACATTTTAGAACATACAAACCATAATCAACTTGGTCATTATACATCCATTATCTCGAGTAAGTGACATTTAAATTTGGTTATTCGCTTGCACATACATATCTCATAATAATACCAAAACATCCAACATCATCAACATCATTAAACCAATATCATGAACATCTAAGATAACTTAAACAAAAATACAACCTTATATGCATGCCACATAACTAAGTCCAGAACAAATAACAGACTATCGAATCAAAGGTTGGATAGTGTGCGCTCCAAGTTAATTCGATCAACGCGTTCCACAAAATGCCAACTACAGAAACAAAATTAGAAAATGTGTAACCTCCCAAACCTAGCCTAGATGTTATGGCTAGATTGAGAAGTCTACATTAGCCACTAAAATGGCTAAGCTAACTTAAATTACTTTTGAAAACCTTAAATAAACTCATTTTAGAGAAAACCATAATTGTACTTTGAGTTAGCTTAAAAGTATTCAGTCATTAAGTTGTGTATACTTATAATTCATTTTCTTGTTGATAGTGTTGTTTTAGAAAAATCATTTTCTTGTCGCTCTCCTTTAAAAAAAAAACTCAATGTTGAACTAATTCAGCGAAAAAACCATTTTTCAAGTCATTTTGGAAACTCAGTTGCCTTATCGATTTGTTTTTCAAAAATAGATCCTTTGCAATGTAGCGGAAACTAGGGAACAATATCAATTTTACTTAAGCTCGATATCATGCATTATCCAGTTATTATGCTTGAGTAATCCATGCATGCAAAAATCCCAAAAGAAAAGTTATAAAGCCACAGACTAGAAGTCATTAAAAATTACAAACCAAAACTAATAGAGACTGATTAATACTTATAAAAAAATAATTCGAGGTCTAAGGTGGTTCCCTGAATACTGAGTCTGGTTCTAATTTCGAGGTTTACCTGAAAATTTAAACACTATTGGGGGTGAGCTTATGAGAAGCTCAGTGTGAGTCAAAAATTATTTAAACAAACATAAATATCGAATACAGTGAAATTGATTAGATTTAACAGAAGAAAATAGAACCATCATAGGAATTTCATATCGTTACATAACCATTATGAAATTTATGTCAAACGGTGTATGAGCATAGGTCATCATTCATTCGAGTGACAATCATTCATTTCGCTACCATTCAATACAACAAAATACAATACATAGCATAAATCAATGGCATTCGAATATGTCGTGCACATGATGCAATGCAAAAAGGCTCCTACCCATACCATCTGCTACACACCACAAGTTCTCCAGAACCCGTCTGAACTCCAAACCATTATGAGCTTAAGCCCGTTGTGGTTAAAACCATAAATAAAAATGTGCAGAAATTTTTGCCAGTAAAAATGCGATAAATCGCCATTCCCCTTGATACTCCAGGTGCAGTGCATTGACTACAAATAATGGGGACATAATATGCCGCCAGAACTCCACGAAACTCCTCTGTCAACCACAAAATCCCAACCCAATGCATATGCGATATGTCAAATAATCTCATACATAATCATATCTAAATACTTTTCACATTCATTTGACATGCTCATCATGTCCTCAATAATCACAAACTTTCAGAGAAAGGAAAAAGTGTTCCAATTTTTAGATTACCATTAAGATGGTATCTATCAATATCGTTCAATTGATATACTTTACTAATTTCATTTTGCACCAATAGCAACCTCACGTATATATATCATAGTAAATATTTCATGCATTTAAATCGTGTATAAAACTAATATCTCAACATTTCATACCATTCCATCAAACATTCTCATATCACATAATATAACTATGCATAACAATCTCAATTACACATTCATACAGACAAATTAGCAATTTTGCCAACACATCAATCTTTTAAGGCTCAAAATGTACTTGGTTCAGCCACTCGCCAAACTAATATTTTGGCTACTATGCCAAACCAATCAGCAAGCTAATTATCAAATATAACATAAAATTTATCAATATCAAACAATTTTTACAAGTTCAAGACCCACACCTTATTTTTTGCTTCCTTGCAGCACACTAGCGAATCTTCCAATTTTCCTTAAAATTTCTTAAACGAACCTAAACCAAAATTCAGTATAAATTCAATCAATTCACCATTAAACTAGCCCCCAAACACCCACTTATGAATTCAAACCAATCGTTGAAATTATAACTATTTTATGAATCCAAACTAGTTAGATTCCTTACACTGTATCGATGCAAACAGTACGTACAATCGTTCTTCGCCTTTACGGATGATTTGGGGTGTTTGGTTCAGCACCTAATTCAATAATATACTGGAAAATCAGTAGCTAATTAATGATTAAATTCCTTCATTTAATAAATTCATAACCTTTACCCAACAACTATGTCGAGATAACAAACTAGTTACCCTTAATTGCACTTACGCTTCACGATTTGTGGGATACGAATTGCCAATCGATCAAGAAATTTTTTTCCTAATTCAATTGGGTTTAAAAGCTGATTAGGAGGGTTTAATAAGTCAAATTAATGCTGGAAAAATATAGGAAAGAACCAAGAAACAAAACAACCCCTTTTCTTTCCCATAGGTGCACGCTCCACCACACGCGGTGGCCAAAATTGGAGCTAAATTTTAAAACGGTTTGAGATTTCATTAAAATCTGGAAAAAAATAACTTTGAAATCATTTAAAATCCAAAAAATTCCAGATCTAGAAATTTATGTTTTTAATGGACAATATTAATTAAGAAATTGAAGAGAGAAGAGACCTTACCCATGTAATGCCCTAAAATTTTAATTTTGGGTATTGTGAATGTGTGACACAAAATATCTGTCTATTTTAGTGGTTATGTGTTTTGGGTGTGTTTGGGAGGTCCCAAGTTCAAGCCAGGACTTGGGAAAATTTTGGTTTTTTTATGAATAAGCCCTGCCCTATCTTTGGTCAGCAGGCTTTTAAGTAAAAATTGGTAAATAATTAACAGAATGAACATGTTGGTGTAACAACCTGATTTTAACTCTAATCGGAATAGTGGTTTCGGGACCACACATCCGAGTCTAAAAAAAATTTTTAGTATTTTATTTGGTGTATATTTTGTGTGAATTTGCATGTGTGGAAGTTTCGTGAATTAATATTATGGTTTGAGTGCTTAATTAAAGAAAAAGGACTTGATCGCGTAAAAAAATAAAAAGGCTAGTTAATGTGTAAAGTGTTAAATTGCTAATGCCTTTTTAATATGGAGTCCTTAATAGGTTATTAGCCCACTATTAAGTAAGTGGGTGATATTGGTCAAGAATGACCTTGAATTATAAGGTATAAAAATTTATAAACAAAGGTTAAATAAGTAAACTAGTAATATGTTAATATATGTTAAATTATATCAAAATATAATTCATTATTTTTCATCTTCTTATGACCGAAAACAAAAGAATGAAACTTTGTTCTTCAAGGTTTAACATTCGGCCATCTTAGGGATTTCAATTCAAGGTTAGTTTGATTTTAGTTTTTGATAATTTTTACGTTTTTGAGATCGTTGCTAAGTTATCTTTAAAGCCCATGCTTGAATTTTTGAATTGGTTGTGTATTTTGTGATATGCCATTTAAGAGAGTTTGTTGTTTTTGTTATTGGATGATGGAAAATAAATATATGTTGTTAGATTTTTCATGTTTTAATTAGTAATTTTTAATAAAAATGTGTATTAAGGACTAAATTAAGAAAAGTATAAATTGAGGGACTAAAATGTGAAATATATGTCATGCATGGACTTACATGAGCTTATTGAATATTCGGCTAAGCTATGGTACAATGAAAGTTTGTTAATTTTATATTTTTTTGAAATAGAGACTAAATTGTAAAAAGTGTGAAATGTCAAGGGCAAATTGGTAATTTGCCCATTTGTGTGTTTTTGGACTAAACTAAATGAATTATTGAACAAAAGAGTTAATTTTAATATGTTTAGATCGAGAAACGAAGAAAACGGAATTGGATCGGGGGAAGTCAAAAGTAGTCGAGTAGTCGACTGTGTTCGTCGATAACTGAGGTAAGTCTAATAGCAATTTAAATGTTATTAAATTGGAATTTATATAAATATATCTATCATACATTTAGTAAGCTGGTACTAATAGTATATAAATTGAATAAAACTTGATGATTTTTCTATGTGAAAGCCGAACATAGAAATTGATTTTGGGAGGTTAAAATTAACGGTATAAATTACATGTATATTAATTAAAGTATGCTTTAAGTTCAATGATATGAAACTAATAGTAGAATTTACATGGATATGTAGTTCGAATGTAAGATTTAATTTCATGAATTGAATTTAAAGTTATGAATTATATATATAAAGTTTGAATGTATGATATAAGTTCTTTGAGCTGAATTTAATGTATGAATTTTACACACATATGGTTCGAATATATATTTCAAGTTCTTGAGCTGAATTTAATGTATGAATTTCACATACATATGTGGTTCGAATATAGGCTACAAATTCTTTGAGCTGAATTTTAATGTTGTAAATTATACATATGTGATCGAATGTTTGTTTGCTATGAAGAATTGAATATAATTCAATTCTTACGAAGATACGGTTAGTGAGTAAAACTTATGTAAACATAAAGAATTATACATAAGATCATCCTTGTATTTGAAATTTTCAGGCTTAATGCCTAGCAGACTTGATGTCGGTGAATTACATCAGGCTTTATGCCTAGCAGGCTCAGTGCCGGTGAATTATATCGGACTTTATGTCTAGCAGGCTTTGTGCCGGTGAAATGTATCAGGCTTTGTGCCTAGCAGGCTTTATGTCGGTGTTTTATACAAGGCTCTATGTTCTATAAATCTTATGTGAGCAATAGTAAAAGCAAATAAAGGTGTTAAGAAAGCTAAATTATTCAGGTATGTGTTAGCCATTTGATTAATTAGTGTTAAGGTAAGTTGATTGTTTTTAAATTTATAATAGTTTCAAATGAAATATAGAGTATGAGCTAACCATTTGAGTATAAATATATTTTGGCATAATGATTTATTGAATATTTGGCTTTGCTAAATATTTATGTGTATTTGGCCATATGGTTTGTTTATATGAAAATTTAATGTGATTTTATTTAAAGCGTTATATGATACAAAATATTAGGATCTTTGGTTTATTTTAACTTAATGATAGAATAAGTATTAATATAAAAATATATATATATGAATTTCTGCTTATGACTTACTAAGCTTTAATAGCTTAATATGTGTGTTTTTGTTTACCTCGGTTTTATAGATTTTGGAATCGTGTACGAGCTCAGGGATCATTAGCAAGCCTATCACACTATCGACTGTTTTCTTTGGTATTTTACTAAGTTAAAGTTTGAGCTTATGGCATGTATAGTCTGGATAAAATAATTGATTTTGGAACTTGTATGTATATAGCCATGCGAAAAATGGCTTGTCTTTAATCATTAGTATTTGTTTTGGTTTTTGTCTTATGGGTTCTTGATTAAGTGTTTAACTTTATAATTTTGGTTATGGCTTATTTACATGTAAAATATGGTAGCTATGTTTTGTTGATAATATGGTGAATGAGATGATATATAATATGAGTGGAATGTATGGAATTGGTAATTAATTGAGTTGCATGTTATTAAATTTTGGAAGTGTAGGATAACTTGATTTGGGTTGTATTGATAATATGTTTGGGTGTATCTTGGTTATACAGGTTCGGTTTGTTTTTTTTTTTAAGAGAATAAAACAAATGAGTTATCCATGATCATTTTGTTTAAGTTGAGTTTATGTGATTTTGAATGGATATTTGATGAGTAAAATTTTTATATGGAAATTGATTATATTGGAGCATGAATTGAGTTTGCAATCGAATGAATTATTAAGGTGATATTTAATTATGAGTTTTGACATGTTAGTTGAATTTTAATTATGCTATATAATAATTAGGTACTTAGAAATATCGTAAATTCATGTGGTGCTTTTAAAATATGTTTGGTTTGAAAATATAAGTGATTATATGATTCGGTTTGATGTTCATATTTAAATTGATAAGTATGCGAATTGATGAATGTCAATAAAGTATAAATATGTTATAGGTAATGTATTATAATGACCGAACATGTATTTCTTAGCCTGGTGATGATATTGAAATATGGTTATTTGGAAATGGCTCATTAGGAGCTCAGGCGCAAGCTTTGTTCTTTTATAATGATGTATATTTGTCTTTTAAATGAGTTTAAATAGGTTAGTCAAATAGAGTACATGGTAACTGGCAAGGTGTGAATATAAATTGATGTGAACAGCTAAACATAAGGAATTTAATTACTCAAGAATTTTTATTGAATCGATGTGATAATTTATAATTATTACTTAAGATTTTAATGTACATTTTCTTGTATGGCTTTGTGACATGTTTATTTAAATATAATTATGATTATATGAAATTCAGAATTGTTTGAAAGTTGTATCTTATGTAATAATGCATCGTAACCCTAATCCGACGACGGATAAGGGTTAGAGGTGTTACAGCTGGTCTGGTGGATAAGTGAAGTGTTGGTGCGAAAGAGGTCCTGTATTCGAATCTTGGCATGGGCATTATTTTTTCTCGTGTGTCCAGTAGAGTTTGAGATAGACTAAAAATCTCAATAGTGGATTTAGTGGAGAGTTTGATGTAGAGAAATAAGGGATTGGGGTGGTTATCAAATATTCTGTTCATCTTTTTTTTCTTTTTTGTACTTTCCCCAAAATTCTTCCATTCTCTTTCTATTTTTTCTCTTCATTGCTACTGAATTT
Source organism: Gossypium hirsutum (assembly GCF_007990345.1). NCBI lineage: Eukaryota > Viridiplantae > Streptophyta > Magnoliopsida > Malvales > Malvaceae > Gossypium > Gossypium hirsutum. The sequence goes on from NC_053444.1 coordinate 36,684,349, forward strand.
CTACTCTCTTTCACCCTTTATCTTCTTGATTTCTCTTTTCTCCTTCTGCCTCGTGTCGCTCCACGTTTGTCTACGACCGTTCGATAAGTTTTAGATAAGTTATTTGTCTCTATTTGTTAATTTTATTTTGAAGTGTTTTTTTTATGCCAATTAGGGAAGGATTTAAGGGCTCGTAATCACCAATCAGAGTCTTAGTTTGTGTGGGAATTACTGTTCATTGGTTGAAGGTAAGGTTTAGTCTCATATGGGTTAAAACCTCGATACGAGTTCGATTTGGGATCACGTTATGTGAGATAAAATTAGTGTTATTTGTTCAATTATAGGTTTTGGAGTGCTCGGGGATTGTTTTAGCATCAAACAAAACCAGGTGTGTACCCAAAACGCAGAAAATGGGATTCGGCACAAAGTTGAAATTGCTTGCTGTTTGGATAGTAACAGTAGGCTAAATTTGAAAAATCACCATAAATTGTGGAAATTGAATTATAGGTTTAAAAAAATATGGAATTAAAATTTATTTAGTATAGTTTCTCATAGAAGAAATGGTAAGTAATGAAATTGTAAATCGTGAGATATAATAAGTTTTGTGAGAAAAGGTCAGAATGAATTCGAGTTCCCCTATTCTGACTTTCGAAAATCATCAAAAATTGGAGAAAAATAATTAGGGGTTAAAATTTACATTTTTACATTATTAATGAGTCTATTTTCAATAGAAACAAATGGTAACATCATCAAAATTTTGTACTAAGAGATAATTAATTTTTAGCAAAGAAAGGTCGAAGCTGTCAAATAGCAAAACAGGGGTAAGATTGAAGATTTTACTTTACTTATTGGCTAAATCAAAAATTCTGAAAATTTTATGGTAGAAAGTTACTTTAGTCTAGTCTCAAATACATTAAGCGGATCTTAATTTGGAATTATGTAGCTCAAGATATAAATAATTTAGTAACAGTGACTCAAGTAGACAGCTTTGAAGGAACATACAAGTAAATAGTAAAAAAATATGAATATTTAGCTAGCATGGGTTACATTAAAAATGGACCACGTGGCCAAGGCCAATTTGGGCTGAGTGGGCCACACGGGCGTGTAGGCCCACACGAGTAGGCCACATGGGCGTGTGAGCCCATTTTCACTGAATTGATTGCTAAGGTTGCACGGGTCTCCCAAGTCGACTGTGAACCTACTGTAGGGTCAGTAAGCATCACTTAGACCCCTAATTGTACGAACTGACTGTTTGATTTATATATGTGTTGAGCATGATGATAGTATGCTTGTATACTGAACTGGTTATATGTATTAATGTCCTGAGATAGCATGTCATGACTTGTATGTTGCATTGCATGGGGTTGGGTTGATTATATTTGGAGGAAGTGTATTGAAAGGCTCTTAAGCCTAACATACTGGTAGCTCAACTGCAAATTACTGTTTTGTGCGTATTCGGTACTATCTGGAGTGTAGGGATGGGTAGATTGATTTGATCCCCGTATGGAGTGTAGGGTTGGACGGAGATGGTGTGTAGAGGTTGGTTGGGTAGGACTTTGATACTGAAAACTGCATGACTGCTACTGATACTATGCTGGCTAAGGCCCTACTGCATATTTGATACTGTACTGAGATGGGCTAAGGCCTAAACTGTTACTAATACTGAAAAAGGGCTTAGGTCCAGGATTGCTTTAACTGTGCATTGTGATTTGCTATTGTTTGTTTTCTATGGGATTACACACTGAGTTTTCATAAACTCACCCATTTTGTTTAAATGTACACAAGTAATCCCCAGATTTAGACGGATCGGTGTGGCGGAAGACTCGACGGTGACCACAGTTTTGGACTTTCATGGTTTTTAACCCATATTTACGATAATTGGTTTTATTTCTATTCTATTTTTACTGGCTAATTTTTTGGGTTGTAATTCGACTTTCAGACTTTGGTTTGGGGTGTTACAACCCAAGCAAGCCGAGAGAAACGGCAATGACACTTTCTTGGTATTGTTTGGGATTGATCTTGGAGTTCAAGATTTCAGATTTGGGGCTGATTTTAATGAGGAAAAATGACAGCAATATGGTGGAGAATATTTTAACAAATCTTGTGGCAAAAAGAAAAAGAAAAGAAAGAGATGGTAAAACTAGGTGTAGGCAACGACAACAATGGAGGAAATGAAAAAAAATTAAAATCAAAGAGAATGAGAGGAGGAGAGGAACAGCTAGGGCAACGAGGAGGGGGATTAAAGGCTGATTATTAGTGAAATTTTAATATTTATACCTAGGTTAACTAGGCTTGGATGGCCCACACATTAAAACAAGGGGTTTTTGTCAAAAAGTTAAATTATTTTCATGGGAGGGGAATTGAAATTAGGACCTCAAGGATAATTTGAAATATTTATTTTAAAAAACAAGGCATGTCACATACTAGGGTTTAAGGCAAAATTTGCAAAATAATAAAAATGGTGAGAGAGAAGGGATTTGAACTTGGGTTTCAAGGAACATTTCGCTAACACTTAAGCAACAAACCAATACCTCGTTTATTTCCTTAAAATGCACAGATAAATTTCAAAAATTAAGGCATGACCAGTCTCTCTCGATTCACAAACCCAATTCTACTAACCCCTGATTTTTGGGATGTTACAAAATGAAACTAAGTAAGCATTATATATGCTTAGTAAGTTCATATGAAATTTACATAACATACCTTGATCTCAAAATAATTTAAGCAATTAAATCAATTTGGTAATCAGTATGGAATTCTTGGCATACTTGTACTTTCATATTCATTTCCATAAAACGACCAAATTGTTAGTTTCCTCAAACATCAAACTTTTATAAAGCAACTCACTTATATACGTACAACAATTCAATATAGCATAACATGAAACTTCTTTAACATCCTTAAGCATTCTTGTACAAGTCCACAAAACAACCACAAGTTAGTACATTGGCACAGTAAGATCAAAGTATTCAAATCAAAATTATGTGCCACCATACTAACTATTTTAATGTTGTTCTCACATTTACATTTTATAAACATATCAACCAAGCTCATAATCACTCTTCCCTAGCATTTGCACCTTTAGTGCATTTGTACACTTCCAACCCTATATAAAACATGTTCAAACACATTTCAAACAATACATTTTAAATAGTTCAAATCAATTCAATCCAATATCAACTTTTCAATACTATATGCATAGTCAATTCAACATTTAACCACTTTAAAATAAAAAAAATTATATCATGCAAAATTATACTACTACCCCTATTATCCAAGCTGAATGTATTTATAAGTATACGTTAGGTTATCTGTCCGGCCTCAACCTTTTAAAACAACACTAGATTACTCGTCAGACCTAAATTTGCATCCCAAGTATCTCTGATATATTAATTGTTTGTCCAAGCTGAATGTATAATCGTGTCAGGTTACTCGTTCAGGCTAAACCTTCAACACGACATTATGTAACTTATCTAAGCTAAACCAGATCACATGTATCTTGGTATATTTGTAACACCCCTAACTCGTATCCTTCTCCAGAATAGGGTTATAGAGCATTACCGGAGTTTACAAATTAATTTTCAAACATTTCATTTCATCAAGCATTCATAATCATATATTTTCCTCCTCCTCCTCTCCATTCCACATCCTTAATGTATATAACATGCTTATATGTAACATTATCTATAATTTCACCATTTATTTATATATTCATTCAAAGTTGTCCACTTGAGTCATAGTCACTAAACTATTTATAACTTGGCTACAGAAATTAAAATTGAGATCCGTTAATTTTCTTTGAAACTAGACTCACATATCTTCCTACCATAAAATTATTAGAATTTTTGGTTTAGCCAATAAGTATAGTTTATTCTTTAAAATCGCCTCTATTTTTCTATCTGACAGTTCTGACCCTTCTTTACTAAACCTTAATTATCTCCTTGTACAAAATTCATATGATATCACTGTTTATTTCTATTGAAAATATACTCTCTAAGGATTTTAAAAATATAAATTATAACCCATAATTATTTTTGTACAATTTTTTATGATTTTCCAAAGTCAGAATAGGGGAGAATAGGGGAACCCAAAATCATTCTGACCTTGTCTCACAAACTCTATTATATCTCATGATTTACAATTCTATTACTTACACCGTTTATTCTATGAGAAACTAGACTCGGTAAGCTTTAATTCCATATTTTTTTAATCCTCTAATTTCATTTCCACAATTTATGGTGATTTTTCAAATTTAACCTACTGCTGCTATCCAAAACTGTTTTAGTGCAAAATGTTAATTACTAAGTTTATAACTTCCTTATTCCCTTTCTCTATAATATTTCTCATCACTTTCACTTATTTCTCTTCACTAATATATCAAGAACATAAGACTTTATATAAGAAAACTCTACTATAACATCTTTTCCACGCTATTTCAATAATATTAAAATTAAAAATATATTGAAATCTCAATGTTCTTACCTTATCCTATTGATTTCAATCTTTAACTTGATTTTCTCTCTCCTCCAGCTTCAATTTCTTGAATCCAACTTGATATTCTAGCTCCCCATAGTCTCCTTGTTATCTTTCTCTCTTGATGGATATGGAAATTCTTTTGATTTCTAGATGAAAATGGTAAGTTTTTGGAGGAATGACCAAATTGTAAAGAAAGCAAAACTTTCCTTCTTTCTCTCTTCTCCTCACGTTGGATGCATGGAAGATGATGGGTTGGTTTCTTTTCATCTTTCTTTCCACATATATATACTAAATAAATTAATAATAAAATAATAAAATATCATTTAAAAATCAAATTAAAATATTAATAAACTAATATTTATTTAATTAATTAATCTAAAATATCACCAACATCATCATTTCCTTCTAGATTTCTCTCTCTTCTAATTGACCATTTTTCCCTTTATGTTCTTTTAAAATTCCATCCTTGAGTCATCACTTAATTCGGTAAAATTACGATTTAGTCCCTCAAAATTCTTCACCTTTTCAATTTGGTCCTAATTCATCCTTTTTCTTGGTTTCTAGATTATTCTAACCTTAAACTATTTGCACTATTGGTCCTTTAAATTTTTCATATTTACACTTTAACCCCTTAAATTTTGAGTATTTACTCTTGGGCCACAAAACTTTTCTCACTTTTGCGATTTAATCCTTTCTTGAATTAATATGTCCTAATATACTTCTCAATGTTGACATAACTCAAATTTACCCTTTTTATCACTTTATTTCCTTATTTTACTATATCAGGAATATTATCTTACTTTCTTACTGTAGTAAATTTTTTTTGGGTATTACAATATCAATTGCTCGTTCGAGCTGAAAATATATATTCATGTCAAGTTACCCGTCCGGGCTAAACCTTTGAAGACACATCAATTTGCTTGGCCAGCTAAAAATATACATGTAAGGCTACACATCTAGCTAAACCTTTAAAACAACAGCAGGTTACTCGTCTGAGCTAAACCTGTGTCACATGTCTCTTCGAGTCTCCGACAAATGTTGGATCTCGAAAATCATCGGAATAAACATATAACCTTGTGCGCAAGACTTTATTAGGTTCATTGGGACAAATTTCAACAATTTGTACTATTTTAAATTCTTATAACCATATACACACTTTTCACAATTCAAATAACAATTCAAATACATTTTAAACCTTATAACATCATTATATACATATCATTCGATCACATAAAAATTTCGCAACCATTCGATATCACGCATCTATTCTTATTTAAAACTAAAGAGCAAATAAAAAATAATACAAACATATCGTGAATTAATAAAGTAAACCCCATATGAACTTACCTGACAAAATCAATGACACACAAAATGTCAAGGATTAACTCGCAAAATTAACTTTTCCTTGATTATCCCCCGATTAGCTCAAATCTCGATCTATATAGTAAAACCTCTATAAAATAATACGCTTGGGACTCAAAAAATTATTATTTTATCGAGGTTATTAGTTTATCAATAAATGAAAATTTTATTAATTTATCGATACATTAATATTTATTAATTAAAGAATATTTCATACTTTATGCATGGGTTTTTTTATCAAAATCCAATATGCATGTAGGTGCAATGAATTAAAGTTAATTGGTTCATGTAACAAAAAAAAAAGAGTTAATTAATTGGTTCATGTAACCAAAAAGAAAAAAAGTTAATGGTTTCAAAATCCAATACGTATATATTCATTGGATAGATTAAAATTTTTATTATAAATAAACACATGTACTTATCAAAATATTGTAATTCCTGTAATCTTTTCCTCCATGGCTTCCCATTTAAAAGGTGTAAAAAAGTCTACATTGACAGACGAGATGAGAAAAGCATTATGTGAGTACAAAAATGAGCATTCCTCTTCAAGTCAAAAAGATTTGCAACAATGGGTTCAACAAACATTTGATCTCTCTGTTAGCCAATAAACAATATCAAATACTCTTAAAAGGTCATCTGAATATTTGTCAAAAGAGATAAAGAATAGTAATGTTAAAAGGCACAAATCAACCAAATATCTCAATTTAGAGAATGTATTGTATGAATGGTTTCTCCAATATCAAGAGAAAGTAAACATGACTGGAGAAATTATTCAAACTAAAGTAAAAGAGCTTTTCTAAAAAATGTATGGTGATGCAAATTTTGAATTTAACTTCTCAATTGGTTGGCTAGAACGGTTCAAGACAAGACATGGGATTAAGTCTTATAGAAGATTTGGTGAAAGTGGTTCAATTATTATAGATAATATTGAATATGCTTTACCTCAAATAAGAGCTAAATTGAAAATTTTTTATTGGAAAGATATCTATAATATGGATGAAACAAGCTTATTTTATCGCTTGCAAGCATATCATTCACTGGCTAGAAAGCAATTAGAAGGACGAAAAAAGGATAACGAAAGACTTACTATTGTGGTTTGTTACAATGGAGATGGTTCAGATAAAGTTCCTCTTTGGGTTATTAGTAAGTTTGCTGATCCTAGATGCTTTAAACATGTGAATATTGACAATCTTAGTTGTCATTATCGAGCCAACAAAATAGCATGGATGATTCGATTACTTTTTAAAGATTGTGTTCGCTAGTTTGATGCTAGAATGACTAGTAGAAAGGTGTTGCTTATAGTAGACAATTGCCCATCCTATCCCAAGGTTATTGAAGGCTTGAGAAACATTGAATTATTCTTGTTGCCTCCAAATTCAACATAAAAAATTCAACCATGTGATGCTAGAATTATTAGAGCAGTTAAGATTTATTATCAACGCCGCTTTTATTCTAACATCTTGGAACGTTACAAGAAAGGAGAAATAAATCTTGAAAAGACTAATGTATTGCATGCAATCCATTTTATTAATGTTGCTTGGAATATTGATGTGAAGCCTACAACTATTGCAAATTGTTTCCGACATTACAAAATTTGATTCGAGGAGGATATGCCTCTCGAACAAGAAATTGGTGATGTTGAAGGCATTCATAAATTAAAAGAAGTAATTTCTGATTTACACTATAGAAATGTCATGGATGAAGATATTATTCAGGGAGTAATGGATGTGCTAGCTGATGACTAGCAAGATCTAGATGACAGTAGTGTTTTACCACATGTTTCTCTAAAAGAAGCTTTTCTAGTTGTGGATACCTTGAAGAATTATTTAATACAACAAGAGAAGAATATACCAGATTTGGTTTATGCCCTTCTAAAAGCTAAAGATGAAATTGTATTTGATTCACATGCAAAGAAGAAGCAGTTAACTATAAATGCATATTTTAGCAAAGAATAAAATTGAAAAAAATAAGAGTTGTCTAGAGAGCACTTTAGTTTTATGTATTGTATATAAAATTTTCAGTATATTTAATGAATTATTATTTTATATTTCCATTGGGCCCTTAAGGACTTTTCTAAAAATTATTATCTTATGTATTTAGCGAAGTTATGATTTTATCCCGTTGGCCCAAGTCGGGACCGAAAAATTATTATTTAACTGAGATTATTAATTTATCGAATATTCATTTATTGAGGTTTTATTGCATAATAATTTATTTCAATTTATCAATTTCAAACATCTCAAAATAGCCTATTGTAATCATATATTAATTCAATTTTATTTTTCAAATGTGCCTTAAAATTTTGAATTTTATTCAATTTATTCCCTAAAACTAAATTAGCTATATTTTTTCAAATTTGAGCTCCGATTTTTAAACCAATTTCAATCTCATTCATCTATAGCCCTCTAGAAACAATAATTATAGAAATTTCATATCAACTTTGAAATATTTACATTCAGTCCTTAAACTCAAAACTAACAAATTTGTTTTTACAAATTAGTCTTATTTCATTTCTAAGCTCAACATTCATTTATTTAACATCAAAAGCTTCAAAGAACAACAATGGCAACTTCTCTAAACTTTAATAGATTTTTTATTTAAACTCGAGTTAGCTAGATTAAATTATAACGATCTCAAAAACATAAAATTTATAAAAAAAAACAATTAAAATTTTGCTCACCATGAAATTTTATAAAGCTTTGCCGAACTCGGTTCCTTGGCTATGGAAGAATCAGTCAAGAGGAAGAAGAAAATAAGACTTTCTCTTTCCTTTCCCTAAAGTCACTTTTTGTTTCTTTTAATTTCCATTATTATTTTAACTTAAATGTACTAATTAATTAAGCTTTTACCATCCACTTAGTCCAATTAACATATAAATCCTTGAATATTTATTCATTAAGCCCTTTTAACTAATAAAAATCTATAGTGATTAACTTTTATGATTTTTACTATTTAGTCCTTATACTCTAATTAACCATCTAATCAAAAAAATTTCCGAACCAAAATTTAATTCACCTATGTACAAATCACGTAAATATTTAACAAAAATATTTACAAGCTCAATTTACGAAAACGAGATCCCGATACCTCATTTTTTAAAACCACTAACTTTTGAACCGGTACACTTATACATTGGCTAACTTTCCAAATAATCAAAATTATTATACCAGAATTAAGTATAATATTGTAATAACCACGTAAATATTAATAAATAATATTTACAAACTCGATCATCAAAAAATGGAGTTTTGAAACTACTGTTTTTGGTACCCTCAAAATAAAGTTGTTACTCAATTGGACTTGATAGACGACATATTAGTCTTTTAATCGATTTACTCATTTTCGATTAGACTAAGGACATTTTTAGTTTCGTCTACTAATATAAGTTTTCTTTTTGTATTACGATTCGACCACGTAATACCACTTAATATTAGTTTAAACATCAAACAACCAATGTGTGCACAAATTACATAAGGACAATCATACAAAGTATACTACAGAAATCAATGAATTTGTTTTATTAATCAATCGGTTCGAAAAAATTACAAGTTTAAAATGAATATACTACACTCAGGCACCAAGTCCAACACCCACAACGTTGACTGGTTTTTGCACTGATCTTTTATTTCATTATATCAAGTTTTACACTCTTGATGAATCTCATTCCTATCTGATGGTGTGATTTCAATACATAATCAACCTCCGCTTAGTAAATTACCCCATCGAAATGTACGTATATGAAGAATTGATTATTCATATTTTATACTAAATTTGTTAAAAAAATCAAAAATCAAAAAGTATATCATTAGTTGCAACTAAAACAATTTATACCATTTAAATTCAAAACCCTGTTGTACTATAAATCACATGACATATATAAAACCCTTAAAAGATTAACATAAAATATAAAAATTTCAACCAACATCTGACATAACACTAACTTATTTTTTTTATAAAAATCAATGTTTTGATATTAAATTGGTTTTTTTTTTTTTTTGAGAAAAAGGTTGGATATCGTTATTGAACAAAATGGCATTGTTTTACAAATCAAACAACAAAAGAAACAACTAAAAGAAGGAAACCTAGATACGCCAGTCGCACCCATGAGCTTCACCGTCTACAAACCAGATTATCAATAACTGAAAAGTTCCACCACTCCATCTCTGTCTATATCCCCTGTAAAATTTGAGTGGTTGCCATCATCTCTAAGTATCCAAGTTCACAATAATCATTCCCAAATAGCTTTCAAGCTGTAAAGGATCGTCAGCCACCAACTCATTTGATGTCGCCATTGGCAAAGGCATTCCGGTAGTGAGCAACGGCTAAGGTCAGGCTTATTATCGGGTGAAGTGTCGTAAGATCCACCTATTCCCTCAATGACGAATTTCCTCATGCACAACCTCCAGTACCGCCTCTGGTCCGTCCTCCACCCACCATGCATCACATTTTTGGCATAATCCTTCCTTTTCCATCAGGTGAGAAGCACGATTCCCTTCTCTTTTGACATGTTGAAAACAACAAAACTCAAATGCTAAAGAAGTCGGTTTCTCCTCCCAGATATACTGACTAACTTCCGAACAATGAAGGCCACATGATCACAGCTTCGAGATGACCATCAAAGAGTCACCTTCGATTTCCACCGCCTTAAAACCCATATCCTTAGCGAATTAAATTGCTTGTAGCCCAGCCCATGCTTCGGCACTTAGCCGATTAGAAACATTGGGATTCCAAATGCATGTCACTCCCATGATTAATCCAGAAATATTTCAAATGATAGCCCCTGCACCAGCAGAACCTAAATGACTATAGAACCCCGCATCAAAGTTAGCTTTGACAAAAGGCTCCATCGGTTTTCACTATAATCTCAAGTCAAAACCTGGCTGATCTAGTTGACTGTTGAAAAGTGTTTCCAATTTACGAGACTGGCTCAGTGCAAAGGTAACTACATCTCTCGATGTCTGTCGTATTCTTTCATGTACTAATAGGTTACGTGAAAACCATACTACCTATATAGTGACTATGATTGTTAAGCTTGCTGTAGGAGAGCCACCAACAAAAAGGTGTCAAAGCCACTCAACCAAAGAAGCCTCAGGGTGATCCACCGGCCAAGAAAAACCAAGGCCCAACCATATAGGTTGTACCATAGTACACTCTCGACAAACGTTAAGGGTAGTCTCGGCATCCATGCCACAGCCAGGACACATCGAATTCTCCCTAAGTCGACATAGAAACAAATTAGAGTTATTAGGCACAAAATTGTTAATAAATCTCCATACTGTAATCTTGATTTTTGGTGACACTTGTAGTTGCCAAAGTTGTTTGTACAGATTCTGATTTCCTGAACGGACATCGTTGTAACTATCCTCCTCTAAACTCGAAAACCCTCGTAGAAATAGCCGATATTAGGTACGCACAATGAATTTCCCTAAGGTCTTAAGACACCTATAAAACCTCTACCCGATCCGTTTGCTGAATCCGAGTACGAAACATCACATTTGAACTAGGTTAATGTACTCATTTAGATCTCACTTTTTTTAAATCAAATTGTATTACCTATTTATTTAAAGAAAAATGTTTACAAGAGAGACACAAATTTTAATCTAAAACTAAGTATCACAACTCCAAATTTAAAAGGATTTACATAATTACAACATAATGAACCCTGAGGTGAAGCCTCTCGTAATACCCCTTCCTATGTGCATGACACTAAATTGATGTCAAATCCTTGAATTAACTCAGTCTAGCTTAGTCCCTCCTCGAGTTTCTTAGCACGCAAGTCTTACAACCATAGGTCAAACCCTTTTAAGTTCGGATGAACTTAGTGAGTTCCTTCATTACACAAAAATAGACCCCATCTCATAGGGGTTTAAGCAGAAAAAGCTTAATACAATTAACTCCCTACTCATGCGGTAAGTTTCACTTAAACCCAATGTAGCAGGCTCAAATTTATTCCCAATCCTTTTCGTTGGCAAATAGATCATTAGGTGATTTCCTCCTAGGCAATCCTATCACTTTTGACTAGTTTCAATGGTTCCCCAAATGACTCTTTATATCTGTGGACTATACCTTTTTTTACTTGTATTCTTCTTATCTTCCATTCATTAGTGTAGATTTTTCTCCCCATCATATATTTATAAGGTAATCCTTTAACCTACCCTCCTAATGGCCTTTGGGTATGTCCCCATTGACGATATTTCTAAATTTGTTTAGTCCATGGCAGACTCTTTTTCTTATCATAGTCCCAGAGGACTTGCTGACATTCCATCTGTTACGATACCTAATAAGGTCCCATGCCACTTTGATGGTTTAAATCCTACTGGGATGAATGGTGGTTGAATTACTTCCTAGTAATTAGCTTTATTCGCGATACCATGCTTATAAATATAACACATCTAGCTTCTATGAACCACTTAGGCCTTCCATATCCAACAGTCGATCGATTGAGTGACCATTTGAGTTTACAATTCCTCTTAAGTGATGTTTCCCTACAGAACTAACCCTTTGGTGGTTACTTCGTAATAGTCCCTTAAAGAGGAATAGTCTTGACAGACATATCTATTACTCGGTTTATTTTTTCTAACACTTCTTTCAATTGATGGGTTCTAACCAACCCCTATTTACTAAGTCGTCTCTCTAGAATATCGACAATAGATCCTTCCTATAGAACTTTGGCCTCCTCGGGCCTCATATCGAGAGTGAATCCCCAATAACCCTTCCCTCTATCTTATAGATCCTCCTCGAGCGCTTCTTGGGCAGCTCATATTGGCAGATCCTTAACTACGATCTACTAGTAAAACCTCTTTCATTTCCTATATATAAGGCATTACTAGCACATCATTTCTCTTGTATGATCATCATTGGATTTTCACCCCTGTATCATACAGGCTTTCATGATTACGGTTTGGAAGACTATTCTCTTTCTCATTACACTTGCCTCGTTTGATGGATTCCTCAATATCCACTTGTCAACACTAGCATTATTCTCCTAACTTTTTTTCCTTATTTCCAAAATTGTCCCACTATTGCCTTCTTGTTTGACCACACATGTTTTTTATCTTGGTGGACTACCCTGTGTTTACTGTCTCGGCAGACTTAATTGGTTACCATAGTTGAGCTATGATCTTACACCTTAAACCACTTAGAGGTGTCGCCCAAAAAGACCTTACTACCATCGCAGTGTTGATCTATGGAACCTAATAACTATCGATATCAATTTATATTGTATCTACCTTAATGCTCGAAAATCAAAGTGTCCCTCCACAAGGCCTAGAGTTTCGCACATCGCGGTTTGCTCCCAATAATCATGGATGGCAAAATCAAAACAGAATTCCAATTTCCCTATACCTTCACCTATTCATCCATTATGCCATTCTTAACCTTAATGCTCGAACACCACAATGTCCCCTCCGCAAGACCCAAAGCTTCACTCATCACAATTTGCATATAGCAACACCGTATGGCGGTATCTAACAGAATCACCCTTTTTTCCTATTCCTAACTTCGTCTAACCCATCATTAATTCCCTTTTTCACACTACCACAATAAGCATGCAACTCATGCATTTCATAAATGAAATACCATGGAATCATAGTTAATTTATACATACTGAACTAAAATGGTGGATATTCATAAGTCTATACGATCTAGAACATACTTAGCCTTTCCAGGGTTAAAGTGCAGAAACTCACCTAATATTTCTTTCCCTTCTCAGCTTAGCCTTTCTTGAACGCCTGAGCTTCTATTTTTCTGGTAGCTAGGTATTACAACCAATACCATAAATTAAATTTAGTATTTTTCAACGAAAAATTTAATTTTCCAGAAACATGCAAAACCCTTAAAATGGTTCTAGAAATCCTTAACTTTATTTCCTAAACTTACAAACACCAAAGGTCTTAATACCTTACTTGTTCAGTGGATTCTCAATTTTTTTGACTCAACCCTCATGAACCACTCCATGCAAAGCTTCTCATAATTATCTCTGCTTCAAAGCAACCGGGGAAGAAGATGAAGAAAGTGAAACAAGTAATGAAAAGAATTCTCTCCTCGGGAAGTTATTTCCTAGGTATTTATAGCGCTTCTCGCTTAGTTATCAACCTTATAGAGACCATCCGTTAATAATCATTATGCCTCACACTAAGGAGCCAGTTCGTTTTAATCTAACCAAACTAGATTTGGAATTTAACTATTTCCAAACTAGCCTTTATATTTCTCTGATTTTTCAATAAAGACTACCAGCTTACGGTTTCTTTCAAGTTAAGCCACAAATTGTTCCAAATTTTCGAGTTTAAAGGAAATTGAGTGTGACAAAACCTTCGCAGCCTATCATTCAAACAATTATACGCTAACCATATGCTAAGAATTTGCCTATCCTCTTGGTGAGTAAACAATGTCTACACCACATCCACTTTCCAAGTACTAATAGAATTATGGATTAAATACATAACTTTTTCAACACTAGTAACCCTTGGGGATTCAACTTTGCAAGGTCTGTCACTCAAGAGCCATGGCATGTCCCAAATAGATATCATCGTACCATCACCCACCGATCAACTGATTCTTTTGGAAAGGAGTCATTTTGCCGGCCAGATGCTTCACCAAATAACCAAAGGTTGATTCCCCAAATTTGATTCTAGAAGTTGTGCATGTGGGTAATACTTTTCTTTAAGAACTTGTGCCATTAAAAATAAAGGATCACATGCTAATCGCCAACCCTGTTTGGCTAACAACATGATATTGAACTTGGCAAAATTACGAAACTCCATACCTCCGACCTCCAACCTCCTTCGCAGTACAAAGAGTCTCCCATGTGCGCCAATGAATTCCTTGTTGGGAGTGGGATTTCTACCACCAATAATGACCAATATTGACTCTAATTCCCTGCAAAAAAGAATTAAGCAGTAGAAAATAAGACATAATGTAACACCTTTTACTCGACTCGATCGCCGAGTCCGGGTACCAAATGTCATAATTAAAATTGTATTACCTAACAACATTTCTAACTTGACTTATTTACCAACTTAAACAATGTCAGATTTAATCTTTATTTACCATATAAATTTATTTCAATTTCTTAGTTATCAAACACGTTCTAGGAATAAACATCCAATAAAACTTCTTATTCTACGAGTAACAAAATAAGTTGATTACAATTTTTACAATCATTTTTGCTTTATTAGGCATAAATATATATTTACTGCGAACTTGAAACTTAGATTCAATTTATTTACACTTATTCAAACCTCAAGGCGTAGCCTCTAAGGACGGCCCTCTATACGTATGATACCGCAACAAAACATCCATTTGGATTCCGCAAGATTTGGCTTGGTCCCTTCCCAATATTCCCATGTTAGCATTTTGATCATGCAATCAAAGCACATCACTCATAAGTTTGAATGAACTTAGTAAGATCCCATACATAAATTATGGAATAATAAATCTTGATATTACAAGTAATAAGAATTTTTACACATAAATAACTCTCTGAGTTTCATATAAGCTTTCGCAATTTATCTGGCATGGTCGACGTCTACACATCCTTCTTGAACGAATAGTACTCTCTCTGAAAACCCCTTTTCGAAACTTGACTCTTCAAGCTTCATCCCAGACTTTTATTCTACTTCACTGTTTAGACTCATCAAAAAATAGCCACGCTAATAGATATATCGATTGTCGACTAACTTTGGCAGACTTGCAAGTGTTTCACCAAAAAGATGGATTCTTACCCTGATTTCCTTCATTTCAAGTCGAGACTCAATATCGACTTACTGTATTATCCCAAAATTTACTTTCTTTTAACTTAGCTTGTGCATATACCCTTCCAGAGGAAACTCTTTTACTTACATCCTCGTATATGGCCTTCGAATATAATATTTGGCGGATAGTTTAAGCACCACACTTTTCTTATGGAATTGTACATGTAAGATAGTCTCACTGGACTTTCCTTTTCAAGATAGCCTGAAAAGATATTCCCTTAATCAGATAGTCTTAATGGACTTCTTAGTAACAGATAATCCCTTATCTCCTCATTAGATCATATGAGACAAACTTCCCAACATTAAATAGTCCTCCTTTTCATTCGTTAGTCCCTTATGGACTTTACAAAATAGATAGTCCTTGGCGGACATTCCACTTAAGATTGTCCATGGCGAACTTCCATTTTCTAATGACCCTTTGTGTCAAGAAACACTTAGAAATAGAATCTGATGCATTGTCTCTCTTTCTCATAGTTAATGTTGGCTTATTTGTTACCTCTGGCAGACTCTTAATGGCGGATACATATTTGCAATTACTCTAAAAGAAAACCCCCTTTTTACCACGTATACCCACATATAAGACGCTTTCACACATTTCTCCTACCTTTACATCTTAGCGAAGCCTCTTATCTGAAAGCTTGTCGACGCTCCCATACGCTTCATAACCGTTATGATGGAATTTTCATCATGCGAGTCACATAATGGATTTCACATATATGCCCTAATAGGCTTCCATGTTTACTATCCTAGCGGACTTCATTTTTTTTTAAGTGTAGACTTGTTTCCCACTAGATCATGCCATGGCTAGCCGTGAACTTTCGACTCTAGAAAGTCAATAGACCATTTCTATGGTGTCACTCCGTAAAGCCAATAGATCATTCCTATGATACCGCTTGGTAGAGCCAGTAGATCACTTCTATGATACAACTCCATAAAGCCAATAGATCATTTTCATGATGTTGCTCCAACCGGTAGATGATTTAACGAATCAAGCTTTCTCAAATACCCTTTGTTAATTTGAACACCTAAATGTTCACCCATAATGCCGAGGCATTTCATATTGCAGTGACTCCAGTTTCCATTCAATCCTTTCATTCCTCCATTATGTCAATTTTCCTATTTTCAACTAACCCGTCAAATAATTTCCTCTATACTCCACATTTTATAAACATACATTTCACGCACAACATTACATTCACTATTACAACATGGAGTATGCCACATGTCAGTTTATCGATACATAACCATATCAAACATTCAAAGAATATTTTTTTCAAACACTCATATAATTGCACAACCATATGCATGCATAACTTTTCCAATCAACAACAACCATATATAGTCGAAGAACTCAAATTGAACTTAATGCAAAACATATAAGCAACACAACAACCAAAACAACACCAAAATAGTGGAGTATAAGAACTCACCTACTACCATTCCTCCCCACCAGCTTAGCTTTTCCAACAACCAGTCTCCTCCATCCTAATTAGCTAAGTATGACAACAAAAAATATACCAGTTAACCCGAAGGCATTGATGATTTAAAATCCAAAATCTAGAAACTTGCAAAAACCTTTTAAATTTTATCGAAACTCTCAACTTTTTTTTCTCAAATCCACGAGTACTGAAAGATTAGGAACCTTACCAGCTCATCAGATTTCCATCCTTTTAAAATCAACCCTCATATTCATCGCTTCATGCAGAGCTTTCCTTAAACTTTTTCTTCCTCAGAATAGCTAAATAAAAAGATGAAGAGGAGAAGAAAATGAAATAAAATTGAGAAGAATTTCCCCTGTAATAACACTTCTCAGCTATAAATAATCTTACACGCACGGTCACCTAAAAATCCTATCAAAACCAGCGGCCGACATCATTATGTTTCCCACTTAGGAACCAATCAATTCCAACATAATTGAACTAGAATTAAAAGTCAACTATTTTCCATTCAGCCACTAAAATTTTTAAATTTTATTGCGGAGGTCACCAAACCTACAGTTTCTTTCAATTAACTCTCAACTTTTATCTAAATTTCGGACCTCTCTTAAAAATCAGATGTGACACGTAATATATGCCAGAATGGATTGTAGAACTGACTTTATAAAGACCTCTTTTCCTCCACTTGGCAATCCCACCCTGAATCCGTTAATGGTATAAAATGCCACCTTCTTATTCTGCCCCACCACAATCGACATACCAAGATCTCGAACTCCCAACTCCAACAACATACAATCTTGCGTCATAGCATCAACATTGGGACTGAAGCAAATAAAAAACTTATCAAAGTTAACCATCTGATCCGAAAACCCTTCATATTTGTTAAGAATACTTTTAATATGACGTACCCCTGCCAAAGTAGCTTCACCAAAAATTAAACTTTCATCCGCAAAGAATAAATGGGAGACTATCAGTTCTGATCTCGAAGCCTAAACACCCTTCACTAATCTATCTCGAGTAGTCATCCGCAACAGAGAAGAAAGTCATTCGCCATAAAAGGGAAATAGAAAGGGGCTTAATGGATCCCCCTTCTTAGACCTATCGTCAGAATTATATGTAATTGATCGCACATAGTGCAAAACGAGATCCACCCATGTTGAGGCAAAACCAAATTTAGAGAATTGGTTGTTGTGGATAGACGCTAGCTATTTAAAAAAGACGGTGAAAGATCCAATTGAAATTGGAGGGAAATGTTGAAAAATATAGTGGATATTGGAGGAAATAAATATGGGGACTCCGACGAGCTCAGATCAACCAGGAAGATGTGATCAAGAATGCGATATGCCAAAGACGATTGCAAGAATGAATTTCACTGATGGAAGTACAAAATGGGAAAGGAGAGGAAAACAGTTCAGATGCTCGTAGTTTTCATCACTTGGTGAAAGTTTTAATATGTATACATTGTATTAGTTCATTTTAATTACATATCTAAGACATTGTGGAATGATTGATGCATAAAAATGTTCAAAAAAATATATAAAATTACTTTTTTTCACTATTTAGAGTAATAAATAATAAAAAATAAACTTTTGTCGAAACCATTTTTTTGAAAAACAAAAATTTTAGATTGTCGACTTTAAAAAATGAAAATTGGGAGTCGCCACCAATCTTTTATTGAGGTGTGATTGGGTCACCTAAAAACGATTTTGGTCTACGATTTTTAGAAAAACGGGTCCGGGAGTCGGTTACGTATGAGGAAGGGTTAGCACCCTCATTACGCCCAAAAATTGGTACCTAGTTAATTAATTAATGTCTTAATATCGAAAATTTAAAAAATATAATCCTTAGCAAAAACTTAAAAACGTTATGTATTAAGACCCTTATCATTTCAGAGAAAGAAAATGTCACACCCAATGCGTTAGGGCACGACATTCTAATTTCCTCAAAAATGAATTAGGCCAGAATACTTGTGTAATAAAAATTTAAAAGAATATCCATTTATTCAAGATTTAAGAAATCGCGGCCCAATACGTTAGGGCACAATTCCTCCAAAATCCCAAACTTGGAATATTTCCTTTATTATTTTTTAGAAAAAATCTTCATTTCGAGAAATCAATGCGTCACATCCAATACGTTAGGACACAACGTGTTGAATTCCCAATAATGAATTCTTATTTTTGGATTAAAGAGAAATACTCGATTGTTAGATTTAACGAAGAAAATTGGAACCCAATACGTTAGGGCTCAATTTCCTTGAAAATCCTAAATACGAGTATTATCTCTATTTTGAAAAATTCTATTTTTAAATTCAAGTAAAAAGATGATGTAATGTTATATTGAATGCGTGTGATAAAGTCACAATAACAAGTACAACAATTGTATAGAAATAATATAAACAATAAATAAACAAAATTGACATAAAAACATGCTTTTAAAACATAAATAAAAACATAATATCGATAAACAAAAGAAGGAAATAAACAAAACGCATAAAGAATAAAAAGGTACATAATATATTTATTGAAATTATGAGGAGAAAAAAAACAAACACAAGATTTACATATAAAATTTTGAATTATAAAATTTATATAAATATATAATGCATTTATGAAATAAAGAAAAATATAAAAAAAATATTTAGATTAAAATATGTATTAAAAATATATATGTATGTGAGCATTTTAAAAAACATAAACATATAAACGTATATAGATAAATATAAAAATATTCATTTTAAAAAATATAAAAATATATTTACATATACATATATATAATAAATCTGTACATATATATAAAATAATTACATATATACATAAAAAATAATGATTACTCTATATTAAAAAAAATAAATATGCGTGTAAGAAGATAAATGAAAATTAATGTACGTATCAATTATGGGAATAAAACAAAAATAGTAATAATAAAATAATAATGCTAAAAGGTAATAAATTGAGTAAAAAAAAGTCACATTGTAATTGAAATCGAATTAGCAGGCAACAAATGGGATTAGAAGTAAAATGAGGGACGAAAATGCCACACGCGAATACATGGGGGTCCAGATGGGCAATAACCCAACTTCCCAAAACGCTGTGTATTGACATGGGCTAAAGTGAATAAATTGAAAATGAATCGGGTAAATTTAAAAAATAGATCTGGAACAATGTGAAAACATCGAGGGGCAATCGCGCAAATTACCCATTTAGGGTGAAAACGCGCGGACCCAACCTGCAGGTCGGGTCGACGCGCGGACCCACCCCCAAACCGAACGGTGTCGTTTTGCCCTTAGGTTTTAAAACAGTTTTCTTCCTTTTTGTAAAAAAAATATTTGCAGTAGAAAGAAAAAAATAAATAAAAATAAAAAACAAATGCTCTCTGCTAGGGTTTCTTCTTAACCCATTTTGCGTCGCCGTTCGCCTATGCCAACACTCCGATCGCGACGGAGATGGCAACCATCCGACGATTTCGACGAAAAAAGGTAAAATCCCTTTCCTCCTTTCTTTTCTTCGTATTTTTAAGCGGAATAAATAAATAAAAATAAAATAAAAAACGAAACTACGAATGAAGAATACCAAATGGAAAAAAAATAACCTTCTGTGTTAAAAAATTTTGTATCTCCCGCTATTTGAACTCTCTGTGTTGCAAAAATAATAGCTTTCTTTTTATTGATCCCCTCCTCAATGAAGGGAGAGGCCTCTATTTGTAGCTGAGCCTCCCCAAATCTAACGATACAGATCAATTACATCAACGGCTAAGATTAAAGGGTATCTACAAATTAAATCTCTAAGATTACAAAAGCATATCTTCTAAGATTGTATATATCATATCTAAGATTGCATATCCTCGAAAATTATGTTTCCATATATGAGCCTGGGCTAAAATTAGGTATTACAACTTTAATTGTAAAATTTGACTTTAAACTTCAAACTTTATCCAATGTAAAGTTTAGCAACTTTAAACTTTAAAATAGAAAAAATAATAATAAACAATAAAAGAAGTAAACAACTTATATAACAAATAAACAAGAGAGAAAAAACCCCTTAAAATATTCAACTTTATTTTAACCCCATTTATTTAATCTCATTTAATATTTATAAATATTTTTTATATATTAAATAGTTTTTTACAAAAATATCTTTAAATTTAAAATGATACATCAAAACCGTCTATACTAATATATATTAGTTATAGTAAAAACATCCAACGATGCAATACTGACTACTTTAAGTTCAATTCATCGGAATAGGTTAGCTAATATTCTTCTTCTTCTTCTTTTCTAATTCTTCTTGTTCTTATATTTGAGCTTTATTGGATTTGGGTGCTTGACATCTCTCAATAATACACTTTCAATGTAAATAAAAAACATAAAAGTAATATATATTTATAAAAAAGTATATAAAAAATTAAATAAGAGTTTGGTTGAAATAATAAAATTGAAATTTAAAGATTACAATATCTTAAATTTAAATATCATAATGTGTAGTTTTTTTAAAAATTTTATATAATGAAATAAAAAAAAAGATAAAAATAATCTCATAGTAAATAAATAGAATGAGTTTTTAGTAATTAGGATTATGTCAATGAGATACACCAACTAAACTATACAATTAAATAATAATATATGGATATATAAGAAAGGATTCTTGAAACAAATATATTATTCATTTTCAATAGTTTAATGTCACATCAATAGTTTCATTCTTTTCAGGATTTTTATTTGGATTTGATTTTTTTCAAGATAAAAATGTTGATGTGACATTAAACTATTAGAAAAGGAATACAGATGACGTGGCGTCATTATTTCATACAATCATTTTCCATGGATATAATATATTAAAAAAGAAGGGTATATTAGCTCGATTGATATGAGTATTATTGCCAGTACAAGAAAATGTGGGTTCGAGTGCGCTAAAGCGCATTATCCTCCTATTTATGGGTTGGAATGGGCTATGAGTAGTTCTAGGCATTATATAAAACAAAAAAGATGAGTTCAGAATCTATAATGAGATTATTAAAAAAAAAAAGATAATAATAAATTTAGCTTTTAATGTTTAGAATTTTTGTCAATTTGGCTCTATTCATTTTTTTAGCCAAGTTTGAACGATAACTTTTTTTAAAAAAATCAAATTGCTTTTATTGAACAGAAATGTTGACTAAAATATTACTTTTTTAATGAGTTGGCGTTACAGTCCTTGGCAGCCCACGTGTAATTCATGTTAACATGATACTATTTATTTTATATGTCATGTCACTAAATAAATTAAAATTATAAAAATATTTAAAAAAATTCGAAAGCAAAAGTTCATAAAAGAATTTAAAAAAAAGCATGAAATATATGTAAATTATAATGTGAACGGTTGTATTTAAAATTTTAACATTTTAATTTATATTTCTGTTAAAAAATCAATTCGATTTTTTTTCGAAAAGATTAACTGCCAAATTTGGCACTTAAAAAAAATCACAAAATTTAGCTAAAAGTTTAAATATTAATAGCTAAATTCGATATTATAATAAAAAAAATTGATTGCATTTCCATTTAATCCAACAAGAAAAATAGAGTGTTGGGAGCTAAGTTTAGCAGGAAATGTGGTTGTTTAGCAGGAAAGGGGCGTCTGGGTTTTCAGCTTCTTCTACAGCTGAAGAAGTTACACAAGGGATTGACGGCACTGGTCTAACCGCCGTCGTCACAGGTCCTTGCTTTTTTTTTATTTTGGGTTTAGAAATTTTCGTAAAATCTACTCTCTCTCTCTCTCTCTCTCTCTCTCTCTCTCTCTCTTCTTTTAATTATTGGAAAGAATAATTACTCTTATATCTGCAAATAAATATGTTTGGAGATGTTAACTTATGTTTTTGGATATACTTCACTGCGCTTGTTAAAGCTTCACCAACATAAAAGTCATTAGTGTGAAATAAGGATAAAATTTGTGAGGAAATTGCATCAGGGGCATCAAGTGGTATTGGCACTGAAACCGCACGAGTTCTTGCACTGCGCGGTGTCCATGTAGTTATGGCGGTCAAAAATATGACTACTGGGAGGGAAGTTAAAGAAACAATAGCTAAGAGAAATCCCAATGCCAAAATTGATGCAATGGAATTAGATCTGAGTTCATTGGCATCAGTGAGGAAATTTGCTGCTGATTTCATATCCTCTGGTCTTCCACTCAACATCCTCATGTAAGTGTATTTGCCAGTGTATGCTAATGTTTGTTATCTTTGAAAATTATTTAAGAGGAATATGTACTTTTTAAAGTAACAATGCAGGAATCATGGCTACACCCTTCATGCTTTCAAAAGATGGCATAGAATTACAGCTCGCCACAAACCACGTGGGTAAGGTTTCGTGAAAAGAGACATAGTAATGGTTAGATGCCTACTTGATTGTTTGAAATTTCGAAAGCAATGATTTGAAGTATAAACAAGCAAGAAGGAAAGAAAATGACAGAACAGTGCAATGAAGAAAATCTGTTTCCCTTGTTAGGACACTTCCTCCTAACACATCTATTGCTGGAAACCATGAAGAAAACAGCACAAGGAAGGACAGAAGGAAGAATTGTAAATGTCTCGTCCCGTCGTCACAAATTCTCATATCCAGAAGGTATTCGATTTGACAAAATCAATGATCAATCAGGGTAAGACCATCTATACATTCAATACTTAAATCATAATCAAATCACATAGTGGAAGCTTTTATGTTTTATCCTAATACCTCTTTGTGAATTGACAATTTATAGGTACAACAGCTTATCTGCATATGGCCAGTCAAAGCTTGCCAATGTCTTGCATGCTAATGAACTTGCAAGACGTTTAAAGGTGACTTCCATGTCCAAGGATCCTTATTACGTCAGTAACATTACTTTTAACAATTTAGTGGTTTTTTCTGTAGTTATGTAATTTAAAATCTTTATATTTTTCTTAGCAAAAATTGAAATTATGGTTGTGCTTATAAAATGGGAAGTATGATATAAAGAGCAGGGTTGATTGAGTTTGGTTTGTTAATCGGTGTTATTTCATCTGCCACCTAGGACTTGTATTCTCGCATATGACTGAATTAGTGCACAAGAATGTCAAACAATGGAACTTATTAGATAAAGTACATGGTAGTCATGACAACCAAAACATGCTGTTATATTTTGGTGGTATGCTCTTTAAACAGGAAGATGAAGTGGCCATAACTGCAAATTCGCTTCACCCAGGTGCCATTGCAACCAACCTTTTTCGACATTCCAACCTTATCAATGGTATTGATTTACTTCCTCTCTTTCTTTCTTTCTTTTTTTTTTTTCCCTTCTAGGGTTGTGCATATTAAAAACAATATGGTAAAGTGATCATCTTTTTATGCTTCAAAGCTCCCATCATTGCAGTTCATTGTAAAGATGCTAGCTTTAAACCCAACCAGTTCGTGCGTCCACATAGTAAAACACGTGTTGTAAACCAAATATTCTACGATTATAATATGATGCATTTGACCGTCTCCCTTTCTCATCCCATGTACTATTATGGATGATGAGTCTCAAAATTGGAATCATGAACTCCATATAAGCATATACTCCAAGAGCCTGTTAGCAATTAATATGTCCTGTTTATTATAAGGTTGGTTTCCTCTTACTAGAGTAGCCCCTTTGTATTTTATTGAAACTGAGATGCTTTCAGTTTATATCAGCATGTACGCTTTATTTTGAATAGTTTTTACACTTATACCAAAGAAAAGGAGACGATTATGATTTATTTAATCTGGTTCTGATGTAGGTCTTGTTGGTCTTGTTGGTAAATATGTCATTAAAAATGTGGAGCAGGTATAGCCTTTGAAATTTTTAGCCCCTTTTTGAAGTTGTGTAGAAAATGTATAACTACATGTTTGGATTGATTGAGGTGGTTTCAGGGCGCAGCAACCACATGCTATGTGGCATTGCATCCACAAGTTACGGGGAAGACTGGCCTCTATTTTGCAGACAGTAATGTAGCTGAAACTAGCTTACAAGCTAATGATAATGCCTTGGCAAGGAAACTCTGGGATTTTACTTTCACTTTGATCAACAACTGTCCTAACAACACTTGATAGGCATCAGCGAAATTTATACTTTTTTTTTTGGATTTTTTTAATGGTTTTAGTGATTTGGATTAAGGTATTCCAAATTAAATTGAGTATGATATAGGAAAATACAATATATTTTCATTTTTCTGTGATTTTAAATCCATTGACCTACAGATAGTATTTAAGTAGTGGTTTAGAAACAAACATTAACCATTAAAGAAGGCATTTCAAGAGTAAAATTAGACAATATCAAATGTATCACTGAACACAAGAAGCCGGGAGCTGGAAAGGGTATTCAACAATCAAAACATCCTTGATTTGTTTCAACAATGGAAATAAATTCATTAAGTTTTCAGACGGTATATTACAAGGATGAAGAAAGTAACTAAATGGCATTTAACCTCAAGAAAACCAGTTCCTTTTCAACTAAACAATCATTTGCTTCTTCAACTGCACCTCTTTTAGTATATCAGACTTTTAAAGCCAAAAATCTCAAATTTTCATACTTATCCATTTAAAAGAAGTCAGATGACTATTGAGGATCAAGTTCGCTTCTTTTAAGTCGATTAGTTGTAGGAGCCACCTTAAGTGTACCAAATTTCGAAATTTATCAAGCATTAGAAAACCTTCCGATCAATTTCAGTATGAATGCTCAAATGAATTGTTGTCTTTCAATAACACTAAAATAGTTTTTATAATAGAAATCCAACTTTTTTTCTATAAAATTGTTGGTTTTTCCTTCTACTAAAGTATTCAAAATCGGACTGATGGTGGAATTGGTCAAACCACTAATCTAATTGGTCCATCTAGTTCAATTAAATAAATTATTACATATTTTAGTAATAAAAAATTTGGTTCAACTGGTCCGTACCAATTTTTGAGTCAATTGATCTAATGATTTTCTCCGAACCAATACCTTGACTAGTTCTTTATCCAACCAGTTTGACCAACTAATATGGTCTGATTCAAACATCATTGCCTTTTAGTAAAAAACTAAAATTAATTCTGAAAAAAAAAAGATACAAATAAAATTAATTTTTAAAAAGATAAAACGAGTGAACAAAATGAAAATTTATTAAAGTTGGGTTGTAACCTCCCAAAAACTCCTTTGGTTGTAAAAAATACGAGATAAAAATATTGGTGAAATAAGGTATAAAATTAAAGAAAGTATGTATTAAATTAAGAAAGGGGTTAAATCATAAAAAAAATATGAAAAGTTTTGTGGCCCTAATGTAAATATTTAAAAATTATGAGGATAAAAATAAATACGAAAAGGTTAAGGGGCCAAAAGTGCAAATTTACCATTTTAAGAAAATGGGTGAAAATTTAATAAATATTTTTTAATGAATTTGAAATGGAGACTTATTGATATATAAAGTTGGAAAACCGAGATATGAACTAAATTGAATAAAGTAAAAAATATATATGGACTAAAGTGTAACTTTTCCAATTAATGGGTGAAGGACCTAAGTGTATTTTTTTCATTATTAAATGATATTTGGAAAGATAATCATAAGGTTAGAATATCTAAATGATGAGGTGTAAAGAAAAAGGGGGAAATTTGTGGAAATAAGGCTTGAAATGTCGTGGAATTTGATTGATTGATGGTACAATGACTAAAATTGAAATAAAAGAAAAGTATAGAGATTTCTAGAAGGGAGAAAGGTGGGATGGCAGCAACAAGAAAGCAAAAAAAGAAATAAAAGGGGGAGAAGAAAAAAAAATAGATGAAGGAAAGCTTTGGATTAAAAACAGAAATGTTGAATTCAAAGGAAGAAAATAGGCAAGTACCTTACTGAATTCATGAAGGTTTAGCTTTATTTTTGATGTTAAATGCCTATAAATTATTAAGAAGTTACTATGATGATTGAAGTTTAGAAGTTATGTGATTAAATTAAATTATTGTAAGATTTAAGTTTAAATAAAAGAAAGTCGTGAATGTCAATAGTTACAAGTGAGTAATAATGATATTTGAATATGATTATTATTACTGAGAATGGATAATGAAATAAGAAAGAATTTACTTAATCAAATCATGGAAGAGCAAAATGTTTCACTAAACAGTTTATGGACAGCAGTGGTAGTTAGGGGGTGAGCGTTCGATCGAATCGAATGAAAAAATTTCGAGTTAATCGAGTTGGCGAATCCTATTTTATCATTCTAACTCGATTTGAAATTTTCTCAAATCGAGTCCATTGAGATTGAATTCGAATCGAATCGAATCGAATATATTTATTCGAGTTAAATTAAAAAAATAATTTTGGATCTTTGTAATCACTATCACCCACTGTAATCAAATTTGTTATCAACTTTCATCTCCTCATAATTTATTTATTAATATTTTATATACGGGTTAGCTTTTTTGCTCATTTAGTTACTTCAATTATCTTCTGATTTTTATCACTATGTATTTTGAAATTAAAAGATATATTAAATATAAAAAATGTGATTTTTTAAAAGTTATCTTAAAGATAAAATGTGAAATTGATACCAACATAAAATTTTAACACAAATATTTTATGGCATCATCAATAATTCAATTTTAATAGAAATTTATAAAGATTTAATAGCATCATCAATAATTCAATCTTAAACAATTCAATAATCTAAATAGCATTCCAAGAATTTTTTTTTTTGATGATATTTTTATTTGAGGGTAAATGGTGAAAAGTAAAGGTTTAAGAGGAAAATAAAAAGGGAAAGTAAATAGGAGGAAAATATTCAAAAAAACAATGGGGGGGGGAGGAATGGGTTTGGGGTAGATGAGGATGGGATGAGAGGGGAGTAAAAGTATTGGGAGAAAAGTAAAAAGGTTTGGGGGTTTGGGTAAAAATGTAAAATATTATAGTTTGGTATTCGGTTTGTTCGAATTATTTGAGTTATTCGAATTCGAAAAATAAACTTCATTCGAACTCGAAATTTGAAAAAAATCGAGTTGACTTGAATAACTTAATTTGTTTAACTCAAAATTTAATTTTTATTTTTATTTTTATTTTTCGAGTCGAATCGGGTTTTGCTCACCCCTAATGGTAGTACAACTTTGAAAATTTACCAAAAATTGTATAAATCGAGTTAGAGGTTGAATCAAATATGGAATTAAATATTATTGAGTCTAGTTTTGCATAATAGTAACAGTGTAAACAATGCAATTGTTGATTATGAGATATAATAATTTTTATGAGACAAGGTCAGTATGATTTCGAGTTCCCCTACTATAAATTTGAAAATTCATTATAAATTGTAATAAAAAAATAGGAAATGAAATTTATATGTCCAAAAGATTAATAAGTCTATTTTAAAGGGAAACAAACGGAAACATAATATGAAACTTTTAATGAAAGATATTTATTTTTTAGTGAATAAGGGTTAGAGCTGTCTAGCAGCAGAATAGTGGAAGATTGGCTTAAGTATGAAACACCCCTTACCTGAGACCATCGCTGGAATTGAGTACGAGATGTTATCCAACTTAACTTACCAATTCGGAGTATAAAAATTTGCATTTAAAATTAAATTCACTATTCATAACAAAATTGTCCACCTACGCGACTGTCACTAATTTAATTATATCTTGAGTTACGAAACTCGAAATTTAAATCTGTAAATTTTACCTGAAACTAGACACATATACCTTCTTACCATAAAATTTTTAGAATTTTTGGTTTAGCCAATTAGTACAGTTTATTCATTAAACTCTCCCTTGTTTCACTACTTGACAGTTCTGACCTCTTAGCACTAAAAATAAATTATCTCATTTTACAGAATTTATATAAGATTAAAATTTATTTCTTTTGAAAATAGACTCACTAAGGAATCTAGACATATAAATTATGACCTATAATTATTTTTTTGCAATTTATAATTATTTTCTAAAGTCAGAACAGGGGACTTCAAAAACCATTCTGACCCTGTCACACTAAAATTCAATTATCTCAAAATATAAAATTTCTTTGCCTACACCGTTTATTTTATGTAAAAATATACTTGATAAGATTTAATTTTATATATCATTCACTCTCTAATTCCATTTCTACTATTTATGGTGATTTTTCACATTCACGTCACTGCTGCTGTCAAAGAAACTGCTTCTTTATATTAACTACCATTTACACACATATAACACCAAAACATAATCTTTACTAACCATTTCAATAGCTAATCTTAGCCACATCATATGAACATACTCAAAATGATTAAGACTCTATACATGCCATAGTTTTAAACATTATGAAAAACACATAATACCGAGATGGTTATGATAGTGTGATATGAGCTCCGACGATCCCCAATTCGAGCAAGCTTAAATCACTATAAAACAAAGGAAAGGAGAAAATGTGTAAGCTACAAATAGCTTAGTAAGTTACATGTAAACAATAATTACTCATTTAATAATTAACACTTTTAACATATAACTAATCAAAACATTTCTTAGCAATTTCAATCACTTACACATGCACAATCTTACCTATTCACTTGCATATACATTTTCACACTTAACATTTATCACATATGCTCAATTCTTTCAATTGTACCTGCATACACACTTCATTTCATATTCACTTTAACTCATTATTAATCCTGTTGAACACTCAGAATATACACAGATACGTAGAGATTTAGCACAAAAGTGTCACACTGATATGTAGCCGAAGCTACCACTGATATGTAGCCGAAGCTACCACTGAAATGTAGCCGAAGCTACCACTGATCAATAACACTGGAAATGTCCACGGGCCTGCTCACACAAGCTGTCAGGTGACTGCAACACATGCTAGATCACCCAGCACCCGGGACTCACTGTAACACTGTAACACTGTAACACTGATCTCTAGTCACATGTCACTTGTATCCACTTCTATTACTAAGTTCAACCGGGAATTTACACTTAATACTTTATTTTCAACACTTTATCACTTGAATAATTCATGAACAATTTTTCTTCCACATTTAATATTAATTCACATATCAAATATAATTCACAATTTATAAAAATATAACTATTATTTACACGTAACTTACCTCGGATGCAAAATGACTATTTTTGTAAATTAGTCGATAACCTTCTCTTTTCCCCGATCTCTTCCACTATTTCTTCTTTCTTGATCTATATTAACACAATTTAATGCATTTTATCAATATTCCATTCAATTACAACTCATACACAATATTTTGACGAACTTACATTTTTTCCCATAACTTTTCAAAAATTCCACTTTTGTCCCAAAGCTCGTAAAAATAAAATTCATTAAATCATATTTCATGCTCATAACAGCCCCAATTTCACAAAATCACAACTTCATGCACACTTTACCATCTTTCACAATTTAGTCCTTTTTCAACATTTTCATTGAAATTCATCTAGTAAAACTTGTAATTAACACTTCAAACATTCATTATCTAACATCACTAATCAATTTACAATTATATCATAAATGGGTCAATTTTTAAACTTTAATTTCATTTAAATTAAATGGTAGAGACATGAAATTCAAGCTTCAATAAGCATAAAAATACGAAAATAATTAAAAACGGGGCAAGAAATCACTTACAATTGAGCTTAGAAAAATCAAGAACCCTAGCCATGGTGACATGAATTTTTTTGGCAGCAAACGTCTGATTTTGAAGAGGATGGGCACTTATTTTCACTTTATTTTGTCTTTTTCTCAATTTGAACAAAAATGCCCTTGACCCATTACTTAGATATTTTTCTAGAATTACCCTTTTGTGTCCATATCACTAATTTATGGTCTAATTGCCACATAAACACTTCCAATTTCATGCAATAATTCAATTAAGTCATTTAATCACTAATTAGACACACTTTGCATTTTTCTCAATTTAGTCCTAAAAATTCAATTACGCACTAAATCATTAAAATTTCCTATCCATATTTTCACACAATATTTCAATCAATCGGAAATTAATAAAACTTTATAAAATTAAACTATTTCACTTCGGGTTTGTGGTTACGAAACCACTATTCCGATTAGGCCCTATTTCGGGCTATCACAAAGTAGAAATTCTGAAATTTTAATGGTAAAAAGTTCATTGAGTCTAGATTCAAAAACAAAAAGTGGGTCTTAATTCGAAACACTATAAAGCAATATATTAATAATTTAGTGACTATTATATATAAGCATGACATACTGAAGGTCAAAGATTCTTATATAAATACATGTACATATAGGATGTGGAATGAAGATAAGAGGGGAAATAATAGAAGAGTTATAAAATGAATTAATGAAGTCCTAGTTGATAAATTGAAGAATGGAAAACAGGGCGAAAAAAACCGAGGTCACGACGTCGAAGGCCTCGAAGTAGCAATAAGCACAAGTTAGGCAGTCACGTCGCGACATGGAGGTTCCCGAAGTCACGACTGTAACAGCCCGATTTTCAGTGGTGTCAGAAATAGTGGTTCGAGACCACCAAATTCGACGATTAAGCTCGTAAATTTTATTATTTACTATTTACGAGTCAAATGTGAATTTGGAAAAAATTTTACATTAGTAATTTATGTTTTATAAGGATTTAATAGGTCAAGTGGTTTAGAAAATGAGGTATCGAGACCTCGTTTCTATAAACCGAGCTGTAAATATTTTTATAAATATTTACGGAGTGCCACTAAAGTAGTATTGAAGTTTCGTTAGAAAATTTTAAAATTTTGATAGTTAATTAATTAAAAATGATTAAATTGAAAAAGGTGTAAAACTTGCTAATTAAAGAATAGTGATTAAATAGCCTAAATAGTAAATAAAGGAGGGAAAAAAAGCAAATAGACACACATGGGATGGCTGAGGCGGCATAAGCAGAAAAAAATAATGAAATTATGTGATTTAAGGGCAAAATTGGAAATAAAATAAAATTAAAATAACCAAATGAGATTTTAATAGTTTCTAGATCATTTCTTCTCCAATTTTCTGTCCAAAAACGCCATTGAAGAGCTCTAAAAGCTGGTTTTCATATTTTAGCTTCATGTGAGTTTAATCCTTGCCTTTCTCTTGTAATTTTTGTGTTTTTAAGACTTTTACTATTAGGTTCAACTAGCTATTTCATTAGTTTTTGATTTTATTGAGAATTTTGAAAATTACCATTGATGAACAATGGATGCTTTTGATGAAATATCATGGATTTAGAGCTTTAATTTTGTTGCATGATGATTTTATATAGTAATTTTGTTAGATGTTGATTTTAGGACCAAATTGTGAAAAGGTCAAATATTAGGGTTTGGTATTAAATTCTATTTAGTAAGGGCTGTATGATGGCCTAGAATATTTTGATAAATTATCAATTGAGAAAGATTAGTTCATTTAGTGGACTAACTAGTTAAGGGATTAAATTGCAAAAGTTGTAAAAGTTGGGATAATTGTGTAACTTCAAAAAATTGAGGGGTATTAATTGTGAAGTGAATTAGAACTGAAATATATGATAATGAATGAGTAATTTTATATCTTAGATCAAGAGCCCGTAGATACTCGTGAAAAAGAAAAATTAGCATAATAATCTCTGAACTTCTACAAATATTACAATTCAACCCAGGTAAGTTCGTATGGTTAAAATTTAATGTATATATATTTAATTATTGAATGGTATTATGTATTTATTTATAACTATTGTTGAAAATGAAATATCGTTAAAGCTATGAAATTAAATTGAATGTTCGAAATGAGTGGAACGCGGGATATAAGTACATTCAGCAATCAATGAATTGACAGCATTGGAAGAAAATGACAGGAAATTACCCAAGTAAACCGAGGTTTAGCATTTGTTGCGAACTTTCATGTTTACTTTCCGTTTAGCTCTCACGAGCTTCTGTTTAACTCATATGAGTTTTCGTTCAGCTCTATTGAGCTTCTGTTTAACCTTTATGGGTTTCCGTTCAGCTCTTACAAGCTTCCGTTCAACCCTTATGGGTTTCTATTTAGCTCTCATGAGCTTCTGTTCAACCCTCAGGCTTTTGAAAACGATGTACTGTTATCCGCAAGTCGTTTTCCAATTTGGTAAGATTTGGTAAGTGACTTATATAATTGAAATTGGAAGATTTGTTTTCTAATGTTGGAATTGATCTAAAATAAGTGTATTCATCAATTAGGGTTGTGATTGGTAGGAAGTGTACATTGAATGATTACTTAATTGATTTGTTATAGTAGGTTCGGTAAGATTTATGTTTAACCTATCGAACTTACTAAGCTTCATTAAGCTTACTTATGTTGTTTAATGTCTTTGTAGATTATCGTGAGGTCGGGAGATTGAATCAGCATAACAAGTCACACTATCCAGCTCATTCCGGTAGTCTTTGAAACGTACACTATGGTTTATATGACATGTATAGGGTTGGTGTGTATTTGATCAAAGTTAGCTTGTATAAATGTTATGAATGATGTTTTGTTCACATAAACAACTTAAATATGTATGTGTGGTCTTATTATGCTAGATATATGTTTGGGTGTGATTAATTGATGGATAAATTATAGGCATGTTGGTGAATGAGTTGGTAAAATATGGTTGATATAAGTAATCAAATGTGTGAATTGATTAATGTGGTAGTTAGAATATTAGGATATATGTGATAATATGACATTTTTAAAGCTAAGAATTGGTTGTATTGAAAGTCTTGTTATGGCCTATGAGTATGAAATTTGAGGTGTTTAGGTTGAAATCAAGAATAGGTGAGAAATGTGGCCTTAAAATGGCTTATTTTCGTCCACACGGGCAGAGGCACGGGCATTTGTCACACACGGCCTAGCAAATAGGCGTGCGGTCTGGTCGTGTGTCCCCTGCATCTTTAAAATTGAGAAACAGAATGCCTAGGTATTTTCACACGGCCTAGCACACGGGCGTGTAGCTTGGCCATGTGACCCAAGTCAGAGAGTTACACGAGCATGGACACGGGATGAGACACGGCCGTGTGCTCCACATCGAATGCTCATACGGTCTAAGACACGGGTGTGTCTCTTGGCCATGTGAACCACACAGTTTGGCCATACGGGCGTGTGTCCCTTGCAGCTAGGAAGAATTTTAAAATTTTACGAAAATTCTCTAAGTGTTCGGTTTAGTCCCGATTCATTTCTAATGTGTATTTTGGGCCTCGAGGGCTCATATAAGGGATAATATGAGTGATTATGATTAGTTTCTAATATGTATGTTAAATGATATGAAAAGTTCGTACTTGGTTGGAAAGGTCCGATAATGCTCTGTAATCCTGTTTCGGCAACGAATTAAGGTTAGGGGTGTTACAACGACGCACCCTTAAAGTTTTAAAAATTTTGCAAATTAGCCCCTACTTGACTCGAAAGTATTGAAAGAGCTAACAAAAGCTCGATGAAAGCCTGGAAAATCAATTGAAACTTTATTATAAACACCAATTGATCATGTTAGCTAAAAATCATAAAGGAATTGAACAGAATTTCTTTGAAGTTGCTTCGAAAATGAATGTAACATTCCAGTACCCAAACTCGATGATCGGGTCAAGTATGAGAGTGTTACATGGGTGACTAAAATGAGTGTACAATACATTAAATTAACGGATATGTAGTTTGCCCTTTTATAATTTGTTACATAATTTTTTTCACTTTTATTACGGTGTACCATAATTTAGTATTATATTTTAAGTATTTGGCTAAATTTGTGTGACAAGTCAACTATAAACCAATTCACTTGGTAAATGACCAAAAACTCGTTCTTTTTTGCAAAATAAAAACTATCACTTTGAGTGTTTTTTTTAATTATAAAAAAATCAATTTAAATTCATAATAAATCTAAAAAATCACAAATAGTTTAGAGATTATGATTTTTAAAATATCCCTTTATGATTTAAATCAAAGCTTAATTTAGTTTTTGCATAAATTTTATAAGGTAAAAAACTTCTATGGTTCCTCTTAATTTTGAAATTGAGTAAATTGATCTCTCTAAAAAAATCGGAGTAATTTAATTACTATTAATTTTGGAAGTGAGCAATTAAGGACAATTAAACATGGTGTTAATGTCTTTTGTCAATTTTACATAATTTTGATTGGTATAATAACAATTTTAGCCCTCGATGTTTATATATTTTGTTAATTTGGTATTTATTCTAAAAAATTCAACAAATTTAGTCTCAATATTTACACGTTTGCACAAATATTACAAGCTAAATTTGTTAAATCATGACCAAACTGATAGAATATGCAAATTATGAGAGCTAAATATATTATTATACCAATTAAACTTATGTAAATTGACAGAAAAATATTAATATTATGATTAATTGTCCTTAGTTGCTCATTTTTTAAATTGATAGGGATTAAATAACTCTTATTTTTTTGGAAGGGACCAATTTGCTTAATATTGAAATTGAGAGGGACTAGAGAGTTCTTTTTACCAATTTATAAATATATATATATTATTGTAAATGTATAACAAAAATTCGGTATTTCTCCATCGAACAAACATGAGATACGTTTGTATCGTCCTAAACGACAGCATTACCAACATAAGACGTAAGTTCCGTGTTGTTATTGACAGCACAGCATAACCAAGCTAGTAGATTCGAGTAACAAACTGGGGATAGCGTAAGAAATGTTAACAAACATAACATTTGTTGTGATCAAAATCACGAAAGACAAGACAAATGATAACAATGGTCTTGATTATTGATCTAAACTTCCAACACAAACTCCTTATCTTTCTCCAGCTTCTCCAGTGCTCCAGCTTCCAAGGCGATCTCCACGTCAATGCTCCGTCCACCACTCTTCCCTTGATACAAATACACCATCCCATCAAACCTGTTGTTGGATCCGCTCCTCACCCCTTCCGGTTTTCCCCACCCGAAATCCACATCGTATACCTTGAACCTGGGAGAGCTCCCCACCGCCACGCAGTTCACACCAGCATCCTTGTACTCGAATATCTTCGGTGCTGCTTCCCACTCCTTGTTTCGTTCTTCGATGGCCTTCGCGTTGTGCGCTTCTATAGCTTTTTGTACCAACGATGCACCGAATTGCGGTGGATTAGCCGACAATAACCCGGCTGCCGTGACGGTGAAGATGGCATGAATCAGGTTTCCGAAGTAACTTTCCGGCATGGGTGGATCAACCCTTTTACGACAATCAGCGAAGAGAGTGAAAACTGTGTAATCTTGAGGTTTGAGTTCACGTGCTAGGGTTACGTGGTGCCAAACGTGATAAGCTAGAGATTGGAAAGTTGAGAATGGTTTAGAGGAGTCGGATGGTGGGGTAGAGTTGACTTTTGACTTGATCTTGTCGATGGCAGCTTCAGAAAACCTGAAGAGTTTCTCCCTCAGCTGGGGGCCTTGGTTGGCGTCACCGTTGACAGGGTTAGGTGGGAGCGAGAGATCCAGCTTCACGCGGGTGTTTCGGACTTTGGTCCGCTCGAGAAACGGCGAGACTGAGACGGAGTTGGACCCGCTACAGATTTGGGCCCATGAGCTCATGAAATGCCAAGTGGAAGTTCCATCAAGGATGGCGTGGTTGAATGCGCACCCCATTGCCACTCCGTCTTTCAACTTGGTTACCTATCCCACAATATCATTATCATAATGAATCTATGCACTTCCTTTTTCAAATAACTATGATTTGATATATTTTATAAAATGGGGTAGTCTCTCTTTTAAACATTTTGTCATTATTTTGATTTTTTTTGTCTAATGGGTCCATTTTATCAAGTGGACTACCACTGCTTTGGATCTCAAGCCCATGAACTTGAGAAGGAAAAAAGGCGAGTGGAGAGGGTTGAAGCTTTTGTTGCGTCAAAATGAAATAATTGCAGGTGGGTTGGCATGAGACACTAAATGATATCAACACATATTTTATATGTAATGGAATACGAACCTATCCTTGCCCTATAGAAATGAGATATATATATAAGTGAGATTTAGCGGTAAAAGTATTCGAGGTTTTGTATGAGAAGTTAAATTGTAATTTTTTTATTTAAAAAATATAATTTAATGTATAATAATTAATTTATTCACTTTTTAAGTAGAGAGAACAAAATGCAGTTCGAGCTCTTAATAGTTTTTCTGTGATTTAACCTAGCAATTTCATCAATTTAATGGACAAAAAACAGCAAGTTAAAGAAAGTGATTACCTGCACAGACAAGAGAGGTCTGTGAAGGCCCTCCAAGTTCAGAACACCATTGTAGGGTATCAAGTCCTTGAAAGAGGCAGTGCCGTCTTCAGCCGCCAGTTCCTCGATGCCGATCTCCATGGCGGTGGCTTCCACCACCTCGACACCGTCCATATCGTCGTCGTATTCCACCCTGAAAACCCCATCCTCATCTTTACCAAGCTTGCCTGCTAGCTGATAAAACTCCTCCAAAACCACTCTCAGCCCATCCTTGAGTTTTTCCACCTTCTCCTCAAACTCCCCACACTTGTAAAACAACAGCTTCTGGTTATAATGGAATGCCAAATATGGGAGATCAAAAGTAACCAATTGACATTCTTTTCTTCCTATCATCTTTCCAGGCTTCACATGACTTGTGCTGATGATTTTCACCTTTGACATCTCTTCCTTCTTCCCTGAATCACCTGCCATATATCCTAATTAATATTTTGTTTTATTTTTAGAAAGAGGATATAGTTCTCAAAGATGCAAAAAGTTGTAGATAGAAAAAGGAGATTAGACAATGGAGATACTTATAGAAGATGAGATAGAAACATAAACACTTGATGATGTAGTTGGGGGTTGCATTAATATGCCTACCTGTGAGAGCAGAGCAGTTGTGACCCATTAATATGCCTGCCCCTGCCTCTGCCTCCGTCCCCTCTTCTGGTTTGAAGCTACAAATTTATTAAGTTGTCGATCAAATTATAATTTTACACTTAAAAACACCTTAAAGTTAGTTGATGTATAATTTGTAATATTATATTTATCATAATTTATTCATAAATATATTTAATATTTTTTAAATTATAAATTATTGATATAATTTTTAATGTCTTCTTCTTATCATTGAGCGAATGTCATTTTTTATGATATATTTTTTTCTTAGAAGACTAATACTAGTAATTTAAGGCTAATCCCACAACTATTAATTCAACTTAAACCTTCCAGACATTTCAAATCTTCCGACATTACAATAAGATGTAATATAATACGTAGTATTAAGGTTATGTTTCAATTGAATGAACTTATTTAGTTGACAGGGTGTAATTACATTATAATTTTTATGTCATGTTTGGTGCTACAAATTGTAATTATATATAATTACATAATTTATATTTTTTTAAAAATATTAGCTATTATAAAAATTTATTATTATGATAAAAATAATTTCTAAACAAGTAACAAAATTAAAATCAAACCATCATAATTTATTATGTTAGTCTAAAAAAAGTTGTTGATATACTATTATTACTAATAAAATAACAAGAAAAATAAACATTGTATGCAATTTTATTTAATTATTCTAGTGCATATTTGTTGGGTTACTACCTCTTTAATATTTAACTGAGTTCATCATCATTTGAATTTAAATTTACATTATTAAAATTTTTTTCTTCCATGCACTCTTCAAAATATAGATCATCTCAACTCTATCTCTACCTATAATTGAAGTTATGAAATTTTCAACAATTAGATACATGTAAATTGGTTGATAGGCCATCCAAAGAATTAATGTGAACTCAACAAACCAGTCCACAATATATTTATATAAATATATGACGGATAACATTCCCACAAATCCAATCTATCACGTGTAAATCTAATGTTGTTATCATTGTTGAATGACGGATTGGAAAGGCAGCTCCTGAGGAAACAGAGCCAAAGGGGACCATTAAAATACTATTTACCATGTTTGTTTTTAACTTTATAACAAAATTTATTTAATTTTTTTTCTTTTTAACTTTTGAGATTGTATTATTTATCAAATCACGTTAATTTCTTTTATGTGGCAGTTCATGTGTATTCCATGTTAGTAATTAATTAATTTTTTAAATTAAAAAATATTAAAAAGTTTTTTTATATTTTTAAAAATTTTAAAATTTAATTAATTATTAATGTGACATCCACATTTGCAAAGTAAATATACGTGATTTAATAAATACTGTAAGATTAAGAGTTAAAAAAATAAATTATTTTAATTTTTATAAAATTGGAGGGGAAAGAAGATGTTATATGTACAAAATATTAGTAAGAAAATGGCAGTGGTACATCATATTTTATGGTTGTAATTGACATAAGAGGCGAAAACTGAACATTAAATGATTGCATAAAAGAATTGTGATGGACAGTTCATGCTGTGTTAAGGTACAGTGGTGGGAAGCAATAAATGTTGATCACTACAGCTTATAATTGTAGGTAAATTAAGTCTGGCCAGCATTAAATATTCATCACTATAGCTTAAAATTGTAGGTAAATTATGGCGGCAGGCATTGCTTCATTTTCACCTCTCGGTACGATGTAGATATAAAGCTTGAGTTAAGAAAGAAGTGGCGATGTCCAAATATTGTTGGGCTCGCTGAATATTGACATGGATTTTTAGCATTGGAATGTCAAGTTGTCGAAGTAAAATGCGTGATGATTTACGTAAATTGACCTTTTTATGTATAACGTCATAAAATTTCGAGGTTGGAGAATTTTCGAGTAAAATTTGATACGAGAAATTAGTGGGGAGTAATTTAGAGGAAAGGGCAAAAAGGATGGTGGTGTGTGTGTTTAGTATATTATTTCTTCCCCTAGCCGTCCCATTTAAATTTGGGTAGTTTGACTATAGTCAACATTGTTCCACCAATACAAAAATTCTATTCTCCAATTTATTGCTGCTCGAATTTTCCCCTTTCATCCATATTTGCTGTACCAATCCATCCAAATATCAACTGCTTGTCGCCCCTGCTATGCCTTCTCCTTTCCATCTCCTTCCAAAAATAATAATAATAATAATTGCTTCTTTTATTTCCTTTTTTCATTAAATGAAATTTAAAATATAATTTGGGTTTTGAAACTTAATTTAAATGGATTGAAATTTGAAATTGAGTTTGAAAAAAAAATTTGTCGTATAATTTTTTTTGTTTAAAAAATAATATTAGAGTCAATTTCACAAGTCTTTGTGATATCAGTTCTGAATGTTCTTCAGTGGCATGAAACTTGACTTCAAGATATTATTAATTTAGTTTCAAGAAACACTGAAGAAATATGTAGCATAATGATTTTCTTTATTTCCCATATATATTTGTTCTTCAAAAATAATATTTTTGAGATTTTATTTTTCTAGAATTTTTATACAAAACTTTTATTTTTTTTAAATAATTTTTATTTTTTTTATAATTTTTATATAGAACTGGGGTCAAATTGATAAAAGAATATAAAAGTTGAGGACTAAAATTGCTAATATACAAATTATAATTTTAAAAAGTTGAGGACTAAAGGGTTGAAGAGGAATTATAGATCATTCTAGGCATTATATAAAAAAATTGATGCTCAACAATCATTGAGCTTGGGAGCTTAGTCGTTTTTTTACAATATTTTTATATTATAAATGACATGTTTATAAATTATTCAATCAATTTTTAAGATATTTACTTGCCCATTTTAAAAATATTAATTTTTTTACATGTTTACTTTTTTACGCATAAGGTAAATATTTTTATTTTTAAAGGGGTGAGTATTTGGTACATTGACAATATATTTTTTTTATTCTACAAGCAACTTTAAAAATTATTTTTTTTATTCTACAAGCAACTTTAAAAATTGACACGTCTCTATTTTAAACTCCACAAGCATGATTAAAGTGTCTCGTAGGAGTGTAGTAGAATATTAAAAAATAAATATTTAAAAAAATGACAATTTTTTAAAGTTGTTTGTGAAATAAAAAAAGTATATTGCCAGTGTACCAAATATTAACTCTATTTATTATTGTAATAGGCCGATTTAGCCCAGGCTCACAAAAAAATAATAAACCCAAAATAATAAAACAAAGTCTAAGTCCAGTACAAAATTATATCATTTGGCCCGATCAGAATGACCCATTACTTGAAAAGGTTGAAGGTCCATCTACAAGCTTATGGAAACATAATCTTCAAGAATATACAATCTTAGATATGATATGCAATATTAGAAGATATGATTTTGTAATCTTAGATATTTAATTTGTAGATACCCTTTAATCTTAGCCGTTGATGTAATTGATCTATACCGTTAGATTTGGGGAGACTCAACTATAAATAGAGGCCTCTCCCTTCATTGTAAATGAGGGGAGTGGGGAGTAATAATAATTCTTAAGAGTATTCACTCAAATCTCTCTCTCTCTCTCTTGCGTTCTTATTTTCTGTGACTTGTTCTTATTTTGTTGATTTGTGTATAATTTATTTATTGATTTGTATATTGTTGATTTCAAATCTCTTTTTCCCTTATTATTCATTTTCAAATTCATTATTTTCAAATTTGTTTACATTTTATTTTGCCTTGTTTTTTTATACTCTTTGTTTTAAATTCATTGGTCTTTGATTATTGATGCTATTTAATCCTCTATTTGTTATTTTAGTTTTTTTATTAAATTAATTATTTTAATATTATTAATACTATTGTATGGCAGCATTAATCTTGTATCATTATTATTTACTTTTTTATGCCTTTAAATTTCAAATTTTGTTATATATATGCATGTATACATACATACGTTTTATAATATATATACGTACACATTTTTTAATTTTTATAAATATATATATACACATTCTTTTATATATTTTCTATGTTTCATAATTTTATATACATACTTATATATATTTTTACATATTAAAATATGTATATTTATATATTTTTTATTTTTTTATTTTTTATAATTCACATACGTATATATTTTTCTTATATGTACATATATATTTTTTTATATTTTATAATTTTTATCTATTTTCTTTGTTATTATTATTGCTTTACTTAATATTTATTTATTTATTCACATGACCATTATTATCATTATTATATTCTTTAAATGCTTCGGTTTTATTTGTTTATTTACTTGATATTGTGTATACATGATTGATTTGTTTTTTTATTTATCTTTTCATTATTATTATTATTATTATTATTACTATTATTATTATTATTATTATTATTATTATTGTTGTTGTTGTTGTTCTTGATTATGCTATTTATATTTACATTATAACAATTGTTACTCCATCATATAATTTTTACCCAAATTCGCATAAAGAGAAAATTTTGAAAAATAAAGGCAATACTCGGTATTTGAAATCTTCGAGAGGATTGAGCCCTAACGTATTGGGTTCCAACTCTTTCGTTGAATCTGAATAATCGAGAATGCTCTTTAATCAAAACATAAATAAAAAGCTTGTAACACCCCTTACCCGTATTCAATACCGGAATAGGGTACGAGGCATTACCAAAACACATGCACTTGTAAACGTATTTAACCGAGTTATAAA
Organism: Gossypium hirsutum; assembly: GCF_007990345.1. NCBI lineage: Eukaryota > Viridiplantae > Streptophyta > Magnoliopsida > Malvales > Malvaceae > Gossypium > Gossypium hirsutum. The sequence goes on from NC_053444.1 coordinate 36,726,764, forward strand.
ATTTCATTTAAATTAAAACTTTCAAAATAATTAACATGCTTCTATAACTTTTCACAGAGTATCCTCAAAATGTTATAATCATAATAATTAGGACTTACGAGACCTGATACATACTCATGCAATTCAATGCTTCATTTCCATTTCCCTCAATTCGCAATTCCTCATGCTCACGATTTAGATCATATCACTAGCAATTTCCATTTAATTCACGTACAATTCAATGACATCAAGTTCAACACTAATACGTATTTACCATTTAACTCAATGTTTATTGATTATACCATTCAATAACACATTTATGAAATTCTCAATTTTGCAACGAAAATATCATTTTAGCTTGAATAACAACATCGTCCTAATATAAATACACTACCACTTATCCATTTACTTTAATTCTTTTGGGCCCATTTGTCACTTACCATCCTTAATCAAATTAGGGAACGGTTACGGAAAATTGAGTACTTCACTTTCACTTTGCCATAGTATAACTATGGTCTTACATATGATCACTTATCACTTGTCCCTGATCAGATAAGTGTAGCTAGGCTACCACTTATCACTTTGTCACTTGATCAGATAAGAGTAGCTAAGGCTACCACTTATCACTTTCTCACTTGATCAGATAAGTGTAGCTAAGGCTAACACTTATCACTTTGTCACTTGATCAGATAAGTATAGCACTTATCACTTTTTCACTTGATCAGATAAGTGTAGCTAAAGCTACCACTTATCACTTTGTCTCTTGATCAGATAAGTGTAGCACTTATCACTTTTTCACTTGATCAGATAAGTGTAGCTAATGCTACCACTTATCACTTTCTCACTTGATCAGATAAGTGTAGCTAATGCTACCACTTATCACTTTATCACTTGATCAGAAGTACTCAAATCCGGTGTTCCGCTCAATTTGATCATTTATTCATATATCAGGCTTACCAACATGTGTTAATTCATAAACCATTCATGACATTATTTCATGCCACATCATATATTGAATATACCATACACACATACTATGAAACTTTATTTTCACACATGAGTTTAAACCATGACCAATAATGCACAAATATAAGTATAATTCATATTTCATCGTTTATCAATTAAAATCAAGCATATGACCAATTATACACAAATCATTCATATATTTCCCAATTTTCCACATCCTCCTCTCCATTCCACATCCTTAATGTGTATAACACACTTAAACAACATTAGCTATAATTTCACTATTCACTCACATGTATATTCAAAACTGTTTATCCGAGTCAGAGTCACTAAATTATTTTTATCTGGAGCTACAGAGCTCCAAATTAAGATCCGTTAATTTTTCCTGAAACTAGACTCACATATCTTCATATCATAAAATTTTCAGAATTTTTGGTTCAGCAAAATAGTACAGTTTATTCTTTAAAGTTTCCCCTGTTTCGCTGTCTGACAGTTCCGACCACTCTTCACTAAAAATTAATTATCTCATTGTAAAGAATTTGGATGATGTTTTCATTTGTTTATTATAAAAATAGACTCATTAAGGATTCTAACCATATAAATTATAACTCATAATAATTTTTTTACGATTTTTAATGATTTTCCAAAGTCAGAACAGGGGAACCCGAATTCATTCTGACCTTGTCTCACAAAATCTATTATATCTCATGATTTACAATTCCATTGCTCACGCCATTTCTTTTATAAGAAACTAGACTCAATAAGCTTTAGTTTCATATTTTATTAATCCTCTAATTCAATCTCTACAATTTTTGGTGATTTTTCAAAGTTACACTACTGCTGTTGTCAAAAACTGCTTTAGTGCAAAATGTTGATTTCCATTTTGCCCCAAATTTCACAGTTTATACAATTCGGTCTTTTCTCAATTAACCCCTCAATTAATCTAATTTTCTCAATTAATACTTTACCTAGACATTATAAGTTGTTACTCAACTATTGAAATCCAGAATTTCCACATATAACTCTATCTTCAAACTCTTTTACTATTAGGTCCCAAACATTCACTTTCTATTCAATTCTTTCAATAAAATCAGCATATGAACAATTTAAAGCTCTAATTTCATGCTAAATCATCATATAATTCCAGCACATATTCATATCAACTTTCAACTTCTTTCATAAAATCAAAAACTAATGAATTTAACAAGTGGGCCTAGTTGTAAAAGTCATACAAATACAAAAATTTCAAGAAATAGTCAAGAATTGAACTTACTTGTAATAAAAATATGAAGAACCAGATTGAAGAAGCCCTTCCATGGTGTTTTAGCTTATGAGAATTCAGAAAAATGAAGAGAAATCTAGATAATTCCTCTTTGGTCCTAACTTTATTAAGCAAATTTTGCAATATTCCAATTTTGCCATTAATTCTTCTAACTTTCTTTCTGATTTCATGCCTTTGCCGTCCAGCCCAAATAGACCTTGGGTCTATTTGCCTTTTAAGCCCTCTTCCTTTTATCATTTAAGCTATTTAATCATTTCCCAAAATTTTGCATTTGTTACAATTTAGTCCTTTTTGCTCAATTAATTATCGGAACTTTAAAATTTCTTAACGAAACTTTAATACTAACTTTTTAACACTCCATAAATATTTATAAAAATATTTATGGCTTGGTTTAAAATCCCCGAGGTCTTGATACCTCATTTCGATTCTAATTATTTTAATATTTATTTCTAGTGCACTATTCACTATTTCAAAAATTTTCCTAACTTCACATTTAACTTATACTTGCTAAATTAATAATATTTTCTACCCATTTTTCGAATTTAGTGATCTCGAATCACCGTTCCGACACCTCTGAAAATTAAGGCCATTACATTTTTTTTCTCGTCGAATTTGTGGTCCCGAAACCACTGTTCCGACTAGGCCTAAAATCGGGCTATTACAAAGCTCATTATCGAGAATTCAATACGTTGTGTCCTAACGCATTGGATATGATACGTTGTTTTCTCGAGATGATGATTTTTTTCTAAAAATAATAAAGGTAATATTCAATGTTTAGAATTTTGAGAAATTGTGCCCTAACGTATTGGGCTGCGATTTCTTCATCTGACTTAAACAATTGAATATCCTTTTAAATTTTATTGCACGAGTTTTTTTGGACAAGCTCGTTTTTGAGGAAGTGAAATATCATGCCCTAACTCATTGGGCGTAACATTTTCTCTTTTCGAAATGAGGGGGTCTTATCGAGTAACTTATTTTATATAAGTTTTTTTTTAAAACAAAAGATCGTATTTTAAATCTCTTCAAAGTTTTCAATTTTTGACATTAAGACATTAATTAATTAATTAACTAGGTACCAATTTTTGGGCGTTACGAGGGTGCTAATCCTTCCTCGTACGTAACCGACTCCCGAACCCGTTTTTCTGAATTTTGTGGACCAAAATCATTGTTTTAATAAAGTCAATTCGCTTATTAAAAATAACCACTTTTTGCAGTGAGCCGATCACACCTAAATAAAAAGGATCAGTGGCGACTCTCATTTTCATTTTTTTTTCAAAATTCAAGTCGACCCCATTTTTCAAAATAAAAATGGTTTCGACAATTATATTATATTATTTTGGCTTAAGGGTGTAAAAAGCCCTCAAACTTTTTCAAAAAATATAATTAAGCCCTTGTTTTTTTCTTCTTTTTTTTGAGTATTTGAACGAACTTTCAAAATGCATCAAAAAGGTCATCAAACTTTTTAAAAAAAAAGCAATTAAGCCATTGCTTTTTTTTGTTAACTCAATTGGTACGTGAACTTTCAAAATGCATCAAAAAGATCTTCAAAAATTTTCAGAAAAAGCAATTAAGCCCTTCTGTAACAACCCGTTTTCCAGTGGTGCTGGAAACGGTGGTTTCGGAATCCCATTCCCTAATGGTCAAGTCTGTAAATATTATTTATTAATATTTACGAGGTCGTTATAGTATTATATTGAATTATGGTTTATTAATTTTGGTTATTTAGGAAGTTAGTCAAGGTACACGTGTATTGGTTCAAAAGTCAGTGGTTTTGAAAAATGAGGTATCGAGACTTAGAGGTGATCATGGGCCGGGCAGGGCCCAGAAAAAAATTCAGCCCTCGTCCTAGGCTCGGGCCCAGCCTGAAATATGGGCCTGAAATTTTGTCCAGGCCCGGCCCGGGAAAAAATTCCTAAGCCCGATCCCGGCCCGACCCATTTTTTTAATAAACACCAAAAATTTATTTTAAAAATAAAAAAAAAGTATTTTAAAATTAAAAAAATAAAAAATTTATATTTATTATATATTCAGGCCGGGCCAAAAAAGTGGTGCCCGAGGCCCGGCATGTTTTCTAAACGGGCCTCATTTTTTTGCCCAAAACCATATTTCGGGCCTATATTTGTACCCAAACCCTCCCATATTTCAGGCGGGCCGTCGGGCCGGGCTGCTCGGCCCATGGTCACCTCTATCGAGACCTCATTTCCATAAATCGAGCTCATAAATATTTAAAATATTTATGGAGTTGTTTTATAGTTGAATTGAATTTTTATCGAGAGATTTTAGTAATTGGATGATTAATTGAAGTACGAGGACTAAATCGTAAAAATAAAAAAATTAATTGCTATTAGTCCTTATTAGCTAAATGAGTCAAACAGTATATTATTGAAGGGATTTAAATGGAAATTATGTCATATTCTATTATAGTGGACGGTCATAGCCTGGTTTTAAGAGGAAATATGTTAATTATAGTATTTAATTAATAATAAAATAAGATAAAACATAAAAGAAAAACAAATAAGTCTATCATCTTTTCTCATTTTTCTTCTCCCAATTGAATTCACCATGGATGAACTAAGGAAACATTCATCCATCTTCTTCTCCTTGCATGGTAATTAATTCTAAGCTTGTTTTTCATAAATTTTATATTTTTGAGATCATTGTAGCTTAATCTAGCTAACCTGAGTACTAAATCGTAAAGTTTTTAAAGTTTTGAAATGTTTCCCTTGATGGTTTTTTTTTATGTTTTTGTTGCTAAATAGCTTAGTTATAAGTTTAGATTTGATTATGGACTAATTTGTAAAGTGGAATTTGTTAAATTTTGAGTATATGGACTAAAGTGTAAATAATTTGAAATTAGCTTTAAATTTCTATAATTATTGATAATAGAGGGATGTAGATGGATGAATTTGAAATGGGTATAAAATTTGGAGCTCAAATGTGAAAGTTATGCTAGTTTCGGTTTTAAGGACTAAATTGAATAAAATGTAAAATTTTAGAAAACTTTCAAAATGAAATTAATATGTAATATGCATGTATTTCAGCTTTTTCAAGTATTTGAATTGATAAATTTAAATTAATTATTGCTAGGGTTTCAGCTTCTCTGCTGTCGCCAATCAAGGCCGACCCATGGCCTCCGTCGATGCCCCAATTTCCGATGGTGTCGGAAAAGGGAACACCGCAACAAGACCGGGTAAGTTTTCTTTTCTCCCCTCTTTATATTTTGAGCAACAAAAAATAAAAAAAAATAAAAAAAGACAACAAATTCCTTAAAGAGCGACGAACACTAAGAAATAAAACGGAAGAAAGAATCACCTCTATTCAGATTTTTCTTTTTTTTCTATTGATTTTGTGAACCCCCCCCCATTTTACAGATTAAAATCGGGCTTTTATAACCGAAATAGAAAATCCCACCAAATCTATTTTGTTATTTGTTGGCATTATATTGCCCGATTTTTGCTATTCTATTTGGCTTCCTTTTCTTTGTTTATTGTTTGCTGTTGCAGGTACAAACGTGGGGAAGGCGCGGGTCGTGCGGCGGCGAGGGGCGCGATGTGCGGGATCGACAAGCGTGGTGCGCGGGAGCAGTTGCAGCGCCAGATTGCTGCGGCACTGAAGCAGAAAGGGCTAGGGCTTCTGGACTGGGCTAGGGTTAATGTAATTGGGCTGAATTTTGGGTTTAGTCTGTAGATGAGTAATTGGGCATGCTATGTTTTTATTTTGTATGGGCCCGTGCATATTTGGGCTTGTACATTAACGATTGGCTGTTAAAGCTAACTGCTCTGACTTTTTTTAAGTTAAAGCCATCACATGTCACAAACACAACGTGACATGTGTCAAAAAAATGATAAAAATAAAATCAATAAAACTTATGCAACTTATTAAATTTTAATAAAAAATAAAAAAATATTTAAAATTTATTATAAATTCGGAAAAATATTATAAAAATTTGTAAAAAATTGTAATTTTTTATAAAAAACATATAAATATAGAAAAAATTATAAAATTTTATAAAGTCATAAGAAAATTATAAAAAATAAAAGAAACACAAAATTCGTAAAAAAAATATAAAAATTATCATACCAAAAAGAAACATTTTATAATTTTTCTATTAATTTTATTGATTTTTATTTTTTTTATCATTTCTGTGCCACATGTCACGTTGTGTTGCAACACACAATGGTATTAATTGAAAAAAAAACTAGGGGCCATTAACTTTAACGGTTAACTGTTAAAAGTTAATGGTTAAAGAAAATTTTTGATGCATTTTATAATTTTTAATAATTTTTAAATATATTTTATATTTTTTATTAAATTTTAGTAATTTTTATAACTTTTATTAATTTTTATTTTTTTTATAATTTTTGCCACATGTCACGCCTTGGTGGAGTGGCTTTAACTAAAAAAGTTAGAGGCAGTTAACTTCAACAGTCAATTGTTAAAGTTTACGGTCAAATGATATTTTTGATGCATTTTAGCAATTGAGCGAAAAAAAAGAAGAACAAAGGCTTAATTTTTTTTTAAAAAAATTTGAGAGCTTTTTACAACATTAAGCCTATTATTTTTAAATAATATATTTAAAATAATTTCTGCAGAATAAATAAATTTTATAAATTTAAAATTTAAAAGATTTATTATCAATTAAATAAAAAAAACACCGAAACGAGGAACTTGGGCTACGAGACTGCCACCCATTGATATAGTCCAACAAGCCCATTGTTTTTACCACTGTTCTAAATGTGGGCCTTTGTCCTATAAAGTATAAACCCTTCTCTTTTTCGCCCCTTCCCAAAACCCTAGTCTTCATTCTATATATCGCAGAACCCCTAGCCATCACTCCCCTCCCCACTATCATTCCATTTGCTTTGCCTTTACTTCTCCTTGCTATCGAACTCTACCAAGTATGAGACCTCCAAGAGGTAACCATTTTCTTTTCTTTTATATGGTTAAAACAGCTGGGTCTGATAGTCTGGAGCTTATAAGCATCTCAGTCCTCTGTTTTTCTTTAAATGATTTTAGAGTCATGTTCTGTTATTTTAATGTTTGATTATGTGCAGGCCGTGGTGGTGGTGGTGGGTTTAGGGGCAGAGGTGATGGGGGGAGAGGGAGAGGAAGGGGTGGTGGTGGTGGAAGAGGTGGCGATAGGGGAGGCAGTGGCATGAAGCCCCGTGGTGGTGGCCGCGGTGGAGGAAGAGGACGTGGTGGTGGAAGAGGAGGAATGAAAGGTGGGAGCAAGGTTGTAGTTGAGCCCCATAGACACGAGGGAGTTTTTGTTGCCAAGGGTAAAGAAGATGCTCTTGTTACTAAGAATATGGTGCCTGGTGAGGCTGTCTACAATGAAAAGAGGATTGCTGTTCAGGTCATTTTGTCTCTCTAATCACACAATCCGTTTCCATTCTCTTATTTACCACGATAGTATCATTGATATCATGTATTGGATATACTTCGTTTTTGGCTATTTGCTTTTTTTCTCTCTAAAACTTGCTGTCAAGATTATGATAAACTTTGCAATGAAAAATTGAGGGTCTTCCTGATTTTTTCACTTAACAGAATGAAGATGGAACCAAAGTTGAGTACAGGGTTTGGAACCCTTTCCGATCCAAGTTGGCAGCTGCAATTCTTGGTGGTGTTGATAATATATGGATTGTAAGCTTTCACATTTCCTTTTTTATGCTTGTTCATATAATGTACATGATGAGTATCTCTTAGTAAGACTTTTAAATACCATAAAACTGTTTAATTCTGTTTCTTTTTGGGGTTTAATCAAGAAACCCGGTGCTAAGGTTCTCTACCTTGGAGCTGCTTCGGGTACCACTGTTTCTCATGTATCCGATGTTGTTGGTCCTGTAAGTATAGTATTAACCCCCAAGTATCCTAATGTCATTGTATGTTTGTACCTGGCAGAGTTGCTTATTGTTTGTTCATTTCATTTTCCTTCAGAATGGAGTGGTTTATGCTGTGGAATTTTCTCACAGAAGTGGTAGGGATTTGGTCAACATGGCTAAGAAGCGAACGAATGTTATACCTATCATTGAAGATGCTAGGCATCCTGCTAAATACAGGATGCTAGTTGGCATGGTGGATGTGATATTTTCTGATGTTGCGCAGCCTGATCAGGTTTGCTTTTTATGTATTTTTGCAACTCTATTTTTGATTCAGGAAATATTGGAAAACAAGCAGTTTTATTTGCTTAATTAATTGGTAGTTTGAGATCATGTAGTTTGCATCTCTATGACCTACATACATTTCAAAATTTTTATTTTGAATATGCCTGCGTGTTTTGATTGGTTTCTTTCTCTTTTGGCTTCTTATGTGATGATTCTTTAATCTTTTGTTTTCAAAATAGTTCTTTTGATCTTCAGACTTTGAAAAAGGCTGTATTTGTTAAAATGCAAATGATGAACTCTACTCGGATTCCCCTTCAGGACTTCATGGATGATGCAAACTCGAGTATCTGATGCAATATTAAGTCATCAACCTTAAATAATTTGCAAATTTGGTTTCAAGAAAGATTTTCCTCTTTTGAGAAATGTGTTTTGGGTTTTTATATACTATATTGGTATCAAGTATTAAGCCTACAAAGAGTTGAAACTTATAGATACTCTACTTCTTTAGAGGAAGTATGTCTATGAAACTCTTGTATAGCAGCCTAACTTTTTAACAGTCCAACTGTTAAAATTTTCAATATAATTGCATTTGGTATGCATGTAAATTTTCAAATCAATCTGATATTTCTATCTCATCGATGTATAATTTAACAGTTGAAACGTTTTTTACATGCAACAAAAAGTAAATTTAATTTATTCCAAACTTGACATGTATGATTTAGGAGAATGGAACATGAAATATGATGGTTTTCTCTTAGTTGTTTTTATTTGACTTTATAACCGTGAAATGGTGAAGTACTCTGATTGTTAGTCTCCAGCCTGCTGAAATTATCTTTCATATCCTTTGATCCGTGTAGATGAATTTAAGATGATTCTGTTGGTTTGCAGGCAAGAATTCTGGCTTTGAATGCATCATATTTCCTGAAGGCTGGAGGTCATTTTGTTATTTCAATCAAGGTTAGTGAATTTTAAACGTAGGTGAAGTTGAATAAGAATCCTACAGCTGTGCATTTAGACATCAACTTGATTAGATTTTGAATTTGTTCAGGCAAACTGCATTGACTCAACGGTCCCTGCTGAGGCTGTATTCCAGAGTGAAGTTAAGAAATTGCAACAGGAGCAGTTCAAGCCTTTCGAACAAGTCACTCTCGAACCATTTGAGCGTGACCATGCATGTGTTGTTGGCGGCTACCGCATGCCAAAGAAACAGAAAGCTGGTGCAGCCTAATGTTTGGAGCTAGCCTGGCGTTTTAATCTTATGGTTCATGTTTGATGGATGTTGGGTAGAGTTTGAGAAAATAGTTAATGTATTTTGTTCAATTTAGGTTGTATTAGAACTCGATATAAATTTTGTTTTTGAACATTTGGATATCGTGTTGGTTTAAATCTCCTCCTTCCATTTTGCGGAAGCTAGACCATGACCAAAATGGCCTTGAAAAAATCAACCTACAGTTTATATTATTATAATGTGAAAATAGCAACTTAGAAATGTGGAGAGTATGTCACTCTTTGGGTTTTAAATTGGGCTATATATCTTTTGATGTCCAATCACTTGGGTATTTTACGTACTCCTGTTCTAAATAATAGGCTTTTGGTTACACATAAAACTTGAGATAGCTTGAAACCTGGTGTTCAAAGGTGTCAAATTTGGGTGGTGAAAGGAAAACAAGAAAAAAAACCTTGTGTTCTATGGATGAATGAATTGGTGTTCTTTTTCAGATATAGACATGCTTTACTTACTTGGATCCCATCCTATATAAAACACAAGTTCATTTTTCTCTACACCATAACTTGTCATCACACTTAAGCAATTATTTGATAAATTTGAAACTAATTTTTTTTCCATTCAACAATTCTGAAAAACATTTTAAAAAATAAAATAAAATACAATAGCTATAAACACGAGTGTTTTTAAAATAATGCATTTTGAAAAATCTCTTTTCTTTTAGTTTTAGAAATTTCTCATCCAAAACAAGGTATGAGTGAAATATTTTCATTGAAAATAATTAAAATTAAATAAATACAACATTTAATCTTAAATTATTATTATAAAATATTTTATTAATATTAATAATGTCTATTAACTAAATTTTAAATTTAATGATAAAAAGGAAACTCAAAATAAAAAAAAATATTGCTCTACATTGATTCTATGAATATTGATCATACCCGTTATTGTTGCTACAGTGTAAATTTTTTACTAATAATTTTTAATTTAATATTATATAATATATTAATTTATTTATTAATATAATTTTAATATATTTATGATATATATATATGGAAAATTTATATTCATCTGTATATGATTTTGGTATATATATTTCATATAAAAAAATATTAATTTTATTTTCATGTTTCTACTTTACTAAGTTTTTTTAATTTTCAAAATTTGATTCTCATACAATGGTAATGATAAGTGAGTTCAATTGGTAATACTATTAAAACTTATTCTTAAGTTGCTATTAAACTTCATTGTTAAATTGTTGATCTAGTAATTAATAGTTCAAGTATTTATATGCAATGAATTAACAAAAATAAATATTTGAACAATTTATATGTAATGAACTAGTAAAATAAACTTTTATAGTTTATGCATGTAACACCCCTCGCCCGGTCTGGTCGCCAAACTTGACCTACAAAATGCTACTACAATTACCGGAACAAACCACATACAAATTGTAGCAATCAATTCATTCCATTACCGATTCGTGACAAAATTTCATGCATAATAGCATTTATAATCAAAATTGAGCCTCAATTGAACCTACGAAAACTCATTTATAGACCTAAGCATAACAATGATCAAATTGCAATGTTTTCAAAATTTCCTCAACTGATATCAACACCCTTTGAAGTTATCGATACCAAATTTAGCTTCAATGTTTCATAAAATAAAATTAAATTCATAAGGTATTGATACTTGGATCAATGTACTAATACTTCCTTATAGGTATCGATACCTTACCTTAGTATTGATACCAAATTGACATTCTGTTTGTTTGTAAAACTGATTGAAAATGTTAGGTATCAATACTCTTACCAGAGTATCGATACCTTAAAGCAAATATGACAAAAACTATCATTTGGTCTCTTTTCATGCCAAACCCAAGATTGGTTAAGCTGCTGCATTTAACCACACATCATACTTGCATAAAATACTCCAAAATACATACCAACCAATGCATATAGCCATTACCAATTCAAAACATCACAATTTGATACTAATTCAATCCAACAATTTATTTTAAAACACAAACTAGTCTTTCTTTTTCTAAGCTATTCAAATCGTATACCAACCATGCCATTTCAAAGTTCAATTCTTTCCATTAGCATTTTCAAATAAACCATTCAGACACTATGTATATAGTCCCAAAACATGACCAAATCATGTCTTAATATAACTGCAAGCATTATCATTTCATAATATATATACTAGTCCAAATTCAAACCAAGCATATAGTTTCAAGTTAACACACTTTTACTACCTATGTACATGACACATAACCTAGGTTTAAAACTAGCAAAAGACTACTGAAATGTTGATAGGATAGTGTGAGCTTCGTGGTGATGAAGCGACGCATTCCGCAAAATCAAAAATCTACAAGGAAAGGGAGACAACGAGTAACATTTTGAATGCTTAGTAAGTCTATACGAAATTTAATTAACTTACCTTAATATTTCAACAATTTATACAATTGTAATAGATTGATATCTAACATGGCATCTTGGAAACCTTACACTTTCATAAACATTTCAGAAAATATATCAAATGGGTTAGTTCAAATAAATATCATGAACTTATAACACACACACACACACACACATAGGCATAATTGCAAAAAATACCCTCAACATTTAGGGGTTTTTCGGTTGAGCCTTTAATCTTTTTTTATTGACACCCTCAACATTACAATTTTTTCAGAAATCAACCCAATTTTAACGATCGACGTTAATTGACAGTTAATCAAACTGCGGGTCAATAAAGCAGCCTATGTGGCATGCCACATAAGCACAATGTCATAGATGACATCATCTATTTAACAATTTTTTTTCTTTTCATTTTGTTTCCATCTTTTTTCTTCTTTTCTCTTTCTCTCTTCCTATCTATTATTTTTTTCATTTTGTTACCACTACCATTGCAGTTAGCATTACCATTCCTTTAGATTTTATTGTTGTTTTGTAAAATAATATTGTTAGTGTGAAACCCACCATTGAGTCCATTGTTAACAAGGGAGTGAGGTAAAAACTCTTCAACCATGGGGTTAAGCTTAGAGAACGATTTTTGTAACTCTTTCAGATCTCTTTTGAAACTATCCCCAAGCTCATCTTTACCACCACCACCGTTGGTTCCACCGATTTTGTTGTACAACCCTTGTTTGTTGTTGTGTAAGCTCAGATTGGTTGTTGACTGAAACTTTGACTGATCTTGGTCGTTTGACATCATTGTTGCAGTTGACATGTCTTGATTCGGAGCATTCTCAACAACAACCATGGCCTGAGGATTATATTAGATTAGATTATCCCACTATTTAAATAAAAAAGCTCCCTTTTTTAGCAAAAAAAAAACATAGTGTAATACTCAAGAAAATGAATTTTTTCCTATTTCTTTCAGTTTTTGTAATTTTCTCCCTTTTTCTCTTTTTGTTTCTACCACTGTTTCACAATGATTATCTGAGAAAATAAAACAAACACAACAAATGATAATGGCTTCCATAAATGAGAGTTGATGATGTTATCTATGACATAGAATAGAGGGGAAGAGAGAAAGAGAGAAGAAGAAACAAAATGAAAAAAAAGAATTTTGTTAAACAAATGATGTCATCCATGACATTGTGCTTATATGGCATGCCACATAGGTTACTTTGTTGACCGGCGCTTGACTAATGGTCAACTGACATTTCCCGTTAAAATTGGGCTGATTTGTGAAAAAATCATTACATTAAGGGCCTTAATAAAAAAAGGTCAAGGGGACAAAACCAAAAACCCCTAAATGTTGAGGGTATTTTTTGCAATTATGCCAGATATATAACATTCTATCATATCAACTTATAACATATGTACAATTTCATTCATATATATTCATTCCGACCATTTCGTTTCCATTTAATACCATTTTCATTTTTGTCTTTCACTCGGAGAACTGAAGTAAATTGAACTTCAGATATACATGACCGATTTGCTCACACAAGCTGTAATGCTCAAATTTTCTCACACAAGTTGTGATATTTTGGATTTGCTCACACAAGTTGTGACATTTTGGGCTCCTCACACAAGTTGTAGGTCAGGTTTAGTTTAACAAACTTTATTCAAGGCTGCTCACTTAAGTTGTCGAGAATCCGCAATGTTAACACCCCTAACCCGTATCTGTCACTGAATTAGGGTTACGAGGCATTACCGAACAGTACACAGCTTAGGAGAGTCATTCTTTACTATTCATGGTTAAGGTAATATAAATTCAATTTTAGAAACCATAAGTACATTTCCTTTTAATCATTCAATAATCAAATTTTAAATGATCTTAGTACATGATAATTTCTTTTGCATACATAAAGACATTCAAACATATATGTAACCTTAGAGTCAATACCATATTTCCGAACATATTTCTAATGTAATATATATAATGCTCATTTTGGCCTATCACTATAAATCATAATAAAAGTACAAAATACAATCATAGTACACCCATTTGCATGATAATTATCATGCCAAAAATTTACACCCACACAACCAATTCATCTACTACCTATTTCGGCTATTAGATTTAAACTTTAAAGTAACACAAACGTTTTACCATTCAATATTAATCTAACCTTGGCATTACAAATCCTGATTATTAATAGCCATCACAAGCCGAATTTATAACCAAATACCCATGATCCTAACGTTAGCATGTACATTTATTATACTATTGACTAGCCGTTTATAACCGTTAACTAACATTGTTATCTGTCTAATTAGTCATAATTCAATCACCAAATATAAACTCAAATTTCATACCATTTCAATCCATATCATATACCATAAACATACCAAATTCATAATCATTATTTACCATTTAGATACGTACTAAAACAATCAACCAAATAACATATATTTGATCCATAAATTCAAACTTTTATAAACAAACCAAACTTCTATAAAACATATCCATAATTTACTATCACCATTCGCACCTAAAAATCAATCAAAAACAATGATATAATGATATAACCACTATTTAACCAATGTTTCATATATCCTAAACATACTTTTAAATTGAGCACTTTCAAAACCGATTATAAACCACGCTTGTAATCATCCATTGCCGAATCATGCTTCAAAATAACACAAGCAAATATATAATGGAACATTTCTATATAATAAACACAAGTAATAAGCAAAAAAAAAATCAAAATGAACTAATCATAAGTCACGTATATATATCACAAATTCTTACCAAAAAATCAAATACTAACCTATCACATACTATACACCATTACCGAAACTACATAGCATAAACCTCATTAACAATCAAAATACATCTATATATCAATATTTCCACACGCATATTTCATGATCAAAATTACTCAAACATTAGAACTTTAGCATAAAGATTGAGCCATTTTCGCATGGCTAAATATATACAAGTTTCAAGACTAACCAAAACAAATTCTAGCCTATACATGCCATACATTCAAAGTTTTGAGCTTTCAAAATACTGAGATAAAATTCGATAGTGTGACGGATTTCCTTGACGATCCCCGAGCACGTAACTAGCTTCCAAAATCTATAAAACAATGAATGAGCAAACACATCGTAAGCTTAATAGCTTAGTAAGTCATAAGCAAATAAATTTCAATGAATACATAAAAATTATACTAATAGGCAGAATTTAACTATTCTTGACCACATATATATACTCATTTTAAAGTGAGTAATTCATCTTTTCATATTATACATAATGCCTACCTTTACTATTAGGCTTCGTGTAACTCAAACATACCTGAATTGCTTAATTCAAACTCGCATTCAATTTTTATCGTATTATTTCCTGTTGTACCATTTGAATTCAAAGAAAAGATACTTGGACGACTCAAAAAGCTCATACAATGCCAACGTCCTAGACGTGGTCTTACATGTTATCAAATAACGAAGCCACTGTCCCAGACAGGGTCTGACACGTAATCATACACGACGCCAATGTTTGAGACATGGTCTTACACGTAATTCTCAAATCGACGCCAACGTTCCAGATGTGGTCTTACACAATATCACATATCGAATTTCCTATGGTTCATACAACTTTCGGATTCGTAAATCAATCGAATTAAGCTCGTAACTGATCAATCTATGCTAACTTTAATTTGGCAATGTATAAAATAATTACATTCAATTTAAAATAATTTATTCACTTACGAACTTATCTCGAACGAAGACAAGCGGATGGAATCTACTACTCGACCACTTTCGACTTCCCCCGATCTAATTCCGTTTTCTTTTGTTCTTGATCTATATAAATTCAAATTTCGCTATTTAATAACACATTTCATTCAAATTTATTCTAAAAACACATAAATGGGAAAATTGCATTTTAGCCCCTAACATTTTACATTTTTACAATTTAGTCCATATTTCACAAAACACAAAATATTCAAAATTTCACCACACCCATGCTTGGCCGAATTTCTATAGGGTCCCTAGCAGCCCATTTATTTCATTTATTTTACATTTTGACCCTTAAATTTTTGAAATTCACAATTTAATCCTAAATAGACATTTTTACAAAAAATCACTTAATTAAACTTGACAACCTAACAACATATATTTATTTTTCATCATCAAACAACAAAAACCATAAGATAGCAAATCATGAATACATCAACAAATTCAAAAATTTCAACAAGGGCTAGTTAGTATTTGAAGCAACGATCTCAAAAACGTAAAAATTATAAAAAATCGAGCAAAAATGAACCTTTAATCAAGCTTGAACCAAGGCCAAATGTACAAAAGCTTAAAACCCCTCTTTTTCTTTTCTTGTTTCGGTGAATGAAGGATGAGCTAATGCATGGTTTTTGTTTTATGTTTTATTATATTAACATATTTTACTAAATTACAAAACTAACCTTAATGATTTAATAATAAAACCATATAATGCATGCCATTACCGTCCATTCATGTACTTAATGTCTATATTTCATTTTAAGGACTCCATAATTAATTAGTCAAAGCAATTAAGCACTTTAACAATTAAAATGCCACTTTTACAATTTACATGATTAAGCCCTTTTTATAAAATCGAGCACACAGACAATAAAATTCTCACACAAAATTTTCACACATATGAATTATCATGCTGTAGACACTAAAAATAATATTAAAATATTTTTTTGACTCAGATTTGTGGTCCCGAAACTACTGTCCGACTAGGGTCTAAACCGGGCTGTTACATGCAACGCATGTTGTATATCAGCCATCAATAACGAAATCCCTGACCAACACCTGATTTCTTTTTGAACCTTAATGGTATGCCATTCATATTCTAATCCTTTACTAAATTTATACGGGCTCCATTACCATTTTTATATCATTACGAACCCTGAAATCGTATATTCACTTTTCATATTTCGAATAACAATTCATATACACTTTTAACCATGTAACATCATCATATGCATACTACCCAATCATATATCAATTTCACATTTAATCATTATCATGTATCTATTCATATTACTCATTTATTTCACGTTTATGATATAGTCCTTTTGATGCCAAAAGACATTAGTTACCTAACAAATCGAACTAAAAAGTAAAACAATATAATACAAACATAACATGAACTAATAAATTAACCTCTGTTTGAACTTATCTAAAAAAAAGGTAACAGACAAGGTGTCAGGGACTAATCTGCAATTGCTTATTTTTCTTAATTATCTTCCAACTGATTCAAATCTTAATCTATAATAATTCATTTCAATTTATCAATTTTAAACATATTTTAACAAATTTCATAAATATATATCAATTCAAGTTCATTTTTAGGATTTTCCCTTAATTTTTACATTTTATTCAATTTAGTCCCTAAAATTGAAATTGCTATAACTTTCAAATTCGAGCCTCGATTTCGAAGCCGATCTCAATTTCATCCTTCTATAGCCCTCTAATATCAATATTTATAGAAATTTCATACTAATTTTGAAATAATTACAATTTAGTCCTTATGCTCAAAACTAACAACTTTTATTTTACACAATAGTCCTTTTTCATATCTAAGCTTCAAATCTAACAATTTAACACTAAAAATTCAAGCATTCATCAATAGCATCATTTATAAACTTTAACAATTTCAAAAATTAACACATGAATTAGCTAAATCAAGCTATTATGATCTCAAAAAATATAAAAATGACAAGAAACAGACAAAAAATGACTTACCAATCAAGGGACCTAAACTTAAGACTCCATGGCAAATCCTTTGGCTTCTTCTTCTTGTGAATTTAGTGTGGATGATGAAAAAGAGAAGACAATGTTCTCTTTCTTTCCACTTTCCTTTATTAATTAATGTAATTAAATTATAACATTTTTAATTTTAGGTTTTAATATTATTTTTATTTATAGAAATTCACACCCAAACCGTCCATTGCACATAGAAATAGGATATTTTTCATTTAATAATTTGTTTTATTTACTTTATAAGTCCTTTGAACTTTGAACTAATTTAAAATCCACAACGATTAAACTTTTACCATTTTTACAATTTAATCTTTATACCTTATTTAGTCACTAATTCGACAAAACTACGTATCCAAAATTTAATTCACCTATATAATAATTCCGTAAATACTTTTATTAAATATTTAAGGGCTCGGTTTATGGAAACAATGTCTCAATATCACATTTTTTGACACTATTGCCTTTAGGGTTGAAACACTTGTACCTTAACTAACAACCCAATTAACGAGTTCGTCAGACCAAAATTTGATATAACACTATATTTGACAAGTAAATATTAATTAATAATATTTACAGAATCATTGGGGAACGGGATTCCGAAACCTCTGTTTTTGGTACCACTGAAAAACGAGCTGTTATAATGCATTTACCAACAACTAAACTAACTTATCAGTTATCCTAAAATATGGTGATCAAGTTCTAACAAATTAAAGTAAAAATACTAGATTTTATTGTAAAATAAATGTATGAAATTTAACAATTAAAAAAAACTTAGGTAAGCTAATGTTAAGTTATGAATAGAGCTGTATTAAATATTTAAGACAATTAAAACTCAATTAATAATCTTTGGAACGATGGAAATGTGTAAGTATACACAATCGTTATCAAGTAATAAAGTGACAAGTAAATGTCAAGTTATTGTACCCAGAGGGACTATGAAAAGAATTATTTATGAATGCAATTAAAAACACTTTGGTGAAGAAAAATATGTTGATTTTGAAGAAGTGATTAAAAAACTACAATTTAACTAAGTAAAATAAAATAAAATAAAAATAAAAGTTCCAATGCACGATTTCAAAAGATGATTTTAATTAATATGACATAATTGTGTTAGATTAATTACATTTCTTAACTTAGAATTACTAAGCTCATGTTCATGTTGTTACGAATAAATTCACGACAACTTGGTAATTTGCTAACTACTGTCATACGTACCTATTAAATTAACTAATCTCTTAAATATTTTCCAATGCCAATTCAAACAATTAATCAATTTTCATAAGCACATAAAAGATTAAGTGAGGTAACAATGTATTCCTACTTTGAAACAGTTTAATCACAATAATCTTGCAAGTTATGCAAGGCTAATGTACCATCTAATACCGTCGCTAATTTAACCCTCAGCTACCTTAGAAGATTAACATGCACTGATTAAGTATTGTGTCAATTAATTACAATTTCAACATGATTAAATAATTAATTCATTAGTTACCTTACAATTATAATGCAAGAATAACTTAATCAAACAACTTACCAAGGCATATAACAATACAAACACAATTTTAATAGCTTAAGTGGACGAAATGCAATCAACCTAACATGAATTAATTTAAGCCATATTAATTAAATTAAACAGATCTACATAACAAGTATTCATAGGCATGTTCTTAACAACAACAATAAAAATAAAAGGATAGGGAACTAAAATCAAATCCGGTGTTTCTCCGAAGCTTGACTAGTTTGCCTGCTCCTCCTTCTTCTCTTGTTCTTGTTAAACCGAGGCTTCTACGAGCACTTGAATTC
Source organism: Gossypium hirsutum (assembly GCF_007990345.1). Classification (NCBI taxonomy): domain Eukaryota; kingdom Viridiplantae; phylum Streptophyta; class Magnoliopsida; order Malvales; family Malvaceae; genus Gossypium; species Gossypium hirsutum. The sequence goes on from NC_053444.1 coordinate 36,746,336, forward strand.
TATTTCCAACGGTGGTTGAAGGGCCCTTTTCCAAGAGGGGAAAACGGCAAGGGAATGGAAGGGAAAAAGAAGAACAAATGAAAGGGTTTTGAAATGAAAGGATAAGAGGTGTGTTTGAAATGAGCAGCCAAGTGGGGTATTTATAGGTTGAGTAGGCTGCTAAAAATAGCAAAAAATCAGCAGCCATAGACTCCCCCTTGGCTGGCCACACATGTGGCAAGTTTGAAGCTTTCCAACTTGCTAAATTTAGCTAGGGCCAAATCTACAAAGACTTGAATAATAGAGGGGTTTGAATGCAGTTTCAAGAAAGCTTCAAGGCTGTTTTGCAAGCCAAATAATCAACTAAATAATCTGATTGGGTCAGCATGTTGGATGGTTTTGGGTAGCCCATTGCTCAGTTGGATCGGTTTTCTCGGTTTAGCACAATTGAGTCTCTTTTCATAATTAATTAATAATAATTATTTAACCCAAAATAAATTAGATTAAAATTAAAATAAATTATATTATGAATTAATATTCATAATTTGGACCATCTTAAGCTGAGAAATTAATTTGTCTCAAGGCTTCAAAATTGCTTCTCGGTTTTGTGCTTCCAACAGTGTCTGTTGAGCCAATTTTCGCCCTTTGTGCGAATCTGTCAAAAATAAATCAAAATTTATTATAAAATTTATTAAAATTAAACATGTTAATAATTTAAGTACAATTTAATTATTTTATAATTATTATATATTTTTCGACAAGAATTACTACGAAATTGTATGAATTTGAGTTAAAAAAGGGCATAAAAAAGTGTGTATATTTTCGTGTTTCCAACTTACACAACATTAAAATTTAAAATAAAAAAATTATCTAACGAATCAAATGAACCTACCTAACAAATCATGGACAATATCATATGAAGGAATTGTGGTAACTAAATGTTTTGTTTTACGTCAAGAGATTATTGTTCTTTTCATCTTTTTAACTAGTGATCATATGAATACATATTGGGTAATGTGTAATTTTGTAAAACTCAAATCGACAGTCTAATCGGTCAGATCACCAATTTTCGCGTCAACTAGTTGACCACCAATTCAATCATGAAAAAAGATAAAGAATTCTTGAAAAATCATAAAGAAAATTAAAACATCAAGAAAAATAGGGAAAAAGTAATAGGTAAAATCCCTTACCGGTCCTGATGTTTGATATGGATGAGAGATGCCATTGGAGCACAAACCTAACAAAAATCTTAGGAATATTTAAGACTTAAAATCTTGAAGAAATTTAATAAATTTCACTGAATCAAGTTAAAATAATTTGTAGGCTTTAAAAAAAATTTAAAATCAGCAATAATCGTTTTGGAGGTGTTTAGGGACCTAAAACGATCCCTTAAGAGTCAAAACAAGCTAAAACAATGTAGTTGGCCAAGTCTGGGGTAGAGGTATCAATACATAAACCCTATATATTGCTACCTTGCCCTGATACTATAGTGTTTTAGCTATTGACTTGCCAAGTACAAATACCAAAAGGCTAGTGGCACACCCTATTTCCACTAAGTCCAAAAATTAAGAAATAATTGAAGGGTTAAATTGAAAGAAGCTATAAGTTGGCGGCCTCTACTGGAAAATCAGGAGAAGATAATAACCGATTTAGGACTTGGTTGAAATCCAATGCTGGTTTGGTTGGACTCAAAACAACTGATTCTTAGCGGGAGACACAATAATTGTAAATAGATGGATTTTATATGGTTGAAGACTATGCGAAAAGGGCTATAAATAGTTCAGAGGTGACTTTTAGGAGAGGGTTCATCTCAATTCTGTTTCACTTTCTTCTCTTCTATATCTTCTTCCTTGGTTACTTCAAAGAAGATATAATTATAGGAATCTTTGCATAGAGCGGTGAGCATGAGTTTTGAGTCAAGAAAGTAGAGTATCCAACAAGCTGGTAATGTTCTTAGTCCTTCAATATATGTAAGGTTAAGGAAGCGAATATAAGAATTTCCAGAAATCATTTTAAAGATTATGCATATTTTTGGAAACTTATGTTTTAAATTGAAATTTCTAAGTTTAACTCATGACATTGGGTATAATGCTTAGCTTTTAAGATAATGGAAGCTTTGGCGTCTGGGAAAGCTAAGCTGAGGAGGCAAGGAAGCATCAGATAAGTTTCTATACCTCATTTATGGGATATTGAATGAATAACATGAATTTGAGTAGAATGGTTGTGGTGATACATGTATAAGTTGGAGTGTTCCATGTTACTATGCTTACGTGATCATATGGCTGTGCTTGTGTGTTACAAATTGTGAAACATGGTGGGAAATATAGTCGGGTTAGATGAAGTTAGGATTAGGAAAGAGTGATTCTGTTAGATATCGTCATACGGTGTTGTTGAGTGTGAACCGTGATGTGCGAAGCTCCGGGCCCTGCTAAGGGGACACTATTGGAATTGAAGAAATTCTGTCCCTATTTTTACAAACATACAATTCACGGGGTGATAAAGAAATAAATCGAATCAAGTGCTCGTATGTCACCACTTCCTGAGAATATGAAAATATGACATTAGGTATATAATATATTAAGTATAAGTATATAATTAGTTATATATAACGCATATTTTCTTGCTATATTATTATATTATTAATATTATTTATATATTATTAATATATTTTAATTTATATATATTTAAACTATATATTTAAATGATAAATAATAAAATAAACAAACCAAATCTTATTTATTATATTAATTCTATAATTTGAATTTTCAAAATAGGATTTTAAAAATAGAGATAGGGATAGGATTCTTTTTAGAAATAAGGAATAAAGAAATCATGGATAAATCCAAACGACTCTTTCTTAAATCCAAGCGATCTTTTCGTAGGGATTTGCCCCAGATTCAATCGGGGGATCGAATTGATTATAGAAACATGAGTTTAATTAGTCGATTTATTAGTGAACAAGGAAAAATATTATCTAGGCGATCGAAGTGATCATTTACGTTCAAGATTTCTCCCTTATGTTGTTTCCCTACGGAACTAGCCATTTGGCGGGTACTTTCTCAATAATTTCCCCTTGAAGAGGAATAGTCTTAACAGACATATCTATCATTCGGTGACCTTCTTTGTCAATGGGTTCTAACTAACTCCTCTTTTCCTTATAGACTAACTGGCGTACTTTACATTTAATCTCTAGCCTAAAGGGTTTCTTTGAGCACCCTTTGATGGTTCTTAATGGCGGATCCTTATTTGCAATCCTCGATTAGACAATCTTTCGTTCGACTGTACATCAGGCACCACTGGTGTGTCATCTCCCATGACTATTTCTTAATGGGTTACTATCCATATGCCTTACTGGCTTTTACAACTAATATTCTAATAGTCTTTCCCCACTTTCATACACTTTCCATTCATTGGCAGATTCCTTCAACCCGCTAGCTAACTATTGTGTCCCACACTTTCATTTTTTTCTATCCTTTCTTCCTTGTTTGCAAAATTTCCCACCGTTAGTGTCCTGATTAATCACATGTGCTTATTGTCCTGATGGACCACCCAATGTTTAATGTCTCAGAGGACTCCACATGTTGCCATAGTTGAACTATAGTCTTACACCTCATAATTCACATGTTTATTGTCCCGCTGGACTACCCTGTGTTTATTGTCTTAGCGGACTACCTCATGTTTACTGTCCCGATGGACTACCCTGTGTTTACTGTCCTGGAGGACTACCGTGTTTACTATCCCAGCAGACTACCCTTTTTTTTACTGTCCCAGTGGATTACTCTGTGTTTACTGTCCCGATGGACTACCCTGTGTTTACTATCCCGACGGACTACCCCGTGTTTGCTATCTCGATGGACTACCCCGTTTTTATAGTTCCAGTGGGCTAAAATGGTTGTCGTAGCCGAGCAATGGTCTTACACCTTAAACCTCTTGGAGGTGTCACCTCGAAGGACCTTACCGCCGTCACGTTGTTGCTCTATGGAACCTTATAACTGCCAGCATCAATTCATTTTGCATCTACCTTGATGCTCGAACACTGAAGTGCCCCCCGGCAAGGCCTGGAGCTTTGCACACCACGATTTTTAATTAATATTAATATAATTTTATATTTAATTAGATTTTAATGAAGTGGTGATGTGGTGGTTTTTGATTGATTTTGGCTTTTTTTTAAACAGAGTGTAATGGTAAGGGCTAACTTTGATTATGAAATAAAGTTTAGATATCTAGTTTGACCAAAAAAAATTTAGGTACCTAACTCAAATAAATGATATAGTTTAAGGGCCTTTTGTTCAATTAAGTAATTTATAAATATGGATAAATTTTGATAAATTTTGAAGCTCATATTTTGGACCAACTTAAGTAACTATATATCTATACTATTATTTAAATATTCAACTTAGTTGTTTTTACGAGTTAATCAATTATCAGCTCCTGTTGGAATATTAATTCAGATGAAAAAGACTACAAAAATCATTAGAATATTATGATTTATGAGTGTGATTTTGTATTTTAAAGATTTTTAAAAAATATAAAACCAGTAGAATCATACATTGTGAGATTTAAATCTAAAATAATATGATTTTGTTTGCACAACTCACGCACCACGAGCAAGTGCAAATCACTATCACATACGAATACCATTAGTAGGTAATTTATATAACTTGAACCCACAACGTGAACAGAATAAGCCCTCTTAACCAATAGATCAAATGTTGAAATTAAAACATTAAGATTTAACCAAAAATATATATGGTTGTTACATAAAATTTAATAAAATTAAATCTCAAGATTCGAATTGACTCCAATATAACCACATCAATGAACATCGATAATCAACTATGTGGGGAAAAAAATGGCGTAACGTGAAGACGCGGAAGCATCTTAACTCATTTCCGACTTGGAGTTGCGATTTGTTCACATAACTCAGTGTGTGAAATTGTAAAAGAAAAGTTTAAATATGTCAAAAGTTCTTATATTTTTTGAAATTAAAATTTAGTCCTTAGACTTTAATTTTGATACACTGAATCCTTGTAATTTTTTTATTTAAAAATTTTGATCTCTCCATTTAATTTTTCCATTAAAGGGTAAAATAACTTTTTTAACCCTCAACATTCTATTTTTTAATTAATTTGGTCCTTATCCTTTAAAATTACATAAAAAACACTTAAAAAGTAATTTTTTATATATTAAAAAAACATAAAAATTAAAAAATATATAATTTATTTGAAATAAAAAATTATGAAAAAAATTAAAATAAAAAAATAAAAAAAAACAAAAAACCTTTTTTATTTTTATTTTTGAATTTTAAAGAGTTTTTATTTTTTAAAAATCACAATTGTTTAAATTTTATGTTTTTCTAAATAAGAAATTTTTTTAAAAAATTACGTGCTTTTAAAGTGTATGAACCAAATTGACATAAATTTGTAAATGTTGAGGGCTAGAAAAATTTAAAAATTTTAAAAACCAGCTGACCTGTAAATCAGTATGGATTGGTTGAACCGGACTAAAAAATCAGTCGAACTGGTAATTGAACTGCTTTTTATAAATTTTTTAAATATTTTTATTTTTAACTTTTTAATAAATTATTTACTTTGAACCAGTCGAATTGCTCATTCTAAGAACCAATTGGTCATATTAGTTTGAAATTGATAAACTTTTTGGTTTAATAAATTTTTTTAACTTGGCTCAACCAATTTGTATTGTTTCGTAGGTCAAACTGATATTTTACCTCTCATCGGACTGATACCCCAACTAATTCTCAGTTCGGCTGGTCGATCCAATCCGATTTAGATCACATTGAATTTTAGAATTTTTGTTTATATTTTTAAAAGCTCATTTACTTTTGACATTGTTAATTTTAAGATGGAGCAAGAATTTTAAATAAAAAAAATACAGAAATTCAAGGACGAAATTTTAAAATTTGAAGGAGTAGAGGTAGCTTTGAGAAATTTAAACTTAAAAGAAACGAAGTGCGCGACGTAAGTAACCATCTGCCCGTTTCCGCAATTTTCTTCATCTTCTTTCAAATTGCAGTCAAAATCAAAATGTCCTTTCTCTCTCTCTCTCTCTCTCTCTCAACTGAATCAATAACAGTTCCATTTTTTCATAGCTTGGATTTCATTTTATGAACAAGAATTTCCCTCATTCTCTCTCTTATCTAAATCTTGAGATTTGACCTAATCTTGAGAATCATAATTAGAATTAGAATTTGAGAGAGATTCTAAGATTTCAGCATTTTCGTGGCAGAAAAAAAAAACTACGTAAGAAAATTGTACATTAAAAATCCCTATACAGAGGGAAAATAAAAGCAAAGTGCGAAAGAGTGAGGCGTTTTTGTTTTTAAATAGAATTGAATTATTGGATTTCGAAGCTTAAGGAGAGAAAAAGAAAGAGAGAGTAGGGATTAGGGATTAGGGTTTTCTGGTGCGTCGAAAGTTTCCAATAGACGGAGGTGTTAGGGTTTTGTAGGTGAAGATGGCAGAGGTGATGTTACATATATACGATGTGACCAACAGCGGATCGGATAAAACGAACAACACCATTGTTCATATCAACAAGATCTTCAAGGATAGGATCGGCCTCGGTGGTATCTTCCACAGCGCCATTCAGGTCTCTTCTTTCTTTCTCTCTTTCTGAATTTTGCATTTTTTTACATTCTTTGCTATTGTGCTAAACGAGACCTAGGTTTTACGGTTTGGAAAATTCTCGTGGAATTTCTAGGGGTTAACTTGTTCAATTACGTAATGCAAATATTTTGATGTTGATTTTGGATAACATGTATTCTGCTTGTTGCATTTAAAGTATTGCTGTACGATGTAGATAAAGATTTATTAAAGAAAAGGGCGCTTTAAATCTTTATTTTGCCTTAAAGGAATAGTTTCAACTTTCAAGGTAGATCGGAAAGGAAAGGAGAATGCCACAAAGAAACAATTTATGGTTACTCTGCAGAGGAAATGTTAATATTTTTATGTCATCCTAATTTATCGAATTTGATGCGATTGGAAATTTGGATTTCACAAATAGTGATCGATGTGCGATAAAACATATATTAATGTGATATTCAAGATTATTTTTCAAATTATAGATTTGTTAGAAACCAATATAGTGGCGTATTTTGAATTTATGTTTTTATGGCTTTCAAATAGACAATCATTTTGAACTTTAACTAATTTATTCATAATGTATGCATTTAATTCTCAAATTTATATGACAAATGAAATTCAAATCCAAATCCTCAATTCATGTTTCCAAACATAGCACTAAAGAACTTTCAATGAGACGAGTTGCTAGGCTTTGGCCAAAGTTTTTACATAGTAGAGGGCTTCTGCATCTTTTTTGCTACTAGATGTTAGGTTGTTGTCAGTTCTTTTCATCTTTTTCTAGTTTTATTTGAAAGAACTTATAGAACTTTCCCACTATTCTACTTTATCTTGGGGAATCATGCATCTAAATTATGTTAACTGGGGATAGATATAGAGAACAGTATCTCTTCTGGTTTCTTGTAGTTCTAAGTAGTTAAATTTTCATTGTTGTTTTCTATGGTCTACTTTCTTTTATCTGAATGTTTCTTTATGGATATCATATCACATGTTAGTTCTCCAAAGTGAGCATTTTCAAATAGTATTTAAGTGGTCAAACTTTGGCATACTAGAATGGATATAAAAATTTTGGTGGTCAACTTTACAGTACCCTCTTTTTTTTTTAATCATAAATTTGTTATTGATGCCTTTCTTTGTCAAGCTCAATAACTTTATTTGCCTTATTGGCAGGTATATGGAGATGATGAATGGTCTTTTGGATTCTGTGAGCAAGGGTCTGGTGTTTTTTGTTGTCCTTCTAGAAAAAATCCATTGTATACATATCGAGAGTTCATGGTCCTTGGAAGAACTAACTCTTCAGTATTCAAGGTAAACCAGATCTTGTGTGAACTTAGTAGAGAATGGCCTGGAACTTCCTACGACTTGTTATCCAAAAATTGCAACCACTTCTGTGACGAGTTATGCGAAAGGCTTGGTGTCCAAAAGCTTCCAGGTAAACTTAAGATTTGTTGAACTTGAATTCTTTTTGATGGATTGAACAGCTGTAGGAAACCTTAATGATTACTGCTTTACTTATCCCTGTAACTTTGTATCCCACTGGCAGATGGCCAAGTTCTTTAATATAGGTTTTAGTTGACTTGTCGTGGAGAGGTATCTTTTTCTTTGATGAGCATTATTCCATTATTGGATACAGTTGTTCATCGGATGGCAAGTATGATATCAAAACGTTATTATATGCCTCACCTCATGTAACTCATGTCTGGTCTCTTGCTTGATGTAAAGTGGTGAAGAATGTTGTGGTTAATGGTACCTATTAGCTTGTGAGCGGTAAATATGAGTTGGTTCTGTACCGCTCCTGTTCTATCATCCATGTATTTCAGTGATGAACCTGAATATCTGAGGAAAACTGTTTGTATTAGGGTGTGAAGCTAGGGGCAATCATATACTTTCATTTCACTTGGCAGGCAGGTCAATCGCTGGCTGTATTTGAGAGATAAGATGTGACCACTAAGAGTGAATAGGGCATGTTTTTTATCAGTGCACTGACAATTTAGGTGGCTTGCTTGTTCTTACAATTTTTTAACAGGTTGGGTCAATCGTTTTGCCAACACTGGTGATGCTGCAATAGAAATGGCAGAAAATACTGCCTTACGGGTAAGAGTCCCTTCATTAGTTCACAATTGTAATAATCTGCCAAAAGTCACTACATTTCCATGACTAGACAGGCAATGCTTGTCAAGATATACTCGTATGACTATTACATAAATATATATCATATATATTTGCACTTTGCATGTAGATGCTTTTGTACAGGTAATCATGTGCTTCCTGACATAGCTTGGTCTCTTTTTCTGTATATCGCTTGAGTTGATTATGATATTTAATTGATGAATTCGTTATAAGGATTCTTTGTCCTTTTCAAAGGATGGTTATAAGTTAAAACTTGAATCTAAATTCTATGCATGTTGTGAATGGTCCTACAGCTTAAGTTTAAATCCTCACTATGGTTGGTGTTTAAAATTGCTGTCGTGGTAATTATTGCAGTTTAAACAAGCCAAGACTGAGATAGTATCAGCCAGCAAAGTGGCATACCGTTTCCTTGTGGGCGTAACATCTGGATCTACTGCTGGTGATAATCCCCTTCGCAATTCAAACAGTGGAAGCCCAAGATTCCAATCAGCTTGGTTTAAAAACCTCGTCACTGCAGGTGCTAAACCATCTAACAGTTCTGAAATTGAGACTCAGGAGGGTGATGTCGTTCTTCAGCATCAACGGCAACACAATTCTGCACACACATTGCAACAAACATGTCACAATTCCGAAAGACCATTGCGACAAAGTTCACAGCAATTGGAGCAAACATTGCGACACAATTCACTCTAATTGAAACAACCAATGGATCAGAGTTGATTGCTTGATATGTGACAAATGATTTTGTGGAAGCGTCCTTTGTTGGTTTACTACTAAAAAACTATGCATAGTTATGGTCAGTTAGTGTGTATGCATGAAACCAAACTACTTACTAGGATGAAACCCAAGAAGTGTGGGCCGGTAGTCAGCGATATAATAATAAGATAATTTAACTTTAAGATGTGTGGTTGATGCTCACTTTATTCCTTAATCATGTGATTAGGGGTTGGTTCTTCGATCATGGAAATGAAACACGTTTTATAATCAGTTATTTATCTCTTTGGAGAGCACTTGCAACGAGAGGATTAATTATTTTGGTTGTGGTGTTACGACAAAAAGATAATAGGGTACTATTTTCTTTCTTATTACATTAATAATAACAAAGCTAGGAAATTTACCCCTATTAATATAGATTATAGTGGTTGAGTTCAAACATATAAATTTAGTTGATGAATTGATACAAAGTTCAAGCTAAATTGTAGCAAGTATGGAATTAGAAATTTGTACACCCATGTTGTAGTAGGTGGAAAAATATTGTACAACTGATTATTTTAGGCAATGTTTTAAGTTGTAGTTATTAATTGTTGTTTTTTTTTTCAAAAATGAAAAATTAATCATGAATATATCAAATGATTTATTATATTTTTAAATATTTTTCATTTTATAATTATCATACAAATTAAGTATTTTAAATTAATTTTGTTTTAGTCAATTGCGAACATTTGTTGAAATCAAGGTTTTAGAATTGAACTAGTGGTTGAATTGGTCAGATCATCAGTTCCTGATCTGATTGGTTTGACTGGTTAAATCAATTTGTCCGGTTTAAATTAAAGAAATTATTAAAAAAATAAAATTATTAAAAGTTATAAAATTTGATTCAAGACCAATTCAGTTTTTAGCTCGATTTAATTAATTTGTACTGGTTCACGAGTCAATCAAATTTGTTAGCTTGATTAATCAACCGAAATAGTCAAGAGGGGTAAATTGGCCTTTTAAAAATTCGTGAAAGTAAAAGAAAAAATATGAAATAATGAACACAAGAATTTAGAGTGGTTCTGTATTAATTGCCTACTCCACTACTTTAGCTTTCCACAACTAAGAATTTTCTCAAATTCACTAATTTGATAAATCTTTGAGGAGAAGGTTTAACCTTACAACTCCCTTAAGATTTCTATCCAAATCTTAATATACAAACCTTTTCAAAAGAGCAAACAAAGAAACAATCTTTACAAGATTAATATGTTTGCCAATTAAGCACTAAGATAAAGAAAACACTTGAGTTGATAGAAAACATTAAATGCTCACAAGTGTATATAATAAAAATATGAAGAATTGAAGCACTGATAAGATTACTTTTTGATATTTTTACTCTCTCCTGTTGTTGAACCTTTGGAAGCTGGTATTTATAGTCCCAAATTGATTTCCAACGTTGTGGTTGTTGTGGAATTGAATAGAGTTGAAGATGTAAAAACTAATGCATTAATGTCATGTGCAACAATAAGGGTCTGTTTGATAGGGGAAAATATTTTCCGGAATTGATTTTCCACATTTTTCGGTGTTTGTTTGCTGGAAAATATTTTCCTCATGTAAAACCAATTACAAACACGGGAAAAAGAAGCCTTTAGTTTTGGAAAATGTCTTACCGTTTCTAATTCGGTAAGACATTTTCAGGAAAATTTTCCTTTCCCTTTCCCTTCCCCTTCCCCTTCCCCTTCCCCTTCCCCTTCCCCTATCCTTGACACCTGATCTTCTACTTGCCATCAGCCAACACCGATTCTTAACACCAGACACCGACGTTCATCAAGCCTGAGAATTCTGCCCTGAATCAGGAACCCCGGAAGAGCTTTCTAAGGTGGAAATGGCTCATCAGAGTTTTCGGGATAACCGTTTCCATAAAAAACATAGTTCTGATCTTCTCATGAGAATTCAGGTTAATCTGGGTGCTGAAATTGGGATTTGGGGTTTTTTGTTAATTAGTTGTTCATGTAATTTGTTTTCCAATTTTGGAAGAATTGGTTCTCTGTTGTTGGGATTTCCATATAGTTCTCTCTCTGTCATCAACAGGTATTTTTTCTGTTAATTTTCACTTATTTGATTTCTAAATCGAGTCTAGTTCTTGCGTTTTTCTTGCTAGATGGTAGATCGGGTCTGATTCTATTTTTTCTTGATTTTTAGATCAGTTCATCTGTTTCTAAAACAGAACTTGAAGACATGAGATCGAGTCTGGTTCTATTTTGGACCACAAAGTTTTGGTTAGATTTAATATCACTTTTAGGCTATATAGGTGGCATAATTATTGGCAAATGAAAACTTTCGACATAAATTTACAAGAAAGATAATGATATACCTCTTTTTCTCCTTAATTTAAAGTTTCAGGGTTATGCAATTTGACTTCTCAGTTTGTGGATATCTTCTAATTTGACGTTTTAAACTTTACAGGTTTACAGCAGTGCCTTGAAGCTTGTTCGTTCAATGGTCAGTATTGATCTTTGAACTTTATATTTGAGGTTTATTCTCTTCTAAATTGATTGAACATTCCGTAAGCATTGTTGAGTCTGTTGGCAATGAGAACAATATCTTGCTCTGTTTCCTGGTTAATTAGCATTTTCCTGGATTTTTTAAGATTATTATTGGAGTAATATATTTTAGTGTAATCCATGCATTTCATATTTCTTTCTGTCAGTGCATCAGTGCTGTTTTAAACTGCCAATTATCGGTTCACTATATTTTCTATTATTTTCTGGCAATATTTTTGACAGTTACATTTACCCCATCTCAAAGAGGGAAATATGACTGCACCACCAGTAGAAAACGCAATTGCTCTGCATCGTGATTAGAAGAGAACAGAGTTCTTTTTGAATCATGAAGCACTTCAACAGGTAAAAAGCTGATTGGTTTTTGGTTTTTCGTTGTCTATTGCAAATAAATATCAAGTTCAATTTTCTCTTTTTTCCTGGAACAATGGATTCATTTCTTCAAGCAAATTTTGATATTTAATGTCTGAACTTAAATGGAATGAATCATAGAGTATGAACAAAAATATATTTGTTGTAGATCACTATCATAATAAATTCCAGGATGTTATGCATGCAAGGCAAAATCAATGTAAACTGCTATGCAGAGTCGGTTCAGTATACTACTGGTTTATGTTGGTTTATCCTCGTGACTTTCATTTTCTTCCTCTATGTCCTTTTCTGTTTTCCAATTGAGCAGGTCATCAAAGCCGAGCAGAAACAAGTTTCTCGAAGCCTCTCTGGCACAATTGCAGAAGTAACAAATGAAGAAAACTCAGCTATCAGAGTTGAGATTCCAGATATTGTGTCTGTATCATCATGTGCTGATCTGACTCTACCACCAGGTGCAGGCCTCTGCATTGATACTACCCATGGTCCAATTTTTCTGGTAAGTATCATGCTTTTATTAAAGGAACGATATCTTTCACACTTTCAGAAAACTTGACAACTATGCTATTTAGCAATATACGAATAGCAATCCAACTTTAGTGAGTATTGTCTGTTCTTCCTTTCAGATTGCTGACTCATGGGAATCTCTAAACGGATGGCTTGATGCTATCCGCTTAGTTTACACAATTTATGCAAGAGGTAAGACCGATGTTCTCGCCAGTATCATTACAAGCTAATTATTGTGTTGAGCTTACATTTTGTCCAAGTCCTTTATATCTGTCTTCGATTTTGGTCTTGTATATCATCAAATATTTTGGAATAATGTAAGGTTGAGCTAACTTTTATGTCAAATTATTCATTTGGCATTTAGATGATAATATATTTCTTCTGCTGCTTATAAGGCATTTCCATTCTATCTTCACTAAGACTTGAGAGTTTATTTTTCTTAAAAAGTAAATATATCTAGGCATCTACCATGTTGTAATTGCTGCGAGCTTTGTTTTTTATCCTCCATTGTTTTTGCTTTTTTGGGGAGGGGGTTAATCTGCTATGTTTCTGCTATTGATGGAGTCTTTGCTATAAACTCATCATGGTTAATCAATTCGGATAATTGAAACAATTTCATCTATTGAAAGGTTTGGAAATTTACTTAATCAATCCAGAATTCGAGATGAATAAGAAATCTATATCCAAGCCTACTTGCTTCTCTAAAATAAATTACAATTATTTGTACATACTAACTAATATTTTCTCAAAAGTAACATATATTTTTGGCTAAAATAAATTACAATTATTCAATACTTGTTTTTTAACACAATTACAAATAATTTATTTGATATTAGTTTTTTTTTCAATTTATAACGATCAATATTGTAGCTTAATAATTGAGTATTATTATAAATAAATCATTGCAATATATGTAAAAACAATTTAAAATATAAAAATTTATTAATATATATTAATATATGTAAAAACAACTTTTCCGGAAAAATATTTTCAGGAAATTTGTCAAACAGCAGAAAATATTTTACACAGATTCAATCAAACACCAGAAAATATTTTCCAGTAAATCATTTTATAGAAAAGTAAAATATTTTCCATAAATCATTTTACGGAAAACATTTTACTGCCAATCAAACAGACCCTAAGTATTGATATCTTTTGATGGATATTGATACTTATGACATTTAATGTTCAATTGAGTGACCATTGGCCCCTTTTCACATCGATACTAGGAGAATTTTATTGATACTTGATTAAAGATATCAATACTTTTTTATGGGTATTGATACTCAAGTAATTTCTTGTTTAATTTTCAAAACATCCAACCTTAAAACGATATCGATACCAGGGGAGGGTATCGATAAATTTTTGGTAGGTATCAATACTTAACATTTTTGCTCAATTTTTCCTCGAAGTTAGAATGCCAATTTTGTATCAATACCAAAAAAGATATCGATAAAAATATGATGATATCGATACTTAATGATAAGTCTCGATACTTTTTACTTTTGCTCAAAAAATCCTTAAAGTCTGAATAGTAATTTTGTATCGATTTAGGCATGGGTATCTATAAAAATGTCTAGATATCGATACTTAATGATAAGTCTCGATATGTTTGATTTTTGCTCAATATTTTTGAACTTCGAAGCTTAAAACGGTATCGATACGTTTATAAAGTATCAATACTTTTTGTTAGGGACCAATTTTTTACTTGTTTTAAAATGTTTGAAAGGTTTTTGAACTTGTCCAAAATATTTTCTAAGTGTTCAAAGTAATTTTTAAAGTGTTTGAAGATAGATTAGAGTTTAGAAAGATTTTGAAATAGATTTTTACTTTAAACTTCATTAAGTCTTTATTCAAAAAAATTATCTTTATTATATAAAAAAATTTTATCTAATAAAGCTTAGCTTAACAAATTTTTAATTCAACCGATTCTAAAATTAAAATAAAATCTTAATTGATATTACATCTTAAAATAAAATTACAAATTTTTGAGATAAAATGACCTGCTATTATTAAAAGCAATAAGTGGTAAAACAACCCATGGTTTTCGTCCAAACTCGCCTAAGTCAGCCTTAACTCAAGTGAGGATTCCTTAAGAACTCCTCCAAGGCACCAAATTGAAGAGCGGAAGCGATTTATGCCAAAAGAAGAACAACAAAGAACAACAGAAAGAACGCTCGTAAAGTGTTTGAGTAAATGCTCTCTATTCTCTTATTCACAAAGAATAATGAAACAATGAATGGATTCAGTACAACTGAGGGGGAGGCTCTCTATTTATAGTTGAGCTCTCCCAAAACCGACGGTCGAGATACATTTACATCGACGGATAAGATTAACCATATCCCTTTATTTTAGGGATTTACAAGATATGCCATATCAAATCAAATCTAATCTTTCACAAGATATGATTCCCTTTATCTTCTAAGATTAGTTACCATATTAGCCTAAGTTGCCATCTTTTCATTATCGGGCCAACCAGGCTTCAACCTGACAGGCTTCTCCAATAGCTCTTTCAATCGGGCCAGTTCTCGTGGGCCAAATGATCCCCATCTGAGCAATAGACCTCTATTGGATGCATTTGGTGCAATGGTCATGGGCTTTGAACTGCGGCCCGTGACATTCTCCCCCACCCATTCTCACAACGTCCTCGTTGCGACTTCCGAATGGCACTGACTTGATTCGCCTCGGTCTCGTCTCGACGCCTTAGCTTTTCTCTTCCTTCGGGACTTTTGCTTCGGCTTACGTCGTTTCTTCACTCGAACTGTCCTACTCGTTTGTACATCTCGATGACAAGAAGTTATGTCACTCTCTTGTCCACATTCTAACTTGACTCGAACAGAATCCTCTTGATTCACCACACTTGGCTTCGCTTTGCCCACAGTCTCTCGGCCTCTTTGCTCAAGAACTTCGAAAGGGCCCCTACGTTCTTGCCAAGTCAACAAGTTAGAATGCAAAACACTATCACAGTGTTTGGAATGTACCTTTGCATTTACTCTGGTTAACTGTCCCACATGTGTCACTTCTTTTTCCTTGAAGTCCGATGCACCACCCACCTCTCCCATAGGTGGAAGCCTTGTCGATGACTTGACCAATTCTGACTCTTCACTCAACTTGAGCCTCATTGGTCCCAGCTTCACTGTTTTCATCGCAACTTTTTTCCTCTAAGTTCGATGACAAACTCGCCTCTTCCTTGGGTGGAAGCCCCTCTGATGACTCACCAAGCTCAGACGTTGTATTTCTTTTGACTCCGACTTGTTTTGGACAGTTCTGCAACTCATGCGGACCACGGCACAAGAAGCACTTTACTCGCTTCTTTTCGCTCCTCTTTGCCCTCTTGACTTCGGCTTTTTCCTTGCTCGAACCAAACTTCTTGGGCTACTTGTCTGCTCTATATTTCCCCTCGATGATAGACTTTCTCGGACATTTTTGCAACCTATGCAGACCATGACACAAGAAGCACTCCACTGGCTTCTTCTCGCTTTCGGCCTCCTTGGCTTCGACACCCCTTGCGCTTGAACCAAGTACCAAGGCCTTACCCACCGGCTTCTCCTTAAGCGCGGATTTCTTTGGACATTTCTTCAACATGTGTGGACCATCGCAAAGAAAGCATTTCAGCTTGTCCCTTTTCCTCTTGGGTTTCTTCTTCCCAACTTGTGGTTTCCCATTACCACCATTGTCGCTGTTGCCATTGCCATCAACAATATCTTCCTTGTGATCCATTTCACATACGCCCCTTTCCTCGGACTTGGAAGACCCAAGCTTGTCTTTCCTTAGACCAAGCTTGACCACGGACTCAACTACCGTCATGGCTTCCGACAGCTTTTGGACACCTCTTTGTTCCACGTCCTATCTGACCCACGACTTCAATCCATTCTAAAAAGCAAGCAATGCCTTTCTTTCGGTCACCTTTGAAACTTGGAGCATGAGTTCCTTGAACTCTTGAATATACTCCCCCACTGTGCCCTGTTACATTATCCCTTGCAACTTTGCCCGAGCTTCTTCCTCAGTAAATTCCGGGTAAAACTGACCCTTCAACTTGCATTGGAACTCTTGCCACGTCCCAATCTCTCATTGCCTTTTATCTGTGGTCCTGCCTCGCCACCATAAAAGTGAAATGTCAGTAAGAAACATTGAAGCAGTGTTTACCTTATCAGCATCATCCACGATGCCTTTGGCATGGAAGTAGTGTTCCATACTCCACAAGAAATTGTCCACATTGCATGCAGACCTTGTCCCACAAACTTTTTCGGCTTCGGGACATCCTCGTTACTGAGTGCTGCATTTGCCACTCCTTTCCCCACGGCTACTCGACACAAGGCTAACTCTTCCTCGAGCTCCTCTATCCTTGTGCTTAAAGCCCTCGTCGTGGCCATTGTTTCCTCCTTCAAAGCCATCATCATGGCCTCGAGAGCATCATTCCTCTCTGTTAGCTTCTTCTTTTGGGAATCTAGCAACTCTTACACGCTATCCATTTGGGAAGTAAGACACATGGTCAAACAGTCCCTGGACTGCTCTCTCAAGTCTTCAATGCTTTCCCCAAGCGCATTGTTTGACTCTTTTACATCCTCCATGGACTCCTCAAGTTTACCCATGCGTTCTTCAACAGCCGACAACATCTCCCTCAAAGATTTCCTCACCCACCTTTGTTCAAATTCATCTCTCGACATCCCAACGGTGCTTTTGAACCAACAACTCAGATATTACTTGGTTCAAACCTTGCTCGGATACCACTTGTCACGGGGCTAGAGTTTTCTCTTACGATCCGTGCGGCCTTAGGTGATCCGTTCGTCCAAACTTGCCTAAGTCAGCCTTAACTCAAGTGAGGATTCCTTAAGAAATCTTCCAAGGCACCAAATTGAAGAGCGGAAGCAATTTATGCCAAAAGAAGAACAACAAAGAACAACAGAAAGAACGCTCGCAAAGTGTTTGAGTAAATGCTCTCTATTCTCTTATTCACAAAGAATAATGAAACAATGAATGGAGTCAGTACAACTGAGGAGAAGGCTCTCTATTTATAGTTGAGCTCCCCAAAACCGACGGTCGAGATACATTTACATCGACGAACGAGATTAACCATATCCCTTTATTTTAGGGATTTACAAGATATGCCATATCAAATCTAATCTAATCTAATCTAATCTAATCCTTTACAAGATATGATTCCCTCTATCTTCTAAGATCAGTTACCATATTAGCCTAAGTTTCCATCTCTTCATTATCGGGCCAACCAAGCTTCAATTTGATAGGCTTCTCCAATAGCTCTTTCAATCGGGCCAGTTTTCGTGGGCCAAATGATCCCCATCTGAGCAATAGACCTCCATTGGATGCATTTGGTGCAATGGTCACGGGCTTTGAACTGCGGCCCGTGACAAAAGTACAAGGTCTAAAAAAATGAATAATGAATTGGAAAAACAAAAGCAGAAGATGAAGGGACATTTAATAGCATCACCGAAAAGAAAACTTTTCAACTATCTCTGAAAATGCATTGTCCATCGAAACCAGTTGAAGCAGCTTGTCCATAGCGCTAATTCACAGTATAGTCTAGTTCTGCACAAAGTAGGAATTCAACGATTAAGGGGAAATAGATCCCACCTCGCCTCCCGCAACACCTCTGCCTCAATCGACGCCGGACCATCCTCAATCCAGTAGACATCACGTTTTCGGAGAAAGCCTTCCCAAGAAAAAAGGTGAGCAACCCTGTTATCACCATGCTTAATATGTTAAAATTTGAAATGCTCAAAACCTACTACTATCTGTTTTGCGTCCCAAATGTACGTTTTTTCTATCGGATTTGTGATTTACGTCAATAACATCTCTATTCTTATCAAGAATCAATATGTACTCCTGTTTCTGAGGTTTAGATCTCGAATTTTTGTAATATTACTATTCGACGCTAATCTTACATTCGATTAATCATTCATTTATGGTTCTTGTCGAAATCTTCTATTAATCTTAATTGAATTTTGATACCCAATATTAACTCGTGCTTAAATATTGTTTGAAGAACCCATTTTAGATACGTCGAATTAAATTTGAATGTGAGGGATGTCGTTCGGTATCTTAGTGAAATGTGTGTTTTCTTTTACAAGCGAATCGATGCCCCTATTTTTTAGATTTTACAATTTTATCTAAATTTTGTTTTGTTTTGTTTAGTTTAGTCCTTAAACAGTCCCCGAATTTTTTAATGTTTATTTTATTCAATTGAGTCCCTGATAATATGAATAATACTAAAATCCATGACCTAATTGACTGAGTTAATGCTATATAAACATTTTGCATGAATTGTAAATAATACACATGTTTATTGCATTTGTATTTATGATTGTACGTACAACATGCCTTATGTTACCGTTAAACCGAACAATTAATAAGCATGACTTTTGCTATTGAGTTGATATGTTATAAGCATATTATTTGTTACTGTATTTAACTGTTATAAACATATTGATTGCTATCCTATTATTCTATTAAAAGTATAATTAAATGTTACCATGTTGATCTATTTTAGTTTTACATTGCATATAGTGGGACTATATGTATGAAGGACGTGTTAGTAGCTTGTCTGCACCGTTTAGTGGTTTACCCACATCATATTAGCAACTTTTATCCGCACCATTTAATGGTTTATCCACACCGTATTAGCAACTTTTATCTGCACCATTTAGAGGTTTATCCATATCATTTTGTGGCTTTTATGTGTACCGATTTGTGGTTTACCCACACTTTATTATTAGCACCTTTCATTTGCAAATATGTTGTGCATCCACAACCTACTAGCAGCTTGTATGCAAAAGAAAACTATTTTATCAAAAAACCCTGGTGGTTCATCCACCCTTTTTATTATTAGTGGTTTATCCACACTGTACTAGTAATTTATCTGCAACTTTAGTGGTTCATCCACACTATGGTGTAAAGGTAGAGGAGTTCTGAGGAACTCCTATTGTGGAGTTCTGGGGAACTCCTACTGTGGAGTGTAGCGGAGTTGGGTAAAACTTATTCTAATTAATTGAAATTGCATTGCATTTGTAAGACATATACATGGTTTTGAACATGGAGATATTATGTAGACGACTTGATCTGATTTATTGATATTATGTATTGCCAATTAAATTGTTATTTATACTATGAATTAATATTCTGTATGTTCTATCTACTATTTGTACTGGTTTTCTTGTGATTGAACTCACATTGAGCTTCATAGTTCACTCCCCTTTTAATTTTTATCTTTACAGATAACCCACCAGGTTAGGATGCGGACGCGGTATGCAGAGAGCTCGGAAACATTTTATTTTTATGAAAGTATTATTAGGCTTATTTTTATAATTCTTGTTATTTCATAAATGTATTGTTTTATTTATTTTATGGCATGGGACACATATTTAGGGTTTATTTAGCATGCATAACATTTAAACTTAAATTTAAAATATGATTTTTATTTAATTGAGGCATGGAATATAGTTTTATTAAAACCAAGTAAAAATCACTTTTCCGCTGCCAAATGAAAATTAAGAATTGTGAGTAATAAATAAATGGAAAATTAACTAAGTTTTCTTAAAGTAGTCAACGTTACGTAGAAAAGTTAAATTAAATCAGTTTTTGATAATTCGTGAGTTTTTCTGAAAGTAGACTAAATTTTTCTTCTAAAATAAATATTTTAAATTGAATGTTTATAAAACTTCGATCATACTAGGCCAAGCTGGAGAGGTTACACGACCCGTGGCCATGTTTACTTTTCATCAACCATGTAATGCCAATGAGAGGATATCATTTACTCGTATCTGGGGCTATGAATTGCATAGTTGTGAATGAAGCTCCATATTGCAGAAGTTATATACCCAATACACCAGCTTTCAGTTCCTTATCTATTTGAACACAGGCTTTTACTTACACCAAAGTATACAAGTCACACATACATAGTTTGTCATTCACTCAGGATTAAGGTATGTCACACTTTGAATGTCACAAGTAAGTAAATCCATAAACGGATTCATGATCTATTCTTCTTGGGTCTAGTTTAATGTACTGTTAGTTCAGTCAATCACATCTATGTTTTCATCTTCTAGTAGTCATCTGCTTCAATGCCTAAGACAAGGTATCTCCCTAATAGGACTTTATGGATGACATATTAGTATTTCAATTGGTTTTATAACACCCCTAACCTGTCTCCGTCGCCGGATTAAGGTTACAAAGCATTACTATACAATCGAAAATATTTTACCTTCATAACCTTAAGTATCTTAAACATATCATAAATCATTCATTCACATGCATTTTGTCCCTAAATCAAGCCTTCGAGACCTTAAAAATAACTTAAAAATAATTCGGGACTAATTTGAAACAAAATGAAAGGTTTAAGAAAAAGTTGTAAAAATTGAAAAACATGGGTCATACGGCCATGTGGCTAGGCCGTGTGACATCACCGTAGGCTGTGTAAATTTTGAACAAGGGACACACGACCGTGTCCCAACCTGTGTCCTCACCTGTGTAACTTACTGACTTGAAACGCTAAGAAATTCCAAATGACACATGGCCATGTGACAACTCGTGTCTCAGCCCGTGTGAACCCAAAAATGTACTTAAAATCATGCCAATTCAAGTCTAATTCATATCTAACCAATCAAACCATTTTGGGACACATTCAAGGGGTTCAAACACCATTCAAACATACATAAACATGCCATTTCAATCATCTTAAATCACCTAACCAATTTGCCATTCAAAGGCACCACAATAGCATCAATGCTTCATTTATCTACACATGCTAAGATTCCTCAATTCATGCATAAAGGCCTAGTTCAAATATGTGCCAAAATATGTCTCAAATTGACCATTTGTAAGCCATCATCAACATACCAAAAGAACCTTGTTCACAAGCACTATAAAGTACCAAAATGACATAGCTTAACAAGCATTACAAGTCCATCAACCAAACATAATCTTCAAAGCATAACATACCAAATCACCATTACATTATATCCTATACATGCCATTATTAACTTTGGCCAAAATTACTCAAAATCTACCGAAATAGTTGTTGGATAGTGCGATAGATCTCCGACGAGCTTCCAAATGATTGAGCTTCTGATAATCTATAAAACAAATGAAAGTAACAATGTAAGCAACGAGTGCTTAGTAAGCTCGTATAAACTTAAACTAAACTTATCATTTCATTTGCACAATATAAAGCATAAGTACAATATCAACCAAAACCATAAGCTTGACATAAGCCTATACAACATCATCAAATTCACAAGTTAGTACTCTTGTATATGATTCAAATGAATTCATCCATAAAAAAAATAGATTTACACATGTAATCACATCATTTAATTCATAAATTCTTTTCATAAGTTCATGATTCATTCCATTTGAATACTTACCATTCTGTTTCCTTTTCATACCCGTTGAACCATATAGAATTACATCAGATACTCGGGAAGCTAACACATAATATGCCTTTACATATAATCGTAACATTTCCTTTACATCAATGCTCACACGAGCTGTGAAATGGGTCTCCTTACACAAGTTGTGGGTCGAAATACACGCTACACGATACTACTCACACGAGCTGTGAAGAATCCCCAACAAATGTAGGACCTCAGCCATCAGTAGGACATTCAAGACCAACACCCGAAACATGAAATCCCTAATGACATGTCATTTGTATCCTAAGAATTCTTAAGGTTCAACTGGGACTCAATATCCGTAAAATTGTTATATCATGAATACATTTGTATATTGATTCATTTGAATTAAAACAACATAATAAACATTTAATTTATATAACATTAAAACGATTATAGTTCACACGAACTTACCTCGATAATTTGGGGCGTAGTAGTTTAGTCGAGCTAATTCGAAGCTTTTACTTTTCCTCGATCTAAGTTCGTATGTGGTTTATCTTAATCTAAATAAATACTTTCAATCAATTAATATAGTTCAATTTAATCCATAATTCGTATTTATGAAAAATTACAATTTTGCCCCTAACATTTGAACTTTTCACAATTTAGTCCTTAAGCTCATAACTTAGAATTTAACCATTTTAACCTAAATCCAACTTAACCATGATGCAAGGGACCTTAAAGCAACTCATATTTATCAACAAATCGCAATAAAATCCTTGGACTTATACCTTTAATAATTTAATCCCTATTTCCAAAATTCATCAAAAATCATTTAACAAAACTTGTTTAGTTTTCAACAAGGACTCATAATCTATCAACTAACATCAAAAACTATTCAAAAACATTCATGGAAAAGTCCCTCAACCTTTAACAGTTTTGTAAATTAACCCTTGGGCTAGCTAGATTAAGAACTCAAAAACCTAAAAATCATTAAAAATGAGATCAAATACACACACCATGCAAGAAGAAATCAAAAACAAAGCTTTTATCTTCTCCAATGGTGAATTTAGGTTCTAAAATGACAAAATCTTGAAGATGATCACTTAATTTTCTTTTAATTGATCATTTACCATTTTAACCTTTAAAAACTATCATAATTTCATTTAAACCATGCCCATGTACATCCAATATCACCTTAAATGGCATATTTACCATTCAAGTCCTTTATTTTAAGATTTCAAAGCTATTGGACCCTTTTAACTAATAGAACTCAACTTTTACCCTTTTTATGATTTAGTCCTTTTCACTTAATTAACTATGTAAACTTCAAAATTTCTTAACAAAATTTTAATACGATCTTATAACCTTGTAGGCATTAAATAAATAATAAAATAATAATTTACTCGTTAGAATTGTGGTCCCGAAATTACTATTTTCGATATCACTGAAAATGGGCTATTACATGTTTGCTCATTTTTTATTAGACTAAGGATATGTTTAGGTTCGTCTACTAATATAAGTTGTCTCTCCGTATTATGATTCGACGACGTAATATCGCTTAGTATTAGTTTAAACATTAGACAACTAGTGAGCCAATATTTGCTTTTATTTTGCTTTGCATGTGAAAACCATATGAGGACATAATACAAAGAATATTAATGTAATCCATGAATTATTTTATTAACCAATCTGTTCAAAAAAATTACAAATTTAAAAATGAATATACTACACTTAGGGCACCATATCCAACATATGTGTCGTCTATGTTGTAATCCATATGTATGCCACATCAACAAAGTTAACAAATGTTAACTTTTCCATCCATTTTAAGGTATTTTGAAAAAATGCAAGTTTAAGTGCTAAAAGAGGTGAAAAATTAAATGGAGGGCTAAAATTAGTTTTTTTGTATAGTTGAAGGGATAAAAAAAATCATTATACCATTTATATTTAGTTTGGGATCTAGTTAGTACATGAACATGTATTCCATCAACGCTGGTACATCTGTACTAAGATTGTTAGTTTACAAATAGCCAATTCGGTGGTATCACGTGGCAACCTCTAAGTATGTCACATGACAAATTTAAATTAAAAAATTAAAAAATCTTTAAAATATATAAATTAATAAAAAGTATAATTTTTTTCACATCAAGAATGAACCTGGACAAAAAATTGTCTAAATACATATGATTTTAGACACCTATTTGTTTCAATTTATTCCATATATTTTAGCAAGTTTATATATTTTTAATTTTTTTTTATAAAATATCATGTTATTTATATTATTATTTTAAAATTAAAATATATAAAATTTTATAAATTAATAAAAAAAGTTTTTACATCAAGAATGAACCTAGGCACATGGTTGTCCAAGTTCAAATGCATCTGGACAAACATTTGTTCAAATTCATTCTAGATGTGTTTTTAGTTCTTTTATATATTTATATATTATAATTTTATATATATATTTCAAAATATTTTAGGCTTTATGTATCCATATATTTAGTTGTATATATTTTATATTTTTATAAAATTTTAAATTTATATTTTATATAATTTTCAAAATAATAATAACCTAAGAAACTCATATTTTATTTTAAAAAACTAAAAATATACAAAATTACTATAAATACATTTGGAATGAGTTGCCCAGATTCATTCTAGATGTGAAAAAATAACATTTTTTCTATTAATTTATAAAATTTAAATATTTTATTTTAAGTTATATTTGACATGTGACATACAGAGAAACTATCATGTGCCACTGTTAGATTAACTATCAATGTCACGCCAGCTCAAACTAGAGGTGTTATTGCAAAGGTAACAATCTGAGAGATGAAATATAAGTTTAGGTACCAATTAGATAAAAAAAAGTACCAACTAAATACAAATTAACAAATTCAAGGGAAAAAGATATATTAACCCAAAAATTAAAAATTGGGCATTCATCAAAATATCTCAAAAAGAGGAAAAAATGTTTAAAGATATTTCATGTCGATTTTTATAATTTGTACTTCCGTACCATGTACCCATATGAAAATCAACACAGAGATCTCTTTAAGTTATATATATTTTGAGATATTTTGATGAAGACCCTATTTTTAGTCATTTTTATGATTTTATACTCTATATTTAAAAAAAAATAGTTATTAATATTTTTATTAATTTAATAAATTTTTATAATTATTTTCAAATTTTTAAGAATTTTTATAATATTCAAAATCACATTTAAAATGAAATCTAGGCAACTATTTGTCGAGATTCACATGAGCTTAGATGTTCTTTTCCCTAGGTTCTTTTTGAACTTTAATTTTTAGTAATTTTTAATAAAATTTTAAGATTTTTATATTTTTTTAATATATTAGGTTATAGTACATTCATGATGTGAATAAAAATATTATGTAACAAATATAGATATTAAAAGTTTATATAAAAATCAAATGGCACTTCGATTGAATCATTTGATTGTAATTGTGAAGTTGAATATTTAACCAGGTCTTTGGATTAAATCTTTTTATTTGTAATTTTTTAATGATTTTTAAAAATATAAAAAAAAGAAAAACACCCTTATAATAATGTAATTTACATTATAAAAAATGAATTTGAAGTAAATTTTCAACAGAGTTTTATGGTAGAGATTTCGAACCAATGAGTCTAAACAAATAGTTGTTTAGATACATATAAACTTAAACATCCATTTATCTAAATTCGGTCAATGATAATCTAACATAGATTAATATCCATCACAATGACCTACATAAGAAAAAACCAGAGACATGTCCAAATCGTGAAATAAAACTTGGAACTATAAGAAGGTTTTTCAACAAGGTAGAAGCGTAACGAGGTTGGTATTCGATGGAGTTGCAGGCAAAGATTAATAAAAGAAATACAATAATAACATTCAAACATCTGTGTTAATGGCATTTAGATGGTGGGACTAACTGCATTCATGCCTCAAAATCAGTGATAGGGAAAAAGAAAACCATCAAGAAACAGACCATTTGATAGTATGGTTAACAGACAGGAGAGAGCAGGATAGGATAGTTCGATACACAGAAGCAGCAACCACAACATATGACTGACATATACATATACATATACATATACATATACATATACATATACATATACATATACCAGAGAGTCATTATTATTCAGAATTATGACCAAACAACAAAACGCTTTGTCTAGCCTCAGTGGAGGACCTTTGCATCCTCTGTGATTTGGAGTGCTGAAATAGCCTGTGCTGCAATCAGACCAACTGGAAGTCCGCCACTTCCTAACCTTCCATTCTCCAAAAATGGTGCTTGCACCTCCCTTCCATATGAGAAGGACCAGTCACCGTCCCCAGTTCTATATGCATTTGAGACCCAGCCTTGACAGTTTGGGTGAAGTTGATGGGGAAGATAGGCCCTTCCTCCATCCATATATATACCATAACCCCAGCAGTTGAACCCCTCTTCCTTGTTTAGCATAATGTTAGCGGAGTCGTCAGAGTCTTCACCAAGTAGGACGTGCAAAGCGACGGCCTCAGCAATTGCAGCACCTTCCTCATCAAGCCTCTGCTGTTCTTCCTTCTTTTTCTGTTTCTTTTTTTCTAGCTCAGAACGGATGGCTGCGGATGTAGCAAGGGCTTTCTCCAACCGCCTCTTTTTCTTCTCAGCTTGTTTAATACGTTCCAACTCATCCTTCACCTGCTTCTTTTTCGCTTTACTCACTACTGTTTGCATTTTGTTACATGCCTTGTTATCCATGAATACTTAAAATGCTTTAAAACCCAGTTTTCAGTTTTTGCTTTAACAGGTTCCTCTAACTCGTATACATTTCCCTATAAAGCTTTTCTCTTTTTTACTTTTTAGCCTTTTCCCTAAAATAAAAGTTTTGATGCTACCTATTTCTAATTTTATTGTCTTAGTACGAACTAATATAACACCAAGACTACTACACCCACTCAGGTCTATAGGAATATCTCATCTTGCGGACAATGCAATCCCAAACAGACACAACAGGGGAACACAGTAGAGATGAATAGTGAGCATTCACAGGCCCATCCCTTGGCAACATCCTCGCTAATTTCCCACAACCCTTGCATTTTCCCATCTTCTGCACACTAACAGAACCAATATCCTTGTCCCTGCCCAAGCGTTACTCACATGGCCTACCCTACTGCAGTCAACAAGCATAACATATGAGTCATTAAAACATCCAACCAAACTTCAAAGTCTGAACTTAAATCATACAAATATGTAAAGTTGGATGAACTAAAAGATTGATGGTAATGGTGAGACAAATTACTAGCATGTATTTAGAATGAAGCATACAGCCTTTCCCAAGCACTTAACAAGTGGAGTCTCAGTGTGTAAATTGAGAGTAAATCAGATCCAGATAAAATATCCATTAGGAAGTTAAAATTGAAAATTCAGATGAATATCAATGAGAACATAGTATAAGCGAGCATGAAGTAAATTTCCAGAAACCTAACCCATCACACAGTTCAATAGGACTGTGATTCAAGAGCAAAAAAAGTCAAACTTACTAAAATATCATCCAATTTTACCTCCAAAATGATCTGACCCCAACGCCCAAAAAGGGATGAAGAGGATAAAAACAAATTTAATCAAATTTATAATAATAAAATTCTTACTTCTGCTGTGAAATTTGACTTACTTCCAATCTAAAATTCCATTTTTTCCTATCTTTGGCAACCCAAACAGAAGGTGCATCCGAGTCTGTCCAATTGTTTGTCCTAAAACCCTAAATTTAGATGTAAGTAGCAGAGTACCATTACCGAAATGGGAAAGAAAATGCCATCTTTAATAAAGATAAATAACTTTAAATCATTAATCGGCATCAGATCCAAATACCTATTGTCAATCAAAAGAGGAAAATCACTGCCTAGAAAACCAAGAGATAAATAAAATATAGATGAACCAAACCTTATCAAGACGAATATTAAGAGAGAAAAAGGGTCCTCCACCAAGAGTCGTAGTATGGACAAAAATGGGAAAGGAAAGAAAAAGGTGCGTGTTTGGATCTGTAGAAAGTCAGAAAGTGGAAAAGAGGATATAAAAAAAACAACAACGGGGGAGGAAAGGAGGGTGATGGAAATGGTTGTAACCAGCCAACGAGAGACAGACACGTGGCATATATATGAACCATGAGGGGGTAACTGGGAACATTGATCTTCTATGACTTTTTCTCTTGGGGGTTTGTTAATTGTGAGTGGATTGGGTAACTGTGGAGGGTGCGGTGTCATGGCTGATGTCACGCCACTTGGCAATTATTGCGTGATGGATTGATTGCCTCTCTCTCTCATCGCCCCCAACTGAAATTTTTTATGGGTAAACTACAAAAGAGGTCATCCAACTATGGATTGTTTCTTTTTGGTCACCTAATTATGAAAAGTCACAAAATGATCATCCAACTATTCAATTGCCTTTTTCTTTCACCAGTTGGATAACTTAAAAAATGAAAACACCCAAAAATCTAAGATAGTGAGTTGACCAAAAAAGATAAAATTGAATAGTTGAGCGACCATTTTGTAACTTTTCATAGTTGGATGACTAAGAAAAAACAAATACCATAGTTGGGTGACTACTAATGTAGTTTACCCCTTTTTGTTGAAGGATTTGAATCCCAACTAAATCTGAACGGAGGCCCATTTAGAGCCCAAATGGCCCCAATACCATTCCATGGTCTGATTTTTGATGGCATTCCTCTCTTTCCATTTGTTGCTGTGCTTCTCTCTGCTAATGTCTCCAATCGAATGATTTTTCTTCTCCATCTCCATCTCCATCTTCTTCCTCTTCCTCCTAAAACCCTAAAATAGAAATGCTCTCCTTGCAGCTCTTCTCCGCAAATCCTAAGCCCACTCTCCTCGACTCTCCGCTCAACCCCCTTTTGTACCCCAAATGCCTAAAACCTCCAAAACCCTACTCCAAATCGAAGCCCGCCCCCATTTCTTCTGTCCTTCAATGGAATAGAAAGCCTGAGCTGGCCGGTGAGACCCCACGCGTCGTCGTTATAACATCCGGAAAAGGCGGGGTCGGAAAAACCACAACCACCGCCAATGTGGGTCTTTCCTTAGCCCGTCTGGGGTTCTCCGTAGTGGCCATCGACGCCGACGTTGGCCTACGTAACCTAGACCTCCTGTTAGGCCTGGAGAATCGCGTGAACTATACGGTCGTGGAGGTACTCAATGGCGATTGCCGACTGGACCAGGCATTGGTAAGAGATAAGCGGTGGTCGAACTTCGAATTGCTTTGCATTTCCAAGCCCAGATCGAAGCTCCCCATTGGATTCGGTGGGAAAGCGTTGGTTTGGTTAGTGGACGCACTGAAAGCGCGTGAGGAAGGGTCACCGGATTTCATACTAATAGATTGTCCGGCGGGGATTGACGCAGGGTTCATAACGGCAATAACGCCAGCAAACGAGGCGGTTTTGGTGACGACGCCGGACATAACGAGTTTAAGGGATGCGGATAGAGTGACAGGGCTGTTAGAATGTGATGGGATAAGGGATATAAAGATGATAGTAAACAGAGTGAGGACAGATATGATAAAGGGAGAAGATATGATGTCGGTTTTGGATGTGCAAGAAATGCTGGGGTTGGCATTGTTGGGGGTAATTCCTGAGGATTCCGAGGTTATCAGAAGCACCAACAGAGGGTACCCACTTGTTCTGAATAAGCCTCCCACGCTTGCTGGGTTGGCCTTCGAGCAAGCCGCTTGGAGGCTTGTTGAGCAGGATAGCATGAAGGCTGTTATGGTTGAGGAGGAGCCCAAAAAGCGTGGGTTTTTCTCATTTTTTGGAGGCTAATAACTGGAGTGAGCTTGTAGTAGCCGGTCTTTGTACAGACAGTAAAGGTTGGTTGCCTTTGAATTCTAGCTATATCAGTTTTAAGTTTCTTATGGTAGATAAAGGGTTTGGTTTTTAGGGAATGTGTTTGCTTGCTTTGAGTTGAGGTTTTACTCAAAATTGTATTCTAGGGGCTTGTTTGAAATTCTTTGTTGGTGTGTGTGGATTGAGTTGAAACATTTCAGTGCTCAATCAATCTCTTAGAATCTGGTCAATGAATCAAAATCATTTCATTTGATTGACTGTCACATATCGGTCATTCAGTACCATAACTTGCTCTTTATCTTATCTGATGCCTTAACATAGAGGTGAGCTGATGATGGTTAACAATGTTGAATCAGGGTATTGCGCATTTGGAAGTGTTTGCTTTAACCTACGACATTTAGCTTGGATCACTACCTGTTTGTAACATTTACATTTTAGTCACTCAGCTGTTACTCAATATCAAAGGCATGACAGAAATCTCAATTGGTAAAAATATTGCTGTTAAACCTCGTGTCTTCCATGTCCTTTGATTTGATTCTCTTTCTTTATTCTTTTTCCGCCTTTCACAAACTCTAGCCGCCATTCAAAGCCTCTATTGCCCGTCACCTCTTTCGGCCAAAGCAATCGTAGCCTCCAGTTTTCTTCTTTTTATCCCTTAGAAAACGCTAACCGTCGCCGTCCATCACATGTCTTCTCCGTCAAAAAATACCGACGAGCTGTCCTTTTTCTCCCTTTACATTTCACTGAAGAACAACTGAGAAAATCATGAAATCCAAAACAAATCTAACATGGTTTTATTATTGCTTTGAGTTTTTTGTGTACGATGTGTGGGAATTGTGTTTTGGCATTTAATGTTGGTTGGGTGATGGTGGATTGAAAGAGAGTTGAGGCTGAAGGTGATTGAGATATTGTGAGGGGGAGAGGTGGTGAGATGATGAATACACATCAATATTGACGTGAAATACATGTCAGGCAATGTGTGAGGCTTTCGTCAAATTAAAATTTAGTGATTACAGTACAAGGTAACTTATTATTTCATTAACAAATTAAAATTTAGCTATACAAGAGTGTGATTAGTAAATGATCTTGAACTGCAATTTCTTTGGGTTCAAGAGTTAATTTATTTTTTGATAAAGCAACCCAATATTACAAATTTCACTCTGAATTTAGGGCCGGTTGATCAGGCCGCTCATTCCTTACTAATTTCGCCATAGAATCAGCTACCTCATTGCATACTTCTGAAATATATGTCTAATTGTTACTTCCCACACGTTCTTTGTATGTCACTCAAAGACAACCATTCTCGTTTGTTGCTAATTAAAAACACTCAGCATAATCACTTTCTAGCATAATCTTCCGAAACTTTTTATTGTAACTCACTTTCAACTCATCTCAAATAACCCATAGTTTTAAATGAAAATAATTAATAATAATTGGATTCAACTAAATCACAATGCACGCCAAGTTGATGGTACAAAGTATAGAATCAAAACTACAAACAAATACTATCATTATTATATTACATTTATATGGATATATAAAGCAAAGTTGAGAAAACAAAACCTATCGTCCATCTTAAAAATGATTTTGATCTTGGCACTAAAGTATTTCATCTTCAACCTTTAAATTTTGTTTTGAACTTGTGAAGTTGCATGCATAATGCAAATAATTTTTAGATGCTATTATTTGAAAAAGATTAAATATTGAATGTTATTTATAATGATAAATCTTAATTTTAATTGATATATAATTGTAATACTAATTAAATTATAATTAGTTTAAAAAAATATATAATAATAAATAAATTAATATACACAATTGTGTAGTTTAAATGAATAAAAAAAATTCTATTATTAAAAAATACAACTTATTCTTAAAAGTTTTTTCAAACTCGTGGTTTTATTTATATATTATTATAGATTATAGATAATGAATACGTTATTAGTATAGGGGTATAGTAAAATATTAAAAAATAAATATTTTAAAAAAGGAGACACAACAATTTTTTAAAGTTGTTTATGGAATTAAAAAAATACACTACCATCCTACCAAATACTAACCCATTATATTATATTATTAATTTTATAGATTTAAAAAAAATGTAAACAATTAAACATTTTAGGTATGTCTTTAATAAGAAAATAAAACAACTAAGTCTGCTCTCTAGCACGGTTTTTTGTCTGTCCTTGTTGACACAGTTTTTTTTCTAGTTTATTGTGGTTTATTGTGGTTTTCTTTCGGTCATTCTGGTTCTTAGTTTCGATTGGTGCTCAATAGTGGATGATCTGGCGAATCTTCACCTTTCGGATGAGGAAAAAGATGCTTTCCAAGAGGATGCCAAAGTGATGGAACGAGATCTGGAGTTTTCTCTGGTTGGAACCTATTTGACAAATAGCGTGGTTCATTTTCCGTCTCTTCGGAATATTATGGCTGATTTATGGCATCCTATTAGAGGTATTGCTATAACTGATATAGGGGAGAAACACTATTTATTTAAGTTCTTTCATGCGGTAGATATGAACAGAGTTTTAGAAGGTCTTCCGTGGTTTTTTAACAACCATTTATTATTACTACATAAACTACAAATGAAAGAAGATTCACTCACAATCCCGCTGAATTATGATGTGTTTTGGATTCAAATCCATGATCTGCCTCCAGGTCTTATGTTAGAAACAATGGCTAAATGTTTTGGGGCGTTCTTGGGTGAGTTCATGGAATATGATACATGAATTCCATCTTTAGGGTTGCAACAGTATATGAGAATAAAAGTACGACTGGATGTGAGATTGGCCCTTGAAAGGAGGAAAATGGTTCAAGTGGGTGATCAATTGTATTATGCTCAGTTTCAATATGAAAAACTTAGACTCTTTTGCTTTATCTGTGGAAAGCTTGGACATAGGGAAAGTTTTTTTCTGGTAAGGGTTCATGTTGACCCGTCTAAAATTGTGTTTGGTTAGGATGCTGCTTTGCGAGCCACGATTAGTGGAGGACCGGTGAAAATCATCCGTTGGCTGCGTCAGTTAGATGGTATGGATTTGCGATATGCAAAAAAGGAAAAGGAATCAACGTTATGTAATTATAGGGATTCAACGTATAATTTAGAGGGTAATACCATCAGAAGAATCCGATTATCAATGAGGTGATTCTTCCTGAATTTACTAGGGGTTGTAATGATGGTATTGGGCCGAGTGGTGGTACTGTTATGGTTGCTGGGCTTATGGACTTTGGTTCTGATGGTGAAAACAACCCCATTCACTTAGATAATGGGAAGAAACGACAACGAACAATTTGAGGAACATATGTGTCTAAAGGCATTGATAAATTATTGGTTGGCTCTGCTAGATAGGGCAGCTAGGCATTATGAAATTACTAAGCTGGAATGTCTGTAGACTGGGGAATCCACATGTAGTTTATCATCTTGGGAATAAACTGAGAGTCATTCATCCCCAAATTTTGTTTCTAATGGAAGCAAAATTAAGTGCGAGGAAGATGGAAAGTATCTGAAAGAAATGTGGATTTCACAATAGAATAGAAGTTGGAGCTGATGGTTCGAAAGGTGGGTTGTGTTTAGGGTAGAGGCAGCATGAGATGGTGATTCTATGAAGTTTTTCTAACGACCATATAGATATGGAAGTGCACGAGGACCATGGTGGAATTAAATGGTGCTTTGTTGGGTTTTATGGCCATTTTGAGGAACGCTTACGAGATTCTACCTAGAATCTTCTTCGCAAGCTGGGTCAGGATAAAAAATTATCGTGGTTAGTAGTGGGTGATTTTAATGAAATTACTTTCTCTTTTGAAAAATTGAGTGGCCGAATTTGGACAGAAAGCCATGGAAGCTTTTCGTTCTACATTGGCTGATTGTGATCTTAGTGATTTGGGTTACAATGGGAAATGGTACATTTTGGAGAAGGGTAAATTTGCAATAACAAACATCCGGGGACGACTTGATCGAGGTATAGCAAATGTGGCGTGGTGGTATCAATTTCTCGATGTTTTGGTCAATCACTTATTACATTCTATTTCTGACTATTGTCTGATTTTAGTGACAACAAAAAATCTGAATATAAAAAAACCATGGGATGGGGTAGAGGAGATTCAGATTTGATGCTGATTGGAGTTTGGAGGGTGAGTGTCAGACTGTTATCTAAGAGTATTAGGGCTCTATTACAGAAAATTTACCCAAGAAATTAGATGGTTTGGGACATCGACTCATGGATTGGAGTTCTAAACTAAAACAAGATCGTATGGCTCGTAAGAAACACCTGGAGGATAGATTGCGCGTGCTAGTAACGAAGGAACCGACTGATGATACTCTCTCGAAATTGACAAATATTCAATTAGAGTTGAACTTTGAGGCGGACAAAGAGGAAATGTATTGAGAGCAAAGGGCACGTATTAATTGGTTGAAGCATATAAAAAATAAGAGAGAGTTTTGCTACTCCAACAAGCCAAGGGCGTAAAAATAAAAAAGTCACACACGAAATTCCTAATGAGCCAAACTCAAAGAAGAGTCGAGAAGTCGATTGTATAGAAATAGGAATATTTGA
Source organism: Gossypium hirsutum (assembly GCF_007990345.1). Lineage (NCBI taxonomy): Eukaryota > Viridiplantae > Streptophyta > Magnoliopsida > Malvales > Malvaceae > Gossypium > Gossypium hirsutum. The sequence continues at coordinate 36,780,913 of NC_053444.1, forward strand.
ACTTAAATATGATATTTAGAAACTTAAGTGGCTGGTTGGGAATGATTAGATTTCAACCCTGGTTTAGTTAGTTTGGAATCAGCTGGTTCCATAGTGGGAGACAAAATGATTAGGATTTAGTGGTGGTATTGATCTATGTAGACTGTGCCAATGGAGTCTGTATAGATGTGTGTGGAAATAAAATTCTTATCAATTCTATTTATCAATCTTTCTCTAGAAAGCATCATTTTCTTTAGTAGTTCTGAAGAAGAAGAGGATGTTTCTAAAGAAAGCTTTGCATGTTGCGACTGTCGTGAGAATTGAAGTCTGGTGATGGAGAAATTGAGGAAATGGTAAGCTTCTTTACCCCTCTGAACTCGTGAATTGAAGGAATGAGTAAAATAGGGACTCCCAAAGCTTTTGTATACCTTTAGATTCTGGGTTTCTAAGGACTAACCACCTTTAATGGTTGTCATGCTTAGTTTCCAAGACAAAGGAGGCTCTAGCGTTTGGACAAGCTAACCTGATAAGAATGGGAAGCAAGGTAAGCTTCGGTGCTCTATTTCTGAGTGAGCGTTAACCATACATTGTTTGAATGGTTCTTGTGTTTAGTTGTTCTAAGTTACGTAAAACTGTTGTTATGTATGGATATGTTAAATAAGCATGCTGGACATGAATTGGCATTGAGTTCTATGATGATGCATGATTTTGCCGTTGATTGTGAATGCTAGGCATGTATAAGATTACATAAGTAATTGAGTATCTGCTAGTGTGTCGACATAGATGAAAAGGGTCATAATAATATGTATATGAAATGCATGTATTGCATGTCTGTGGCAGTGGAGTTCAGAAGGGAAATTATGGACGAGATAGATGAAGTTAGGATTGAAAAATGGGAATTTCTAGTAGATACCACCATACGGAGTTGCTATGTGCGAAGCTCTAGGCCTTGCGGAGGGGAAAGTGCGATGTTCAAGCATCAAGGTATAGGAATGAAAAAATGGAGGAATGGGCAGATGAATAGGAGAATGGAATTCCATTACGATACAACCATACGGGGTTGCTTAGTGCAAACCGAGATTTGCGAAGCTCCGAGCCTTGCGAGGGAAGAGGGCACTTCGGTGTTTTAGCATCAAGGTAGAATGTGAAAAGGAATGATATTGACTGATCCTTCGGGTTGACATTGTGACGATGGTATTTAGGTTCCATAGAGAAACACCGCGATGATGGTTAACAAGCTCTATTAGGTGACACTGCGATGGCGGTAAGGTCTTTCGAGGCGACATCTCCAAGAGGTTTAAGGTGTAAGACCATAGCTCGACTATGGCAACCAATGGTGTCTTCTAAGACATTAAACTTGGGGAATTATGATATGTAAGACAATAGCTCAACAACGACTAGTAGTTTGCCAAGACGATAAATACGAGATAGTCCGCCAAGACGTTAAACATGAGAAATCATGATGTGTAAGGTCATATCCCAACTATGGCAACAAGTAAATGTCTGCTAGGACAGTAAAATCGAAGGTTACCAAAATAAGGAAAGGAAGATCTTGGCACAACTCTTGTGGAGAGTAGCATGATTTGATAGAATTGGCATGCTTGAGAATGTAGGTATGAGTCAGCAAATGGTGGCTAATAAATCAGGATTAGTAATTATTATAAGATGATCAAGAAGCACCTAAATCTAGGCATCCATGGGTAAAAACAAGAGGTCCATGACTGTTAAGTTCATCAAGGTCCACTCGAAAATAATGGTCACTTGGGCAGCCGAAAGTAGAAGTCATCTTCACAATGGAAAGGCTAAACACAAAGAGAGAAACCTCGAAGTATTGCCTTTTTCATAGATACCACAAACATGATATAGAGGAGTATATTCACTACAAAGCCAAATTGAAGACCTAATAATGAAACATTACCTTAGAAGGCTTAGCGAAAAACGTATGAGGGACGTCGCTCCCTAAGGAAATGAGTGAAGAAGAGGAGGTTGCCATGAAAAAAAAAGGCTTAAAAATAAAACCCTTCACTAGTGACAGATGACCTGAATAAGAAAGGCCCTTGGCAGGAATTATCCACGCCATAACAAGGGGAAGCTTGTCTGGAGGACCAACTGGGACTAGAAGAAAGTAGCAAGCTAAGTTCAACATGGTAATGACCACTCGTGAAAATGAGGAAGGATGAAAGGATGAGCCCATCTCTTTCGGGCTGGAAGATTTGAAAGGAGTTTAGCTATTGTACAACAACATGCTCGTTATCTTCACAACCATCTACAACCATTTGGTGAAAAAAAATTCTCTTTGAGAATAATAGTGCTAGTGACGTCCTCTACTATGAGGCAATGAAAAAGCTGATCAATTGCAAGCATTTCATATATCTGTTTTTGGATTTGACAACGAGGAGGTGAAAGTCGAAGGAACCATCACTCTACCTTTGATGCTAGGAACACCTCCTCAGATCACCAAAATGTTGGTGAAGTTCCTGGTTGTAAATGTGTCTTCGACTTATGGTATGCTCTTAGGTTGACCAAGTCAAAAAGTACTGAAAGTGATAAGATCGTTGCTCAAATTGAAAGTGAAATTCCCCACTTGTTCGACATAGGGAAAGTTCGAGGGAGGGATGGGTTGTGGATTTGGATATCTACAAATATTCTATCTATTCTTTGTGGATTCAAATATTGTGGATTCAAAATTTAAAATTATTATCATTTGTAGATACAAAATAAATGCGGATAGATACCCTAAACATCCATTATCTGAATTTGCATTACTTATCTGGATAACGAACAGGGATTGAGATTTGATTATTTGAATCCATTGGTTGCAAAATGCTTATAATTTTAACTATATATACAAAAGAAGTTTAATGGATTCAAATTCGAGTTTTTGTGGGTTTGGATATCAGAAAATGATTGGAAATTTTGAAATTGATTTTCATTTACAGATTTAGATATTTAATTTGAATTCTTATTTGAATAATAATACTTAGATAATTTGCGAATAATAAATAGATTTGAATTTGTAAACAGATTTGCGAAAGATAATTCAAAAAAGGCTTAAACAACAAAAATGGTACCTAAACAATACAAGTTTTCCCAAATTCGTACCTAAACTTTTTTTGGTCAGAACTGGTACCTAAACTATTAAACTATTACCCATTTTACCCCAATTGTTAGTCTCATTAGAAAAAAAAATTCAGTCAATCGTAACTTGCCACGTAGACCTCTATTTGTTTTATCCATTTTCTTTTATTTTCTTCTCATCAAACAATTTTTACCAACTTTTCTTACATTTTCTCATCAACCAATCACCCGAAAAAATAATTGTTTTCTTTCTTGTACAAAGCTTCCACCATTTTATCATTTCAAGCTTCAATTGCTTCTACCATATTCAAGCTTTTAACCTTCTCTTTTTTTCACCCAATTCTTTTCTCATCAACCAAACACCTAATTCTTTCCACCATTTTCTTCCTCCTTGATCTCAATCCCAATGTCTTATTCACTTTACTCACTGCCTTTGCCGCCAATTGTTTGTTGTTGTTGTTCTCATATAAATTCCAACAAGAATTCAACAATTAAGAATAGATCTTGATGTGGATAACTTGAGAAATACAAAACCAAAACTCTCATTCTTCTTTTGGTTTTTCCTCATCAAACCACCTTGGAGGATCAAATCCTGACCCACCTAAAATCACCACTAATTTTCAATTAGACCCAATTATCAATACTATAAATCTTTCTCTTTTTTTAAAGGAAAAAAAAGTTGAATTACCAAGCGGATTGCAAAAACGTTGTCAAAACTGTGCCCTTTACAACCCCATATTTCTTGTATGCTTCTATTGATTACTCACTACATGAGGGGGAACAAGCTAACAACTCTTTGGTATTACAAGTGATATTTCCCCTGTTTTCATTTACTACTTAGTTAAATTCAGCAAGAATAATTCATTTTTTTCTTTGCTAAAAGAAAGAAAAACGGACTTAATTTTGTAGAATTTGAGCATGGATAAAGTAGTTTTAACCCCTAAATCCTCAACTTCATCATCTGAATTGGACAAAAAAACTGTAACAACCCAATTTTCAGTGATGTCAGAAATAGTGATTTCGGGACCACAAATCCGATGAATGAGTCTGTAAATATTATTATTTAATATTTACAAACTAAATATAGTGTGATAATAAACTTTAATTTGATAATTTTTGTTATTTGAACAAATAGTTAAGTTCAGGTGGTTCGTTCCTAAAGTCAAGTGGTTTTGGAAAATGAGATTTCGGGATCTCGTTTATATAAATTTAGCCCGTAAATATTTTTATTCAATACTTATGGAGTGATTTATAAGTGCATTGAAATTTGGTCCAAAAATTTTGACGTTTAGATAGTTAATTAAACAAAAAAGACTAAATAATAAAAGTCATAAAAGTCAATTGCTATTAGTTTAAAAGGACAAATTGAGTATAAAAACATAATTGAATAACCTTATATGGTAATTTAACCATATTCAAGATATTTGACGGTAGGTATATGTGTTTTTAGTTAAAATATGAATGATTAATGGAATTTTTATGTAAAAGAATATACAAATGAAAAAAAGTAGTAAAACAATTATTATCTTCTTCATTTTTCATGTTTTGCAATCGAACGACATGTTTGCAAGCTTGAGAGCTTCGACCTTGAGTGTATTCATGCATGGTAAGCCATTTTTCACATGTTTCTCATAAATTTTATGTTTTTGAGATTGTTGTAACTAGGTCAAGTTAACCTGTACCTTCGTTTTCAAAACTGTTAAATGTTTTTGGCTACGGCATTGATGAGTTTGAAGTGTTTTTGAGGTCTAATGGTATATTATTAAGCTTAGTTGTTAAATAAAACTATTTTATAAAATGATTTTTAGTAATTTTATTATTAAAATAGTAAAACTTCTTGGAATTATTGTGAAATTGTGATAAATGTAGGCTGAAGAGGGATTATATAGAATTCGGTTAGCATGGGTTTTGATTAAATGTGGTTAATTTGTAAATTTTGGGTTTAGGGATTAAATTACAAAAAGTGTAAAGTTTTAGGGTAATTTTGTAAATTTATATTAAAATGGCTTATAAGTTTAAGCTTATTTAATTGAGATGTTTGAATGGATTAATTGAATGAAAAATATTAGTTGATCAAGGAATAAAACAATTGGACTTGGATTGTGGAAAAGCTAAATTATCAGATTAGTCGTCGGCCTTGTTTTCGCAACCGTTTTGTCTAGGCAAGTTCATACTGTTATATTTGGTTATAATTTATTATTAAATGGTATTAATGATATATATTTAACACTGATAAAATGAAATTATTTTATGTGAAAAATACTGAATTTCTGAAATAATTTCGATGGATCGAGTAAAATTTTCATACATGAGATTTCTGTCTGAATTACTATTCTAAACTGAGCTCTAGCATGTGTTGCGGACTCGGGTATACATGTGACTTGGATTTAGCCTGGACTGGTAATTCGTTTTCATTTTAAAGGTTTAGCCTAGACTAGTAACCTTACATGTATACATAGCCCTGGCCAGGCTATTTTTCTATGTTATCACTGGTTTAGCCCAGACGAGTAACCTGACACATTTATTCTATATCTGATTAGCTCTTATGAGTTTTATTTTTTTCTGGACTTATGTATTGAATATTTTTACAAATATCAATTGAAAGAATGAAGGTTATTTGATAAGGAACTGTTTCATTGAAGTAAACGAATTACAAATTTTGAATATATGTATGTTTAACTGTTTAATAATCTGGAAATTGTTGAATCGTGTTGTGATCAGGTCGATACTTGAAATGGCTATATGTAAATTGATTTATGTAAGGAATAATTATGAAATGTATATATGGTACGAAACTTTGAATCAAATGTGTCACATATTATAGATTGAGAGGGGTGATTGAATTGCAATTGTTATATATGAACATTATATGATATGGTATGTTTTAAGTTTTTATATATGTAAAATTAAAAGAATAGATGCATTATCTACATAGAATCAATCATTAAAATGATAAATTGAATAGGGTATAATAAAATGGAATGAGATTACCATTTGAATATGAGTTGAACGATTTGATTGTAAATATGCTATTTGAACGTTTTTCTATAGTATGCTCAACTTTCATGTATATATGTGAACTCACTAACTTGTGAGATTTGTTGTGTGTATAGGAAATGAATGAACTCATAAACTTGTTAATGAAATTACACATGAAATGTACAAATGATTCAAATTTGGTAAGTTTAAGTTTCTGTTATATACAAGCTTACTAAGCATTGATTTGCTTACGTCCAATGTTTCTTTCTTTGGAGATCATCGGAAATCTTAATCGGTTGGAAGTTCAACTCGGAGCATACACACTATCCATTCCCAAATCGGTATAAGTTTTGATTATTTTGTAGTTGGGTTGTAAATGGCATGTACTAGGAGTTTGAATTTACTTGTTATTAGACATATTGTTTCATGCTTTGTAATGTGATGTTGTGGGTGCGTTTATTTGACACTTTTGGTATGTTTTGACCATATGTATATAAGTGGTAAGATTCATGCCTTTGCAAGTTTGGTTTTGATTGTGGTTTAAGGTTTTGAAATGCTTGATAGATACATGTTTGGTGTTTTGGGAAAAATGTATGTGATTTGGATTTTAAATGTTTGAATTGTGGTACCAATGAGGGTACATTGGTTAAACACTTAGGTTGAATGTTTTGGTATGATTTTAACATGTTTCAATATGTTTTGAATAGGTGAAAATGGTTGGGTTTGATACCTAAGAAATGATGTTTGAAATTACTTGTTTTTGGAGTCATTTTTGGTTGCACACGACCTGGAACACGGTTTGCCACACGGCTGTGTGCCACAGACGGCCTCCTCACATGGCCATGTGTCTTATTAATTTTTAGGTGTAGGTTTTTCCACACGGCATCAGTCTATTACACGGCCTGGAGACAAGACAGGGTAACCCTATTACGAGTCGCACAACACACGGCCGTGTGACCCTTATTTTTAGTTTTTTTCCATATTTTTCTATTTTGTTTCAAATTAGTCCTTGATTGTTTCTAAACTGTTTTTAAGATCCAATAGGCTCGATTTAAGGTTAGTTTTGTATGATTGTTATGATTAATGATTGACTATTGACTTATGACGATTAAATTGAGCACTGAACTATTGTGATTTATAATTGACCTGGAATTTTGAGAATGTTGCAAATTAGTCCTAGTTAAATTCTAAATGATATTAGAGCATACATAAGCCTGTATATGATATGAGAAATGATGTATTTGTTAATCATAAACTGAATTGATTATGTTATTTGTTTTTTATTGTTGTTAAATTTGAGTAATAATTATGCATTTATGAAGTATTCCATGTTTGTTAGAGTCAATCAAAGTGAATTGAATGTGTTCTATTCTGGCTATTACTGTAGCATTCCGTAACTTAGGTCCGACGATGGGACCGGGTTATAGTTGTTACAAAAACCTAATTAGTTAAATAAGGAATCAAAACTTTTAATCAACTTGGTATTGGGAGAGAAAGACAGAGAGTAAAAAAGGGAACCTTCTTCGGGAATGTTTTGGTGAAGAAAAGAGAAGATTAAAATCTTGAAGCTAGTAGAAACACTTGAAGCTTGAAATTAATAAAATGGTGAAATCTTTGTAGAAAGAAGCAAATAATTTTTTTTTGGGTGTTTGGTTGATGAGAAAATGTAAGAAAGTCTGGTAAAAATTGTTTGATAAGAAGAAAATATAAGAAAATGGGTAAAATAAATAGAGGTCTACGTGGCAAGTTATGATTGGCTGAATTTGTTTTTCTAACGGGACTCATAGTCGGGGTAAAATGGGTAATGATTTAATAGTTTAGGTACCGGTTCTGACCAAAAAAAAATTTAGGTACCAATTGGGGAAAAGTAGTATAATTTAGGTACCATTTTGTTGTTTAAGCCTTCAAAAAATGTTGGTATCCATCTTACTTCCATTCCTAATCAACACAACCATGAAGCTTAAGAAACAAACCCCTGGACCTTGCCACTTCCTTTGACGAACAAGTAAGCTTTCTTAACTTGACACAAATATTTTTTATTAAGGGTAGGACTACCTTTTTAACTAAAGACAAGAGTCCCAACAAAAAGCATCTATTGTAACATGGATGAAAGAATAAGTCCAATATATAGCCTATAGAAGAACTCTCTTCCCTAACGCCATATATTTCAAGAAATCCGCAAGCCTTTCTTAACAAACACGATAGAAGGAGAGGAAAAATATCTTTATAGTTTTATTAATAAAACTTGTTCTAATTTATTATTAACTTCAGATAAAATATCTTTATATTTGTTGTTCAAATCTAATTCAGTTACTTCTCCTAAAATATTTATTTTTTGTTCTATTTTATTAACTTTATTATATAACTTATGAAAATAAAGCAAGAGCAGTAGAAAAATAGAAAAAAATACTTAGGCAAAAACTCCCTTGGCAAGCGTTCAAAGGATGTTATACCACGAGTAGCAAAGTCTCTAAAACAATGAGCTTTTCAACAAGAGTTTGATGGGCCTTGACTCATGAAGGACTAAGTGTAACACCCCTTACCCGAGACCGTTGTCGGAGTCGAGCACGAGGCGTTACTTGACTTAACTTACTAGTTTGAGGCATAAAAATTTGCTTTTAAAATTAATTTCACTATTTACAACAAAGTTATCCAATCACATAGCAGTTACTAAATTAATTATAACTCGAGCTACAAAACTCAAAATTTATATCTGTAAATTTTCCCTAAAACTAGACTCATATATCTTATTACCATAAATTTTTCAGAATTTTTGGTTCAGCCAATTAGTACATTTTATTAGTTAAATTCTTCCTTGTTTCACTGTTCGACTGTCCTGACCTCTCGTCACTAAAATTTAATTTTCTCATTGTATGATTTTAATATGGTGTTATAACTTGTTTCTACATAAAATAAACTCATTAAATAATCTAGAAATATAATTAAAACTCACAAATATTTTTGTACAATTTTTAATGATTTTCTAAAATCAGAACAGGGGACTCCAAAAACAGTTCTGACCATATCTAACTAAAATCCACATATCTCAGAATATAAAATTCCTTTTTCTACACCGTTATTTTTATATGAAAATAGATTCAATAAGATTTAATTATATATATCATTCACCCTATAATTAATTTTATACTATCCTTGGTGATTTTTCAAAGTCATGTCATTGCTGCTATTTGAAATCTGTTTCATAGCAAATTTTTACTTTTTCACGATTTCTAGGTATAAACTATCACCTAGGCATACATAATACCAAACATATTCTTACTTAGCCATTTTAATAGCTAAAAATTATCACATATTTACACATCATCCTTTAGCATTATCATAATAACATACATTCAAAATGACTAAGTCCCTATACATGCCATAGTTCAACATTGATCATCATAAAATACCGAGTTGTTGTGGTTGATAGTGTGGACGCTATAAAAGAAATACTATAAAATAAAGAAAAATAAAAGAAGTAATCATAAAGCTTAGTAAGTTTACAGGTAAATAAATAACAACACTTAACACAAATAATTATACTCAAGTAACATGATCCCTAATTTCCTCTTTACTTAATCTCTTACTCGTTCTCTTGCTTGTTTACTTAGCTAACTCATGATTATAACTTACTCTTCTCTTGCTGAAATGTTGATCCTTAATTGATAACATAATATGTTCTTAACTCTTATAACTCACATGAATTTGCTATTTATGCTTTTACCTGAACTTTCATGGAACATAATTTGTTTACTAGCCCGTTGAGCCACATTGGAATAATAAGGATACTTGGGTCTCTTTTCTGATAATAACATGCCAAAGCCATGTCCTAGACATGGTATTACATGGGATGTTTCTTGTATTGCCAATGCCATATCCCAGATATGGTCTTACATGGGAGTTCTCATATCGGTGCTCATGCCATGTCCCAGACATGGTCTTATGGGGGACCTCTCATCTCGGTGCCAACGCCATGTCCCAGACATGTTCTTACATGGGACCTCACATAATCTCAATGATGCCAACTCCATGTCCCAGACATGGTCTTACATGGGATCTCTTTACCCAAATGTCATGACATTTGTATCCAATACATTCCTAATGTTTCAACGGGGCTTGTATCACTAATTCTCTGTCATCTCATACTCGAGTTAACATTAACTAATTTCATGAAATAAATATATAATTGTTGGAAAGTAACAACATTGATAATAATTATTGAAATATTACATTTATTTACCGTAAACTTACCTCGGTACAAAATATAGCCAAATCCACCCACTTAGTCTTCAACCTTATTCTTTCCTTTGTCTAACCTCAGATTCCGTTCTTCTTGATCTATAATCGCAAATTTAGTTTATTTAATACTCAAATTTACCAAAATAGCCCTCGACTCTAACTTGGCAAAATTATGATTTTGCCACTAAACTTTTACATAATTACACTTTTGCCCCAAAGCTCGAAAATTAAACTTCATCTCTTATTCTTATGTTTTATAACATGCTGAACATTTTTCTCTTCTATGACAACATCAAATTCTTACTCTAACACTTACTTATGAACATTAGGTATTTTACCGATTATGTCAATTTACTCGTTTTCACTTAAAATCGACTAGCAAAAGTTGTTTAACATAATTTCCAGCTTCATATTCTATCATAAAACATCAAAATAAACATATTTCACCTATGGGTATTTTTCCAAATATAAACCCTAGGTTAAATTATTGCTAGAATAAGCTAAATCAAGTTACCGGGACTCCAAAAACGTAAAGAACATTAAGAAGATGAGCACAATTTGCCATCTTTTTCCCTTTTAATTCATTTTAATTACCGAATTATCAAAATGCCCCAAACTTAAAAATTTCCTATTTTTCTTATCTCATGTCCATTTTTGTCCATAACTTAACCAATGGTCTAATTACCATATAAAGACCTCCAATTTAAAATTTCATAACAATTGGACACCTCTAACTTGTAGAACTCAATTTTTGTACTTTTTACAATTTAGTCCTTTTGACTAAATTGAGTGCCCAAACGTCAAAATTTTTGAACGAAATTTTCACGAAATCATTCCGTGAAATTGTAGACCATAAAAATATAGTAAAAATAAATTTTTTCTCATCGAATTTGTAGTCCCGAAACCTCTGTTCCGACTAGGCCCAAAATCGGGATGTTACACTAAGTAAAACCACATGGAGCCTAAGATCAAAGCATAAAAAATGTTCAACCAAATTATGCCTCCATGAAAAAGAAAAAGGTCACTAATGAAATTTCAAGGTGATGGACTCTAGACCATCGCGCAAGCATCTGATACAAGTCGAAGCACCAATCATCCGAATGCGCTAGTGGATAGACCATGTCTCCTCCTCATTAAGACCAAAGTGGAAGGAATAAGCGCTAGTAGCAACCACCCACAAAGAAGACCTTCGAACAATCATAAGCATCAACCTTCAACATAAGGGAGAAGTGAGCTAAAAGTCCTTGCCTAGATGCCACCATAGAAACCAATTGAGGAAGTCACTAGCAAGAGATACAAAGGACAAAAATCCTACGGACATGCCTAGATGGATGAGCATTGAAGGAATCTATGGACGATCAAAGAAGAAGCCACAAAACTTCATATATGACACTATGGGTGAAGACAAGAAAGCCCTTTAAGGCAATGTTTGAGGACGACAGTGTGGACAAAGATGGGGAGGGCCAACCCTTAGAGCTCTCCCCAAGAAAAGATCTTCCCTTCTTTTAAATCTCTTTTTAAGTTACACACTATGTATCGATTGTGACAAGATAGATTACCAGTTGACAAAGTGAACCTGATCGTCGCAAAGCAAAAGTAGCAAACTTTTGAAGATAAGGTTCAAAGGAATTTTAAATTCAAAACTAAAGAACTAGTTGCCTCAAGAAAAAAAAAACTAAAGAACCATAAGTAAAAAGTGAAGAATAAAAATAAAGTGGTTTATGATTTCAAATCTATCTATTGGACTTAAAATTGGGTGTGAAGCTCAAACAATAACTCATAAATCAAACCCAACTTAATAAAATAAAAGGGATGATCCGAAGCCCAACTAAAAAGTAATTACTCAATTCTCCAATCCACATTGTTTGATTAGAATAGTGGGATAAATTCGGGTATTCACGTTATACATTATTTTATACATTATTTTAGTTTTCAAAATTTACATATTTATCAATTTGGTTCTAATTTAATAAATTTATTAGGTAACATTTGTGTAAATATTGAAGATAAATTTGTTAAATTTTTAATAAAATATTTAAATATTGAAAGTTAAATTCATTATTATATCTCGTATTTATTTTTTTAAGAAGAACTAATTTACTCAATTTTAAAATTGAGAGAGACAGAAAACATTTAATCATTAAGAAATAAGGCTGATCCAACCACTGTCTACCTTTCGATTGATGATTTTACCAAAAGTATGCACAAAACAAGTGAGTTGCTTATTTGAATTAATGGGAAAACTTGAAAAAAAAATGGTTTTTAGTAAATTTAATGAAATATATATTCCCTTTACCCCCGCTAATTAGTTGGCGTAGGAAGAATTTTTAAAATAAATCCCATAGAGATTTAAGCTAAACTGAATCTCTTCTGTTTTACCAACTAAACCACATTTCCTCTTCCATGAAGCCTGAAACCCACTAATTCCACGTCCTTTTCTTCCTCTGCTACGCACCATGTCATCAGAGGTTTCATATCTCAGTGAAAAGCTCTCCAACCATACCTCTTTTCTGGGTCTTCCATTATGGATCTTGATCCTTGCTTTCCTGTCTTTCTTCCTTCTTTTATCTTTCTCCATTGTCTCTTGTTATGTTGTATGCTATCGACGTACAAAATCCAGCAGAACCCCCCCCTTTTGCCTACCCAACCCCATTGCTCCCACCAATTATCGAACCGCTTACTGCTCTTCCTCGCTCAATAGGAGTCTCCTTCCGCTTAGCATTTCGGAGATAGAGATGAACACGTCCACCCAGCCTGAGCTTCAGGTGATGTTGCCCGACCAGTGGTCTACTCGTGCCAATTATCTAGCTGATATAGAGCACTTTCCTAACTTCTCCCATGGAGTTCCCGACACCTGGACGAGTAATCGCTTCAGTTTGAGGGATGTTGACGTTTTCACAAATGGTTTCGCCTATGCTAATTTAATCGGAAATGGTGATTATGGTGTTGTCTACCGTGGGGTTCTTTTAGACGGTACAACAGTGGCAGTGAAGAGGCTATCCACTAACAGGTATCTATCATTATTTTTACATCTTTCAATGAGTTCACTAGCTAAGCGAATTGATCATGTGACGATCAGTTGCCAAACGGAGGGGTTCGTCACAGAGGCCGAGGTAATCGGGCATGTCCGACACAAGAATCTAGTCAAGCTGATAGGATACTGCATGGAACAAGGTTACAGGTATTTTTTTACTTTATGTGATCCGGAAATGGTGATGCCTCAAACTCCTACCTGATTAGTTTTCTGCTTCATTAGGATGCTTGTATATGAATATGTTAATAACAGTAATCTCCATCAATGGCTTCATGGTCCTCTAGGACAAGAGAGTCCTCTTACCTGGACCGTTCGTATGAACATTATCCATGGGATAGCAAAAGGGTGAGTTCTTCAATCCTAATTTCTAATGATTTAGTTCATGTTACATTGATATGGTTGATGAGAATTGTGATTTACAGATTGGCTTACCTGCATGAAGATATTGAACCACATATTGTCCATCAAAACTTAAAGGCAAACAATATATTACTTGATCACCTATGGAATCCTAAGATCTCTGATGCTGCACTTTCTAGGCTGCTGGGTCCAAACCACACCCATGGAACCACTCCTTCATTGGTGAAGCTAGGGTCTGTTTATTGACTGTTCACTTGCAAGTATTTTGAGAAACATGATAATGGGTTAAAAACTTTTTTGTTGATTTGCATGGGGAACCTAAAGTTATGCTGCTGAAGGACACGGTTCCACCAGCCGCTGGGATAAGAAGAGTGATGTGTATAGCTTTGGAATACTTGTGATGGAGCTTGTATCAGGGAGGATGCCTGTTGATCATCATCATCAACCCCAAGTACCAATTCTTAATCGTTGAATGTTTGAGCATTATATTATACAGAGCTTGTTGTCACTAATTTCGAAAGTGAAATTTCATGTTGTAGATTTACTTGATTGACTGGTTAAAGTCCATGATTGCAAACAAGAAAATTGCAGATGTAGTTGATCCTAAGATGCCAGAAACTCCCTCTGTAAAGGAACTCAAACGGATTACCTTGATCGCATTTCGATGCGTGGATCCGGATTTAGACCATAGGCCAAAAATGGGAGAAGTGATTCATATGCTTGAGCCACGTGACTTATTGCTAAATGATGTAAGAAACAAGATATCACACATTCTGTACCTATTGCTGTCTGGTCTTTTTGGGCTACCGATCAGTTCAGTTTTTGTGGTATGCAGGAACGGCGCATCAGACGAGAGGCATCGCTAAGAAATCATGCAGAGGGTAGCCGGGTGAACGTCTGGAAAGACAACGAGGATGCTTCTCATGCGTAACACTTGTAATAATAGACCATTGAAAATCTAATACGAGGAACTCCAAAATCTCTTTACAGATTTTCATACCATCATGTATAACTTCCTCACTATTACAGTCCTTTTGGGTTGAAGTTTCGTTCTCAAGGTTTTCCTTCTAATGACTCATGTAAATAATCCAATTTAAGTCGTGGAGAGCTTAAAGAACATGCATCTCTATATGGGGTTTCAAGTTCAATACTAATTATAATATAACATAAAAAAATGTGAATTATTAGTATTATCAGAACTGGCCGATAATAGCTTCTCAAGTAAATACAAATTTTACAACAATGCTAGTAATCAAATGTGTAAATACAACCTCCAATTCAGGTATTTTCAAATGGAAAACTTTGGGCTCCAGTTTTAACGTACAATATCCCATGCGTATACCTTAATTTTCACGCCAAGCAAAGCTTCTCAATGTCTTCACTGTTATAGTGTTTCTTAGCTGGATGCAGCTTGATCTCATAAAGCTTTGGCCAGAGTTTTCCGGTAACTAGAAAATGAACAGAAATATGGGTCCTCAATATATATAATTGTCATGCAAAATGGACTAACCACACATATAAGCTGCTGCATAAAACATCGGCCAATTCTGGTTTACAACTTACCAAAAATGCGATTATTGCCGCTATCCCAAGCGATGCCATTTAGAACATCAATACCCTAAACCATAGAGAAATTCATGAGTTAGGCTGCTAAGCAGTAAACATAGATGAATCAATGTACCATTAAGTGATGAAGACTGGAATAAGTAAAAGGTGTAGCCTAAAGAGTATCTACCATCTTTAAACAAATCGTATAGAGCTTTCATTGTACCACAAGCGACAGGCAGTGTTAAAAGAGAAAAGGAAATTCAGAATTAGGTGCTTACGTTATATCCGGCCGCTAATAGTCCTTCTCTGTAAAACAATCAAACAGTATGATGGATTTAATTAGTAATTATTCGATTAGAGATAACACTTAGCCAAATAATAATATATATACCTTAAACTTGGAAGAAGAATCCATCCAAGTATTGTACCATTATTAGGTGAGATTCTTGCAATGCAGTCAGTCTACACAGAAAGGAAGCAGACTTCAGGAAACAATTTAAGTGAGCAGCTAATCTTTTCTTTCCCAGATATATAACTCATAACGCAGAAGATTGAGCAGTTACAGGGGCAATAGTGTCAAATGGAAGTTAATATATTGAGGAAATGAGACAGATAAGACAAAGGTGAATTTACTTGGCAAGTCCCCCTATTATAGGGACCGGATCGAATTAGTCTCTCTACTATTAAATTTATCAATTTAGTCCTTGTGCTATCAAAAAGAATCAAATAAGGCTAAATTTCAATAGAGTTAACTTTATTTATTGTTTAAAAGAGTTAATATTTTTAAAGTTTTTTATGGTTCTGCAAAATGGAATCTTTTGTTTGGAGTTGAACTGCAAAATAAAAAGTTAATTTTCATGCCATGTTTTAAACAACAAATGTTAACTCTGCTACAATTTGACCTTATTTAATTTTATTTAACAGTACAAAGATTAAATTGATCCATTTAATAGTAGAAATATTAATTTGATCAAGTCATAGAGGGACTTGGCAAGTACTTTCACCATAAAACAAATTGATTCTCATGAAGGCCACTCAAGATAGACATAAATCGATTCGCATGTGAAAGGGAAAAGGATTGTGAAGGGGCCATTCAGAAATAGTTTCTTCTAGGCATTCACAGAATAGTGTTTTCCAGGAAACTTTTGTTTAGAATGTCAAAAACCAAAAACCAATTAATTATTTTTCTGCTATACTGCTATCAGAGGACACAAGATTACGTGAATTCCAGAAGGTGGACAACCTGTTATAAAGCCAGACTCCACTAAGTTCCAAACAATGAAACATAAAGTCCATCCTATATGAACCCCAAAAATAAAATAATAAAGATACAAAAGGCATACCTGCCAAACATTAGCCCATATTTCACCATTTATATATTCCAATTCATTCAGGTAGCGTACATTTTGACCATTAAACTTGATGACATTTTTTGTTGTAACTGCAACATATTGTAAAAGAGAGAACAAAGTTATAAAAACACTAAAATATGAAGGTTACCGATATTTACTATTAGTAAACACTTCTATCTACGCAGTGCTAAGCACCATGAATATTTGGACAATACCAAAGTTGAAGACCCTAAATGGAGTGAGAATATATATAATCAACAGTAAATGCATGTACTAGGAGAACCTTTTAATGTTTGAGAATCGATCTGATACAGTGTTGAAGTCCCATCACTTCCATATAAGATTTTGCCATCAGTTGCCAGTCCCCACCCATCTTCCATCTCATGTGTAAATTGCTCTAACTGCAGTGAGTATGACAAAATAATACCATTACAGACAAAGAACACAGGTATACAAGCAAAGAATGCACTATATTCAAAAGAAACAAGTAAAATGTGTTTGGATAATGAGATGGTTAAGAAAGCAGTAAGCTGTTTCTAATGAGATGCAAACATAATGATGATTTTTGTCATATCATAAACAAGAAAGTTACTATTTTGGACATTGTTTCAAGTTACTATTCCGGACATGCATCATACAAGCAAGAAGGAAAGGTAATTTATGAAGTCAGTGACCCAAATCAAATAAATGAACAGGACAGGACACAAAAAAGTAACAAAAATACCCCATTAATACACAAACATCTTTAATACAAATTATTAACCTATCAATATTTATAAAAATAAAAAGTACTTTATACATGATTGTAACATAATACATGAACACGACACTAGGACATGAATTGCCAAATTCTTGTATTAAAAATTCATGACAGCATAATGTGATATCAGTAGAGCAAAAGGAATAATGGAAATTATTGCAACACTTGCCAACAGCCATGTGGTCTGTTAGTAGAGTGTTGGGCTCTAAGTTGACCAAGGATCAAACATTAGCAACTTCAATTATACAAAAGAAATTATTGTAACACTCAACAATGCATGCTCAGATTCTCAACAAGTGTTTATTTAAATCATGATAATACAAATCAAACGACCAAAACAAGGAGTATAATGATGAAGAGACTGGAAGCACAAACTTTCTGCAAATTTTTTCTGTCATATATGAAACCAATTTTCGTCAACCAAGTTACTTGGAACAGCCTACAAAAGAACATAAGAACTACTAATTAGTCTTAAAAGCACCCAAAAAGTTATACAATGCAAAATCCACAAATTTAGAAACCATATTAATAAATGTCATCCATTGTAAACCAAACGATAAAAGTAGATGAAGAGCAAAAAAATGTCAATTGAATGCATATAAATGCAGAGCAAGCTGCCAAGTATGAACAGAATTTCCACTAACTGCAAAATGATCTTTATGTACTTTAAACTTGAGAAATATTAAAACCAATTTGGAGGCAAAATAATTCGGTTAGCTAATAGGGAGCTTCAAAGGACCTGATGAAGTGAACAGGGAAGAACACATAACATGAAGAAGAGGAAGAAAATGAAGAAAGGAGCTCAATGTTTTAGATGAACGCAAGAGCCGAAGTATACCAACTAAATTCCTTCTAACAGACCTTTCACCCAGAAGAGTTAAACCCTCTCCAAAATATGAATCAGCCATCTTGTGAAGAATCTCAACCTGGAAAAACATACATATATGTAAATAAGATTGGAATTACAAAATATGGTTTGTTTCAGGTTACAACCAAGGACATATTCTCTGATTTGTCACTTTAATTCAAACAAACTGTTATTTTAAATTCATAATATAATATGGCATGTATATTGCACCCTACTAGCAAGCTTTCAAGCAAATTTAACTCCATTTACGTTATATTTCTCAAGAAATCTTATTTACACAATTTTTAACTTCCAAAAATACTAATATTCGTTCATCTGAAAATGGAAATTTATGAATAACCAAGTAAGAACAAGCTTGAATGAAAATCGAAAGACAGGGATCTGTACCTTTCCAGTCCGAATAGCTACTTTCCGAACCGATGACTGAAACAGTGAGAAGATTAGGTGGTTAAGTAAAGGTTTTCAGATCATTCAAATCCAACCCTAAACAAAAATTAGAGACACGAAGCAAAATAATGGAAACTAATTTTGGAACTGCAAACCAATGATTCAAACTTGAGGAATAATGAAACATACATACATAAAGAGATAGCCCAAAAAAAAAAAACTAACTCACTTGCCGGTAAAGACCAGTTGACTCAAATAAAGTATCATTTCCAGCATAAAGAAGACCCTGAAAGCAATCAAACCATAAAATTTCAATGTTAAAATATGGTCAAAAGATAAATAAGGAAAAATAAGTCTGAAAATAAATCATAAAGTTTGATCGATCCTCCTTTGGGGACTTACCTGAGTGAAGGCAGTGGAGTCGTGAGGGAATTCATTGACTATTTCAAAGTCGTAAAACTGAAGGGAATAATGATCGGAGGATACCTTATTCCAAGTGGCTGAAGAAACTCCCAAAACAAGAATTACAGAAACAAGCAAAATAATGGATACTAAAGCGAAGACTTTTCTGAGATACAGTTGCTTGAAAGTGGCCATGGAGGCGAAGGCTTGGAGCTTGATCTCTTGCCGTAATGCTTCCTTTCAAAATCGGAATTTCGCAAAGAGTTGCAAAGGCGTCATCCACACTTAGATGTATAGTTTGGCGAACATGGTAAAAGGTGCATGATACGCAGTTGTTGGTTGACCAACAAATATCAAACAAATATTTGTGTAGACTTACCATCTCTTTTAATCTTTACTTCAGAGAAAAAAAAATCTTTATTTGATCGCAATAGCATATGATGTCATTGTCCCAACAAAATTGAGGGATAAAAAAAAAAGAGAGAGCTAAAGGGGTATATAAGTTCCCAAATTTTTGCGAAAAATTATAAACCCTCAGCTAAAAACGCACTCAATTAAGTATTTAAACTCTCAAATTGCATCAATGTAGTCATTTGACCAACATTTTTAGTCTTGGGCTGTTAAAATATTGATGTGACCGTTAACAATGTTGACATGACACTCCATATCAATGATAGTTGCTAACATGGCGGTGTCACATTAGTTACCACGTCATCAAAAATAAATAATTCAAAAATAATTCAAAAATAAAAAAAATTGAAAGAAATACTTTTACTAGAATGAACTTGGACATTTAGTTGTCCAAGTTCATTCATATAAAAAATTAAACTTTTTTAAAATTAAAAAATATTTAAAAAATTTAAATTTTATAAATTTTTAAAAACATTATTAAAATTTATAAAAATATTAAATAAATTTTAAAAATTTCAAAAATAAAAATCATTCAAAAGTTAAAGTTTAGAATGCATCTAGACATCTAGTTGTCTAGATTCAGTGTAAATCTGACATACACTTTGTTAAGCTTATTGTTTAGTATTTCAGTATCTGACATCACAGACATGGATAATGTGATTGGATTTCCATTAATTTGATTGTTTTGTTTGTTTAAAGCCTTGATCTGATGCCTAATCACTAAATAATATATTATCTCTATTGATATAATGTACAACAAAGGAAAAGGATAAGGAGGAGTAAAGAGGAGATCACGATGGTGCAATAGAGGTCGGTTCACCTAAAGAGGCTGAGAGTCGAAATAGGGACAAGAGGACGGTTGATCAAGAAGATAATTGCTCAGAGTAACTTTAAGGTGCTAGAAGATTGATCATTTCTTCATTGTTTATTAAGGCATTTATAGGAAAGGTCCCTTTGTTTATTAGTATGACGTGACAGGATATACATTTAGTTCGCTAAATGCGTAAAGATAATCATGAGTGTGTATCATGGGACTTTATCAATATGAGGTTATCATGCTTGAATGAAGTCCTTATTGTCTTAAAAGTGTTTTCATACTAGGAGAGTGTTCACTTAGATATTGGTGGGTGACTCCCTCTAAGTAGAACGTGTAGTTTTGTCTAGAGGTACTAAGAGTGGGTGGTCTACTTAGGCGTTACTTCAATAGGAGTCAATGTATAGGTCAATGATGTGCCTAGTGCTGACATGTGTCCGAGTGGCAGAAGGTTATTACCAATAGTTCCCCTGAGTTGAACGGTTCGTGAGACATGATTTAAATTTTGATTAAAGTTTGTCCCATCGAAGAAGATGAAGAGACACTTGATTCCTTTTAGAAGGACAAATAAAAATGTGAAGTTTTGGGGAAGAATGGCCATGATGAGGAGCATCTAACATTGTGTAAATGGCTAGATGCTATTTGTCATGCCTTTTGTTCTCAAAATGATGCATTTAAGAAGGTGTATTGAAAAATCTATAAATTTGGTTTCTTACTTTCCTTAAAACTAATTTGTTGTTTTTGAGTTCTTTGTTGCTTGGGATTCTTTCTTTGAAGTTACAATTTAGAAAATTTTTTTGCTTCGTCATTGTTTTCGTAATTTCGTAGGAAATCTCCAAAGCCCAAAGCTTTTTAGCTACCCAACTTAACTCCAAGACAACCATCTTTGTCAATCCATAACCATCTTCTGTTCCATCGCTAATGTTACTTCCTCTACCCAGTACTATGGTTCTGAAAACAGGCACCCACCTTCCGCAAGAGTATGAGCAGCTACATTCGCCGTCCTACCAACAAAACAAAAGGTAATACTTTCAAAAAAAATCCCATCCTTGCCTTTATATCTTGAATAATCGGACTCAATATCGATATGTCAGGAATACAAGAGTTCAATTTCTTGATGACCGTATATGAATCTCCCTCCACCTAGATCGATCGAAACCCTAACTTTTATGCAAAAACAACTGCTTGGTCATACGCCCTTGCTTCAGCTGCGAAAGCATTAACAATGCCATGATGAGGGTAAGTACAAGCAGCCATAATTTGCCCAAATTCATTTCTGGACAAAGTACCTGATACAAAAGTATTTACACTAGAGTTAAAAGAAGCATCACAATTTGGCTTTATTTTATCTGAATCTGGTGGTACCCAAATCTCTTGTTTAGGTAGAAAAATAGTTGGTTTTAACTCTTTAAGGGCCTCAATTTCCTACAGATGCCTCTTAATAAACACAACCAGCTCTTGAATAGTGGGTCTAATTCCTTCATGAACTTATTAGGAAGTAAATGATACAGTTTCTGTTATTAGTTAGCATCAGTTATGGTTAGTTGGGAAAGCAGTTGAGTAACCATTCTTGAGCTTGCATTAAATACATGTATTCTGTACGTGTTTTGTAGAATGGAAAATAGAATTCTTTCTTTCATGTGTTAGTCGTTATCTTAGCATGGCATCAGGAGCCAATGTTTCTTGGTATATTCATAGTTGATTTTTTTTCTCTCCTCTCATGGCCACCGATACAGTTCCAGATGGTGTACATGTCGTTGATACACCGCGTCACTCCTCCAACAGTAGGGAAGCTGCTCATTCGCAAGGAAATGGTATCTCGTGTGCACCAGCAGTTCATTATTTCTCCAAGCATGACACCATAAAACTTGCCTCGCATAATATTCTTCTATGGAAGCATCAACTCTTGTTGATCCTTGAAGGCTATGGACTTGGAAGGGTTTGTGTTAGGTACTGCTCCATCTCCTCCTCCTGTTCTTCTTGGTTCTGATGGTCAGCAAGTTGATAATCCTGCCTTTCTTGTTCATCGGAAGTAAGATAAATTTCTCGCTTCTTGGCTGTTGTCAACTATTACAGATGAGATTTTAGTTCATCTTACGACTGTTAAAACCAATTTTGATATATGGACTGTTATTGAATGAAGGTTTAGTGTAAAGTCAACCATAAAGATCTCAAGCATGCGTCATGCATTGTATTCACTCAAGAAGTCAAATTTGTCTATTAAAGATTATGTGTCTAAGGTAAAATAACTAAGTGATGACTTGACTGCTGCTGGTAGTTTTATCTCTGAGCAAGAACAAGTGAGTGTAATTTTCGCCGATCTTTCAATTGAATTCGAGTCTATTAGGGTTTTTGCGTCTGCTACTTCCTTGTCACTTGATTTGTTGACAGAAATGTTGCTTGACTGTGAATCACGACAATTAGAGTTATTAACAGAAGTTCCTTGTCAAGCTAATCTAGCAGCCCGGCAACAAGACAATGAGGATGATGTGAAACGATCTGCTGACTCTCTTCATTTTTCTCAGCAATCTAAACAATATTATAAAGGATCGGGTCGAGGTTGGTCTTGTGGTCGATCTCGTGAAAATGGGAGGGGCTGGTCTCACTCTAGGCCGCAATGTCAGTTATGTGGTAAAGTGGGGCACATGGTTCAGACTTGTTATCACATGTTTGATGAGAGTTTCTATGGTGTTGCAGGGTCTAACTCAGTTCAAGTGAATTGCCATCAGTTGCATAGTTCTGGATGTTCATCTACCATTCCTTATTGCCAAACGATGGCTCATTGTTGCAGCTCGTTTTCTCTGAATTCTTCTGGTCATTTGCCTTTTTGAGCTACACCACCTTCACAATCTAATTCCATTTGGTACCCTGACTTGGGTGCAACGAATCACATTACACTTGAGGTATCCAATCTCACGACTGCTTCTTCATATGCAGGTAAAAATCATGTCACTATGGGCAATGGTGAATCCGTTTCTATTGCTAATATAGGCTCATCCACTCTCTTAGTTGGGGCCAGACTCTTGAGGCTTCAGAATGTTTTGCATGTTCCTGTAGTATGCAAGAACTTGATGTTTGTGGCACAGTTTGCTAAAGATAATGGTGTCTATTTTGAATTTCACCCGGTTTTGTGTTTTGTGAAGGACATTCAGACAGGGATGACACTACTCGAGGGCTAAATGCATAAAGGGTTATACCGATTTCACCTCACTAAGTCTATACCCACTATTGCCTCGAAGCCCAGCTCTAGTTTGTTGAATAATGTTGAGCTTTCTTCATTTTCCTTATGGCACAACAGACTCGGTCATCCATGTAATAACACTCTTGCTCATGTGTTGAAATCCTGTAATGTTTCTTTCAAACAAAATAGTTTGCAACAAATGTGTACAGCTTGTCAACTAGGAAAAGCTCATAAGCTTCCTTTTTCAGCTTCAAAAACAGTATATTCTTCTTCTTTTGATCTTCTAGTGTCTGATGTATGGGGTCCTGCTAGTGTGCCTTCAAATGGTTTCCGTTACTATGTCTTTTTTGTTGACATGTATAACAGATATACTTGGGTTTATTTTCTCAAAACCAAGTCTGAAGTAGCTCAAAGTTTTTTGAACTTTCATCGGATGATTACGGTCCAATTTGGCTGCTCCATTAATATGCTTCAAACCGATGGGGGTGAATATCGTGGTTTGTCTACAACGTTATCTCGACTTGGTGTGCAACACAGGGTCACTTGTCCCTATACCTCGGAGCAAAACGGTGTCGTTGAAAGAAAACATAGGCAGCTCGTAGACATGGGACTGTCTCTATTAGCACAATCCAGTATGCCTTTGAAGCTTTGGTTTTATGCATTTATGCATGCTGTTCATTTGACTCACAGGTTGCCTACTCCTATTTTGAGTCATTCTAGCCCTTATGAAATGCTTTACAAAGTCAAGCTCGAGTATGGTTTACTGAGAGTTTTTGGGTGTGCCTGCTTTCCTGATCTCCGGCCTTTTCAACAGCACAAATTGAGTTTCAGGTCATAACAATGTGTGTTTTTAGGCAGTGTTCCTACCACCAAAGGCTATCGATGTCTTGCGAAGGATGGTCGAATTTTCTTGTCTCGACATGTTCGGTTTGATGAGACAAAATTTCCTTTTAATGAAGGTTTCCAAAAATAATCTTCATCAGAATGTGTGCCAAGTAATTCTCAGCTGTCTATCCTTCCTCTAGTCGTGTCCAGTAATCCAGGTTTCTATCCATGTTTGCCTACTACAGCACAACTAAGTCTCAGGACAAACATGTACTCTAGTGTGAGAACTTCTTCTGAGCAATTGCATCCCAACCAAGCCTCTTCTACTGTTTCTGCTGGTATTCCTATAGCAGTTGCGGAGCCTATGAGTGGTGATCTGATTGACAGTCCTGTAACAGATCCATCACCTTCAGTACCTATGAGTCATCATCCTATGCAGACTCACTCTAAAAGTGGGATTTTCAGACCCAAGGTTTTTGCTTCTGTCCTGGATAAAACTGAACCTACAAACATCAGTGAAGCTTTTAAGAGTCCTGTGTGGACTACAGTAGCCAAAGCCGAGTAAGAAGCCTTGATTGGCAATCACACGTGGGACCATGTATCCTTACCAAAAGGCCGTCGTGCTGTTCGTTGCAAATGGATCTTCAAAATTAAAATACATGCAGATGGATCTATTGCTCGGTACAAGGGCAGGTTAGTTGTCAAAGGGTATCTAAAGTGATACGACCCCGCCTCGAACATGTCCTTGGTTCAGCTCACCTAATTTTAATTCAGCTCACATGAGCTTAATTTAGCTCGTTTGAGGTCGGTTTAATTTCTTTTCAGCTCATTAATTTTATTTGCTGGAATAAATTATTTGAGTTAGTTAAATTAGTTAATTCAGCTCAATAATTATTACTGTTTAATTTGTTTAAATCTGGACAAAATTAATTATTTATGTTAAATGTGTCCATGCATGTTTTAATATGTTTTAGTTATTACATAGCATAAATGTGTCTACCTCATTACATCTAATTAATATGTCTTATTGTTGATTTAATATGTCTGAATTCAGCCGAATTTATGAGCAGGTTTATTGTCTAAGTTGTAGCCAAATTTAATTTGTCTTAACTTGATTAATTGGCTGAATTTAATTGCTGCAGTTACATGCATGAAACAACATTGTTGGAGCTGATGATTCCTTTCTTTCCATATGACTATTCATAGAGCTCAATGGACAATGAGCTTAATTAAAACTCCAGCTGCTGTGTTGAGCTTCTCCAAGTGGCTATTCGAGGAATTCAATGGACAAGGCTGTTCAAATGGAGTCCATTCAGCTGGTGGCTAATCAATTTCGTCCTTTCACACTTAGAGGCTATTAGAGTTCATCCATTCACATTATTTGGGTTGTTCATGCTCCAAAAATCCCATTAAAATGCTGCTGCATGTTCAGCTCCTCAAGGCAAGATTAAAGGAGCTCATTTAAGCACTTGGATGAACATAGACATGGCCAATCAGCTCCCAATGTCTTTCAATTAATTTTGGCACCTCCTAGGCATCTAGAAGCTGTCCTTAGACGTCCTCAACAAAGCCAATCAGTTCTCATGCATCCCAATTAATTCCAGCTGCATTTACACGCTCTAGAAGCTGTCCAAAGATGTTTTCATTGCTGGAGAAGTTTCCTAGAATTTTCTTGAATTTTTCTGGAAATTTCAGCTCATTAAAAGCTGAAATTAGATGACTATTCGACTAGCCCTTGTTTTGGTTATAAATAGTTGTTTATTTTCATTGTAAAAGAACTTTTGAACCTTTGATTAATGTTTTATACATTTTGTGAGTTTTTCAACCCTCTTATTTCGTTTTAGACTTAAGTAGACTTATCTAGCTTGCTAGTGGCGTCTTCATTGTTTCTTCGAACTTATCACTCAATCTCGAGTGTGGCGTTCAACCATTTGATACCTCTGGTTCCTAACTCTTATAGTTAGCGGGTCAAGGTCCTTTCCACCACCTTTAAGTGTTTTTATAAGAATCAGGTTGGTACTCCATTTTAGTACTGGTTTCTTCTTGACCTTAAAGCCATTCGAGCCATCCGTAAATTCATCTTCAAATAACCTTTAGCCTCTTCACTTAACTGAACCCATTACATACCTTACTTAGCCATCTTGAACCTATTTTGGAAACTAAATACCACACTTAGCCGGATTTAACCCCTTTATTTTAAATCGAGCGATACTTCTCATTTTAACGATCGGGCACATTAACGACTCAACTCATATCACCGAGCCGGATCGCATCATTTGGTATCAGAGCTAGCTAAAATCGAGGAGTACGGACGTTCATGAAGTTGCCGAAGTAAGTCATTTAAAAAAAATTCAAAAAAATTGAAAAAAATCGAAAAAAATTAGAAAAAAAATTCAAAAAAATTTTATTTTGTATTCAAATTTCTCTATTGTAATCAGCATTTTGTATTGAAAAAAAAAGAAGTTACGAAATTAAAAAAAAAAGGAAGTTGTTTGAAAGTATTATAGTTTCTTTTCCCGATCTTCAAAGTACTTTCGACCAAAAACAAACCCATCGCCACGCTTAGCACCACATATTTTCTTTTCAGCCCACCTTTATAACCATTAATCATCAATACCCTTGCAAGCCTTTTGAAGTCGACCCTTAAGCTTGCTTATAAGTCAAAATGATTTTTCTATGAAGTTTGAGGGGTGAATTGAGTGGTAAAAGGCAAGATATTGGTAAGAGCAATAGAGTGAAGAAAAAGCCAATAGTTGGAGCGAAACACGAGTAGTGTGCCATCTATTATTTTCTTTGCAAAAGAACTTGTGAGATTTTTGTGGTGAGGATTATTTTTCTTTCTAATTTATATTTTGTTTTCTAACATTTAGTTGAACCATGTTTCAAGAATTTTCTAAGTTTGAATTGCCACAAGACTTTGAAGACAAAGAAGACTTTCTACATGCTGCCATTGACGAAGCCTTCGACATCAAAAGGAGTTTAATCCTTCAAAATTTAGAGAACGAACCGCAACGTGAAAATCTATTTCATACTCATTGTCGTGTTCGCGATAAAGTGTGTTGCACCGTTATTGATGGTGAGAGTAGCTCAAATGTGGCTAGTACGAGAATGGTGGAAAAACTTGGCTTACTCGTTACCAAGCATCCCCAACCTTATAAGTTGTGGTGGTTTAACGACAAAGGCGAATTTGAAGTTACTCAACAAGTGCGTGTTGCCTTTTCCATCAGTAGATACCAAGACGAAGTTGTTTGCGATGTGGTGCCTATTCAAGCCTGCCATTTGTTGCTAGGAGAACCATGGCAATTGGATCGTAAGGTCACTCGTGATGATCGTACCAATAGGTATTCCTTCAAGCATCAAGGAAGGAAAATCACCTTAGCACTGCTCACACCGGAACAAGTCCATGAGGACCAAACCAAATTGAAAAAATTGGTTGTAAAAGAATGTGAGCGAGAAAAGAATATTGAAAAAGAAATTGAAAGAATGAAAAAGAAGAAGATGATGATGATAATTCAAAAATAAAAGTGAGTGAAAAGGAGAAAGATATTGAAAAGGAAATTGAAAGAAAACAAAAAGAAAACGAAAGTGGAAAAGAAAAAGAGCCTGAAAAGAAATCAAGTGAAAAAGAAAGAGAGTCTGTAAAAGAAACGAGTGAAGAGAGTAATCACGAAAAAGAGAGGAATTCTTTTGTTAACCCCCTTTCGGAATTACCTTGTGATTTTTCTTTGTTTCAGGTTTGCAAGATTCCATCCACGGATTGGTTCTAACTTCATTACCTTTCTATCGAGAGACGTTTTCAATTGATCAAAAAAGGTAAGTTGGAAGATAAAAACGATTGTCACAACTCCAATGGTAAGTAAGGTAAGGAATTTATCACGATCCAACCCAATTGGAATTTGTTGGTTTCGGTTCATAAAAGTGTTCATATTATTAATCTTAATGAAATACCATATAATGCTTTGCCTGGTTGCTCTAAGTTGAATCAATTTGCTGATTTTGATCTGATTAGTGTCTTAGAATTTTCTTCTCATGATTTGTTCCATGTCGGTTCAACTAACCTCGAGTTGCAAGTTGATTTGGTTGCTGATAACATTGCCCCAACCCTATGTCAGCAAAATGTGTTTGTCGTATGTGAAAAAAAGTATTCATGTAAACTGTAATCTATTTGGGTTTGATTGCTATGTGAATTCTTTCCATTAATGTGATGAAAGTTTGTGGATCCCTCTATTTGTTTGAAAGATTTTTGTGAGGAATGATTGTTTGAATATATCGATGTTTAATCCTTATTCGTTTAACAATTGTGAATTGTTACTCAGCAAAAATTTTTCATTGTATTCGAGCATAAGTAATCAAAATCGCGTGTTTAAACCCGGAATTTGTTTTGGTTCGATTTTTAAAAAAAGTAAGCATCTTAAATTTCGTGCAAATAATTTCTATAGTTTTGATACTTGGATTTTGAATAAGGTAATGGCATTGGAAAAATTTGTTTTCAATTTATATTCGTGCCTTAAACAATTTCTGTGGTTGTACATGAAGTTTGAGTTCCATTTGACAAAGGTTAATTCAGCCACGAAGCTTCGACTACATTATACCCCTGAGGAACGAAAGTTTGTGTTGATCGAATGAGGTAAAAATGATCTTTATTGTTCTGCTCATAAAGGTAAGACACTTGAAAGTATTGAAACGTTTCTTTTCTCGTCGGATGGTATTAAAAATCATGTTGAACATTTAATTTTTGTAAAACACTTAAATCGTGTTGTGCTTAGTTATTCCATTTTGCTTGATGCTCATCTATCTATTTTGGTTGTTGATAAAAAGATTCTTGTGTTCGATCTGCGTGACTTTGTTGGCGACCATATGATTAAACGGAAATTGCAATGTCCAACCAAGCCAATTCATGAATCATATGAATCTTTTCAAATACCTGTTTGTGATGATTATATCTATCTTTTGACCTATTACTCACATTCTGGTTATGACTTGTGGAAACAATTTGAGATTTTTGAATGCCTTAGAACATGTCCATTTTTGTTTCGAATATTTCACGAGGCATTGGCATGAAAATTAATTTGTTTGCATGATTGTTAACATGTTGTTTTGAACCTGTCCCACTCGCATACGATTTACTTGTCTTGTTATGCCTACATGTGAATTACAAATTTGTTTGAAACACTTTTTGCTAACTCGTGGGTATTCATTTCAGTTGATTCAATTTCCATTCGTACCATTCGACCGCGGAAAACCGGGTAAAAAGAGCTATGTTCAAGTGAACCAACTCCTCGACTTGAGGACAAGTCGCTTCGAAGAAGGGGGGAATGATACGACCATGCCTCGGACGTGTCCTTGGTTCAGCTCACCTAATTTTAATTCAGGTCACATGAGCTTAATTTAGCTCGTTTGAGCTCGGTTTAATTTCTTTTCAGCTCATTAATTTTATTTGCTGGAATAAATTATTTGAGTTAGTTAAATTAGTTAATTCAGCTCAATAATTGTTAGTGTTTAATTTGTTTAAATCTGGACAAAATTAATTATTTATGTTAAATGTGTCCATGCATGTTTTAATATGTTTTAGTTATTACATAGCATAAATGTGTCTACCTCATTACATCTAATTAATATGTCTTATTGTTGATTTAATATGTTTGAATTCAGCCGAATTTATGAGCAGGTTTATTGTCTAAGTTGCAGCCAAATTTAATTTGTCTTAACTTGATTAATTGGCTGAATTTAATTGCTGCAGGTACATGCATGAAACAACATTATTGGAGCTGATGATTCCTTTCTTTCCATATGACTATTCATGGAGCTCAATGGACAATGAGCTTAATTAAAACTCCAGCTGCTGTGTTGAGCTTCTCCAAGTGGCTATTCGAAGAATTCAATGGACAAGGCTATTAAAATGGAGTCCACTCAGCTGGTGGCTGATCAATTTCATCCTTTCACACTTAGAGGCTATTAGAGTTCATCCATTCACATTATTTGGGTTGTTCGTGCTCCAAAAATCCCATTAAAATGCTGCTGCACGTTCAGCTCCTCAAGGCAGGATTAAAGGAGCTCATTTAAGCACTTGGATGAACATAGACATGGCCAATTAGCTCACAATGTCTTTCAATTAATTTTGGCACCTTCTAGGCATCTAGAAGCTGTCCTTAGACGTCCTCAACAAAGCCAATCAGTTCTCATGCATCCCAATTAATTCCAGCTGCATTTACAAGCTCTAGAAGCTGTCCAAAGATGTTTTCATTGCTGGAGAAGTTTCTTGGAATTTTCTTGAATTTTTCTGGAAATTTCAGCTCATTAAAAGCTGAAATTAGATGACTATTTGGCTAGCCGTTGTTTTGGTTATAAATAGTTGTTTATTTTCATTGTAAAAGAACTTTTGAACCTTTGATTAATGTTTTATACATTTTGTGAGTTTTTCAACCCTCTTATTTCGTTTTAGACTCAAGTAGACTTATCTAGCTTGCTAGTGGCGTCTTCATTGTTTCTTCGAACTTATCACTCAATCTCGAGTGTGGCGTTCAACCATTTGATACCTCTGGTTCCTAACTCTTATAGTTAGCGGGTCAAGGTCCTTTCTACCACCTTTAAGTGTTTTTATAAGAATCGGGTTGGTACTCCATTTTAGTATTGGTTCCTTCTTGACCTTAAAGCCATTCGAGCCATCCGTAAATCCATCTTCAAATAACCTTTAGCCTCTTCACTTAACCGAATCCATTACATACCTTACTTAGCCACCTTGAACCTATTTTGGAAATTAAATACCACACTTAGCCGAATTTAACCACTTTATTTTAAATCGAGCGATACTTCTGATTTTAACGATCGGGCACATTAACGACTCAACTCATATCACCGAGCCGGATCGCATCATACAGGAAGCTGGAGTTGACTTCCAAGAGACCTTAAGTCTTATGGTCAAGCCAACCACTATCAGGATAGTTCTTGCATTAGCTGTGTCCCTCAACTGGTCTCTTAGGCAAATTGATATCAATAATGCGTTTTTAAATGGGGAATTAAGTGAAGACATATACATGTTTCAACCTCCAGGGTTTGAATAAAGTGGGTTAAATGGTGAGCCACTAGTTTGCAAATTGAAGAAGGCTTTATATGGTCTCAAACAAGCCCCTCGTGCGTGGTTTCAGAAGTTAAGAGATTTTTTGGTTGCTATAGGGTTTACGGTCTCCAAGACAGATAACTCTCTCTTCATTCTTTGATCGGGTGCTCAAGTATTGTATGTTCTAGTTTATGTTGATAACATTATAGTCACTGGCAGTGATTCTCAGGCCATTACCAACTTTGCTACTCAACTCAACACTAAGTTTTCATTGAAAGGCTTAGGAAAGTTAAACTACTTTCTTGGCATTGAGGTTCAGTACACATCTGAAGGAATGGTTTTGTCTTAAACAAAGTATGTTCGGGACTTACTTCACAAAGCTTCCATGGATAGGTCGAATGGCCTACCAAAACCAATGGTCACCAATTGTCACCTATCTGCTAGTGACGGCAGTCCAATCGTGGATCAATATCACTACAGAAGCATCGTTGGTGCCCTGCAGTATGTACTGATTACGAGGCCTGATATTGCTTATTCAGTGAACAAGGTGTGCCAGTTCATGCACAATCCTCTAGATGTACACTTCAAAGTAGTAAAACAAATACTACGGTATTTACAAGGGACGATGAGCTATGGTTTAAAGTTCACTCGAGCATCTAAGTTTCTATTGGAAGGTTATTTAGACGCTAGTTGGGGGTTCGATGTTGATGACCGTAGATCCACCTCTAGATTTTGTGTTTTTCTCGGAGGTAATCTAGTTTCTTGGAGCTCCAAAAAGCAACAGGTGGTCTCTCAATCTACAGCAGAGGCAGAATACAAGAGTGTTGCTCACACAGCTGCAGAAATGGTTTGGATAAAATCATTATTAATTGAGTTATGTGTTCCAGTATCGCCTAAAGCTTTGATTTGGTGTGACAGTTTGGCTGCGGTTGCTGTAGCAGGAAACCCTGTTATGCACTCCAAATTTAAACATGTGGAGTTAGATGTATTCTTTGTCCGAGAAAAGGTGGCAGATGGTGTACTTCAGGTTGGCCATGTTCCAGGTTCCTATCAGCTTGCGGATATTTTAACAAAGTCGCTCTCTGCACCCGTGTTCAATAACTTTCGTAGTTAGCTTCGAGTTGTTAACATGAATTAGAAGAAGTTTTAAGACAGTAGATAAGTATGGGGAATATTAGGAAGTAAATGATACAGTTTCTGTTATTAGTTAGCATCAGTTATGGTTAGTTAGGAAAGTAGTTGAGTAACCGTTCTTGAGCTTGCATTAAATACATGTATTCTGTACGTGTTTTGTAGAATGGAAAATAGAATTCTTTCTTTCATGTGTTAGTCGTTATCTTAGCAAAACTATCTATTTCGAGTGTACCAAACTGCCCAGTAAGCAATCACCATAATCTTCCTATCTCTAATATCTGCTTGATTGAAGACCTCTCTGCTAACCAAAGCCTGTAATCTGGTTATTGTGAGGCAAGAAACACCCCAATTTTCAACGAGCCAAATGTTTGCTTAGAGATAGAATAAAATCTCAGCAAATAATCCACCGTTTCTTCAGCTTCCTTGCACAAAGGAGATAGGTTGTCAACATGCAGCTTGCACCTCAATAAATTCCCAAAAGTAGGTAAAAAATTATTAAAAAATCTATACATAGTAATCTTAATTTTTGCTGGAATTTGTAATGTCCATAACTTTGTATAAAACACTATAATTAAGCTAGGCATAGTCGTAGAATGTAATCTCCTATTGTGTAACTCTTCATCAAGAAGCAACTTGTATCCACTCTTGGAAGAATATTCACTCGACCCTTTATAGCGCCACACAAAAGTATCTGGAGGTCTCGTTTGAGCAAGTGGAACAGTAAGAACCTTCTCATCCTAATCGATCTTAAGAATGGATCTAACTCATCATTTAATCCAGGTACACGAATCTGCATTAGTCAATTGTGCCACAATAGTAAATCTAACATTTATATGCTGACACTGAACTCTTTCATTTCTTGGACTAGGAATCCAAGAATTATTCCATATATTGACCTTATCCCCAATACCAATTCGCCAACCAACTCCTATTTCAATTAAACCCCAGCGCTTAAGATACTTCTCCAGGTAAATTAAGAGTAAGTTCTAACCGAGCTAACATAAAATCTATCTGTGGATAATACCTAGCTTTCAAAAATTTAGCCAACAAACTATCTGGATGAGTAATAATACGCCAACATCTTTTGGCTAATAGGGCAATATTAAATTTGGACAAATCACAAAAACCTAATCCTCCCTCTGCTTTCGGCAAACAAAGTGAATGTCATGTAACTCAATGTATAGCTCATCAAGATTTATTTTTCCTTTACCAAAATAAGTTAAGAAAATTTTCTAACTTGCTAAATAACACTTTTGGTAAGAGGAAACACTACATTGCATAGACAGGTATAGCTTGCAAAACTGCCTTAATAAAGACCTCTTTCTCCCCCCAATCGACAAATATCTCATACTCTAGTCTTCTACTTTCTTGTTAAACCGACCCAAGTAATGCACAAAAGCTTGCTTCTTACGTCTACCAACCATCATCGGCAGACCCAAATACTTTTCTGGGCTTGTTGAAACCCTAACTCCTAAAAGGCTATCCACAATCTCCCGCTCAACTGATCCAACATTAGCCCCAAAATGATTCACCTTGCCTCAAACCTCTCAAAGGTAAAAATGATTCACTACTGCAAACATTAACGCCAATCGTATAGGAAACATAGGTCACACACTTCATAACCAAAGCCACACAACTATCACGAAAGCCCAATGTAACATTATCCCTGCTAAAAAATCTCACTCCACCTTATCATATGCTTTACTCATGTCGAGCTTAAACACAAAATTACCCTGCTAGCCAAATCTTTTTATTTTAAGGGAATGCAAAATTTCATACGCAACTAGAACATTATCTACAATATGCCTTCCAGGTATAAAAGCTCATTGAGCCACATCAAGGTAACCTTTCAAAACTCTACTCATTCTGCCCACTATTACTTTAGCAATGATTTTGTACAGAACATTGTACAAGCTAATAGGTCTAAATTACGTCATGTTTCTGGGACTACTGACCTTCAGGATCAAGACAATATGAGTCTTATTTATTTCCTCAATGGCAACCTCCCCATGAAGAACCGCAAGATAGTATTTCGTAGCATCATTGCCTACAATATGCCAATATTTTTTTTGTAAAAAAAAAGCAAGAAAACCATTAATACATGATTCTTTAATAGGTTTCATAGACTTGACTGCAGCCTATACTTCCTCAAGTCTGAAAGGTAGCAACAACTACTTATTTATACCTGGTGAAGCCTTTTTTTGAACATTAGCACAAATCCACGAAGCATCCCTCGCAGGGGAGGCCGTAAAAATTTCAATGAAATAATTTGAGGCAATTTTCAAAACCTCTTCCTCCTCAGATACCCAAATCGCCTCTTCACCCTCAATACCGATAATATTATTGCACTTTTTTCGACCAGTTGCAACTTTATGAAAGAAAGCAATGTTTCTATCACCATTTAAAAGCCAATTGATACGAGTTCTCTGTTGCCAAAATAATTCCGCCTTATCTGCTTCTAATTCAAGCTAAGCTGAATCTTTGACAACTCAGTGAAGATATCATCATTTGGATCTTTTTCATAAAGCTCTTTCATTCTGAGTTGTAGCCTTTTTTTTATTAACCTCTCTATTTCTTTTTATCGTATGGCTCTAATGTCTCAACTTTCTTCCTAACCCAACCAATTTTGAAGGCAACGTGTCTAAAGATGAAGACTAAAATTGGCTTATTGCTTCTTCACAAAACCCCTCCAAACACCAATTAGCATCAAAACGAAAATTATGACAACCCCCTCTCTGCCAACGTCTTCGCCCTTTCATATCTATTACTACTAGACAGTGATCAATAAAAGAATGTCTCCAATGAGCAACTGAATAATTAAGAAACAAACTCTACCATGTTGTATTCGGCACTCCCCTATCAAGCTTCTCCCAAATGTTGTTTGCCACTAATCTACCTCTCTTCCACATGAACCAGCACCTTGTAAACCCTAAATTACTTAGATCACAGTCTTGTAGAGAAGATCTAAAAGCCTTCATATTCCTTTTCACTCGTAACCATGCTCATTTCTTTTTTAAAAAATATACTATCTCATTAAAATACCCAACTACCAACCACGGAATAGATTGATCTTGACCCAACTGGAAAAGTAGATCTTAAGAATTGCTCATTAGGCGTTCCTTAGGATGCCTATAAAACCAGTAAAACGCCATAAAAAACCCTCTTGCTCATCCTGAATGTCAACATCAATATGATACTGCGAATAGCTTTGCAAACTAGATACTGCGAATAGCTTTGCAAACTAACCACACAACTTTGTCTCTAACCCAACGATAATCCTCCTCTAGAACCCACTACTCCCACATTAATTCCATTAGAAAATTCACACTTCCTCCTAACTACTTCCATCATTCTCGCGCTAACTTTTTTTTATAAGAAACACAATTTGGGGACAAATTTCTCTCAGCTTACTCCTGAGACGATTTATAGCATGTGGCTTCCTCAGCCCACGAACATTCCAACTTAAGGTTTTCATTGCGCCTAGCTGGCCTACAATGTAGAAATTGCACCAAGCATTCGTTGTCTTTTTTTCCCCTCAACAAATTGAATAGAACACTCTTTACCATCTGAGCCTAACTCCATAAGCTCAGAACCATTAGACCCATTAACCTTCGACTCATTCTCCCAGTTAGGTACTCATTCATTTGCATTAGCCAATTGGAATCTTATGGACCATACCAGATTTTGATTGCGATTAGGATAGATATTTGTAACATTATCCCCAAAATTACATCCGTTCATATTCCTATCCTTATCCAACCTCTGACTCACCGTTCTATCTGACTCCTGTAACCATCTGCTAACTACCGAAGACCCTTTTTGTAACCGGAGCACACAACGAAATATCCCACCCAAAAAGAATCTTAGCCAGATCTATCCTCACCCTAACTGGGAAAAAACTCTACCCATGCTCAAGCTTCCCATAGAGAAAACAAAATACGCTGAGCTTTTTATACTGAAACCTAACATATAGCATCTAACTAGCCCCTAACACAATCTTCTTTTTACGCTCAATGGAAGTCAAATGTCCAGTCGAACCTTAATCCTCATATACCTCTTTACAACAAACATTGAAATCTTCGTATCATAATCAAGAAAACTGCCCAAAAAATAACGAAATTGATGCGCAATTGCTTTTGACATCAGACCCGAAGGCAGATCGTGAATCTACACCCAAAACTCCACATATAACAATGGCAATGTATTCGGATCCTCCCCTAGTTGAATCTTATGCAATAACAACAAATGATTATTAAAAAACCACAGAGTCCCCTCTAAAACCCAATTCACATCAACTTCATAAAAGAACTGAAACAAAACATGCTTCTCACCTAGATTTGTGATAGAAATACCTTCAATAGGGTACCATAAATCAGCCAATGTGTTTCTCAACGAAGAGAAGTGCACTACACTATCTGTCAAACAACTTCCAACAAAACAAAACTTGAAATCTTTTCTAACTCACTCTCCTCTTGAAACGCCTCCACCTCCTCGTCGACAAGAATCAAATTTTCCAACTCGTCCTCCATGGCCCCCTCCACGAGCCCTAGAAAAAAATCGTGTCAAAAGACAAACGAAAAAATTGCGTGCCAAAACGGCAGACGAAAAAACTACTATGATCTAGATTTATTGTTATGCTACTATTTTTTTAATTGTTTACATATAATGTGATATAATATGATTATTATAGTTAGGTATTTGGAATCAAATACATTTTGCATTGCTTACCCCCCTCAAACATATTACAACATTATTTTATAAAATTTTACATCCTAACAAATTAAATACTATTGCATCTAATTCGCTTTCAATGAAAGTGGCAACATATATTCCAATATTTGAGTAATTAACTTTTGCAAATAGCAAAAAAATAAAAATACTTTTGTAACAATATATAAGGCATACTATTTTTTAAAATGCTTACGATTGTGTTCTTAATGCAAATTGTGTATGCTTTACTAAATAAATCTAAATGTTTGACTTTATATTTCAAATTATAAAATCATCAAAAGATAAGGGAGGAACTTTATATTTCAAATTATAAAATCATCAAAAGATAAGGGAGGAATCCACTTACACGGGTAAAATTAAAGTAATTTTACACTTTTTCGGGTTTTTTTGTACAATTAATATTTTAACAATGTAACCGACATAATTCATATTTCATTTATATAGATTATGCATGTCAAATTTGATGTAAATTAAAAATTTCTATCTATTTGGATCGATATATACAGTACTTTAGATCAATATGATAGTGATATCAAATCAGTTCAAAAAGATGTATACATTACAAATACAATTATATTGATAAATTTAACGATTAAATTGTTAAAACATTAATTGTAAAAAAAATACGAAAGAATATAAAATTACTTTAATTTTATACCGTGTAAATGGATTCCTCCTTTAAGTAGATAGGAAAGAAAGCTCTTGAAATTATTATATTCTCAACTCTTTTCGAATATTTAAGATTACTTAATAACATTTTTGGTTTTTTTTTTCATTTTAATTCTCATGTATGACATATTAAACCATTTTTTTAATTGATTACTAACCTTTCGTTTATGATATATTTTACTATTCTCAAACATTCGTTTTCTAGGTTGTAATTATAGTCAGAACTTTAAAATGAGAATCAAAATGATTTTAGCCATTACATGGTTCTAGGTTTTAAATTTTATATTTATCTTACATTATTAAAATAAAACTAGCAACACTTAATGTTTTCCTTCGTTTTTCTTTTCATCATGTAATTGAAGTCTTGAGGTGAAAATTTTTTAGATAATCTTTACTTATAGATTTAATTTCCTTTTTTTTTGAGAAAAAAATTGAAATGGTAAGCAAGATATTAAGATTATTAAGATTAATCAATTTGTGTATTAGGTATTTGTTTTTCTTAATTGAAAAATTGCTCGACCATTTCATTCTTAAAAAAAAATTGAGATTTTATTCCTTGGTTGATTTTAAGTACTCACTTTTTACTCAACAAAAGAAAAGAAAAACTCAATTTAAAAAAAATACAAAATCTAAACAAGAAGAAAAAAAATTGAGTGTTATTGATTTTATTTTAATAAAATAAGATTAATACAAAATCTAAGAGTTAAAACTATTTGTGTTGATGATCATTTTGGTTCTCATTTTAAAAGTTGTTACAATCATTTGTTTTTCAAGGTTTAGAGTAAACTCAATAACTAATCCTCTGCATTCTGTAAATGTTACTCCATACCCAAGGCGAGGATCGAACTCTCAACAACTGGTTAAGGTAGGAGAGACACTTATCATCTCACCTATCTCCCATGGTTAATACTATATATATTTTAAACATTATATTAACACACATAATATTCATCTGTTAAAATATAAAAGGCAAAAACTATTTTACTGGCTTAATCCAATTTTTATTGGATATGGATTCATTGGATCCTCTTGTTGGGGATTTGTTGGAGTTTAAGTAGAGGTAGCTAATCGTACAAGTGAGACTAAACTCGTTTTTAGACTTTGGATCATCTTCGCCTGTATAACTTGTTCTCCAATTGCCTTTTATCAGTCTGTAGACTTTTTGCTTGTTGGCAACATTAAATTGTGATATCATCAAGAATTTATTACCACGTCAACGAATACATACACTTGATGCTGGCAACTGTTGCTTTCTTTCAGCCTGCATTTTACAAAACTATTCAGAATTATGCTGATGACTTTAGCTCTCATTTTGATGACCCTGTTCTCCTCTTCTGTGGCTTTTGATGACTCCTTGGAAACAATAAGTCCTTAATTTGTCGCTCAGCACTATACTCTGAAGTTGCCTGCAAAGGCCAAAGTCGACAACTGCTTAACACCAATGATCTTAAGGGCCAGTTCTTCATTGTTTTTGAAAAGTATTGTGAAAAAGTGCTTTTGAGAAGTGCTTTTGAAAAGTTTAGTTTAAAATTTGAGTGTTTAGTATTACTGTCAAAAAGTACTTTTGAGAAATAAAATGTCTATTTCAAACATGTTATTATCAAGTAACAAATATGTATTTAAATAATATTTAAATTAGTTAATATTATTATATTTTAGTAATAATATAAAAAAATTATTATAATTTGTTAATATTTTAATATATGAAATATAAATTGTAAATATTTTTAAGCAATAAATATTAATTATTTATAAAATTTAATTAGAATATATGAACTATATTTTAAATATTTAAATATAACCATTAAATATTTGTAACTAGTATTTTAAAAAATATTTTTTTATTTATTTTTAATTAATGATTTTAACACAATTGTAATTAAACACCA
The DNA here is from genome assembly GCF_007990345.1 of Gossypium hirsutum. Lineage (NCBI taxonomy): Eukaryota > Viridiplantae > Streptophyta > Magnoliopsida > Malvales > Malvaceae > Gossypium > Gossypium hirsutum. Next base: position 36,820,610 of record NC_053444.1, read on the forward strand.
AGAAAAAAAATACTATGTTATTGGAGAGGTGAAAAAATATTTAAGCACCAAAAGTCCTTTTCAGAAGTGCTTTGCTTCTTTTCAGAAGTGCTTTTCAAAAGCACTTCTGAAAAGCTAAAAATTTCAGCCAAAAGCAACTTGTTCTTCACCGTTTTTCTTTTAAAAGTGCTTTTAGAGTCAGAAGTGTTTTTTTTAAGCAATGAAGAACTAGGCCTAAGAATAATAATAACAAGAAACAAAGTCAAGGGACATACCCGCGCATTATACGCGAATCTTAAGGTTTGGATTTGGGTTCCACAGCAAACTCTCAAGTTAAACCCAAGGGAGTCTACACTGATAATAGCTGCCTCCTATAACGAATTGCAAAGAAAACGAATCATCATCTAAAGTATTATAATTAACACAACAAATGATACTAAATATTAAGGTATTAGGGATATGTTAAGGCAACAAATCTTACTTGTCAAAGTCCTCAAGGTTCCTTTTTAAAAAAAAAACATAAAACATGTTTCAGAAACTTGAACATTTTACACTGCCAAGTATGGTCAGATATGGTGCCAGTAGCTCAACATCCAGACAGCAGACTTTCACAAAGCTAATTTATTCCTAACTTCCATGTTAATGTTTTTTTACCTCAACTGGGATACCCTTGCATCTCCAACATAGTGATTTAAGTGCCTGTACGGTCTTCTCTCCACCAGCTTTCAGGCGAGATATGATTTTGGCTGTTGAATGTGCAATGGCATCAGGTTGAGCTTGTTTGAAGTCTTCTAATTCAACATCTGTCTGAAGAAGTGGAAGAAATCAATTTTTCTGATGGAACAAGTGCTATCGTAGCACTCAATTATTCCATGGAACTGTCTTTCTATGTTGCAACTTTATAACACAATATGGTTTAGTTACAGAAGAATGTTGCTTAATAACACCAACAAACAATGCATATCAATCAGCAACTTTATTATTCTAGCTAAGAACAGGATACAAGACCAGAACCACAAATGGTCTCGAACACAAGTAATAAAAGTATTCACACGTTAATCAAACAAAATTTAAAAGAGAAAGAGGATGAAAACCACTAAACACGAAAGCCTTCTACAAACCTGATGTCCATGTGCTGTAATTAGCTGAATTTTAGACATCTGCAATTTGTAAAACAAAGACCCATTCATGGAGATTTCATTTTTCTCAGATTCTTCTGATGTTGAATTATCTTTTGAGGACCCTAACCCATTTCTGTGACCATTAATTATGCTAACATCTTCTATTTTGTCTCCCACAACTTTCTCAACCTGATGTTTATCAGAACTACGAGACTGATTGGTAGATATATGCTTCTGAATTTCAGAATGTTCTTCAATGAAGGCTGGCCTTAGAAGGCCTTGAATAGCTAAACCATCCGAAGGTTGCTCCATCCAGTCTATAGGATCATCTGAAGCAACCTATAACAAATAAATAAAGATAAAGTGAGAAAATGTTCACTGGTACAAACCCATGCATCAAAGTTATTTTCTTTAAAACATAGTTGCTACCAAGGGTTCCTTCAAATCAAACTTGACACATGCCAGGAAAGGTTATGTTCGCATAAACATGGATTTAGTTCACTCATCTTCCAAGCAGTGTTCCGCGTTAATTTGCCCTTACTATCAAACATACAGTATCATTACCTCAGTCAACTTGTTGGCGAAGTACATCGGATGGGAGGAATGCATAGTCTCCAATTTTGCCCAGTCTCCTAGTGTCCCATCAGAGTCATCTTGATCATTATCTTCAAGAGCAGAAACCCAATCCTACAAATAAGAAATTAAAAGATGTCTTAGACAGGTTAGAAGAAACATCTTGCATGAAAAGCTAAGTTCATGCACAAGTTAAATTTGAAAGGAGAAGGTCAAACCTCATCATAATCCTCTTCTTCAGCATTCTCATCTTCATCTTCATCTTCATCATCAATATCCTCAATTTCAAAATCAACTTCAGATGCGCCTGATAACTCAAGTTCCTTCATGATTTCTGTAGTATCAAAGCCTATAATGACTTGCTGCATAAATGAACTACGTAAGCTTTCAGGAATGCAACAGGAAAAGGAAAAAGGAACTATTAGTTGACCTTTCCGTATGTGACTGCAACTAAAGGTTATTATTCTTATAAATTATTCCAATTTACTCAAAATGAAGCCCATTCTTCCGATTAGAATGGCGCATTCATTATCATGCCAAATCAATAACATTAATGCCTCATTTGGTTAGTAGTGTAATAAGATGAGGAAAATGCCTATTTATTACAATAGTTAGACTTAAAATAAAAAATAATTAATACAGTTTTAAACTTGAAATTAGAAAAATGAGTAAAAACTCTTGTTAAAAAAAAAAAAAAGCTCTTCAAAATAAGCAAAAGGTTTTTCCTCTTTTTGCTAAGAATAGGTCATGGGAATGGCTAAATATTACCACTTGAATTAGTTTATTACTCAGTCATGTACTAAAATATGAGTAAAAAATTACTCCTACCAAACATATAGTAAATACTCAAGAACTTTTAGTTATTCATGGGTTGCCTTGACAAACAAGACTAATGTCAATATTGAAAAGCAAAAGCTTCAGACAGAATCTAAGCACCATCTTGAGCCATGCATGCAGGCGTTTCAGATTATTGAAGGTCAGCATTGGAAATTTTATCAGAAAGAAAATATTGCATACCAGAAAGTTATTTTCTACAGCAAAACTTTGCAAAATATCTTCATCACTTTTTACTTGAAAGTATACATCTGCAAGGCATCAGAGTACAGCTTCAATTTGATAAAATAAGACTGACAAGCCTAAATCACAGATATGAGAATAGTCAACTTACTTCCATGTCCATCGGTTACATAAGGCAAGTCTGGCCACATTATGCTTTCATGAATTTCATCATTAATCATCCCCGAAAACATAAGTGTAGCTTTAGTATTCACCTGAATATGATTTACTATAGCCAACATTAGCCGCACATACGGGCTAAAAAGTAGGAAGCTATTTTGCTCTGACTATTCATTTTTTTTAAGCTACCCAAAACTGACACCCATGTCAACCATATATTAAAACATGGGTATGACTGTCCAAAGACATATAAAAAGAGAACCTTAGAAAAATCAAACACACCCACCTATATCCAACACTTAAATTTTCTACTATCCGGATAATATAGCATAAAAGTACATATTCCAAATGTTAGCCGATCCCAAAACTCCTCAAAAGGCATCTAATTTGCTTCTCTTAGAGAATAAAATTTTAATTCCCTTAAATGACATGCATCTGAACTCTGAAGTTGATTCTTTGATCAACAATCAAAGCAATATACCTCAATGATGGTCCTACAGGTTTCTGCAGCTGTGAGTGTAGCATCATCGCTATTATTAGAATTCGCCTCACCAATCTCCTCAAACGGATGGTAATCCGACCTTCCATTCTGCTTGGTAGGACCAGATGCAGAACCCAAATGCTCTGCTGTCACTTGATTCTTTTTCTTTATGAGAGCTCTTCTCCAAGGGGAAGCAGTGTTTAGTCTTTGAAATCTATTCCTGCATACAGCTCTTAGTCCTTAACATTCACAACCACTATTCTTAATCTCCATGAGCATTTACACAAAATTGGGAAAAAAATTCACCATCAGCTAATGCGCTATTCTACAATATCGACTAAAAACAATGTGTTACTTAGGACAAGTACTTAATTAGGAAATATATAAATTAAACTTAGTACCGAGTTACGTCGAATCCACCACGGCGAAACGGGCGGCGAGAGGTGACGTGGCAACTAGTAACCTCATCGGAGCTGCAGGTAGGACGGTATTCTACTCAAACAGTACATGCACAACATATGCAAAAAAATTAAGTCGCGGTTTGGCGGCTTAGAAAATGCAAGAAAGTTTAAAAGAAGCAAAAGCTAACATATCGAACCATTGGTGGCAGCTAAGTTCATTGAGTTGGTCTATTAGTCAGGTCTTAATAAGCCATGAATAGCACTAAAAAGGTATATGATTTCGAAAAGGTAGGCAGAGGGGGGAAGAGAGTTACGGTGGAAGGCGGAGGAGCAGAAGTTAGCAGCGGCGGGGAATCGGGCGGCAATAGCTGATTCAAGCATCATCATATTTTAAGATAAAAACTAAAAATTAATTTCTATCCCCGGAAAACCGAGTGCAAAATCTTTGTGAGGCACGAGCGAAGTACGCTTTCCCTTCCAAGAGAGAAGATGAGGTATAAGGGTCGAGTTCCTCCGCCGCAAATAAGAGTTCTGTATTTCCTGCAATCGAACACGTGGAGTAATATAAATGGATGCAAATATTGGTAGGAACAACTAAGAAATAAAAAGTCAAAGCCACATAATATCATAATTCTTTAATATATAATATTTGGATATAAAACTATATCAACTAATAACAAAATCACTTAGAAAATAATTTTGTTAATTAGGGGTGAGCATTCGATCGAACCAAATTAAATCGAATGAAAATATTTTAAGTTAATCGAGTTGACGAATCATATTTTATCATCCTAACTTGATTTGAAATTTTCTCGAATCGAGTCGAGTGAGATGGAATTCGAATCGAATATATTTGTTCGAGTTAAATTTTAAAAAATAATTTTGGGTCCTTATAACCACTGTCACCCACCGTAATTAAATTTGTGCACCGTAATTAAATTTGTTATTAACTTTCATCACCTCATAATTTATTTATTAATTATTTATATACGAGTTAGTTTCTTTGCTTACTTCGTTTTTTCAATTATCTTCTAATTATATATTTTGAAATTAAAAAAATATATTAAATGTAAAAATGTGATTTTTTAATAAATTTATTTTAAAGATAAAATGTGAAATTGATACCAACATAAAATTTTAACACAAATATTTTATGGCATTATTAATTATTTAATTTTAATATAAATATTCAATATGATTAAACAATTCAATAATTTAAATAGTACAAAATGTGAAATTTAATTTAATAATATAAATGGTATATATAAATAAAATTATTATTTAGGTTTAGGGATTTTTTTAGATGATTTTGATTTTTTATTTGGGATAAAGGGTGAGAAGTAAAAGTTTAGGGGGAAATAAATAGTTTTGAGGAGTAAAATTTTGAGAAAAAGTGAACAGGGGGGAAAATTTTTAGAGAGAAAATATTAAAAAAATGGGGGATGGGTTTGGGATAGATGGGGGTGGGAGGGGAGTAAAAGTTTTAGGGGGAAAGTGGGAGGGAGTAAAAATTTTGGGAGAAAATAAAAAGTTTTGAGAGTTTTTTGGAGTACAATTTTGAGGGAAAGTAAATGGGAGAGTAAAATTTTGGAGAGAAAATATTAAAAAAATTGGTGGAAATGGATTTGGGATAGATGGGGGTTGGGATGGGATGGGAGGGGAGTAAAAGTTTTGGGGAAAAAGTGAGAAGGAGTCAAAGTTTTGATGGGAAAGTGAGAATGAGTCAAAGTTTTGGGGAAAAAGTGAGAAGGAGTCAAAGTTTTGATGGGAAAGTGAGAATGAGTCAAAGTTTTGATGGGAAAAGTGAAAAGGTTTGAGGGTTTTAGGTAAAAATGTAAAATATTATAGTTTGATATTCGGTTTATTCGAATTCGAAAGTTCAACTCGATTTGAACTCAAAATTCGAAAAAAAAATTTGACTTGACTTGAATAACTCGATTCGTTTAACTCGAAATTCAAATTTTTGTTCGATTTTTTTAGTCTAATCGAGTTTTGCTCACCCCTATTGTTAATAGCGTTTTCAGGTCGTGGCAGATGTGGGAAATATGTCAAGTTTGGCATGTGTCTGTCGAAACCATTTTTTATTTGTTTTTAAAAAAATGGGAGTCGACTTTGAAAAACGAAAATGGAGTGGCCGCCGATCCTTTATCAAGGTGTGATCAGATCATCTAAAAACAAATTTGGTCTACGAATTAAAACAATGGGTTCGGGAGTCAGTTACGTACGAGGAAGGGTTAGCACCCTCGTAACGCCCAAAATTGGTACCGAATTAATTAGTTAATGTCTTAAAGTCGAATGTCGAAAATTTGAAAAGATTAAAAACGATCCCCCTTTTATTAATGACATATTTTAAAACAATATTTGTATGAATTGGAACATATGTAAAAGGCCTTCTTATCCCGAGGCAACAAAATGTCGTATCCAGTAAGTTAGGATACAACACTTGAATTCTCGAGCATAAGCTAACCTTTAAAAACCTTTATTGAAACTTTGTGTATTTGAAAAGAAAATGTTTGACCATCTTGGTTCAATGAGGAAATCAAAACCCCGTAAGTTGGGGTACAATTTCTCGAAGTTCCAAAGACGGTATACAAGTTTGCCTTTATTTAAAAAAAAACCTCGTCTCGAGATATCAAAATGTCATATCCAATGAGTTAGGACACAACGTTTCGAATTCTCGAGAGAAGCTTTGATTTGAAATTTTTTTGTTTGGATTGAAAAAGGGATACTAGGTTACTTAAATTCAACGAGGAAAATTGAAGCCCAGTAAGTTTGGGCACAATTTTCTCGAAAATCTTAGATACCGAGTATTGCATTATTTTGAAAACCCTTGAATAAAAAGATTTCAATACTTTAATTAAACGTGATCTTTTCAAAAAAAAAAGATGGAAAGATAATGTAACACGAAATGAAAATTTGTAAGCTAAAATGTACACTAATGAATACAAATAATCAATCAGTGCAAATAAGCAATACACACTACACCAGAATAGGCTTTTAGCGGCACTTTTAACGGCGTTTGGAACAAAAACGCCACAAAAAATCGAGCATTAGCGGCGATTTAGCCAAAGCGCCGCTAAAGGTAGACCATCAGCGGCGATTTCTAAGAAGCGCCGCTAAAAATAGGAATTAGCGGCGTTTTATATAAAGCGCTACAAAACCTAAGACCAACGACGTCGTTTTTTGCAATTTTTAAACCTTTAGCGGTGTTTTTATTTGAGCGCCACTAATGCTCGGATCTTTAGCGGCGTTTTTATGTGAGCGCCGCTAATCCTATGGCCGTTAGCGGCGTTTTTGTCTAAGCGCCGCTAATGCTCGGATCTTTAGTGGCGTATTTATCTGAGCGCCACTAATTCTCTGGCCTTTAGCGGCGTTTATATCTAAGCGCTGCTAATGCATTTACCTTTAGCGGCGTTTTTGCCGAAGCGCCGCTAATAGTAACAAAAATCTTATAAGTTGAAATAATTAATATTTTGTTCTATTTATTATATAGTGGTACAATTTACATTTAAATTATAATTAACAAATAATATTGATTAATACAAAAAGTTTTTATTAAAGAGAAGTCGTATATATATCAGCTAACTATTTATTACTAATTTTCAATCACAGTTGATTTAAACTACTTTACGAGAGAAAATATATTAAATTATGAATAAAATAAAATATAATAAAACTTAAATTTTTGTATTGTAAAGAATAAATTAAAAATAGAATTAACTTTTATAAGAGTAATAAATTTTGGTAGTACTGTTTGACTAAATAAATCAAAGGAATTATAAAACACCAATTTATACAAAATATATTTTAACAATTAATTATTGTTTAATCGATTTTGACTATATTTTATGATTATATATATTAAAGATTTAGGGAATTTTTTTATGGACGGTATTTTAAGGAGTACGGGGTATAGATTTAAGGTTTGGGATTTAAGGTTAATTTAGGGGTTCGAGGTTTAGGGGTTTAGGGTTTAGGATTTCAACGGTCATGTTAGGGTTTAATTTAGATTAATATTAGTTTTTGATTATTTTTTATGGTAAATATATATGTTCTTATTTATTTGTAAAATATAGATCCAGAATAAATTTAATATATTGAATATTAATATAATAGGTAGATCATCATGATGGATTTATGCATGTCGATTGATTGGTTAATTTATAATTTGAGACTTGTTAAATGATGCAATTAATTATCTTGAATATTTAAAAACATTTAACCCTAACCATTTGATTTTTTGATATATATGGCTATAGCAATAGCAGATGCAAAAATATCGATACTTAAGTTCAAAAATGATAAAAACTTATATTTAGATCGATCCATACGAAAATTATTGTCATAAAGATAATTTGCTAGCATTTTTCAACTTTGTACAACATTTTTAACTATATATATATAACTTGTTGTTTAATAGATTTTCACTATATTTTGTGATTATTAAAGAATATTAATTTAGGGAATTTTTTGGGTTTGGTCGGGGGGTTTAGACGGTCATGATAGGGTTTCTTAATAAGAGGTTAATATTAGATTGATTAATTTTTACGTTAAATATATATATGTTATTATATATTTGTAAAATAAATCCAGATCAATAAATTTAATATATTGAAGTTTAGTATAGTTTATATTATAATTAATATCTATAATAGCCTTTAGCGGCGTTTTAGTCAAAAACGCCACAAATATTGCAATATACGACGTCATTACGTGTTAGGGAATCAGTTTCTATTGTGGCGTTTTATAGGGAAGCGCCGCTAATATTCTTGAAACTCTGTCAGAACGTCGTCGTTTCAGTTGAATGATGTACTCTATTAGTGGCGTTTTTCGGGAAAACGCCGCAAAGATGTCTACAATTTTGTGAAAACGTCACCGTTTCTTTGTGTAATTGAAAATTTAGTGGTGTTTTTTCCCCTAGTGCCGTAAAAGGACATGCAATAGCGGCGTTTTTACGTAAAAACGCCGCAAATGTGACTTAAAATTAATTTAAACAGCGCCGTTTCTTTAAAGGCTATTTAACCCGTGTCCTCATCCTTTATGAACTTACTATCGAAAAAAATGCATTTTCTATACCAAATTTTATAAAAAAAATTGTTTTTTATATAAAGAGACAAAATTTGTTGTACCAAGTTTATTATAACAAATTTCATCCATTTGTTAAGAGGACATTCGAAGCTTCATACGAAAATTTGTCATAAAGATAATATTGCTACCTTATTTCAACTTTATACAACATTTTTAACTATATATATAAGTTGTTGTTTAATAGATTTTCACTATATTTTTTTTATTATTAAAGAATATTTAGGGAATATTTTGGTCGATGCATGGTATTTTAAGGAGTACGGGCCGGTATATATGAATTTAAGGTTTGGTATTTATGGTTTAGGAGTTAGGGGCTGGGTTATGCTTTAGGGGTTACAGACATGAATTTAGGGGTTAGGGATAGGGTTAATTAGGGTTTAGGGGGATTTAAGGGTTAGAGAGGTTTTAAGGGTTTGGCCGGGGTTTAGGGTTTCTTAAGAGGTTAATATTAGATTGATTAATTTTGGAGGTAAATATATATGTTCTTATATATTTGTAAAATATAGATCCAGAATAAATTTAATATTAAGATAAGTTTTGAGTATAATAGGTAGATGATCACTTTATGCATGTAGCTACATAAATTGAATGGTTAATATGAAGATTACTAGGTTAATTTATAATTTGAGACTTGTTAAATGATACAATATAACTAATAATAGTTATATAATAGTAATTATTTATTTGTTAAAAAAATTGGTAATTAATTATTTAAAAGTAATGCTTTTAAAAATGTGAGAGTTTTAGCGGCGTTTCTATATAAAAACGCCGCAAAAGGTATCCTTTACCGGCGTTTTAGTCAAAAATGCCACCAATATTGCAATATACGACGTCGTTCCGTGTTAGGGAAGCGCCGCAAAACTTACATAACTTTACTTAAACGGCGCCGTTTCTTCAGAGGACAAATTAACTTACATCTGTGTCGTCCTCCAATTACAGCAAGAGGTAAATTGCAGAGAAATTAGGAGAGAAATTTTCTAAGTGTCGAAAGGGGAGAAAACTTTTCACGAAAAATACAAAGGAAAGAAAGGTGGTCGGAGTCGATCTTGAAACAAGGTGGGCACAGTTGCGAGATTTGTCGATTGAATAGGTAAGCCGTTTCTGTTCTTTTTCGAATAAATTTTTTGGGTTTTAGGTCAGTCTAAGTTATTTGGGGTTTTAGGGTTTTGATTAAACAACATAATTTGTGGGGAATCATTAGATGATGGGAAAAAAAAATTTAGGTTTTTAACAATGAAACAGACTGTTTCAACTTTCTCAATTCCTCAACATTATCATAAAAATACAAGTGTAAATTTCCTAGTCATACTTGTTGTCTCTCGTCTTGTAACTGTGTTTGAATTTTCCACAATTTTACTCATGTCTTCACCATCCCTTCTTTTTCTTTTAGAAACGAAACTATTAGGTTGTCTGAGAACCTCAACACACAAAAAAGTAAGTCAATAAACTAAGGTCTTCAATTGAAAACCTTGTAGCAAGTGAGGACATAACATTGTTTATGAAAGATGGCTTATAGCCTGTGATGATGATGTCGTCAACATAGACAAGTAGGTACACTATTGCTTGAGGTTGAATGAATATGAATAGAGATAGGTCAGATCTGATTTCACAAAACCACGATTGTAGATAGTTGTGAGTTAAGCCAGTGGCGTATGTTTCGGTCCATAAATAGCTTTGCATAACTTGCAAATATGATAAATGTGAGGTTAAGACATATATACCTCTTTTTTTTAGCTGTCTTGCAAGAAGGCATTGTTGGCGCTGAGTTTACGTAATACCCAGTTGTGTTGAATTAACTACTGAATTGAATATTGCATGAAAATCCTCTCTAGGTCACTGAGTGAACCCTTTTGCAACAAGATGAGCCTTAGATCAATTGATGAGTTCATCTACTTTTTTTTCTTTTTCTAAACAATCATTTTTTCCGCACAATATTCTTCATAGGGTCATTAGAAACTAATCCCCAAGTCTAGTTCTGTTGCAATGCATCAAACTCAACTTTCATTGCATTTTGTCACTTACAGTGTCTGTTGGCTTGGGCAAAGGCTTGGGGAGTGTTGTTTGGATGAAGAAGAGCCATGAGATAAAAAAAATGTCTTGTGAATGTTATTTTGGGAACAGGTTATCATTCGATTTAATGGATTGGCTGACGGATTTGGTTCAATAGGAGATGTTAGTGTTAGTTGTGGTGGTTCTAGTATAGTTAGTAGAGGGTGAGGTAGATGTTAGCTAAGGGCTATTATTGGAGTCGGAAGAGTTGGGTTTTGAGAGGTATTGTTAGGGACATTGGTGGTGGATTGATTCTGTCATGGCATTCGACGAATAAATAATAATTTAGAAGAAAATGTGATTTCTCCAGCATGATTTGGTTAGGTTAGGTTTCAACATATATTCATATATATGTTCAATTTTAAACCTCTAATATCATCTAATTCACTGTCATGTACCTTTATACAATAGCAAGCTGATCAGTTTTACAATGGCAGGTTATAAGCTGATAAATAATGTAATAGTTTTTATATGTGCTGGTTTGCACATTGATGCACTTAGGCTTATTTAAAAGAAACAATGTATGTGATATGGCTTTAAATCATTTATGCATTTAGGTTTTTTTAGTTTTTTTAGTTTAGCTAACTTTGTGAGTATAAACTCCTGTTTTTTTAGTTTTTTGGCTTTAATTACTTCTGTTTTTTCTGTACTAATGTATTTCTGTCTTTTTTTTTCCAAGATTTGCTTCGGAATTGAGGAAATTTAAGGTATTTATTCCTATGTTTCTCTATTTAGGTTTCTTATAAAAAAAAGTCAAATTGTTAAATTTTTTTTGTTATATTTTAGTTGTATAGTTTAATTATTATTTTTCATTTTTAGATGGGAGTTTTAATTACCATTTTAGCTAAATTTGCATTTGACTTTGCAGCTTATTACATTATTTGATGTTTAAATTTTCTGCTTAAGATATTCGGCAAAGGCAATTGTTTTAAACTATTAAAATTCAGAATACAACTCTTAAACAACTTTATATATTTGAGTAATTGAATAAATTATGGGCGAATCGTTTAATCGGTTTAGCGTTTATAAATCATCGATTTCCGATATTATGTGTTGCAATTATAAATTTTACTTCAAATTAATGATTAATTATCGATCTTAACTTACATAATGGTTTTATGTTAATGATTAATAATCTTTTACATACAAATAAATTTGTATATTTATTTATATTTTCTATTAAAATAAAAATATACTTTTTCGAAATATATTTATTTTGTAATGGCAATTCAAAGTATTATTTCTTTAATAACAAAAATTGTTTTCATAAATATAAACAAATTAATTATATCTTGTAATTCGAAGTCAATGTTTTTTTTCACTGACATAATTTGTTGTTTGAATTAATAAAAGCTACAAAATATACATCATATCGTATCGATCTTTGAATTATCCGGAGATTAAAGCTACAAAATTATATTTTAAATGAAATGTATTCAAAGTTATATTTTAAAACATCTTTGATATATATATTTATATACAGTTTTAATATATTTATTAAAATTTTATTGATATTTTGAAAAATTTATCAATCATATCATAATTTACATACATAACACATAGCCTACATGACTTATATAATACACAACTTAAATAATTTAAATAACTTACATAATACATAACTTACATTCATAACTTACACAAACTTATATGTTACCTTACATAATACATAACTTATATAAAATTTTTATATAAACTTACATAATACATTACTTACATATTAACTTACATAAGTTATCTACAAGCTTATATTTAAACTTGCATAACTTACATAATAACATAACAACTTACATTATACATAGCATACATAACTTACATATTATAGAACTTACATAACTTAAATATCTTACACAACTTACATAACCTACATAATACATAACTTACATAACTTACAACTTACATAACATACATTAATTTGATAACTTACGTAAGTTACATAACTTACATAATACATAAAAATATATCATATCACAAATTTCTGAAATTCATTTATGGTTATGACTGGCGTTTTAACTTACCCGTGCAAATTATTGTGAACATCAGAATTCAAGAATTAAGAAATGGACCGGTCTTGGATGAATTTGTCAAGGGTTAGCAATGGTTATCGAAATGGAGTACAGTATTTTCTAAATTTTGCATTTCAATATACAAGCCAAGAGAACATGATTCTTTGCCCGTGTAAGAAGTGTGTCAACATAAACTGGCATTATCGTGAGGTTGTATATGAGCATCTAATTGTTGATGGGTTTGTTCGGGGTTATAAACAATGGTTATTTCATGGAGAATGCCCGCCTAGTACTTCCTCTTTAACGATGGATGTATCTTACTCTGGTAATGCTTACTATCAGTCTGATAGAGGGGATGACATGGAAGGTATGTTGTGGGATGCATTTAATATGCATAATCATGGTGTCCAGTCGTTCCCAGCGTACTTTGTGGCTTATGATGATTGTAATATTGGGAGAAATACTTTTACCGAACCGGGAAGTAGTGTACCTCATGAAGAGCCGAATGAAGAAGCGGCGAAGTTCTATGCGCTACTTAATGACATGAACGAAGAACTGTATGAGGGATCAAAATTTTTAAAAATGTCTTTCTGTGTTAGTCTTTTTCAATTAAAATGTTTGGGAGGGTGGACCGGGAACTCTTTGACAATGCTGTTGGAGTTCTTGAGAGAAATGTTTCCTTTTGCAAAAATCCCTCAGTCATGCAAATATATGAAGAAAATGATAAAAGATTTAGGCCTTGGGTACAACAAAATCCATAGTTGCCCAAATGACTGCATGTTGTATTGGGGAAATTGGAGAAATCAACAGTGTTGTCATGTATGCGGCCACTCCCGTTGGATAAGTAAAAACACAGAAGGTGGGAACGACGATGAAAATGTTGCACAACCAAGACAGAAGCCGGTCAAGATTTTACGATATTTTCCGCTGATACCAAGGCTTCAAAGGCTTTTCATGTCGTCGAAGATAGCGGAGTCTTTGACGTGGCACCATGACGGACGAACCGATGATGGGAAGATGAGGCATCCGACAGATTCTTTAGCTTGGAAATCATTTGACAATAAATTTCCAAAATTTGCAAGCGATCCTAAGAGTGTGAGGCTTGGGCTAGCATCTGATGGATTTAATCATTTCAAGATCATGAGTACTGCGTACAGTACTTAGCCAGTAGTGCTTGTTCCTTACAATCTGCCTCCGTGGATTTGCATGAAGTAATCTTCCCTTATTTTATCTATGATTATCCCTGGGGAGAAAGGGCCTGGGAATGATATCGACATTTATTTACATCCACTTATTGAAGAGTTAAAACAATTATGGGCTGGTGTCGAGACATACGATGTGCTGAGAAAAGAGAACTTTAATTTACGTGCAGCTTTGATGTGGACCATTAATGACTTTCCCGCTTATGCCAATTTATCCGGTTGGAGTACCAAGGGTCGTTACGCGTGTCCTTGTTGTGCTGCACAAACATGTTCGCAATGGTTGTACAATGGGAAGAAGTTCTCTTACATGGGCCATCGTCGGTGGTTACTAGAAAGTCATAGATTTAGATTTTAGAGTTCTGTATTTGACGGCACTGAAGAGTTCAGAGAAGCTCATTCGCAGACCAGTGGCTCTGAAATCTTGTTCATGTTGGAAGATATGAATTTCATTTATGGGAAGATGAACCAACCGGCAAACATGCAAAGAAACAGAAGATCAAATGATAAACCTGATGATGACTCCGACGAAGAGGACGATCCTAATGAGGCGAAATTATGGAAAAAAAGAAGTATTTTTTTTCAATTGCCTTATTGAGAGCATCACCTTTTATGACACAATCTTGATGTTATGCACATTGAGAAAAATGTCTGCGAGAACATTGTGGGTACAATTTTGAATGTCGACAAAAAATCAAAAGACAATCTTCAGAGTTGACTTGATTTAGTCCAAATGGGAATTCGGCCTGACCTTCATCCCAATCCACTTCCAAATGGGAAATATCGGTTGCCGCCTTCTATTTTCTCAATGTCCAAGACGGAGAAAGAACTATTTTGCATGGTGCTGAAGGATATAAAGGTTCCAGATGCGTATGCATCAAATATATCTCGATGTGTTAGTGTTAAAGATCGAAGATTATATTCGCTGAAATCACATGACTATCACATCTTAATGCAAGATTTACTGCCCGTTGCTCTACAATATTGTATGTCCAAGAAGGTGACGTCTTGTATAATTGAACTATCCAATATAATGAAATCCATTTGTGGCAAAGTTTTGGATGTTCAAGAACTTCAGAAAGTACAGGATCGAGCCGTTTTGACTTTATGAAACATGGAGAAAATCTTTCCACCTTCCTTCTTCACCATTATGGTTCACTTGATAATCCATCTCCCGCACGAAGCAATTCTTGGCGGACCCGTTTTCTATCGATGGATGTATCCAATAGAAATGTGTTAATTAAAATTTTTAAAATTTTCCTTCATTCACCTCTATGCCTTTAGTTACAACTTTTGATAATGTTGTATATTGTGTTTAGGTTCCTATCCAAATTAAAGTCTTACTGCCGTAACAAGTGATATCCAGAAGGACCGATTGCTGAAGGCTACTTGGTAGAGGAATGTATGACCTTCTGCTCAAGATATTTGGAAGATGTTGAAACAAGGTTGAACAGACCAAATAGGAATGCCGGACTCACGGACCATAACTTAGTCGATACTTATTTGTTCCAAGGTTTTGGAGAACCAATCGGCAATGTTGAAATTGCAGAATTAGATCATTTATCGTGGGTACAAGCACATCGATATGTTCTGTTTCACCACGAATCATTGGAACCTTTACGGAAGTAAGTTCTAAAAATTTGATAAATATTTATCAAACTAATAATTGTTTATCTTCTAACAAAGTGAACATTTTTTTAACACAGTAAGTACAAACAAATATTGAGATCTCGTTCGCGCTTCCGAAGAACACAACATCAGGATATCAATAAGTTGTTTACAGAATCTTTTTATGATTGGTTAAGCCAAACGGTATGCAGTTGGAGCTTCCGCTTACAAATAATAATGTTTTTTCATAACATTTTTAATTACTCAGTTTACTTTCCATTCAATAGGTTTGGAGTGGGAAGAACGTAGACGACGAAGTTAAATGGCTCTCCCAAGGTCCAAATCGAGTGGTTAAAAGATATAGTGCGTTCCTCATCAATGGATTCAGATTTCATACAAAATATCGCGAGAGGTTGAGGAGAACGCAGAATTGTGGAATAGTTGTTAATTCTGCAATTACAAGTTATGTTAGTGCTAGGGACAATAATCCTGTCGAGGGAAATGTGGAATATTTCGGACATCTTACTGATTGAGTTGGATTACTACGGCAAATGGAAAGTTGTCTTATTTCCAGGTGATTGGGCCGATGTTAATACAGCTCGTGGAATCAAGCAAGATCAATTTGGTTTTACAATGGTGAACTTTGACCGATTGATTCACACAGGACAACAACTGATAGATGAGTCGTATGTATTCTCATCTCAAGTCAAACAAGTTTTTTACTCAAAAGATCCAACTGATGAGGGTTGGTACGTTGTACTCTGTAACATCCCTAGATACTTGTTTGACATGGGCAGTGGAAGTAGAGATAACATCAACGACAGATCAGAAACTTTGTCATTTCCAGAACAAAACTTAAACGATAATATCCCTAGTACTAGTGCACAATTTCAATGGGTTCGTCAGGATACGGATGAAAATATTTATGAATAATGATGTAGTAAGATTTTACGATTGTTTAATTATATGTAATATCATCATTTAAATCTTGGTCTTATTATATCATATCAACTGTTTTATATGTGTTGTTATTGTTGTAATTAGTTATTAAGTTTTCAACTATTTTATGTGTATTACAGATAAAATGCCTAGAAGAAAAATTCTAAGGGGAAGCATTGTTCAAAATGATCCAAACTCGACAGAAACAAATAGTACTGAACAACAGACAACAATTGGATCTTCGAATGTTCCGATTACAATTGAGGATCCTACAGAAGTTCAAAGTAATTTTACATTTAATTTACATGCGTGTTAACTTATAGTTGATTTATTTTTCAAATTCTTATATTATAATATACCATTTGTAGCTGAAAATGGTGGGACGTGCAGAGGTCGAGGACGTACGCTACTTAGAGAGTTATACGAGTTAGATCCAGTCGAGCATGTCAAGGTATGCATAAACAGTTTTGGTCAGCCTGTTGGATCAGAAGCTCGACTTTTAGCAGGATACATGGGCATTTTAGCACGAAATGCGAATATGTTGCCTATCAACTACGAGTCATGGCGTGAAATGCCCGATAGCAACAAAAACCAAGCCCTCGATAATATTAAGGTAACAAAATGTTAATGTCATCTGTAATGCTTGGGAAATAGTTTCATTTATATTTACTTTATTAACTTGTGTTTTTTGTAGGCGAGGTTTGCTTTAGAGGTCTCGGATGCTTATGTAAAGAAGGCATTGGGAAAAAGATGGAGAGACAATAAAAGTACTTTGAAGAAAAATTATTATAAGACAAAAACAACCCTCGATGAGAAATTGCAAAATGTTCCGCCGGGTATGTTGAGGTACCAATAGGAAGATGCGGTTAGATTTTGGCATTCGAAGAAAGGCGAGGTACGACGTACTTCCAAAATATTGTAATTATTTTGGTTTATACTATTTACTATTTACGTTCTAAAAATTTTATAACGTAGGATCGTGAACGAGTTGGAAAAAGCAGCTGGCAGCAACAAAAATTCACTCACACAGCCGGGTTGAGAAGTTTTGCATGTGTAGCTGAGGCGGAGGTATTTTTAATTTTTTAATATTCTCAAATATGTATAACTTTCTATTAAATAATATTTTTACTACTATATTGTAGGAACGGGCGTCCGGTCAAAAAGTTGGACGCCTTCAACTTTTTGAAATTACACATAAGAAGAAAGATGGATCTGCTATGACTCTTGAAGCTGGTGAAATTATGGTACGTTTACTTAATACGATTTGACTTGTTTTAGTTATTTATAGTGTTTCTTTTCTAATGGTTTAATTTATTGCTTTTAATGCGACTATTGTTATATTGCATTTTTCTTTTTTAATATATATTGCGTTCCTAACTATGTGATTTATTTATTAGGAAAAACTAAAGGATAAAAAGATGGAGTACGAAGCGATTGCTTCTAGTGATAGTTCTATTCATCTTGAAGACATTGACAACCGGATTATTACTGAAGTTTTGGGTCCAGAAAGGTATGGTCACGTTCGATTTCAAGGATCTTTTATCAGCCCAACCCAATATTTTGGAACCAGCTCGCACCAATACATGGCTTCGGGGAGTCAATCTCAAGCTGAAGTTCAAAGGTTAAAAGACCAGATGCCTCAGATGCAAGTGACCACATTTGAGGTTAAAAGGAAATATGAAGAACTTCAGCAACAACTTAAAACAGAGGCGGTAGCGAGGGAAGCAGAGGTTGCAGTGAGAGAAGTAGAGGCTGCAGCGAGAGAAGCAGCGAGAGAAGTAGATGTTCAAAAGAAATATGAAGAACTACAACTGCGACTTCAAGCAGATGCGGCATCGAGAGAAGCAGAGCAGAGCAAAAAGTACGACGAACTTCAACAGCAACTTCAGATTATGATGAAGATGTTTCAGCAGTCGCAACTTCCGCCGTCATAATGTATGTTGCATAAATATTTTTATCATTTTAACTTTTAACGTTTTTGTAAAGAAAAGTATGAATTCACTTTTATTTATTGATATTAATATTATTTTAGTCATTTAATTTGAAATATTATATAAATTTATTGTTTTTGGTTAGTTTAGATCTAGTTGCTTTTAATTTGTTGTTGCAGGAGGGCTGAAAAAAACAGAAAATTTTATTTTAAAAAAATCTCAAAATTAGTGGCGTTTTTTAAAAAAGCGCCGCTAAAAGTTATATCATATAGTGGCGTTTTTGAAATAAGCACCGCTAAAGCACACTACTTTTAGCGGCGTTTGTAGATGAAGCGCTGCTAAAGAACAGTACTTTTAGCGGCGTTTTCTACCAAGCGCCGCTATAGAACATTACTTTTAGCGGCGTTTTTTTCCCAAGCGCCGCTAAAGATCATGTTATTTAGTGGCGTTTTTGCACAAGTGCCGCTAAAGAACATGATCTTTAGCGGCGTTTTTTTCGCAAGCTCCGCTAAAGAACATGATCTTTAGCGGCGTTTTTTTCTAAGCGCCGCTAAAGAACATGATCTTTAGCGGCGTTTTTTTCTGTAAGCGCCGCAAAAGTTAGCGACGTTATCTTTAGCGGCATTTTTTGCGGCGCTTCCTCAAGCGCCGCTAAAGGCCTAAAAAAACGCCGCTAAAAACCTGTTCTGGTGTAGTGACAGTGTACATGATAACAATAATCTCACATCATATATTACGCAAATACTAACGTTAACAATCAAAAGCTAAATGAATTAAAAGTCAATTTTAAAAGAAATACCAAACAAATTAACACAAATAACATGTAACAAGTTTTTAAAATAGCTAAAAAAACAAATAACATGAAAGAAGGGAAATTATAATCAATAAATTATACATCAAAATAAATTTAAAATAAATAATATATACATATATGAAAGTTTGAAATAAATCAAAAATAGAGTTAAAAATAAATACTACGTAAAATAATAGTATCTAAATAAATTTTAAAATAAATATTATATAAAAAGAAAATCAAAATACATAAAATAATATATATTAATTTAAATAAGTAATACATATGGAATCAAAAACTTCATATAAATAATAGTATATAGTAATATATATATAAATAGGTAAATGAAAATATAACCAAATATAATAATATCAATAATAATAAGAGTAATAATAATAAATTAATTAATAGCAAAAATAACAAACATGACAAAATTGAAATTAAAATAGAAATTTAGGGGCAAATCTGAAATAAATAAAAGGATATGGACCACATTGAATGTGCGAATAACAGGGAGGGCCCAAAAGGGAAATTAATCCCTACTAGAGGTGCTCATGGGTCGGGCGGTCCGGCTCGGCCCGACGGCCCGCCCGAAATTTGGGAGGGCTTGGGTAAAAATATAGGCCCGAAATACGGGCTCGGGCATAAAAAGAAGCCCGTTAGAAAACGGGCCGGGCCTCGGGCAAAATTTTTTTGGCCCGGGCCCGGCCCGGCCCGGATATAAATAATATATATATTTTTAATTTATTATTACATTTACATTTTACATTTCCCATTTCCCCTCCACTCCACCTCCACTCCACGACACTAGGTGGCGTTGTTGTTCTCTTCACTTCGATTCTTCTGCAACTTCCGACCCAAACCCTTCAAATCAACAAGTTCAAGGTAACATGCTTCGATTCTTCTTCACTTTAGTTTTCATTTCAATTGAAATTTTCGAGCTTTACATTTTAATCATGTACTTAAGAGAAGGCTCCTCTTTATTGCTGAGTTTAGTGACGGTGACATGCTTCGATTTTTAATATACTGTTGCCATGTTGTCTTTCAACTTTAAGTCATTTGCTAAAGCTTTTCTGTAAAAATTGGGCTCACCGGAAGTATGAAACTCAGCTTTGGACTTAGATTATTATTCCATTCAGTAGCCTCAAAAGACAAAATGGACGTAGCTACTTACATAATAAGCAGGCCTTTGACCTTCCATTTCTTGATAAAATCTTTTCTGGGTGTGGCCTTCACTTCTTCTGACTTCTGAGCTGCCTTCACTTAACTTCAGTTGATTTAATAGGCTTTTCTGCTTTTCTTTTCTTTTCTTATTTATGCCATTATTAACTTACTACCATTGAATATTGATGCCTTGTTTTCACTTGTTATTTTTCCTTTGGATCAACAAACTGATGATCATAGTAGTAGACGTGGAGTTCAAATCTGTGATTTCGTACATGTTCTTTTTATTGAGATCTCAACACATGTCTCAGTTCCTTTGAGCTGTCAAAAAATTACAAAATATGTGGCTCAAACCAACACTTCCAAAAAAGAAAGAGACACTGTTTTAAATTCTCTTATTACGTACAAGACTTATACCAAACATAAGGAGCTTATCTACATTTATATCCATATGTTCTTTCTTCTTGTATGAAAATAAACCAAACAAGTTTTAATGAACATAAGAGAAATAGGACTTTGATAAGGAAATGATTTTGATACGTCTAAGAACATGTTCACTAGTGGTCCAAAAAAACAAACAACCAACCCTCTGTAGCAGTCATGACAATCCCAGTACCAGCTCTTTGAAAAATCGAGTCTTTTATTGCAGCAAAGGTCGTTTAACTGGCATTCACATGGGTCTAATTTTGTCTTGTCTCCTATCCTATGGAACACCAATCCGACAGTAGGAGAAATGAGAGCTACATTATATCTTCTAGGGGCGTAGATGCTATTCATAATTTCCCATTGTATTTTGTACATGTTATTCATAATTTTAATCTCATCTTTTTTGTTTTTTCTTTTTTTTTAATTGCAGAAACAAGCTATTGAAGCAGAAAAACAGCAGGCCCAGTCAGGTTGCTATCACTTAGAGGTTGCTATCACACCCTTTCCTTCGAAACAATCAAACTCAGATCTTTTCGTAAATTGCTATCACTTAGAGGTTGCTATCACACCCTTTCCTTCGAAACAATCAAACTCAGATCTTTTCGTAAATGATGTGTGTTTTTTTAGTATTACTTAAAGACATGTGACAAGTTTGATCTTGTATCACAAGGCTAGCATAGTTAAATAACTAGTTTATTATCTCGTGCAATATATGAGTTCGGTATTATACTATTATGTAATATGTATTTATTTTTATATGAAAATGGTCAAATATCATTTTATCCCTCTATTATGCTTACAAGTTACAACTAAACTTTAATCTTTATATCCTTTTACCAAAATGATTAAATTTTAGTTTCTATACTTTATTTTTTAACATAAATTGGTGCTTATATTTTTATATTAACTAAATAACTAATATTGTTAATTTTTTTTATTAAAACAATAATTTTTAATGTAATATACTGTTTTAATATACTATTATAAATATACCTTTTTAATATATTGTTTTAATATACTGTTATATATATACTGTTTTAATATAATGTTTTAACTTTTAATATACTATTATAAATATACATTTAATTTGTAACACATTAAATGTTGATGTCTTAATGTATTACAGTGTTACTTGTCAAACATTAAAAATATTTAAATCTAAAATAATTACTTACCGTTTTTAATAAAATACTAGAAAACTATGTCTTTAATTGCCCAAAATATTTAAATCTAAAATAATTACTTACCGTTTTTAATAAAATACTAGAAAATTATGTCTTTAATTGCCCAAAATGAAATTTAAAATCCAATATTTTTATGATTAGATGTCGTAAATCGTAATTTACCCACAAATGTAGTGTCATTTTGAAGGTGCATGGCATTGATTAAATTTAAGATTATTTAATTTTAATACATGTATATATATAATTATATATTCTATAACCGAGTTATAAATAAGATTATTTTTGGATTGCAGGACTTGAGTTTTTATGACTATGGCTAGTTCAAACACTCCTATACCTGTGGACGATGGGTTTAATGAGTATGAAAGTTCTCTCAAACGTCAAAAGTCTACCACTTCAAAGGTGTGGGATGAAATGACAAAGCTTGAATGCGAGAAAAAAATAAATTGAAGGCACAATGTAATCACTGTAAGACTATCTTCTCTGCTAAATCTTCTAGTGGAACCTCTCGTTTAAGACTTCATCTAAATAGCTGTTTGAAAAAAGTTAATAAGGACATCACTCAATACACCATAGCCACTCAGCCATCACCCGAAGGTGTTCCATCTATAAAAAACTACAAGTTTGATGCAGATGAGTGTCGTAAAGCTATTTCTACTTTTCTTGTGTGTGGCAAGCATTCATTTAGGACAGTTGAAGAACCGGGCTTTAGATACATGATGAGAATTTCTAGTCCTAATTTTAAGAATATAAGTAGACATACAGTTGCTAGGGATGTCCTAATGTATTATGCAAAAGAGAGAGATCGTGTTAAAGAAGAGTTGGCTAAAGCACTTGATTTAATTTGTCTAACTTCCGATAATTGGAACTCGGAGCATACTAATGATGAATATATTTGCATTACTGCTCATTGGGTTGACAAAGATTGGAAGCTACAAAAGAGAATCATAAGGTTTAAAACTTTATTTCCTATCTTGGTCATTTACATCCCACTACACAGATTGTGGCACACCCAACATCAATCTTTATAGTGCAATCATTTACGGAAGACATTTGACTGTGTAAAAGCATACAACTCAAGATGTTGGAACAATGGTGATCTCAAGTCTAAGTATCATACTTAAAATTATCATTATAAAAATGTCATGACTATTACATAATAATCTAAGAAGCATTCTCATGATTGGTCAGTCTAGTATATTGTTCTTTAACATATACTAATGTGTTGATTTGTAACCTGCTATCAAATGTAGTAGTTAATTAGGGTCAATTTCACAGTTGAAGAGTTTGTTTTCTATGCAATTTAAGATTTTATATTTCTTTCTCGGCATTTAGGTCGTAAGATTAAAAGTTAATAAAATAAGTCTTTTTAACACATTTTGTAGGTGTTGTGACCCAATAGGCCGACACGGGCCTTAGGTTGTGCTAATTGGTTTAATTGAGTGTGTAGTATGAAGATATAAATGCCCAATTGATGTGAAAGCAAGGGTCAAGTGATGCACAAGCTTCCTATGATGTCAAGGTACAAAACGAACAACCAAGGTAGAGTTTGGATATTGTGTCATGCCACGCAAGGGGTGTGACGCGACACAAGTCAACGTGCTGCCCAAGTTTATTGGGGTTATTTTCATCTACGCAGTCAAACTTATACAAAGACCTAGGATGTGCCGAAGACCTATTTGGCTATCAACACCTATATAAATATGACATTAGGGGTTTGATGTAACTAAGTCGTCCTAGACACCTTCAAAAACCTTAGCAGTTTAGGAGTAGGAGTAGATTATTTTCTTTTCGGTTTTTCATAACTCTTTTGTTTTCCTGTTGAAATCAGTTTTGATTCAAGAGTCTATCAATTTAATTAAAGTACTTCAGTTTATTTTCTTTTGCATTCTATTTAATTCTTTATTCCAATCAAGATATTTACTACTTTGTTCCTCATTCGATATTCAATCCACGATATTCAAATCTCTTGTCTCTTCCGAATCGATCATGTTCTTCTCATGATTTATTTAACCAGAGTAGAGATTATGAATAACATGAGTGGCTAAACCCCTTAGAGGAGATTAACGAGTGGATGAGGATGTGATTAATGGAGGATTTAGGGTTTTCTAAGAGGGATTAGTTGGTATGAATTACTTGTGCTTAAACCACTAGGATTGGCAACCCTAGGAAGTTATCATAGGCAAGACGAGACCAAGAGATAAGTCAAACCAACTAAATCGTAATTTATCCTAGTTGAGAAAGTGAGGTCGGAAGATAAGCAAGTATCAACCAATCGATTAGTTGATTAGAGGTCGAGAGGTAATAATTTGTTAATCAGTAGCTAATCCACCGTAAAACCCTAATCCAAAATTAGTTACAAACCCTGAAGCGAGTTAATCTTCCTGATTGGTTTATTGATTTATTTCGTTTGTCTATTTTTCTTTATTTATTTATTTTTATTCCCTTAATCTATTTTATGGTCCATCGTAATATCGAAAATAATCAATACTACTTAGACTTGTTATTGTAAAAGCATTTTCATTACTTATTCCATCCTCTCTTGGGTATGACCCTTGGAATATTTCCAAGTATTGTGTTGTACAAACTGTATTATAATTTGACCCGTGCACTTGCGGACACTGCCATTCTTAATTTCTTATATTTTTGGTGTATTGTTTAGCTATAAACGATAAAATGTTTATAGGCGGTCAATTTATATCATATATCCATAACAACATTTGTCATCAATCAATCACATTATTGTTATCCAAGCCCACAATAATACTTGACTAAGGACATTTAAGAATGATCATATCATTCTTAGGACTTCATTGTTATACAACTTATTTAACACAAAAATAAAGATTGAAAACAATAATGGCAATGTCTTTATTAATAAAGTAGGTAAAAATATGTTATTATAATTATCATATGTTTGGTCTTTAGGCATACTTCAACATTAACTACCAAAAGGAGTTTGTAAAACATAATTCATGTAAAAGCCCCAAAATTCAACAACACATCAAAGCTCATAAAAGCCACATATAACAAATTTATTACACATTGCTCATGTCATCATTTCTATTTCATTGCTTACTTTAATCTAAACATGCTCCCAAATTTTCTCAAGGTAACATAAAAGTGTTTGCAAAAACTTATACTAGCCTAAGCATTTGTGTACATGCCGAAAGACTATCATAAGCTAATAAAAAATCAAGTACTTTATATTTTCCAAACCTTAAACGGTGATGTGATCCTCCCAAGAAACAATCTTAAACTTGTCACAAAGTCTTCAACCTATGCGTTTTAAACAATTAATGCGTTAAGCTCAAAAAGCTTAGTAAGTATAATGATATTTCCTACCTTTAACTTATCACAAATTAATGTTAAATATTTCATAATTATGAATTTTAAGCTCAATTATACCACTTTTTAACAAAGATTTAGATCCATCCACTTATCCATTCTTCATTAAGACTCGTGTATAGCTTATTCTAATCACTTTCATTCACCTCTAAGATGATTTCAACCTATTAATCCATTCTTATCATTTTGTGAGTTTTCCCTTTTGTCATTAACATCTATAGTTCTATTTCCATAGTATACATATTTCCATTAATTTGACCCAATGGTTCCTCATATTGCATGAGGCTTACAATTCATTAGGTAAATTTTATTTTTATATTATGCATATGGTAATTCAATTCTAATTTCTAATTTCAATTTCTTAACACTAAATTATTAAATATTAATTTCTAATTTCAATTTCTTAACACTAAATTATTAAATATTAATGAATAATAGCTCCTTTATTTCACTTAGATCCAATCATTTTATCTTTGTCCATTTTAATACAAAACGTGTGTCTCATCTTGGCATCAATTTTAAACACATAGCCCATAGTAAACTTTAGTAAAATAGGACTCAAATACTTGGAATTCTAACCAAACACACCACATATAATTATTTCACTAGAAGTGCATCCATCCAAACACAACCATATATTATATTGCACTAATAGTGTATTCCTTCCAAACACAATCAAGTTGCACATACATGCTATGCCATGAGACATCAAAACATATCTTGATCAAACAACATATCTTCATGCCAAAGTGCGTGTTGCTATCCTTATTGGCAAGTCAGTTGTATCCTAACTATTCCACTAACTTACTAGGGCAATAAGTGTATTAACATATATTATGTATATACAAATCACATCTTATAACATCCACATAATGAATCACATGCTTTCAAGTACATAACAATTTTCATATTTCACATATAACACATTTTGGTTTAACATATTAAACATACAATATAGTTTTGTTTGATATAATTAATGCAAATTAACGTTATTCAAAATAATATCTAATTAAAATAACTAACTCTAATATAACTAAAGTGATAATTAAAATGGTTAGAATTCTATTCAAGTAATAACTCTATTTTATATGTTTACCTCAAAAATTTTTAGCTAATAATTTTAAATTATTATAATTATCACAGTTTTTTCCTTGTATTTTATGCTTAGAGTTTTATTCAAGTAATAACTCTATTTTAAAATTAGCACAACTTTTTTTAATTAATAATTGTAATTTAAATTCTAATTATTTTTAAATGACCAATTATCACAATTTTTTAGCTAATAATTTTAAATTAAATATTATAATTATTTTAAAATATAATTTAATAATATAATGGAAAATAAAAGCTATTTTTGTAATTCAATTTTTTTTCAAACTTTTTCTTTTATATATATTATTTAATTATAACATATATTTTAAATTATTTTAATGTTTATTTTATTTAAAAATTTTAATATTATAATATTATAAAAAATAAATTTAATAAAAATATTCTTAATTTTCGATATTAAAAGCTAGATGCCATGATAGGACATCAAATTCCTACTAAAGTAAAAATATAATATGGATAGGAAAACTTGTCCAACGTTATATAAAAATGAATAATTAATATTAGATTATGACACATCCACAATATCGGTGAAAACAAGAATTATATAACAAATATTTTTATAAAAAAATAATTTAAACCATAAATAAAGTTTTGATTAAATGGTAAAGTACAAATATTGAAAACTATAAACACTTAAAGGGGTAAAAAACCTTCAAACTTAAAAATAAATAAATAAAAACAATTAAGCTCCTGTTTTCTTACACTCAATTACGTACTTGAAGTAACAAAATTCATCAAAGCAACCATTGACTGTTAACTTTAACAGTTGACCGTTAAAGTTATCGCCTTCAATTTTTTCTTCTTTTTTCAATTATTTTCACCACGTCTCACAAACGTGGTAGAAAATGATAAAAAATATTAAAATCAATAAAATATAAAAAAGATATAAATGGTATAAAATAAATACAATTTTTTTTAAAAAAATTATAAAATTTATAAGACTTAATCGTTGATAGATTCTATACTTCTACAAAAACCAAATCCATTGATCCCCATAATTTCCCGGATCGAACCCAACTAGAAAATCTTTCAAGCAACAACCATCTAAGAAACTAAACACCTAGAAAACCTTTCTCTCAATTCTGATGAATACCATAATGTTTTTTTTTTTGAAACAAGATGAATACCATAATGTTATCATCAAGAAAAGGTTTTTTGTTTTTGTTTTTATGCTTTAACGATTCAATGACCAAGGAATAAGTTAGGGTTAGATGCAAACAACTATAATTCCCTTGTACACGTGGAGAAATAAACATGTATATCAATAACCAATGTGTATTCAGTAAGCCATTCAAATTCAAAACATTGGTTCTAAGAAGTGCCACTTTATAACCCTTCTTAGAACCAAAGGGAGGGACTATATTGTTATGGTATTTCTCGTTACCGATCCGAAACTTGAATGTAACCTCAAACTACAGACCCACAACACGAGTAGATGTGGACAAACCTAGGCCCCACAAGGTAGAGACAGTAGGGGATCACTGGGAGAGCTCGTGTGATGAGCTCGCGAGCTAGGCTCGCATGTTCCTGGGTGTTCATAGGTAGAGAGTGCGAAGTCAAGTGGGTAGTCCGATAAACACGTGTTAAGTCTAGAATAGTATATGTTGGCATGCATGGAGCCTACCTAAGACGTCATTTTGGTAAAAGTAACCGTAACTTATAAATACCCGATTCCCCTCACCAAGAGGATACACAACAAAACACTCAACAAAATATATAAAATGACAAAAACAACCTCAAAATAATACAATTTACTTTGTAAATAAAGGATATTTTAGTCATTAACCAACTAAGTTGGTATCTTATTAAATCGAGATACTAAATCTATCAAATGTAGGTAAGGGTAAATTGTGGGGTTAATCTTTTAAAAATTAAAACGTTCATACAAGTCATATAAACTAATGTATAATAATTTTTTTTCTTGTTGTTCCTCTATTTCACTAGTAGACTTTCTTTTAAAATATTTGTTCATTCTTATTAAACATTTAGAACAAATAAATCTAATTCTTAAACGCATAAAAATGTTTACAAAGTCAACATACAACTAGTAATTTTCTTTCAAAAAATAAAAAACAGTTACGTGCTTTTTGGTGCCATGCTAATGCAATATATCATGTTTTCAAACACAAGATTCACAATAATCACACTTGCAACAATAATTTCTAAAAAATTCTAAATTTTTTTTATCAACATTCAAGAAATTAAAGATTATAAATACAATTAGACCTAATTTCTTCAAGTATTTATATTAATCAACCTTTAAAAATTATTACCTGATAGAATTAAATGACCTGAATCCTTATTTAAATAAAATATAATGGTAAAATAAAATAAAAATAAAATCCGTATAGAACTACACTTCTTTTATTTTATTTTAGAATAAGGTTTTTTAAACCTTATTAAGCTCCATCTATTTGATATTGATTAGAATAAGGTGTTTCAATCTTACTGCACTCCTATTAGAATATGGTTTTACAAGTCTATAAATAGGCATAGTCTACTCCTCTTATAATCATTCGAATTCGACATAGTAAATTTTCTTTTCCTATGCCCGTGGTTGTTTTCCCGAAAGAGTTTCCACGTAAAAATCTGTGTGTCCATTATTTTTCCTTTCTCTTTTCTTTGTGATATATTGTCATTACCGACATTCTATTTTTACATTACCCAATCACGATGTTAGGAATTTTCTATAAAATCAATGTCTTGAAATCATTTAATAAATAATAAAAGTCCTAATCTATTATGAGAAAAGCTCGAATCCTAATTTTCTAAAGATTAATTGATAAAACTTGAAAAATAATCATTTAATATATAAAAAAAACTAAATTTTGCATAAAAATTCTAATCTATCATGAGAAAAGCTATAATCCTAAATTTTTTAGAGATTTCTCAATAAAGCTTGAAAAAAAAGAGTTATATAAAGATTGAACACCTATCTTGTAAAAAATTTAGAGAGTGCAAGAGAATAAGAGAAATTTGAGAAAAAAGTGATAAGTGTTGGAAGAAAATAAAAGAATTAGAGATTTTTAGGTTTTAGTAAGTGGAGAGAGATTTATTTATTTTTATATAAAATAATTATTTTTCAAAGATTTTGACAGGAACTTTTCAAATTTTTTATAGGATATTTTTTTTATCAAACCATTTTCAAATATTTTATAAGGTTAATAAACTAATTATATAAATTTTAAAAAAAATTATAATGTTTTTTTTACTAATGCAAGGGTGAAGAAATGTAGATTGTGGGGTATTTTTAAAAAAAAAATTAAAACATTTAGAAAAGTCATATAAAGTAATGCATAATATTTTTTGTTCTTGTTTTTCCTCTACTTTACTTGTATACTTTCTTTTAAAATATTTGTTTATTATTGTTAAACATTTAAAACAAATTAAATCTAAGTCTTAAATACTTGGAACCAACATATAACTAATAATTTTCTTTCACATAAATAAAAATTACTTAAGTGCTTTTTGGTGTCTTGAAAATGTAATATATATATATATTTCAAACACAATATTCACAATAATCATACTAGCAACAACAATTTCTAAATAAAAATGCTAATTTTCTAATAAATATTCAAGAAATTCAAGATTATAAATACAATCAATTCTAATTTATTTTAGAATTTGTATTAATCAACCTCTAGCAATTATTACCCAATCACGATGTTAAGATCTTCGTTCAAAATTAATCTAAAAAATCATTCAATAAAAAAAATATTACATAAAAATCTCAACCTATCATAAGAAATACTATAATCTTAATTTTTTAGAGATCAATCAATAAAGTTTGTTACCAAATTAAAGAGACTCGCTTGAAAGTCTCACAAGATTGAACGCTTATCTTATAAAAAATTCTAAAGAATTTTAAGTGTTGGAAGAAAATAAAAGGATTAGAGATTATTGAATTTTAGTGCGTGGGGGAGAAACTCATTTATTTTTATATAAAATAAATTGTCATTTTGTGGGGTGAATACTCAATATACCAATTTGGGTGAATTGACCAAATACTTTATGTGAAATGGTATATAGATGTTATGTTGAATATAATTATGACCTAAAAAACAAACATAAAAGTGATTATTCGTCAAACAGGATTGGAAGTTGGTAGAATAATTTCAGTTAAATTCGTCAATTTCGAACATTTTGTGTAATTATATGGAAATATTTAAAACATAAGTACAGAACTTTAATAGTACTTTGAACCTCTCCTTAATCACGCGGGGATGTAGCTCAAATGGTAGAGCGCTTGCTTTGCATGCGAGAGGCACGGGGTTCGATCCCCTGCATCTCCATCTCGTTTTTATTTTACCTTTTATAAATATTTTAATTTTAAATATAATAATTTATTTTATTTTTATAGGATGATAACACCATTTAATTATAATTTATAAAAAATATAATTAATTAATAAAGTTGTTATTATATGTAAAATTTATGAATTTTATAAACAAAATTATATAAAATTTAAATTATTATAATAAAGTACAAGATTGAAAATAATTAAATTGATGAAAATAATTGTCTGGTGAAATTTTTTAAATTCTACAAACGAATTAAGGGTGTGACAAGTATTATATTTATTTATATAATTAATTTTTGTACTACACCCTATAATAAACTCGTCACACCCAACTTTTTTATATAACTCATTTCATTATTTTAAAAATAATTAAATTTTTTATTTAAATTCAATTACAAAAGTGCATAAATATTAATACAAATTTACTTTTGTATTTTTTTAAAATAATAAAATGGACCAATTAAATTATCTCAAAATAGGACGGGCCTCCCTTTCGATTCAAAATAACACATGATGAGATGGAATATTGGGTAATATTCCTCCATTACACTGGTATTGTGTTTGGATAACATGACAGTGGGGCAATAGTCATGGCTGTGGAGCTACTTTTCACCATTTTGACCTCTTATAGGGGGCTTGATTTTACAACCTTTTGATTCCAAAAATTAATTGTAAAAATAATAAAGGATTAACCTCTTTACAATTTATTGTCTACTTTTATTTCATCGTCATTACAATTGAATCTAATTATATATTTCTTCATTGTTTTTAATCTTACCGTTATAATACTCAATTTCATTGTTACAATAATTAATCTCATTGTCACTGTTATTATTTCTAATTTTACTGCTCATTCAAAAAAAGTCAAACCCATTTTAAAATATTTATTTCAAAACTCAAATATATAGTGATAAGCCCAAACCCAAAATAATCTAATTATATCTCAAATCTTAAGTTTAAAATAAAAATAATTAAAAGTATAATGATTTTTTAACTCTCAAACTATATAGAAAAATCATTTTAACCCCTTTCATATTTTTAAGCTTTATTTAACTTTTAAATTTTTATCTTTTGTCAAATTGATTAATTTTGAATAGAAAAACTACCTTTTTTTGTTAACTTAATAAAGTTGAAGGTTTTATGCTGATCCATATGAATATCATGTCAGAAATTAATTAAAAATTTAAAATGAATTATAAAAAAATTGTTTAAAATTATTTAAAATTATTAAAATTGAAAAAAATTATTAAAATTATAATTTTAACATCAATATTTATAATGGTGCTAAAAATCAATATATTTTTCTTCTTCGACATCAACATGAAACCTCTGTACTTTTTCAATCTCTTTATCAAGCATTGCCATTTTCTTCACATCCTTTTAATTTCCCTATTACAAACCTAAAACCAAATTGGTAGGAGACAAAAGAACCCTAATTGAAAAAAAATTGAATTAAACCTTATAAAGCCATCTCGGTCGGAAGGAAACCAAGTTAGAAAGCCAATGAACTCGAGATGCTTGGGTAGATCAACCAAGCCTTAGCTATCGTCATTGTCAAGCTTCCCAAAATTTGAGGAAGAACCACCACCGTCATGAAAGATGGATTTATCATTGACTCTTTTGGTACCTGAAACGACAATGATATGACCTAGAAAATTGAAAGGAAATAACAGAAGGAAAAAGAAGAAGAGAGAATAAAGGAGAAGAAAATGATACTGGAATTCTGTTTACTGATCTGATAACCACCCTCCTTTACAGCTGAAAACTTAAAAGAAGGAGAAAACAGTTGTGGGAAAGTTAGTTACAACTGCCAATTAAGGTCATTATCATAATGCATCGTTTCATTAAAGACTTAACTTAGGCACGCAACGCACCGTAAAACAAAATCACATTGTTTTAAAATAGCAAAAAATCTTCTTCTAAAACGTGTTGTTTCATCCATTTTATTTCATTTTTCCTAATTTGAATTCTTCGCCGTAAAAAATATTGCCCTCCAGAAAAGATCCTTGTCCTCAAGGATCAAAATGAGGAAAATTAGCTTGAAGCTGTTGCAGAGGTTCCTAAGTAGCATATTCAGGAAAAGTATCTACCCATTCCACCAAGATTTCAGTTGTTGCTTGGTTCCCTTTCTTCACCATCCTCCTCTCGAAGATTCTCACAGATTCTTTCATCATGGCTCCATGAACATCCACCAACCGCAATTGAGTCTGAGTTGGGGCTGCTCCTATAGGCTTCTTCAACTGAGACACATAAAAGGTAGAATGAATGTGCGACCTTAGGGGTAATTGCAATTTATAGCCACCTGTCCAACCTTCTCTACCACAGGGAAATGACCAAAATACTTAGAAGATAACTTCTGTTTAAAGACCCTTCTGACTGTTTGTTGCCTATATGGTTGCAATCGTAGGTAGACCAAATCTCTAACATGAAAACTTCTATCAGTTCTATGCTTGTCAACCTGTTGTTTCATGCAAGTCTAAGCCCTTTTTAAGTGGAACTGCAACATTTTCCAAATAGCTTCACGAGCCTGTAAGCTTTGGTCCAGTGCTGCTATAGGTGACACTCCTACTAAGTAAAGCATACGCTGTGGTGGGGGCTACCCATAAAGTGCTTCATAAGGGGTGAGCTAGATGGTTGATTGAAAGGAAGAGTTATACCACCACTCAGCAAGTGGTAACCAGCTTGACCAAGCAGTAGGCTTTTCTCCTATCATATACCTCAAGTAGTTTTCTAAGCATCGATTTAATACCTCTGTTTGTCCATCCGTTTGAGGGTGATAAGCTGTGGATAGGAGAAGCTTAGTACTAGCTCTTTTGAACAGTTCCTGGCAAAAACCACTCACAAAGATATTTTCTTTGTCTGAGATGATAGAATCAGACATCCCATGTAATTTATACACATGGTTCAAGTACTCTTGAGCTACTTCCCTGGCAGTGAAAGGGTGAGACAGAGCCAAGAAATGACCATAGTTAGTCAAATGATCTACTAAAACTAAGATTGAGTCATTCCTTTTAGAGATTGGCAAACCTTCAATGAAGTCGAGATTGATAACAGACAGACCTTTTCTGGAACAGGCAGTGGTTGTAAAAAGCCTGGTGAAGCTACATTCTCACTCTTACATTTCTGACAAACAAGACATTCTTTAACCTAAGGTTTAACACCTGTTGTTAATCCCTTTCAATACACTAGACTAGCCAAACGCTTCCTAGAAGTATGTATCCCTGAATGTCCCCTATAGTATTGTCATGAAAATGCTAGAAAATTTCTCTCCTCACGTTCTCATCCTTCCCCACTACAAATTTTCCTTTCCTCCTCAAGAAGCACCTATCCCAAGAGTATTTCTAATGTTAGGGGCTTTGTTGTTGCACATCCTGAATTATGTGAGCCACTTTAACATCAGCTTGGTAGGATTGTTGCACCCTTATCAGACTGGAGATAAAAGAACTGCTAGATAGCTAAAACAACTATCCTTGCTCTAGTTGTGGTTGTCTAGAAAGGTCATCAGCCACTCTATTATTGATCTCGTTCCTATAGATGATCTCAAAGTCATATCCCAACATTTTGGCCACCCACTTTTGCTGGAAGAGAGTTATGACCACTTGATCATTCAAGAACCTTAGACTTTGGTAATCAATTCTGATCTTGAAGTGCCTCTCAACCAGGTAAGCATGCCATTTTCTGACCTCTAGAAGGACAACCAATATTTCCTTCTTATAAATGGAAAGTGATTGGTGCTTTACTCCCAAAGCTTTACTGAAAAAGGCCACTGGCCTACCCTGTTGTTGCAAAATTGCCCCAACCCCACAACCACTAGCATCTATGTCCACAGTGAACTCCAACTAAAAGTTGGGCAACACCAACACTGGTGTTGAACATAAGGCCTCTTTTAAACCTCAAATACTGCAATAGTTTAGTTAGTCCAACCCCAACTATTCTTTTTCAGTAAGTCAGTCAAATGTTTAGCCAAAGATCCATATTTCTTGATAAACCTTTTGTAGTATCTTGAAAGACTAAGGAAACTCCCCAATTCCTTGACTAATTGTGGAGTAAGCCATTTGAAGATACTCAACTTTGGACTTATCCATAGAGACTGTCCCATTGTGTTTGCGATACCCTAGATTCCCGATTTGTAAAGTGCTAAAAAAACACTTACTTCTCTTGACAAACAGTTGTTGGTTCCTCAAAATAAGAAAAAATTCCTTCAAGTGTTTCAAGTGTTCTGTCCAAGTGTTCGAATACAATAGAATATCATAAAAAAACTACACTAACCTCTTTAACAAGGGCTTGAAGACTGCGTTCATAAGGGCTTGAAAAATTAAAGGAGTATTGGTGAGGCCAAAGGGCATCACTAGAAATTGGTAATGTCTTTCATAGGTTTTGAAAGCTGTTTTGTGTATATCTGGCTCCCATATCTTGATCTGGTGATAACCACATCTTATATCCAACTTGGAGAACACCTTAGCTGCTCTCAACTCATCCATCAATTCTTTAATTATAGGGATTGGAAATTTATCTTTGATGGTAAGCTGGTTGAGTTGTTTACAATCAACACACAACATCTAGCTTCTATTTTTTTTACCATCACAATGGGGGAAGCAAATGAGTTATTACTATCCCTGATTATTTCATCTTGGAGCATCTCCTATATCAACTTCTCCATCTCCCCTTTTTGGATTACAAGATATTTATAGAGTCAAATTTTAACCACAACTTTCTCATCTTTCAAAGTTATTTTATGGTCTTGCATCCTAGAAGGTGACTGTCCCTTTGGTGATTGAAAGACATCAGCAAATTCATCTAACAAGCATTGAAATTGTTGGTCATTAGAAGACACTTCTGCTGACAGAATAATTTAAGCATAAGAACTCATCTTTAAAGCATAGGGCCTCAATTCCTGACTGATGGCCGCAAAACACTTGGGGGAAGAACCAACACTCTTTAGCTATTGAACCAGGGACAATTCTATGGATAGTGCAAGGTTCTCATTTAACCAAAATCTGCATGTTTAAGGAACCAAAATTCCAAATGATATCCCCTAGAACTAACAATCACTACACTCCCAGCATTATACCACACCCTCTGAGTGGAATCACCATAAAACCTGTATCAAACTGAGAGCCTTGGACCTCCAATCTGACACCCTTACACACCCACTGTAAATAAACAACTAACATTTGCCACAGTAACCTTCAATTAATTTTTGTTGCAACACAGGAAGTGACAACCTGTGCACCAATTTGACATCAATAAAATTATGAGTACTACTAAAGTTTACCAAGATGATAGCCCAAATAGAACCCAATCGAGCTGTTACTCTCATCGTGTTATGGCCTTGTGAACTAGTTATGGCATGTAATGAGATAATAAGAGATTTAGGTGGGCTCTCCTTTAAAGCAGTCTCTTTTAATTGGTCAAAACACTCCTAAAATTGCTCCATCTCACAATTAGACACAGGCTCAAGCAAAAATTGATACAATTAAGACTTGACACACTTGTTTCCAACATGGTATTTGGCTAATCACCAAAAGTAAAGACCCTTTTGCTTACATTCAGCCATATCAGTAGGTGAGATGTTCCTAGAGGTAGGCTTACTAGCAGGAACACTAGTCACATATGACACCTGGGAAGAAGGAACATATCTCATAGGTGTTGAGGAATGGCCTAATACAACAGAGGGGCTGAAGAAGGATCTGGTTGGAGTTCTCAAGGGAATCAGGGTTCTCTTGGGAGAATGTGAGAGAATTCCTTCAACTTTCCTGGCCAATTGGAACCTTTCTACCAAGGATGATTGCTGAAATAACTCAAGGTATTGACCAATCTCAACCTTCAAGTTACTCATAAAAATACTAAGAACATAAGGTTCAGGAAGTTGTAATTGGATAAGTAGGCTAACAAAAACATGGCGATACTGTTCAACCATACCTTGTTACTTCAAAATAACTAATTCCTTCATTGGATCACAAAAGAAACTGGATTCAAACCTCTCCTGAAACTTTTGAGCATAGCATGGCCAAGTTAGCATATGTAGGCCACCATTCCTTTGGGATTAGAAATGGTGCTAGTCCAGAACTCGACCTTTCAAGTTCAACATTGCTGTATGAATCTTGGTTATCTCAGAGGTTCCCTTAGCTTCAAATAATTGTTCTAACTTAGCCCACTATCCTTTGAAATTAGTGCCATCAAATTTTAGGCACTTAAGTCTAGGTGGTTTGCTAGATATATCCGCAACAGTGGAATGAGCCTGCAAATGAACACTGCCTATATCAGTAGGTGGATAATACGTGCCCCAGCTGGAACTTGACCAGAGCTTGAAGTAACTGAGCCTTTAGGATCAAAACCAGGAGGTGCTCCCCCTAGAACTCTCTTCTTTTTTCCAGTAACCCTAGCATTAGGTGGTCTAAAATACTGTTTGAGCAAATATTGAAAATCCCCTTTGAATTATTCTTTGAACTCTTGAAGTTTGGTATCCATCTTAGTGTGCAATCGAACCAACTACTCTTGGATCTTGGAAATCTCCTGCTGCATCATACTGACTTCTTTCTGCAAACGTATGGAAACACTGTCACCAACCATAGATGGGATTATAATAGCTTTGATACCTTTTATACGACCTGGGAAACTGAAAGGAAATAATAGAAGGAAAAAGAAAAATAGAGAATAGAAGAGAAAAAAAAGATAATGGAATTCTATTTATTGATTTGATAATCACCCATTTACAACTGAAAACTTAAAAGAATGAGAAAATAATCATGGGAAAGTTAGTTACAATTGCCAGTTAAGGGCATTATCATAATGCACCGTTTCATTAAAAATTTAACCTAGGCATGCAACACACTGTTTCATTAAAACAAAAGCACACCATTTTAAAACCATGAACCTAAAAAATTTGCCAGCTCTAACATCAAAAGTACACTTTTTCGGATTAAGTTTCATATTGTGTGCTTGCAAAATAATGAATACTCTGAAAAATCTTGAACATGTCTCTTTAGAGTAGAACTTTTCACCAACATATCATCAACATAAAATTCAACACTTTGCCCAATATATTTTTTAAAAATTATGTTTACCAACTTTTGGTAAGCTGCAGTTGCGTTCTTCAATCCAAAGGGCATGACCTGGTAGTAGAATAAGTCTTCCTCGGTAATAAAAGATGTCTTGTCTTGGTCTTCTAGGGCCATAGATAATTGATTATAACCTAAGAATGCTTCCATAAAACTCATAAATTATGCCCCAAGGACACATCAACCAGTCTATCAATCAAGGGTAAGGGAAAATTGTCTTTAGGGTAAGCTTTATTAAGGTTGGTGAAATCAATACACATTCTCCACTTTTCATTAACTTTTTTCACCATTACAATATACGAAACCCAATTTGCATATGCGTCCTCTCTGATAAATCCTTCTAATAGCTATTTCTCCACCTTCTGCCTTACTGCTTCTACAACCTGTGGAGTAAATCTTCTTTTCTTCTATTTATCCAGTTTCACCTCAGGTAGTGCATTTAACCTGTGAAAATTTATTTGAGGATCCAATCCAAGCTTATCTGTAGCCGACCATGTAAAAACATCAGAATTTTCCCTCAGATACTCAACCAAATCCTTTTTTTCTTCCACTACCAGCACTAATGAAATTCTCACCACTTTATCGACATCATCATAAAATAACTTAAAAGTTTCCATAGCTTCTGTTGTCTCCTACTTCTTAATTTTCTTCTCACTTCTTGCATCAAGATTATCCAAATCCAACACTTGACTATTTGGTCTCATTTTCTACGAGCTCTGTCCTTGCTATATGTGATCGCGTTTTTGCTTGATCGATAACATATGACACTGCCTGGCTTTTCACTGATTAGATTGAATGAATACTACCTCTATACTTGTGAGAAATTTAATCTTCATGCAGAAAGTTGCAATCATCATCTTAGCCATCCTCATTATGTGACGCCTAAAAATAGCATTGTACGCCATTGGATGATCAACCATAAAAAACTAAACATACTCTGTCGTGGTGTGCTCGCCATCCCCCAAGGTCACAGGTAAAGTGATATAACCCTTTACCTCAACAGGATGGTTCACAAAACCATACAATGGGCTCGTCTTCTTTAGTGTTTGTTCTTTCAATCTCATTTTCTGGTAAGCTTCTCAGGTTAACACTTCCACAACACTTCCACTATCCACTAATATTCTTTTGTTTTCACTCCGAAACCTATAATATCTACTGACACAATCACCAGATTATTTCTATCCTCATTGCAAACTAGCTTTTCATCTTTGATACCAAATTCCACCGTCCATTCCTCCTATTGGCATAACCTTTTGGGTGAGGTAACTGACATAACACTTCTAAGATGAGCCTTCCCCTTGGTATTAGAGGTCGTCCAATCCTCACTTGTTCCAATTATCACATGAATAATTTCTCTCACTTTTTACTTACATTTATCTTCGGTCATCAAACTCTGCCTTGGCTGACTATCATGCTGAGCTACAATATCCTTTAGCTCACCATTTCTGATTGCTTCTTCAATGACATCCTTCATAAAAGAACAATCATCAGTTTTATGGCCCCAATCTTTATGAAAAGTACATCTATCCCTTGAGTTCAACCTTCTTGCATTATGTCTCATAAGTGGAGGACTTGACAGAATGCCTAGACTCTTTACTTGAATGAGGATATACGCATGCGTAGCAGTTAAGGGAGTATATGTCTGAAACTTATCGTAAGAAGGATACCTTCTTTCGTGCTCAAGTTGAGACCTTTGGGACATCCTGGATGACTCATTTGGTGAGTGTCCCTTCTACTGTTCCTCACTTTATATACACAGAGTCTGATAAGACGGACCTTGATGACTATGAGCTCCCTCTCTATCCTTTGGAACGTACCGCGAGCTGCTCTCTTAATCTCTTCTACTTCAGCAAATTTGTGAGCCCTCTTATATAAATCTGTCAAACTTTGTGGCATATTATCAGTGAACGAGTATGCACGTACTCATTCAAAACTCCCATAATAAAAGCATTAATATGATGAGAACTGGGTCGCATCATGTTTCGATACATCTCAACTACATCGGGATTGACCTAAACTCGAGGCGCCCAAGTGCAAAATGAGACGTTTAATTTTAGTTTGTTAATAAATTGAGTTCATCTTAGTTAATAACTCATCTTAGATTAATAGATGAGTTGCTGGTCATTAATACAACTCATCTTAGTTTTAATAATTGAGTTATTATTGAACTTCATTTAATAGATGCTTCTTAATTAATCTAGTTCCTAGGATTATTTATTGATGCATGAGTTAAGTTCATTTAATTATGCTTCTTTAATTAACTAGTTACTGAAATAATTGATGCATATGTTTTAGTTCATTTACTTAAGTTAAGTATTAATGTATGTTATGTTTAATATGTGTTTACATGTGTTTAATAAGGTCATTTTAATGTTTTTATTGCAGGAGTCTTTTCAAGTCATAACCGTTACAATTCAAGGTTGTTACAAATTAAATAAAGTGGTTGTTCAAGTTATTTTCGGTTACAAAGTAAAGGGGCTGTTAGAAATGAGGTTTAACACATCATTTAAAAGAGTTTAAAGAGAGGATTATTGCTTCTTTAAATTCAGCAGCAAGCTTTTCAACTACCTATCGTTTTTGCTGCTTCAAAAGAATTAATTCAAGCATTCAAAACACCATGAAAGTGTTGGTGACTATTCAGCTAACCAAAGGGCATTTCAAGATTCACTTTTTAAGCATTCAAGGTCAATTATGCAGCTGAATTGAAGTGAATTAAATGGTGGAGTTATTTGGTTCAAGAATTCTAAGAGACTTGAGCTTTATTTAAGCTTTTAAAATGAATACTTGTGACCATTCAGCTAGCCTTTTTCTAGCCTTATAAATATGTGTGTAATCAGCCTTTTGAAGGGACTTTTACTTTTGGAACTTTGATAAAATTTTATGAACATCTTTTTCACGAGTAAGTTTACCTCCTCTCCTATTTCGTAAAAGTCTTGTTCGAATTATCTAGTGCTGCTTGTGGCGTCTTCCCAACTTGT
This sequence comes from Gossypium hirsutum, assembly GCF_007990345.1. Taxonomy (NCBI): domain Eukaryota; kingdom Viridiplantae; phylum Streptophyta; class Magnoliopsida; order Malvales; family Malvaceae; genus Gossypium; species Gossypium hirsutum. The sequence continues at coordinate 36,861,531 of NC_053444.1, forward strand.
TTGAACTTATCATCAAACCCCTTTTGGTGTGGTGTTCATCAACCTATCTTCATCCGACCACCTTAACTGCATAAGAACCGGGGTGACACTTTCGTATAGTGTTGAATCGTTTTTGAGTTGAGTTTGATTTTTCCACATCCACCACCTATTCGACTTATCTATCCTTTCATTCCCAAAACCACTTTGTTAGCTTCCGCATATCATCACCAAACTTGTGATTTCAATGCCTGAACATTCTCTTCGTCGATGATCGATGCAAACACGTGAATCGACTTGACTCACCCGGGCTGAATAACATCATTTGGTATCAGAGCTAGTAAAACGAGGATCACCAACATTCATGAAGAATCCGAAGTAGGTTCTTTTTAAAAAAATACGAGTATTAAAAAAAGTGACCTTTTTTGTAAGTTTATGTTCTCATTTCTTCTATTCTGTGTCCCGATCATCAAGATTGATTTTTCTACCCCCAATTCTTCAACCCCAAACGCTACACTCATACCCAGAAATTTCTTTTGTTTAGCCTACCTTACACCAAACGCTTATCCTTTGTTAAACTCTTTGAAACTGACCCGAAGTAAGCAAATAGGTCTTTTGAGACAAAATACGAAATTGTGAGAGAGAGGTTGAGTGGAAAAAGGAAAGAGAGTGTGAGCTCAACAGAGTGTTCGAAAAAGCCTTTAAAAATGAGAGAAAATACGAGCAGAGTGAAAAATCAACTATTTTCCTTCTGAGTGAATTTGCGAGGTTTTTGTGGTGAGGTAATCATTTTCTGCTTTTGTTTTTAACATTTCTTTTTTTCAGTAAATAATCATGTCTCGAGATGAGTTTCTAGCATTTGAGTTTCAATACTTGTTGAAAGAAATAGAGAATATGCTTAACCGAAAGATTAAGCCCATTCAAGACAAGTTTGAACCTCGAGCAAGCGCCCGATGGAAGTAAACTCCACCAAGTTGGAAAATGGAGTCACGACCATCACAAAGACACCTTCCCGATGACTATTTGAGAAGAGATTATTATCGGGACTCCTACTTAACAAAGCTTTTGAGGCAACGAGAAATAAACATCGAGTCAGAAATCATTTGAGATGCCGAACGAGAAAGCACGAGTTATTCTTCGTATGCTTCAAAGACGTCACGTACGAAGAGTCGTTTACGAAGAATTGATTGTGATATCTATGAGAATATTTTCTCTTTCTCTGAGCCAAACACTTATATTTTCGATTCATATGTATCATTCACAAGTTGTAATCAAATCGAAAAAGAAAAAGAAAAAGAAGTTAAAAAAGAAACTGAAAAGGAAGAAAAAGAAAAAGAAGTTGAAAAAGAGATAAAATTTGAGAAAGAACATAAGAGTGAGATAAAGAAAGACAAGATTGAGGCCGAACGAAAGTGTGAGGAAAAAGAAAAAATTAAAAATGAAAACGAAATGAGAGAAACAGAGGCAAGTGAACAAGAAAAAGTGAGGAGTGTTTCAACTAACCCACATAAAATCTGTTCTTGTTCTGATCTTTCTTTTCAGGTTTCTAAAAGGCCGAGTGTCGAGTATCAACTTCAATACCTTCCTGATGAAAGACGCTTTCGCATGACCAAAAAAGGTAAGATTGAAGATGAAATCGAACCACACAAGCTCAAAGGTAAGCGAGGTAAGGAAATTCTAGCAGCCGAGTCACGACAAACATGTTTGAAAGTTATCGGTAACATTTTCGATGACTTAGTTTTTAAAAGATTCCCTTACTTGCATCCGATTAATTTTTATTCCTTGACTGTGGTTAATGAACTCATTCTAAAAGAAAGTACAACGAGTTTTTCCCTTAATTTGCATTGTGAAGAAAACTTTGTTGATGTTGTTCGGTCTGATTGGCAAACCAAATATTTGATTCTGCATGACGACGCTTTTTCACAAAAGCGATTACAATTTTCGATTGTGATAATTATGTGCATCAATTACTGCCTTGTGAAAAATCCATGATTTGGTGCAAATCTATTTCGAAGAATGTAAAGAGTTTTGATTTTATGTATCTGTGTATGCAAAATTCCTTTTGTCTCGGCATGTTTGATTTACTAAAACCTTTGCTACACTTTGGCATAAGTAATCAAAATCATGTTTTTAAACCCGTAATCTGTTTTGGTTCATGTTGTGGGAAAAACCAGCAACTTGAATTTCGTCCGAATAATTTCCATTTGTTTGATACTTGGTTTTTGAATAAGGTAACGAAATTTGCCAAAAAAAATTTCAATTTAAATTCGTTCCTTAATCCATTTCCGTGGTTGTACGTGAAGTTCACATTTTATTTCGACAAGGTTAACTCAACCACGAAGTTTCGACTACACTACCTTCTAGAGGAAAGAAGGTTTTTGTTGGTTAAGAGAGGTGCTGTCCAATACGATTGTTGATCACTTGTTTCTAAAGGAGAGCAAGGTAAGATTCTGTTATTCCTCAAACCACTTCAATAAACTCGAATTGATGATTTTGCTCGCGACTTGAATTTTGAAAAGGTAAAGTACTTTGGTGGTGTTAATTGCCATTCTTTGATTGGTGAAAGAATGTTTGTTTTGAATGACGACATCAAGACTTTCGTTTTTGGAAAATGTGATGCGTCTGTTGGAAAGTCCATGTTTAAACTTCCTTTCCCAAGATTTCTCCATGTTCCTGATTTTGATTGGAATGTGTGTTTTATGAATTGGTATGAGACGTTGATTTGTTTGAACCATGCCTAACTCAAGGTGTTTGAGCGATGCACTTTTGATTTCCAAGAATATATCTTCATAGTACTTTGTAGTTCTGGTTTGTTTCAATTAAAGAACATTTTGATTCATTATGAGAAGGTGAGATCAGTTTCTATTTTTGATCCTGGTATCGGTTTAAACATTCCAAGTTTGAATGGGTTGTCGAAAAGTTATTTTCTGTTCAAAATTCAAAGTGTCACTAATTTATTCTATTATTGTATAGGTGACAATTTGAAATGGTATCCTACTCAAAAGGGAGGGTTCATAAACAAAGGTGTTTGTGACGATGAAAAATTTTTCGCGAGCAAATGGCCCGATTTGAGGACAAATCGTCTTCAAGAGGGAGGGTATGATGCAAACCCGGTCACATCATGTTTCGATACATCTCGATGACATCAGGATTGGCCTAAACTAAAGGGGTCGAAGTGCAAAATGAGATGTTCAATTTCAGTTTGTTAATAAATTGAGTTTATCTTAGATTAATAAATGAATTACTGGTCATTAATACAACTCATCTTAGTTTTAAAAATTGAGTTATTATTGAACTTCATTTAATAGATGCTTCTTAATTAATCTAGTTCTTAGGATTATTTATTGATGCATGAGTTAAGTTCATTTAATTATGCTTCTTTAATTAACTAGTTACTGAAATAATTGATGCATATGTTTTAGTTCATTTACTTATGTTAAGTATTAATGTATGTTATGTTTAATAAGTGTTTACATGTGTTTAATAAGCTCATTTTAATGTTTTTATTGCAGGATTCTTTTCAAGTCATAACCGTTACAATTCAAGGCTGTTACAAATTAAATAAAGTGGTTGTTCAAGTTATTTTTGGTTGCAAAGTAAAGGGGCTATTGCAAAGGAGGTTTAACACATCATTTAAAAGAGTTTAAAGAGTGGATTATTGCTTCTTTAAATTCGACAGCAAGCTTTTCAACTACCTACCATTTTTGCTGCTTCAAAAGAATTAATTCAAGCATTCAAAACACCATAAAGGTGTTGGTGACTATTTAGCTAACCAAAGGACATTTCAAGAGTCATTTTTTAAGCATTCAAGGTTAATTATGCAGCTGAATTGAAGTGAATTAAATGGTGGAGTTATTTGGTTCAAGAATTCCAAGAGACTTGAGCTTTATTTAAGCTTTTAAGATGAAAACTCTTGACCATTCAGCTAGCCTTTTTCTATCCTTATAAATACGTGTGTAATCAGCCTTTTGAAGGGACTTTTACTTTTGGAACTTTGATAAAACTTTATGAACATTTTGTTCACGTGTAAGTTTACCTCCTCTCCTATTTCGTACAAGTCTTGTTCGACTTATCTAGCGCTGCTAATGGCATCTTCCCGACTTGTTTGAACTTATCACCAAACCCCTTTTGGTGTGGTGTTCATCAACCTATCTTCATCCGACCACCTTAACTGCATAAGAACCGGGGTGACACTTTCGTATAGTGTTGAATCATTCTTGAGTTGAGTTCGATTTTTCCACATTCACCACTTATCCGACTTATCTATCCTTTATTTCTTTATAATTAAACCGAACCTACATATTTTTAAACCCTCAGTTCATTCCCAAAACCACTTTGTTAGCTTCCGCATATCATCACCAAACTTTCGATTTCAATGCCCGAACATTCTCCTCGTCAATGATCGATGAAAACACGTGAATCGACTCGACTCACTCAGGACGGATCGCATCATAATTGCTCATTGGTCCTCCAGATTTTTTGTATTTAATATCACTACATAAAAACTTTTGATGTAATCCTGCAAACTCTCTCATTCCCTCTGCTTGACAGACATTAAACCCATAGGAGTACTCATTATTGTCCTAAATTCTTGAAACCTCCTCAAGAACATTTTTCCTAATTGTGAAAAACTTTGAATGGAACCCTACGGTAAAGATAAATACTAGTCTTTTGCACTTCCTTCAAGGGTCATTGAGAAGGCCTTATATTTCGCAGCATCAAGAGCTCCCAACACATTCATATAATCATTTACTGCATAAGATGTGCTTGAAGGTCCCTCCTACCTTCAAAAATTTCTTTTGGGACTTTAAAATCAGCTGGTAAACTTATAGTTGCTATCTCAGAAGCTAACGGTTTGTTAGAACAAAACAACCAATCTATATCCTATAAGTCAGGATACAAAGCTCGCACATCTCTACGTAAAACATTCATTTCATTCTACCACAATTTTGCCTGTAATCCAAGGCCTTCTTCATGCATGATGGTATTATCGCGGAGATCAGAATTGTTAAACCATACCTTTCTCCTCAACTTTTCATTATTCTTCAATAAATCTTACTGAAACGTTTGTTGATACTCGAACAGAACATTTTGCAAAGTCATTTGCTCCATCATCAACCTCATTTTCTCCTGAAGAATAAAAAAATAGTTATGGGGATGCCTCCTGGTCTGAAGGAAGTGATAATTCCTAACCAGATGGGATATTCAAGTCCAAAGAATTTGAGGCTCCTGCATGAGTCGAAGTACCCAAATTCTCTGGCCGATCGACAAACCAACCAACAAATAAATCAATCTCGTTAGGTTGATTACCGACGCCAAAAGCTCCAATCTCTACTGACAAAAAATTAATGGGGAAATTCTCATTTGGGTGAGCCATTTTGATTTTTCTTTTCAAACTGAAAATCTTTTTTGGTCGAAAATTTGTCCACGTTCACTGTACCAAATTCTTGAGTGTTTTCCTCTATCTCTCTTGGATGGTGGTGTTTGACTATTAATATGATCTAGGTATTGTTCATTGATGTGACGTACTAGGTTGGTTCCATGCACATCAACACGTATCCTACCCTAAACTTAACATGTGTTTATGTAGTCTCATGAGTGACTTCGCAGGAGAACATAGGTACCCATCCTACGAGCTCGGTCTGCGAGGTCAATGTGTGAGATTGATGGAAATAGACCATCCAACCCAAACCCATTCGGGTTTTAGGCCGGTGATAACAAGTATCATAACAAGCCCTCCCTTTAAAGGCTATAATTGATCCTTCATACTGAATTTGATGAAAAAAAAATCTAAATTTTTGTTTGGAAAATTGAGGTTAGGGACTTTGCTCATCGAGTTTTGGACATTTATAAACATAAACTAAGGCTTGAATTTTAGCTTCTATCAGGTAAGTTACAAAATAGTTTTTCTTTTTTCCTTTTTAATATATACATTTAATAAAAAATAAAAATTTTCATAAATTTCAATATTTTTTTGAATTTTTAATATATATATTTTAAGTTTTATCATTTTTAATTATTTATTTTTTGAATTTTTAAAATATTTTTTTTATTTTTTATGAAATTTTTAATAAATTTAATAAGTTTGTAAACTTTGTTTTGAATTTATTTTATAATTTTTGATTTAAGAAAATTTAATCAATTTCTAACGTGACATACATATGACTACCATGTGGATATCATGTTAGCAAAGTTAACAGGTGGTAACTTTTCCATCCAGATTTGAGCAATTTAACAAAAATCAAAAGTTGGAGGGTTAAATGAATCGAAATAAGCTTAAGTGATTTCTTTTTTATATAGTTTGAGAGTCAGAAAAGTCATTATATTGAAATTAAACTTCATATCCAAATGCAATTTATAAAAATTAAAACCCAATTCGATATATAATTTAATAAAAAAATTAATATTTTTTGAAGTATAGGAATAGTCACTTAACTATTTAGTTCGTTCTATTTTGGTCACTCATTAATTCTTTTTTGTTTTAGTCACTCAACTTTTTAAAATTAAATATTTAGTCACTCTTGTCGTTAACTTAGTAACGAAAGTGTAAGTGGGCTTTTTTTTATTGACCTAATAACAAATTTAGTGCTTCAATATTTATACATTCTTTCAATTTGATCTTAAATCTAAAAAAAATCAATAAAAAAGCTCAAAATTAACAAATTTATAAACTCAGAAAAATAGTTGGGTTGATAACACCAATTCAGACGACTTCACTATTTGCTAGAGATAATACCAATTTTAGACTCTAGTGCTCTCGTGCAGATAGGTTAAGATAAGTTGATGACTGATTTGAAAACGGTTATGCTTTAATCATTATTCTTTATACCATTGGAATGATTGTTTGCAAATGTGTTATTGACTTGAATTGGTATGAAATGACATGATTTGGAACTGGAAATCTTGGAAAATGTTATTAACTTGGTATTGTAAATGTTCCTTCATATCTTGTTCCACAAGATTGGTTGTGTTTGTGTTTGTTTTACCAGGATTACTTTTGTTTCTAGAATTTTTGAACCTACAATCCCTAATAAGATGTCTTTTTTTTTTCCACAATGGAAACACATTTTATCAATTTTTCTATTCTTGGTTCAGTTGAATTCTTTTTTCTCAATTCGAGGCCTCTTTTAACCCTTCCCGTAAACTCTTTTCTTGGATAAGGTTAACACTTGAACTAAGAATGAGTGCATCATGAATAACCTTAATTCATAAATGATTCCGGAGAATCTCGTATCTTCTTCTTGTATCCGTTCTAAGAGGGTGGTGGATAAAATTGCACCAACTTGAAGTGAATCAGGAATCTTGGTTTCTAGTTCACTTAGTCTCAAAACTAGAATTTGTAACTCATGCACTTGATCCGCAATAGGCTTAGTATCAATGATGGTAAATTCAAAATATTTTGATTCTAAAAACTTATATGTGTCTTTCTTCTAGTTTATATATGAATTCCCAAGTGTTGTAACGACCCAATAGTCAGGAGTGACAGAAAGTGAGGTTCAAGACTCCATTCCTGTAAAATGAACCCGTAGTATATTTTTTTTAAATATTTACGAAGTTAGTTTAGTAGCGGATTAGATCTTGGTTAAGTAATTTTCGTGAAATTAGGGGCTATTAAGGTACAAGGACTAAATCGCGTAAGGGTTAAAAATTTAATTATAGATTGAAATTAATTAAAGGGACTAAATAAGAAAATATACCTTTGTTTCCTTTTAATGGACGGTCATTATAATAGCCCATTTTTTAGTAGTGTCGGCAACAGTGGTTTCGGGGCCATAAAGTCTGACGAGCAAGTTCATAAATATTTTTTTAATATTTACAAGTCAAATACGGTTTTTAAAAGGTTTTTGATATGGTAATTTATGCTATTCAAATGATTAATTAACTTCAAGTGGTAAGACCCTAAAGTCAAGTGGTTTTAGAAAATGAGGTATTGGGACCTTGTTTCTATAAACTGAGCCGCAAATGTTTTCATAAATATTTAAGGAGTAGTATTAAGGTTGTATTAAAGTTTTGTTAAGAAATTTTAATGTTTAGATAATTAATTAATTAAAAAGGACTAAATTGTAAATGATGTAAAATTTGATCACTATTAGATTTAAGTGATTAAATGGCTTAATGAATAAAGGTAAAGGGACTTAAATGGTAATTAAACCATTTAAGGAGTTAGTGGACAAATATGTACATGAATTTGGTGTTTTATTTAATTATTAACCAAGGTTAAAATGGTAATTTCATAAATTAAATTAAATTTAAATATAAAAAAAGGGCTTAATTATTATCATCTCTTTGGTTTCTTCTCCAACACAACCAAACATCCATGGAAAATTAAGCTAAGTTCAGGCATGGTGATTTCTTTATGCATCGTAAGTAATTCTTACCCGTTTTTAATAATTTTTATGTTTTTGAGATCATTGCAACTAGGTCCAGCTAGCTCGTACCTTCGTTTTTGAAACTGTTAAAGATTTTAAATGTTTTCATTGATGAATCTTTGTGATTTTAGATGTTAAATGATGGATTTAAAAAGTTGGTTGGTATTTAAAAGTATTTTGTTAAGTGGTTTTTGATGAATTTGTCGATTAGGGACTAAATTGTTAAAATAGAAATAGTTCAAAGACTTGATGTGAAATTATTGAAAAAATAAGCTGAAATGGATGCTATTAATATTCGGTTGGCATGGGTTTTGTAATAAAAATGGTTAATTTGCATGTTTTAGGCTCAGAGACTAAATTGAATAAAAGTAAAATGTTAGGGGTAATTTTGTAAAAATGTAAAAATGAATAAATTGCATAAAATATTTTTTTTACTGTCTAAATTAATAAATTGAACGAATTTATTAATTTAGATCAAGATCGAGTGGAAAATCGAGGAGAATAGAGAAATTACAAATAGCCCTTATACTTCGACACTTTTGCAATTTAGTCAGGTAAGTTTGTATAAACTATAATCACTTAAATGTTGATTAGGTAGAATGTTTAATGTGTTTCTCTAATGTAAATGATTCAATATATATAATGTTATTATGCAATTTATCATGTAAAGAAACGATGAAAATCCAACGACATTTCGACGATTATCGAGCCCCGTTTGAACCTTAGGAATATATAGGATACAAATGACATGTCATTAGGGTTTTCATGTTACGGGTGCTGGTCCTGAATGTCCTATTGATGGCTGAGTTGACATTTTTTGTGGATACTCATCAACTTATGTGAGCAACATCGTGTAGCTTACATTTTGACCGTCAGCTTGTGTGACTGGACCTAGGTTACCATGTTTCGAGTGTTGGTCCTGAATGTCCTACCGATGACTAAGTTTCAGTATTTGTTTCGGATACTCGTCAGCTTGTGTGAGCAATATCGTATAGCTACATTCCGACCGTCGGCTTGTGTGAGTAGACCCATTTATGGCTTGAGTGAGTAATGATGAAAATGAATGGTTTCGACCATATGTTAGCACACTTTGTGTGAGCTTTCCCGTGTTTTTTGATATTATTCGAAGTGGTTCAACGGGCATGAAAAGGGAAGAAACGGTAAGCATTCAAATGACTTATATCATGAAAACTATGAAAAAGAATGAAAAGGGAATGTTAAATGAAAGTATGTCTATGTTCATGAAATTGATGATTTCAAGTCAGGTTATTCATGTTTAATGACTTATCTTATGTTAATTCAAGTGAATTATGAATTGATGCACTAACATGTGTTATTGATGATGCTTAGGCTTGTGCCAAGCTATTGGTTGGATCATATTATGTCTACTTTTAAAGTTGTGCATTGAAATGGTAAGTGTCCAAATGGAAATATGCTTATGTTCATGAAAGGGTGGTAAGAATCAAAGTATGTATTATCTAATAAAATGGTTTGTCATGTGAGTGATGTGTATGCATATGACTTGTATTATGCAAATGAAACAGGTAAGAAAAGATAATGAAACGATAAGTTTAGAGTTGAGATGTAATATGATGAAAAAGGAATTGATGAGTTGAATGATGTACTTATATGTGAGAAATTTACTTATGCTATGGATGAATTTACCTAGTTCATGAAAAAATATACTAATTCGTGAATTGATGTTGTTACTTAAGTTTATGCTAAGTAAATGAAATGGTAAGAAAGTAAATAGAGTGGTTCATAATATTATGAAAAGGTTAATGATTGAGTAATATGTTTTATAAATCCTATTATGTTAGGAATGAAAAATATATGTGATATTGATGAACTTACTCATTTATGAGTTGATGGTTATAAAGTTTGATAAACTTTGTGAAATTGGTATAAGTTTATAATTACCCTATAAAGTTCATTATTAAAATGAAATGTTATGTTTAAATTTTATACGAGCTTACTAAGCATTCATTGCTTACGTAGTTATTTTCCTTTACTTTATAGATTATCAGAAGCTTGATTAGTTTGGAAACTCGTCGGAGATCTATCACACTATCCAACGATTATATTGGTAGATTTTGATGTCTTGATCAAGGTTATAATGGCATGTATAGGTAGACTTATGGTTTATGTTAGCTGATGAGTTTGGCATGTATATGTCATTTTGGTTAATGTAACCTTGGTACTTTTGATGTCTTATTGATGTGTGTTATTTTTACAATATATTAATGCATATTTGAATGGCTAAAATGGTAGGTGATGAATTGACCTCAACATGGCCAAGTTATGGTATGCTTTGAAAAGCTTTTGAATAGATGTGCATGATTGAAATATGGTACGTATATATGTTGGTTGTTGGAACCATTTGTAAATGGCTAGATTTGTGTCATTTAGATGGTTTTGATGCATGTGAGAAATGATCCAAACGGTAAGGTTATTTTGATATGGCATGAATCTAATATGGTATGGTTGATATGTGTCAATTGTGATATGTTTCGGTATGGAAACAAGTTAGTTGATAAATGGATAAATATACACATGTTTAGGTATGTTTGAAGTATGTGTTTGAGGTGTCTATATGGCATATTTGTTGTATGGATTATTAGCCTATTGTATGGACCTTTTTATGCAGGTTTTGAGCATGTTTAGAAGCCTTGATCATGTTTGCAAAAGTACTTAGGCTTATGCTTGAGAAGGATGAAGGAAATGGCTTGGTTTTGGCCAATTTCTTGTCTACAAGGCCGTGTGACCCTTACAGTGTGAATTTTTTAACTTTTTCCTCAATGTTTCAAATGTTCCTGATTTAGTCCTGAATCATTTTTAAAGCCTTTCTATGTCCTCAAGGGGTCAAATAAGGGACGATTTGCACGTTTTTAATAGACTATGATATGATTTATGAAATGTTTAGAAATGAATGATTATAAGTTACATTTTTACGGATGCAAGTTAGGGGTGTTGCAGTCATAATGAAACATTTATGATATGTATATATAATATATAATATATTAACTTAATATATATAAGTTATAATAATATATGTTATAATAATACAATTTAAAACAAAATAAAAGAAACATAATTGATAGTGGAATGAAAGAGAATTTCATTCTCTTTTACATGCATCCGAAACAAAAGAAAGAAGAAAGAAAGAACGTAGCAAGGGTGACACACGGTTTGGAGTTCAAAACCAAAATTGTTTACTGCAATTTAGTCTTTTTCTTGTAATTTTTACGTTTTTGGAATTTCGGTACTTAGAGCTACCCGACCCATGTTATAATTGTTAGTATTTTTCAAGATTTTAGATGTTGCCATTGTTGAATAGTTTAAGTACTAGGGGTTAAATTGATAGATTTTTAATTTAGAAGTGAAAAAAGACTAAATTGTAAAATAAATTGTTAATTTTGAGCAATAGGGACTAAATTATGAAAAAATTGAAATTAAAGGGTATAATTGAAAATAAAGAGCTAAAATTTAGCTTAGGGTGAAATTAGTATAAAAATCGAGGTTAAATATGGAGATTAAAATTAGTGTCGATTTAGGGACTAATTTGGGGATTAAATAAAATATGGTAGAAAAATTTAAATTCTTGTGAATTGAGTTGTGTATTATTAATTGATTGTAATTATTTTATTTCGTAGCTAATGTCATACCAGAATTCTCGAGTAAAAAGGGGAAGGATAAATTTGACATCTAATAGCTCGGAATTCACGGTTTGTGTTTCTATAATCCAAACTCTTGTAAATTGTTGCATTTTGAACTATTATGCATGGTAAGACATTAGGTTAGTAGTTTTTTAAAATTTGGGATGAAACGGATTGAATTGAATTGATGAAAGTTTATAAGGATTCAATGTGTATATTGAGAAAAGTATGTATTTGTATATATGATGAATTTAATATATGTTTTGAGAATTGTGATTGTTAATGAATTGAATAAAATGCCTATATGTTACAAATGTATATATATATGGAAATGAGACATTGGTTATATAGAAATGTGAAATGAAACCCTATTAACTATTCGGGCTAAGCCGGATATAGATGACATGCCTAGGATAGGAAGAGTTCAGAGATTTCTTCGACCTCGAGTCTATAACACCCCAAAATCGGCCCAGACGTTATGGCCGGATCTAGCGATGTCACATGATAGGGTGTTTAAAAACCATGTCGTCGCGTTAAAACCATTTGTATTGAATTCCTTATCTTAATATCTTATTAGTTCCAAAATTGTGTTGCTCATTTAATCGATAGTTTTAAAACATTATTCGTTTGCAAAAGCTTTTAAAATAGATTAAACAATCGTGCATTTAGGAAAAAACATTTGTTTCTTTTGAAAACCGATGTTTCCTACTACTAGCAGTTGTAATCCACAAGGTAAAGATAATTAAAACCTAAAACCAAATTCCTAAAGTCCAATTACAACCCAAAAACTTAGCAAGTAAAAATAGAATAGAAATAAAACCAATTATCGTAAATATGGGTTAAAAACCATAAAAGTCCAAAACCGTGGTCACTGCTGAGTCCTCCGCCGCACCGATCCATCTAGATCTAGGGATTACCTGTGCACATTTAAACAAAAGGGGTGATTTTACGAAAAATTAGTGTGTAATCCCACAGAAAACAAACAATAGCAAATCACAGAGCACAGTTAAAACAGTCCTGGGCCTAAGCTATTTTTCAGTATCAGTAACAGTTTGGGCTTTAGCCCATCTCAGTGCAGTATCAAATATGCAGTAGGGCTTTAGCCCATCACAGTATCAGTAGTAGTCATGCAGTATTCAGTAACAAAGTCCTACCCAACCAGTCTCTACACACCATCTCCGTCCAACCCTACACTCCATGTGGGGATCAAATCAACCTACCCATCCCTACACTCCAGGTAGTACCGAATGCGGCACAAAACAGTAATTTGTAGCTGAGCTGCCAGTATGTTAGGCTTAAAAGCCTTTCAGTACACTTCCTCCAAATATAATTAACCCAACCCCATGCAATGCAACATACAAGTCATGACATGCTATCTCAAGACATCAGTACATATAACCAATTCAGTATACAAGCATACTATCATCATGATCAACACATATATAAATCAAATAGTCAGTTCATACAATTAGGGGTCTAAGTGATGCTTACCGACCTTACAGTAGGTTCACAGTCGACTTGGCGACCCGTGCAACCTTAGCAATCAATTCAGTGAAAATGGGCTCACACGCCCATGTGGTCTGCTTGTGTGGGCCCACACGCCCTTGTGGCCCACTCGGCCCAAATTGGCCTTGGCCACGTGGTCCGTTTAATGTAATCCGTGCTAGCTAAATATTCAAATATGTTTTTACTATTTACTTATATGTTCCTTCAAAAGTGTCTACTTGAGTCACTATTACTAAATTATTTATATCTTGAGCTACAGAATTCCAAATTAAGATTCGCTTAATGACTTTGAAACTAGACTCAAATAATTTTCTATCATAAAATTTTCAAAATTTTTGGTTCAGCCAATAAGTATAGTAAAATCTTCAAACTTACCCTTGTTCTGTTGTCTGACAGCTTAGACCTTTCTTTGGTAAAAATTAATTATCTATCAGTAGAAAATTTGGATGATGTTTTCGTTTATTTATATTGAAAATAGACTAATTAATAATTTAAACGTGTAAATTTTACCACCAAATTATTTTTCTCCAATTTTTTATGATTTTCCAAAGTCAAAATAGGGGAACCCGAATTCATTCTAACCTTGTATCACAAGATTTATTATATTTCACGTTTTACAATTCCATTACTTACATCGTTTCTTCTATGAGAAACTAGACTCAATAAGATTTAATTCCATATTTTGTTCATTCTCTAATTCGATTTCCAAAATTTATGGTGATTTTTTAAAGTTAACATATTGCTACTGTCCAAACAGCAAGCAATTTCAGCTTTTCGTCGAATCCTATTTTTTGCATTTCGGGTGCACACCTGGTTTTGTTTGATGCTAAAACAGTCCCCGAGCACTCCAAAGCCTATAATTGAGCAAATAACACTAATTTAATCTCACATAACGTGATCCCAAATCAAACTCGTATCGAGATTTTTACCCATAAACGACTAAACTTTACCTTCAACCAATAAACAGTAATTCCCACACAATCTAAGACTTCGATTGGTGATTACGAGCCCTTGAATCCTCCCCTAATTGGTATAAATGAAACACTTCAGAAGAAAGTTAACAAACGGAGACAAATCACTTATCTAAAACTTACTGAACGATTGCAGACAAACGTGGAGTGATACGAGGCAGAGTGGGAAAAGAAAAATCAAGAAGATGAAGGGTGAAAGAGAGCAGAAATTCGGCAACAATGAAGAGAAAAATGGTAAGAGGGTGGAGGGATTTTGGGGAAAGTAAAAAAAAGGAAAAAAATAGCAAAAAGATGAACAGAATATTCGATAACCACCCCAATCCCTTATTTCTCTCCATCAATCTCCCCACTAAATCCACTACTCAGATTTTTAGTCCATCTCAAACTCTCCTGGACGCACGAGCAAAAATAATGCCTATGCCAAGATTCGAACACAGGACCTCCTTCACACCAACACTCTACTTATCCACTCGACCAGCAAGCCCATTCTGTTAATTATTTTTCAACTTTTACTTAAAAGCCTACTGACCAAAGATAAATACCAAAATTTGCCCAAGTCCTAGCTTGAACTTGGGACCTCCCAAACACACCCAGAACACATAACCACTAAAACCAATAGATATTTTGTGTCACATATTCACAATACCCAAAATTAAAATTTTGGTGCGTTACAGAGTCAATGAGGCATTAGGTGCCCATTTACTTCGGTTTAACTGATGAGACACTAGGTGTTAACTTATATAGCGCTGGGCGTAGTTATTATCCGATGAAGCATTGGGTGCCAAACTGGTGTGTTGGTTGGATCCGTGTATCTGTCCGAGTCCGAGTTGTGTTAATAGGGAAAATATAAATGATAAAATCGATGTGCTCGATATTGAAATGTCAATGGATGAAAACGGAAACAAGATATGAAAAGGATTATGAAATGATGAAATTGGATGTGCATATTGAAACAAAATTGTGAATTGAAAATAGATATGAATCATGCCATTGCATGAGTTGAATCATCAAATGTTATATAAAATGTCAATGTTAATAAAGAATGAGCAAATTTGCATTATTGATTTGATACATATGTTTATAGCATTACTTGTTACATTTCTTATATTTTAACTATTTATATCAAGTTTAAATTGTTCGGATTATAAAAATACCACTGAGTTATACTCAGCATGCGATTTTGTTTTCCATGCTTAAGTTAGGTACTTTTCAAAATATTGTTGACTAAGCATCCAACCTCAATCCTGAGCTAAAGTGTGGTGATGTTTTATTTTATAATGGCATGTACCTAGGAAGTATTTTGTTTGATGTTGTTGATATTTGATAATATTTTGGTTTTTAAGTGAAATGGTGGTCATTTGTATATATGGTGGTGATTGAAGTTGTGTTTTGGTATGTTGCATAGTATAATGTGTTGGTATGTCTTTTAGCTTAAAGTTTGATAGCCTAAGTAGCTAAAAGTTAGTTCTATATTGGTAAAGTTGATATGAATGATAGTTTTGAATGGTTGATATCTTGTTGATTAGTTTGAAGATATAAAATGTGGTACCAATGAAGGTATATTGGTTAGGCAGTTAAGATGATTGTTTTAGCATATTTTGAGCATGTTTAATTGTGTTTTGAATAGGTTAAATTGTTGGTAATTGAGTTGCTTAGAGCCCAAGTAAGTAGGAAATGGTAAACTTGAGTTTTAAGGTACATTTAGGTGCACACGACCTGAGACACGGTCTATCACAAGGCTGTGTGACACATACGGGCGTGTTCCCTGAGCATGTTAAAAAATAGAATAGGTGTAGTTTTTACACTGGTTAACACACGGCTTGGGACACGACCGTGTGACCCAAGTCAGTGAGTTACACGGGTAGAAACACGGGCTGGGACACGGTCGTATGTCCTAACTTTGAGAGTCACATGGTCCGGGGCATTTCACATGGCCTGGCCACAAGGCCGTGTGTCCCCTGTTTTAAAGTATTTTTGAAAATGGCCTTAAACTTTCAGAATTGTTCCAAACTAGTCCCTGCCTATTTTTAGACTATTTTTAGGGTCCTGTAGACTCGTAATAGGGTTGTAAGGGTAACTTTTACTCTGAATTGGAATGAATTAACAAACCTGAATTAGGTGAAGCAGGTCATTCTACTAATATCATCGAAGGTAGTAATTGTTAGAGTATAGACCAATACTCTGATGCTAATAATTGGAATAGTCTTGTTATGTATCTAACTTCTAGCTTTCAAGAGAGGAAAAATAGTGATAAGAGTGTAGATAGTGGAAGACCAAGTTTAGCATTATATAGTATGATTCGTGATTAGATCGAATAAGACACTATTACATAACTATTAAATTATATATATTGCCCTTGTATGACATAATATTAATAGTTAGCTTCCACCTTCGATTTTAAAGGAATTGAATGTTCTGGTTGGTTAGTAATGCCTATGACCCTAATCTAATGACGAAGAGGGGTTAGGGGTGTTACAAGTGTGGTCCAATTTCCTTTGGAGAAGTTATGTTTTTGTGTAGATGATAAAGACTATCTATGAAAGATTTCAATATGTAACCATGACAAATGCACTCATCCTCTCGGTGTTTTCTTCTTTAACCTCCTCAAAATCTATAGGTGTTGCTTTCGGTAATTGTTGCAGGTTTAGAAAAGGATGTAAAAAATCTTCATTGCGGCCAACATAAACATCATTTTATCTTTCCATATTGTGTAGTTGATTCCATTGAACCTATCATTCCTGATCATGTCTTGATAGATTTTTAAACTCAAAGTTAATTTAGACTCCATAATTGTAGAAGGAGAAAACAAATTTAAAGCCTTAAGAATGTTAGAAAAATTGTAATATAACAAAGAAATAGACCTGAAGCATGATTAACTGTCCTTAAGGCTTTAATTTTTCCTTTACGATACAACAAGTCTCAAAACAAAAAAAAACTAGAATAGTGAAAATAGAATTATTGAGTTTTATATATAGGCACTGTAACACCCCTTACCCGGCTTGACCAACAGGCCTTGGGTACTGGATATTACAACGACCCAAATTATCATAACAAATTACTTAGAGTTGTTATCTCGAATGGGTTGACTATGTAATTTTTACAATTTAAGATGACATCTATAATTCATGCCATTAAAGAATTGGGTCTCTACATATTTGTTAATTCATCTAATCTAATAGTGTTTACAACTCTAACAGAGTTTAATAAAGACTCCTTCCAAGTCAATTCCCTCAGGCATGGCTTATAAGGGAGCCCCTTTATAATCTAGATTGATACTCACACGTCCCCAGATCTGGTGTTGTCTGACTTGGGCCTTTACTCGATTTTCGTATTAAAGTTTTATCCTGCAATAAGCGAACAACTTATAAGTTCAAATAAACTTAGTGGGAGATTATGCAATACATTCTAAAACAAAATACAGGACTTCCAGAACGAAGTCTTAAGGAGGGATTTAAACTCCTTGATCATCGTGGATGTTCGTAGATTCTAATGACGTGGCTAAAATCTTCCCCTCTTTCTGTAGCTTACTGTTGGTGGACTTATCCTCTATCTGAGACATACGTATGAACTTTACGGTGACAACCCTCCATAGTTTAGGCTTGATTCTCATTTGACATTCTCGATTTTGACTACATCGTTAAACCATCCACGGGGTTTTCCTATCATCAAGGTGACTTTACACTTAACTATTTTGTCCAGGCTACTGTTTGTCTCGTTCCCAGTTGTCCATCGATTGATGGGAACGCTTAATCTCTTACATATCCATATTCTCTGTTGCCTTTCGGCAACATTCCACTCCTATAGTCTTTAGCAGACTTACCAGGTGCTAGATGCCCCTTCTTACTCGTGGATCCTCAGTTTTAAGTTCCGCTCAAACATTACAAGGTCATCATCAATCCTGACTTATTAGCCGAACCTGAGAACTCATACTTGAGTTTTCAAGCACACCATCTCCATCAACCCTGCTATTCTCTGCTTGAGTTATACCTAAAATTTCTTTTCCTCATTCAGATAGCTTGCAGGTTCTTTGTGTTAGAGTATGCCCAAAGACTAATCATTAGATGGTTGTAATTACATACTCATTTTACCTCGTTATTAATATAAGGCATTGCCATTATTATTTCAGTTTCTTTTTCTATGTATATATAAAATAAACTGATTAATAATAAAGTCTTGAGAATAATATTATTATTCTTAAAAAGGTCTTTAGTCAAGTATTATTATGGGCTTGAACAATAATAATGCATTGAGACTAATGTGTAGCTGATTAATGGCAAAGTGTTGTCATTCACATAAGGATGTCAAAATGAATACACGAGTATGTGTTAAAGAACAATATATTGGACAACCCGCAATGAGTATGTTTCTTGGATTATTATATAATAGTCACAAATATTTCTCATAGTGATAATTATGTATATGATCCTCATATTTGAGATCATCATTATCCCAACATTGTGAGTTGTATATTTTGATATAGTCAAACGTCTACCATAACAGGTTGTACTATAAATACTAATATTGGATATACCATAATGTATGTAGTAGGATATAATTGATCAAGATAGGATTTATCCCTCCTACATAATTGGAGTAATATCTTAGGCCACTTGATGAAGTAAGACTAGAAATGCATGGCCATGTTCAAATAAGTTGATATAAGATATCACACTTATTTGTTTAACATAACCTACTTAGAATATCAAGAAATATGATATTGGACTATAAAAATGTGACTATACCATGACTTGTGTCCAATTTAGATATAAAGGATAAAAGAATATGGTACATGAAAAATTTTATCATAGAAAGGTTATGTCGAATCACGACTTCTTGTAACTTAGGTAGCAATGATGCATTGCTAGATGCCACTCATTACTTGTAACATTAGAAATTTTATAATATTACTACCAGCATTACAAGAACCTACAGGGTCACACCCTATGGTTAAAGTAAATAGACTTCATGCCAATGAATGGGTGTATACCTTCCTACATACAGCTATGGTGGATTTTTATCATTGGAAGATGAGTATTATGTGGCGGATAGTTTTGCCTGGTGGACAGTATCACCCATGGGATAGCATCGCTTAGAGAACAGTATCGCCTGGCGAACAATGTTACCTGGGAGATATGATTCGCAACTTCTTTCTAGAGTTAATATTTGTGGAAGTTAGTATTCTTTTAGAAAGAATATAATTTCAATATCTTCCACGATTTTCTCTAAAAAGTATAAGGGAATTATTCCGTATTTAATATACATGATATAATTAAAAGGAATCAGATTATGAAGGTGTGAGTAAGAAAATCAAACTAGGTCTAGTAGCCAAAAGTTTGTATACTCTCTAAAAAAAGTTCAAAAGAGTTTTCTGTTCGTGATTGGCTGGGTGGACTATGTAGAGGCCAAGACACTTTGTTGTCGCTAGGATTAACATCGTGTAAAGGATTTCAACCAACAACATTATTTGTCATTTTCAGTTTTAAAAGGTATATCCTTAACCCTATTTCAACTCGATTCGTTCCTCATACATGGATCCGTGGTTGACGATCACTGGAATAATTTTTCTATTATGCCACGGGGCATACCGATGATCCAATACCTTGTCCT
Organism: Gossypium hirsutum; assembly: GCF_007990345.1. NCBI lineage: Eukaryota > Viridiplantae > Streptophyta > Magnoliopsida > Malvales > Malvaceae > Gossypium > Gossypium hirsutum. The sequence continues at coordinate 36,881,616 of NC_053444.1, forward strand.
AACAAACCTTTACTCATTGCCATCGCTGAAGTTTGACCTTGCACACCCTAATTCCCATATTTAATGCCCTAGCAGACTACTCCGTGTTTAATGTTTTGTTGGACTATCTATGATGTCATAATGTCTTTTAGCTATGGTCTTACACAATTTAACCTGTATTTACCGTCCTGACGGATCATCAAAGGATGCCATAGTGTCTCCCAGCTATGGTCTTAGTCCTTTTTACCATGATTCCATAGTGTCTTTTAGCTATGGTCTTACTCATTTATGTCACGATGCCATAGCATCTTTCAGCTATGGTTTTAATCATTCTTGTCCTGATGTCATAGCATCTTTCAGCTATGGTCTTACTCATTTTAGGTGTATAGCCTCCAATCGGTCTCATGGCCTAGCCATGATATTGATTTACTATTCCCATTGCAATCCAACCGTTCCTTCGTTTGTCATTCTATACCTTGATGCTAAAACACCATAGTGTCCCTTCTATAAGGCTCAGAGCTTCGCTCATCACGAGTGCACATAGCATCACTGTATGGCGGTATCTAATAGAATCACCTGTTTTTCCCTTCTTAACTTCATCTAATCCGGACGGAGACCCCTTACCAAAGTTCATATACAGTACATGAAATTTAATAATGGAACATTATGGATCATGCATACTGAACTAACAAGGCGGATGCTCATAAACTCATGCAGACTTCTAACATTTTTGGTGTTTCTGAGTTGGAGTGCAGAAACTCACCTTGCTTTCTTGCCTTCTTAACTTAGCTTCTTCAATTACCAATGCCTTATTCATCATTGCAGCTAAGCATCAATTAATCTAAATGTGTTCAACCCTTAAGACCCAGATTTCACAATTACTAGAAAGTTTGAGTTTTCTTACTCAACTTATTTTCTTCAATCTACAAGTTCAGGGGGTTAAAAAAACTTACCAGCTCTCAATCTTTCTACTTCTAGACTCAAATCCGCACGATGGTTGCAACATGCAGAACTTCTTTCAACTATATCCTCTTCTTCTTTAAGGCATCTGAAGAAGACGATGCTTAGATAAAAAGTTTTGAGAAACAAAATTAAGAGGAACTTTGTTCCCGCACATACCTATATATATACTCCTTCGGCACGATCTCCACTGACTATTGCCGCCACTTGATCTTAATTATTATGTCTCCCACTTTGGAGCCAGCTAGTTATATCCTAACCGAACTAGGGTTGTGGTACAACTATTTGAATTTCGACCAATAAATTTTTCTATTCTCCCATCAGACCCAACAATTTACTAGTCTTTTCAATTAAATCCTAACTCTCTAAAATCTCGAGTCAATTTAGGTAACCGGGTGGTACAGACACATTATGTTTTTCATCAAAGAATATGTCACTTGGTACGTAACTTTGTCACTAAGTTACATTTTTTCCACAGCATTACAACTTTCCAGGAAAGATATATTTATTCATTAAAAGTCTTTTTTGAAATTTATAATTATTCAAATAAATTTGTTTATATGCAAATAAAAAATTATTATTATTTAAAAAAATTATTTACACCACCGAATATAAATCTAAGTACCTATCTTTTGACATTGCATGTGTACATAAAGTTAATTGATAAGTACACTTATCTAGCAAGCTAAGCACCCAAGTCTATGAAACAAATTATAAAGAAATTTCTATTTATATTATTTGTACTTTATATGTTAGTAATGTGAGATTATTAACATTGCAAATAATTAACACTTATGCTATGTTTAGTTTGCTGTAATGAAATAGAGTTGTAATGGAATAGAGTTGTAATGAAATAGAACTGTTTGGTTGAATAGAATGGAATAGAACTATAATAGTATTATTGTGTTTGGTTGAATGAAATGATGCTGTAATAGCATAAAGAAAAAACTAAAATGACCATAGTACTATTAGCAAAATTATTTTTAGGTAGATGATTATTGTTATTATTATTAAATTTTAATAAGATTATTATTAAAAATAATTTAATAAAATAATAAATAATCTAATCATATTCTAATATAATTATTATTAAATATAATTTAATAAAAATAAAATATATAATTTAATAATATTTTAAATATTTTATTTTTATATTTTCTAAGTTCAAGTTTTAAAGGACTAATATGGAAATTATTATTATTTTATTCAACGTTATGGAATAGATATTCTTTAGTAAGACTAAAGAATAGCTATTATAGAAAGACAAATAATAAGAAAATAATAATCATTTAATTGAATTAGTATTACGTTCAACCAAATAAATGAATAATTTACCATTCAATAAATAAAGGAGAATCAATCAGGGTTTTAATATCAAAATCGAAGCTGTGGGTACCTTGGGGCTTAAGGTTATCCATACCTTAGGTTTCGCAGAAGCCTTGGTGGATACAATATAGCGAATAGTTTGATGGGAGAAGATGCGGTACCGCCTTAGTTTTACAAAAACATAAAAAGCAAGAAATGAAGAAGAATAAAATGCGACCTATGAATTCATGATTAATGGTAACTCCTCTCAAAAGTTAAAACACAAACAACCAGTTAGGGGTTAGATTTTTGTTCAAAATTCAAATCCCTTTTAATGATTTACTTTGAAAAAGAGAAGTTAATTGCTCAACTTTTATTTTTGTGGTTAATTAGGTTATTTTTGATTTTCCAAAAACATAAAAAAAGAGAAAATAACCCTTTTCTTCTTCATTTACTTGATATAAATATTTTATTTTTTTAAAAATAAATTATGATTTTTTATAAAAATTATTTTTTAGAAAAAGATAAAAATACAAATGTAATATTTTAACTATAATTCATGCACTATATTAGTTATTAAATCTTTGAATTAGCGTGTCACACTATTATTTTGTAAATGGATAACTAAAATATAATAAATTAATAATATTAATGATTATTATATAATTTTTAAAAATTAGGCAATTTTAAAAACTATTTATATAGTTTAAAAGGAAATGGGTTTCATTAAATTTCCAAGGAAAAATATATTAAAATATCATCATAATATTAAGTCGTCGCCAGGGTCAATCTCATTCTCCCTCAGATCAATTTGAGTACTGTTTCTTGTTCTCTCTTCTCTGGCATCCCCTGCAATGGCGTCTGATCTTGAGACCAAAGCCAAAGAAGCCTTCATCGATGACCACTTCGAGCTTGCGCTCCATCTCTACTCTCAAGCCATCCAACTTAATCCTAAACACGCCGAGCTCTATGCTGACCGTGCTCAAGCCAACATCAAACTCAATAATCTCACTGGTATTTCCCTTATTTTCCCCATTCCATCTTGCTTTTATATAATTTCTTTTGATTATTTAATTGTCTTTTTTTTTTTTTGCAATTTTGTTGGCGCAGAGGCTGTGGCGGATGCGAACAAAGCGATTGAGTTGGATCCTTCCATGTCTAAAGCTTATCTGCGTAAAGCGTTAGTATATTTTCCAAATGCCTACTTTTCTTTTCTTTAGCTTGATAATTTCACTGCTTTATTTATTTATCTCCTTTTGGCCTTGCACAATCTGCTAATTCCTGCATTAAAATCAGCTGATTCTATCACGCCTTTGATATAATTACTAAGGTTGTGTTTGGGAACTTGGATTTGATAAATAGGTTTGTTTTTGAAAAATAATGTAATTATGTAATAAAACACATGTAAATATAACATTGTTGAATATTTTTCAATTTCATGTTTTTGTTGGATGCCTATTTACTTTAGTGGTGAATTTGAAATGTCTAAAGATGTTCTTGAACTTGAAATTCATGTTTTCATACCTTATAAATATATAATAATATTGGATTTAATTAATTTATACAATACGAGTACATTCAATTATTTCAAATTGTACAGAAAATGAAATCCAAATCTTCAAGTTCATGTTCCCAAATATAGCATAAAAGAATTCCCGAGTGGTTCAGAGTAGGATGAACATTATCAATACAAAATACTGATAATAGATAAAATAGTTAAATTAATATTTGCCTTTTCTTACCTAACACTAATGTTCATGTATCATGCATAACCCTTTATAACGATGTGTAAATCTATGCCTGCAGCACTGCCTGCATGAAGCTTGAAGAGTATCAAACTGCTAAGTCTGCACTGGAGACTGGCGCTGCTTTGGCACCTGCAGAGTCAAGATTTTCCAAGTTGATAAAAGAATGTGAAGAGCGAATTGCAGGTATTGCCTTGAAGAGGGGTTTTTAGGAAGGGATAAATTTATCTACAATAATTGCCCATGCATCAGACATATTCTTTACCTTAATAAAAATATCCATTATCTTACTAATGAATTTTTTTGTGGTCATTCAGAAGAAACTGGTGATGTATCAATGCAGATGCCAGAAGCATTGGCTAAAAATGATGTACCCGCAAAAGAAATTGAGCTGGACAAGGATCAGCCTAATCTAGAGATTGAGGCTGCACCTCCCAAACCAGCGTACAGGTTTGTGCTTATGCATGCACTAATGTCAGTGCTTTGTGCATTTGATGATATGTAGTTGATTTGGTTAAAAATATTTGTGCAGGCATGAATTTTACCAGAAACCAGAGGAAGTGGTTGTCACAATATTTGCTAAAGGAATACCGCATGATTGTGTTAAAGTAGATTATGGTGAACAAACAGTAAGTTGCTCATTGATTCCTCTGTATTTGTTTTACTTTTTGTGTCTCTGCCCTTGCGTGTTCAAAGTACTGTTTAGTTTTTGGCTAAAGATATGCTTTCTTTGTTGCTGTGCAGCTAAGTGTTGCTATCAATGCTCCTGGTAAGGAGGCATATCATTTCCAACCTCGATTATTTGCAAAGGTATCACATGAAATTCATGTTGTCAAGCTTCTGGCTTTTAAGAGTAATATGCTACATAACTATGTCATTTTCTTTTGGGGAAAAGCCTCAAGAGTAGAAACTCTGTAGTTAATGCTGCAATAGTTGAATATATATATTTTATGTGTGGATTGCTTTTCTGTTCAATGTTGACAAACAGATTCTTGTTGAATCTTTTCCCATCTGATTGTATCTCCTGCTTAGATGCTTCTTTTTTCTTTGCGGTGTTTGGCTCTGTTTGAACAGATAATACCTGAGAAGTGCAGATATGATGTTTTGCCAACCAAAGTTGAGATTAGGCTAGCAAAATCTGTACCCATTCATTGGACATCTCTTGAATTCAGCAGGGAAGTTGCTATAACCCAAAGGGTTAATGTATCTTCTGGTAAGTCGATCACTTTAGCATGGTGTCTTTATCGTAGCGGATACACATCCAAGCTACTTTTGCATGCCATACCGACTTGTCTGTTTCCTTTGTGAACCCTGTGTGGTTGGTACTGTGCAACATAGTAGTAGTTTAAAATTATATATTCACTGGTCTAACATAAATTATCAACACCCTTTGCTGGTAAGTTCCACTTTAAAACCAAATTTTAGTTGCTAAGCTAGTTTTCTGAATATTTGATTTTTATGAAATTTTATAAGGTCCACTTGAATTATGTTAGTTGCAAATAAAATTCTCTGTATCTTACTTGCATTAAATAAATTTCATTTTCATTTGGTTTCAAACATTTCCATAGCTATTTGCTGTTCTGCAATATGGGGATCTTGAAGTGTAAAATGTGCAGTGGTATTTTTTTGCCTGCATATCTATACCCATAAGTTATTGGGTTTTTCTACGTGGATGCTTTTATAACTGAGGTTCTTCTCTAGTTTTGTTTGATTGGTTTCATCTTTGAATGCCCGTGCTAATTAGCTTTCTAATAATTCTGCTACATGAAGCTTGAAAATTTCTCCTATTGAATTATTTGGCAAGTACCAGATTGTTTTATGTGCTTTTGGTCAGAAACTATTTCTTGCTTTTGTAGTTTCTGCAAGTCAACGACCATCATACCCATCCTCCAAACCACAAAGGGTAGATTGGGATAAAATTGAAGCTCAAGTAAAGAAGGAGGTACGTCGAGCAACAAGCTTTTTTTTTTCCTTGTGTTTTTGGGAGGGACAACTTACCCCGTGGAAGTTGTGGGATATAATCATGATTAACATGTCTCTTTGTGGCTGCTTTGCAGGAGAAAGATGAAAAGCTAGATGGTGATGCGGCTTTGAACAAATTTTTCCGGGACATTTATAAGGATGCGGATGAAGACACAAGAAGGGCCATGCAAAAATCTTTTGTAAGATATTTTAATCCAAGAGATTATCTTCATTCTTCTCTGCAATATGCTAAACTCCAGGCATTGGATAAAGAAATTGATAGTGTGCGGTGACTATAGGGTTAAACTCCCTCCATTACTTTTCTACCCATTACAATGCAATACAAGTTCAATCATTATTCATGATTTACATGTTTCATAAGCGAATCCTACACATAAGAATGATAGGTATTGAAATATAATGGACAAAAAACTAAAGGACATGATCTCGAGGGTGGGTATAATGGTTCATCTGCTGTGTGCCTTCTGATTTTGTGGTGGTGTGCACTGTAGGTGGAGTCTAATGGGACAGTGCTATCAACAAATTGGAAAGAAGTTGGTGCAAAGGTGGTGGAAGGAAGTCCTCCTGATGGTATGGAAATGAAGAAGTGGGAGTACTGAGGACGATTGTAACTTGGACAGTAATTTTTGGTATGTGAATGTCATTTACTTTACTTCAATCTAATGAACGTGTTGCTTGAATGTTGAAAAAGGATTTCCTGTCGTTTATAAGCTTTGTTTAGGGTTTGATTGTGTAGTTTTTTGCTGCTAGTCTTTGTTGAAGCTATTTTTCTTTAAAATCTTGTCGTAAGCTGTGTTGGATGAAGGTTATGAATATAATGAAATGTTGGTGCATTAGATTTTAGCCCTTTCTTTTTAAAAAGCTTGAAATTGTCAATAATTGAATTCTCGTCATGCATGAACCTTGTAAACTTAACTGCTAAATCTTCATCACCCCACTTTTCCATTTCATATCCACCACATCCCCTAACAACCCGCAGGTCCTGGCCCCTTTCATCTCAAGCCTTTGCCTTTTTAAGGGCTGATTCAGGGCCTTCTTCGCAACAAAAACTTGATGTTGGCAAATTTTCAAACATGCGAATGCCATGGACAAAACCATATTTTTCTTAGTCAATGCAGAGAAAGAATCAGTGAAGAGTTGGTGATGTGAGTTTTGAATTTGGCGCAACTGAAACTCTTTTTTTCTAAAAAACAAAGTCAGTGTTTTAACAAATTTTATTATTTGTATAGATTTATAGTTTTTCTTCTTTTTTTTTAAAAAAGTAATTTTATACTATCTGATTTTTTTTATAATTTTATACTATCTGATATACTTTTAAAAAAATCAATTAAAGGACTAGACTGATGAAATCCAAGTTTGAGGACCAATTTGGACCAAAAAAAAAATTTCAGGATCAAGTTGAAAAAAATTATCAAATCAAGGATTAAATGTTGCTTTATCTCTAATCCAATCTATGAATCTAGTGTCGTGAATTGGGTGAGTTGAATTGTTTTGAATTGGTTAAATACAAGTTTTTAATGTTTTTTAGCCATTTCATATTCGAAGTATTTTTGGTTTCATGGTATCATATTTGGGTTTCTATTAGTTTTAAGTTTTTGTTATCGAATTTATCAATCAGGTTTTCCAAGTTAGGTTATTTCGATTGAGTCATTGAAATTTTTAAGCTTGACACTCCAGGTTGGGTCACTTCAAAATTTTTTAAAATATCATGTTTAGGTAATTTTTGGTGGATCAGGTTGGACAGGTTTAGATCGTTGACATTTTATATTCAATTTGAGTTGGTCAAGTTTAAATTAGGTTTATTTGAGTCGGCCCTTAGGGTTCAAGTCGGCTTTATTATCTCTTTTTGCATGCCAAGTTTAATGTAAATTTAAAATTTCTAACTATTTATTTATATAAAAAAAACTTGTAACTGTTCAATATATATTAATATAGATAATATTTGTATTGATATAAACTCAAATATAAGAGGGATTCAAAATTTTAGATGCATAATAAGTACAATTATATTGATAAATTTAATAATTGGATTGTTGAAATATTAATTGTATGGAAAATTATAGAAATGTATAAACTTTATATAGGTGTATCATTTAAGAAAAAAAATCTTAGTTTACATAAAAAGTTGTAGAAAATCAAGTCAACAAATTATTACTTTTAATTAAGGTAAACTACATAGAAGTCATCCAACTATGAAAAGTTACAAAATGATTACCCAACTATTCTTAATTGTTTTTTTAGTCATCCAATTATGAAAAGCTACAAAATGGTTATCCAATTATCCAATTTTGGCTTTTATGATCAAAAAAAAAATTGAATAATTGAGTAACCATTTTATAACTTTGGATGGTTGGGTAACCAAGAAAGAAATTTACTTATAGGTGTGTGATTATTTTGTATCTTTTTTATAGTTGGGTGACAAAAACAAAAACATAGTTAGATGACTACTAGTTTAATTTATCCATTTAATTAATCAAAATAATATTTTAAATTTAATAATAAGTTAATTTCTCAAAAATATACAAAAACCATCATTTTCGTTCTTTCCAATTCAAATAATCAAAATTCATTTTAATACATTTTAAATCATATTGAAAACATTTTAAAAGAGTCTCTAGATGTCCAAAGGTGTTTGAAATCGAGCATAAGTCTCCGGGTTTGAAACAACTCAAAACATGGGAAGGGCTCTGTTCTTGTAACACCCTATACTCAACTAGATTGTCAGATCTGAGCTATAAGGTGCCATATTCATTACTAGAGTGATTTGTCGTAAATTGATATGTCAAATTAGGCTTTCCCGTTATACTTAAAGAGCTAGTTTTTGAGCAAATTAGTGTCATTTTTGTAGTTTAGCGTAGTTTTTAGATTTTCTATTTAATAAGTGTTTAATGTGTTTTTGTACTCATTTTGAGACCTAAATTGGCCAAATGCGCCATTTGGACCCTAACGATTGATTGAGTATTGTAATAACTCAGCGGTGGTCGATTTCGAGTGAAAACATCGCCAAGGAGGGGGTATCACGATACCCTCAATAGTCCTAAAATGAAGAGAAGATTGAAGACCACTTACAATGGTATCACGATATCCTTTTTGGGTGTCAAAATACCCAGCCTTTAAAAAGAACCCCCATTTTGAAATTGCCAATGGTATCACGTTATCCAAGCCATAGGTATCGCAATATCACTATCGTGAGGGGACAAAAATTGATGTCAGCAGTAGTCCTTGTTTAATTGAAGCACCAATCAAAAAGACATGTTGAAGGGCATTTTGGTTAAGAAAAAAGGGGTCAGAATTGTTGCTAAAAAGAGCTAAAAATTCACTGAAGAGAGAGATGAGACATTAGACGCAAGTTTTAGGATAGTTTTCCTTAGTTTTTGTCTTTACTTTCTTTAGGATTTAGTCTTCTCCATAGCTTAGAGTTTTAATTTTATGCAATTTCCTTGCTTTCTTAGTGTTAGTTAAATTAGTTAAAATTGCAACTTAGGTTTATTTGCATGTTTAGTATTTCAAACTTGGTTGTAATCACATTTTAGTCTTTAGTTTAATGCTATTTAAATTTTCTTTCCTTTCATCTATCAAAAATCTTAACTTTAGTGTTCTAGGTAATTTATTTTGCTGCTAGTTGTTTGCCTTTACCTTTTTCCAAGTAAAAATCCAAACTTTTATCTTTTTAATGAGTTTTATGTTAATGGCTTCTTTAGTTGTTTCTTTGATGTTTTCTAGATTTAATATGGTAATGAGTAACTAAATCTTAGAGGGTTGGTTAATGGAGATATGGGTAAACTAATTTTTGGGTTAGGGATTAAATTGAATGAACCTCAAAACTCAGGATTGATGTTCCTAAGGGTAAATCAAGATAAGTGAGATTGAGAGGTAATCTTATTACACACCAATTCATTAGTCTCGGGTTATTTAGTGAGATCGAGAGATAAACCGAACTAATTTGTCTAATTTGATAAAGTTGAGATCGAGAGGTAAAATGGTGTCACTTTCGGAGTTTAAGCAATTTAGATCCCTAATTCGATTATTAGTGAACCACATTGAAGTCAACCAACCATCGTTTGTTATTGACTTGATAGTTTTATAACTTTGCATGCTTTACAATTTTGTCCTTTTGTTAATTAGTTTAATTACTCTCAATTTCATGGCTTGTCGTGCTATTCTATCTAGTGAGTAGTTGTTTAAACTCTTTATTTGCATGTTTTTAGCTAGAATTCACTCAATCGTTGACTCATGTGGGTTTGATCCTTAGAGTACTCTTATACCCCGTTGTACAAATTATATTACAACTAACTTGTTCGTTGGAAATCAAGTTTGGAAAACACAGCGGAAAATAGATTTAGGGAAAAACCAAAATTTTTTAAAAAAAATCCAAAACAAGAACTTGGTTGCGATATCTAAAGTATAAACACTTAAATCAAAATTTTACATTTTTGATTCGTCTAGGATGAACACTTCGGTCGAGTAGTCTTCTTGACTATCCTCAAGCTCACGTCTGTCAAGTGTGGACTCTCTTTGAAACAAAAAATTTTTCACAAAAATTACTACTGAGGTAATTTTGCAATTTCTCTTAACTTTTGGGTTAAGTTGTAAATAAGAAAAATATCTCTAGAAATTTTCTGAAATAACCTCTTCAGAGAATTTTCTCTCTACAACTTTCTCTTTAATTCAAGTGTATGAAAAATAATGATCCAAGGCTTTCTTTATATAGGAAGAGTTTAGAGAGTTCAATTATGATTAAACTTAATCACTTTGATATTAAATTAATAGAATATTTATCTACAAGATAAATATTAAATTAAATTTAATATTAAGATAATCACTTTAATATTAAATTAATAAAATAATATTAGGATAAATATTAAATTAAATTAAATATTAAATTTATTAAAATAATATTATTTTTTGAATTGTTAATCTGAAATCAAATTCTCTGGTAGAGCCCTAGTAGGAGTGTAATTCTTCCACTACTCAATCACCGAAAAACAACCATCGACAATTTGCCAGCCACTGGAATGTCGTCGCCACCTCAAGCTGATCCAGTTGCTGCTAGTTCGGTCTAGGCTAGTGATGGCCTGACCAGTCCGGTCCAGTCACCGATTGGATTGTCGGTCTAGTTTCACATATCAGGCCTGGTTCGACCTGTTTTTGGGTCTTGGTCTCGGTTTTGGGTTCCCTAGACCAATTTACAATTTCAGGTCCAATTTTCAAGTTCAATTACCTATTGAGCCAATTTTCTAACTTAAAAATTAATTTCTAAAAATATTATATTAAATTAATTAATTTGATTAATTTAATTTTACTTGATCAAAATTAATTTTTCCAAAAATCTCTTAGATTTTCCAAATTAATTTTTCAAGAAAATCCTTTAATCAAATTCTCTAGTTGAAAAATTCTTACGACCGCCCAATTTAATTCTACATCGAATAAATCGACTCAATTAAATTATTTCCAAAGTCGTAGAATTTTCTTTTGATTCAAATACAGTTCGATCAAGCTTTTGTTGAGCTAGTGGAGGGACCAATTAGACATATAGAATTAGGCTCTAGTAATTGCAATTATGTCCAAAAGCATTGTTCCGATAAATCAAAATTACTTAATCATGGAGTCAGTCTACAAGAAGTACCATGATTGAAAACTCCTTATTGTATACTCTTTACGAAAGCAATTCATCCAACTGCTTTGTCTAATGACCTCGTCATGTATGTGTTACCCTCATATGATATCATTGATTCCTTTGAGTTATATCCGTTCACTCAATACAATCCTATTTTATCTCATTGTCACCATTGTGTCTTCTTAATGATTAATATGACCACTGTCAACAAATGACTGTGATAAATTGCTTGTTCGAGAACAAGTATCCTATTGCCACGTTCTATATTTATCAATCCACACATTGAACAAACCATGTCAAACAAGGTTTTATTCTTTTTCTCAACTATGCTATTATGCTGTAAAGTGCCCGGCACAGCCAATTGGGATAAAATGTCATTCTCTATGAGGTATCCTAAGAACTCGTCAGACAAGTATTCCCCACCTTGGTCAGACCGAAGATTCTTTATAGATAAACCTAATTGTTTTTCCACTTTCGCACGAAACTCTCGAAATTTATCAAATATTTCACTTTTGTGGTGCATTAGATAAACATATCCATATCGAGAATAGTTATCAATGAAAGTCACATATTAATTGTAACCTCTTCAAGAACTGATGAAAGTCATCAATGAAATGTACCCATATTGTAGTAAACATATGATTGTTTTCTATTTATTTGAACAATGAATAAATCAATAAAGTTAATTTCACATTTCACTATTATGTCTTTTATATTTTCCGTCTTTTATATTTTGCATGCATAGTGAAATTGTGATAAACAAATATTAGCTCATTGATTGTCTAAAGTTCAAACTGAAGATAAGTGGCATTGTAAAAAATATTTACATTGCGGGAAAGACAACTTACTTCAGTAGATAATCTAAATGAGTCCGTAATCCCATAAAAGAATCAAAGTGGGCATTTAATTCAAATGTTTAGAATGATTATTATGTCTTCTACAATTCCAATTGAGGAGATGGCTAGTCTTGGCTATCAGAGTAGTTGACTCCACGAGTAGAGACATAGATGTATTCATTAGTAAAATGATGCATCGGACTGGAACCAAAATGAATTAATTTTGAATCTTACTTGTGATGTTCATGGTGTGATTTACCTAAATCTTGAGTTAGTCATTGACCATGTGTATACAACTCATGTGCTTTGATATAAGTGAAGGCTTATGCTTTAAAGATGATCGGGCCCATAACTGGTATGTTGGGTACATGACCTGTGTGTGAAATGGCTTTACTAGCAACAGTGGAATTTATAGCTCAATTAAAGAGTTAATGATATCCTTTCATTGGCATTGTGTGGATTGATAAATATGGAACGTGGCCACAGGTTGCTTGTTCTCAAACGAGCAATTTATCACAATCATTTGTTGACAATGATCATATTAATCATTAAGAAGACACAATGGTGACAATGAGATAAAATAAGATTGTATTGAGTGAACAGATTTAATCAAAGGAATCAAGGATATCATATGAGGGTAACACACACATGACGAGGTCATTGGACAAAGTAGTTGGATGAATTGCTTTCATAAAGAGTATACAATAAGGAGTTTTCAATCATGGTACTTTTTGTGGACTGACTCCATGATTAAGTAATTGTGAATTATCGGAACGATGCTTCTGGACATAATTGCAATCACTAGAGCCTAATTGTATATGTTCGATTGGTCCCTCAGCTAGCTCAACAAAAGCTCGATCGGATTGCATTTGAATTAGAAGAAAATTCTACGATTTTGGGAATAATTTCATTGAGTTGATTTATTTGATGTAGAATTAAATTAGGTGGTCGTAAGAATATTTCAACTAGAGAATTTGATTAAAGAATTTTTTTGAAAACTTAATTTGGAAAATCTAAGTGATTTTTGAAAAAATTAATTTTAATCAAGTAAAATTAAATTAATCAAATTAATTAAAATTAATATAATATTTTTAGAAGTTAGTTTTCAAGTCAGACAATTGACCCATTGGGTAATTGAATTTGATAATTGGACTTGAGATCGTAAATTGAGCACGATAGCCTAAAATTGAGACAAGACCCAAAAATTGGTCAAACCGGGCCCGATATGTGAAACTGGGCCGACGGTCCAACCAGTGGCTAGACCGAACAGGTCAGGTCGTCATTGACCCGAACCGAAATTACAACAGCCGAATTGGCTCGGGATGCCGTAAGGGTGTCGCACTTGCATCACTAGATATGGCGGTGCTGACAGCTGCGTTGGCGGTGTCCCAGTGGCCGGTGATAGTTGGTCTTTGATGGTTGAGCAGAAGAAGAGTTACACTTCTACTGGGACTTTACTAGAGAATTTAATTTCAGATTAATTATTCCAAAAATAATATTATTTTAATAGTTTAATATTTAATTTAATTTAATACTTATATTAATAGTATTTTATTAATTTAATATTAAAGTGATTATCTTAATATTAAATTTAATTTAATGTTTATCTATAATATTAAATTTAATTTAATGTTTATCTTGTAGATAAACATTCTATTATTTTAATAAGATTTAATATTAAAGTGATTAAGTTTAATAATAGTTGAGCTTCTAAACTCTCATTATATAAAGAGAGTCTTGGGTCATTATTTACACACACTTGAATTTAAGAGAAAGTTCTAGAGAAAAAATTCTCTGAAGAGATTATTCTAGAAAATTTCTAGAGATATTTTTTTGATTTACAACTTGACCCAAAAATTTAGAGAAATTGCAAAATTAACCCACTGTTAATTTTTGTGAAAAATTTTCTAATTCGAAACGAGCCCACACTAAGCAGACGTGAGCTTGAGGTTAGCAGAGAAGACTGCTCGGTCGAAGCACTTCTCCTAGACAAATCGAAAAGGTACAATTTTAATTAAATGTTTATTACTTTAGATATCACAACCAAGATCTTATTTTTGAAAAATTTTAACTCTAGGTTTTCCCTAAATTTATTTTCTGCTATGTTTTTCAAACCCGTTTTCCCAACAGTCACGACATCAGGGGGTTCCTTATCGCGATGTAACATACTGTCTAGGTCTTGTCTCAATGACCCATGCTCGACGTCGTGTCGTGGCATGGTGACCTAATCTCATCGTGACGACATACACCCGACATTGCGACTTGACATTTTATTTTTGCAATTCCCAAACAAAACTTTAGCCTGCACCTTTCAAACAAATCTTCAAGCACATCCAACCACATTTATAGCTAAAACTTGCAACCTGTATACCTCAAACATAAACAAAATATATTGATCAATGGCGTACCAATTCATTCCCAACCTTTAACACACATACCTATTTACCTAAGTCATTGGCATTTACAACATTTCATACCATTTCCAACATAATTGAATCCATTTACATATTATATTCTATTAACAAATTTCACACATCAACCTTTACAAATCAAGGTATATGCCTTACTTGACACCAAAACAAAACTTATACAAACTTTATTTAGTCGGGGATTGATTCTGGGATGCTGGATCAATAGTTTGATCTATCAAGAAGCTTTATACCTACGCATGTAGAAAATAAATTGTACGCTGAGAAAACATACTTAGTGGTATTTCTATGATTCAAACCAAACCAAAACAAAATTTAAAGCATATGCATACATTCAACCTAATTGAAATTCATAGAACAATCTTATATAAGTTCATACCAACAACTTATAGTACAATATAGGCATGCAAAGCATCATTTGAACATATCAACTTACCAAATACCATTCCTATCACATGATACCTAACCAATTCATAATGCCATTACATGTACCATTCTTATTCATTTCCTAACATCAATATTCACATATGTAGATATTCGATTTCATTTAAGCATTTCAACTACTCTCAAGCCTATTGACTTTTTCTTATTTATTTGGCCCCCCAGGACTCGTTTATTTATTTATTTATTTCACATGTTGTCACATATTTCATTTCAATTCCATTTTTCTATTTACATATAATTTAATCAATTCTCAAGTTTATAACCTTATTAACCAAACATGGACTCAGAACAGATACACGTATTTGTCACACTGTGTTGCTCGACAACGATGATGCTATACATGTACATAATACTATGTCGGATTGCTCGACAACGAAGGTTTTCTCAATCTGAACAATTCGTCACCCCGGATTGCTCAAAAATGATGACTCTATGTTAATAATCTACCACATTGAGTTGCCTAGAAACGATGGTTTTCAATCAATAATCTGACCCTATGGCATGCTAACTATACTCGACTCGGTTCGAATAGCTAATAGGGTAACCAAATTTTTGAATTCATTATAAACAGTTCAAATAATACTTTATCATATCTAATTAGTCATCGATCCATCATATAATACATTTTTAAACTCAATTTCATACCAATTATCAATTATCAATCAAATCATAAAATTTATATTCTATTCAATTTAGTCCCTATCTCGATAATCAATTTCAATCAAGGAAATTTAATTAAAAAATTCAATAACAACTCACCTCAACACCATATAATGCAAAATGACATACATTTGTAGAAAATAATTGACTCCTGAATCATAAAAATACAAACCAAAATTTTGAACTATTCATCGTTGACTTTCGATTTCTCTTTTCGTCTCGACAGTTCTATGTCAACGTTAGCTAAATAAAATCATCAAACATATAATATTATCAATTTCCATTCAAATCAGAACTAATCAAAAAATAAAGCATATTTTACAATGTATTCAATTTAGTCCCTAAATTCAGGACAAACATAACTTTCAATCCAAAGCTTCGAATTGAAATCCATTTTCACAATTACTCATTAGGGGCCCACAATTACACCTACCTTATCAACGTTTAGAGGAAACTATTTAGGACTCAATTCCTCTTGCTAAGGGAAAAACCTCACCAAAGAAGCATTATCATCACCCTTGAAGCAACTATTTCTTCTCTTCAGAACCCAACTAGTAACAAAAGTAGATATTCAAGAAGATTCACCCTTTCATGAAATGATATACCCCTAAATGAGGCTGTGTCAAGATAAAATTCTCACGTTGGTTCTCACCGCAAGAAAAAAAATATTAGGCCTCTTAGGAGTATGATCTAGAGAAAACCCACTTTGCTCAAGTCCACTTTCCCAGATCATCGTGGAGTGGTCTATATTATCTCTTAGCATAGATGGTGAACTCACTGCAAATACAAAAAGAACATTGTCGAAACCATTTTTAACAAAAATTTAGTTGTCAACTTAAAAAAAAACAAAAATTGGGAGTCGCCACCAATCTTTTATTGAGGTGTGATTAGATCACCTAAAAAATAGCTTTGGTCTACGAGTTTTAGAAAAATGGATCTGGGAGTCGGTTATGTACGAGGAAGGATTAGCACCCTCGTAATGCCCAAAATTGGTACCTAGTTAATTAATTAGTGTCTTAATGTCGAAAATTTAAAAATATGATCCTTAATAAAAACTTAAAAACGTTACTTATTAAGACTCTTATCATTTCGGAGAAAGAAAATGTTACACCCAATGCGTTAGGGCACGACATTCTAATTTCTCAAAAATGAATTAGTCCAAAATACTCGTGTAATAAAATTTAAAAGAATATTCATTTGTTTAAGATTTATAAAGAAATCGCGGCCCAATACGTTAGGGCACAATTTCTCAAAATCCTAAACTTGGAATATTTCCTTTGTTATTATTTTTTTTAACAAAAAATCATTGTCTCAAGAAATCAATACATCACATCCAATACGTTAGGACACAACATATTAAATTCCCAACAACAAGTTTTTTCGTTTTATTTTGATGAAAGAGTAATTCTCGATTTTTAGATTTAACGAAGAAAATTGGAACCCAATACGTTAGGGCTCAATTCTCTTGAAAATCCTAAATACGATTATTATCTCTATTTTGAAAATTTCTATTTTTAAATTTGAGTAAAAAGATGATGTAATGTTATAATGAGTGTATGTACAAATGTTGCCATAACAAAACCAATAATTGCATAGAAATAATATAAACAAATAAATAAACGAAATTAATATATATAAAAAAAACAATAGTCCATGACATGCAAAGTATCAAATGAAAAAAAAAATGTAAACACAATTAAATAGCGAATGAAGAAGGCAAACAAAATAAATAAAGAATAGAAGGTATATAATATACACATTGAAATTATGAAGATTAAAAATGTACATATGATTTACATATAAAATTTGGGTTAAAACTTATATATATAAAATACATAATGCATTTATGGAAACAAAAAAAAATGCATATATACATAAATCATAAAATATGTGTTAAAAATATAAGTAGGTAGTTAAACATTTTTGAAAATAAATACAAAAATAGATATATACGTGGATATATATAAATATAAAAGAATATTCATTGAAATAAATAAATATGCATACAGGTACATATAAAATATATATGTATATATCGATTAAAAATAATTAAATAATATCTACATTACCAAAATTAATTAAATGAAAAGAATATGTGTATATATATAAATATGAGAAAAATATTAGTTTAAAAAAATATAAATATGTACATAAAAAAATAAATATACATATATATTAAAAAAATAATTACATATGAAAATTATAAAAATAAAAATAATAATTACATTATTAAAATTATTTAGTCTTAAGAAAAATATATAAAAAAAACTAAATTGAACTGCAAATAAAAAACTGGGGTAAATCTGCAAATAAATAAAGCCCAAAGGACCGTATTGAACGCGCGAATAATATGGAGGGACCGGAAGGGCAATTTTCCCTTTTCCTTTAAACGGCATCGTTCCGTAGGGACCAAATTGAAATTGAAAATAACTTAAAGGTGAATTTTAAAAATAAAATAAAATTAATTGTAAAAATATTAAAAGGCGGAGGGGCTAAAAGCGTAATTTGCCCCTCCGCTCAAAAACACGCGGATCATAGGCCGGTTCGGGTCAGAGTCGGGTCGGTCTCTGCCCTAAAACGACGCTATTTTGGGCGTCTATATAAACCACTAACCCTACAAAAAAATCATTTTAAACACTTTTTAAAAAAAACAAAAAAAAACTTCTGAAAAAGCTCTCCCCCTCTCCAGCTCTTTGGCCAAGGCCCGATCATCGACCACCAATCTCCGGCGTCGGCACCACCGTCTGTGGTGACCGAAAATGGGGAAAACTTCAGATCCGGCTCCTCCGAAGTCCCTAAACCCATATTTGGCCCCCAAACCCTCAAAATACTGCTGAAAGAATACCAAATCTCCGAGAAACCTTTCGGTTTCCGGCCGTTCACAGCGATTCTGGGCACCACTCAGGTTGTTTCTTTCTCTTTAATTTTTTTGTTTTATTCGTATGTAGAATAAAAAATAAAAAATACTAAATATAACAATAAAAAAATGCAAATATCAACCTTTTTGATTGATTTACTCTCTATATAGAACTCTCGGTTTGCTATGGAAATGCCCTTTTTTTTATTGATTTTCGGATCATTTTTATAGTATATTCATGGCTTTTTTATAGCCGAAGTAAAACACTAAGTAAACCTGTTTTGAGCGATTTGATTCGCAATTTTTTGATTCTTTTTTCCATATCTGTTTGATTTCTTTCCTTGTTGTGCAGGTGAAGGCGTACGGCTCATGTGGGGCTTGGTTGCGGCGCGAGTTCACCCCTGAAACCCTAGGGTTTCTTGAATCTATTTTGGGCCATTGCATTTGGGCCTCTGTTTTATATTGGTTTGGGCTCTTATTGGCTTATCTGTAATTCGGGCCTTTTACCTGGGCCAAAATAGGGTATTACAGCTGCCCCTCTTTGTTCGTTGTCGTAACGGGAACAGAGCAAAGACTTTAAAAATGCCTAATTTTGCCCGGTCGTGCTGGACCTTGGTACTCTTTTTCTTCAAGTAGCCTCATTCCCTCCTACTGCATCTTTGGAAGTTTAGGAACTAGTTCTTCAATCTACTCCACTGTAATGTCAGGGAGATAGGATTTATACGTTGTAGTTTCTCAAAATTTTCTATTTTTAGTCTGCTCCACTGCAACTTCAGGGAGATAAGACCCGATGTGATCTACTCAGCCTGCTCCACTGCGACTTTAGGGAGATAAGACCAAATGCGATTTGCTCTCTACAACTTCAGAGAGATAAGATCTGTGATTTTAATTCGCTCCACTTCAGCTAATCCAAGCCTTATGCCAGGGAGATAAAATTCTCCATCGTGGCTTCAATCTGCTCTGCTACAATACCAGGAAAATAAGAGTCGTTGTTACGGCTTCAATCTTTTAAATTACAATGTTGGAGAAATGAGATTTGCCGTCGTCGCTTCAATTTGTTCCACTACACCGCCAGGGGAGTAAGATTCGCCGTTGCGGCTTTAATCTGCCCCACTGTAATGCCAAAGAGATAGGATTCGCTGTCCACAACTTTAATCCGCTCCACTTCAACTAATCGTGACTTCAATCTGCTCCGCTACAACGCCAGGGAAGTAAGATTCGCTGTTGTGGCTTCAATCTTTTCCATTGCAACGTCAAGGCGATAAGACTGGTGTCTTTGATCTGTTTCACTGTCAGTACAGGAAGGCAAGATTTGCTATCTTTAACCTGCTCCGCTGCCACCGAGGGAGGTAGGGTTAGTATCTTCAATCTGCTTCACTGTCAGTACAGAAAGGCAAGATCTGCTATCTTTAACCTGCTCCACTGCCATTGAGGGAGCAAGGCTAGTGTCGTCAATCTGCTTCACTGTTAGTACAAGAAGACAAGATCTGCTATCTTTAACCTGCTCCGCTGCCACTGAGGGAGGCAATGCTAGTGTCTTCAATCTGCTTCACTATTAGTACAGGAAGGCAAGATCTGCTATTTCCGATCCACTTCATGCCAATACATGAAGATAAGATCTGCTTTCTTCGATCTACTTCGCCACCAATGTGGGAAGACAAGATATGCATCTTCGATCCACTTCCTACCAATATAGGAAGACAGGATCTGTTATCTTCGATCTATTTCATGCCAATACATGAAGACAAGATCTGCTTTCTTCGATCTACTTCGCCACCAATATGGGAAGACAAGATCTACATCTTCGATCCACTTCCTACCAATATAGGAAGACATGATCTGCTACCTTCGATTTACTTCACGCCAATACATGAAGATGAGATCTGCTTTCTTCGATTTACTTCGCCACCAGTATGGGAAGATAAGATCTGTATCTTCGATCCACTTCGCTACCAATATAGGAAAACAGGATCTGTTATCTTCGATCTAGTTCATGCCAATACATGAAGACAATATCTACTTTTTTCGATCTACTTCGCCATCAGTATGGGAAGACAAGATCTGTATCTTCGATCCACTTCGCTACCAATATAGGAAGACAGGATCTGTTATCTTCAATCTACTTCACGCCAATACATGAAGGCAAGATCTGCTTTCTTCGATCTTCTTCGCCACCAGTATGGGAAGACAAGATCTGTATCTTCGATCCACTTCGCTACCAATATAGGAAGACAGGATCTGTTATCTTCGATCTACTTCACGCCAATACATGAAGACAAGATCTGCTTTCTTCGATCTACTTCGCCACCAGTATGGGAAGACAAGATCTGCATCTTCGATCCAATTCCTACCAATATAGGAAGATAGGATCTACTATCTTCGATCTACTTCACACCAATACATGAAGACAAGATCTGCTTCTTTTTAGCCTGCTCCACTGTTGCTCAAGGAGATAAGGCTTTATGATTTCACTGATCTAATTTTTTGTGAAACATGACCTGTATGATGAACCCAATTATGCCTAATATGAGGATGGCATGATCAAAAATGCATCAAATGATCTTAGCCAGACATGTATGAATGGTGTTTGCATGAGTGTAGAATTTTCTTTCTTTCTTTTTTTTGTGAGAATGTTCCTTCTTTATCACTTAGGTTATCATTGCCCGAATTCTATTAAGGCTTCATCACTGACGTGCTACAACTCCTTCCTGCTCAGCTGGTGTTTTCAAAGAAACACTTAGTCAGATTGCCCCCATTGTAAACCTTAAAGTTCAATCCACTAGGACGCAAAATTTGTACCATCATTCTCCCACTGCAACCCGAGGGTAGAAATATATGGCTTTTTTTTCAATCCTTTCCTATCACAATTCAAGGATACAGGATCTAAATCTCTCTGGTCCCTTACACCATTCCCTAGGTGTCATACCAAAGGCTCATGCACAAATAAAGGCTTTCTTCTCTGAGGAAACCTCCTCCTATTACCTGGTGATCATTACTTTTATTTAAGCTCTTACATCAACACGACATCTTGCCATTTTGTCCAATCAGTGTTTTTGACAACAAAATCCAAAGAGAAAGTCCTAATTTAGACTCTTCCTTTTTCAGATTTCTAACATTTAAACCTGGTGCGTTCTAAATAATAGTCTTGTTTCAGGCTTCTGTATTATTTAGAAACTCCTAGAGTAATATGAAAAACTTCCCTTGTGAAAGTTTTATTAGTCCATTAATCATTATTCTAATGCAACATGCTTGCAAAAAGAACAAAACTATGGATAAAATAGAATTTATTTGAGAGTATAGCTTGCAATAAATTATTAAGAATATTGAGAATGAAAGGGGAATTGATTTGTATCTTGAAAAAGAATGAAGTATTCCAAGAATAAGCAAACATAATAGTATAAAGACTAGGTGCCCCAGATATCGCAGCTTGAACTTCTCTGTACGAACTTTCTGAAGACCATTCTGAGATTGACATGTGTTTAGGAGATTTACATTACTCTGTCGATGCCCCAAGATGTTGCCTACCCTTTTTCTATTGATTCAAGTATAACAAGATCACCACATGCCCCAATTCGGTTAAAATTCGAGTTACTTTAATCACCTCGTGCCCCATTCTGATCAATATTTGAGCCGCCCTTTTCGGGTTTTCAACTCAAATCCCCTTTGGTCTCAAGGCGCCCTTTACGGGTTTTCACCTTGGCCTCTCCATTTTTACCTTTTCTTTTCCTTTTACTTTTTCATCATTTTGATTTTTTTGATTTTGATTTTTTTGGAATCTGAACTCATAGGATTAGGCAAGTCCTTGTTATCCCTTTCAATCAGAATCAATATTTTTAGGTAATGTCTTCCACATAAGATCCTCTAATTTCATCTTGTATGCGTAAGATCTTCTTTGTGATCAAATTTCATTCATAGAGCCTTCAGGGGCAAAATTTAGCTATGACAGAAAACTTTGGATCTTCTTCTTCAATTTAGGAAAAAATCGAACAAAAGTACAAAGAGATGGCAATTCGACTTCAACGGGAAAAGCTATGATAAGTCAAAGAGAAGGGTATTACCGCGGCAAAGAATTTTCACTGCATCATTCATGATGTTAATCTTGACCATAATTCAAATTTCTGATGTCATGCTGTTGTTTAGTTTACAATGTCAGTGATTAACCCGGGCATATCCTAGCATGACAATGTGAAGACGTCGTTGAACTCTTGAAGTAACTCAACAAGGTCCTGCTTTGTTTCTCTGGTTATGCATGTTCACAATCTCCATTGTCTCCTCATAAGGTAAAATTTGTTTCTCTTCCTGTCTTACCATCCTCAATAAGTCTGGAGATAGGCTACAATCTATGTCATTCTCAAAGTCCTGAAATCCCTCTAAACACAGATCTCACTTCTGAGTCCATAGCAGCGTCACTCATGTTATTGATATCTGGAGACCCAATATAAAAGAATATACAAAAGAATGTATTTATGAATAACTATTTGTACAATATAATTATGAATGAAAGAATGATATGGTAGAAAATCCAAAAGAATGAAAGAATAATTATTTCAAAAAGAATGAAAAAATATTGGCTCAAAAATGAATGTAAAGATGTATTTTATTAGAATAATGATGTTCAAACATAAGCCTATTTCACAAAAGATTCTTACTACCTCTAGGCTAAAAGCAACAAGTGTGTTCTGAATATTACTCTAAGTAATCTCTAAATACTACAGGGGTTTCTTCTATAGTCTAATTATTTAGAACACTCCTAGGTTTATAAGGGCGAATATCTGACAAGGTCCCTTCTTTAGTTGTTTCATCGTGAACACTTCTCAACACCCTTTCATATATTGCATTCAATACATTATCAATCATGACTGAGTAGTGGATTTTCTGCACTAGATGAGTCATCAAACTTGACAACACCCATGTTGATTAGTCTTTCAACTAACTTTTTAAATGTAGTGTAATTCTCTATTGAGTGCCCCATAGTTCCTGCATAGTAGTCACATTGTGCGTTTGCATCATACCACTTGGGATACAGAGGTTGTAGAGGCTTCACATGAAGAGGAGAAACAACATGTGCATCAAACAAGCTTTGATACAGTTCCTTATACGACATTGGAATTGGCGTGAACTGGAGCTTCTCAGTGCCTTGCTTCACACCTGACTCTTGCCTTGATAAATCCCGCTGATTAGCAATCGATTTGCTGTACGTATTCATGTTGTTGACCTCATTTTCTTTTTCTTTTGAGGCTTGTCTTCTGTTATTTCCTCCAGCATCAATCTTTCTGCTCCTTATGGCGCCTTCAATCATTTCACCATTCATAACTATGTCAGAAAAGCCTTTTGTAGCACTTCCTAACATCTGTGTGATGAACGGGGCTTTCAATGTATTTATAAAGAGCATTTTCATTTCTCTTTCCAAGAGCGGTAGCTGAACTTGGACGGCGATCTCCCTCCACCTCTGTGCGTATTGCCTAAAACTTTCACCGAGTTTTTTTTCCATGTTCTGTAGAGTGATTCTATCAGGTACCATGTCAGTTACATGACTGTACTGCTTTATGAATGCCTGCGCTAAATTTCTCCATGAATTAATCTTGGTACGGCTCAATTGATTGTACCACTTGGACGCTGCCCCTATGAGGCTATCCTGGAAACAATGTATCAGCAGCTGGTCATTATTAACATACCCAGTCATCCGCCTACAAAACATGGTAATATGAGCTTCGGGGCTACTAGCTCCATTGTAGTTCTCAAACTTAGGCATTTTGAATTTATAAGGGAGTACTAAATCCGGAACCAAACTCAATTCTTTAGCGTCAATTCCATGGTAGCTCTCAATACTTTCCATCGCTCTAAGTTTTTCTTCTAGCCATTTATACTTTTCTTCAAGCTGTTTTGGCAATTCATCCTTCATTTTCTCTTTTTCAGCTATTTTGTCGAAGTCAGGGATAACAGGATTAACAAGGTTGTCTCCTAGGTTAGAGCCTGATCTAGCTTGAAAATTCATTGGTGTTACAACATAGGCCTGAAACTGCCGAGGCTTGATGGTGACAGAGGATTTGCGCGAACATTCCTCAACTTGCTGAGGGGTAAAGCCTGGAGGATAAACAAGTCCCTCACTGTCTCCTTCTTCAATATTAAGCACAAAGATTTTTCCTTTATCAATTCCTCCAGTCAGCAACTGAGTCAACTTAGCCATCATATTCCCCTGAGATTCCATCATTTTGTCCATCAAATTCTGCTGAATCTTCTCGAGCTGCTCTTTCATTTGCTGCTAAAGCTGATCCTGCATTTCTTTTTGGAATTGTTCGAGCTTTTCTAATCTTTGGTCCATACTTCTTGATTTCACCCAAGTACCGTAACGGGGTTTAGTTGATTGGTTGGTTTCCAGGTTAACTGAGGAATGATTTTAATCGATTAGGCTATTTTAGTGGACTTTAATGCGTATAATGTCATGTAATGCAAATGCATACAATGAATGCATAAAGAGACGTTGATTCTGAATCAATTCCATTTAGAAAACTTTACTAGAAAATAGATCTCTTTACATAAAATGGATATTTATACGGCCTTGCCCTCATAGGCGGAGACATTCGATCCTTTTCTTCATTCGAGCGTTAAGATAAATCTCACGAACTCTTCAAAAAGACGTCTCTTCTATCTTCTTTTTGCTCGATCCGGGCCGCAACTCGTTGCTCACTCATCCTCGTGATGCTCGTTGGCTTCTCTTTAAGAAAGTTCAACGGCTCTCGAATAATCTTTGTCATCTTGAATCTATAGTCGTGTAGTCCTCCATTAAACTATCATTCTTCTCTTATCACGTTTTCTTGGACCATATTAGGACAACCATATTGTCTTCCATTGTATTAAGAAACTCATTTTCTTATGATAAGCTCTCTATTTCGCAACTGAACGTGAATCAACACCTCTTTTTTATGATGAAAATGTAATGCAATCATAACAAAAAAGAAACAAGTTAGTACAAAGAAAAAGCAAGCAAGAATAAATAGAACGTCTATTCAGGTGATCACTAGGGGTTTGAAGTGGCTCTACCTAGGGTGAGCTCCTAAGGTCTTCTATATGCGGTTCGGTTCTGAAGTAAGGGTACCTGAACTAGCAGATTCCTCGATCCTCACCCATTATAGGCTCATACAGACCGAGTTCAGTTCAGGGGGATACATTTCCCTATGGCTACACGGAGATGAAAATATCACGAAGACATAGGTACAGATGTATCCCGAAAGCGATCCACTATCCTGCACGGAGGTGAAAACCTCACGAAGGACTAGTTTCTCACTCCCACTTAGAGGGGTAAAATCATTCAACTCATGCAATGTATAATGCAAAGCTCAATTAAGCAAGAAAATAATGAATGCAAAAGGATCTCATGAATTTAAAAAAATTTCTTTTTCTCGACCATAAGCCAAAAATTAATCAACTTTGTGGCTCGACTCTCTTATTTTTTAAAAAGTCCTCAATGGAGTCGCCAAGCTGTCGAAACCATTTTTAACAAAAATTTAGTTGTCAACTTTAAAAAAAAAATTGGGAGTCGCCACCAATCTTTTATTGAAGTGTGATTGGATCACCTAAAAAATAGCTTTGGTCTACGAGTTTTAGAAAAATGGATCCTGGAGTCGGTTACGTACGAGGAAGGATTAGCACCCTCGTAACGCCCAAAATTGGTACCTAGTTAATTAATTAGTGTCTTAATGTCGAAAATTTAAAAATATGATCCTTAATAAAAACTTAAAAACATTACTTATTAAGACTCTTATCATTTCGGAGAAAGAAAATGTCACACCCAATGCGTTAGGGCACGACATTCTAATTTCTCAAAAATGAATTAGTCCAAAATACTCGTGTAATAAAATTTAAAAGAATATTCATTTGTTTAAGATTTATAAAGAAATCGCGGCCCAATACGTTAGAGCACAATTTCTCAAAATCCTAAACTTGGAATATTTCCTTTGTTATTATTTCTTTTTAAAAAAATCATTGTCTCGAGAAATCAATACGTCACATCCAATACGTTAGGACACAACATATTAAATTCCCAACAACAAGCTTTTTCGTTTTATTTTGATTAAAGAGTAATTCTCGATTTTTAGATTTAACAAAGAAAATTGGAACCCAATACGTTAGAGCTCAATTCTCTTGAAAATCCTAAATACGAGTATTATCTCTATTTTGAAAATTTCTATTTTTAAATTCGAGTAAAAAGATGACGTAATGTTATAATGAATGTATGTACAAATGTTGTCATAACAAAACCAATAATTACATAGAAATAATATAAACAAATAAATAAACGAAATTAATATATATAAAAAACAATAGTCCATGACATGCAAAGTATCAAATGAAAAAAAATAAATGTAAACACAATTAAATAGCGAATGAAGAAGGCAAACAAAATAAATAAAGAATAGAAGGTATATAATATACAGATTGAAATTATGAAGATTAAAAATGTACATATGATTTACATATAAAATTTGGGTTAAAACTTATATATATAAAATACATAATGCATTTATAGAAACAAAAAAAATATAAATATATGCATATATACATAAATCATAAAATATGTGTTAAAAATATAAGTAGGTAGTTAAACATTTTCGAAAATAAATACAAAAATAGTTATATACGTGGATATATATATATATATATATATAAAAGAATATTCATTGAAATAAATAAATATGTATACAGGTACATATAAAATATATATGTATATATAGATTAAAAATAATTGAATAATATCTACATTACCAAAATTAATTAAATGAAAAGAATATGTGTATATATATAAATATGAGAAAAATATTAGTTTAAAAAAATATAAATATGTACATAAAAAAATAAATATACATATATATTAAAAAAATAATTACATATGAAAATTATAAAAATAAAAATAATAATTACATTATTAAAATTATTTAGTCTTAAGAAAAATATATATAAAAAACTAAATTGAACTGCAAATAAAAAAACTGGGGTAAATCTGCAAATAAATAAAGCCCAAAGGACCGTATTGAACGCGCGAATAATATGGAGGGACCGGAAGGGCAATTTTCCCTTTTTCTTTAAACAGCATCTTTCCATAGGGACCAAATTGAAATTGAAAATAACTTAAAGGTGAATTTTAAAAATAAAATAAACTTAATTGTAAAAATATTAAAAGGCGGAGGGGCTAAAAGCGCAATTCGCCCCTCCGCTCAAAAACACGCGGATCATAGGCCGGGTCGGGTCGAAGTCGGGTCGGCCTCTGCCTCAAAACGACACCGTTTTGGGCGTCTATATAAACCACTAACCCTACAAAAAAAATCATTTTAAACACTTTTTTAAAAAAAAACCTCTGAAAAAGCTCTCCCCTTCTCCAGCTCTCCGGCCAAGGCCCAATCATTGGCCACCGCGCCGGCCGCTGATCTCCGGCGTTGGCACCGCCGTCTGTGGTGACCGAAAATGGGGAAAACTTCAGATTCGGCTCCTCCGAAGCCCCTAAACCTATATTTGGCCCCCAAACCCTCAAAATACCGCTGGAAGAATACCAAATCTCTGAGAAACCTTTCGGTTTCTGGCCGTTCACGGCAATTCTGGGCACCACTCAGGTTGTTTCTTTTTCTTTTATTTTTTTGTTTTATTCGTATGTAGAATAAAAAATAAAAAAAATACTAAATATAACAATAAAAAAATGCAAATATCAACCTTTTTGATTGATTTACTCTCTGTATAGAATTCTCGGTTTACTGTGGAAATGCCCTTTTTTTATTGATTTTCGGATCCTTTTTACAGTATATTCATGGCTTTTTTATAGCCGAAGTAAAACACTAAGTAAATCTGTTTTTAGCGATTTGATTCGCAATTTTTTGATTTTTTTTCCATATCTATTTGATTTCTTTCTTTGTTGTGCAGGTGAAGGTGTGCGGCTCATGTGGGGCTTGGTTGCAGCGCGAGTTCACCTCTGAAACCCTAGGGTTTCCTGAATCTATTTTGGGCCACTGCATTTGGGCCTCTGTTTTATATTGGTTTGGGCTCTTATTGGCCTGTCTGTAATTCGGGCCTTTTACCCTGGCCAAAATAGGGTATTACAAACATAAAGAAAAAGTCAACTCTTAGACCAACACATAGAACCCATGACTCGCAAGGATCCAAAGACTCTTTCATTATCAAGAAATTTCCTACTTAAACCTTCATAATAAGAAAAGACATCAATTATAGACACCAACCTCATCTTCACTAAAGGCTCTAACATTGCCAACTACCACACCATTTGATGATCTCCTTGTGTAATGTCTAAAGGATCACAATTATGTCTCAATACTACATAACTTTCTACATACTGACACACATAACCTTCAAGCTCAACTGATTCACCAATCATTATCTAGCCCAAGTTATATTTAACAACTATCGGCCATAAGTTTCCATTAGAACTTCCCTTGGTACAACCAAAAGTTATTCAAAGTCAACAAGCTCCTTACCTTCAAAAGGATCCCAATTTTATTACGACAATATTGATCCCATGTAGTCTTTTCATCTAAATTATTTTTATAGCTACAAAATTTAGACAAACGTAACATCCGCCTCATGGGAAATAAGAAACCATCTTCTGCAGCATTTGTTATACAAAAGTACTTTTATCGGTCTAGATACAAGAAATTTTATACAAATTCAATTGGAGGAATATGGTGATGCACCACAAATAACACATCTCCAAACTGTCACTTGCTCAAACATCGGAGCAAATACAAAGTTCTGAAACAATCTAGGCTAGATACCCCTTCTCCTACAATAAAAGAAGAATGCAAGCAAGATACACCATAAATTTCTCAACAATTAGCTTTGAGCGATTCCATACTCAAGTAAACGTAAAAAGAACCCTCTACCACTTTCTCCTACCCCTAGAGGGGACAATGAAAGTATAGTTATGATGTAGCAACCTAATGCCTAAAAGCCCTAACACCACCATTGTTTCTGCTTCAGTGATACAATCCCATGAGTTGCCTACTATAAAAACACCAAATTTCCTATAAAAAGGATGCTGGGAGAAGGGCTGGTTCTTTCTCTTACACTATTTTCTTTACCTTTACAAGCTATAACAGACAAACTTAATAACTAATCACTACAACCTAACCATAAAATGAGGTAGAAGTAAAAGTCAAAATACTTAACCAAAAATAATCATCACAAGAATCTCCTAAAGAACTTGAAAATTCAAAAATAAAATGACCATACTTATAGGCGCTAAAATGAAATGCCTCTTAAAAATCAAAAGGATAAAAAAGGCCCTTTAATCAACCAACAACACGTGGAGGGACAAAAGTCACACCGTTCCAAGTTCCAATAAGGCATATCACATTAAATACATATCACAAAAGTATAAACGAATAGATGTTACATGTGATTCAAGTTACACACTCCTACGCACTTCTTCAATAACCACAAAAAGAAGAAAGCTTTCTAATATTGAAAAGAAATCTCTCTACAAAAGACAACATGATATCACTCAATCAACTACGTCAAACAAATATCTAGGAAAGGTCACTTTATAATATATCTTTCAACTAGGGAGACAATTATTATATATAACCAAGCTCGCTCCACTTAAAAGAAGAGATCACCCATGAGAAATTCACCTTGCCCATATATAGCATGCCTTGCCCGGAGTTCCAAAGTAGTGAGCTAAAAAAGGGCTCGCCATATCGGAACCTCGCTTGACTGAAAGCTTATGTGGCCATTACAAAATCCTGAGGATATCTACCCAGTACATGTTTACTTCAACTCCCAAGACCTATGCTTTAACATAGCCATATCATGTGTCATCATGCCACATTTGGTTGCATCCTACCAAAATTTTCCATTACTTACACCATGTCTGGTTAGGGTGAATGGAATAGAGATGTAATGAAATAGAGCTGTAATAAGTAATTCAATTGTTTGGTTTAATGGAATGGAATAGAGTTGTAATAGTATTCTTGTGGTTGGTTGAATAAATTAGATATTGTAATAACATAAGGAAAAAGGCTTAAATGACCAAAGTACCATTAGCAAAACTTTTTTTAGGTACATGTTATTGTTATTGTTATTAAATTTTAAAAAGATTATTATTAAATATAATTTAATAAAAATAAAAAAAATAATTCGATCATATTTTAACATAATTATTATTAAATAAAATTTAATAAAATAACATATAATTTAATAACAATTTTAATATAATTATTAATAAAATATGAGTTAATAATATATATTATTATACAAATTATATATAACCTACTTTATTATTGAGTGATAGCAATAGCAATAGTGCATCCTACTTTATTATATATAACATATAATTTAATAACTTTGCTCCAAATCCTAGTTTTCTCATTGTGATCTTCATTTAGGCATAGGAACATTGTTTGTTTGATATTAGGTGTAACGTGCATTGTTTGTTTGATTACTATGCTCTGCTATTAAGAACATATCTTTGACAATTTTGTAGATGACATGGGAGCCTTTTTTATCCTCAATAATGAATCTATTTAGGTGTAGGAATCAGCGAAGGAACTGTGATTTTATTTTCATTTTTAGATTATACCTGTTGAGAAACCCTGTCTTTCGTTATTGCTACATAAATTGGAATGTATATACGAGTATGGTTTGTGATTATCGGCTAGCAGAAGAAGTTTTCAAAGCTGGTGTTTCGTTTTGTATGCATAAAGGTGGTTGTTCCTTTGATATGTTAAGTGGTAAGAGTTATTTGAAGTGCATGAAACATTGCAGAACAGTTTGGCTGTTGTTTATGGATGATATCAATATGGGTGGAAGAGCAGGGCAGATTACCAATATGTTCAAAAAGAAGCAATTTTCTTTCACATCAAATCATTGCAATATGCAGTCAATTTACAAAATCCAAACACCCTTGAGTTCATGAAGATAATACACAAGTGGTTTCACACTGATCAAACTATTGCAAACTCCCTGCCTCAGAAGGACAACAAGCACTCAAAATCAACTCGAAAAAGATTTGTAATAAACAAGATCAAGAATGCACAGAATTATAAGAAGAGAATCACATTGTCAACTTCACACTGGTTTTTGCACTTGGGAATTTCTGTTTAGAGAACAAGGCATAGTTTAGAGAACAAGGCATATACTTGTTCTCTTATTTTGCTTCTTTTTCTTTGCAGGCTGAAGAACAACCTTGATAGCAGCATCAAATACAGCTGTAACATTCTACAAATTTCAACACATAACTTCTGAACTTCTAGAAAGAATGAACTTTTAAATGAATGTTGTCCTTCATTAATTCCTCCAATGTACAAACTTAAATCCAAAGTAAGATGTCAAATCAGTGTCGGTGCTCAATGAATTGATTTTGTCATAATTTGATCTTTCTATTAATTTAAATATTGTAAGATTGCACTTGGGAGGAATGGAAGTATATCAGGATCCTCCAAGTACATGTGATAGGCACTTTGGGCTAATAGTTTCATCACAATGACACAAATGCTATACGAACCTGTTGTGTCTTCGAGCTGCACTCTATGTATGCTAGTGCTCCTATTTGCTTATTCAGTTCAAGACCCTGGCAATAGAATTGAAATATTTGAGTATTCAGATTACAGCAAGAACAAGAATGTATGATTTGCAATCGAGAAGCACAACAGATGAATTTATCTTCTTCTTTGACACACTATAAAAACGTCGTCTTTTTAGTGGTCGAATTTAGGTTTGGCAAAAGTTGAATATGTCTACTTAAAGATGATATCAACAGATATAATATCTGCTACTTGGAATGGATTAAAACTCTATACCTTGCTCATTAGATGAGCATAACACTAAATTTGTGAAAGGATGGACTAAACTTTAAAAAGTTGGAACCTGTTCATCCCCCATTGCAGTCTGCCTATACATGTTTTTGAAAAAAGGTTTCTCTTTGTTTGTTTTCTGTAAAGCTTTCATAATTGCAGCAACTTACCCAATCCAATGATAACTTGTGCATATTATGTTCGATGTAGTGAAAAAACTAAAATAGTACACGCCCTAGGATAATCCAAATGGAACTGTCTGTTATATCTTAAATTTGCATCCAATATAAATTTATTAACCGAACAAAAGCATGCTTGTCCATAAATGATGATAGATAATCAAATAGAGCTTGTAGCTAGAAAATCAAATGCAATTGAAGTATGTATACGTTATGTGCATTCATTTCTTTTTCGCTCTTTGTTTATTGTTGTTCATGTTGGATATAGGTGAAATAAATTTGTCGAATTGATCATGAACATACATGAGAATAAAATGATGAATTTTCAGGAAAAAAAATAGTTATAAAGAGAAGAAAAAGCAACTTTTATGAATGTAAGAAGTGGAAAAAGAAACAAGAGAAAGCACTTCATATTAGTGAGCTCTAGTTTATTTTCATTAGACATGGCTCAATTATTCAGAGCATTTTGAACCCGGATTGATAAGTAAAGGCATGACCAATTGCAGAAGCAATACATCAAGGAAGAGAGAATCCATCACCTAGTTTGGTCCCCACAAGAACAATCGGCGCTGTCGGAGCATAATGTCTCAGCTCTGGAACCCACTTCCCCAACACAACAAGGAGAATAAAATACATAAAAGGAATAAAAAAAACTAGTAGTAAATACATTTCATAAGCTAAGCACAAGGAGAAGAGAACTCACTAAAGATTTAGACTTCAAAAATAAGTAACTAATGAGGAAAATCTTCATCCCAAAATAGGGAAATAAACTCGTGATTCAACATACTAATTTGCATAAGAAAAAATCAAAACAATCATCAGTTTTAGGGTTACTTATGCTGCACAAGCTTCTTTGAAAATTACTTGCTTTCGGTTCAAGAAATCTGAATAACTATTGAGAAACTGGTTAGCAATACTATGATCTGGCATTCTTCAATTGAGTCAAGATTTTTTTCCTTGCTGAAGATTTTGCCGCTAATTGAGAAATTTCTACTATCTTGATTCTTATGAGGAAAAGATTGAAGAAGTTGGTGAGGGAAAATTATGTTTTAGGGTTTTGGAAATGGAGAAGGGAATGAATGTGGAGGTTGTAGTTGAAAGTGCATAAAGAACGATGATGAAAAAATGAAGGCAAAAATTAAAAAGTAATCTTTCAGTGTTCCTATCATGCTCTAAATGGGCAATTTAGAGGTTGGGGAAAAGAATGGTATTTAGCCTCTATTCAATGATTAATGGGAATAGAGAGCTAAACAACAACACTTGTAATAGGTATTTCATTAAACCAAACAATAGTTTATGGTGAGCCTACAGAATTGAGTTGTAATGGCATAGTCATTACATTGAACCAAATAGGGTGTTAATCTTTAACCCTATTCAACAGGACACTTGTTTAGTAGGATCCACAATAAGTCCCTAGGTTTTCTCTATAAATCCCCTTTTCCTAGTAACACTGAAAGGGAAATCGATAGGACATAAGAATTGACTCTTAAGTCTCAACTAGACCTGTTCATGGTCCGGGCTACCTACTTAGGTTTGAAAGTTCGCTCGAAATTTATAAGGGTTTGAATAAAAATATTAGGCTCAAAAAATAGGATTGGACAGAAAAATTAGGCCTGTTTAAGCTCTGGCTTAAACATTCAAGGCCTGAGCTCGGCCCGACCTATTTTTAAGTTTATAATACTTTATATTATGTTATTTTTATATATTATGTAAATTATAACACATTAAAAAATAAAGTTATACTAAATATATAATACTACTCTAATGTAAGTATTAAAATAATGATAAGATGACTATATAAAAATTTCAATAAAAAAATTTATAAAATGGAACTTAAATGTGTACATCAACGGGAAAGAGACATATGGCGAGGTCAGAGATGAAGAGAAACGATGCAAATTTATGGTCCTCGTACTGACCACTATTTGAACGGAAGGAACCAAACTGGTAGTTGCAAAGTATGTTGGTTAAGTTGTAACCCTTGCCATGGTTTGTGTAGCTTGCTTCATCCAACCCACTTCGTTTAAATTTAATTTAGTATTATTTTTCAAAAGTGTTTTTACTCTTGAGGCGCATTCAATCGTCAAAAGGGAGAATGTGATTGAGTATCGATGAGTCAAAAAGGTTAAGTCAAAATACCAAATGAAAGTAGATCAATTTTTTTTCATTTTCGAGGAAGTGCATATTTTATCTGAATCTTCTGAATTTCTTGAAAATCCTAAAAGATCCATTTTTTATTTTTTCTCTAATAGATGGTCAGAACTTCATCTGGGTTCGAACCCTACTGAGAGGTCCACTAGAGATCAGAAATTGTTTAAGAAAAAATAAGATGTTTCTTTTGTTCCTTCCAAGCGATCGGAAAATAAAAAAAAATAGTTAATATAAGTCAAAAAATTGTTTAGAGTCATAAACTGAACATATAATTTTTGGATAAAAAGTGTTTTTAAAAGATCTACAAAATCCAAAAGCAAAAACAGTTTTTTTTAATTTTTATTTCTGGAAAAAGCGTTTTAAGAACAAAAGATAATTTTAATCCTTATAAAATATTTTATATAATATTTATATTAGGTATGTAATTACTTTCCTATTGAAATTTATTTTAAATATATAATATTATATATTTAGATTTTTATTAGTTATATTTTTATATGTAAAATATAATTTATATATTTGAATTAAATTTTAGAAATAATTAATATTAATTGCTTAAAAATATTTAAAATTTATGAAATTTAAATAATAAATGAAATTAAATGCATATTTGTATTTCAAATAATTAATTTATATTTCATATATTCTTAGTAAAATAATATTCAAATTAATTAATATTATGATATTTAAATAATAAATTATTTTTATATTCTTAGTAAAATATCATAATATTAATTAATTTGAATATTATTAAAATGCATATTTGTTATTTTATAACAGCATGTCTAAAGCAAACATTTTATTTTTCAAAAGTATTTTTTGACAACAAGACTAAACACTTAAATCTTACACCAAAATTTTCAAAAATACTTCTCAAAATCACCTTTACACAATACTTCTCAAAAGTAATGCTAAACTAACCCTTAACCATCTTTCAAAATAATTACTATTGCTTAATATTATATGTTAGAAATCCTTGTGTTTTCATTTTACTTTCGTTGGTAGAGGGAAAGAAAAACAAGGTTTGAGGATGTCTCAGTTGGTCATTGTCCTAGATTCAATTTTCACAGTCAAAATGAGGCCCGATGACAAAGTTTTCTGCTCATGAATTCCATCATGATAATCACCACTTGAATAGCCCAACCACCATGTCGATCTCAAATATTAAATTGAAGTAATCTAACTTCCTTTTTTTTCTAATAAAAAAAGTTAATGGAGTGTGTTCCAAATTTTTAAATTTCAAATAAAATATCATATATATAATCAAATTCACTTAACTAATTTTTTTTTCGAACTAAACATCAATTAAAGATATATAAAAAAATAAAGGGAAAGAGATATCGTCTAGGTAAAGCAAAACCCATATGTCTGTAATTTTTTTGACATGTAACTGTCTACTTCGTTAGCACGCTATTTCTTGGGGCGATCTTCCCTTGTTGTTTCAGGTTTCCAGTTTTTTGGTGGTTTCGACAGTTTGCTGGTGTGTGGTTTCTGTGGGGCAGGTGCTCGTGTATTTGGTGGGACATGGAAAATGATCTGGCTACTTTGCGAATTACGGAGGAGGAGGATGATGTGATTCAACTTCTGGGGCCTTTAATTGGTCGCACTCTACTATATGAATTTTGTTTTGTGGGTTGTTTTGTTACTACTAGTGTGATACATTTCCCTGATATGAACAATACTTTAGCGAATTTATAGCATCCTTTGGGAGGGATACAAATTACTGACTTAAGGGAGAAATGGTTTCTATTTTGGTTCTTCAATTGTGTTGACTTTGACCGAGTTGTTAGAGGAGCACATTGGACTTTTAACAACCATATTTTGGTTTTTCATTGCCTACGTCCTAGTAAGGACCCTTTGTTGGTGCCTTTGATCTACTCCTACTTTTGGGTGTAGATTCATGATTTACCACTTGGACTATTTTCGGAGGCTGTTGCTCGGGCATTGGGGAATTTCGTTGGGCTATTCGAGGAGTACGATGCCAAATAAGATATTAACAGCATTGTTCCTTTCTTGCGGATGAGGGTCAAAGTTGATATTCGGGCACCATTGAAGCGTCGGAAGAATATTCAACTATCTCCTGGGGACTCTATTTATGTTCAGTTTTGGTATGAGAAGCTTACACTTTTCTGCTTTTTGTGTGGTCGTCTGGGGCATGGAGACAATTTCTACCCCATTCACTTGGCAAAGGAAGTCATTGCAAATGATAATGGATGGGATATTTCTCTTAGAGCGGTGGGACGTAGAGTCGCTGTTATGGACAGTATCTGGCTGATTAAGGAAACTACTAATGGTTTTTAGGGGATAGTTCTTTTGAGCACCTTTAGGCTTACGGGTTTGTCGACTACCTTATCAGCGTGTTTTCTAGGGGGTCTCCATTTGATTTTGGGGGTGAACTTAGAAGGGGTTGTGTCGAGAGCTACCGAGAATGATCTGGGTGTGTACGGTTTAGTCAATATGATCTATGATTTGAAATATGCTCCTGTGGTAGGAATTGGTGGGAAAAAGAGACTGCGAAGTGGACGTTCCTCTAGGCTTGTTTTAGAGGGTTCGAATTCACTAAGGGCTGGAGACGAGCGATCTCCTACTTGCCAATTGAATATATCAGTGGCTGCTAAGGAGTAGGTTGGTCGACAACCATGAGGATCTTCTGCTAGAATGTGTGTGGGTTGGGGAGTCCACGGAATATTCGCAAGCTTCAGCATATGCTGAAACTGTACAATCTCCATATTTTCTTCTTCACGGAGATGAAATTAGATTGTGATCATATGGTTCTGGTACGGCATCGGTGTGGGTTTTTACGTAGCATAGAGGTGTCGGTGGAAGGGACTTTGGGGTGTCTTAGTTTGGGTTGGCAGGCGAATCTGCTGGTGGATTTATGAAGTTTCTCATGGTTTCATATTGATGTGAATGCCAAAGAGATTGGTATAGACGTGAGTTGGATTTTTACAGGGTTTTATGGTTTACCGGATTTGAGACATCGGTCTGTAGCTTGGGATACACTTCGGACTTTAGGACATGATCAAAGGTTGCCCTGGTAGGTGTGTGGTGATTTTAACAAAATATTATACTCTTTTGAGAAGACAGGGGGTGTGTTGCGTGACAAAAGATGCATGTTGGAATTCTAAAGTGTCTGGATAATCTTGGGTTTGAAGGACCTTGGTTTATGTGGGAACCTTACGGCCAAAGACATTAGAGACTGCTTGGATAGGGGGTTGCAAATTTGGCATGGTGGGATCATTTCTCGACTACTTGATAATGTTCGTTCTTTCAGTCCCAATGTGTGTTCTTTTCGGTTTGAGGCATGGTGGGTTTTGGAAGATTCTTGCGAGCCAAAGATTCATTACCTTTGGGCAAATAGTGTGGGTTATGTCCCGCATTGGTTGGTGATGCTTTGTTTTGGCTTACAAAGATGGGTCGCTGGTCTGTATAATGGCAGGGGGCTAGATTCAGTTGTTTACGTACTCATGTCACGGCCTGTACCTTAGGGGATAGAGACGACGGGAGTATATTGGATTTATTGAGCGCAAAACTTGATTTGAATTTGGAGATTGATAAGGAGTTGTATTGGGAACAAAAAGCTAGGGTTAATTGGTTAAAGATGGGTGACCGGAATACAAGGTTCTTTCATCGATCGGCCAGTCAAAGGAGATGGCTCAACTGGGTTAGTTGTTTGATGCAGGATGATGAGCATTTGGTCGGGGATAAGGCATATTTGTTAGATGTGGCTACTACATATTTTGAAGACTTATTCACCTCTTAAGGACTAGGAGACCCAAGACATATTTTGAAGGGAGTAGGGGCTTGTATCACTGGAGAAATGAATATTGCTCTTATAGCTCAGTTTAATGGAGGAGGTTTCCTCGACTTTGAAATCCATGGCTCCAACGAAGGCGTTAGGGCCTGATGAGCTTTCTGCTTTGTTTTATCAAAAATATTGGCATATAGTCGGGCACAATGTTGATGTGTTTTGTCTAGATTGTTTGAATGACGGTTTGTCCCTTGATGCTATCAACCGAACTAATTTAGTGCTCATACCAAAAGTCAACAATCCTACCCGTATGCAACAGTTTCTCCCTATCAGTTTATGTGTTGTCTTGTATAAGATCATTTCAAAGGTGCTGGTTAATAGGTTTTTGGTAGTGTTGCATTTGTGCGTGGATGAGGCACAGAGTGCCTTCATTCCCGGTCGCGTAATGACGGACAATATTATTCTACCTTATGAGATTGCCAACTCTTTACTCAGAAAAAGAGGGGGAGGAAAGGGCACTTTGCTTTGGAATTAGACATGAGCAAGGCATACGATCGAGTCGAGTGGGATTTTTTGGAACTTATGATGTTGTGGGGTTTTCCAGATGGTGGGTGGATCTTATTCTTCACTACGTTCGTTCTGTTTCATACTCTATTGTTTTGAATGGTGAGGTGGGTCGTGTGTTCTCTCTAATGTAGGGTCTTAGGCAGGGTGATCCCCTTAATTCGAATATTTTTCTTATTTTTTGTGAGGGGTTGTCTTCTCTGATGAGACAAGTGCTTCATGATAACCTAGTTCGTGGGGTGAAGATTAGCCGGGGTAAAGCTCAGGTGTCACATTTGTTATTTACGGATTGCTGTATTCTTTTTGGAGAAGCCATGGTTAGTGGTGCTCTGATTCTGAAACAAATTTTGGCGGAGTATGAGCGGTTTTCAGGGCAGGGTATTAATTTTTAATAGTCTTTTATCCTATTTAGTTCAAACGTCGATGAGTCTATTATGGACTATATTGCCACTTGTTTAGGGGTTCGAATCTCTACAGAGTCTGAGCGGTATTTAGGGCTTCCCAATATAGTGGGTCGTGATAAGAAAAAGGCTTTTCATGTTTTGAAAGATTGTTTACGATCCCGGATTGAAAGTTGGTGTGTTCAGCCTTTGTCACAAGGTGGAAAAAAAGTCTTCATTAAAAGTGTCGTACAATCTATCCCTACAATCACCATGTATTACTTTTTTTATCGGCTTCTTTATGCTTAGATATGGAAAAAATATTACTCGATTTTGGTGGAAATACTTTGGGGGACGAAGAGGGATCTCTTGGTGTACTTGGTCTAAGTTATGCGAACTAAAGTCGATTGGAGGTTTTGAATTTCTTGCCTTGGCAAAGTTTAATGTGGCAATGTTGGCTAAGAAAGGTTAGCGATTGATTAAACACCCTAACTCGTTGTTGGCATGAGCTCTTGATGCTAAATACTACCCCAATTGTGCCTTTATGGATGCGCCTCACGAAACTTACCTTTCTTACCTTTGGAAATGCTTTTAGGCTGCGAAGGGGTTGTTGCGTCAGGGCCTAAGTTGGCATGTGGGTGTAGGCACAAGTGTTCGAGTTTGGGATGATGTGTGGATCCCAGGCTTACCTAGTTGACAATTACAACACATGGGGGTTAGTTCACCGGTCCTCTTTGTCTTAGAGTTTATCAATCGGACTACAAGACAGTGGGATGCGCAACGACTTACCAATGTGTTGGACAGGACTATAGCGGACAGAGTGTTGTGTATACCCCTTTCTCGAGTTGCCCATGTAGACTTTATGGTGTAGGGTCAGAGCCTTCGAAGGACTACACCGTGTGCATTGGTTACCGACTCCTTACTACGTCAGATTTTACTGAGAATATAAACCCTTACCAACCTATTTACAACAAACTATGGAAGATGCAACTTCTGGTAAAAATTAAGGTTACAACATGACGTATTTTTCATAATTTTATCCTTAGCTATTACAATCTTTACAAAAGAAGGATTCGTGCTTCCTCACTATGTCCTTGGTGTATGGCCGGGGCTGAAAATTTGGAACACAGTTTTCGATATTGTCCTCCGACATCTGGTGTTTGGAAGAAGCTGCATGTTACATGGCCTAGTGCATTATCAAATGTTTCATTTCAAGATTGGTTTCTTTATGTTTTAACTATGCAAACTGGTTTTGTTTCTCGATTAGTGGTGTGTGTTCTGTGGTTAATTTGGCATGCTAGGAATCGTCGGGTTCATGACAATATAATAGTTCAAATTAAGGATATTGTCTGTAGGGTGCAGTCTTACCTCCTGGAGTTTGACGTAGTGCATGCGAAGTTTCCTGGATGTCTAATTAGGATTGAGTGCTGGCAGCCTCCTGAAGGGTCTTGTTTGATAGTGAACTTCGATGCTACTTTCCATACGTCTATGATGTTGTCCTGCGCGAGGATAGTTGTTACAAATAAACTAGGTTTCGTTGTTGGTTCCAAATCAGTAGTAAACACACATATACCTTCTACTTTTGCTGCAGAAGTTCTGGCTTGCTACCATGTTGTCCAATTAGGTCTCAATTTGGGCTTACAAAAGGTGATTTCGAAGGCAACTTCCTTATTGTGATTCACAAGCTTTATTCCCTTCACCATGGCGAGTCGATTATTGGCCACCTGTTGGATTCTAAGGGCCTCCACGGTGAAGGGAATAATCTACCTGCATGTTTGATTCAAGTTAAGGGGTTGGTCGGGCAGTTTCGCTTGGATCGGTTTTTGCATGTTTCCTGTAAGGGGAATACAGTGGCCCACCTGTTGGATTCTAAGGGCCTCCACGGTGAGGGTTGCGCTTTTTAGAGGTGAATTCTCTATATGGCTCTATTGGCTATGGGGAGGGATTGTCGCGCTTCGTGTGTAGGTGCGCTTTTCTGAGGCAGATTCTCATGCTGTCTCGGTTCACGGTGGTAAGGATTTGGATTAGGGGGAGCTCAAGGGTCATGATGGTTTTCTAGGAGCTTGTGGGTGCTTTCATTGCCTCTTGGGTAGACTTTCAGATCTCCGTGTGTGTCAGTTTCTTGGTTTGCCAACTCGATAGAGCCTCCTTCGTGTTTTTTGGCCACTGTTACTGGTTATTTTGTTTGAAATTGGCAGCTACTCTTTGGCTCAAGTTGTTTCCAAAGGGGTTTTTTAGAACAACTCTTTTGCTCTTG
Source organism: Gossypium hirsutum (assembly GCF_007990345.1). NCBI lineage: Eukaryota > Viridiplantae > Streptophyta > Magnoliopsida > Malvales > Malvaceae > Gossypium > Gossypium hirsutum. The sequence continues at coordinate 36,923,506 of NC_053444.1, forward strand.
TAAATGCCTTCCTATCTAGTGCGTTTGAGAGCTGTCTGTGCTGGGCTTTCCTTTAGGACTTTCAGGTTTCTTTCTATTTGAGTTGTGGATTGCTTTTTTCTTTTCTAATATTGTCTTTTGGACTTGTTTTGTTGCTTTTGCTTGTGTTCTGTTTCTTTTAATTGAAAGCTCGGTTTCTTTCAAAAACAAATATATAAAGTAAAATTCAATCTGTGTCAAATAATTAAAATATTTTAGCTTATAAATAAAAATTCAACCTAACACAATGAATTCCATTATTATTTAAATGTCTTCTGAAAAAATTATTTAAATTAGTAATTGAGGCATTGACAGTGTTATCAAAAGTTAAAACGTTAAGATTTTGAGCATTTAAACTTTGAGACTCATCATGTGCAAAAGAATTTGTGGATTTTACATTAGTTTATTCTAGTTTTAAGTCCCATCATACGTGGGCTTGTTTAAATTTATTTTAATTTAGATTTAGATATATTTCATTTTTTAATTCATTCTTCTTTTAGTCAATTGAATTTATTCTAATTCTAATTAATAAAACATTTGGTATTTATGAATGATTATAAAATAAAATATAGAGAATAAAGAACAAAGAGAATGGGAGAGCAAAGAGAGAGTGCATTTTTATTGATCAATTGGTATATTTACAAAGCTTCTTCAAAGTCTCTATTTATAGGCATAAGAAGTATAAATGAAATAGAAATCTTCTTCTAATGGCTATTAGAATTTAAAGTACATCAAAACTTATATTGATCTTGATGGACATCCACTTAATAAGATATTCATAACACTCCCCCTTGGATGTCCATTGGTAGAAATGTGTCTCGTTAAAACCTTACTAAGATATAAACCCTGTGGAAAAAAAATCTTAGTGAAAGAAAAATAGTACACATATCTATAATATGCATAATATGCCACCTTATTAAAAACCTTATAATGAAAACCCAATGGGACAAAACCTCGGTTAAGGGAAAAAGAGTACAGCGCGTATTTACTCCCATCATGAAAACATCACATAATTTCTCATATTCTATGTATTCAATCTTGAATACTAGCTTTTCAAATGACCATTTGAACATATTTTCTAAGTATTTATATCAACATTCTTTTGAAAGTCACGAGTGAGGGAAAATTTTGGGGGAAATATATTTTGATCTCTTCAGGAATTTCAACAATAATCATAACAAACTTTAATCATACCCCTCTATAAAAATACAAATAGGTATTTTGGATCCTTTTATAATCCTCTTTCAACTTCTATTGACAAAGTCAAATTTACCACATATGTTCAATTATTTCAATTCATATAAATGAACAATTTCTCGATAATTATGTCCTAAATCTTTTATAATCCTCTTCTGACATTCTAAATCCTTCAAAAATTTTAATATGAACTTTACTATATAGTGATTCATAACAGGTTATAACAACAACCATTAGACGCAAGTTTAGTCTTTTATGAACTATTAGTTTAATAATATATCTAAAGGTTATTGCACCCACCACAAACGAATATTATATCTTTTCATAATTAATGCCAAGACTTAGCAAAAACTTCATATTTTATTCCATTTTGCGAAACTACTTCATTTGCACCCTTATGAGCATTATACCTTTAGATATTTTGACTACTGGTCCAAAAACTCCACAAATTTTATTGTACTTGTAACGCCCCAAAAATCCCTTATATTTTTTTTTGTATGTTTGTGACACAAATATCTGTCAGCTTTAGTGGTTATATGTTTTGGGAGTGTCTGAAAAGTCTTGGGTTCAAGCCTTGACTTGGGCAAAATGTTTTGTTTTAAATGAATAAAGCCCTATCTCTAAACAGTAGGCTTTTAATTAATTTTTTTGTAAAAACATGTCAAAATGAACCTATTGTTTGGTGGCTAAGTGGTGGGTTAATGTGTTGAAGGTTAGAAGTTCGAGGCTCTACGCGAACAAAGGATTTATTTTTACTGCTTGTACCGTGTGAGTGTTGTAGGTTAACCAAAATGCTGTAGTGTTTGAGTGAGTTTTAAATTCGGTTGTTGAGGGATTTTTGGTGGACAGTTTAGGGATTTTGAGGGTGAATAAGAGTGTGATGAACGGTTTAGTAGAGGAAATTAAGGAATAATCGATGTATTTCGTGGGATTGAGGAGCAAAATAAGGGAATTCTCATATTATTCAGATTATTATTGATTTTATTTTAATTCTTGTGATTTTTTTTTTCAAAAAAATTGGTTCCCCATACTGTTCGCAAAATTTTTGACTTTAGTTCCCCTTCCCATCTAATCTGCAGTTCGTCATTTTGCTCCTCCCTTTGTCGATTATTGCTTGGTGAATTTGTGCTGCATCTTTTGTTCCTTTTCTGCTTTTCACATTTCCCTTCCCATCGTTTTCTTTTTCTTCTTCTCATCGTCACCTCCTCTGTTTTGCCTCTTTCAGTCATTGATTCCCCTTTGTGATTTGTTTGCTTTTGCGTTGCTAAATTGCACTCTGCTCTGTCATCAGTTTGGTAAGTGATCTAGGTGTTTCGTTGTCTCGTTTTATAAGTTACTGAATGAAGGGTTATATTTGTACCCTTGGGGTTTTTAATTGATTGTGTTCGTTTCAATTGTTTTCTTTTCAATTTTCTTTCCTTCCAGCAAGGAAAATTTCGACTCCTCCCTTACACTCTCCTTCTCTGGTTCTTTTCAGCTGGGGTTTTTCTCTAACAACAGTTGGTTGTGCTTGGTCGGTAAGTATGGTTTAATTGAAGTTTAAAGTGAAATTCGACTAGGGGTCTAACGAGAAGGTTTGTGACTCTTGTTTTAGGTGGATACCAAGAGTTGGTTGGTGCATCTTCAAGGAATTGAGTAGGCGATTTCGGTGGATTTCAGTAAGGGGTTTTCGATTGTTGATCGAATTTTAACTCTGTTAGCCTTTGATTGAATATCGAATTAAGTAGTTGATTAATTGATGTTTTTGGTTGAATCTAGGTTTTGGAGTACTCGGAGTGTGGTTTAACTACAAGCGAAATCAGGAGTGTAAACACAATTCTAAAAATAGAGATCGGTGAAAAGCCAAACAATGTGATTGTCGACGCCACACGGGCGTGCGGCCCCCCGTGTGGTAGGCCGTATGATCAAACATGGGCGTGTGATCGACGAGGCTGGCCATGTATAATTCACGGGTTGGGTCGAATTGGGCCATGTGGGCCACACGGGCGCGTGGGAATATTGGGTCGGCCGTGAGATCTATACGGCCAAAGCCATTTTGGGCCGTGTGGGTCACACAAGAGTGTGGGCCCACATGGGCATGCAACATGAGCCGTAGGCCCATTTTTACTGTTTGACTGCTAAGGTTGCACGGGCCGTTCGAGTCGACTGTGGACCTATTGTAGAGTTGGTAAGCTTACCTAGACCCCTAGTTGACTGAAATGACTGTATGATTGATACGATTATGCATGTTAGTAAACATGATGATGTTCCACTGGTTTGATATTGTATGCCCTGATTTTATGCATGAATTTATGTTTTAGCATGTCATATATGTATTTTACATTGCATTGGGGTGGGATTGATATTGATTGGAGGAAGTGTACTGAAACGCTTCAAGCCTAACTTTTTGGCAGCTCAGCTCAACTACTGTCTAGTGCTGCATTCGATACTATTTGGAGTGTAGGGATGGGTGGGTTGATTATATCCCCACATTGAGTGTAGGGTTGGACGGAGATGGAGTGTAGAGGCTAGTTGGGTAGGATTTTATAATTGCATAACTGTCACTATTACTATATTGTGATGGGCTATGGCCCTAATGCTTACTGTTACTGAAATGGGCTAAGGCCTAAACTGGTACTGATACTGGTATTGAAAACGGTTTAGCCCCAAATCGAGATTATTTGTTATTGTCTGTTTGTTTGCATGGGGATTACACACTGAGTTTACGTAAACTCACCCTTCTGTTTAATTTGTATAGGCAATCCCCAAACATAGGCGGATCGGTGCGGTCGAAGACTCAGCGGTGGCCACACGACTCCTTTTTGCTATTTGATAATTATTTACGATTTTAAGTTTTATTTTGGGGTATTTTTCTGTAATAATGGCCTCTATGGATTTTTACCTAAAATTTAGGTTTTATACTATTTTCTAGTTATATCTGCTACAAGTAGGTAAAACTTGGGTTTTCAAAAGAGATGAATGTTTTATCAAAATATCACGCACACGCAAACTATTTTAAAAGCTTTCGTAAATTATAGCATTTTGGAAATGAATCACGATTTGATAATTTATGAAAGATAATTATTAGTTCTAAATGGAAAACGATTTTAGCAATGATATGGTTTTCAAACGCACAATCATGTGAGGTGTTACATTTAGTGGTATCAGAGCTAGGTTGGAAAACTTGGCTATAGATTTGATTTTTAAAACTTGGTTATTAAGCACTGATTTCTGAATGATTTAAAGTATTTTTACTGAATGTGTGGTACACAGAGTCTCTGGCGCTGATCTTGTACGTTCTCTGAAGCCTTTATGTGTTTTAAACTGAAACCAATTTGATACTGAAACTACTATAGACAGTACAAACTGAGACTACTATAGGTAGATTGTACTGAAAACACTCAAGTTAGTGTATACGAATACTGTAGTAAAACCGATAGACACTGCGTTGGGCGAAAACAAACTTTACACTTCTGATACTGCCTCTCATAAGATATCTGTTAAATAATGAAATTGTAAACTAGTTCATAAAACTGTTAATATAGATTAAACGCGAATAGATAATGAGCACAAGAGGTACTCGCGTACGAGGTACAAGAGGCTGTGGTAGAGGCACTCGAGCTGGGTACTCGTCATTTGGCCACATACCTAATTTGGAAGCTAGTGGACACCTGTTTCACCTGTGACAGAGACTAGGTCTCATGATCGTGCGGCTGGGGACGACGCACTGTCCCAAGCCATGTTAAGGATTTTAGATAGGGTCACTGGCCCAATACTAGAGCTGGAGGTCGTATGTCGGTTACGGAATGACTTCGGTCTAATGAAGCTGAGCTTTTTAGGGGTATTGCTGGAGTTTCCCCTAATGTGGCAGAATACTGGATTGAGACCACAGAGAGGATTATGGACGACTTGAACTGCACCCCTGCGCAGAAGTTGAAAGGTGTTATATCACTACTGCTTAATGAAGCTTATCAGTGGTGGCGCACTGTTAAGGAGGGCACTCAGCTTGATCGATTGACCTAAGAGTTCTTTAAGACCACTTTCTAGGGGAAATATGTGGAGGTCAACTATGTGGATGCCCGTAGGAGAGAGTTCTTGAATCTGACTCAGGGGGACAGATTAGTGGCCGAGTATGAGGCTGAGTTTTTATGACTGAGCCGCTATGCGCGTAGTATAGTGGCGACGGAGTACGAGCGATGTGTTCACTTTGAGGATGGCCTCAGGGATAATCTGAGGGTTCTGATCGCTCCATAGAGGGAGGGAGATTTTGCTGCATTGGTTGATAAGACGAAGATCGCCGAGAAAGTGAAGTGCACTAAGCGCCAGAACCGTGACAGAGAGAGGTAAGATTAAGAGGGATTCAAAGCCCTCGAGTTCCGTTCAGAGGCCTAAAAAAGGGCTAGAGTTGATGGGCCGATCAGAGTTGGGGCTCCTGTTGCTGCTACTGGACAGTTATCGTGTACCGACTGTGGTAGACGCCATCAGGGCGAGTGTTGGAAAACAACTGGGACATGTTTGAGGTGCGGTTATCTAGAGCACCGTATTAGAGAGTGTCCACGAAGGTTCGATCAGATGCAAGCTCTGGGTAATAATACTGCACAGCCACCAAGAGTAGTTCATCAGCCACCGAGAGGCTGGTGTCAGGCCAGAGGTGGTAATGGTTTGGGCCGTGGTCAGAGAGCACCGGACAGAGGTGCTGGACATACTGAGGTGAGGCAGCTGACTCTAGTTTATGCTGCTCATCGCTAAGAGGATGGAGATACTCTGGACGTCATTATGGGTGCGTTCTTAATTTATGATGTACCTTATATTGCACTGATAGATATAGGATCCAATCACTCCTACGTAGCTTGTACCGTATCTAAAAACTTGGGTATACTGGTTGAGAGCACTACGAGTGAGGTCATTGTACTGAGTCCATTGGGGCAGTCAATAAGGGTTAACAAACTATTTTGAGATGTTTCTCTAGAGGTTCAAGGAGCTATCTTTTTTGCTGGCCTGATGGAACTGCCTTTTGGGGAATATGATCTGATATTGGGAATGGACTAGTTGGTTAAAACCGAGTGAGCTTAGATTATGCCACGAAAAAGGTTATACTAAGAACTACAGAATACAACTAGGTAGTCGTAATTGGGGAGCGTCGGAACTACTTATCGAATGTGATTTCTGCATTAAGGGCTGAAAAGTTGGTTCGTAAGGGATGTGAGGCATATCTAGCTTACATCAGTGTTTCAGATTCCAGGGATTCTTCAGTTAAGGAGTTTTTGGACGTTTTTCTTGAAAAGCTACCTGAGTTACCTCCGAATCATGAAGTCTAATTGAGCCCCTTCTTGGTACAGCTCCGGTGTCCATTGCTCCTTATAGAATGGCACAAAAGAGCTCGTGGAGCTTAAGGCTCAAATTCAAGAGCTACTGGAACGTGGGTTCATCTACCCTAGTGTGTCTCCGTGGGAAGCACCGATTTTGTTTGTGAAAAAGAATGATGGATCTATGCGTATGTGTATTGATTATCGATAATTGAACAAGTTGGCCATAAAGAATAAGTACCCCCTACTGAGGATAGACGATCTGTTTGATCAGTTCCGAGGTGCTTCGATTTTCTTCAATATTGAGCTTCGATTGGGATATCATCAGTTAAGGGTGAAGGAGACCGATGTGCACAAGACAACATTTAGGACTCGGTACGGTCATTATGAGTTCCTAGTGATGCCTGTTGTACTGACGAATGCACTAGCAGCTTTTATGGATCTGATGAACCGAATGTTCCAGCTCTATCTGGATCGGTTCATGGTGTTATTTATTGATGACATACTAGTGTATTCGAGAATTGAGGATAAGCACAATGAACACCTCAGAGTGGTTCTACAGATTCTGCGAGAAAAACAACTGTACTCCAAGTTTAGTAAATGTGAGTTTTGGTTAATGAAGTAACATTTCTGGGACATATGGTTTTTGCTAAGGGGATTAGTATCGATCCTCGAAAGATTGAGGTACTTAGATTGGAAATAGCCTAAGACTATATTCGAGATCTGTAGTTTTCTAAGACTGGCAGGGTATTATACACTGAGTTTACGTAAACTCACCCCTTCTGTTTAATCTGTACAAGTAATGCCCAAACATAGACGGATCGGTGCGGCGGAGGACTCAGCGGTGGCCACACGACTCCTTTTTGCTATTTGATACTTATTTACGATTTTAAGTTTTATTTTGGGGTATTTTTCTGTAATAATGGCCTCTATGGATTTTTACCTAAAATTTGGGTTTTATACTGTTTTCTGGTTATATCCGCTACAAGTAGGTAAAACTCTGGTTTTTAAAAGAGATGAATGTTTTATCAAAATACCACGCATACGCAAACTATTTTAAAAGCTTTCGCAAAGTATAGCATTTTGAAAATGAATCACGATTTGAGAATTTATGAAAGATAATGATTAGTTCTAAATGAAAAACGGTTTTAGCAATGATACGGTTTTCAAATGCACTATCATGTGACATCACCATATTCGGCCATAACATTCAAGCTGGGTTTGGGGTGCTACAGTACTTGAGTTGTGTCTTTCTATTTTGATCAATTTGTTACATATCTATATTTCGGAATAGATTTATTCAAGATCCTCATTTTATTTCATTATTTCAAAAATAATATTACATGCAAAACCAATGTCGACTAATTTTATTATCTATTTGACATTTTCTCAATTTGACATAACTTATCGAGGTCTGTTATTTTCACTATTTTAATATTTAGTTTCAAGTACCTGAATCTCTTCTGGAGTTTTACTTATTAGTTATGTTTTGGGTCTCTTCTTGAGCACCCGCCTTCACTATATGACCATCTAGATTTATTATTTTCTTTTATGAGAATTTTCATATTTGGAACTTGTTATGAGTTATCCTTGTTGAACTTCTAGTTCAAATTACTCTCCCCTCTAACTCATTACATGTTATTACTTCTCTCCCCCTAATGTTGGTGATAAAGAGTGAGGCGAATGAATGCGGAAATGGATCATAAAGTTTGTCAAAGTCATGGATTTGACTTAGAGCTCTAGATATTTGGAAAGAAACTTGAATTTTGAAACAACCTGAAGCACAGACGAATCCAAGTGATATAAAAATAAGGAAAAATAATTAAAAAATAAATAACTAAGATGAACAAAATGGAACAATGAAATCTAAGATATAGAATTAATAAAGAAAATAAAGAAGATAGATGAAAAGATAGAACGTGGTATGTAGAAGTCCTAAGAAGCCTTGGAAACACGAAAAATCCAAAACCCCCTTCAAACGGCTCTAATTTCCCCTCCAAGATAGAAACCTTGGCAAGAAAAAGTTTGAAGATGATCCCTACAATCTAAAAAGATTGTTAAAACCCTTCTAAAAAAACTCAAGAGAAATTCTTGAAAAGAGAAACTCAAAGAGAATTTATTAACTCAAAAGAGAAATAGAATAATAATGAATTGTATGAATTCTGTACAATGCAAAGGCCTATATATAGGCTAGCTAAATAAATCTAAATAAAACTCTTAAGTATACTAGAACTCTAATTTAATCTAAATAATAAGTAGTTTTAAACTAAACTTTCTTGTTAACATAAAACTCCTAAATAACATAAAATACTTAATAATTATCAAAAATTCAGAATAAAATAATAAAATAATAATAAGAGCTGATAAATACAATATTGGGCTCATATATAATAAAAATTAAGCCTAAAACCTGAACCCAATATCATTTAAACTCGAATTAAAATCTCAAAATTTGTAATTCCCATCATAATCCCGTTTAGAAATTCTGCTCGAGTAGTTTTCACTAAACTGATCATAACTTGAGCTCCCGAACTCAAAATCAAGTGATTCAAAATGAGTTTCGAAGCTAAAAGATAGATATTAAAAAGCCATGAGATATCTCAACCCAAAAATGCTAGGATCCCATCCAAAAAGTCATCACAAATCTGCTAATTTCCCAAGCTTGAAAATTGACAGCTTTGGTGATTGGAATTTAATAAATTTCACCCCATCTGTACATGTATCATTCTCCCTTTTCTTAAAAAGATTTGCTCTCGAATCTTATCTTTGATCAAATCTTGATTTGATTTGCTTAGCCTTTGAACTGTTGTTGGGCCTTGAGGTAGTGTGAGTCCATCACATTCATGGGTCTAAAATTGTGCCTTGAGACTCGCATAATTCCCCATTCCTCAAGAAGATTCGTCCCCGAATCTTTAGCTGTATAGAAAGAAAAGGGAATCAAATAAATAAAATGAATAAAATACTTACCTAAGCTTTCTTTTGCGCCAAAACTATCTCTAGGATCAAAGATATGATTTTGATATCCCAAATTAGCATGGATCAAGTATCTTTCCTTCAAAAACAAACCATCTACAGTAGACAATGAAGTATTAGGTACATGAGTGTTTAAGTAAAAAATAACCTGTAACTTTCTTTTAATATGCATGGTCATCCATAAGAATTTCCAACGACGAGTCAAGAATTTCACATAATTATAAAAATCAAGTAGTTTAGTATTATTATGTAAAAATTCATATTTAGAGTTTCAGGTAGAAAATTTTGTTGCAAGTTCAAATGCATGAGGTTTTTTAATAAACATGTTGAATGTAACAAAAGTAAACTTTAAATACCTAGATAAACCTATAAAGTCAATTGAACTTTCAAACCATTGTCTATTGAAACTTGACCAATGAGAAAACATGTCATAAGAAAAAATAAAATTAGTAGCATAATTATTAAAAACATTCATGGTATGCCTACATATTTCAATTTCCGATGTATCAATACTTTTCTTACCTTCTAGCACCTGTAGAGAATTATCAATGTTCAACTTACCTCTTTCCTACAAGTAAAATTGTCTATCAATAGTAGAGTAATATAATTGAGAGCCTGTCAATGGATCCTTGATGTCCTATAGCAAAAAAACACCACTAAACAAATTTAAGTTAGAGTTAGTTAAAACATAATCATTCCTCACTTTTGGATGGGTATTTTCTTGCTTTTCATTTTCTTTTTCCACTTGAGAACTCTCCAATTTTACCTCATATGGATTTCCACTCACCAAATTTGGACCATTAAGTAGACTTTTATCACTAAAGGTCTCTTTTCTCTCTATCTTTTCACATGATTTTTCCTCACTTCCCATATCCACCTCACAAGTATTATGAATATTCAATTCAATACAATATATCTCAGTAGGAGAACATGACGTTTCTATTTCATCTAACTCTATATATTCAAGGAAAGAATTCTCATTATCAATTTTTTTTTTGGTTCACAAAGTTCACCATATTCTTTTATCAACAAAAGTTGTGTTGGCACAATCACGACTATAGTGTCCACGCCCTTTACACGTAAAACTTTCAATGTCACGAGCTCTTTGTTGTTTTGATGAAAAGTTAGTAGAAACAAGCTACTTGAAAGATGTAGAAGAATGTTTTGTAGGAGCCCCACTTTTCCACTCAAAAGGTTTAGTCTCAGCATGTTTTGGCAGCAACTTATTAATAGCATAAGAAGGTTTCAAATTGTTGAAAGTAGAATTAGAACTTGTACATCGATAATAGTGTGATACACCAAATGGACGAGATTGATGTTGTTGAAATTTTTGCTCAATCTCAATTGCCTTATGTACCATTTCCTCAAGATCAATATAGGTTTGAAGATTAAGAGCATTGGCTATCGAAACGTTCAAGCCATCTACAAATCACACCATGGTAATTTCTTCACCCTCTCGTATATTTGCTCTTTGCATAAGCATCTTCGTTTCCTTAAAGTACTTATCAATAGATCGATTACCTTGAACAAGGCGTTGAAGTCTCGTTGAAACCTCTCTATAGTAATGCGAAGGGATGTAACGCTTTTGCATCACTTGCTTCAACTCGTCCCACGCTTCAATTACCCTTTCACGGTTTCTTTGATGATCAATTCCAAGTTAAATCTACCAACTCAACGCATAATCTAAAAATCCAAGGGTCGCCAATTGGATTTTTTCCTCTTCCCAGCATTAATAGTAACGAAACATAAGTTCAATTTTTTATTCCCACTTACAATATGCTTTGGGATCATACTTCCCTCGAAATGGTGGAATGTTGAACTTTGGTTTAGCTAAAAAATAATGCCTACGGTCATTATTAACCAAAGTCTCATCATTTGTATGAGAGACACGTCGAGCATTATTTGCACGAAGACGAGGCTAATCAACATTATCTTCCCAATTACCATTCTGACACTCAATTTTGGTATGTAGACGTTCCAAATTTTTACTAATCTTGTCTAGAATAGTGTCACATTACTGATCTCGAGCATTTCGAACCTCTTGATCCCTTCTCAACTTCCCATTCATAGTATTGCGGATCATTATGAAAGCTTGAAAAGAACACAACACTCAAGAAAAGAAAAATTAAGCAAACCTCACTGTTATGCACTCAGAAATGAAAATCAAATTCTCAATGAGGTAAGAATTAATCTTGTGAGTCTTTTAAAAATTGACCATATCAATCAATCAGAATGTATTAGAATGAAACTAACAAAACAAACCTAATAGCACTATGAATCCAAAATCGGCTAGACATCAAAGAATTATGTTGCACGGAGAAAAGATTGTGCAATGTGCTTTAACCTACTAACACAAGAGACAATAAAGTGTTAGAATGCACAAAGGAACAATAAAAAGCAAAAAAAAATGAAAACCTAAGGCTAAGAGTCAATGAAAATTGTTGAAACCTGAAAACTCAAAAAATTCCAAAACAACTTGACAAAATTCGTTCGAGGTGTTCCCGATTTCCAAAAGTCACAAAATTTAAACTAGATCCTCCTCAAATAATTTATATTTGATCTGGAAAGTTTCGGCATAAAATTCAACCCACATAATATTTTCTTTTCTTATTTTTTTCATATTTTCTTTTTTCTATACTTTTTCGATCACTTTTTTGTAGGAAATATTTTTTTATACTCTAAAATAGTGCCAAAAAATAGTATGTAAAATTTCAAATCATTTGAAAAATGTTTACCCACTGAAAAATATTTTTTTCTGAAAATTATTAGGGTAAAAATAAAATGTTTTGAGGCTATTTGCTAGAAATCAATTTATAAAAACAAAAAGAACACCTAAAATGTCCAAACCTAATACCAAATGATAAAGAGTGAGGCGGATGAATGCATTGGATCGTAAAGTTTGTCAAAGTCACGGATTTGACTTAATGTAACACCCCTATCCCGTAACCGTCGCCAGAATAGGTAAGGGGCATTACCGGACTTGTAACTCATGTCAGAACAGTAAAATTTTGAACTTTTTCTTGAAATAAAGATCGTTCGTTTAAATAAGTACTAAGCACAACCAGAGGTAAAATTTAAACCTCACTAAGTAAACATTCAAAAGATGCCATTTTCGCATGGCTTATATACATTAACCAAAAATATTCTTCCGCCACTAGTCTATTCTATACATGCCATAAGATAATCCAAAACGTAGCAGTACCAAACAATGGATAGTGATAGTGTGACTAGTTGCTGATGATCCCCGAGCCTGTAGCTTCCAAATGAGATCTATAAAATAGAGGAAACAGAGTAAACGGAGTAAGCATTACAATGCTTAGTAAGTTTTAAGCAGTGTCAACAGATAACAATCAAATTATAACATAGTTGTTCGTATATTTTATTTCACTCTTCCTTCGGGCATACCATCCCTTTTCCGAATATGCACATCTCATCATATACAATAGGCAGATAAACTTTCACATAAAAGTGAGCTCATGTGACATAGATATATCGTATGATTTCACATAACCTCTCACACTGATCCGATGTCACATAATCATAGGAATAGTCTCATAGATTGCTCTCGTATGCATCACATAACTACCTTATGATTTAGTTCAAATCAAGCTCACATATAAACTTGGAGTACATACCTGTTTAACCTTTTGCATTGAATATATTTATAAGCAATTCTTATTACGAAGTCTTATAGCTTTAACCTCTACTCGGATTATCGGCGAGACCTTTAGCTCGGACGAAATCTCCACACGAAGTTATCGGGTCTTTCCCGGACAAAATCTCCACACGTAGTCATCGGGTCTTACCCGGACATACTCTCCACACGTAGTCATCGGGTCTTTAGAGCTCGGATATAGTACGAGCACGAAGCTTACGGACATTAATCAGTGATAATATTCTCGCATAAAGCCTGCGGGGTTTTAACCCGGATATAGTACTGACACAAATGCCCTTCGGGACTTATCGCATTTATACACTTTCACATCCATCACGTTGGCCACTCGGCCCTGTCACATATATACACTTTCACATTCATCACATCGGCCATTAGGCCTTATCACATATATACACTTTCACATTCATCACATCGGCCATTAGGCCTTATCACATATATACACTTTCACATTCATCACATCGACCATTAGGCCTTATCACATATACACACTTTCACATTCATCGCATCGGCTATTAGGCCTTATCACATATATACACTTTCACATTCATCACATCGGCCATTAGGCCTTATCACATATATATACACTTTCACATTCATCACATTGGCCATTCGGCCTTATCACATATATACACTTTCACATTCATCACATCGGCCATTAGGCCTTATCACATATATACACTTTCACATTCATCACATCGGCCATTAGGCCTTATCACATATACACACTTTCACATTCATAACATTGGTCATTCGGCCTTATCACATATATACACTTTCACATTCATCACATCGGCCATTAGGCCTTATCACATATATATACACTTTCACATTCATTCAAATATACTTCACATACCACATATACTATCATGTACAGACTTGGTCTTGGCCGAATCTACATCCATCACTTTCCAATGAATAATTCAATTTTACGCCATACTATCATTTCATATTCGAATACTCATAAGCTTACAATATCACGATTTAGAATTCAAGTATGGGTTTAATCAATAGCTTATGAGCAACTAAAACAAGTTTTATCCATGTTTACAACAAAATCACATATTCACTACGAGCTGTTTTCCTGAGCAATGGTCACTAAATTATTTATAACCGGAGCTAAAAAACTCCAAATCACTTGCCGTTAATTTTTCCTGAATATAGACTCGTATATCTTCCATCCATAAAATTTCCAGAATTTTAGGTTTGGCCAATCAATACCAGAGTTTTCTTAAAGTTTCCCCTGTTTCACTGTTTGACTAATCTGACCACTCTTCACTACGAATCAAAGTTCTCATTTTACAGAATTCAAAATGTGTTGTATTTGATTTCATTTGAAACTAGACTCATTAAGGAGTCTAAGAATATAAATTTTATCTTATAACCATTTTTGTAAAATTTATAATGATTTTCTAAAAATAGAACGGGAGATTTCGGAGTCATTCTGACACCGTCTTACACAACTTTAAATATCTCTTTATAGGAAATTTCTTTGCTCACAAGGTCTCTTTTATAAGAAACTAGACTAATTAAGCCTTGATTACATATTTTATTCAGCCTATAATTCCACACCAACAATTTATAGTGATTTTCTAAAATCACGTTACTGCTGCTGTCGAAAGCAAATTATTACAATTTGCTCTTAAATTTCCAAGTCCAAACACATATGAACTTACCATTTGAGTTTAAGACATATCATGGCCAGATCATATCTTATTAAATCAACTCATTATGTCCTATTATGATTGAATTTACTCAACGTTTAATCACTTAAAACTTACCTCGGAAGTGGTCGACGATTAGATGTCCACGGCTATTCGTTTACTTTCTCTTTTCCCCTATCCGACTTTGATCCTCTTTGCTCTTAAGCTTAAGTAAAACAATAGATTGCTTAAGTACTTAACTAATATTATTCACTTAACAATCACATTTGGCAATCACATATCATTTAATCTTTGATTAACCAATTTAACACATACCAAAATCCAATCATACATCTAACCTTTATCTCAATACCAAACCGAGTTATAAGATCATACATTATACTAAGCATATCATTAAACATACCTATTCAATTTAGCTAATTTCATAGCCGATTAATCACCTTATCCCACATTACTCAATGCTGAATATTAACCCAACATCACAAGCATAATCACCATGAAACTTACCTTAATACACATTTTATCCCATTGCCGAATATATATATATATCATCAAACAAATATTTATTGACATAACAACAATTCAAGCACATCAAAGCATAGTCGAATGTATCATTCTTCTTAAATTCAAAAATAAATACATGGGCTAACTTCAAAAATCTATTTAACAACTCAAAACACATTCATCACTCTCAATAACTAAACTCATATTCGGCAATGGCCTCCAATATAGTGACCGGTTCTTCTCAACTAGCACCTAGTGTACACACATGATCATTTGTTTGATTCAAGCACCTATCCACCAAAAATTCATCCAAATTAACAAGAACAGCAACCACATTCTTTGTTATCTACCATGACCGAAACCCATATTCATTCACCAAATATCAAAAATTTATCATCAATTTGACATATAAGGACATAACCAAATGTTTCTTGCAACACAAACTCAAAAATTAACACATGGGTCATGTTATGAGCACCAAAACAAACTCAACTTCACAAAATTTCCAAAAGAATCACATGATATCATACCTTAATTCCCCACACAAGATGGCCGAATGCCTTAGGTGTGCTTTCTTCCATTTCTTGGTTAGTTTCGGCTTGAGAGAGGTAGGAGAAGAAGATGAACATTTTTTTTTCTTTTCTTTTGTTTTCTTCCTTCAATTCACGGCAATGGAGGGGGGGACAATCACACACATCCTTTCTTTTCTTTTTTTGTTTCTCATCCTACTAACACTAATATTTTATTGCCCATGCCCTTTATTTTATTAATCCTTACATAATGCACTACCCCAACATGTTTATGACATGTTTTTAGCCATAACATCTTGTCCACCCATGCTCATGGCCGGCCACTACATATTAGGGGGGAAAATTGACATGCAAGTCCTCCCTTTTGATTACATGCACTATTAGGTCCTTGTAGATTAGCCTATCACATTTCAAAAATGTCACCCATAAGTCCTTTTGACTAAATTCACATGCAATTTACTAAATCGAAGCCTAAAACTTTCACACCTTCATAATCACATATTTTAGACAATAAATATCACATTCAAATAATTTGGTGACTCGGTTTAGCGGTCCTGAAACCGTTTTCTGACTAGGGTCACTTTAGGGGTGTCACAACTCTTCCCCCTTTTAGGGATTTTCGTCCCCGAAAATTTCTACCGATGCATAGTTTAGGATAACGTCCTCTTATTGAATTATATTCATATAAACATTAGCTCATCGATAGCAATTGTAATTCATTATTGATTTCGCATCGATATAAAATCATTTTCTTATCTTAAAACAAATACATAAACATTTCTACAAATATGCACATATATCTCATTTTCTTGATTTCATGAGCAATAATCACTTAATTTAATTCACAAATGCATTTCAAACACATATTAAGCACATATTAACATGTATAATTCACATCATCAACCCACATTTTCATTCATGTATATGCTGTAACCTGACCGAAAGTACACATATACTCAAACATCCCAATAAATATCCTTTATAACTCCATCATATCTCACTATTCAAATTAACCTATTTCCAACAGAAAATCAACTTCCACATACCTGAACATTGAATTCATTTAGCACATTCAATCACCGTTAACGATACCCGTATGCAATCGATTTGGCATAAAGCCTCATATAGTATACCGGCATGGGATTTATTTTAGCACATAACCCATATATCCAAAATTATCAGCATTCATCAAAAATTCTTACAGACTTTCAAATGTCGAACTTAATCGAAATAATTTCTTGAATATGATTAACAAAAAAAAAATAGGGGTCATTTAGCAATAGCACATATGACTTCATATACCAAGCATTCCATAGACTACATCCGTAACACATTTATAACATGAATTCATTTCTTAACAACATATCCACCATCTTTTTACGTATTCACTTATTTAGTATACATAACATAATATAATATGAACTCACAAATTTTTACTTTCATTTGATTTTCACATACCTTCCGTACATACCTGTATCACTTATTCTGATCTTACTTTATTTACCATCTTAAATATACCCGTTGAATCATTCGAAATCATTACGGATACTCATTAAGCACATATAGCTCTTACAATGCCATATCCTAGATATGGTCTTACATATTCTCACATATCGAGCTGATGCCATGTCCCAGACATGGTCTTACACACTATCTCAAATCAATGCCTTCGTCCCAGACGAGGTCTTACATGAATTCCACTTCACACACTTAGTGCCCACTGACCGATCTCGCACTCATAGTGCTCGGTTAAAGGAATTCGCACATACACAGTGCCTCTAATCATTCACACACATAGTGCTCTTATTCATTCGTTATTACACATTGAAATGACTTAACCAAGTCTATAAACATCATGTATGTACACTTTTAAACATATTATCTCATTTAAGTTTGAATTCGTATAGTAATGAACACTTAAACTTTGCTCAAATTACCGGCACGAAGCCTACTAGGCACGAAGGCACGAAGGCCCGAATACACCTCACCAGCATGATTGCTCTTCGGGACCTAGCCCGGATATAACACCAGCACGAATGCTCTTCGGGGTTTAGCACGGATATATCACTAGCACGAATGCTGCTCGGGACTTAGCCCGGATATATCACTAGCACGAATGCTCCTCGGGACTTAGCCCGGATACATCACTAGCACGAATGCTCTTCGGGACTTAGCCCGGATATATCACTAGCACGAATGCTCCTCGGGACTTAGCCCGGATACATCACTAGCACGAATGCTCCTCGGGACTTAGCCCGGATATATCACTAGCACGAATGCTCTCGGGACTTAGCCCGGATACATCACTAGCACGAATGCTCCTCGGGACTTAGCCCGGATATATCACTCTCAATTCTCATGTACATATACACATATAGCAATACACATTCGTATATCATTTACATTACTTGAATACAAACACAACATGCTTATCGACCATTCAACTTCCAGTTCCATAGCCACATACAAAAATCACATTTATAGTCATAACACTCTTTTAAAATTGCATCACTTATACCCTTATAATTCAATCCAAATCGAAATTCAAATACGAGTACATGATACGTACCTGATCAACTTAATAATTTAGGCATATCTAAGTGAAGTTATATCGCAAATTCTCATAGTTAGAAGCTTGCTACAGCTCGATCGGGATCAAGATTCATTACAATACAGCAAACACATTTCAATAGCCAAAAATCATCACACTATCATTTTATCACTTTATGGCATGTATAAATAAACTCACGCGTGCTACGTTAGTCCTAGAATCGACTAAACCGTAGCTCTGATACCAATAAAATGTAACACCCCTATCCCGTAACCGTCGCCAGAATAGGTAAGGGGCATTACCGGACTTGTAACTCATGTCAGAACAGTAAAATTTTGAACTTTTTCTTGAAATAAAGATCGTTCGTTTAAATAAGTACTAAGCACAACCAGAGGTAAAATTTAAACTTCACTAAGTAAACATTCAAAAGATGCCATTTTCGCATGGCTTATATACATTAACCAAAAATATTCTTCCGCCACTAGTCTATTCTATACATGCCATAAGATAATCCAAAACGTAGCAGTACCAAACAATGGATAGTGATAGTGTGACTAGTTGCTGATGATCCCCGAGCCTGTAGCTTCCAAATGAGATCTATAAAACAGAGGAAACAGAGTAAACGGAGTAAGCATTACAATGCTTAGTAAGTTTTAAGCAGTGTCAACAGATAACAATCAAATTATAACATAGTTGTTCGTATATTTTATTTCACTCTTCCTTCGGGCATACCATCCCTTTTCCGAATATGCACATCTCATCATATACAATAGGTAGATAAACTTTCACATAAAAGTGAGCTCATGTGACATAGATATATCGTATGATTTCACATAACCTCTCACACTGATCCGATGTCACATAATCATAGGAATAGTCTCATAGATTGCTCTCGTATGCATCACATAACTACCTTATGATTTAGTTCAAATCAAGCTCACATATAAACTTGGAGTACATACCTGTTTAACCTTTTGCATTGAATATATTTATAAGCAATTCTTATTACGAAGTCTTATAGCTTTAACCTCTACTCGGATTATCGGCGAGACCTTTAGCTCAGACGAAATCTCCACACGAAGTTATCGGGTCTTTCCCGGACAAAATCTCCACACGTAGTCATTGGGTCTTACCCGGGCAAAATCTCCACACGTAGTCATCGGGTCTTACCCGGACATACTCTCCACACGTAGTCATCGGGTCTTTAGAGCTCAGATATAGTACGAGCACGAAGCTTACGGACATTAATCAGTTATAATATTCTCGCATAAAGCCTGCGGGGTTTTAACCCGGATATAGTACTGACACAAATGCCCTTCGGGACTTATCACATTTATACACTTTCACATCCATCACGTTGGCCACTCGGCCCTGTCACATATATACACTTTCACATTCATCACATCGGCCATTAGGCCTTATCACATATATACACTTTCACATTCATCACATCGGCCATTAGGCCTTATCACATATACACACTTTCACATTCATCGCATCGGCTATTAGGCCTTATCACATATATACACTTTCACATTCATCACATCGGCCATTAGGCCTTATCACATATATATACACTTTCACATTCATCACATTGGCCATTCGGCCTTATCACATATATACACTTTCACATTCATCACATCGGCCATTAGGCCTTATCACATATACACACTTTCACATTCATCACATTGGCCATTCGCCCTTATCACATATATACACTTTCACATTCATCACATCGGCCATTAGGCCTTATCACATATATATACACTTTAACATTCATTCAAATATACTTCACATACCACATATACTATCATGTACAGACTTGGTCTTGGCCGAATCTACATCCATCACTTTCCAATGAATAATTCAATTTTACGCCATACTATCATTTCATATTCGAATACTCATAAGCTTACAATATCACGATTTAGAATTCAAGTATGGGTTTAATCAATAGCTTATGAGCAACTAAAACAAGTTTTATCCATGTTTACAACAAAATCACATATTCACTACGAGCTGTTTTCCTGAGCAATGGTCACTAAATTATTTATAACCGGAGTTAAAAAACTCCAAATCACTTGCCGTTAATTTTTCCTGAATATAGACTCGTATATCTTCCATCCATAAAATTTCAAGAATTTTAGGTTTGGCCAATCAATACCAGATTTTTCTTAAATTTTCCCCTGTTTCACTGTTTGACTAATCTGACCACTCTTCACTACGAATCAAATTTCTCATTTTACAGAATTCAAAATGTGTTGTATTTGATTTCATTTGAAACTAGACTCATTAAGGAGTCTAAGAATATAAATTTTATCTTATAACCATTTTTGTAAAATTTATAATAATTTTCTAAAAACAGAACGGGGGATTTCGGAGTCATTCTGACATCATCTCACACAACTTTAAATATCTCTTTATAGGAAATTTCTTTGCTCACAAGGTCTCTTTTATAAGAAACTAGACTAATTAAGCCTTGATTACATATTTTATTCAGCCTATAATTCCACACCAACAATTTATAGTGATTTTCTAAATTCACGTTACTGCTGCTGTCCAAAGCAAATTATTACAATTTGCTCTTAAATTTCCAAGTCCAAACACATATGAACTTACCATTTGAGTTTAAGACATATCATGGCCAGATCATATCTTATTAAATCAACTCATTATGTCCTACTATGATTGAATTTACTCAACGTTTAATCACTTAAAACTTACCTCGGAAGTGGTCGACGATTAGATGTCCACGGCTATTCGTTTACTTTCTCTTTTCCCCTATCCGACTTTGATCCTCTTTGCTCTTAAGCTTAAGTAAAACAATAGATTGCTTAAGTACTTAACTAATATTATTCACTTAACAATCACATTTGGCAATCACATATCATTTAATCTTTGATTAACCAATTTAACACATACCAAAATCCAATCATACATCTAACCTTTATCTCAATACCAAACCGAGTTATAAGATCATACATTATACTAAGCATATCATTAAACATACCTATTCAATTTAGCTAATTTCATAGCCGATTAATCACCTTATCCCACATTACTCAATGCTGAATATTAACCCAACATCACAAGCATAATCACCATGAAACTTACCTTAATACACATTTTATCCCATTGCCGAATACATATATATATATCATCAAACAAATATTTATTCACATAACAACAATTCAAGCACATCAAAGCACAGTCGAATGTATCATTCTTCTTAAATTCAAAAATAAATACATGGGTTAACTTCAAAAATCTATTTAACAACTCAAAACACATTCATCACTCTCAATAACTAAACTCATATTCGGCAATGGCCTCCAATATAGTGACCGATTCTTCTCAACTAGCACCTAGTGTACACACATGATCATTTGTTTGATTCAAGCACCTATCCACCAAAAATTCATCCAAATTAACAAGAACAGCAACCACATTCTTTGTTATCTACCATGACTGAAACCCATATTCATTCACCAAATATCAAAAATTTATCATCAATTTGACATATAAGGACATAACCAAATGTTTCTTGCAACACAAACTCAAAAATTAACACATGGGTCATGTTATGAGCACCAAAACAAACTCAACTTCACAAAATTTCCAAAAGAATCACATGATATCATACCTTAATTCCCCACACAAGATGGCCGAATGCCTTAGGTGTGCTTTCTTCCATTTCTTGGTTAGTTTCGGCTTGAGAGAGGTAGGAGAAGAAGATGAACATTTTTTTTTCTTTTCTTTTGTTTTCTTCCTTCAATTCACGACAATGGAGGGGGGGACAATCACACACATCCTTTCTTTTCTTTTTTTGTTTCTCATCCTACTAACACTAATATTTTATTGCCCATGCCCTTTATTTTATTAATCCTTACATAATGCACTACCCCAACATGTTTATGACATGTTTTTAGCCATAACATCTTGTCCACCCATGCTCATGGCCGGCCACTACATATTAGGGGGGAAAATTGACATGCAAGTCCTCCCTTTTGATTACATGCACTATTAGGTCCTTGTAGATTAGCCTATCACATTTCAAAAATGTCACCCATAAGTCCTTTTGACTAAATTCACATGCAATTTACTAAATCGAAGCCTAAAACTTTCACACCTTCATAATCACTATTTTAGACAATAAATATCACATTCTAATAATTTGGTGACTCGGTTTAGCGGTCCTGAAACCGCTTTCCGACTAGGGTCACTTTAGGGGTGTCACACTTAAGGCTCTAGACGTTTGGAAAGAACCTTAGATTTTGAAACAACCTGAAGCAGAAACAAATCCAAGTCATATAAAAATAAAGAAAAATAATTTAAAAATAAATAATTAAGATGAATAAAATAGAATAATGAAATCTAAGATATAGAATTAATAAAGAAGAAAATAAAGAAGATAGATAGAAAGATAGAACGTGGTATGTAGAAGTCCTAAGAAGTCTTGAAAACACAAAGAATCCAAAACCCCCTTCAAGCGGCTTTAATTTCCCCTCCAAGATAGAAACATTGGCAAGAAAAAGTTTGAAAATGATCCCCGCAATCTAAAAAGATTGTTAAAACTCTTCTAAGAAAAACTCAAGAGAAATTCGTGAAAAGAGAAACTTAGAGAGAATGGTGGCCCCATGCAAGAAAATTATCAAATCAAAATAATAATCACAAATCATGTCATAATTGAATCTCCAATACATTTAAAACATATAATAATACAAGGAGACTCGTAATTAATATATATTCCCAACTTTATTTAAGTATTCACTCATCTTTGTTGTGGTGGAGCAATTGGAACATATACGCACTTACAAAAATTCAAAGATGAGAAATATTGGTTTCATGCATATAACATGTAAATCAACATAATCTCAAGTTGAAATAGGAAGTTTAGTTCTCATAAGCAATGATTTAGACATTAACTAGAGGCGTTCAATCAATAATTTCTCTAAACCATTATGCGCAAACTTTTACAAAAGTTTTTCAAACTCAATCAATAAAAGAATGAGACATAAAATCGTCAGTATTAGCAAGATGAATTGTCTTAATTGCATGATCAAACAAGCAATATTGCAAACGATAGGTTACAAGTTGCTAACACATATGTGATTATTTTGTACATGCATCTACCAAAATCATATAATATCAAAATCATCCACATGGTGGATGAAGGGGCTCATATTCATTTCAGAAATGTAAGACATTAAATCTCAACTATAGCTAGTGAGTTTCTAACAATCAATTTTCATTGAGAACAAGCAACGAATGAGAATTCTTTAAATTAAATAATCTTCTTGTTCTTTAATGAATGTCCATATGAATTCTCAATTAATTTTCACATCATATATGATCCAGAATGGTCTAACTGGTCACCCCAAGTAGTAAATGTATTTGTATCAATAAACTTTTGGTTTACTTTAATATGCGTTTCAATTGTACTAAATTGTAACAAATTGATAATTTCACTATCATTCTTTTTACTTTGTATCCACATATAAGTACTATTGTGACATTTACTACTAGACATGTCTAAATCAATGTGAAGTCTATAATGCCACTAAGTAAATAAATATAATTTCCAAATAATTATATGGAATGTTCGCTTTAGGGAATATGCCAAAATCTTCAAATGCAGGGCATTTGGTCTAGTGGTATGATCCTCGTTTCGGGTGTGAAAGGTCTCGAGTTCGATTCAAAATACTTTTAAAACCCTTTTAACAAGAGTTTTGCATAATCAGTTAACTATCAAGAATAACTGCCTAGGTCATCTATAGAAATAAACCTATATTAAATATATCAATAAAAGTCACATCTCAAACACAAAAATATGACATAATGAAAAACTAGCAATTTTTTCATAACCATCATCATAAACATGTATGAAATTTAATTTAAAATCCAACCATTCATGCCTATAGAACTTTTCAGTTACAATTGCTCATGTCATTTCTCTAAATAATTAACAAATGGAATAATATAAAACGTATGAACTGCTACTTTTAACAATTCTTTAAACTAAATCAAATCCGAATAACCATAAAATTCATTGGTTTACTAACACAAATTTGAATACTAGATATGTTTTAATCAAATATATTATTTAATAATAAAACCTACTATAGCGACAAATAAAAAAGTTAATATTCATTTTCACGAACAAATGATATGCTTAAAACAATATGTAACCCATATAATCAAAACTTTAAGAAAAGACCATCTCAAATATTTAAACCATATATTAAGTTGATTCAATATTTAAATATGTACCTTTTTTTGCTTTAAGTCTTGACGATTTTATCAAGAAGTAAGAAAATTAAACTCTAGTAGTAGACTTTGAATCCAATCAAAATCTATTAGTAGCAAACTTTGAAAGTGGATGTACAACAGGTACATAACCAATGACTTTTCATACATAAGTTTTCTATCTTGCACGTTCTCATCAGTAATATTTTTCCACGTAATTTTAATTGAGAACTTATTCTGAATACTATAGAGTTATACTCACAGTTTAAAAAAAAACTTACAACTTCAGATGCATCCAACCATAACAAGCTTTAGATAGAATTATCATATTCTATTGCTCATAAGTAGATCTTTCACAATCAAATATTTTTCTTTCAGCCCCTTAATGGGGATGATGACAAAATATCACAATGATAGTCACAATCAATTCAATTTAATAACAAGAGTAATCAATAACTCAATCCTCTCTTTTTTCATCCTTTCAAAATAGATATTTATAGCAATAATGATTTATATGAAATATAATCTTTTATTTATTCACAATCTCAATATGATATCCATTATAATAAATATCATTTAAAACTAATGCATTAACCATCACAAATTTTGTGCTTTTTAGATATTGGTATATTAACTTTTCTGAAGCTTTCAACTAATTTTGTACTATCAAATATTGAAATAATATTTGTTTGTTTCAGTACCAAATAAGATAAATATTTTCTATCTGTAATGATAGAATTCATTATTACATTCTCATATCATTCCTCAAAGAATATTAACAGAAACAAAATATTTGGGGCATATGCCACATATGTGACCAATAATCTTTTATATCATATTGATAACATAAGTTATCTTTACTCTTTGAAGAGTTATCTCGAGAACTCTCATTGTTCTCTTATTTATTACTATGTTCTCACTTTTAGTGGTCCATGATTATATCTTTTATTTTCTTTATGTTTGCATTCACTTCGGGGAATGCAACAAATCTATTAGGATGGACTTCTAAACAACTCCATTGATTCTTTACTTCACAATTACCACTGCAAACATACGTGGATTTCAAATCAGAATCTATCTATTCATGTTTGTCATGATTAGTCTCCAATTATAATAAACATGATATAATAAATAAATTATAGTAAAATATACCTGAAGATCTTTAACACCATCGTCGTCGCCTTGGCTATTATCACGAGTACTATTACAAGTACTAAAATAACTATGCTTTCATAAGAACATACCACATATTACTTATAGAATCTTATGATGCTCTAATAAATTATTTTTACTTTATAATTCATACTAAAAGGTATAATCCAATCATTCATCAATAACAAAAAAAAATCTCTTTAAAAGAGACCAATATCACAAAAACTTATATTTTGTGTTGATAATTAATATATTAATCTAGATATAAAACACTAAATAGATAAAAACTTCCTGTAAATAGTTTCAAATAGCAGCAGGTGAAAGGAAAAAAAATAATGGAGAATCAAGGAAGTAAGCACTCAATTTGAATAGCAACCTACAGCAATAAATAGCCATTTCAAGAAGCAAAGGAGCCAAGGAAACAGAAAAATAAGAGCAATTTTAATGGTCAGAGGCAGAACTTTAGTATTATGGATGAGACTTAATGGTTCGCAAAATTGCCGCTGATTTAATACACAACTAAGATAAGTAAAAGAGAGCCGTGCTGATAACGTGTTATAAAATAAATGACAGAGAATAAAGAACAAAGAGAGCAAAGAAAGAACGAATTTTTATTAATCAATCAAGATATTTACAAAGCTTCTCCAAAGTCTCTATTTATTGGCATAAGTATAAATGAAGTAGAGATCAACATTTAATGACTATTAGAATTTAAAGTACATCAAAACTTATGTTGATCTTGATGGATTTAATAAGATATTCATAACATGATTTGTATTATACATGTAATTTTTCATTAAACTCCTTGAAAATTGCAGGAATAAAGCTTACTTCTTTTAAAAATTGTTTTCCAAATCATACTATTTTTTTAAAATAATATAAAATTAAAATTTAATTATCTGAATAATATTAGATGGAAATTATTTACCCTGACACCAAATCACCAAATTTTATTTACAAAAAGTGATAAGTTTAAAATTTTAAAGATGATATACGGTTTGGAAACAAAGTCAAGGCTCCCGTTTTCTTTTTTCATATTTTTAAGAATAATTTAATTAATTAAAAATTTACAATTCTCCAAATCTTCATTTACCTAAAAACAAATAAAAAGTGTTGTGAAAGTTAAGGTGAGCAAAACTTAATTTGATTTAAAATAAATTGAATTTTGAGTTAATTAGATTATTCGAGTTATTTGGTTTTTTCGAGTCAATTGGAATAAGTAATTTAAGTTTTAAGTTTGAGTCGAGTCGAGTTGAATTTTACAATTTGAATAACTCAAATAAAATTTGTGTAAGTACCCTTTGATCCTTATCAATTTTGAAAATGAGCAAATTGGCCTCTCTCAATAAAAATTACGTAAAATCAAAATAATTTTTAAAATTTAAAATATTTATAAAAATTCCAAAATTCATATTTTAAAAATATATAAAAATTATAAAAAAAACTAAAATTCTATATAATATATAAAAAAAAGATTAAAAATCTAAAGAATATATAAAAAATTTTAAAAAATTCTAAAATAATAATTCTAGGACCTAAATAAATAAATTAACTATTCAAGTTTATCGTACTAAAATATTGAGTTTTTTTCTCTTTTCTTGCTTTGAAATATGGTTTTGAATTTATGTGCTTTAACATGAAATTAGTTATATTGTAACAAGATTTTAGTTTGACATGTTTACTATTTTTAATTTAACTCAAACAATTTCACTCGTTCGACTCGAATTTCGTTTTGAATTTATGTGCTTTAAAATGAAATTAGTTATACTGTAACAAGATTTTAATTTGACATGTTTAATTTTTTTAATTTTACTCAAACAATTTCACTAGTTCGACTCGAATTTCATTCTGCTTGACTCGATTTGAAAATATTTCAAATCGAGTTAAGATGATAAAATGAGACTCATCATCTTGAAATTTTTTCACTCGATTCAATTGAATGCTCACCCTCTAATCAAAGTGTGTCAAACTTGTCAAACACTGTTCAAAACATATTATTTTGGTGAATAATTTTTATCTATATTATTTTAGTAATTAATTTTTTATTTATATTATATTAATAAAAAAGAAAAATTATAATCATACTAAATCAAATAAAAACATATTTTCAAATATCTCAATTTTGTTCATCATTAATCTAACTCAGAGATAGAGGTGTTCATGGGTTTAGCCTAAAGCATGATATTGACACACTTTGTGATTGCCGAAACTCATCCCAGTCCGCAATATGGATTTAAAGTTTTGTCTAAGCTTGCCCATATTTGCAAATGACTAACCTAAGCCCATTTTAGGGCCCCTCTACTATGTTAAAAAAATTAAAAATATATTTATATTATTTCAATTTAATATTTAATAAATTTAATATTTTTATTTATTAAAAATTATATATAGTCATCTTAACAAATTTTAATGTTTACATTATAATATTATTACATATTACTATAAATTTAACTTTTTTTATTATAAATTAAATAATATAAAAAAAGAACATAATATAAAACATTACAAACTAAAAATGGGTTGAGTCAGGTCGAGCCTTGAATGTTTAAGCTCGAGTCCGATTCATGTTTTAAGTAGGTTTAAATTTTTTTACCCAAGTTCATTTTTTGGGTCGAATATATTTACCTAAACACTTCCCAATTTCAAATAAATGTTTGGAACTAAACGAATAACCTACTCATGATCATGTCTATGGCCTAATGAGAAGTCATAAGTTGAGACAGAAAAGCTTAAACTATTTGTTTTAGTGCAAGTAGTGTAGTGCTTGTTTATATAGTTCTCTATTTGTAACATCCCAAATTTGGAGGATCTATGAAGTAGGCGAATAGTTATGAATGATTATCTGTTTTGGCGTATCATGTAATGTAGCCCGCCACTTTTCAGACTTCTGGCGAACTAAAGTTTGGCATATAAGTATATGCCCACAAAAGTATCTAAGGATTTAATCTAGGAATAATTTGCAATTAAAGAAAGAATACAAAAAATGAAGAATAAGCATCGTGAATGTTGTAACAACCCGTTTCTTTGGAAATAGTGGTTTCGGCACCAAATTGCATTTTTGTATCGCATTTCATCTACAAACAGATAGTCAGTCTAAGCGGGTGATTCAGATACTTGAAGATATGCTCCGTTGTTGTATTTTGGAATTTGAAGGAAGTTGGGAAAAATTTCTTCTATTAGTTGAATTTGCGTAAAATAATAGTTATCAGCTGTGTATTAAAATGGCCTCGTACGAAGCTTTGTATGGTTGAAAGTGAAGAAATTCATTATACTAGACTAAGTTGAGTGAGAAAAAGCTTTTCGGAACTGATCTAATCCGCGAGGCCGAAGAAAAATTCAAGGTGATACGAGATTGTTTGAAAATAGCTTCCGATCGTCAGAAGTCATATTCTGATTTGAAAAAGAGATATTGAGTTTTAGGCCAACGACAGAGTGTTCTTGAAAGCATCGCTCTGGAGGAAAGTTCTCTGATTTGGCCGAAAAGGGAAACTTGGCCCGCTTTTCATCAGGCCATATGAGACTATCGAGAGAATTGAACCAGTAGCTTACCATTTAGCTTTACCATCAAAATTAGAGAAAATTCATAATGTTTTTCATGTTTCGATGTTTTCATGGTATAGGTCTGATCCCTCACACGTGATTTCACTAGCCGATGTGGAAATACAGCCTGATATATGTTACAGTGAGGAACCAATTAGAATTTTGGCTCAGGAAGTTAAAGAATTGAGAAATAAACACATAGGTTTAGTTAAGGTTCTCTGACGTCATCATGGGGTTGAAGATGCTACCTGGGAATCGAAAGAAGCTATGAAAGTGCAAGACTCAACCCCATTCTTTGGTAAGATTTTTTAGTACGAAAATTCCTTAGGGGGGAGAGTTATAGCAGCTCGTTTTTAGTGGTGACAAAAACAATGGTTTTGGGACCATGATTCCAACAAGTGAGTCAGCGTTTAAATATTTATTTAATGTTTACAAGTACTTATAAGGTCATATTAAAAATTAGTTAAGAAATTTTAATGTTTAAATAGTTAATTAGGTAAAAAGGCTAAATTGAAAAAGCTACAAAAATTTATTTCTATTAGTTAAAAGGATCAAGTGGCTATGGAATTTTAAATTAATGGACTTAGTGGGTAATATTACCATATCCTAAGTTAGTGGATGTTTATGGATATGTTTTAGTGTAATTTTAATTGTTATTAAAGGGAAATTTGGTAATTAGACAATTAATAATCATAAACCATGATAAAAAAAAAACCATTAAGCCATTTTTTTGTCATTTTTCTTCTTCCTATTGTCGAATTCACCATTGTTGAAGGGAGAACTTTCGATCAAGCTCAATCCTTGTGCATGGTATGTGTTTGATGCCCATTTTTAGTGATTTTTATGTTTTTGAGCTTGTTTTAACTTAATCTAGCTAACCCAATGGTCAATTTGTAAAACTGTTAAAAGTTTAGGGAATTCCATGATTGAGTTTGATTTTTTTTAGTTTAATTGATCAATTATTAAGCTTGGTTGTTAGTTAGACATATTTTGTTAAGTAATTTTTTACGATTTTAAGGTTTAAGGGCTTATTTGATAAAATAGTAAAATTCAATGATAATAATGTGAAATGGTGGAAATTATGGGCTGTTATAAACCCCTAGGAAATTAGGCTAATAGGGTTTTCTTTAAAAATGGTGAAATTGCAAGTTAAAATGTTAGGGGTAAGTTCGTAAATTCTTATTAAAAATGGGTTATAAGCTTGAATTAATTGTTTTACAAAAGGGGATGCGGAAGATAGTAGATAATATTATTGCAAAAGTAGAAGTAAATGAAAAGTTTTTACAAAGAGAAGATGGAGAATGAAAAGCAAAAAGAAAGATTTCTAAACTCTTTTTCGATCCCCCATTAAGCTTTCTTCATCTCCTTTTTATAGGAGAATTCTTGAACTCAATTTAATTTTATTTGAATCCCGCACAGTGTTTCTGATAAGGATCACATCTCATCATGGTTTCTTCATCATGGTTGCTTCCAAGTTGCTTTTCTTTTTTGTCTTGTCACATCTTTGATTTGACATGATTGCTTCCACGTTGCAATTTTTTTGTTTGCATCTAGATGCCTTTTTCTTTAGGTTGCCTCCAAACTTGAATATCTGGTTCTTCAAGTTCCTTTCTTGGCTGTCATTTTTCCACGTGGCTTCCTTGTTTGGTTTTATCCTTCTTGAATATTATCTAGATTCATTAACTCTATTTCATCTAGATGTAACGAATCTATTGACAGTCTTGGTGAGTTCTAAGTCTCCCACGTGTTCTTGATTTCTTGTATTACATGTGATGGAAAATCATCAATCTCCATGTCAGCTATCATTTTTAATAGTTGCACGGATTCTTTGTCTCTTTCTTCCTGGATGTTTCCAGTTCTAGTATCATAAGCCAATATTCTTCTTCCATTAGTCTAGAACTTATAAGTTTTTTGTTGAAGTAAATATTGGGCTTTAGTCATTAAATCTATCCCTGCTTGGATTTGATAATAACTAGGATTATTATAACACTTGTCAATATTTTTTTGTCAAGTATCCTTTGTCTTCTTTGACCGCTGAAAGTTTGGGACTTCCAAATATTTTTTGAGTGATCCAAATTTGATATGACTGATAAAATTTTTCTCTTTCAGCTATACCAATAAGACTACTTATTTCAAGATAAAAATAACAATAAAAATCATCTTTATATATCATGCGTAATAATATAGATTTAATAAATGCAGGAAAATCTTTTAATAAATGAAAAGAAAAATTTTGAACTATTATTTCTTTAACAAATTCCCATTCAATACTGCTTATATCAAATGGTTCATGATCAAGTCTAAATTTTATCGTAGGAAATTTTTCATCTAAATCATTAGTGAAAACATAAGCTTGTAGAAAATACTCTGAAAAAGCTTTTTGAAATTGAGCTTGCTGTTTTTATTTTTGTAAAAAATTCTACTTGTAAAATTTTTCTAGCTTTATTATATAAACATAGCCTATACATTTTATTCATAATAGGACTATTTGTTCCTTTATTAATAAAATATTGAAATATATCAAGAAGATTATTTATCTCCTTAATATCTAAACAACCTATTTCTTGTTCTTCCGAATCTCTATATAAATAGATTTTAGTAATAAATCATGAGTTTCATTTTCTTTAGTTATTTTTTCAACTAAAAATTGTGAAAGCTTAGCAAGAGCTCTTCTGAAATTATCTCTCTATTCAGTAATATGGGTTTTTCATATTTCATTAATAAAATTATATTATTCTAGTGGTAAACTTGGATTATAAAAATCTTTTGTTTCTTGAATTTTGTTGTTGTTTCAACAAATTTTCAGATGAGCAAAGTTTTTCTGCTCCTTTTATTATTTTAGCATAACTGGTTTGGTATATTGAGTTTGGATCTTGGGACCAAGGGAATTGACTTACCGTTTTTGGTGTAAAAGATAAATCAGTTCCAACTGGTTGTCTTACCATTGGATAATGAATATAATATCCTTGATTAGGATAAAAGGATGCTTGTGCAGGTACCGTCACAAATCCTTGATTAAGATTTGTTGTTTTCCCTTTGTTGGGTCTTTTATGGACAGTAGTCCATTCACCAAATTTTTCTAGAGGTTTTTTACCTCTATCCATATAGCCTGCTAAGATAATCAGCAATAATATTGTTAGTTCCTTTTACATATAAGACTTCAAAATTAAAAGTACATAATTAATTATACCACCTAATTCTTTTAGGTATCGTTTCTAAACTTTTATTAGTAAGGAAATGTTTAACTGTCTGATTATCAATTTTTATAATAAATTTTTCAGGTGCTAAATATATAAGAAAGTTTTTTATTCCTTTCTTTATTGCTAATAATTCTTTTTCGTATATAACATAATTAATTTCATTTGGTTTAAATTTTCCCCAACTATACCCAAATATTAACTCTTCATTTTTGATTGTTTTAGCTTTTAAAATAGAACCCCAATAATTTTGTGAGGCATCCGTTTCTAAAATTAATTTATCACATTGTTTAGGTAAATAAACTTTTGAAATATTATTTATTTCAGATTTTAGATTTTTTTTTTATAATTTCAGAATCTGTTTTAGACTAGATAAAAGGTTTATCCTTTTTTTATATTTTCATATAATTTACCTATTTTTTCAGATAAGTTAGAAA
The DNA here is from genome assembly GCF_007990345.1 of Gossypium hirsutum. Lineage (NCBI taxonomy): Eukaryota > Viridiplantae > Streptophyta > Magnoliopsida > Malvales > Malvaceae > Gossypium > Gossypium hirsutum. Next base: position 36,956,473 of record NC_053444.1, read on the forward strand.
GAAATTTCTTCCATAATTAATAATTTCCAAAAATTGTTGAAGTTACTTTTTATCTTCAATGTTTTTAGGAAATTCTTTTATTTTTACTATAATATGATCTTGTAGTTTAAGATCATCTGTAGATAATTTTAATCCTAAGAATTCTATTTCTGTTTTTTCTAGTTCTATTTTCTTAAGATTTAATATGATTCCATGGTTTATGAATTCTTGAGAAATAATATTTAAATTTTTTTTATGTTTTTTCTAATGTATCTGAAAATATTAAAATATCATCTATATAGATTACACAAAATTTTTTATATTTATTAAATATAGAATCCATCCATCTTTGAAAGATTTGTGGTGCATTACATAATCCAAATGGAATTACTTTCCATTGATAATGTCCATTAGGTGCACTAAAAGCTGTCAAAGGTTTAGATTCTTCTGTTAGCATGATTTGCCAAAATCCTGATTTACAGTCAAATTTACTAAAATATTTTTCTTGTTTAGCTTGATTAATTAAAACATCCTTTCTTGGAATAAAATAACCATCAAAAATAATATTTTGATTTAATCTTTTATAATTAATAACCATTCTAGCTTTTCCTCTTTTATTTCAGCATGATTTCTTACCATAAAAATTGGACTAGAATGTGGGCTATTAATTGTTTCTATTAATCCTTTTTTCTAATAATTCTTTAATTTGTATATCAAATTCATTTATATCTTGTTTAGTATAGATCATTGGTTTAACTCTAATAATTTTATTGGAATTTTCCAATTTAATCTCACAATATCTAGGGCTATTTTGCCATAATTTTAATGGTTCTTCACTAAAATTATTTTCTAATATTTTAAACAACCAATGACTTTTTTCAAGTTGTTTAATTTGTTCTTTTCTTGGTGGTGTAAAATTTTTATCACACACAAATTTATGATTTTCTACTAATGGTACTTTTACAGAAGTTTTTTCTACAGATAGCATAATTAAATTTTTATCAATAGAAAATGATAAATGATGGTATATAAAATTATTTCCTAATAATATATCTCTATGCATTGTAGGAAAGCATAATATTTTGGGTATCACAAATCTTACTTTATTTATGTAGATTGGTACATTTCTAGCTTTATATTGGATTATGGTTTCATTGTCATCTATTCCTATGGCTTTTATTGGATGTTTCATAGGTTCCCATTTTTCTAGAGGAATGACATTTTTTCTGCAAATACTAGTTGCAGCTCCACTATCAAATAAAGCATGCAAAGAATATGTTTTATATTCTCTAAATTGAAATGTAATTTCAATATATGTGTAATATTTCCTGGATTGGAAATTTGAAAATGTAATTACATCACTTGTTCCAATTTTCATTTGTTGAATAATTTTTGAAGTTTGTATTTCTTCCATTCTAGTGTTTCTAGAATTTTTACTTGGTTCTGTAGGAAAAATAGGAATATGAATTGTTTTCATTCTTATTGGTGTAGAAGGTATAGAAATTGTACTTGTATTTTCCTCATCTTCCTCTATTTGAGTATTTAAGGGTAAAACTAAATTATCATTTGTATTTGCTATTGCAGTATTTTTAAAATATAATTTATCTCCAGACGACATATATTCTATAGTACTTACAGGTTTAGAAGTACTTGCACTACTTATATTTTCTATCATCCAGTCTTTTGGTATTGATAGATCTCTTAAATGTAATAATTTTGGTTGTATTTCAGTAGTAAATTTATTAGGTTCAAAGAGCTCAATAAATTTATTATTAATCTCTTTGATTTATACTTCTGTTGTATTAGTATATTCATTAATAGAAGTCTAACTTATTGTTAGATTTTCTACTAAATCATTAATTTTAGAATTTTTTGTCTGAATTCTTAAACATAAACATTCTTCTATTAGAGGATCTGTAATAAATATAAAGTAATTTGGTTTAACTTTAAATCCTATTACTCCTATATGTAAATTTGATTGAATTCCTCCAATAAGTGCTTTTATTAGATTTTCAAATTTTTTATCTAGCAAGATTGCTATTATTGGTATATTATGACTTTTTCTAAATAAAGCTCTAATAGTTATCATTATTATTCCTAAATGTATTATCTAACTTGAGGATATTTCTTTTTAGTCATCTTAATTTTATCTTTAGTAAATAATGAGATTTATGTTAATCCTCCTCTAGCATCTTTAGCTATTGTATTACCACTTATTTTTTCTATAAGTCTTTGACACCATATTTTATGTTTAGATATTTTATAAATTTCTTCTTTAGAAATATAATTTTTATTAATTTTTTCTATCATTTCATCAAAAAAATTTTTCTTTTCCAATTATATTTCCTAATTTTATATCCTGCTGTTCAGATTTAGGAAATTCTTCTAATTGACTATTAGAACTACTTCCTATGTTAAACATAAATATATATTCTTCTTCATCTGTATCAGAATTTGTTTTTTTATATTAATTCGTATAATACTTCTTAAGGATTTATTTCCTCTTCTGAACATATTTCTAAGTCTTGTTCTTCAAGTGTTTTAATCATTTTCTTTGCACTTTTCCCTTTATTAGGACAATTTGGTGCTATGTGACCTTCTTTATCACATATAAAACATTTACATATTTTTTTTAGGTTTTTTAGAAGTTTTTCTTTTAACAAATCTTTTCTTTTTATTATAACCAGTATTTTTCCTATTTCCTGGTTTTCATCTAACTAGCTTATATCTTCTATTTTTCTTTTTATATTTTTTATATGTAGTAGGACGTACTTGTTTACATCTGAATTCCATTCATTTTCTAATATTTTTGTACAATGTTTATTACTTAATTTATGCTTAACTTGTTTAGAAGCTTTACTTTGTAAACAATATAAAGCTATTCTTTCTTTTACAAAATTAATTCTATTTCCTATAGAATCTATATTTTTTGGTTCTACACCAGCTATTTTACTATGTTTTTCTAAATAAGTAACATACTTTTTTATACAAATCTCATCCCATGGTGGTGGTAATTTATGAAAATATTAGTTTTTCCAAAATTCTATATTTTCATTTTTTGGTTTTTGATATTCCTGAAGAAATTTTTTACAAAATTCTTCTAAATATCTAGCATGACATAATTTAATTTTTGACAATATATAACCATGAAAGCTCGATCGATCGATTGGAACCTCGTCGGATTATCTGATTATCTACAATATATAACTATCTATCTTACTATTGCCTATTTATGTCTGTGTGAGACTTTAGGCTTTCATATTATCTACAAACAAATATATGGGTTTTAAGATAAATAACCATGAAAAAACCGAAATTGTAAATAAAATATAAGAACTTACAATGAATACTACGATATTATTTAGATCAAGAAAAGAATCAGTCAGACTTGAATCCAGGAAAAGCTAATGTGTTAGATTAGTCATTGGCTTTACTTTTACAACTGTGTTAGTTGAGGTAAGTTCGTATAATGGTTAAACATGTCAATTTCTATTTTGGATGAATAATTGAGTAATGTTGGGCTTTGTATAACTTGGATTGATTATAAGTTGTTAATTAGTATTTTGGACTAAATTGTAATGTTAGTATAATTGATGGTTACATGTGAAAGATGGGAACTTTATGGATTTATATATGAAATGGTGTAATGGAAAGAAGTTAAAGAATTCGTCATGAAATATGGCCTATTTGAACCTTGTGAATACCTAAGATACAAATGATATGTCATTAGGAATTATACGGTTTCGGGTGTTGCTAGTCTTGGATATCCTACCGATGGCTAAGGTTTTACATTTGTTTCGAATTCTCCACAGCTCATGTGAGCAGGCCCATTTCACAGCTCATGTGAGCATTACGGATATGGTTACAGTTACATGTACAGGCACACTTTGTGTGAGCATTCCTGAGTATCCGATGCTATTTTATTTGGTTCAACGGGTGAATTGATTTGGTATGCTCTTTAATACACCTACTAACCTTGTGGTGTGTTGTGATTAGGAAAGAAAAATATGCACAAGTATAAGTGAGCAATGCTTTCATGATTTAATCATTCATGTTTGATAAGTTTAAGTTTCCTTTATACAATCTTACTAAGTACTAGTTGCTTATATAGTGATTTTTATTTCCTTGTTTTGTAGATAATCTGAAAGCTCGATCGATTGGAACCTCGTCGGAGCACAATCACACTATCCATCAACCATTTTGATAGTTTTTGGTTTTTGGCTAATGGTTATAAATTGCATGAATAGGGCTTAAATCTAATCTTGGTTCCTTGGTTGTTTTGAGTTGTGATGAGCTTAATTATGGTTGGATGCTTAGTTGATGTTGTGTTGTAAATGATGATGTAAATAAGTAATGTTGCACTTGTGTATGACCTTTCTTAAAGTAGGTAAATCATGGTTGAATGGTAATTGTTTTGTTGTGTTTGAATTATGTTGAATCAATGATCTTAAGATGTTGAATTGGATTAAGTTTGATTTGTGATTTTTGTACCTTTTGTTAGCACATTGGTTAATTCTTATAAGTTGGTTGATTTGGTATGTTTTAAGTGTATTTAGAATGTGTTTTGGTCATATGAATGATTGTGGGAATGGTGCGTCTTGGTGTGCAAGAATTGGGTTTGAGATGGCTAGTTTTAGAGGAAACTTGTGTAGCACACGGCCTGGGACATAAGCTATCACACGGTCGTGTGCCACACACGACCACTCCACATGGTCGTGTGTCATTATTGTTTTAAGCGTAGCTTTCATACTGTCTGAGACATAGCCGTGTGTCCATATTTCGAATGCACACATCGCTTAGCACATGGCCTGCGACACGATCGTATGACCTTATTTTGAATACCTACACAGGTAGACACACGGACTGGGGCACATTCGTGTGTCCATACTTCGAATACTCACACGGTCTAGGCTGTTTCACACAGCCTGGCCACATGGCATGTAATCCCTGTTTTCCAATTTTTTCAAACTTTTCTATTTTGTTTCAAAATGACCTCTGAATGTTTTCAAACTATTTTTAGTTCCCCGTAAGCTCGATTTAAGGCTTGTGAGTGTATTTTTACTATAGTTAAATTGAGTTATTGCATGTTATCAATTAATTTTCATATTTCTTTCTATTTAAAGTTAAATGTTCTAATTTGTACTGTAATACTTCGTAACCCTAATCCAAAGACGAAGACGGGTTAGGGGTGTTGCAAAGGTTACCGCCAAAGGTATAGTATGCCTAGTTTGCTTGAACGCTGTGTCAAGTAGGTTTTGGTAATGAGGTCTGGTTAGGAACCAACAAAATTGACTGGTCAAATAGTATATGTATAGGATTATCTTTTATGTTTCTCTTGGTACTTGTAGGCTATTTAAAGTTAAATGTTCTGATTTGTAATGTAATACTTTGTAACCCTAATCTAGAGACGAAGACAAGTTTGGGGTGTTACAAAGGTTACCGCCAAATGTATAGTATGCCTAGTTTGCTTGAACACTATGTCAAGCAAGTTTTGGTAATGAGATCTGGTTAGGAACCAACAGAATTGACTGGTCAAATAGTATTTGTATAGGATTATCTTCTATGTTTCTCTCGATACTTGTAGGTCATTTAAAGGACAATCTTTGTATACAATTGATACTTGTCAAGGTCCACTAAGCGAAAATGAGCATATATATGTGGTAAGAATGGAACTTGGAGATATTTTTCTTCATTTTGTTCTAATTTAGACTCTTTGCAACACTCATAACCTGTTTTTGTCACCAGATTAAGTTACCGAGTACTACCATACATTTTAGAACATTTAATAACAAGTAACATTGAGTTTATCAATTAATTAAAAACATTCATAAATAATTAAGATTGATGTCAAATATATACTTATGGGCCTTAATCGAGCCTACGAGAGCTTAAAAATAGTTTAGAAACAATCAGGGACCAACTTGAAGAAATAAGAAAGTTTAGGGAAAACTAAAAATTTTCAAAACAAGGGTCACACAACTGTATGTCCAGGCCGTGCGACAACTTCACACGCCCGTGAACATAGACCATGTAACTAACTGTGCTTGTGTAATATAAGGTCACACGGTCGTGTGGTCAAGCCATGTAACTCTCTGTGCCCGTGTGGACCAACCTGCACTTAACATGCTAGGGGTACACACACGTGTGGGTTTGCTCATGTGTGACATACGGCTATGTGCCAACCCGTGCCCCAGGCCATGTGTGCCCAAAAATGACCTAAAACATGCCATTTTCACACCCAATGCTTAGGTACCTAAACCAACTTACTAACACATGATCACAAGGCCTCAAAACACATTCAAGAACAACCAAAACATGCCAATTCAATCAATCAAATATCTAACCGATAAGTCATCAAAAACACCACAGCTTAATCACTTAACATTTCATTACCTAGTTAGACTTCCAAGCTATGAACACTTAATCTCAACTAGTAAACATTAAGATAACCAAGCTTACCAATTGACTGACACAACTACATCCACTCATGTCTAAGTTGGAATCATGCATACATATATCAAGGAGTTGTAAAACATATCAAGAACATAAGCATAACAAGTTATACAACATAATCAATTATGCATCTTTACATCAAACTTAAAACCTCCTATTACATGCCATATAAGCCAAGTTGTATTCAAAATCTACCAAGAGGATCCTCAGATAGTGTGATTTCTTCAAGTTGATTTGATCTCCCGATTTTCACAAAATAGTAATGTACAAATAAAGAGACAATGACATAAGTAAGCTTTCATAAGCTTAGTAAGTTCGAAGGTTAAAGCGATAAAGCTTACTGAATTAGACAAATCAATTATAAGTACAAGTTTAATAATCAAAACTTCCTGTCAACACAGTCACATCAGGTGAGTTGATGCTCAACAAGATTATAAATAAATTTTTCTACATTTTAATAACATTTAATTATCACTAAAACATTGTCGATGAACGTTATACAGATATGAGTATATAGTTAAACATCCGAGAACACACCAAATGCTCATATGAGCTAATCCAACTGATAACACACATCAACACTAAGTGCCTAGCCCGTAGGCTAACATCCGCCCCTGGTTACACACCAGAAAATACTGTAATATAACATGATAGTCCGCAACAAATGCAAGACCTCAACATATTCAGTGTACAGGAGATATACATGACTCATCTTCACAACTCCTATCAATCCCATACCACACACAAAATAACCTATTGGCATGCCAATCGTACTCTATCCTACGTTCATTCGGTTCAGGATATTTCATCAATACTCAATGCTATAACGATTCATTACTTCCATTCTCAATTACAAGAATTAATATATTATTCAACACTCAAAAATTAAATTCATATGACACACATTTCAATTGTATTAAAATTAAACCGAACAAACTTACCTGATTAAATTGCAGCAATGACAAAAGTATAGGGACTATTCTGTAATTTTTTATTTTTCTCAGTTTTCCACTCGTTCTTGATCTAAAATAACAATTTCATTCAATTAACTAATTCCAACAGCAAATATTAACTCATTTTATGAAATTAAGTCTTTTTAGGCATTTTTATAAAATTACCCCTAACATTTTACTTTTATGCAATTTAGTCCCTAAGTCCAAAACACGAAATTTAACCATTTTCATTCAATTCCAAGCTTAACCGAATATTCAAAGGTTTCACTACAATCCATATTTTCAATTAATTCACACCAAGTACAAGTAATTTTACTAGTTTCTCATTTTAGTCCTTAAACATTAAAATCATCAAAAAGCACTTTACAAAATAGTCTTATTTAACAACCAAGCTTAATAATCTAACATAAAACTTCAAGAATAACTCAAAATAATCAATGGAATAAACCATAACATTTGAAAATTTTACAAATTAGTCCCTGGGTTAGCTAGATTAAGCTAATACGAACTCGAAAACATTAAAATAACTAAAAACAGAAAAGTTTACCTACCAAATTGAAGAACCCTAATTGACCAAAAGATTGCTTCTCCTTGGCTATAAAGTTTCGATTCGATGGAGGAAATAAAGAAGGTAACTTTTTTCTCTAATTTGTTTCATTATAAATTTCACCTATTTACTAATTTACACGTTTACCCTTTTTAATTACATTCAAACTTCAACAATTATAAGTCCATTATTGTTCACTAATTTCATTGATGGTTTAATTACTATAATAATCCATTTTTTCCTTATACTATAACTATTTAACCCCTTAGACTAATAGAAGCTAACATTTACAACTTTTGCGATTTAGTCCTTTTTACTTAATCAACTATCTAAACGATAAAATTTTTTAACCAAAATTTAAGACGATATTAACGACCAAGTAAAAATTTAAATAATTAATATTTATGGACTGACACGTCGAAGTTGTGGTCTTGAAACCATTGTTTCCAACACCACTGAAAAATGGGTTGTTACATTCTTCTTCTTAAAACTTTAATATTTTATTCTTCCTCATTACACTAGAAGCGAAGGCTTTTAGGCAAATCAGAGGATGTTTCCATCTCCTAGTAAGTCCGATAGTTATAAATGTTATGATTTTGAGCATAAACAATAAGGTATGAAAAAGAGACCCTGCATGGGGGTTGAATGTAATTAAGATACTATAATTTGTCTGTAAATGAGATTTTAATGAAAGTTTTGTGTTCTTAAGTAGTTACTACTGCTGGTTTGGGAAGGAATATTGGATTTGGAACTCTTGGCTACAGTAGGTGAGTGCCAGGTGAGTCTTTATATTGACTCATGTATGTTAATTTATATTGGAAAATTTGTATATTGATGTCATCATAAATAATTGGTAAGTGTGGGAGAAGTATAGTATATTTATTGCATGTACACAAATAAGGTACATGAATTTTTGCACGAATAGGAAGATAGGTGGTATGTTTGCATGTGAAATCAGGTGAGTGAAAATATGAATTAGTGTGACACCCCAAACCCGACAGGGACGGACTAGCCCAAATCTGAAGCGTTACATTAGCTACCTAAGTGACTCTCCGGCTAACGACCTCCCAAGACACACCCTAACATTATAACACCTCAATCTTATCCATTTATTATTTATTTATTAATGCGGAAGCAATTTGTGAACCAATTTTAAACATTTTATAAGTAATTTAACCTAAGGGTATTTTTGTCATGTTACCACCTATGGTTAAACTAGCCCGAATCTAGATCTAAACATTTACCTACCTCTTTTAGTCAATTTATGTAAGCCCTAAAAATTTTAGCTTAATCCGAGTTTATTTTCTAGGTCTAATTCAAGTTTTATCATTAAGGACTAAATCGTAACAATTTCAAACTATCATTACTATACCCGAATATTAATTTGAGTGCATTTCTAACAAATTTTATCAATTACAAGTCTAATCCTAAAATTTATCAACTTTCCTTATCATTTAAGGCTCTAATTAGACTTATCAAGTTACAGAACTAATTTGCAATTTAAAAGGACTAGAGAACCAATTTAAAAAGACCAAAATTCAAACCCCCAACAGTCCACTGCAGTTTTTTTGTGTGAAAAATTAAATTTTAAACCTGATTTAGGTATAATTAAATATCATACATATTCATACACATTCAATTGAATTTATTAACACTGACTAAGCCTCAATTAAATAGAATTAAACATTCAATTTCATGCATATCAGCCACCGGTTAATTCAAACAAGTGGCGTACCTTAGTTGCTAGTAAACCACTCCATGGAAGTTTCATTTAAACAATGGTTAGTGTAAACATCATGCATCACACACCGTATTATCAATCACTGGGTTATCAAACAATAATACACCGCAAATTATTCAATAATCAAACTCAAATATGCATATATGATATTATAAAACCATCCAAAATTAAAAATTTCCAATGTCCAAGTCCAATTACAACCAAAATTAAACTAAGTTCCGGAAGTTCCACAATGTCCGATTAACATCTTTAAAATGTATAATTAAATCTCTACCGAGCCTTAATCTCTTGGAACTCTCTTGCTCGGCTCCTCAGCTCCTCAATCCTGTGGGTTATTAGCACGAATATAAGGGTGTGAGCTTAAAAAGCTCAGTGAATGTTAATAAAATGATGAGTAAATTAGCAACCAAATCATGCTTAAATCAAAATGAATCAAATACAAATTTTTAGTCGCAATATAAATCCTTAATAGTTTAATGTCATATGCTCAACCATGTATCAAAAATCATAATTAATCATGGCATATAATAATCAATTTAGCATATAACATTTCGTACATTTATATTGGCATATACAATCATGGCTTAATCAAGTAATCATACATCCAATAAACGGGTCTCCTTACTTCCAATCAGAATTAGAATCAATCCCGGATTGAGCGGGCCGAGGCCACACGCTCCCTTATATCGCCTCAAATCAGTCCCGTTGAGTGGAGACACAAGCTCAAGACTCCCTTATCTACTCCAAATCAGTCCACCTAGAGCCTCATTGCTCACAAATAACATATCAATATGGTGAGTACTCACAAATCCTATGGCATGCCAACTATATCTCATGGATCCACCATGCTATAATGCCAATAAAATCAATCAATCATAACATAATTTTAGTCAATAATGTGCTCAATTTAAAGTGTCAAAATGCATATGTGAATCATGTAACATAGCCATTTTAACTTCAAATTAAATCTAGCATACTAATTACCTATTATCAATTTTCATTTATCAATTGAAATATCAACATATCATCGACCAAAAACTCCAGCATACTTGCTTAATTCACCATTATAATCAATCAAATCAAACACATAAAATCACTAGATGCTCACTTACCAACAATTAACAAAAATTTCACCACTTAAACATATATCAATAATCATGCAAAATTAACCAACCAAAACTCAATTAAATATTTTCAGTTAGTAATTAATCATCCAATTAAGCATAAGTGAGAGTCAATTTACCAAATCACCCTTTAATAACACTTACCACACAACTAAATTAATCACAACCAAGTGATCAACCAAGTAAGTCCAAGCTTCTATTTCGATTAGTTTGATCGTCTTCAAGATTCAAAGCTTCAACAGAGATAAAATAAATATTACCCCCTTTCAAAAGATATAATAAACACAATTTTTCATTAATTAGGCTACACGAAATTCTCACTCAAAGTTACCTTACCGGATTTGTATCATCAAGTCGAAAACTTGATTCTTCACAAAATCGATCATTCCAACCCTCCTAATCACTTCCAAGCATCAGTACTAGACCAGATAAACATATACTAAGCATCAATTTCACATTTAAATCAAATTTACAAAAATCTAGAAAATCGGTTCATGAAGATGATGAAATTCAAATTTCTTTAAATTACCTTACAAAACTTATTTAATCTTGATAAATAAGATCAAAAACCTTCTAATAGATCCATTTTGAGTTGGAACATCCATTGATTTGTGGATTTCCTCTCAAAATTCAAGATCCACCTTTAAAGCACCTTAAGCTTTTGAAAAGATGACATTGATAAGAAAAATCATGTAATTATCACTCAAATAATGTAAATATTCTTCTAATCATCATAAAAATAAGTTTAGAAATAATAATTACCTTTTATTCTTTCTAAATCCTTTAATTGAAAATCTTGATTCAAGAATCTTGAGAAATTTTAGAATATTTTTGGCTACTTTTGTAAATAATTTCGAGTGAAAAGAGAGAGTATTTTGAGAAGGAAATTTGTTGAATCTATTCTCTGATGATAGATATTTAAAACCATGCAAAGAAAACAAATTTTATAGCTTTCTAATCTGATGTAAATGGTGTGAAAAGTAGGCTAGATGCATTGTGTTTAAAACTGAAACAACCCACCAGAAATTTAAAAATTGGGAAATTTGCCTAATGGCCACTCCCACATTCCCCTTACTTTACCAATTGATCCTGTCCCTCCAAAATTCCGAATTTAAAGGTTTATTTTCCAAATAAATACTCTAAAATTTTTCTTATTTTAAAATTAAATCCAATTTAATTAATATTTAAATTTAACTCAAATTAACCCCCAATAAAAATTATTTTAAAATTATTTTTCGACTCAAATTAATTATTTTCACAAATAATTATTTTATTACTTTAAAATTAATTTTCGAAAAATATTTTTATTTTTTTGGATTATTGTGTAATCGATCTTAGATGACATTGACCTCCTAAATTGAATTAAAAATTACTATTAACACGATAAATTCCTAAATTCATGCTTGGAACTTGAAAAATATACCTGAAACTACTAGACCTGATTTAGGGATATTACAATTAGACAGGTATGTGAACGAATCTGGTAAGTGGCTTCTGCGTTGGATTAGCAAAACATTCATTTGTGATGCCTCCGGTAGGGCAGATATAGTACTAACCGGACAGGCAGATCACGGTGTCAATAGAAATACTCATGGTGATGCCTCTTGTGAGATAAAGACTGGACTGACAGATCACAACATGAAAATATGTACGAGACCATGTGGTGCAGACCCACTGATTTGTATGGAAAAAATCTAGTTTGATAATAGTTTTCTTGCACAGCGGAAAATAAAAATTTTGAAAGCAGACCCAATTTGTGATATTTATAGCAATAAACCTTAATCGAGTACGCACCTATGTTTTCTGATAAGCGGATCCTTGATATTTTTCAGTTTTCAACCAAACAATCTTCTCCACTATTCTCATACCACGAACTACTTCGAGTGTGGGCTCGAACCAATTGAACTAAAACAAAAATTATCTCTTTTTTAATAGAAACTGGTAAAATTTTTTCTCTAAAAAATATGTTTATAAGTTGAAAATAAATCCTCTCTATTTTTTGGCAGAATAACAATCCTTCAAAAGTTTGTTAATAACTCTACTGGTGCTATCTATTTATAGGAAGAGAAGGTAAAACCCTTGTAAAGTTGTAAAAGTTTATTTCCACTAGAAAAATGATATCCTATTTTATCTAGGATATAAGGGGCGGCAACCCTAGTTAATGATACTAGGGTTTTGTGGTCCTACTCCTTACATATAAGTTGTTCTTACAAACTATTTTGGCGAAAGCTTTATATTATTCTTACGAAGTTATAAATATAAAACCCATATTAACTGTTACTTTACCAAGGTTTGAATGAAAAATTCAACAATTTAAAAATAATGTACAAGTCATATGGTGTATATGTAACACCCCTAACCCGTATCCGTCACCAGATTAGGGTTACGAGGCATTACTGAACAAGACACAATTCAACACAGTCATTTATCACCTTTCATACACCAAAGAATAACGATACATTTATAAAATTATCAAACTTGAATATCCTCAATTCACTTATTTTAAATTCAAATATATAAATGATAATTACAATTCAAATCAATCATACCTTATTAAGCATGTATCACAAATAAACACATTTCAAAATTCAATATTCGATTATATAATACTTTCAATATTCGATTTCCCTAAATCCATCGTATTAATGACATTTTCATAATTAAATCATATTCAAGCATATATCTTCACTTTTCATATACAAAAAATATGTTCGTACATAATTTCACTATCTAAATATCAAACATTAAATTTCATAACTTCTGTGTATGTACATAATGAAATCAATATGTATACAACTTAATGTCCAATCACATATACAACATTAGTAACATTATATTATGGTCGTACCTACCTTTGATGTCATTATATTATACACATATGACCATTTCAATGAAATCATTCAATCATAAACTATACACGCTCAATACAAATCAACTTATCCTTTAATCGACTAATCCAATAAATTTATAAAAGCTAAAGTCAAACTTGTATTACTCACTTAACTATCATTACCCGAATTTGTATGTATCTTATTCATAAATTTTAAGCCTACTTTGAAATCATTTATATATATCATTTAAAATACCAAAAACATGCATATTTATCTATTACAAGTTTGCGCATATGAATACACCATTTTAGCCATATCCAAAAATCCATACAATTCATATAATTTTACAAATATAAAATCGAATATTAAGTCCACTTGCATAAGCAAATCGTACCTTTATTAAATACTCCACATTCCTAATTTATTTCATAACAATTTGGCATCCATAAATAACCTCATAAACTGTACAAGATTTAGCCATTAAATCATAAGTCAAAATATGCCATTTCCTAATCAAACCATATCGATTCAAATAATAAAATCATACATATCAATTCACATTTTCCAAACCTATATCCATACACCAATTTATAGCATAAAACACACTTCCAAAACAGGTCTAGATCATGACCAAATATACACATATTCTTCCATACCTTATAACCGTACATACATATGCACATTACTAGTTTCTTTCAAATCAATTTATTAATGCAAATATACTCTTACAAACAAAATTTAACTGTCATTTCATCTATGATTTACTTAGCATTTCACCTATATGCCATAATTGAGTTCACATAATTACTAAATTACATAACAATACCTTAACAAAGCATATCAAACAAGATTCGCATATATTTACTTATAAATAAACCATAGCCGAAACACCAAGACCAAAACCAAACATATCACACATATCATATATATATATAACACATAACCAAGATTAATTAAGCTTGAATAACAATTACCTCATTATCGAAGCACATGACTAAAACACCATAACATATATATACCAAACTCACTTCACTTATATGCTTTAACTAAGCTCACCTATGCCGAATTATTTACCACCTTCTTAACAAAACATATCAAACATAATTCACATAAATAAATATGCCATAGCCGAAATACCAAAATCAACATATCTATCACTTGATCAAAAGCATAAAAACCATGCTTAACAAAATAAATAAGCCATTTTCATATGGCTCATATTTACAACCCAAAAATCAAACATATTAACTAGACTATACATGGCATAAGTTTAAATTCAAACTTAGTAAAATATCAAAAACAGTCGATAGTGTGATAGACTTCTCTGACGATCCCCGTGCTCTTAACCAACTTCCAAATTTATAAAATTGAAAGAAATTACACACAGTAAGCTATTTAGTAAGTCATAAGCAAATAAACATTTAATCATTTACGTAAATTAAGCTAGAAAATTAGTAATAAACCATTATACTTTCACATATAATTCAATTTATCAACTTATATATCAAAACTTATATAATTTGTAATAACTTCCATTTTTAGCGAATAATCAATTGAACATTAATATAACCAATCATCACTTTCCTCAATGCACATATACATCAAACGTCGAATACGTATATATTCAAATATGCAATCACATAATTCATATTTCACATAACTTCATATCATCAATTCAAGTATACAACTCACTTAGCCTGATTTATACATTCGTACACAACTTATCTTTTCTCGTTGAACCATTCGAAATTAAAAAGGATACTCAGATAGTCGGAAGACTCGTACAATGCAAATGTCCCAGACATGGTCTTACATGTAATCACATATCGATGCCACTGTCCTAGACAGGGTCTTACACAAATCAAATACGATGCTAATGTCCCAGACATGGTCTTACACGTAAACACAAGTCGATGCCAACATCCCAGACGTGGTCTTGCACGAAAACACATATCGAAATTCTATGTCATGACATATGTATCCTAACTATTCCTAAGGCTCATACAAGGCTTTCGGACGTCGTAACTCAATCGAAATGAATTCATAAACATAACTACCAAGCTTGTACACATTCGGCTAATACATATATTAAATTCACATTTAATTAAAATTAACAACGTCTATTTGCTTATAAACTTACCTCGGATATCGACGGACGGAATAGACAACTATTTGATTATTTTTGTTTTTCCCCGATCCAAATCTGTTTTCTTTGGTTCATGATCTGATAGAGGGTTGCGAGCGGACCAAGATCGAGTTGCCAAGTCATGAGAAAACTCCTACGAGGCTCTAAACGAACAGATCTGAAACGAAAAAGAAATTAAAAGATTAGAACTTTGAATTTCTAGATCTGGAATAAAAATCCCCAAATCAGCAAAGAATCAAATTGAGAATAGGAATAAGTGTTAATAAAGGTTCTTGGGGAATCAAGAACATGTAATTGAACCCAAAGAATACTCCAATCTACCGAATCTGAAAAGAAAGACACAAATAGCAAGTTAAATTTCCCCAAAATTCCAGCAATCAAAACAACCCAAATCTGAAAAGAAGAAATCGGCAAGAACAAAGATTTTAGGGATTTTGAACGAATTTTGCTGCCAAGAACAAAAGGGGCGATCCGATCTTTAGTAAAGAAGAGGGCGAATCAGATTTGGAATGTAACACCCCGAACCCGAGACCGACACCGGAGTCGAACACGAGGTGTTAACAGACTTTAAACCCCTTATAAAAAATATTTCCCAGACATTGCCAATCTGCGTACTAGTCGCTTTAAAAATCATATCTTGAGTTTCACAACTCAAAAATCAGTTTCGTGATTTTTTCCTGAAACTTGACCCATATGCCCATCTACATATTTTTTTCCAGAATTTTTGGTCGGGCCAATTAGTACAGTTTATTAGTCAAAGTCTCCCATGTTACAGGGATCGACTACACTGACCTTTGCGCATTACGACCTGGATATCTCCCTGCACAGAGCTTCAATACTGATGCCGTTTGTTTCTATAGAAACTAGACTCAGAGAGGAATGTATACATATATGGTATGACTCCTAATTATCTCTGGTTAATTTAATATGAATTTCCAAAGTCGGAACAGGAAATCCAGAAACCGTTCTGGCCCTGTCTCACGAGAACCTGAATATCTCTTATCATACTGTCTGTATGATTGTTTCGTTACTTTCCTATGAAACATCAAGGTTCGTTTACATAATTTATTCACTATTTAATTCCATTCCTACTATTTTTAGTGATTTTCCAAATCTACATCACTGCTGCTGTCAGCATCTGCCTTTAAGGTAGACTTTACCTATTTCATGGTTTCCATGATTCAACTAGCCCTTTTTGCATAAATAGCACAATTTATGAAAGTGATTAACCATTCCCATGGCCAATCCTTGTCAAGCATATCCACACCAAATGATTATAACATTATACTCAAACACATATAAGCCATTTTCGCATGGGTATCCAAAATTTTACAAGTCCAAAGGGTCCACGACCCACAACAAACGGGTAGTCCTATACATGCCATTTCGAAGTTCAACCAAAATTGTACCAAAAGGGGGGGCTTTGATAGTGTGGGCGACTTTGACTTCAAGATCCCGAGTCCGATAGCTGGAGAACCAAATCTATAAAACAGAGGAGCGATGAAACGGAGTAAGCAATTTATGCTTAGTAAGTTTTGAGCAAGGAATTCCAGCGCAACAAAGTATAGCATTCATATAGCTAAACGGATAATTTCATATGCACAAATTTTCGATATCATACTTGCTTCACATTTCCAACCCTTATGTACATACACAAAAGATCAACTTAGCCAAAGGCCGGTAGCTCGTTTATCAACTGAGCGAATACTTATTTGTAAGGGCTCAACTAAATTCAAGCACATACGAAACATACCTCAATGTTGGGATGTTTCTAGAGTATTAACTGAAATTTTTACAGCAAGATCATTCATTCCCAAATCACGTACCTTCGGAATTTAACCGGATATAGCTCCTCGTTCAAATGCCTTCGGGACATAGCCCGGTTATAGTAACTCGCACAAATGCCTTCGGGACTTAACCCGGATTTAGTAACTCGCACAAATGCCTTCGGGACTTAACCCGGATTTAGTAACTCGCACCAATGCCTTCGGGCTTAGCCCGGAATTAGTATCTCGCACAAATGCCTTCGGATCTTAGTCCGGATATGGTCACTTAGCACAAAGCCTTCGGGACTTAGCCCGGACATCATTCAAATAACCATGCACATTTAACAATAAATCATGGCACATTCGTATTTCGTTTTCGTTAGTAAAACTCAAACACAAGACATTTATCATTCTTGCAATTTCGGCTCAATAGCCACACAAAGAGCATGATTTTGGTTTGCTTAAAACATGATCTGATCAAATTATAATTTAAGCTCTTTTACTCAAGAACTTACCTCGGGTGTTGTCGAACGATTCCGATAGCTATTCGACCACTTTTTCCTTCCCTTTATCGGATTTATTTCCCCTTTGCTCTTGAGCTTAATTAAACAAATAAATTGATTTAATCATTTGAGCATCGAAAAGAGGAACACAAGGCACTTAGCCCATATTTATACATTAGACATTAAAGTCACATATGTACGGAATCATGAATCAAACTCAACATTAGCCAATTTTCCCCCTTGGCCGAATATGCATGTCCATTTTGGGGCCGATTTCAACACTTAATACATTCTACAAGTATGGTCACTTGTATTGACTAAACACCCTTTTGTTTCAAGTTCAAAACTTGGCTAATACGCACATATATACACTAGTAAAGCATCCCTCCCTTTCCATCAATTTAACACATGCATTGCTCATTAACATACAAGAGTTATATTCGGCCTTAGCACACAACTTGCTAGCCGATTCTTCCCCATCTAGCAACCAATGCACATATGTGCTCACTCAAAAATGCTAAAAAGGAGATTCAAGAATCATCAATCCACCATCACATGCATCATTAACAAGCTTCATATTTAGCATGCAATGGCATTAACACAAAATCCACCTAGGCCGAATCTTAACTCATCTTCATGTCTCATCACCACAACATCAAACATCAACCAAGAATGATGCATCCATGGCCGAGTGTCATTTCCATCACATAGCAAGATTTAGACCATGGGCTAGGTAGAACTCAAGCTAACAACTAAAACATGCATGCATCTCATGGAACATCATCAAACATACCTTAGCCTAGCTACATGCATGGCCGAACCTTTTCAACCTTTCTTCTTCCTTCCTCCTTAAAATTTTTGGCCAAGGATGAACCAAAGGATGAGCACTTTTTTTTCTTTGTTTTTCCTTCTAGTTTCGGCAAAATGGGGGGGCAACCACACACTTTTTTTTTGTTTTCATCACATTTCCTTTCATTATTATGCCCATGCTCCTTATTTTATTTTTTTCCACCCATGATGCACCAACAAGACATGTCTATGACATGTCTTGCCCATCACACTTGGTCTACCATGCTTGTCATGGCCGGCCACTACTAATAGGGGGAATTTGACATGCAAGTCCCCCCTTTTTCCACCTGCACTAATAGGTCCTTACGCATTGACCTATCACATTTTAAAATTTTCTCACATAAGTCCTATTGACTAAATTCACATGCAATCGACTAAATCGAAGCTTGAAATTTTCACACATTCATAATTACATATTCTAGACAATAAATATCACATTGAAACATTTCGATGAATCGGTTTAGCGGTCCCGAAACCAATTCCCGACTAAGGTCAATTTTGGGCTATCACAACTCTCCCCCACTTAAGAAATTTTCGTCCCCGAAAATCTTACCGGTAAATAAGTTTGGGTATCGTTCTTTCATCGAGCTCTCGGTTTCCCAAGTAGCTTCTTCGATCCCGTGTTTGAGCCATAACACCTTCACTAACGGAACCCTTTTGTTTCGCAACTCCTTCACTTCATGAGCTAGGATACGCATCGGTTCTTCTTCATAACTCATATCGGCTTGAATTTCAACCTCTGATGGGCTAATTATGTGCGATGGATCAGATCGATAGCGTCGAAGCATCGAAACATGAAAGACGTCGTGAATCTTTTCAAGCTCAGGGGGCAAAATCAATCTATACGCAACCAGACCAACTCGTTCGGAGATTTCGTACGGCCCAATGAATCTCGGGCTCAACTTACCCTTACGGCCAAACCTGAGTACCTTTTTCCAAGGCGAAACTTTAAGGAACACTTTATCTCCCACCTGATATTCAATGTCCCTTCGTTTCAAATCCGCATACGATTTTTGACGATCTGTGGCTGCTTTCAGACTTTCACGGATTACCTTTACTTTCTGTTCGGCATCCTTAATCAAATCAACTCCGAAAATTTTACTTTCACCGAGCTCGGTCCAAAACAATGGTGTACGGCATTTACAACCGTACAAAGCCTCGTAAGGTGCCATCTTAATACTTGATTGAAAACTATTGTTGTAAGCGAATTCAATCAAAGGTAAATACCGTTCCCATGAACTACTGAACTCGAGGATGCAACATCTCAACATATCCTCAAGTATCTGAATTATCCGCTTGGATTGACCATCGGTTTGGGGGTGAAAAGCAGTGCTAAAATGCAGCTTGGTACCCAAAGCTTCTTGCAATTTCTTCCAAAATCGTGAGGTGAATCTCGGATCTCTATCCGACACGATAGAAATAGGTACCCCGTGTAATCTCACAATTGAGAAACATACAATTCAGCTAGTTTATCCAATGAAAAATCCGTACGCACGGGGATAAAGTGAGCTGACTTAGTCAGTCTATCAACAACAACCCAAATCGCATCCTTCTTACTTGCTGACAATGGCAGTCCGGACACAAAGTCCATTGTGACTCGATCCCATTTCCACTCGGGTATCATGATCGGCTGAAGTAATCCTGAAGGCACTTGATGTTCCGCTTTCACTTGTTGACATATTAAACATCTCGAAACAAAGTCGGAGATGTCTCGTTTCATACCATGCCACCAAAACCAACGTTTCAAATCGTTGTACATTTTCGTACTCCCCGGGTGAATTGACATTCGGCTACAATGGGCTTCGTTCAGAATCATCGAAATGAGTTCCGAATTCCTTGGAACACACAAACGACTTCTGAACCTCAAACAATCATCATCATTAATTTGAAACTCCGATTCCTTGTTCAGAGCACACTCAGCCCGTTTTGCAACCAATTCATCATCAACTTTCTGGGCTTCACGAATTTGATGAATCAATAATGGTTTGGCTTTTAATTCAGCTACTAACACATTGTCGGGTAGAACAGACAAGTGCACATTCATCGCTCGTAAAGCAAACAATGATTTCGGCTTAAGGCGTCCGCAACCACATTAGCCTTTCCCGGGTGGTAATCAATGACAAGCTCGTAATCTTTCAACAACTCAAGCCAACGTCTTTGTCGCAGATTTAAGTCTCTTTGAGTCATCAAATATTTGAGACTTTTGTGATCCGAAAATACATGGCACTTCTCACCAAATAAGTAATGTCGCCATATTTTTAAAGCAAATACGATGGCAGCTAGTTCAAGATCATGGGTCGGATAATTTTTCTCATGTGGCTTTAATTGTCTCGACGCATAGGCCACCACTCGACCTTCTTGCATCAATACGCAACCCAACCCAAGTAGGGATGCGTCACTATAAATGACAAACTCTTTGCCTGATTCGGGTTGCACTAAAATTGGAGCTTCAGTCAAATAAGTTTTTAGTTGATTAAAACTTTTCTGACATTTCTCCGTCCATTCGAACTTAACATCCTTTTGAATAGCTTCGTCATTGGTGTGGCTATCATCGAGAAACCTTTGACAAATCGTCGGTAATAACCGGCGAGCCCCAAAAAGCTCCGAACCTCAGTAATATTTCTCGGAGGTTTCCAGTTAAGTATGGCTGAAATTTTGTTCAGGTCAACTCGAATACCCGATGCGGATACTACATGGCCCAAGAAGCTAACCTATCTTAACCAGAACTCACACTTACTGAACTTAGCATATAACTGCTTCTCCCGCAAAATTTGCAACACTAGCCTCAGATGCTCAGCATGTTCGGTCTCATCTCTTGAATAGACCAAGATGTCATCAATGAACACAACTACGAACCGATCCAAATATGGTCTGAAGATCCGATTCATCAAATCCATAAATACCGCAGGGGCATTAGTGAGCCCAAACGGCATCACTAAGAACTCGTAGTGACCATATCTCGTCTGAAGGCAGTTTTGGGTATGTCCGATCTCGAATTCGCAACTGATAATAGCCCGATCTCAAATCTATTTTTGAGAACATGAGGCTCCCTTCAGTTGGTCGAACAAATCATCGATACACGGTAACGGATATTTGTTCTTTATCGTCACTTTATTCAGTTGACGATAGTCAATGCACAACCTCATGGTTCCGTCCTTCTTTTTCACGAACAATACTGGTGCACCCCAAGGTGAGAAACTTGGTCGAGCAAAACCTCTATCCGTCAATTCTTGCAACTGAGCTTTCAACTCTTTTAACTCGGTTGGTGCCATACGATACGGAGCTATCGAAATCGCGTAGTCCCAGGTACAAGCTCAATACCAAACTCTACCTCCCGAACAGGTGGTAAACCCGGTAATTCTTCAGGAAAAACATCCGGGTATTCACAAACCACCGGCACAGATTCGGGTTTCTTTTCTAATTCTTTGTCATCAAGTACATACGCAAGGTATGCTTCGCACCCTTTTCTTACATATTTCTGGGCCAACATTGCTGATATTACAGCTGGCATCCCCTCCAAGTCCGTAGACTCGACTCGAATTACTTCGTTATTTGCGCACCTCAAATCAATAGTCTTGCTTTTGCAATTCACAACCGCATCATGCGCGGTCAACCAATCCAAACCAAGAATAACATCAAATTCATCAAACGGCAAAAGCATCAAGTCCGCCGGAAAACAGGAACCTCGAATTTCTAGGGGACATTTCTTACACACTTTGTCGACAAGCACGTAACGACCCAAGGGATTTGACACCCGAATTACGAACTCAGTAGACTCAATAGGTAAAGTCTTACTGGATGCTAAGGTTTCACATATGTAAGAATGAGTAGAACCGGGGTCAATCAAAGCAATTACATTAGTATCAAAGAGAGTAAAAGTACCGGTAATAACATCAGGCGAAGAAGCATCCTCGCGGGCACGTATAGCATAAGCTCTAGCAGGCGCACGAGCCTCGGATCTGGTCGTAGCATCTCTAGATCCTCTCTGACCACCACTAGCTTGCCCATATTTCCAGATGGTCTACCTCGAGCATGGTAGCACCCGTTTCCCACTCTGATTTCATTCTGTTCAACAACCTCGGGCAATCTTTAATGAAGTGGTCAACTGATCCGCACTTGTAACAGGAGCGGTCAGGGAATCTACAACTCCCCGAATGCCATTTACCGAATATCGACATTTCGTTCTGTCTCGACGTTCATTCCCAACACTGGCGACCGAAGTGCCTCGTGTACCCACAGGGGGTCGATCACGATCTCGTCTAAAAAGGCCCGAAGTGCCTCTAAACTGGCCCGCATCATCTCGAAATTTCTTCGATGCCTGTTGAAGAGACTTTCCCGAGGATCTTTTACGAAACTCTCCAGTTCCCTCATCAACTTTTTGTTTTTCTTTTCTAAGCTCTTCGGCTTTACAAGCTCGCTCGACAAGTACTACGAACTCTCGTATTTCAAGAACGCCAACGAACATTTTTATATCTTCATTCAGCCCATCCTCGAAGCGTTTACACATAATAGCCTCGGACGAAACACATTCCCGAGCGTATTTGCTAAGTCTAACAAATTTTCGCTCGTAATCAGTAACCGACATGGAACCTTGCTTAAGCTCAAGAAATTCCTTCCGTTTTTGATCAACAAATCTCTGACTGATATACTTTTTCCGAAATCAGTTTGGAAAAACTCCCAAGTTACTTGCTCTCGGGCACAACAGAAGTCAGAGTACTCCACCAATAGTAGGCAGAATCACGTAGCAAGGAGATAGTCACTTTAGGCATTCATCGGGTGTACAAGATAGCTCATCGAGTACCCGGATAGTGTTGTCCAACCAAAATTCAGCTTGTCGGCATCGTCGCTATCCGTAGCTTTAAATTCAGTAGCCCCATGTTTTCGGATTCTGTCAACTGGGGGCTTATTTGACCTTATTTGGTCAGTTACCGGAGGTATTGTAGGTGCGGGGGTTGTATTAGTCGGGAAGGAGGTTGTGGAACAGCCGTATTAGTTCGAATGTATTGGTTGAACCAATCATTCATCACGCTATAGAAAGCTTGTCTAGCTTCATCATTCGGGTTACTAGCATTAGGTTGAGAGTCCGCCGGCGCTGTCCCTTGTGCGGGAGAGGCGCTACACTCTCAAGATCATCAGCTACCTCTCGGTCAGGATCGGGATCCATTACTATAAATAAACACATTTACAATTGTCAGAATCACCACACTATCAAGTAATCACATAAAATGGCATGTATAGCTAGACCCAACGCATTACGTAGTCCTAGAATCGACTAAACCGTAGCTCTGATACCAATCAAATGTAACACCCCGAACCCGAGACCGACACCGGAGTCGAACACGAGGTGTTAACAGACTTTAAACCCCTTATAAAAATATTTCCCAGACACTGCCAATCTGCGTACTAGTCGCTTTAAAAATCATATCTTGAGTTCACAACTCAAAATCAGTTTTGTGATTTTTCCCTAAACAAGACCCATATGCCCATCTACATATTTTTTTCTAGAATTTTTGGTCAGGCCAATTAGTACAGTTTATTAGTCAAAGTCTCCCATGTTACAGGGATCGACTACACTGACTTTGCGCATTACACCTGGATATCTCCCTGCACAGAGCTTCAATACTGATGCCTTTGTTTCTATAGAAACTAGACTCAGAGAGGAATTATACACATATGGTATGACTCCTAATTATCTCTGGTTAATTTAATATGAATTTCCAAAGTCGGAACAGGAAATCCAGAAACCGTTCTGGCCCTGTCTCACAGAACCTGAATATCTCTTAACATACTGTCCGTATGATTGTTTCGTTACTTTCCTATGAAAATAGATTCATCAAGGTTCGTTTACATAATTTATTCACTATTTAATTCCATTCCTACTATTTTTAGTGATTTTCCAAATCTACATCACTGCTGCTGTCAGCATCTGCCTTTAAGGTAGACTTTACCTATTTCATGGTTTCCATGATTCAACTAGCCCTTTTTGCATAAATAGCACAATTTATGAAAGTGATTAACCATTCCCATGGCCAATCCTTGTCAAGCATATCCACACCAAATGATTAACTCAAACACATATAAGCCATTTTCGCATGGCTATCCAAAATTTTACAAGTCCAAAGGGTCCACGACCCACAACAAACGGGTAGTCCTATACATGCCATTTCGAAGTTCAACCAAAATTGTACCAAAAGGGGCTTTGATAGTGTGGGCGACTTTGACTTCAAGATCCCGAGTCCGATAGCTGGAGAACCAAATCTATAAAACAGAGGAGCAATGAAACGGAGTAAGCAATTTATGCTTAGTAAGTTTGAGAAGGAATTCCAGCACAACAAAGTATAGCATTCATATAGCTAAACGGATAATTTCATATGCACAAATTTTCGATATCATACTTGCTTCACATTTCCAACCCTTATGTACATACACAAAAGATCAACTTAGCCAAAGGCCGGTAGCTCGTTTATCAACTGAGCGAATATTTATTTGTAAGGGCTCAACTAAATTCAAGCACATACGAAACATACCTCAATGTTGGGATGTTTCTAGAGCATTAACTGAAATTTTTACAGCAAGATCATTCATTCCCAAATCACGTACCTTCGGAATTTAACCGGATATAGCTCCTCGTTCAAATGCCTTCGGGACATAGCCCGGTTATAGTAATTCGCACAAATGCCTTCGGACTTAACCCGGATTTAGTAACTCGCACAAATGCCTTCGGACTTACCCGGATTAGTAACTCGCACAATGCCTTCGGCTTAGCGGATTAGTATCTCGCACAAATGCCTTGGATCTTAGTCCGGATATGGTCACTTAGCACAAAGCCTTCGGGACTTAGCCCGGACATCATTCAAATAACCATGCACATTTAACATAAATCATGGCACATTCGTATTTCATTTTCGTTAGCAAAACTCAAACACAAGACACTTATCATTCTTGCAATTTCGGCTCAATAGCCACACAAAGAGCATGATTTTGATTTGCTTAAAACATGATCTAATCAAATTTAATTTAAGCTCTCTTACTCAAGAACTTACCTCGGGTGTTGTCGAACGATTCCGATAGCTATTCGACCACTTTTTCCTTCCCTTTATCGGATTTATTTCCCCTTTGGTCTTGAGCTTAATAAACAAATAAATTGATTTAATCATTTGAGCATCGAAAAGAGGAACACAAGGACTTAGCCCATATTTATACATTAGACATTAAAGTCACATATGTACGGAATCATGAATCAAACTCAACATTAGCCAATTTTCCCCCTTGGCCTAATATGCATGTCCATTTTGGGGCCGATTTCAACACTTAATACATTCTACAAGTATGGTCACTTGTATTGACTAAACACCCTTTTGTTTCAAGTTCAAAACTTGGCTAATACGCACATATATACACTAGTAAAGCATCCTCTCCCTTTCCATCAATTTAGCACATGCATTACTCATTAACCTACAAAATTATATTCGGCCTTAGCACACAACTTGCTAGCCGATTCTTCCCCATCTACCAACCAATGCACATATGTGCTCACTCAAAAATGCTAAAAAGGAGATTCAAGAATCATCAATCCACCATCACATGCATCATTAACAAGCTTCATATTTAGCATGCAATGGCATTAACACAAAATCCACCTAGGCCGAATCTTAACTCATCTTCATGCCTCATCACCACAACATCAAACATCAACCAAGAATGATGCATCCATGGCCGAGTGTCATTTCCATCACATAGCAAGATTTAGACCATGGGCTAGGTAGAACTCAAGCTAACAACTAAAATATGCATGCATCTCATGGAACATCACCAAACATACCTTAGCCTAGTCACATGCATGGCCGAACCTCTTCAACCTTTCTTCTTCCTTCCTCCTTAAAATTTTTGGCCAAGGATGAACCAAAGGATGAGCATTTTTTTCTTTGTTTTTCTTCTAGTTTCGGCAAAATGGGGGGACAACCACACACCCTTTTTTTTTGTTTTCATCACATTTCCTTTCATTATTATGCCCATGCTCCTTATTTTATTTTTTTCCACCCATGATGCACCAACAAGACATGTCTATGACATGTCTTGCCCATCACACTTGGTCTACCATGCTTGTCATGGCCGGCCACTACTAGTAGGGGGGAATTTGACATGCAAGTCCCCCTTTTTCCACATGCACTAATAGGTCCTTACGCATTGACCTATCACATTTTAAAATTTTCTCACATAAGTCCTATTGACTAAATTCACATGAATCGACTAATTCGAAGCTTGAAATTTTCACACATTCATAATTACATATTCTAGACAATAAATATCACATTCAAACATTTCGGTGACTCGGTTTAGCGGTCCCGAAACCACTTCCCGACTAGGGTCAATTTTAGGCTGTCACACGACATGGGCCGTATTATGGGCTTTGGCCCATTTCGATTGTTTGACTGTTAAGTCGCATGGGTCGCGTAAGACGACTGTGGGCCTACTGATGGGTTGGTAAGTACACTTAGACTTATACTGATGAAATGATTGTTATACCCTAGAGGTAAAATGACTGATATACCCTATGCTATGTTTGACTGTATTAGAGCATGGCATTTTGGATACACGTATATATTATGACATGACACGTTACATGGGGGTGGGTTTGATACATATATTGGAGGAAGTGTACTGTACTGGCAGCTCTGCCGAAATTACTACAGCTTTGCTTCATTTACTAAATATTGCCGCAACCGGTGCTATATTTGGAGTGTAGGATGGGTGGGTCGATTTTATCCACACATGGAGTAGAGTGTAGAGGATGGATGGGTAGGATTTTTTTTGCATTCTGCTATTGTTACTGTAATGGGCTAAGGCCCATATTGATACTATTATTGTAATGGTCTAAGGCCCACACTGATACTGGACTGTTACTGAAATGGGCTTAGGCCTAAACCGTTTTGCCTATGGATTGTTTGAGTAGTGAAAAGGGAATTACACACTGAGTTTCATATACTCACTCCTTTGCTTTCCTGTGCAGGTAATCCCTAGATGGGCCAGTGCTACGAGGGACTCAATGGGGGCCACTCAACTGATCTTGATTACTGTCTCGGTTTTATCCTTTAAGTTAATTAGTTTGGGTT